>NC_137276.1:168377500-169627500 GCF_054371585.1 Giraffa tippelskirchi
TCCTTCTCCAGGGGATCTTCTTGACCCAGGAATCGAACCCACAGCTCCTGTATCTCCTGCATGCAGGCAAACTCTTTACCCACTGAGCCATCAGGGAAGCCCTGTTCTCTGGTATTAATAGGCATTTAATCTATCATGGATAAACAGAAGCAAAAAAATGATAAATCAAAACAAATCATCACTAAGCAGAAAAGATACTGATTCTTTCTCAAACTGGACAAATATTGAGTCAGGCTGGAGCAACAAAGGCATAGTGAGCACTTATGTGAAATTAATGCCACATTTGGAGACCAGATGATAAATGACAAGGTCAAACAGTGGGATGAAAATAACAATCATAAAGGGATTTAGCACCTGTAATACCATGGTAAAAAGATTAGTTCCAAGTGTTTTTCTATTATAAGTGTGAGCATGTGCCTCATCCTCATGTATGCACACTCTCTCACATCCAAATACACTTTCATCAGCAACGTACAGAATGACTCCACATCTTTCAGTCCCTTTACACCCAAGACTCTATTTCCTCTGCATAGCACATTAGCCTCCAAATATCCTAAGGAACCAGTTTCACTCTAAACCTGTTTTTCTATCAATCGATTAAGAGCTCTTCTCTCCCATTTCATTTATCTCCTCCAGTTCCACAGCCAAGGGGAAAATGTCATAGTCAGGAGAAAGGAATGAAAGAAAGAAGAATTGGGGATTGTTGAAGAAGTAGTTAAAAAATACCTAGGAGTAATCCACAAGCAGAGGCTCTGAATTTGTTGCTCACACAACTAAGTTGTACACTTTCTTTGACAATATTTCCATGATACTTGACATAGAAATAAATCCAGTGTTTACACTTTCCTTGTGAGCTCAAAACTCAGTCTCCCTGGAGTTGAGTAGGAGCTACTTACTAACAGAGAATGTAAAAGAGAAGTGTGGGGCTTAAGAATATTTTCATCCCTATGTCTAGCCCTCCTCAGCATACAAGGAAAAATACATCAAGTTATGGTTGGTAATCGAGTTATAGATGAGGGAAGAAATAAGTACCTAGATAAGTCTCTTACCTGCATCTGGTCAGGCTGAAGCATGAAAAAGCCCTGAAACATGATAATAAATCACATTAAGATAATGGCCTAAAGACAAACAAAATCTAATCAACAAAATCAACAATATTGATAATTAGCAGGTGAGAAGCATAATGTAATATCCATCAGGTCTTTTGTTCAGGACCATTATTATCCTTGTAAGGGTATGTGGGGGAATAGGCTAGAGATGGCTTTAGGCTATGGCTTCTGAAGGCAGATGGGCATAAGGGAGAATCTTATTTTCTGTGAGCTATGCTTTATTTAACTTGAAAGAGACTAGAGTCAGTGTGTTTTTATTAATCCCAGTAACTGCAGTCGTAGGCGGTAATAATGTGAAAGACAAAAAGGTATGATGGTTAGGGTGAAGTCTCCCATCGACACAGTGTTTCTAAAGTTGTTCTCCAGGGAGTCAAAAAAGACAACCAGGTAAGTCCTGGACAGTCAGAGGAAGGGAAAAGGTGAAATTATATTAGGAAAGCTTCAAACAGACTGGCTGATAAAACCCAGGCATCATTCCTCTCTGCCCTCTTCACAACTGAGATGGCAGGAGAACATACAATAATCTAGCCAGTGGGAACAAATGAGGGAAGAGTTTGTCAAAGAATGGAAATTAGAAAAATAAAAAATTATGTTTAAAAATTTTTCATTATTTCTGTATCTATGTACAAAATACCTGCCTCTGGATCCTCTGTTGTGAGCCCTGCCTGAGATGGGTCAATTGTGTTCTGTTCTTATTGTTCAGTTGCTAAGTAGTGTCCAACTCTGCCACCTAATGGACAGCAGCATGCCAGGCTCCTCTGACCTCTATCTCCCAGAGTTTGCTCAAATTCATGTCTATTGGGTTGGTGATGCTATCTAACCATTTCATCCTCTGCACCATTCTCTTCTCCTTTTGCCTTCAAACTTTCCCAGCATTGGGGTCTTTTCCAAGAAGTTGGCTCTTTGTATCAAATAGGCAAAGTATTGGAGCTACAGTTTCAGCAACAGTCCTTCCAACGAATATTCAGGGTTGATTTCCTTTAAGAATTGACTGGTTTGATCTCCTTGCAGTCCAAGGGCCTCTCAAGAGTCTTCTCCAGCACCACAATTCAAAAGCATCAATTCTTTGTCATTCAGCCTTCTTTATTGTCCAACTAGTTGTGTTGTAGCAGCAATCAAACCTGCTGTGCCCTGGTCAGGCTTAGATAAAAGAAAATATCCATGCCCAGCCTTTATCACTTCATTTGCTATCCTTTCAATGCTTCCTATACACACTGAAAACTTTCCATCCTTACATTTTTGATTTCTAAAGATAAGATTCTGTCTTTTATTTCCAGACTCTCTTTACTTTGTCTACCTACTCAGTATCTTCATGCTAAAGGCATCTCTTTTATTAATTTTATGTCACTTTTCAGGCAAAAACATAAAGAAATTTTTCCTTAGCGTGGATTAAAATGAAAATGATAGACTTTGGAAAAATCTCTTATACTCACCAAATTCCCATTCATCCTGGTGGCTTGCAAGGTCCATCGTGAGCCCTATGGCAAACAGACGCTATTAGAGAAAATCCCTTTCCTGTGAGAGGGAAGGGGCTGGAAGAAGAGGTAGTTTTCAAAAGAACTATTCTTACCTGCTGATCCAAAAGTGCCCAGAACATGGGCAATGGGATATAAAGGAACAGTACCCTCCCTGGTCAGTGCCTTCACATCCATAATGAGCTGCTTCTGCAAAGAGGAGAAAGAAGGAATAGGCTGAATTGGCAGTTAAAGATTTCTTGCTTGGAGTAGAAATGGCCCAGAACAGTAAGAGAAGAGGTCAAATACAGCAGAAGGGAATCAGTTTGGTTATTAGGAAAAATTCTATGGAGGTATCAAATGTTTCTGCAGTTCAACTTACTGGGTATTTCTCAGCTGCCCAGTCCAGCCAGTGCTCTCGCTTGGGATTGTCCCCACAATGGTTCTTGAAACGGCTGGAAATGGCAAACTAGGGCAGAGCATAGATATCAGAAGAGAGGAAAAAAACAAACAACCCATCCCCTGCCTTTTCCATTTCACTGTATCTTCCCTTAGACACACATACTCTTGAGTGACTTAATCTAACCTTTTGATTTCATCACACATTAAATTTCAGAATATCTGAAATACAATTTCAACATATATAACTACATTTCAGAAAACTTTTGCCATTTTTTTAAAATGATTATATTCTTTTTAGCTTAAAGGTTAAATAGAGGTATCGAGTGAAGTTTGATCAATCCCACTTTCTAAAAGTCACAGAAGCAATGCAAAGGTCATTGAGAAAATTGTATACCCATGTTTGAAGGCCTATGGGCTCAGAACAGCATTTCTTTTCTTGTATTGAAAAAGGTAGCAAACAATTCATGAACTTACCCAGATACATTTGACCACTTGATTCAGTATGTTTCCTTCAGGAGGTGGTTTTCTGTATAGTTTACTTCCCATTGCAAACACAACTGCAGTAGATAAACAAAGTTCTTAGCTTCTCATTTAGCACATTTAGTTGTCAACACTAAGGACACACTGCTGAAATGTAGGAATGATTGACACATCTCATAAAGGGTGGAGACTGACTGATGCTCCCTGACTTTGGAGTCATAGAAACTATGGGAGCAAGAGAAAAATAAAATGGTCAATGTGTAGACTTTCCTGTAATCACAGAAATGAAAGTCACCTCTGAACTCACACTATTCTTCTCCATCTCTACATCTGATACACTACCAACTTTCACCGACCCTCTCTTTTGAGTGTATTTCCTGCCTGCCCCTCTTCTGCATAACCAGGACTATGACTCATTTTGAACCTCACAACGTCTATCCTGCATTTTCAAAATGGCCACCAACTAGTTTCTCAATCCCTGTTTGCTTCGCTTTCTTCTAATCTGCCGCCAAATTAAAATGTTGTTTCCAAGACCTATCTAATAAGCCCAAACTCCTGATATGGAAGGCCTTCCCAAATTCATTATTATCCTGATGGTTATTATTATCATTAACAATCTCTTGAAGGTTTATTATTATAGGTAAAGTGTTAAGCATTTTACATAATAGTACTGATTTAACCTGACAAGGATTTTACACATGAAGAAATCCAAGATTAAAGAAGTCAAGCGATTTCTACAAAATTTCACAACTGTGAAATGCCAGAAACTGCATTTTTGCCCTTAGGCCTGTTGCCTGAAAAATTTATACTCTTAACCAACATAAAGCAGGTCAGTCATTCATTCTTGCATCACATACTTTGCTGGACACTTTGTTGTTGTTTAGTCAGTCAGTCATTCATGTCTGACTCATTTGTGACTCCATGGACTGTAGCCCACCAGGCTCCTCCGCCCAAGATTTCTCAGGCAAGAATACTGGAGTGGGTTGCCACTTCCTCCTCCAGGGGATGTTTCCGACCCAGGGATCCAACCTGTATCTCCTACGTTATAGGTGGATTCTTTACCACTGAACCACTGGGTAAGCCCTTTGCTGGATACTACAGAGAATAAAGATATAAAAAGACGTGACCCTGTCTGCAATGGAGCTCCTCTCAACTTACCACTTCCCGCTTTTCCCTCATTACTCTCCATTTGGTACTCTGTCCTCTAACCACTGTTCATCATTCCTATGAACAATTCTGTTTTATTTCTGCTCTTGAGTTCATTCTCTTTCCTTTAACCCTCACATTTAATCACATCTCCAAAGCTATCTATAGATGAATTTAATTTTCCTAATTTCTCCTTTATTTTCCAAATTGCCAAAATGAGAAATTACTTTTACAATTATAAAAAAATAATTTTGTTCATGTTTATCAACTTTAAGTAAAATCTGTGGGAAACCTCCACCATGGTAGCATCTCCGATGTACTTTCCTCCTGAATGGATTTCTCAGCTCCAGCAAGATGCCTCTCTAGCAGCTACTCTACCAAAGATGCCTTCCTCAGTGACCAGTAGCAATTTCCAGGATCCTTACATCTAGAAGGCCTGAATCACTTTACTTTTCTCTATCTCAACTTTTTAATTTCTCCAGTCGTCTCAGTCAGATTCACTCTACCACTTTTACTTTATTCATCCTCTCAGTTTCACCAAACTTCCCCAAATAGTATGCTTTACCTACCACAGTCTTCTTATTGTTGATAGAAAAAATAGTTCATAGAAAGAATTCTAATCCTGTGAGACATGCAGGCAGATAAAGAGATATCTAGACAGCGGAAGTTTATGGACAGGAAGTAGACTGCTCTTGAAACTAAGAATGATCCTAAAAAGGGGCTGAAATTCTCAGGAATTCTGGTCTAAAAAGTGACAATGGAGTGATAAAAAGAAGACCTTGACAAGGTCACACTTAAATTTCAAGACCACTTAACTAAAGAAGGTGAATAGGGACCTTGACTTTCTTTACCATGTCCTCCCATGAGTGGACATTGTTGCCTCTTACTTTACAAACAAAATAGAAGGCTTCAAATGTAAACTCCCTCAGCTTCTTGCCACCACATCTATTAATTTCTGTATTCACATCTATTCCTTCCTCTCTCCAGTTAGGTGAGGGTGATGTTCCTCCTCCTGTATAAAGGTAATTGTGCCATGTGTGCTTTCATACTGGTTATACTGTCTTATCTTACATCTTCAACATCTTTCTTCACTGGAGTGTTTCTAATAATATTCAAGCATTCTCAATATCCTCTCCTGACTTCATGTCACTTTCAGTTGTAAATACTTACTATCTTCCCTTTCATCCCTCTATTCGCTTCCCAATCTGCTCTAATTAGTCTTGAATCTCCACCAATCTACCATAACTGATATCAAATCAATGACCTTTGTGTCCCTATATTTAATAGACATTAAAGCTGGGAAAGCATTATCTTGCTTTCCCAGTCAGTAACATTTGTTACTCTGAATGATTCCCTTCTTGAAATCTTCTTGTTATCCAAGGTAAAACTACTATCATTTTGGCCAGTTTCTTTCAATCTTATTTATGGGTTTTTCCTCTTTGCCTGTCTTTTATTTTTTTTTTTTAACCCTTTACCTAATTCAAACACAAAATTTCACTCAACACATTTTTGTTGTAAAGGAAATACAACAGCTTATAAGTAAAGGCTGTCTTGTATAAAGGTATGCTTAATACTGAATAATCTCATTTAATATGAATAATATAAACATATCAAAGACGTGACAACCTATATACTGGAGAAAATAATCAATATTAAATTTTCATTAAGACTCATTCCCATACAAATTTGAAACATTATTCTAAAGATTTATGTCACAGAGATTGTCCCCTAGAGATCTGATTCTGGCATGACTGAAATCACAGTGGTTCTTAAAATAATAGGTTCTGTTTTCTGCCTCTCCATTTGCAGTTTTTTCCCTACCTAGACAGCCCTTCCCCAACTTTTCTTCAGTGAATCTTAATTTGAATAGTTACTCATACCTTTGTTGCACCTCCTGTTAGATATGTTTATTTCTGCATTTATCAAGTGAAGAAAACTTAATTGTTCACTTTTCTGTATCTTTACCAGGACAACAAAATTTCTTGTGAAACAATTACTATGACTTGTTTATCTCTAATGCATAGTGCCTAGCTCATCTGCTTGTCTTTTAAATACCTGGGTTCCTCAGGGTTCTATCCTTGCTCTCTGTCTATCCTATTCTTATTATCTCTTAGTTATTCCATTTATTTTCATGCTTAACTGATATCCATATACTAATAGTCCCAACTCTTTATAGCCTAAAAATTTCTCCTGAATTTTAAAAGTGCATTTTCAAATAAATGTTTGATACTCCTAATTAGATGGTCTAAGGACATCTAGAATGGAACATGCCCCAAATTAAATTCATTAGTATTGCCCCCAAACCTCTTCTCCCTTATTTACTCAAATCAGAACCCTACATTCAATCTTGACTTATCGTCTCCCTTTGTTTCACACATGTAACATATCAAGTTTGTCAATTGTGTCAGGGCTGAGGAAGGTGAGTTAAGGGAGCCACTCACCTTCAGTAAAAATTTAAGGAAGTACCAAAAATTCAGTAATCAAGACAGGGTATCCTTGTCTCACCCTTAACCCATTCTTTCTCCACATTACAGTCAGAGATACCACTGAAAAAATAAACATCTAACAATCATTCCTCTATTAAAAATCCTTTTGAAGCTCTCTACTATTCTCTTGATAAACTTCTAATTCCTTAATAAGTTAAAAGACTTTCATTATCTGGTTTCTGTCAGTTTTTCCTCTTTATCTTTCTCATGTATGCTCTAGGCGATTTGAATTCCTTCAAGGTCTTCAAATATATCATACTATTTTTCAACCCATTGTCTTATAGATACCATGTCCTATTTCTGTTTCACTTGCAATCTCTTCAGTGATTCAGTTCAGTTCAGTTCAGTTGGTCAGTCGTGTCTGACTCTTTGCGACCGCATGGACTGCAGCATGCCAGGCCTCCCTGTCCATCACCAACTCCCAGAGTTTACCCAAACTCATGTCCATTGAGTTGGTGATGCCATACAACCATCTCATTCTCTGTCATCCCCTTTTCCTCTCACCTTCAATCTTTCCCAGCATCGGGGTCTTTTCCAATGAGTCAGTTCTTCGCATCAGGTGGCCAAAGTATTGCAGTTTCAGTTTCAGCATCAGTCCTTCCAATGAATATTCAGGACTGATTTCCTTTAGGATGGACTGGCTGGATATCCTTGCTGTCCAAGGGACTATCAAAAGTCTTCTCCAACACCACAATTCAAAAGCATCAATTCTTCAGTGCTCAGCTTTCTTTATAGTCCAACTCTAACATCCATACATGACTACTGGAAACACCATAGCCTTGACTAGATGGACCTTTGTTGGCAAAGTAATGTCTCTGCTTTTTAATATGCTGTCTAGGTTGGTCATAACTTTTCTTCCAAGGAGTAAGCGTCTTTTTATTTTATGGCTGCAGTCACCATCTGCAGTGATTCTGGAGCCCCCCAAAATAAAGTCTGCCACTGTTTCCACTGTTTCCCCATCTATTTCCCATGAAGTGATGGGACTGGATGCCATGATCCTAGTTTTCTGAATGTTGAGCTCTAAGTCAACTTTTTCACTCTCCTCTTTCACTTACATCAAGAAGCTCTTTAGTTCTTCACTTTCTGCCATAAGGGTGGTGTCATCTGCATATCTGAGGTTATTAATGTTTCTCCTGGAAATCCTGATTATAGCTTGTGCTTCATCCAGCCCATCATTTCTCATGAGGTACTCTGCATATAAGTTTAATAAGCAGGATGACAATTTATAGCCTTGATGTACTCCTTTCCCTATTTGGAACCAGTCTGTTGTTTCATGTCCAGTTCTAACTGTTGCTTCCTGATCTGCATACAGATTTCTCAAGAGGCAGGTCAGGTGGTCTGGTATTCCCTTCTCTTTTGGAATTTTCAGTTTATTGTGATCCACACAGTCAAAGGCTTTAGCATAGTCAATAAAGCAGAAATTGATGTTTTTCTGGAACTCTCTTACTTTTTTGATGATCCAGCGGATGTTGGCAATTTGATCTCTGGCTCCTCTGCCTTTTCTAAAACCAGCATGAACATCTGGAATTTCATGGTTCACATATTGTTGAAGCCTGGCTTGAAGAATTTTGAGCATTACTTTGCTAGCAGTAAGATGAGATGAGATGAGTGAGATGAGTGCAATTGTGCAGTAGTTTGGGCATTCTTTGGCATTGCCTTTCTTTGGGATTGGAATGAAAACTGACCTTTTCCAGTCCTGTGGCCACTGCTGAGTTTTCCAACTTGCTGGCATATTGAGTGCAGCACTTTCACAGCATCATCTTTTAAGATTTGAAAGAGCTCAACTGGAATTCCATTACCTCCACTAGCTTTGTTCGTAGTGATGCTTCCTAAGGCCCACTTGACTTCACATTCCAGAATGTCTGGCTCTAGGTGAGTGGTCACACCATCACCATTATCCGGGTCGTGAAGATCTTTTTTGTACAGTTTTTCTGTATATTCTTGCCACCTCTTCTTAATATCTTCTGCTTCTGTTAGGGTTATACCATTTCTGTCGTTTATTGACCCCATCTTTGCATGAAATGTTCCCTTGGTATCTTTAATTTTCTTGAAGAGATCTCTCGTCTTTCCCAGCCTATTGTTTCCTCTATTTCTTTGCACTGATCACTGAGGAAGGCTTTCTTATCTCTCCTTGCTATTCTTTGGAACTCTGCATTCAAATGGGTATATCTTTCCTTTTCTCCTTTGATTTTGGCTTCTCTTCTTTTCACAGCTATTGTAAGGCTTCCTGAGACAGCCATATTGCATTTTTGCATTTCTTTTCCGTGGGGATGGTGTTGCTCCCTGTCTCCTGTACAATATCACGAACCTCTGTGCATAGTTCATCAGGCACTCTGTCTATCAGATCTGGTTCCTTAAACATTTCTCCCTTCCACTGTATAATTGTTAGGGATTTGATTTAGGTCATACCTGAAAGGTCTAGTAGTTTTCCCTATTTCTTCAATTTAAGTCTGAATTTGGCAATAAGGAGTTCATGATGTGAGCCACAGTCAATTCCCAGTCTTGTTTTTGCTGACTGTATTGAGTTTCTTCATCTTTGGCTCAAAGAATATAATCAATCTGATTTCAGTGTTGACCATCTATCTGGTGATGGCCAGATTAATTATGATTAATTGCTGTTAATTCTTTAGGTCTTATCTTCCATTTCATTTCTTTAGGCCAAGCTTTTCTGAGCCTCAAAGCCTTAAGTACCCTCCTATTTATTCCTATAGCTTCCTCTGTATTTCCCCAGTTGTGACAGTGATCATACTATATTGAAAATTCCTGTTTACATGTCTGTTTCCCCTCTTCCTGCTAGATCACATAAATTCTTGGAAAGCATGAATGCTGTAGCTATCTAATTCACCAACGTGACCCCGATGACTAGAACAGAACCTAACACGTAAAGGCTCATTAAATAAATGTCTGTTGAATGAACTAATGAGTAAAAAAATCAAATGAATTAATTATAGTGAAAAGTCAGAGAATTGACTTTTTAATATCCAGAAAACTGAAATAGTTGACTTCAGCAGTAATGACAGCTAATACTTGTTTGAGTGAGTGAAGTCACTCAGTCGTGTCTAACTCTTTGCGACCCCATGGACTATATCCTGCCAGGCTCCTCCCTCCATGGGATTTTCCAGGCAAGGATACTGCAGTGGGCTGCCATTTCCTTCTCCAGGGGATCTTCCTCACCCAGGGACTGAACCCAGGTCTCCCACATTGCAAGCAGACTCCTTACCATCTGAGCCAACAAGTACTTGTTTAATATTTCATAATTTATAGAACATTTCCATTATAATATTTCTTTTGATCTTCATAATTACTCTGATATGTAAATAATATTATTGTGCAATGACCCAAAGAAAAGGGCCTAGTACTAATCAGAGGAAAACCAGAAAGATAATTTGACTTTGAAGAGAGAAGGAAACAGAGAATGTATTATCACAGGGCTCCTAGAATAATGCATACACTTCTTGGAATTTAAATTGCAATCTGAGTAATACTATTAGCCCCCTCCCTTGGTTGAAAATAATCAGATGGAACATTGAGCTTTTGGGCTCTTTATCCTCTATTGAGCTCTTTATGTGTTTGGACTGGATATCCTCCAGGGGGGATGTCACCCAAAGGCTCAGTGTGAGAACAAGTCTCCAGGTCAACGATTAGAAACAATCATGTCCAAGTTTCCCCTTAGACTCTGTAAACTAAGCAAAACACATATTCCTCTTCCTCTTCCATTGCTGGCTTCTTGGCGGTAAAGAGAATGAATGCCATTTGATCTACATAGCATCAGTTTCCCCCTACTTAGACAACTCCTATTTATTTATTTATTTTTAATTTGAGTATAATTGCTTTACAGTGTTGTGTTAGTTTCTGCTGTACAACAATGTGATGCAGCTATATGCATACATATATCCCCTCCTTCATGAGCCTCCCTCCCACCACTCCCACCCCTTTAAGTCATCCCAGAGGGCTGAGCTCTGCTGCCTATGCTATATAGCAGCTTCCCACTAGCTATCTATTTTACACACGGTAGTGTCTATATATATGTCAACGCTACTCTCTGAATTTGTCCCACCCTCTCCTTTCTCCTCTATGTCCACAAGTCCATTTTCTGTATCTGTGTCTCTATTCCTGCCCTGCAAAAAGGTTCATCAGTACCATTTTTTTCATAGATTCCATATATATGTTATATATATGCATTAATATACAACATTTGCTTTTCTCTTTCTGACTTACTATATGTTGTATGACACACTCTAGATTCATCCACATCAGTACAAATAATCCAGTTTCATTCCTTTTCATGGCTTAGTAATATTCCATTGTATATATGTATCATATCTTCTTTATCCATTCATCTGTCAATGACATTTAGGTTGCTTCATGTCCAGGCTATTGTAATGAACAATGGAATGTTGTTCCATGTTGCTTCATGTCCAGGCTGGAATGAACACTGGGGTACACGTGTCTTTTTGAATTGTGGTTTTCTCAGGGTATGTGCCTAGTAATGGGATTGCTGTGTCCTATGGTAGTTTAAGTTTTTCAGTGAACCTCCATACTGTTCCCCTTCATGGCTGTATCAGTTTCTATTCCCACCAACAGGGTGAAAGGGTTCCCTTTTTTCCACACCCCCTCCAGCATTTATTGTTTGTAGATTTTTTGTTGATGGCCATGTTGACTGGTTTCCCCTACTTATCTAACTACTCTTATTCTCTCTGCTCAAAAGGAAACTTCTTGGGAGCATTGCAGAGCAGGGCAGAAACAGCTAAATCTAAAAGCTTTAAAAGGTCCAAAGAGTTTAAAACATCTTCCAATTACTAGATAAATAGTTATCAGATAAAATAAGCTGGTTTGAGTGGAAGGATTATTTTCTTTGCTTCACTATATACTGCAGTATAGATCAGTACATCTTAACCATGACTACAATTAGAATCACCTAAATACTTAAAAATTTACAGATGCCAAGGCCATATCCTACAGAAATCCTCATTCAATTGGTCCTACATAGCATCCAAGGATCAGTCCTTTTTAAAGGTCTCTAGGAAACTTATTAGTTATGTAACCTTCAGTATTTTTTTTTTGAGATTTCTGACTTTATTCAGTTAATTTATCTACAATGTCTAGGTGAAACCCATAAAATAACATTTACCTAATATTGGCCATCATTAAAAATTCTAATACGTTAGTATGAGGACTGAAGGCAACGGTTTGTGCAAAGCGCTTACATCATGCTTTCCATGTGGAAGGCATCAGTGGTTATTAATTTCCTTGCCCCACTGCACTTACCAAGAGCTATCAGCATAAGCAGTCCTGGAACTCCAAAAGCCGTGCATAGCAGTCCTTCCCCAAACACTGCACATCTCCTATAGGAAAAAACAAAGCCAAATTATTCCTGAATCTTAAGTCTTTGACGTTCTATCCTATAAGCTCAGGTTTTTGAGGTCATAGACATAGCCATCCTCTTTCCTCCCATCACCTAATCTATAATCCTTCTTTTAGGACAGACAATTCAAGATTAAAAGAAATACACTCAGATTTTCAAGCCCTTATAAAAGAGGATGGACAGTTAGAAGCCTTGAACAGATTTCCGGCTGGCCAGAATAAAGCTTATACAGAGGCCTTCAGAAAAGATCCCAACCTCTTAGCATGGATGTGACAAATGTAGAAATCAAGCTTCCAGCATTGATGGAGAGGTAGAAGACTGAGAAGTATCTAGTCCGTTCCTCTGCCTGAAAAAACAAATAAATAAAAAGGACAAATCATCAGTTCAATGTGCCTACTCGGTCCATCCCCACCTCATGTTCAGACTAAGTGAGAGATACATACACTGATTCAGATACTGCCTCCATGGTTTGTGACTATCATATTAGATATTTTAACATATATTTTGCTGACCCCAGAAAAATATTTCTCTATCTTTCAAACACTAGTACAAGCAAGCATCTTTAATATTTTTTATCACTTTGGTTATCTTGTATGAAAGGGAGTGAAAGCGTTAGTCGCTCAGTTGTGTCTGACTCTTTGCGACTCCATGGACTACATATAGCCCACCAGGCTTCTCTGTCCATGGAATTCTCCAGGCAAGAACACTGGAGTGGATTGCCATTTCCTTCTCTAGTGGATCTTCTCAACCCAGGGATCAAACCCGGATCTCCCGCATTACAGGCAGATTCTTAGCCATCTGAGCCACCAGGGAAGTCCTATCTTGTATACTACATCTATGCATTGTGTTCTATATGTATTTATTCCAATATTAGTTTCCTTGTATTCAATGTGTTTCTTTTAGTAGGTTGAGAGTTCTTAGAGGCCAGAAATCGTATCTTACTATTTTCTGTAATTTCAACTAGCATTACTACTATAGCACCTGATTTATATTACAGACTCAGTTCAGTTCAGTTCAGTCACTCAGTCGTGTCCAACTCTTTGCGACCCCATGGACTGCAGCATGCCAGGCCTCCCTGTCCAACACCAACTCCCAGAGTTACAGACTCAGTAAATGTTTTTTAATGGAATTAAGTGAATGAATAACCGAGATGAAAATTAAATAGATTTTGTGGAATGTGTGGTAGGAATAGGACTAGAACATGGTTCTAGTAAACTGTTGAACAAACAGGATAATTTTCCTAATGATTATGGGAAGTCTGCCAGAGAGTAGAAAAGGAAGTCTGTGGGCTTGGAAGTGACTGGTGGAAACTTGAAGGTGGGTTTGTCCTATTTCTGGAATATCTTTGTGGAGTGCTTACAAAATTAAGTAACTTTCAAATAAAGTTGTTGACACTTCATTTATTATGCACTTCTGTGCTTCATTCTGACTTCCCATAATTTTTCCTGACACATCAGCACAATCTCCATTTTCTATATATGGTGTATTTTACTTCCTCTTCTGGTCCCCACTTAAATCTTTTCTACTCAACCATGTGTATAGTTCATTATGCATAGAATCCCACTTGCCAGAGGCTGGTTATTTCTCCAAGGTTAGCAAGCAGTTATATTCTATGGACCCTCGGGCAGATGAAGAATATAAAATAACTCAAATGTTCTGATGAGTTAGAGGAAAGAAGGAGGACAAATCACAGAGAAAGAACAGAAAAACAGATACATGATAAATAGCTATAGAAGAGGAAATAATACATGAAGAGAATCAAAAAGGAAAACTGAGAGGTAAAAAGAAGTTAGAAATGTTCTCTGATCCAAGAATAGACTATTTCCCTTGCCTGGTTGTCGCTGCTTCCTTAACAGACCCATTTTTACATTTATGTCAGTGCTTTTTCCCCACTGACAGTGGAAAGTATTTAGGAAAAGAAGAAATGATCATCCAGACATGTTCATCTAGAGAAACTCATTCTGTTTTATCCCAAATGGTCATTTTCCCCTTTCATAGAATCCTGAAGCTAGAGATGCTTAAATCATCTCCACACTACCCACCACCTCCCATTCCCAAAGTGATGACCATGTATCTTCTAAAATACCTCAAGTGAGAGTAAACTCACTACTTGTAGCTATTTGAAGTTTTTCTTTCCATCAAACAAAAAGCTGATTTTCTATAGCTTTCTCTTACTGATCTTTGGATTAATTACTGACATCCTTCCAATATCTATAGACAGTTGTAATATTCTTTTTAATCTTATCTTATCCAGGCTAAATATCTCCTTTTCCCTCAACCTTTCCTCATAAGATACACCTTTTAGTCCATTTGCCACCTTGGTCACTTTCCTTTGAAATGTTTCCATTTTTCTCTCTATTAATGACCAGTACCCAGCACTGAACACAACTCTTCACATATGATCTGATAGTGGATTACTTCATTCTTGGCAAATGGCTACCTGTCATTTAATGCCTGCTCTACTTTTTTGAAAACATAGAAATGATAGGACTCTTACATGTTTTTCTTCAAACTGGTCTCCACCAAAAGCTGCCACACAGGGTTTGATACCTCCTGTCCCCAAAGCTATTAGACTCAGGCCAACCATTGACAGGACTCTGAAATGGAAATGTGAGAGTACTAACCATACTGATGCTAAACACAACTGTAGACATGGAATATAGAGCTATAAGAGAAAAACTGTGTACAAGGGCACGACCTCCTTCACATTTCTATACAGTGGGCACTTTCCAATGGTTTCCTCCTAGGAGAGACCTGGGAGCATTTACAATCTTCATAATCCTTGAGTTTCTGCCAGAAAGTATCATTACATGGGAAGATTTTGTCCCTGATAGTTTCATTTACCTCATGTGTGCAATATATAGAAGCTGATACTCAAGGAACTCCAGAGTTAAGGCACTGGTTCTCAGTTTCATTATAGTCAAAGGGACACTTCAATAGAAAGTCCTTGTGAACTTTTATCCCATATATCCTTAGTAACTACAAAATACAATTTTAAGTTAGTCATAACTAATAGGAGAAATGTCAGTGATTTCTGATAGGACAACAATAATAAGGTATCTAATATCCATTAAATCTCAAACAAAATTCTTAACTGACTGGAAAATATACATATAGGCATACGATAAACAAGAATATATATTATCTGCTTCTTGGATAAGTCTAATTCTCTCTACTAAATGAACCAACAGAAATCAGAATGTATCAAGAGTTTGGCATCATAAGCATCAATAGCTTAATAAAGAGGAACAGAGCAACTGGAATATATGGACTACACAGAAATGGAAATAATCCGAGCTTTGAATGTGAATTCTACACTATATTATAAGGAAGTATCACAGGCATATTTTTTTGACTGTTTCAAAGTACAAAGTGTGGATGGGTGAATAGGTGAGGGAATATGGAGGACATGAAAGTTTTCATGTCTTCAAGCATATGAATAGTTTTCATGGAAAGGATACTAAATGGGCATCCTACAAATCCCCAAATATTTAATAAAAACAAATGAGCTCAGATAACGCAGGAAAGAGTTCAACTGATCAATTTTTTTTCTTAATCAACTTGGTAATAAAACAGTATGTTAGAAATAAAGGAACATCTCTGGTAAGAAGATAGAGAAACATCTATAATGAATGCATGAGACATTTACCTGTCCAGCAGAGAAAAAGTGGTTCAGTTTTTATTCCATGATATTACTCACATGTGTAAATTTTGTCCCCCTAGTATTGGTAAGGTACTCATAGACTTGATCACATGGCCAAGCACATACACCAAGGAGAGACAGATGACTGTCCTGTTGAAAGAGTTAAATCAATCAGTCTACAAACAGAATGCAGAGATTTGAGTAATACAGACTCAGAATTTATACTATTCTCAGTGCCAGGATAAATGAAGCAGGAGGAGGAAGAGTTGGAGGAGAAAAGAATTATCTGAGAATGCAAACAGATTTTCTCTTAGAAATTTTTGATATTAATTACTAAGTTCAAGGCTACAAAAAATCATGCAGTAAAGATACTTTTTAGTTTCATTCAACCTAACATTTCCCCAAACTTATTTGACTATGAGAGTTTTATGTTCCTACATACCATTCATCAGATCCTATACAACCAATTTTCAACAAAATGGACTTTGAGAAATGCTAATTTAGACAATTGTGGAAAATTCTGAAAGAGATGGGAATACCAGACCATCTGACCTGTCTCTTGAGAAACCTGTATGCAGGTCAGGAAGCAACAGTTAGAACTGGACATGGAACAACAGACTGGTTCCAAATAGGAAAAGGAGTACGTCAAGGCTGTATATTGTCACCCTGCTTATTTAACTTATATGCAGAGTACATCATGAGAAACGCGGGGCTGGAAGAAACACAGGCTGGAATCAAGATTGCCGGGAGAAATATCAATAACCTCAGATATGCGGATGACACCACCCTTATGGCAGAAAGTGAAGAAGAACTAAAGAGCCTCTTGATGAAGGTGAAAGAGGAGAGTGAAAAAGTTGGCTTAAAGCTCAACGTTCAGAAAACTAAGATCATGACATCTGGTCCCATCACTTCATGGGAAATAGATGGGGAAACAGTGGAAACGGTGTCAGACTTTATTTTTTTGGGCTCCAAAATCACTGCTGATGGTGATTGCAGCCATGAAATTAAAAGACGCTTACTCCTTGGAAGGAAGGTTATGGCCAACCTAGATAGCATATTTAAAAGCAGAGACGTTACTTTGCCAACAAAAGTCCGTCTAGTCAAGGCTATGGTTTTTCCAGTGGTCATGTATGGATGTGAGAGTTGGATGGTGAAGAAAGCTGAGTGCCAAAGAATTGATGCCTTTGAACTGTGGTGTTGGAGAAGACTCTTGAGAGTCCCTTGGACTGCAAGGAGATCCAATCAATCCATCCTAAAAGAGATCAATCCTGGGTGTTCATTGGAAGGTCTGATGTTGAAGCTGAAACTCCAATACTTTGGCCACCTCATGCGAAGGGTTGACTCATTGGAAAAGACCCTAATGCTGAGTAGGATTGGGGGCGGGAGGAGAAGGGGACGACAGAGGATGAGATGGTTGGATGGCATAACCGACTCGATGGACATGGGTTTGGGTGGACTCCGGGAGTTGGTGATGGACAGAGAGGCCTGGCGTGCTGCAATTCATGAGGTCGCAAAGAGTCGGACATGACTGAGCAACTGAACTGAACTGAATTTAGACAATTCCATAGATGACAACTCCACAAAATATCTGAGTGATGGATACCTGAGATCCATCTCTGGTCCATGAGGATGATGTTATAGGGTACAACTATAACATTATCCCCAAATATCTCTTGGTACTATTTTCAGGGACTTAAAATATACTGATGGAGAAGGCAGTGGCACCCCATTCCAGTACTCTTGCCTGGAAAATCCCATGGATGGAGGACCCTGGTAGGCTGCAGTCCATGGGGTCACTGAGTCAGACACAACTGAGTGACTTCCCTTTCACTTTTCACTTTCATGCACTGGAGAAGGAAATGTCAACCCACTCCAGTGTTCTTGCCTGGAGAATCCCAGGAACAGCAGAGCCTGGTGGGCTGCTGTCTATGGGGTCGCAGAGTCAGACACGACTGAAGCGACTTAGCAGCAGCAGCAGCAAAATATATTGAAATGAATAGACCATTAGTCTAACTCATGAAAATATTTATTGCATTCTCAAGAAAGAAACTATAGAAGGAAGTCAGAAAAGAGAAACAGAGATGGTAAAAGAGCTGTAGAGAGGGACTTATAAGAAGATACTAAAAAGGTTGAAATGACTCAATCTGGAGGAGAGATGGATAGTATATCAAATCACTATTAATATATTGAATTTTACAGTTTTTTGTGGGCAACTATCTCTGTCACCTGAGATCAGAACAAGAATTGGTCTTAAACTTCAGCATGGAAGGTTAAAATTAGATATAAGAAAAAAATCCCTCCTGACAGAAAAGGGGATAAAAATATTGGAAACACTGATTATGAAGAAACAAAACCTTTCTGTATTGTCAGTCTGACAGAGATTCTTATTTGTCATGGATGACACAAATATATTCTTGCTTGGAAGCAAGAGGCTAGAAGTGACAGTCTCTGTGCGATTAATCGATGACACTTCTTGGAACATGACCTCCCATCGTCCTTGTCCTTACTTGAATTTTCCCAACCATGAGTCAGCAATGGCTGCTTCCAAGATAGGAATGAAATAACAGAGGCTGCTGAAGGCGTGGTACACGGATGTGGAAGTGCCTTCACTCCAGTGCAGGTAATACAGGAAATACAGGGTCAGCACAGCTAAGCAAAAAAAAAAAAGAGAGAGAGAGCCAAAACAAAATAGATGCATTAAAATTATTTATGGAGGAAGAGAACTTTTGATAGATCTTTGAAGGTGATCTTGACCTTCAACAGTCCAATCAGTGAAGCAAACTGAGGAGTGACTGTTGGGGAGTAGAAGGGCCCTTGGGAGTTGTGGTGGTAAAAGGGGCTATGCTTAGTCTACAAACGCAATATTGCCTTCAGTCTTTGTGCGTATATCATCATTTAGGTCAATCTGAAAGATAACATGGGGCTTCTAATATCCCTTCCTTCTCCTTCCCCCAAGAATCAGACATGACTTAGTGACTAAACCACCACTCTCCTTCCCAGCAACAGTATAATCCACAGACCTGAAGAACAGAAATAAAGAATGGAATGCCATTGGTGAGAGTTTCTCCACTTATATTCTCATAGGCTGTATTCTGGTTTCCAATACTCCTTTCTGTTTTTGGTTTTTATGAGTTAGCAGGTGAAATCCCATCATGTATTTTTTTGGACATCTTCACCAAAGGAAAGGACAAACTGGATGAAGGCAGAAAGAATAGATAAGGGAAATAAGTGCATATAAGACAGGTTGTTACAAACATGGGGGGAGAGTGAGTGGAGAAAAGTAGGACTTGGGGACACAAAATTACCTTTCATGCCATAATAGGAAAAGCGCTCACAGAATTCATTCACCACAATGAAGACAATACTCAGTGGATAGTTGGAGCCACAGATTTTCTAGGAAACAAAAAGACACTAGTTCAAGCATGAACAATATTTCCCTATTTAGAGCATTATACTGTTTCACCTCAGAAAATACCATTTAAGTCACCATGATAGGTCATGCGAAGCAATGGTTCCTACTCTTCATGAAACAGCCAGTATCCTACTAAAAGTGCTTGCATTGCTGATTTAGCAGTCAGAGAAACCATTCTGAATATTCCTTTGTCCATCATTCATTTAATATGGAACTGCTTAGGCATTTCTTGATACTAGACACCAGGACTTGTTCATCTTCCACAAGCACTAAATGGAAAGCCTGGGGCACTGGGCAAGAGAATAATCATCCTTATTTCTAGGAACATAACAAAGAGTTAGCCTCTAGAGCACATGATGTCCAGGCAGTTACACTCAGATGTCAGTACCCTGCTTAGCTCCACTGTGTAGATTAATCTTTCTGTCCCCTGAGAAGAATCTTAGCAATATAAAGACTTCCTGTCAGGCACAGAACCCAATACAGATTCCTAAAGGTAAGATGATTGGTCACCTTGACCTTGGGCAGAGAATTCCTAAATCCTGTCAAATTAAATATCCATTCTTTCTATGAAATAGAGATTCTGTAACATTTTCACACTAATCCTTTTGGCATCACAAGGACTATGCTATTCAATGCACTGTATCATTCAGAATAAGAGGAATATCATGTTTTATTTCAAATCCCTACCCATTATGATAGTTCAACCAACATGAGAGAGAGATGGAGGTATGTGTCCTTGGTTCAACTGAAACTTATCATGAGATTTTTTTTTAATTGCTTTTTCATATACATAAGATGTATGTATGTATACGTATGTATAAGTAATGTATAAGATGTATATGTACATACATCTTTGTAAGCAGCCTCAAATTCTTTGGGGCCAGAAGATACATGATTAACTAAATAAATGATAAACTAATAAATTAATGTACTCATTCTTTTATCCATATGGATATATAAATAGCTCTCCAAAATATGAATATATATTAATATATAATAAAAACTTGCTTGAAAGACATAATGAATAGTCTTTTTATTTTTCCAGTTCACAGCTTAAGAATCATGCAACCTGAAGTTTACTCAACACGCTTCTACTAGCTATGTAACACTGTCACTGGTGGTACTCAGATACTGATCCAGTCATTGTCACTACACCTGCCTTTCTATTTTAGTTTTGTTATTCTAAAAAACTACCATATCTAGGATACTACTTAATACTACTTCTTCGCTTGTAGTAAGACCTCAATAATACTTGCTGTAGGCTCTCTTCTTACAAGATTTTGATATGAGGATTAAATCCCAAGTGTATAAAGTAAAACATTATTGTTACTTCCTTGTTTCTCTGTCCTTTTGCCTACTGTAAACTGGAACACAGTAAGAGAGGCCAGATCTATTCTAAAACTTCTCTTGATGTCCAGCATAGACTCTGTGTACAGGGGAAGTTAAGGGCTGAGTTTTGGTGTTCTTTTGGTAAAGAAAGAACAATCAGGTACAGTTCTCTAGAAAGAATACTTGCCAAGTTTTCCTGGACATGCAAATTGTTTTTTCTTAGAAACTCAGAATATACAATGAAATACAGCCAAGTCCTGGATACCCACTGAAGAACTCTGACCACCTCCTGCTGCTGCTTCCTCTCCTAAGTTAAAAGAAACTCCTGTTTAGATCTGGTTTACACGTTCAGTCTAACTCCAAGAAAGAAAAGTTTTTAATACTCTAATGCAGCTCAGCCTGAAGCTCCAGGGGCCAAGGAGGAGAACCAACAGAGTAAGTCTGTTCCTGTCAGAGGCAGAGATGAATCCCAGGACTCACTGGAGATGGCTTCTTTGGAAAGTTGGAGGATTGAGGTGGTACCTCTTCAGTGGAGACAGGTAAAAAAAGAGTTTCCTTGGATTCATTTTTCTGGAAGGGATTCATGGTTGGCTCCTCACTCTCTCTCTCTTTAAGCATGTGGCTTTGGTAGGCAGTTGGGACAACTGCCAGCTACTGTGAAAAAAGAGGACTAGGTTTAACCCTGTGCCCGGTGAGTGTCCGGCTTCAACAGCTGCCTGCAAAGCAGAAAGCAATAGAAGAAAGGATTGAGTCTCAAAGACTAATTCAAAAGAATGTTTACATAAAAGGTAGAGGTCAGGAAAGTGAAACTAACAAATCCTGGAATGAGATAGTATAATGCTGGAGAATTGCAAATGAGTGAAAATAGTTAAGAATACAATGCCTGAAGCATAGCCTGGAGCACAGATTTTAAAATTGATTTCAGGGTGACAAGAGCTGCCTTTACTGCACAACTACTGTGGGCTTTTCCAGTAAGTCATGTATGGATGTGAGGGTTGGACCATAAAGAAACCTGAGCACCAAAGAATTGATGCTTTTGAACCATGGTGTTGGAGAAGACTCTTGAGAGTCCCTTGGACTGCAAGAAGATCCAACCAGTCCATCCTAAAGGAAATCAGTCCTGAATATTCATTGGAAGGACTGATGTTGAAGCTGAAAATCCAATACTTTGGCCACCTGATGTAAAGAACTGACTCATCGGAAAAGATCCTGGTGCTGGGAAAGATTGAAGGTGAGAGAAGAAGGGGACAACAGAGGATGAGATGCTTGGATGGCATCATTGACTCAATGGACATGAGTTTGAGTAAACTCCGGGAGTTGGTGATGGACAGGGAGGCCTGGTGTGCGGTAGTCCATGGGGTCACAAAGAGTTGGACACGACTGAGCGACTGAACTGAACTATGGGGAAGGTTTATATACACACACACACTGTATCTACATGTTCTACTTCTAACTATCCTCATTTTACAGGAAATAATGTCTCAAGAGGTTGTGTAATTAGTCCAAAGTCAGGTGGCCATTAAGTAGCAGATGTGGAATTTTCACATGTCATTACAGATAGATTAGTACCAGTAATGCTTAAGGTCATTACTTAAGAATGAAATCAATGGAGATAGAAACATAGGAACATAGAGGAATTGAAATGCACTGAAGAAGGAAAGTTATTTCCAAGCTGAATTTAGACAGATCAAAAAATGTTGATTTTTGGTTTTCAATATTATAAAGTTCAGCTAGAAGAAAAAAGGAGACTAAACCAAAAAAAGCCAGGAAACAGGAGAATCCATTATTTTATTTTAGAATAGGATATCCTAAGACTTTATCCCTCATCAGAGATGGAAGGAATCGTAAATCTAAACGAGAACATGTGTTTAGCAAGGTGTATGAATACAAAATCATCACATAGAAATTAACTGTATTTAAATATCAGCAAAAACAAATAGAAGAGAGAATTTTAAAAATTATACCAGCTAATGGCATAAAAAATACCAAGGAATAAATCTATTGAAAGACATTGATACTAAACACTCTAAAACATTATTGAAAGAAATTAAAATGTCTAAATAAACGGAGAGACATATCATGCTCATGATTTGGAAGGCTCAGTAAAGATGTGAGTAATCCCCAAACCAATCTATGTTTGCAAGCCAAAATCCAACAGGTTTGTGAGTGTAGAAAATGACAAGTTGATTTTTAAAATGCATATGGAGATTCAAAAAGCCGAGAACAGCAAAGGCAACTTTGAAGAACAATAATGGCAGATTTGCACTACTTAGTAGGAAACCAATTATAAAGCTATAGTAATTATAATAGAACTAACACAAAGATAGACAAGGCAACCAATGTAACAGAAGAGAGTGCAGGAAAAGACCCACACACAGAATTGAGGCATCACTGAGGACAAGCGTGACACTGCAGTGCAGTGGGGACAATGACAGTGTTTTCAATGAAAAAGAACACCATCTGGATCCTCACAATATATTTACCCTTATTTTACATCATGCATAAAACTCAGTTCTATATACATTACAGATCTAACTGTTAAAGTTAAAAAAATAAAGCTTTTAGAGGAAAACATAAGAGAACATCCTTATGACCGCATAAGCCAAGGTTTTTTAAATAAAACATAAATGGCAATCATAAAAGAAAAACAACTGATATATGGAACAGTATTAAAATTAATAACATTTTTCTCCACTTCAGTCAGTACAGTTGCTCAGTCGTGTCCGACTCTTTCTGACCCCATGGACTGCAGAACGCTAGGCCTCCCTGTCCATCACCAACTCTCGGAATTTACTCAAACTCATGTCCATTGAGTTGGTGATGCCATCCTGAGAAAGTCAATTCCCAGGCAGGTTGATAAGTCTGGGAGAAGTCAAGGAGGAAAGAGGGGTCGGGGGTTTTCAAGGAGGAGGAAAGGACAAACTTTTTCTTTTTTTTTTTCTCTACATTCCTTAGTCTCAGTCACATAAAATGGTTTTTTTTCTTTAAGCCCCAAACTGATGATTACACAATAAACAACTCAGTTTAAACTCTGTACTAAGGATTATATAACAACAATGTATCCTGCTGGAGGACAGTTTCTCCTTCCTGAAAACCTTCTGACTAATCCTGATATCTTAGAATGTTTATTATGGGAGTGGGTCTGGTAGGATCTTTCTATTGTTAAATTCTAATCCTGTTATCCTAAAATGTAACTTGTGGGAGTGGGTCTGGTAAAGTTTTCACAAACTTGAGACGTTCTTTTGATTTATTGTAATAACTAATTTAAAAAGTATATAACTCCCTTGCTAACACTGGCAGAGGGACCACTCTCTGCTCCCCTTCTGATGTCTATGTCAGAAGCTTTCTTGGTCCCTTTTCATACTTTAATAAAACTCTGCTACACAAAAGCTCTTGAGTGATCAAGCCTGGTCCCTGGTCCCAAAGCTAGATCTTCTTCTTTGGAGATCATGAATCCGACATTGTTCACCATAAGCTATCAATCCAACCATCTCATCCTCTGTCGGTCCCCTTCTCCTCCCACCTTCAATCTTTCCCAGCATTTTTTCCACTTAAAGATATCATTAAGAGTAAAATGAAAACTCACAAAGTGGGAGAAAATATTCACATTACTTTACATATAATGTCAAAGGATTTGTGTCCATACTTATAAGTCACTTCAAAAATCAATAACAAGATTCATATTCAGATTTTCAAGTCTTTTGCATATTGCAGTATAAATAATACTGCAATAATAGCCTTGCAAATAAGTTGAATGTATCTGTAGAACGAATTTCTGGAAGTACTATTGCTGTGACATAAAATGTTTTTATAATTTTTAGAACTGCCGATTCATTTCCTGTTTTCTATTGAGTTGTTTGTTCCCTTTTTGTAAGTTTGTAAGATTTACTTTTATATAGTTTATATTAATTCTCTATCACCCTCTAGGTTGCAAATATGATTTTTTGTGGACTTTTAAAATTAAATATAACTTAAAAGGTGCAAATCTTAAGTGTAAACCTCAGTACTTCTTACATATGTGTAACTCATACAACCACCACCCAGGTAAGATTAGATATATATTTAATAAATATTTACTTATAATAAATATAATAATATATATTACATATATTATGTTTTAAGCTACTCCTATGAATTGAGTCACTCCCTTTGAAGAAGCTCTTAGTGCTTTTAGAATATATTTTATAATATTTTTTCCATTCTAGAATGGCTAATTTTGATTCATCTCAATAAATTGGAAATTACTAATGTAATTATTACAAGAATGGTATCTGAAAGATATAATTTCTGAATTCTGATGTGTCTAAGAGCACCTTCTTACCAAACTGTGGATGATAGTATTTGATGAATACGTAATTCATGATCATACTCATACCCTTTTACAGATACAGCTTTATTAAATTTAGAGTTTCAATGTAGTGTTATGGAATCCTTCAAAGCCCAGTGATTTTCTTCCTTTGTAGCCAACTTACTTTCACTGCTTTTCGGCTTTTATTATCATCAGTTTCATCAAACTACTCAGAAAGGTCAAACTAAAAGGATATGAGGTTATGTTCACTTCAGTGCAGTTCAGTTCAGTCGCTCAGTTGTGTCCGACTCTTTGCGACCCCATGGACCACAGCACGCCAGGGCTCCCAGTCAATCACCAGCTCCCGGAGTTCACTCAAACTCATATCCATTGAACTGGTGATGTCATCCAACCATCTCATCCTCTGTTGTCCCCTTCTCCTCCCGCCTTCAATCTTTCCCAGCATCAGGGTCTTTTCAAATGAGTGAGTTCATTGCATCAGGTGGCCAAAGTATTGGAGTTTCAGCTTCAACATCAGTCCTTCCAATGAATATTCAGGACTGATTTCCTTTAGGATGGACTGTTTGGATCTCCTTGCAGTCCAAGGGACTCTGAAGAGTCTTTTCTAACACCACAGTTCAAAAGTATCAATTCTTTGGTGCTCAGCTTTCTTTATAGTCCAATTCTGACATCCATACATGACTCCTGGAAAAACCATAGCTTTGACTAGACGGACCTTTGTTGGTAAAGCAATGTCTCTGCTTTTTAATATGCTGTCTAGGCTGGTCGTAACTTTTCTCTCAAGGAGTAAGCATCTTTTAATTTCATGGCTGCAGTCACCATCTGCAGTGATTTTGGAGCCCAGAAAAATAAAGTCTGACACTTTCCACTGTTTCTGCATCTATTTGGCAGGAAGTGATGGGACCAGATGCCATGATCTTAGTTTTCTGAACGTTGAGCTTTAAGCCAACTTTTTCACTCTCCTCTTTCACTTTCATCAAGAGGCTCTTTAGTTCTTCTTCACTTTCTGCCATAAGGGTGGTGTCATCTGCATATCTGAGGTTATTGATATTTCTCCTGGCAATCTTGATTCTAGCTTGTGCTTCATGCAGCCCACCATTTCTAATGAGGTACTCTGCATATAAGTTAAATAAGCAGGGTGACAATTTATAGCCTTGATGTACTCCTTTCCCTATTTGGAAACAGTCTGTTGTTCCATGTCCAGTTCTAACTGTTGCTTCCTGACCGGCATACAGGTTTCTCAAGAGACAGGTCAGATGGTCTGGTATTCCCATCTCTTTCAGAATTTTCCACAGTTTATTGTGATCCACACAGTCAAAGGCTTTGGCATAGTCAATAAAGCAGAAATAGATGTTTTTCTGGAACTCTCTTGCTTTTTCAATGATCCAGCAGATGTTGGCAATTTGATCTCTGGTTCCTCTGCCTTTTCTAAATCCAGCTTGAATATATGGAAGTTCACGGTTCACGTATTGCTGAAGCCTGGCTTGGAGAATTTTGAGCATTACTTTACTAATGTGTGAGATGAGTGCAATTGTGCAGTAGTTCAAGCATTCTTTGGCATTGCCTTTCTTTGGGATTGGAACAAAAACTGACCTTTTCCAGTCCTGTGGAGGAAATTTAACTGCATATTATTAGGAAATTTAAGTGCAATCTGAAAAGGCTGCATAATGTATGATTCCAATTATAAGATATTCTCGAAAAGACAGAAAAAAGGTCACTGACTAACAGGGGTTGGGGTGTGGAAGAATGAATCATCAAGCACAGGATTTTTAGGGCAGGGGAACTATCCTATATGACACTACAAAATGGTGGATAAATGTCATGATACATTTGTTGACACTCATAGAATGTACAACACAAAGAATGAACTCTAAGGTAAAATATGGACTTTGGGTGATGGTATATAAATATAGGTTCATCAATTATTTTTAAAAAGCACCACTCTGGTGCAGGATGTTTATAGTAGGGGAGGTTGTGTATGTGTGGGAACAGGGAGTATATGAAAATCTCTGTATTTTCTGCTCAATTTTGCTGTGAAACTAAAAAGTGCTCCTAAAAATAAAGTTTATTATTTTTAAAAAAATACTTGCTGCTGGTTAGTGACCCTCAGCTATAGTCTAATATTTATCATTTCCCTCAATTATGGTAATCTTTTCAGGTTGTATGTAGTCAAACAGTTGTACACTTAAAAATTATACAGTACTGTATGTCAATTACATCTAAAGAAAACTGGGGAAAAGTAGAAATAATATTGTCTTACACTTGGGTGGTTCAGGTAAAGTTGGTCCTCAGTGGCCAGATTTATAATTTGCTTTGAAGATAGAGCTTATAGGGCTATTAGCAGTTTTGGACTTAGTGCATGAGAGAAAGAGAAAAGTGAAGACTAATCCCCAAGTTTTCTGGTCTAAACAATTGGATAAATGGTGGTATCATTTATTGAGATGAGAAGCATCAGATTAGAAGATTGTGTAAGAAAAATCACAAGTTCAGTTTTTAACATGGTACATATGAAATACCTAGTAAATATTCATGTATGTATGGATAGACAATTAGACATAGAGGTCTAAAGCTCAAGGTAGAGGCTAGACCTGAAAACTATCTGGGAGTCATTGATTATAGGGGGTTTATTTGGAGCCATAGGATTGGATAAATCTTTCGGGTAGTAAATCACAATGGTTAAAAAATTCCTGTATTTTTAAACTATACAATCGACAAAAGCTGGCCTATTTTAAAGTTAATATCCAATTAAGTAGGAGCAGTTTTTAGGCCACATATTAAGTTGTTGTAAGATACCTTAGTCCTCTGCATGAACTCCAGAACTAATTACATCATTTGATAAGGAAACCTGCTGAAGTTTCTTTTGTGCATGTGGTTCACAGGACCATTTTATCATTTTCAAGGCTCAAGTTTCTACTTACACAACTATAGTATGGCATAAGAATGTTCAACTTGATGTGATGCTTATAAAATAACTTTCTCAAGTGACAAAAACCCAAACATTCTGAGTTCCACTTTTCTTAATAGATTTCACTCTATGGAGTTCTAAGCACAGTATTATAATGCTGTTAGTTGAAATATTCAGTTTTAAGGATGCAAGATTAGCCTTTGAATATGAGATGCTTAGTAAAGGAAATGAGTTTTCAATCAAATTTATAGCTTACACCATTCCATGTTCGATGCATGAGACAAGGGCTCAGGGCCGGGGCAATGGGAAGACCCAGAGGGATGGGATGGGGAGGGAGGTGGGTGGGGGGTCCAGGAAGGGGAACACATGTAAACCCATGGCTGATTCATGTCAATGTATGGCAAAAACTATTACAATATTGTAAAGTAATTAGCCCCCAACTAAAATAAATAAATTTATAAAACAACAACAACAAACAAACAAACAAACAAAAATTTATAGCTTAGAATAAAAGAGCTTTTACCCATGGTAAATGCATTCAGATACCTAAACCAATGTTTCTCAATGAGAGCAATACTGCCCCCAAGCGGACGTTACAGAAATGTACCTGAGGGGTTGCTTGTCTTAGTGATTTGTAGATTAAAAGCCTCTTGATGAAAGTGAAAGAGGCAAGTGAAAAAGTTGGCTTAAAACTTCTAACATTCAGAAAACTAAGATCATGGCATCTTGTCCCATCACTTCATGGGAAATAGATGGGAAGACAGTGGAAACAGTGACAGACTTTATTTTTTAGGACTCCAAAATCACTGCAGATGGTGAGTGCAGCCATGAAATTAAAAGACGCTTACTTCTTGGAAGGAAAGTTATGACCAACCTAGAGAGCATATTAAAAAGCAGAGACACTGCTTTGCCAACAAAGGTCTGTCTAGTCAAAGCTATGGTTTTTCCAGTAGTCATGTATGGATGTGAGAGTTGGACTAATAAAGAAAGCTGAACACCGAAGAATTGATGCTTTTGAACTGTGGTGTTGGAGAAGACTCTTGAGAGTCACTTGGACTGCAAGGAGATCCACCCAGTCCATCCTAAAGGAAATCAGTCCTGAATATTCATTGGAAGGACTGATGCTGAAGCTGAAACTCCAATACTTTGGCCACCTGATGCGAAGAATTCACTCATTTGAAAAGATCCTGGTGCTGGGAAAGATTGAAGGTGGGAGGAGAAGGGGACAGCCAAGGATGAGATGGTTGGATAGCATCACCGACTCAATGGACATGAGTTTGAGTAAACTCCACTCCGGAAGTTGGTGATGGACAGGAAGGCCTGGCGTGCCGCAGTCCGTGGGGTCGCAAAGAGTCGGACATGACTGAGTGACTGAACTGAACTGAGTGTCATATAGTAGAAGGGGAATTCAGGAATCTTAAATGTTTTACAATGCAAGGACTGATCATGCACAATAAAGAACTCTTCTGGGAGGGGGGTCCAGGAAGGGGAACACATGTAAACCCATGGCTGATTCATGTCAATGTATGGCAAAAACTACTACAATATTGTAAAGTAATTAGCCCCCAACTAAAATAAATAAATTTATTTTTAAAAAAAAGTCAAAAAAAATAAAATAAAATAAAATAAAATAAAACTCTGCCACACACACACACACACACACACACACACACACACACACACACAACTTCTGAAAATCCAGTTGGATATTCATGTTTTTGTAAGATCTGTTGATAATTTTAAGGCCAGAACTAATTGCATTTTTATACACTAAAAGTATTCTTTTGTACAGATTTAAAATTCTCTGAAATTTACAAGGATGCAACTATCATGTAGAAGTGAAGCCTTCACTTTTTTTTCAGAACTTACTAAAGATTTTTTAAAATTATTTTTGAAAACACAGTGATATCTATGCTGTTCTTAGATATGCTGCTTATTGTCTTTGGGTCAGTAATATAGCACCTCAAAACTTATCTGTGTATGCAATTTATGAATATAAATATATATACTTTTCCAGTTTTTATTTTTAAAAGTTAAATGAAAAGAAAAATTATTGACATATGAGTTGATTATTGCCTTGCTTCTTTTAATTCCAAATGTATTCATTAAAAGTAAGTGCAAACTTATGGCACTCTCTTATGTCTTCTGGCCATGACTGAATATTTTACAAGTAGAATACATATTATTTACTCTAAATTATTTTATTTTATTATAATATTACATTAAATTTTTTCAAAGATGCATGTACCTAGATGTTATTAAGCTATGAAATTCATTGCAGGATGGTAAAGAGGACTTAAAATGTTATCTGAAAGAGGATGTTGAGTTGGCTAAGGTTGAAAATAGGATGATTGCAGTAACAGTAAAAAAGGGTTTATTTCCTCTTACTAAAAAACTTAGTTTGGATAAAATATACCAAGAAAAGAAACCCACTACTTTTAAAAGAAATTATAAGTGATTATTACTGGTATAACAAGACTGATGCTGAGTTTTCCATAACATTTTTGAATCTAAAATATTTCTAAATTCTTTTATTAATTCTATAGTTTGTTGGTTTCTTTGGATTTTCTATGTAGACAATTAATTGCTACAAATAGGAATAATTTTATTTCCTGTCTCCAGTTGCTATTTTCATTTCTTTTACCTGTTATACTGCATTTTCTAGAATTTTCAGTACAACATTGAATAGAAATGGAAATGCTTCTGGAGTTTCTATATATTAGTATAATGTTGGCAGTAGTTTTGTTTTCGTAATTAACTTTTATAACATTAATGAAATTCCTTTATTCAAGAATGGACATGTTAATTGTGTTGTTAAAAGATTTCATACCCATAATAAATTTTGTCTCCTTGATTACAGATGCATTAAATCTACCATTACAAGAGACTTTTCAATTTCACCTATTTCTGTTCATTTTTCTTTTATTTATATAAACACATATATGTAACTACAGATTTTAATATATGAACATACATCCATCATGAAGGTATACTATTATGGGCATACAAATTCAGACCAGTGTATCCTCCTAAAAATTGAAACTTTGTCATTATTTGGCCACTCAAGAAATCAGATACTACAATTTCACCTCTGAAGTTAGGAATAATAGCACTAAAGATATAAATAACTGCAAGTTCAAAAGACCTTTTCTGGTCCCTAATTAATTCCTAGTTTTACACAACCTTAACCATAACCACAGTTTTACTTTACCACCCATTTTTAGCTCCTCCCTCATTTAGTTCTGTTAAAAACCTAGAGCACGTCAGTCTTTCCCAGATGCTTACTTTATTGTTACTAACATGGTGAGATTAGTTTTAAATATACAGAAAGTCCCATTCTTCCCCAGAGAGTATCAACCTGCATGCCTTTATTTAAAAGAATGTACAGAGCATCTACTGTGTATCAGGTACTATGGCCAGGAGTTAGTATTCAGTGATAAGAAAACTAAACACGATAACTGTCTTCCTGGAGCTTATACTTTAGAAGAGAGCAAATTAAATACAAATTTATAAATGACAATTGATATAAAAAAGATATTGCTCTGAAAGTCTATAGCAAGGGGGATGTGATATTTTCAGAAAGGTCAAGAAAGGCTTTCTTGATAAAGTAAAACTTGAACTGTAAACTAAAGGAGAAAAAGTCAACTACATGAAAAGAAAGATGGATTTCTAGCTGAATGGACAGCCCATGTAAAGTCCTTGAGATAGGTAAAAGTACATGAGTTCAGTTCAGTCGCTCAGTCATGTCCAACTCTTTGCGACCCCATGGACTGCAGCATGCCAGGCTTCCCTGTCCATTACCAACTTCCGGAGTTTGCTCAAACTCATGTCCATTGAGTCAGTGATACCATCCAACCATCTCATCCTTTGTGGTCCCCTTTCCTTCTGCCTTCAACCTTTCCCAGCATTAGGGTCTTTTCCAATGAGTCAGTTCTTTGCATCTGGTGGCCAAAGTATTGGAGCTTCAATTTCAGCATCAATGAATGAATATTCATTGAATATTCAGGACTGATTTCCTTTACGATTGATTGGTTTGATCTCCTTGCAGTCCAAGGGACTCTCAAGAGTCTTGTAAATACTTATAAATACTCAAATACTTAAAAATTTTGCATCTCTGACCTATACCTCTGAGCTGTGGACACGTAAGTCCCATACATCTCTGGTTTGCATAATTAGACGAATCCTGCCTTTCACTGGGAGGAAGCACAGTTAGCCAAAGATTATAGCCTGGTTTTGTACAAGGTGAATTTGAAATGCCTTTTAATAAGAGATGTGTAGGACTTCTGTATCTATAGCTCAGAGGTGTGGGTCAGAGAGGCAAAATTTATAAGTTACCTATTATAAGTATTGATTGTAACTGGAATATGGAGATTACCTGAGGAAAGAAAATAGAATAAAAAGAAAAAAAGACCTAGAATTAAGCTTTGAGAAACTCTAGCTCTAATGACTGAGTAGAAGATTATAAACCAGCAAAGGCAGAAAAGTATCTAGAAAGATAGGAGAAAAGCCAATAAGGCATTATGTCACAGAGTCAAAAGAAAATGAATAATTTAATAAGGTAATGGTGAATACTGTTAGATGAATAAAAAAAGAAATCTTTCTCCTTATCCAAATTTTAGACCATAATCAGTACGGCTCCACTGTGAATTCTTAAGTTTTTCAATTACTCATGCTTATGTATACTTACTTAGAGCATTCATCAGGCTATTGTTGTCATGATGTTTATTCTGATGAGCCACTATCTCAGGAATCCTGCATTGTGGCAAAGTAGACATGCATAGGATGTTCTCAGACATAGTTCCCTGGATCAGAAGGAGAGGATGTGCATTCTTCATCTTCTGAATCACTGGAACTATCCTCACTGCTTGAAGATGATGAACTTTTGGAATCTGATGAACTATCACAACTGCTCATCTGGTCCATTAGACTAGCTTCTGCTTTCAGTTCTGAAAATTAAACAAGTTAATAGTTAGGTTAAGTAAATATTATTAACTATGAATATTAAATAAATATAATAAAAATGTAAATGTGTCAGTTCCTAATGAACTTGCTGAGGAATAAATAAGACTAAACATACTTTCATAGCATTTAATGTATAATCACTCTTCTTACCCTCAAGTTCTTTTAACCCTACTCTCCAAGAATAACCACTCTTAACACTTTCTTGTGATCATATATGTTTTACAATTCTGCTTCCAAACCAGCATTTTTGATTCTGACACCCGCCTCATCTATTGTTAGAGCTTGAGTGTGGTCTTTGTCACTACTCAACCAAGAATTTTTTCAAAATGGCAACTTTTCTAGCAAAAATTGATTGTATCTCTGGACCCAAACCTTTCTTTCCCAGCGCTTCTCTGGTAGTTATTATTTTTCCTGTTCTATGGACATACATAGTCCATGTGCATGTGTGCTCAGTCACTAAGTTGTGTCCAGCTCTTTGCAACCCCATGTAGACCACTAGGCTCCTCTGTCCAGGGAATTTTCCAGGCAAGAATACAGGAGTGGGTTGCCATTTTCTTCTCCAGGGGATCTTCCCAACCCAGGGATTGAACCCGCATCTCCTGCATTGGCAAGTGGGTTCTTTACCACTGAGCCACCTGGGAAACTCTACATACTCCATAGATACCACTTTCCCCCCAATAAAAAGCTCCTTTACCATCAAAACAAGCTGTATTCAATGCTTGGATTATGAAAAATAAAAGATATAGGCAATATCTAAATTTAAATACCATATTTACTTATACCATTATACTTAAATACACATGTTAACTCAAAAATTCCAAAACCAGACAAAGATGTCACAAAAAAGGAAAACTACAGGCCAATATCACTGATGAACATAGATGCAAAAATCCTTAATAAAATTCTAGCAAACAGAATCCAACATCATATTAAAAAGATCATACATCATGACCAAGTGGGCTTTATCCCAGGAATGCAAGGTTTTTTTAACATCCGCAAATCAATCAATGTAATACACCACATTAACAAATTGAAAGAAAAAAACCATATGGTTATCTCAATAGATGCAGAAAAAGCCTTTGACAAAATTCAGCATCCATTTATGATTAAAACCCTCCAGAAAGCAGGAATAGAAGGAACATATCTCAACATAATAAAAGCTATATATGACAAACCCACAGCAAACATTATCCTCAATGGTGAAAAATTGAAAGCATTTCCCCTAAAGTCAGGAACAAGGCAAGGATGCCCACTTTCACCACTACTATTCAACATAGTTTTGGAAGTTTTGGCCACAGCAATCAGAGATGAAAAAGAAATAAAAGGAATACAGATAGGAAAAGAAGAAGTAAAACTCTCACCGTTTGCAGATGACATGATCCTCTACCTAGAAAACCCTAAAGACTCTACTAGAAAATTACTAGAGTTGATCAATGAGTATAGCAAAGTTGCAGGATATAAAATTAACACACAGAAATCCCTTGCATTCCTATACTCCAATATTGAGAAAACAGAAAGAGAAATTAAGGAAACAATACCATTCACCATTGCATCAAAAAGAATAAAATACTTAGGAATATATCTACCTAAAGAGACAAAAGACTTATATATAGAAAACTATAAAACACTGATGAAAGAAATCAAAGAGGACACAAACAGATGGAGAAATATACCGTGTTCATGGATTGGAAGAATTAATATACTGAAAATGAGTATACTACCCAAAGCAATCTATGGATTCAATGCAATCCCTATCAAGCTACCAATGGTATTTTTCACAGAACTAGAACAAATCATCTCACAATTTGTATGGAAATATAAGAAACCTCGAATAGCCAAAGCAATCTTGAGGAAGAAGAATGGAACTGGAGGAATCAACCTGCCTGACTTCAGGCTCTACTACAAAGCCACAGTCATCAAGACAGTATGGTACTGGCACAAAGATAGAAATATAGATCAATGGAACAAAATAGAAAGCCCAGAGATAAACCCACGCACATATGGACACCTTATCTTCGACAAAGGAGGCAAGAATATACAATGGAGAAAAGACAATCTCTTTAACAAGTGGTGCTGGGAAAACTGGTCAACCACTTGTAAAAGAATGAAACTAGAACACTTCCTAACACCGTACACAAAAATAAACTCAAAATGGATTAAAGATCTAAACGTAAGACCAGAAACAATAAAACTCCTAGAGGAAAACATAGGCAAAACACTCTCCGACATAAATCACAGCAGGATCCTCCATGACCCACCTCCCAGAATATTGGAAATAAAAGCAAAAATAAACAAATGGGACCTAATTAAAATTAAAAGCTTTTGCACAACAAAGGAAACTATAAACAAGGTGAAAAGACAGCCTTCAGAATGGGAGAAAATAATAGCAAATGAAGCAACAGACAAACAATTAATCTCAAAAATATACAAGCAACTTCTGCAGCTGAATTCCCGAAAAATAAACGACCCAATCAAAAAATGGGCCAAAGAACTAAACAGACATTTCTCCAAAGAAGACATACAGATGGCTAACAAACACATGAAAAGATGCTCAACATCACTCATTATTAGAGAAATGCAAATCAAAACCACAATGAGGTATCATTTCACACCAGTCAGAATGGCTGCTATCCAAAAGTCTACAAGCAATAAATGCTGGAGAGGGTGTGGAGAAAAGGGAACCCTCTTACACTGTTGGTGGGAATGCAAACTAGTACAGCCACTATGGAGAAGAGTGTGGAGATTCCTTAAAAAACTGAGAATAGAACTGCCATATGACCCAGCAATCCCACTGCTGGGCATACACACCGAGGAAACCAGAATTGAAAGAGACGCGTGTACCCCAATGTTCATCGCAGCACTGTTTACAATAGCCAGGACATGGAAGCAACCTAGATGTCCATCAGCAGACGAATGGATAAGGAAGCAGTGGTACATATACACAATGGAATATTACTCAGCCATTAAAAAAAATACATTTGAATCGGTTCTACTGAGATGGATGAAACTGGAGCCCATTATACAGAGTGAAGTAAGCCAGAAAGAAAAACAACAATACAGTATACTAATGCATATATATGGAATTTGAAAGATGGTAACGATAACCCTACATGCGAGACAGAATAAGAGACACAGATGCATGGAACAATTTTATGGACTCTGAGGGAGAAGGTGAGAGTGGGACGTTCTGGGAGAATAGCATTGAAACATGTATATTATCATATGTGAAACAGAACACCATTCCATGTTCGATGCATGTGACAAGGGCTCAGGGCCGGGGCAATGGGATGATCCAGAAGGATGGGATGGGGAGGGAGGTGGGTGGAGGTCCAGGAAGGGGAACACATGTAAACCCATGGCTGATTCATGTCAATGTATGGCAAAAACTATTACAATATTGTAAAGTAATTAGCCCCCAACTAAAATAAATAAATTTATAAAAAAAAAAAAAAAAAAAAGAGTGAACGTTGACATTCTAGGAATCAGCAAACTAAGATGGACGGGAATGGGTGAATTTAACTCAGATGACCATTATATCTACTACTGTGGGCAAGAATCCCTTAGAAGAAATGGAGTAGCCATCATGGTCAACAAAAGAGTCCAAAATGCAGTACTTGGATGCAATCTCAAAAACGATAGAATGATCTCTGTTCGTTTCCAAGGCAAACCATTCAATATCACGGTAATCCAAGTCTATGCCCCGACCAGTAATGCCAAAGAAGCTGAAGTTGAACGGTTCTATGAAGACCTACAAGACCTTCTAGAACTAACACCCAAAAACGATGTCTTTTTCATTATAGAGGACTGGAATGCAAAAGTAGGAAGTCAAGAAACACCTGGTGTAACAGGCAAGTTTGGCTTTGGAGTACAGAATGAAGCAGGGCAAAGGCTAATAGAGTTTTGCCACAAGAACGCACTAGTCATAGAAAACACCCTATTCCAAAAACACAAGAGAAGACTCTACACGTGGACATCACCAGATGGTCAACACCGAAATCAGATTGATTATATTCTTTGCAGCCAAAGATGGAGAAGCTCTATACAGTCAGCAAAAACAAGACCAGGAGCAGACGGTGGCTCAGATCATGAACTGCTTATTGCCAAATTCAGACTTAAATTGAAGAAAGTAGGGAAAACCACTAGTTCATTCAGGTATGACCTAGATCAAATCCCTTATGAGTATACAGTGGAAGTGACAAATAGATTTAAGGGACTAGACCTGATAGACAGAGTGCCTGGTGAACTATGGACAGAGGTTCGTGACATTGTACAGGAGACAGGGATCAAGAAAATCCCCATGGAAAAGAAATGCAAAAAAGCAAAATGGCTGACTGAGGAGGCCTTACAGATAGCTGGGAAGAGAAGAGAAGCGAAAAGCAAAGGAGAAAAGGAAAGATATTCCCATCTGAATGCAGAGTTCCAAAGAATAGCAAGGAGAGATAAGAAAGCCTTCCTCAGCGATCAGTGCAAAGAAATACAGGAAAACAACAGATTGGGAAAGACTAGAGATCTCTTCAAGAAAATTAGAGATACCAAAGGAACATTTCATGCAAAGATAGGCTCGATAAAGGACAGAAATGGTATGGACCTAACAGAAGCAGAAGATATTAAGAAGAGGTGGCAAGAATATACAGAAGAACTGTACAAAAAAGATCTTCACGACCCAGATAATCATGATAGTGTGATCACTCACCTAGAGCCAGACATCCTGGAATGTGAAGTCAAGTGGGCCTTAGAAAGCATCACTATGAACAAAGCTAGTGGAGGTGACGGAATTCCAGTTGAGCTATTTCAAATCCTCAAAGGTGATGCTGGGAAAGTGCTGCACTCGATATGCCAGCAAATTTGGAAAACTCAGCAGTGGCCACAGGACTGGAAAAGGTCAGTTTTCGTTCCAATCCCAAAGAAAGGCAATGCCAAAGAATGCTCAAACTACCGCACAATTGCACTCATCTCACATGCTAGTAAAGTAATGCTCAAAATTCTCCAAGCCAGGCTTCAGCAATACATGAACCATGAACTTCCAGATGTTCAAGCTGGTTTTAGAAAAGGCAGAGGAACCAGAGATCAAATTGCCAATATCCGCTGGATCATCAAAAAAGCAAGAGAGTTCCAGAAAAACATCTATTTCTGCTTTATTGACTATGCCAAAGCCTTTGACTGTGTGGATCACAATAAACTGTGGAAAATTCTGAAAGAGATGTAATACCAGACCATCTGACCTGTCTCTTGAGAAACCTGTATGCAGGTCAGGAAGCAACAGTTAGAACTGGACATGGAACAACAGACTGGTTCCAAATAGGAAAAGGAGTACGTCAAGGCTGTATATTGTCACCCTGCTTATTTAACTTATATGCAGAGTACATCATGAGAAACGCTGGGCTGGAAGAAACACAAGCTGGAATCAAGATTGCCGGGAGAAATATTAATAACCTCAGATATGTGGATGACACCACCCTAATGGCAGAAAGTGAAGAAGAACTAAAGAGCCTCTTGATGAAGGTGAAAGAGGAGAGTGAAAAAGTTGGCTTAAAGCTCAACGTTCAGAAAACTAAGATTATGGCATCTAGTCCCATCACGTCATGGGAAATAGATGGGGAAACAGTGGAAACAGTGTCAGACTTTATTTTTTTGGGCTCCAGAATCACTGCTGATGGTGACTGCAGCCATGAAATTAAAAGACGCTTACTCCTTGGAAGGAAGGTTATGACCAACCTAGATAGCATATTTAAAAGCAGAGACGTTACTTTGCCAACAAAAGTCCGTCTAGTCAAGGCTATGGTTTTTCCAGTGGTCATGTATGGATGTGATAGTTGGACGGTGAAGAAAGCTGAGCGCCGAAGAATTGATGCTTTTGAACTGTGGTTTTGGAGAAGACTCTTGAGAGTCCCTTGGACTGCAAGGAGATCCAATCAATCCATCCTAAAAGAGATCAATCCTGGGTGTTCATTGGAAAGTCTGATGTTGAAGTTGAAACTCCAATACTTTGGCCACCTCATGCGAAGGATTGACTCATTGGAAAAGACCCTAATGCTGAGTAGGATTGGGGGCAGGAGGAGAAAGGGATGACAGAGGATGAGATGGTTGGATGGCATCATTGACTCAATGGACATGGGTTTGGGTAGACTCCAGGAGTTGCTGATGGACAAGAGAGGCCTGGTGTGCTGCAATTCATGGGGTCGCAAAGAGTCGGACACAACTGAGCGACTGAACTGAATAGCTTTACTTCATGGGGAAGAGCAGAAATAGGTAAGTTTATGTCATTTTGTCCCACAACACATTTTAAAAGACTGAATTTATACAGAGTATATTATTTACCAAAACAAAATTTTAAATTTATAAATGGAAGCTAGATAATCTTCATGTACTTGAGAAGTAAATGTTCTTCTAAAAAAACCCATGGGTCAAGGAAGAAGTGAAAATAATTTCAGAAAATATTTCTAATTGAAGGAAAATGAAAACAGAACTTATAAAAATCTGAGCAAATAAAGTACAGTTAGGAGAGAAATTTAAAACATTAAATAATTATATTGGTGGAAAAAAGAGGTCTTAAAGGAATTAAGCTGTGTCTTAAGCTAGAGAAAGAAGAGCAAAGAAAACTAAAGCAAGCAGAAGGAAAAACAGTAAAAGCAAAAAACAAGACAACAGAAAAAAGTGAAAATAAATGAATCATAAATTGATCACTTGAGATAGATAATGTTGATAAAACTCAACCAGATTTATCAAGAAAAAATGATACTAGATATAAGTCACTAATATCAGGAGTGAGAGAGGTGACAGCACTACAGATCTTACAGCATTAAATGAATAGGAGGGAACATTGTGAGGTACTTTATGCCCATTTACTCAATAAATCAGATGAAATGGATCAATTACTTGAAAGGCACAAACTACTAAGTTTCATTCAAGGAGAAATAAATAACTTGAATATCCCAAATCTTCTAAAAAAAATGTAGGTTATAGTTAAAACCCTCCACGTAAATCTCCAGAAATAGATGATTTCACTAGTGAATTCTACCAGTTATTTAAGGAAGAAATGATAGGAGTTTGATAGAAACTCTTCTGTGTAATTAAAGAGGAAAGAATACTTTCTAAATCATGCCTTAGGGCCAAAGTTACTGATGCAAAATCCAACAAAGACATTAACAAGCCAAACACCCAATAACCCATATAAACATAGACCCAAAAACTTAAAACACAATTCTAGCAAATCAAATTTAATAATATATACCAGAGGGTTTCAACCAGCTATGATTTTGTCACCTAGGGAGACATCTGGCAATGTGTGGAGACATTTTTGGTTGTCATAACTGGGGGTAAGTAGTGATACTAACATCTAGTGGGTAGAAGCTAGAGAGACTGCTAAACACTCTACAATGCACAAGACAGCGCCTGACAAAGAACTGTCCAATTTCAAAGGCCAATATTACTGAGGTTGAGAAATGCTAATACATTAAAAGGCTTATACATCAAGACTAAGTGGGGTTTTCCAGGAAATACAAACTTTCAAAAATCAATCCATATAATTCACTATATTAAAAATGAAAAAATAAAACACATCTCAAAACAGCAGAATCAACAGTGATTCTTGATAGAAACTCTAAGCATAATAGAAATTGAAATTAACCTGATAAAGGACATCTAGGAAAAGCTGCTGCTGCTGCTGCTAAGTCGCTTCAGTCATGTCCGACTCTGTGCGACCCCATAGACGGCAGCCCACCAGGCTCCCCCGTCCCTGGGATTCTCCAGGCAAGAACACTGGAGTGGGTTGCCACTTCCTTTTCCAAAGCATGAAAGTGAAAAGTGAAAGTGAAGTCACTCAGTCGTGTCTGACTCTTCGTGACCCCACGGACTGCAGTCTACCAGGCTTCTCCATCCTTGGGATTTTCCAGGCAAGAGTACTGGAGTGGGGTGCCATTGCCTTCTTTGATCTAGGAAAAGGCTACCACTGAAACCATACATAATTGTGAAGAACTGAGTATTTTCCGTCTAGCATCAGAAACAAGAGATTTTCCACTTTGTTCATCTCTAGTCAATGTTGTATTGAAGGTTCTAATTGGTGTGGTAAGTCTTCAAAAAGAAATAAAAACCATCAGATTAGAAAGGTAGAAGTAAAATTGTCACTGATCACAGATAACATGATTGTAAATGTAGAAAACCTCATGGTATCTACAGTAAATCACAAGAAGAGTGAGTTTAGCAAGGTTAAATCTACAGGAACAATATACAAAACTCAGTCTATGTACCATCAATTAGAAATTAAAATTATATAAACAAGAGAATTTATAATAGCATCCAAAAATTACATAATTACAGATAATTCTGATGAAATATTTGATGGACCTGTATGCTGAAAACCATAAAGCATTTGTGACAGAAATTAAAGATATAAATAAAGGGAGAGATACTGTATTCATAGATCAGAACACTGAATATTTTTAAGATGTCAATTTTTCCCAAATTGATCTATGGATTCAATGTAATCCCAATAAAAATTTCAACAGGCTTTTAAATAAATTGAGAAGCTAATTCTAAAATTTATGTGAAAATGGAAGAGTCTTAGAATACCGAAAACAATTTTGTAAGAGAAGAAAAAAGTTGTAGGAGTAAAACTTCTTGATTTCAAAAATTATTATAAAACTAGCAAGACAGTATGGTGTTGGCATAAAGATAAACAAGTAGATCAATGTGCTAGAATAAAAAGTCCAGAATATTGTAAAGTAATTAGTCCCCAACTAAAATAAATAAATTTATATAAAAAAAAAAAGTCCAGAAACAGATGCAAACATTTATGGAGAGCTGGGGCTTTTTGCTTTGTTTTTTTTTTCACAAAGGGGCAAATACATGAGAAAAGACAGTTTTTCAACAAATGGTGGTGGAGTAATTCAATACCCCATGCAACTTTGACACATACCATATATCATACACAAAAATCAACTCAAAATGAAGCCAAGATCTAAATGTAAGCTATAAAACTTCTAAAAGAAAACATGAGTGAAACTTTGCTACTATTTGCTACTGTGACCTTCCTCTCAGATCAGTTCAGTCACTCAGTCGTGTCCCACTCTTTGTGGCCCCATGGATTGCAGCATGCCAGGCTTCCCTGTCCATCACCAACTCCCAGAGCTTACTCAAACTCATGTCCATCGAATGAGTGATGCCATCCAACCATCTCATCCTCTGCTGTCCCCTTCTCCTCCCATCTTCAATCTTTCCCAGCATCAGGGTCTTTTCCAGTGAGTCAGTTCTTCACATCAGGTGGCCAAAGTATTGGAGTTTCAGCTTCAACATCAGTCCTTCCAATGAACACCCAGGACTGATCTCCTTTAGGATGGACTGGTTGGGTCTTCTTGCAGTCCAAGGGACTCTCAAGAGTCTTCTCCAACACCACAGTTCAAAAGCATCAATTCTTCGGCACTCAGCTTTCTTTATTAGTCCAACTCTCACATCCATACATGACTACTGGAAAAACCATAGCTTTGACTAGACGGACCTTTGTTGGCAAAGTAATGTCTCTGCTTTTTAATATGCTGTCCAGGTTGATCATAGCTTTTCTTCCTAGGAGTAAGCATTTTTAATTTCATGGCTGCAATCACCATCTGCAGTGATTTTGGAGCCCCCCAAAATAGTCTCTTACTGTTTCCATTGTTTCCCCATATATTTGCCATGAAGTTATGGGAACAGATGCCATGATCTTAGGTTTCTGACTGTTGAGCTTTAAGCCAGCATTTTCACTTTCATCGAGAGGCTCTTTAGTTCTTCTTCACTTTCTGCCTTAACGGTGGTGTCATCTGCATATCTGAGGTTATTGATATTTCTCCCAGCAGTCTTGATTCCAGCTTGTGCTTCATCCAGCCTGGCATTTCTCATGATGTACTCTGCATATAAGTTAAATAAGCAGGGTGACAATATACAGCCTTGACGTACTCCTTTCCCAAGTTGGAACTAATCTGTTTTTCCATGTCTGGTTCTAACTGTTGCTTCTTGACCTGCACACAGGTTTCTCAGGAGGCAGGTCAGGTGGTCTGGTAGTCCCATCTCTTTAAGAATTTTCCACCACCTCCAGGTTCACTGCTATAACCCAACTTCAGCACCCAGTCATCAGCTCTCCTAGTTTACTGTTATCCTCCTCCCTATTCTCCTTCTAGTTTTGTTTCCCATTGGCTGACAGGCAAATCTAGCATGCTGGATTATGAACTGTTTTGTTTAGTCGCCTAGTTGTGTCCAACTCTTCGTGACCCAGAGGACTGCAGCGCACCAAGCCTCACTGTCCCTCACTATCTCCCGAAGTTTGACCAAGTTTATGTCCATTGCTTCAGTGATGCCATCTAGCCATCTCATCCTCTAATGCCCTCTTCTCTTCCTGCTCTCAATCTTTCCCAGCATCATAGATTTTACCAATGAGTCAGCTATTAGCATCGGATAATGAAAATACTGGAGTTTCAGCTTCAGCATCAGTCCTTCCAAGGAGCATTCAGGATTGATTTCCCTTAAGATTGATTTGCTTGATCTCCTTGCTGTCCAAAGGACTTTCAGGAGTCTTCTCTAGCACCACAGTTTGAAGTCATCAATTCTTTGTCGCTCCACCTTCTTTACCGTCCAGCTCTCATAAATGTATGTGACCGCAGGGAAGACCATAGCCTTGACTCTATGGACTTTTGTCAGCAGAGTAATGTCTCTGCTTTTCAACACACTGTCCAGGTTTGTCATAGCTTTCCTGCCAAGTAGCAAATGTCTTCTGATTTCATGGCTGCAGTCACCAAATTGGGAAAGGAGTACGTCAAGGATATATATTGTTACAGCTACAAAAGTGATTTTAGAGCCCAAGAAGAGGAAATCTGTCACTACTTCCACCTTTTCCCCCTCTATTTGCCATGAAGTAATGGGGCCATATGGGCATCCCTGGTACCTCAGCTGGTAAAGAGCCTGCCTCCAATGTAGGAGACCTCTGTTCGATTCCTGGGTCAGGAAGTTCCCCTGGAGAAAGGATAGGCTACCCACTCCAGTGTTCTTGGGCTTCCCTCATGGCTCAGAGAGTAGAGAATCTGCCTGCAATATTGGACACCTAGGTTCGATTCCCACCTAGGTTGGGAAGATCCCCTGGAGGAGGCCATGACAACCCATTCCAGTAGTCTGCCACTCCAGAATCCTCAGGGACAGAGGAGCTTGGTGGGCTATAGTCCATGGGGTTGCAAAGAGTTGGGCACGACTGAGCAACTAAGCACAGCATGGCACAATGGGGCTAGATGCCATGATCTTAGTTTTTTTAATATTTAGTTTTAAGCCGGCTCTGTCACTCTTCTTCACCTTCATTAAGAGGCTCTTAGTTCCTCTTCATTTTGCGCCATTAGAGTGATATCATCCGCATATCTGAAGTTGCTGATGTTTCTCCTGTCTATCTTGATTCCAGCTTGTAACTCATCCCGCCCGGCATTTCTCTTGATGTGCTCAGCATATAGATTAAAAACAACAGGGTGACAGCAGACAGCCTTGTTGTACTCCTTTCTTAATCTTGAACCAATCAGTTGTTCCATACAGGGTTTTAACTGTTACTTCTTGACCAGCATACAGTTTTCTCAGGAGACAGGTAAGATGGTATGGTATTCCCATTTCTTTAAGAGCTTTCCACAGTTTATTAGAATGAATACTAGAAAGAAAAGGAATCAGTAATGGAATGGAAGAGTACAATAGTACTCCCAAAGAAACACAAGGGAATACAAAGAATAAGAAAAGAAAGAAGAGATGCTTTATAAAACAAAGAACAAAAAAGAAAAAAAAACATTAAAATAACTAATAACACTTATTATAAGAGAAATAAAAATCAAGTGTATCAACTTTGAACTAAATGTGGATCAGTTCAGTTCAGTCACTCAGTCGTGTCCGACTCTTTGCGACCCCATGAAGTGCAGCACACCAGGCCTCTCTGTCCATCACCAACTCCTGGAGTCTACCCAAACCCACGTCCATCGAATCAGTAACGTGGACAGAATTCTCCTAATAAAAATAGAAAGTGTCAAACTGTTTAAAAATGAAACACAAAATACACTGTTAACAAAAGATATAGTTAAAACAATGTAAGCTAAAAAGTAAAGCAAGAGACACTAAGATTTTGTGAACTTGCAAACAGAAAGCAACGGTGGCAAAATTAGTATTTAACAAGGTGGCATTTAAGCTTAAAATCACAAAAACAAAAACAGGGTAAAAAAAGTTTATTATACAATGATAAAAAATTTAATTCATTTAAAAGCAAAACTGTAATAGAGTGTTAAAATAGAACTCTAGTCCTAAAATAAGCTGAAGTCTTAAGAAAGTGGTAGGCTATTTTCGCAAGTGAGCTAAGTAAATGCAAAGGAAACAATCAGATTAGGTTCATCTTGGAAGAGTCTTTGACCAACAGGGTCATCTAGGGTGGCAGAGTAGCCATCACACATACGGAACTTTTATCCAGTCTGAAGTTTGAGGGCTAACGTTGTTTAGCAACCACTAGACATACATTCATTGCATAATATGATGTGTAGCTGGAAGTTTCCTGTGGGTTATTTCACTGAAGCCTAGAAAAGTACCTCACAAGGTAACACTAAACATATGCCAGACTTGGACAGATCAATGACAAATCTTAAGAGTCAAGTATCTCTTTTCCTTTCAAAATTCAACATTTTGACATTTTATACAGTCAACTATAGAGAGTTGTTTGTAAAAAAAAGAGAGAGATTTGTAAATGCCCAATGCTGACCCGCTTAAGAGTTTTCATTATTATCAGTTTTTTCTATTTGATATCACCAAAGAAAACTACCAAAGAAAACCTAGACAAATGAGAATTATAAAATCTACCCTATTAAAGAACCACCAGTACCTTAAGGTATTCTTAAAGGAATAATAAAAGTTCTATTTTATGGAGTGCCTCCAGCTTCTTGGTGTTTTCACTAAGATGATGAAAGAAAATAGGAGAATCTAAATGCCTCAAACTATAATTAATACTTCCACAAAATACCCACAATATTAAGAAAAGTGAAGAAATGTAATGTTCCTACTCATTTAAAAAAGTTCTATAATGAAGGGGGAAAACCCTAAAAAATTTGAGAATATATAATTTCTATTATTATTCATAATAGTTCGAGGATTGTATGCCCAGCAGAAAAAAAATTTTTTTTGCTCTTAGCAAGTGGTAATTTGAACAATTCTCTTCCATTCCAGCTATCTGAAAGAGTCACAAGATAAAATTCAAATTTTTTTGCGTTACACAATAGGTGCTTCTCTAACTCATGAATACCTTTCTATCTCCCACTATGTTCTCATAGGCACCCTTTCTTACCTAGGAATAGTGACTTATATGTAGTTCTTCACATTTTAGCAGGTTCCTTGTTGCTTTGTCTTAGCTCATATCTTTCTTTTCTCTGCCTAAGAGGTCCTTCCCTCTTTCCTTCACCTGGGTAATTTCAACTCATCCTCAGGACAGCATTACTAATGTCTCCACTCCCTCTCCAGGCTGAATTACCTCTCTTTTGTACTCCCATAATATTCCATGTATACATTTATGACAGTCCTTACATTACTAATTTGTCTCCTATCTTCCTCATTGGAGGTTTAGTTGCTAAGTCGTGTCAGACTCTTATGACCCCATGGACTGCAACCTGCCAGGTTCCCCTGTCCATGGGATTCTTCAAGCAAGAATACTGGAGTGGGTTGCCATGTCCTTCTCCAGGGGATCTTCCCAACCCAGGAATCGAACCCAGGTCTCCTGCATTGCAGGCAGATTCTTTACCAACCGAGGGAAGCCCATCTTCCTCATTGAATGGTAATATTTTTAGGACACCTACCACATCCAGTCTACCTGTGTATTCTTTTCCTTTGCAGCACCATGTGGCATATAAGATCTTAGCTTGCTGACCATGAATTAAACCCGTGACCCCTGAATTGGAAGCTCAGAGACTTACCCATTGGACTGTCAGGGTAGTTCCTAGTTTATCACTTATTTAACAGGTCATATGTTTCCTAACACATGCCCAACTATCTTTTTGATAGATTGTATTGCCAAGCCCTGATAAATGCTTTTTGAAATTCTAAGTAAATTACATTTATTTGCATTCCTCATATACACATTATTATAACAATTCAAGAATAATGGTGACTACTATTTATTCTCTACTATGCACCAAACACTGTGCTAGAAAGTTTTTACTATCTTATGTAATTGTGATGCTCTGAAATGTAGATATCATTATTATCATTTCACATTAAGAAACTGAGGCTGAAAGTTCAGAGAATATTCCCAGACCTGCATTATCTGTATAGGTGGTGGAGGTCAGATTTCACATCCAGGTTTTTCTAAAACCTCAGAATATTGAACAGCAATAATTATCCAAGTACATAAAGCTAGAACACTACTTTCTCTCCAGTAACATTAATTTGAATATTTGTTACAAATTAGGTACACCCTGAAGGAGATTAAGAGATACAAACCTCCAGTTACATAATAAACAAGTTATGGGGATATAATATAAAGCATAGGGAACATGGTCAGTGATACTGTAGTAACTGTGTATGGGGATAGATGGTTTCTAGACTTACTACAAATTTGGAAAGCTCAGCAGTGGTCACAGGACTGGAAAAGGACAGTTTTCATTCCAATCCCAAAGAAGGGCAATGCCAAAGAATGTTCAAACTACCACACAAATGCACTCGTTTCACATGCTAGCAAGGTAATGCTCAAAAATCTTTCAAGCTAAGCTTCAACAGTACATGAACCAAGAACTTCCAGATGTACAAGCTAGATTTAGAAAAGGCAGAGGAACCCGAGATAAAATTGCCAACAGCTGTTGGATCATAGAAAAAGCAAGAGAATTCCAGAAAAACATCTACCTCTTCTTCACTGACTATGTGAAAGCCTTTGACTGTGTGAATCACAACAACTGTGGAAAGTTCTTAAAGAGATGGGAATACCTTACCTGCCTCCTGAGAAACCTGCATGTAGGTCAAGAAGCAACAGTTAGAACCATCCATGTAACAATGGACTGGTTCAAAATTGAGAAAGGAGTACGTCAAGGCTGTATATCATCACCCTCTTTATTTAACTTATATGCAGAGTACATCATGTGAAATGCCAGGCTAGATGAATGACAAGCTGTAATCAAGATTGCTGGGAGAAATATCTACAGCTTCAGATATGTAGATGATACCACCCTTATGACAGAAAGCGAAGAGGAACTAAAGAGCCTCTTGATGAAAGTGAAAGAGGAGAGTGAAAAAGTTGGCTTAAAACTCAACATTCAGAAAACTAAGATCATGGCATCTGTTCCCATCATTTCATGGCAAATAGATGGGGGAAACAGTGGAAACAGGGACAGACTTTATTTTTTTGTGCTCCAAAATCACTGCAGATGGTGACTGCAGTTATGAAATTAAAAGAGGCTTGCTCCTTGGAAGAAAAGCTATGACAAACCTAGATAGCATATTAAAAAGCAGAGACATCACTTCACCAACAAAGGTCCATATAGTCTAAGTATGGTTTTTCTAGTAGTCACGTACGGATGTGAGAGTTGGACCATAAAGAAGGCTGAGCACTGAAGAATTGATTCGAATTGTGGTGCTGGAGAAGACTCTTGAGAGTCCCTTGGACTGCAAGGAGATCAAACCAGTCAATCCTAAAGGAAATCAGTCCTGAGTATTCATTGGAAGGACTGATGCTGAAGCTGAAGCCCCAATACTTTGGCCACCTGATGCAAAGAACTGACTCATTGGAAAAGACCCTGATGCTGGGAAGGATTGAAGGCAGGAGGAGAAGGGGGAAAGAGAGGATGAGATGGTTGGGTGGCATCACTGACTCAATGGACATTAGTTTCAGCAAACTACAGGAGATGGTAAAGGATAAGGAAGCCTGGCATGCTTCAGTCTATGGGGTCATAAAGAGTTTGGACCTGACCAAATGATGAACAACAACAAGATATTATTATCATTTCGTAATGAATGCTAATGTTAAATGATTATAAAGCACACATGAAACTAACATAGTATTGTATGGCAACTATGTTTCAGTAAAAGTTTTAAATAAATGTCTTGTTAAAATATATTTGAACCATCATTACAAACTATCTGATATTTTCAATTTATACTTTCACAGCCTTACCTGTTAAAAACATTTAGAAGATTATAACAATTTTACATTTAGTGAATGAATGAAAACTTTGAGCATTATGTAAAACTGGTGCTGAAAATATTATATTTTTCACATACTTATCAATTTAAGGGCATTTCATAATTTTAATAAAAAATGATAGAATGGCTGAATTTATTGCTTAGTTCTATAGATGAGCTCAGCAATTTAAGGTGAATTGTGTTGTTACATAGTTGAATACAAAAGTTGAAATTAATATATTATTTTTGTGTATTTTTGTTCTACTTCATTACAAAGCTTAAACATGAATATATTTTTTAAAAAATAGAAAAAAAGTTCTTCCGTCTCCCTGAGGAAAAATGTATCTTTATGCATAGTACTGATAATTAAAAAATAATAAATATTTTTGGTTTTCAGAAGGCAAAATGTACCATTTTAAAAAATAAATAAACCAACTCCACTTGCCTCTATGAAAGTCTATCGTTTCTATCCCTAACTCTGAGTCCTTAAGGTGAGAATCATATGAGAAATGAACATGTCATCAAGGACAGTGACTAGTTTTATTTTAATCAATCTAGAAAGACTCTGTCTGTTTCAACAAGAATAAAACTAAGTGCAGAAAAACCTTTCTAATGTCTTCACAGGACTAAAAGTATATTCAAACACCTGAGTTTATTGTGGTTATTATTATTGTTTTATTTTCATTCTTGTAACTGGATCATAGATACTCTGATTCTGAAGACACAATTCCAGCATTTTGAGAACTTTTATAAATTGGCACATTCTCTGAAGCACCAGCAAAGATCTTTTTGAAGGATTTTTCTTATTCACTTAATTTTGGGCTTATGCCCTTAAAATATATACACAAGTTTCATGAAAACAGATTTTTAAAGAAATTTGCTGGATGGCATCACCGACTCGATGGACATGGGTTTGGGTAGACTCTGGGATTTGGTGATGGACAGGGAGGCCTGGCGTGCTGAGATTCATGAGGTTGCAAAGAGTCGGATATGACTGAGCGACTGAACTGAACTGAAATCTTATAATTATAAAAATTAATATTAATACTAAGGCTATTGAATACCTGAGAAAGAGGAAAGGCAAGGGAAGTTATTATTTGAGAGAAAGGTGTGGTGAAACCAGGTAAGAACTATATAATACTTTTGGAAAATGGGATTCAAGGAAAGAAACTACACAGCTAGCACCAGCTATCTCACTGTGGTAAGTCTTGGACCACAAAGTGTGGTAACGAAGGGTCAGTGTTGAAGATCTGTTTGCAAATATCTCCCTTATTTATTCTAGCAACTGGATATTAATTTTGCTTAATAAAAAACCCTTTCGTAAAATGTAAATATACCCTTAGAGAGTTAAATCTATTGGTTCTTCATATCTTCACTGTTAGTTACTGTAATTAGATTGTGTACAACTTAAGTAAACTTTTAGAGAATGTGAGTTTTAATTGAAGAAAGGAACACTTCAGAGCAAAAACCATAAAGATCTCTGAACAGCCTAAGAATAGAAGGATTGAGAAAGGTGTTATGATGAGACTATGAGGAAAGGCAGTGCTAGTAAGAGGGAGTGAAAAAATATCTACTTCACGATTTTGCCACAGAAAAATAAAAGGTTATGCTTCAGTAATTTCAAAGTTTCCTTCCCTCTCTATAATTCTATGAGGGGTATTGTGCAAAGAATGAATATTTTCCATACCAAATCATAATTATTTTTTTCCTTCCTGGAATCTACAACATCCAAATATTAAAGTAAGAGTTCTATTTCTTACCTCAACAACATAAAAGAGAAAAAAGTATCAAAACTAGTTCCAGAGGACAAAAGAGCTTTCTAATAAATTAACAGTCCACCCTTCAATACTGTGATCATCAGCGTTTGATAAATGACTGAATGAAATCAGGGGTCCAAAAGAGATACAGATATAGAATGATCCAGAATCTTTCCCCAGAAATACACTAAATAAGAAACCCCATCAGTCAGAGACACCAAAAGTGAAGACAGGAAAGAATATTTCCCTACCAACCTAAAGGCATTCTCCTTCCCACTTCCCTTTGCCCCCCATCCACTTGTCACCTTACTACAGTTGTTTCTTGAGTAACACTCACGGGGCTGAGATTCACAGGTCTATTTATATGCGGAATTTCTCCCCATTAAATAGAGGACCTGTATTTTCATTTTCAGTTCAGTTCAGCCGCTCAGTTGTGTCCGACTCTTTGCGACCCCATGAATCTCAGCATGTCAGGTCTCCCTGTCCATCACCAACTCCCGGAGTCTACCCAAACCCATGTCCATCGAGTTGGTGATGCCATCCAGCCATCTCACCCTCTGTCATTCCCTTCTTCTCCTGCCCCCAATCCTTCCCAGCATTAGGGTCTTTTCCAATGAGTCAACTCTTCGCATGAGGTGGCCAAAGTATTGGAGTTTCAGCTTCAACATCAGTCCTTTCAATGAACACCCAGGATTGATCTCCTTTAGGATGGACTGGTTGGATCTTCTTGCAGTCCAAGGGACTCTCAAGAGTCTTCTCCAACACCACAACTGTAAAGCATCAATTCTGCGGCGCTCAGCTTTCTTCACCGTCCAACTCTCACATTCATACATGACTACAGATCTTTAAATTAACGAAGTATGAGGAGAAGTGTGTGTTCCATTAGAGGTCACACACATGGAATCAAAACACTAGAGTTTGAGTCTGATTCTACCCAACGGCTTCAGCTTCTGGACCTCGGGTGAGTCGTGCATCGACTCCCTGGTTTCTGAGGCAGAGACAGCAATAAGTGGATTTTCCACTGCGCGAGGTCGACACCCCTAACCCTTGCGTGGTTCAAGGGTCAACTATACCTTCCTTTCCACCTCTGAATCGTCCACCAGTCAGCTCTGACTCCATCCACAGTCGCCTCTGCAGACCTACCCCACAGAGCGTCCCTTTCTACCTGCTGTTGTGCTTAGTCGCTCAGTCGTGTCCAACTTTTTGCGACCCCATGGACTGTAGTCCGCCAGGCTCCTCTGTCCATGGGGATTCTCCAGGCAAGAATACTGGAGTGGGTTGCCATTTCCTCCTCCAGGGATCTTCCCAACCTAGGGATGGAACCCAGGTCTCTCGCTTTGCAGGCCGATTCCTTACCGTCTCAGCCACCAGGGAAGCCCTGCTGGTCTCACTTAAATCACTCCACTTAGAATTACCCACACCTGCTGCCTCCATCCGCCTGCTTCTACCGGCCCCCTAGCACTTTCCGGATAAGGCAGCGGGTTGCACAGCGCAGCCCATTTTCCCATAGAATAAGAGGATCTGTTCGAACACGACTTGGAGAGGGTTGTGCTTCTGCACCCCCAAAACCAGAACTCCTCCCTTTCCCCTCGGGCGTCCTCACTCACAGCGCACAGTGTGGAAGGCGCAGCGAGGCTGCTTCTCAAAACTGCCCCCTAACTTGAGAACTCGCTCGCGGCTGTCAATATGCGAAGGTCCAGCTGCTCCGTTCATCCTTCTCCTGCGGCTCTGACTTTGCTTCGGCCGCTAGCTCCCACTACCAGTTGCCAACTCAGCCTGAACCAGTTGCGCTTGCTGCTGCGAGCGCAGCCACCACGGACTCCGCCCCGCGACAGCCGAGTGCGGTCCTACTGGGCGTTGATTGGCTTCCTGGAGAAGGGCGCCCCGCCCCTTGGCCGCGAAGCTCCTGGTCCCTGCGCCAACTTCACGCGTTGCGACGCACGCAGCCCCGGGAGGCTGCGCTTCTGAGGTAACGCGCTGGGAGCCTAGTTCCTTGGTGGAGCGACGCGAGGCGGGAATGAGGTAGCCGACTTGAAGTGGCGTCTGGGAAGGAGGAGGCCCCGGTATACCCAGAGGGCAGGACCACAGGCTTCTGGACCAAGCAACCCAGCTTTTAGGAGCTCTTTGAAGGAGAACCGGCCTTTTTGAGATGTGGTGTGGAAACTGAGGGGTGGGGGGGCCCGGAGCGTGGGCACGAGGCCTGATGTCCGAAGCCTGGTAGCGTCAAAGCCGGGTCTAGAATCCGGAGTAAAGGAGCCGGTAGCCTCAGAGCGCAGTCTGTGAACCTGACTGGAGGCGACGCTGTTACCTCAGCAGTTGTTATTTGAATGGGGGGAGGGATTGAAGTGGGGAAGGGGGTGTTAAGAAAGGTGAGTAAAAAAGGTTCAGAGTTAGGATCTGAAGATGCTTAGGATCAGTTGCAGCTAGATTACGTGGGTTGCTTGCCTTCTTCATTTCTTTCCTTGGCAACATTAAGGACACGGCCTCATAGAAAAGATTCTCAGAAGATCAAGGCCAGAGCGTGTGCTCTGGCAGCAGGGTAGTAGCATTAATCTCTGAAAAATAATTGTCTTTTTTTTTTCCCCTGTCAAAAGTTCATGACTTAAAGGGTAAAGAAGAGAGATGTGCTATAGTAGAGGAGAAACACAAGAGAAAGTTTACAAATGGTTGCCTTAACAGTGGAGGCTTTTAAAGGTGATTAGGTAATCAGAAAACTTCCTTACTTAACTGCTACCTTCGCCAAATTTTTCATTTTTTGTTCCAGGCAGGTAGATGAACGTGGCTTCCTCAGCCTATCTGCTTCTGTAAATTTTGCTCTTTTAAAGTATACTTAGATTGTTTCCTGTGGTATTAAGCACTCAGGTTCCGGAGCCAGAATCTTTGAAACTTTACTTTCATACTCTACAGTGTGACTTGTGCAAACCAAAGTTTAGTATGCTCATCATTAAAATTAGGGGAATAAAATAATAGTACTTATACTTTACAGTTGTTGAGAGGATTAAATGAGTTAGTGAAGAAATGAAGGTGGCTCAATCGTGTCTGACTCTCTTTGCGACCCAAAGGACTCTTTTCGCGACCACCAGACTCCTCTGTCCATGGAGTTCTCCAGCAAGAATACTGGAGTGGGTAGCCATTCCCTTCTTCAGGGGATCTTCCTGACTCAGGGATCAAACCTGTGTCCCCTGCATTGCAGGCAGATTCTTTACCCTCTGAGCCACCAGAGAAGCCCAGATGAGTTAGTATAAGAAAACATTTAAAATAGTTTGTGCCATAGTAAAAGCTCTGAATGGTTATTATTTTTGAGGCTTTAGCGTCATGCAACATTAAAAGCCATCTTGGTGGCTGCTTTCTTTTCTAAATCTTGAATTATTTTACGAGGTAGGAATTATGATTTTGTTTACAGGTAAGAAAACTTGTTCATGGAAGCCTAGTCCTCTGACTCTCTAGTCATTATTCTTATCTATTTGGCATTTAACATATATATGCATATTTTATTTTACCTATGTGTATATATGGGTGTGTGTGGACACTTTTTTTTATTTCCTAACCAGAATGTGAGCAGGGAGTCTGTACTATATAAAATCCTAGACTTTTACATCTAACATAGAGCCTTAGGCATGTTTGGTGATGATGATGATGTTTCAGTAATATTTTATTATGGTAGCCAGAGGGCAGGAACAGTGTTTTAAGCCGACTTTACTTTAAAAAGGCTTTCAACCTTTTTAAATCTGAGGTTTCCATTTTATAACAAGGAGAAAAGTAGAGTGTCAAGAAATTGAGATTTTGGAATACCCAAGTTTGTGCATTTAATCATTCTTTCAACCTGTGTAAATAATAAGTACATACCACATTCCAAGCACTAGTCTAACCTCTGGGAATATAGCAGTGAACCAAAGAGATAAGAAGGCAACCACCAGGAATGGTATGAGTTTTGCCCTTGTGAAGCTTACCTTCTAATGTGAATTTTCTCTAAACATATATTGAAATGAACTATATTGTTTAGCCCAGGAAGAAACAAATAGATTAATGAACTAAATAAAATCCAAAATATATTGAAGTAATATTTCAGGGTGCTTCTCTTGTATCCATTCATGATAAATTACCTCAGGAATTTATGACAGCTATGTGCATTTGTTCTTTTTTCACCAATCTGTAACCTTATCTCACTGTATAGCTTCCTATCATATACCATTCAGAAAAATAACTTACATATGTATTGAAGATAAGTTGTAAGTAAATGAAGATAAAAGTAAAATAAAATCATAAAAAAAGTATAAAAATTTAGGAGATTATATTTTAGCTCTTAGGGTAGGGAGGACCTTTCTAAGCATGACACCAAAGGCAGAAGTCATAGAGGGAAAGATTGTTATGCTTGACTACATAAAAGTCACAAAAGTATGGTAAAACCATACAGAAGATATTATGGCCTAAACTGAAAACTTGTTAAAATGTATATATATGTACACACATACATGCATCCATGCATACATCCATGTTGTTGTTCAGTCACCAAGTCATGTCCAAGTCTTCGCAACCCCATGGACTGTAGCACACCAGGCCTCCCTACCCCTCATCATCTCCTGGAGTTTGCCCAAGTTCACATCCATTGAATCAGTGGTGCCATCCAATCATCTCATCCTCTGTCTCCCTCTTCCCCTTCTGCCCTCAATCTTTCCCAGCATCAGGGTCTTTTCCACTGAGTCGACTGCTCTCATCAGGTGGCCAGAGTATTGGAGTTTCAGCTTCAGTTTCAGCATCAGTCCTTCCAATAAGTATTCAGGGTGGATTTCCTTTAGTATTGACTGGTTTGATCTTCTTGCTGTCTAAGGGACTCTCAAGAATCATGTGTATATATATATATATATATATATATGTACACACACACATACACACACACATATATATTTTATATGTAAGAATAGAAAAACACCTATGCCAGAATTTTGTAGTGACTTAAAGGTAAATTTTCTTAACCAGTCTCAGAGGCCATGAATGTATGGGTGATATTATCTAATGGGCTTTTAAAAGAAAGTAATAAGTATAGGAGTGGAGCACTATCCTTTGAGGTTGGAGCAATGAAGCTTTTATGCCCTTTCTTTCAGTGAAACTGGCCAAGGTAGTTTATTGGACTAAAGGGATTCTTTTGATCTAATGTGACACATTTCTTTTTTGATTATTGTTATATTTGTTAGTTCATGTCTATTTAAGTGCCTTTGTAACCATACGCTAGAATAATAGGAAGAAAATACTTTCATTATTATGAAGAGTAACCATAGCAATCAACTTTTTGCTGTTGTAGTTACTTTTATACCACAGTATATTCAGAACATGGATAAAATTAATGGCCTTTATACAACTTTCCCCTAAAATTACATAGCTAGTAAAAGAATTATGAATGTAATCCATTTCTTATTTCCTATTGTGACACACACTCTCATCTAGAGTAATTTTTCACCCTACTTTCCAGAAGTAAAGAAGCAAGAAATTGTCATTTATTTATCAGATAAATACTAATTGAACATTTACTGTGTGTCAGCACTATTTTGGACACTGAGTGTATAGTGGAGAGCTAAATAACATGGTCTCTCCCCTCATGCAGTCATAGAGTAGAAGCTGCAAATGTTTCTTTATAAACATATTCCAACTAATAAATGAAAAGGGTATGATAGAATAGTGCCGTTTTGCAACCTTTAGTAAATTACCCATCACTGTAAACATATCAAAAGGAGAGACAGCTAGATATTAAGTACCTTATCATAATGGCTCATCATAACCTCACATATTATGTGTATATGCCAAAAATTCAAGCAAGAATCATTTTGACCCTGAATCGCCAACTACCAATTTGTAGAAACTCAGAAGAACATTAAACTCCACCCCATGAATGAAGTTAGCAAAGCTAGACTATGGGAAGTTCATAGGACAATTGACATAGTTTCGTCAACCAGTAAATTGTGAAGGGGAGAAAAGGTAGAGTAAAAACCCAGAGATGAAAAGAAATTTAAAAGGTAACCAATTATAATTTGTGGCTTTTATTTGGATCTTGATTCAAATAAAGTTTTAGAAGTTCAAAAAAATTGGAAATGGGCGCACTGAATGGATGTTTGATAAAATCAGGGAATCATGATTATTTAGGTTAGATAATGGCCATATTTTATTTTTAAAAAATCTATAATATTTTGGGAATATACATTGAAATATTAAAATCTTAAAAAATCAAAAGCTATTCTGGTCTTTAATAACTCTAGAGTAAAATGATGCACTTTTCTTGGGATAGTGTCATGGACACAGAGTTCTTAGTGTTCATTTTAAGATCTGATATATCAAGACAGGAACTAGTCAGGTGTTCATACTTCTTTTCATTATCTCAAACATATTTCATAATTCTTGACACACATAAAGATTTACATTTCAGATGAGACATTAAGACAGTTTGACAGCACAAGAGTAATTTCTTACCTTGACTAGCAGGTAAATACTGCTGAGAAATTGTAGGTAAGATAGAGCATAGTCAGGTTTTGTATTCATGAAGACCTCATCTGAACCTCAATTAGTAAATACAACTGTTCTTTAGACACTCAGGTCCAAATATACTATACCCTCTAGATTCTTTTATCAGAATAAAAAGTGATTTACAACATAGTGTCTGAATAAAGAAAGTACTTTTAGGACCTTTTATTGATCTTGTTTAGTTTCCTTTTAAATTAACAGTGATGCCCTTCCTAAGGAGAGGCTCAAATTTTGGTTTATATATTTCAACACTTAGAGATGAGATATATTATTCTATCTGTATTTAAGTAAGTGTTATTTTATCAAAGTTTATAGTCTGCTTTACAATCATCATTCTCATAATTAGTGAGCTTCTCCATTCCCGAGTTCTTTGTTTTTATTCATCATTTCTTATCTGGATTTCATCATCACACAGCTTTTGCAAGAGGTTCTCTCTCAAATAGGCAGTCTTCCTTAAGTTTATGAAAGTTATCAGTGGTCTTAAAAATTCAACCATATTTTGGTATAATTTTTTCTTTAGAATATGTTAGCAACTGGTGCATTATCCTCTGGTATTGAGTGTTGCTGTGGAAAAGCATGACAATCGGATTTTTTTTTTTTTTCCTCTTCTCAGTAGATCACTGGTTCTTAATGTATGGTCCCTGGATCAGCAGCATGAACATCACATAGGAATATGTTAAAATACAAATTTTCAGGCCCTGTTTTATAGCTACTGAACTGGGAACTTGGTGTATAAAATCCAGTAATCTGTTATAACAAATCATCCAAGTTCAGGAACTAATAAATTATTTCCTTTTTCTGCCTGAATACTTGAAAATTTCTTACCTTGGAATTCAGTAGCCTAATCCAAGATATCTTAGAATTGAAAGCTATCAAAATTTCCTGGATTTCAGTGTGTACTCTGGCTGGTCACAAATACCTAGTAAACAAATTAATCACTTGGCTTTTATGACTGGATGGTCATATATCTCAAGATAGTTTTAATTTATGCCTGTTATCCCAATATGTTTATTACTAGTGACCACTTTTACTCTCAAGACTGTCCGAGTTTGAATGATAGATGATTATTTATGATCAGTGAGACCAATAGTTTGCAAAATACCTATGACTGATCAAGATGTTGTATGGATTCTGTGAAAGCCCTGATAGGAGATTCAGAGTAGAGGCTCATAGGGCTTTTTAGCAAAATCATGCCTATTTTGAAAAGTAATTATCCTCATTTTGAAAGAGAACTCGTGACTTGCTAGTGGGCTGTGGTAGAGACTGAATCCTCATTTGACTGTAGAACACCGGCTGCCCCACATGAATTGAGTGTCTGATCTACCAAGCCATAGAGTCAGGCATGCCCAATAACACTCCTGAATCATGTGGTATATTTGAGACTGGGCTTGAGCAAGTGTAAACTAGATGAGCAGGTAGCTCTCACTCCTGGTTTGCTACTCCCATTGCATTGCCATCCTGCTTTCACTCTATGCTTAAGCCACATGGAGTGTTCTCCAGGGCCAGTTAATTGAAGAAGAAAAAAATCTGAGCCTGATTTGTACACAGGTTTGCATGAAAGCTGGAGACAACTTCTGCAATGCAGCAGGCCCACCAAAGAGCGGCCCTTAAGTAAAAGAATAGGAAATTCCATCCAATGGACAGAATTTTAAATAGGACGTCTCATTGCTCATTTTGCCTGCAAGAAAGCTGGCCTATGGAGCAGTTCTTATGCTAAAGCATGGACAGGGACAAATGACTTGGCAGGGTTGTCAGGGGCGTGAACAAGATACTGATGACTGGTAACAGTTTGGTGAAGGGATTTCTCAGAATGAACTCAGATTGTGAGATAGGTCCTATGTAAATGCTCACCAAAGGGCCTTTACTTCAGAGAAATTTTTGTTTACCCAGGTAAGCAATGATGACCGTCCTTATTTCAGAGCTAGGGAACCTGTGATCAGTTATTCAGCACCAAGAATTCCATGGGTCAAACCATTATGATTACACATACCAGCCCTTCTGCCTATTAAAATAACCAGGGCAAATTTTTTTCTGGTAATCTGATGCTCTGTACATCTATGCCACTACCTGCTGTCATCATCCTTATTTAAATCATAGAATCTATTTCAATATCAGTATTTTCCACCTTCATCTCTGATCTATAGAAGACAGCCACTGTGGTGTGTTTTAAGTACGCTGGCATTACCTTCATTAATGTATTTCTCAATGTTCTTACAACAGCTAGGTCCTTGGGGTAGGGATAACTGAGAGGGTAATACATAACAAGTCCACTCTGGCATCCTCATCTCCCTAAATCTTTCTGTTCCTTCCTCTATTGTGGATTCCTGGCATCTCAACTCAGCCTAGGTGAGAAGTAAATGTAATTTTCAATCTACAAAATGATAAAATAATTGGGACTCTACCAACTGCTTTTGATAGTACATTGAATGCAGAATCTCTGGTAAGTGCACCTATATAATCATTTTTGGGCTTCCCTGATAGCTCAGTTGGTAAAGAATCTGCCTGCAATGGAGGAGACCCGGGTTGGATTCCTGGGTTGGGAAGATCTCCTGGAGAAGGGTTAGGCTACCCACTCCAGTATTCTTGGACTTCCCTTGTGGCTCAGCTGGTAAAGAATCCGCCTGCAATGTGGAAGACCCAGGTTCGATCCCTGGGTTAGGAAGATCCCCTGGAGAAGGCAAAGGCTACCCACTCCAGTATATATTTTTAGCCTAATTGAAATTCTTTCCCTCTATTTCTAGTGTAATACCCTCATAATTCAGTTCCATGTATAGTCCACCAGGGTTTTGCTGATAAGCAATAGTGGAATTTGATAACTCTTCTGCCATGCAAAGCTCTTGCTCCCAAAATTGACTGGGTAGTTGGCACCACAAGCATTTTAGGATCTGCCTCTCACTGAAGATGTGGAGGCAGTAAAGGAGAGTTGGGCAGGGAATGAGCTGGCCTCACTTTCCAGTAATCACCTCAAGTGGGGTCATTTCAGGATCTTTAACAAGGCTGACACCATCAGTCAAGGGTAAAGGGACTACTACTTCTGGCAACAGAGCTCAATGGCATTTGCAGTTAACAGATTCCCGGAGTCATCTGAATTCTCCTAGAATGACCATTCCAATTCCTGTGTTCCTGATATCCTGTTCTCTTTTCATTCTCACTTTTCCCTGGATGTCTGTCCTCTTTTCTGTTCTTGTCTCTTTCTGTTGCTCTTTTTGTTTTGCTTCTAAGCTGTGTATCTTCATACTTGAACTTTTCTCTCTATATTTGCTCATCTGTCCTCTCAGGTGACCACATTCTTTTACAGGATTCTAATCTCGCCCCTGTGTAATTTTTGCTCACACAAAAGTTGCCATACTGCCACCACCACTGACCCCCTAAAGCCTACACATCATTCAGTTTAAGTGTCCTACACCATCTGACTCCCTGAACCTTTGTCTCCATTCTAAATTCTTGAGAGATTTTGATGAGCCCTGCTTGGGCAATGTTCACCCTTGGTCCAAACTCCAAGGATGGTAGAGTCACTTATTACCCAGGGCTTTCCCTCTTCTGGGTTGTTGTTGGTCAGGTTCTCTAAGAGAGAGGTTTGGGCAGGGAGAATCCTGTGGAGAATGTAAAGGAAATATAAGATATGATCCTAGTCTTTAGGGAATTTAATATCAAGGACTCAGAGCCTGCTGGGCTTCATTAATAGAATTCTGGCTCCTTTTGAGTTTCTGTAATTGAATATTGCAGAGAATATAGATAAGGCAGGTTTACACCAATAAGGTTCTGACTTACTGAAGACCTGAACTTTCTTACAGATTAAAACTTAACATAGTAGATTGTAGTATGTAGAATACTACATTCTAATTAGTATGTAGTATGTAGTATGTAGAATACTACATACTAAATAGTATGTAGTACGTAGAATACTTTGTGTATCCTCAATGCTTTGCACACATTTTGTTTTAGTCTCTTCACTGAGAAATGCTATCGACAGTTATTATGACCATTTACTTTAGTCTCTGACATATTAATAAACCTTGCAAAATACCCATAGTAGTTAATAGAGATTCAAAGTAGAGTTTACTAATCCAGAGTCCATGTTTTTTGTAGTAATAATACAAAGCTGTCTCCCTAACCAGAGCAATAAGAAATTTACCTTTAGTTAGAACTAAATCCATATCAAGTCCTAGCACTTCAAAGGGCACTAGAGCAATGCAGAAGCCTGATGTGTTAAAGGCAAATGTTCTGGCTTTCTTTGGTATGGCATAACCTAGGAAGGCGTACTCATGCCACCACTCATACTACATGTTGCAGCACAATCTACATGCCACCATACAGGACTCCTACTTTCTCAGGGACTGCACAAGACCTTATAAACCCTTCCTAGATGTCAAGCATTAATCTCACTCTTACTAAGACCTCTAGTATAGACTGTTGAAGAAAGGAAGGGTCAACAAAAGGACAATCACATTGTATTTGAGTTTTTAGAAAGTAAACTCACAGGAATCCCTAGGTTTTCTTTTGTTTCCTATATATCTCAGCCAGGGTCCTGGAGAACCTACAAACTGGAACCACCAATGGTGCAGCCAAAAAAGACCTCCATAATGAGTGTTCACACAGCCAAGGAACTAGAAAAAGAACAAGATAGCAGAATAGAAAACATTTTTTGCAATACCAACCCTATTGCAACCAAACACCTCCATTATGGTGTCTATGGGACAGAGTAGGGAGTTAAACTTTGATCCCTGAACCAATGCTGGAATATGATTCTCCCACTAGTGTGGTGTTCGCAAGGTCAGTGGTAGCAAGCAGTATTCTAATTCCACTACTACTAGGGTAGTGTCAGCATGACCAAGCAAGGAGCTGAGAGCTTCCACCCCTTATAAGCTAGGAAGCAAAAGGAGGTGGTTGAAGCTGATACAAGTCAGCACTTTTTTCCCCTTCTGCCCTTGTGTTGGAAAGCACAGAGGTTTTCTGAACTTATTCCTCTACCAGGCAGCAACGGGATGGAATGAAGTGGGCATATTGGCTGTCTACTTTCTCCATTCTTACCATCTTTCCATCCCTAGTTTACGTAGAGCTCATCAGAGAACTGAAGTTCAACACCCACCCAGTAGCAAGAGGTGAAACGGGAAGTACAGGGTGGTGTTAGTGGCACTCTAGTCTCCCTTCTGCTGTCATGGGGCCCAGAAGGGAGCTGAACTTTAAACTCAGCAACAATGAAATAGTACTCATTGTTATCATAGGAGCCAGGGTTGTCATAGGACCACTGGGGAGCCGAAAATTCACCCCCACCTGACCTGAGCAGTACACCTAAATAAGGTGAATTCTTGTCAAAAAAGAAAAACATTAAGTAGCATGCAGAGTCTAACAACAAAAATGTACAAGACATAATTGAAAATAACTCACCCATCTAAGAACCAGGAAAATCATAACTGTAATGAGAAAAGACAGTTAGCAGATGCCAACAATGAGATGATTCAGATGTTGGAATTATCTGACAATGACTGTAAAACAGCAGTTGTAAAAATATTTTAACTAGCAATTACACACATTGTTGAAACAAATGAAAAAGTAGAAACCATCAGCAAAGAAACTAAGCTATAAAAGAAATTGTGAAACTGAAAATTACAGTAAATGATGCAAAACTCAGTAGATGTGCTCAACAGTAGACTAGAGATGACAGAGTAAAGAATCAGTAAACTGAAAAACAGATTAATCTTAGCTATCAACAACTTGCTGTCAACAACAGCAAATGAACAGAGACTCAGGGGCATGTGGGAAAAGAAAAAAAAGATCTAATATTTATGTCATGAGAGCCCCAGAAGCAGAGGAGAAAGAGAGTAGGGCTGAAAAATTATTGAAAGAAATAGTCAAAGGACGAAAAATTTTCAAGTTCGATGAAAGATACGAATCTACAGATTCAAAAAGATTAGGGAATCACAAAAAGGATAAACTAAAAGAAAAAATTCAAGCCATGACACATCATCAACCAAACTTCAGAAAGCCAGAAAAAAGAAAAAAAAACACAAATCTTGAAAGCAGTTGCAGAGAAAATGACACATTGTCTATAATAGAAAAATGGTTCAAATGACAGCAGATTTTTTGATATGTTAAGTTGGTTATGCAAAGTGATTCTACCCAGGCTGTGCAGCTCAAACCTCATGACAGCAGCGTCTGCACCCTGGATAGCAATATTTTTTTTAATCTGAAACCCAAAACAAGTAGTACAGCATTTTTGAAGTGCTGAAATAAAACTCTTAATCTTACATCTATATATAGGGAAAATATACTTCAGGAATGAAGAGCGAATAAAGGCATTCTTAAATGAAGAAAAACTAAGAAAATTTGTCACCAGCAGACTCACCAGTAATGAATGACTCAAAAGAAGTTCTGTAAACAGAGAGGAAATGATGACCAAAGGAAGCTTTAAGATATAGTTGAGTTTGAGGATGACTGAGTTACCCCAGCTAAAATAAAATGGAGATCTTTGGCACCTTAAAAAGGTGTCAGAGAATTGGTGTTAATGTTTATGTCTATGGATGTGGAAGACTCCAACATATTATGTACTTCTACAGCTTTATCTCCCACTACTTCTATGCACACACTCTGCTCCACACAAATTAGGCTACTCATCATTTTCCCAATGTTGTGTTTTCCTGCCTTCACCTCTGCTTGTGTTGGAAGCTTGCTACCTGGAATGCTCTCTTATCCCTCACTTCCATGTCCAAATTCTAGTCACCTTCAAAGTGAAGCCTAAAATGATATCTATTCCATGAATCCTTTCTCGATTTCTGTGGCCAGAAGTAAACTCTCATGAATTTTTGTAACATTTTGTAATTTCCTTGGCATAGGTGACATTCTGTCTTCAGTAAACAGGACTGAAATAATGAACATGAAAAGTAAATTGCTAAACAAATGAAATTTATTACACTAGTTTTTATTTACATGATAGCTATTTATGTATATGCCTTCTCTTCCTTCTGCAGGCTCCTTAAGAGTAAGGACTCTATTCCCATTTAGTTCTCCCATAGCTTCTGATATAATGTCTCTCAGGTTAAAAAAAAAAAAAGGTCCATTACATTGAATTAAACCATGGAAGCAAAAGGATTCAGGAAAACTTACATGGAAATTATCAGAACCCAAGTTTCCATGTGCTTCCTTTAGGTAAAAAAATTCTTTTTTCATTTTAGTTTTATCTAATTGTAATGAAGAATGTGTAATTAAATCACACTCTCCTGGTTTTCCAATTACTTCATAAATCACCAATTCTCATAATCTTCTGGATCCTCCTCTTCTCGATCTCTAATGTTGTGAAACTCCAGGGGTACTCCTTGAAGCCCTTCTGTATAACATTTATTATAACATTCTCTATGACATTTAGGCTATCTCCTCCCATGGCACACCTTTAAATACCATTTGTATGCTGATGACTCTCAAGTTTATATACCCAGCCCAAGTTGGATACCCTATTGGGATCTGAAGTTCAACATGCACAAAACTCTTAGTTACTTAACACTCCAAATCAATTTTTACCCTAGTCTTCCCTAGTCTCAGAAAATTGCACCATCATTCATCCTCATTACTTGAGCCTTCAAATCTGTCAGAATTTCTTTCTTTCAAATCATGTACGTAGACCATACTCAGTTCATGTCTGTCCTTCCTTAATGATAAATTCCAAGTCAAACCACTTCTCTCCACCTCCACTGCTACCACCTTGTCCAAATAACAATCATGTTTTACTTAGACTCTTTGTGTCCACTATTTCCTACTTACACACAATTCTGTACTTAGCAACCAGTGGAACTGAGAGAAACAGATTATGTCACTCCCATGTCCTGAACCTCCAGTGGTTTCACATGGGACTTAGAATAGCATCATAATGTCTTACCATGGCCACAAAGCCCCACATGATCTGGTCCCTAGCTTCCTGGGATGGCATCCTCTACCTGTTCATACTTGACTGACTTACTCCAGTCCTGTCATACTGTCCATATTGCTCTTCCTCAGTACTCATGACTTCCTCAAGCCCCATGTAGTCTCTAAGACAGCCAGTCAAGATAAGTGAGGTAAGCTTGCACACAGGTATAGCAGATTATTCATCTTTTTTTTCCCTAACACCTAGATGAATGGCATAAGTGAAACTCAAAAATGAATTTTAAAAAACTCTGAATTGTTTAAAATGTAAACCTATATTGTAATATAGTTGCCTAAAACATCTAATGTTACCTAAGGCTGCATAAAACAGAAGTGTATTGTTGGGAGAAAGGCGGGTTCTAGTTCTTCTGGTCCAACCTCTTCTGGAATGTTGTACATATTTGGCTTCAGATAACACATATTAAGAGAGATTCTTATCTACTATTGAATTTCAAGCAAAGGATATTTTTCAGAATCGGAAAAACAGTTGTGAAAGGACTGAACTAGGCTCTGTGAAGAGCCATGAAATAAACTAAAAATCTTCAGTTTGATGAATACTTAATGACTGTGGAGGTGACATGAAAATTCTCCCCAAATAGCAAAAAGTCTGCTGCATAAAAGAGGGGTTTATGCTTACTTTTGTTAGCCATAAAGGAAAGAACCAATGGTAAGGTGTTTCAAAGAAAAAGCATTTAGTTCAACATAAGGAAGAATTGCCTGCCAGTTTTTCCCAAGTCCATGTTCTGCAGAACACTATACCATGTGAGGCTAAATGAGGTGTCTTATGTCTTTACTGAAGCATTTCTCAGAATCTTTAATATGCAAGTCTTAAGAAGAGGATATAATATGCTTCATTTCCAACATTTATTTAACCACAGAAACTTTTATTCACAGAGCACTGTTAATATCTTTTGAGACAGTAGTTCATAGAATAGGTGGAGTTAAAGCTACTTCAAAAATGAACAGATTATCTTTTGAAGAAGCACAGTCAAGTTCACATTAAGGTATCTGTCGAAAATGCATAGTGTTGCTTTCACTTCGGTACTTCTGAAAACTTGGTAACTGAAGCTAGAGTATTAAAGCCTGGGAAACTGGAGCAACTTTCTTTGTTATGTTTACAATGTGACTGTTTCAAAACAGTTCTAGATGAGAATAATGGAGCAAAACCAATGGAAATGTTTGAACTCTCCCCACCAATACACAGTAGAGTCATAATATTCCCACGTCTGTCCACTGAGTCATTCATTGTGTATAAAGTAATATTTCTCAACTTTTTTCACCAACACATCAACAAACAAACAAAACCCTGTCATGTTCTACCACTCTAACCCCCAGATTTTGTTAGAATCTTGATATGCGACCATGCCCTTCATTGAGCATTGCCATTTTAGAAGCTCAAACCTAGAGTGTTAAGATAACTTTTTAAAAAAATAAACAAGTCATTTAAAATTTGTCAAAACAGTTAAAGTTATCAAAACAGATCCGCTGCTTTGAGGCCAAAGGAAGTACTAATAAAATGGAAATGAAAGTGAAAGTCGCTCAGTTGTGTCCGACTCTTTGCGACCCCATGGACTATACAGTCCATGGAATTCTCCAGGCCAGAATACTGGAGTGGGTAGCCTTTCCCTTCTCAAGGGGATCTTTCAGGAATTGAACTCAGGTCTCCCGCATTGCAGGCGGATTCTTTACCAGCTGAGCCAAATACTGTTGTTATTAAATACTTGTTGCAATAAGCAAGACAATGTGATAATAAGAAAAACCTCGCCTAATAACATTAAAAAGACAGAGTTGGAAAGTTATAATTAGTGTCTTCTATACAGTTGTCCACAGAAGGGTATGATCTAGGGCTGAAACAATGTAGTCCCTAAGAAGAGTGTACACAAGAAGACTGGCTCATCAGGACTTCCACAGTTTATACTTGTTCTGTTTTCCAGAACCATGTTTATTCTCTTTAATTAGGTTTCCAAGGATGTATCAGTACTGAGAAAGGGCATTTGGGTTAGTAGATAAAAGACTAATTATCAGAAAGATGTATCATCTCCTATATGTTAGTAAAATTTAATTTTTCTCCTACTATCTGTACTGAAAAATTTAGTAAGGTCTTATCAGACCTAGATAGCTGACAAAGCAGGTCCTGGACCAGATCACACCAGACATACCAATTCTTGAAGTCCTTGTACACAGTACAATTACACTGCTAATGAAGAACATTAAAATACCATTTCTCTGTTAATTCTGCAATTTTGCCCCTGAATCAGCACTTCAGAGAGTGGGACAATCAGTTCTAAATGGCAGGTAAAAGAATTCCTACATAACTTTGATAACCACAGAGACCAATCTCAATTATACATTTGTGTTTTTGGAAACAGCAGGTCAGCTTCAGCAATGCTACACACTGTTTACTGAGTTCACTGACAGATGGGAAGATATAGAGTTTCAGGGGCCTTCCTGTAATGCACTGAAAAACCTAGTCCTGGAGCTGCCTCTATCATGAGAGAAAAGTAGAGGAGATCAACTCGGATATGATGCTATTTCTCTCTTCTAACCAAGCTGGAGTAAAAAATGCTTGAAGATGGTGATGGCCAAGACCAGAGTCAGGAACTGGGGTCTGGTCAGAGTCCAGGGAGCCATTAGACCTTTGTCTTCTTGGTTTCCAGGTTGATCATATTTCCTTGGATTTGGGGGGTCTGCTTATCAGCTGACCCCTGAACATCCCCTGGCTTTAAAGGAACATAGTAGTAGCCCATGATGGAGAAGATCAGGCAGACCACCAGCAAGAGGCAGGAAAACAAAATGAATTCAGCCCACTGTAGGAAGAAATACATACAAGAGAAAAATATGGAGAACCTGAAACTAAAGGGATCTTTATAGGATGAGGAATGGAGAGCAGATTAACACAGGGTCACTAGTTTAGGAAGAGCTTTGGTAGGAGAAGACAGGGCTCACTGTCCTCGACTCACATGGACCTATGTGGCCATTATTGCAACTTACATGTCTATTTTCCTGGCAAAATCTGTGTCTAATTCATCTCAGGTCAGAGGGTTGAGTGGGACACAGAGGGCTGAGTGGGAGACAGAGGGGTCGGGGAAGGGCAGCAGAGGAAGAAGGAGGGAAATCCTTGGGTAGACACGTGCTTCTGTTTCTCTTAGGTACATACCTGAGCCAGGCCACTGAACTGTGCCACAATAAGCACAATGATATTCCCAACTGCAACTGTCAACAACCAGGCTGCCTGGAGTACAGACTTCATGCTAGAGGGAGCCTAGAGAAGACACAAATCTGTGAGTAAAGAAACTCCCTACACCACCCTCCAATCCCATGCATCCACCCAGAAAACTTCTCCCACCTCAACTTCCACATTTGAACTTCTGCCACAAGTTCAGCTATCACATTGGTTCAGGGAATGGTAATAATGTTCATAGTAACAACAAGATGGAGCTCTTAACTGAATATTTTAGATTCATTATATCAAATAATCTTCATTACAACCCTAAGGGATAATTTCTATTACTATTCTTATTTTACACAAAAATAGCATTAGAGAGATGATAATTCACTTGCTGAAGGTTACACAATAGATGTTCAGCCAAAATTTGAACATGGACAGTTTGATTCCACAGTCCTTATTCTTAATGTTTCAGTATCCTTTTCTGGATCTCAAACAGCATAGGGATCCAGCCTGCCATGTTCCTGGAGTCAAGTTGATACTCTGTTCACGGTCATAAGAAATCTAAAGCCAAAAACTATAGAGGTCTTGGCCATGGTCACATACCTAATTAAGGCAGTCAAAGTGTTGGTTGCTCAGTTGTGTCCAACTCTTTGTGACCCCATTGACTATATCCTGCCAGGCTCCTCTGTCCATGGAATTCTCCAGGCAAGAATACTGGAGTGAGTAGCCAATCCCTTCTGCAGGGGATCTTCCCAACCCAGGGACTGAACCTGGGCCTGCTGCATTATAGGCAGATTCTTTACCATCTGAGCCACCGGGGAAGCCCCAAGTGAGGCAGTGTCAGGATTAAAACTCCATCCTCTGAGCAATAGCTCCACCTCCACTTTCCACTTGCAAAAACCTACCTGAGAATAAGAAAACTCGAGTCCTGTGACAGAGAACATGACCTCCCCAGCTGTAACAAGAGCATATTGTGGTAGCTGCCATGCGATGGACATTTTGTTGGCTGGGATGTATTCCATCTTCCAGGCCTGAGGACCCTGATTGGTTCTCTTAGTGAGGGAAACAAGAAATGGGCTTGTTAGGAGTCTCAAGTAAATATTCCTGGCCTATGGCATTTATGATCTTATATCCATCTCCTCATTGTATTGTCATTCTTGTGGTACCATGAAGAGATTGAGCAATTTCTATATAATTTGGTTTTTGAAATTCCTTTTGGTAACACTCCACTCACTTGGCTGGCTTCAGTCAATCAGATACCATTATTGCAGAGCCCTTAAATGGCAGACTATTTTAATGCTGTCGTTTGGAGTCCCAACATTTTGACCTACTGCATATTTTGATCCTGGCCAACATTTTAAATGTAAAATGGCATCTGATATATGAACAATTATCAGAAAAGCATGTACTTAAAAAAGTTAAGTACAATTAAAATATTTCTAACATTTTCCATTTAAATATCTTACTAAAATTACTTTATCGGAATAAATTATTTTCTTGGTAACACTTACATTAAAGATTTTCCTGATCAATTTTTAAATACCTATATCAAATACCACCTGCTATTTTGTCTTCTATTTTCTGGCCATTATTTTTAGACTCAAACTTACACATAAAAATTTTGTCAAAAAGATGCTATATTCCTATAAAATTTTGGTCAAAAAGAATCTTTTCAGGGTCAATTTTTTGTTATTAAACTTACCAAATATACATGATTCTACAGTCTTTTTTCCCTAAAACTACTTTTACTGTATGCAGGTTCTCAGCTATATTTGGTTTTATTGTACAATAAATGGAATGAAATTTTTGAAATTATATATTTTTATAGGAATAAAACCAACTTATTAGGTAGCAGCTGTTATTTAATAGTAGATGTAATACTTGGATATATCATGAGATTAAAAATAGAGATAAAATGTCAAGTTCAAAAGTCCTGAAATAAAAAGTTCTTGATGTTGAAATGCTTTTGATTTCCTTATTTGGAAATAGAGTTGTTGCAGATATAATTAGTCAAGTTATAATTAAATCATTGAGGTGGGCCCTAATCTAATATGACTGATGTCTTCATAAGAGTCAGAGTCACTGCATTCAAAATGTAGTAAGGAAAGTGTTGCTTTCGTTGATATTGTGAACAATACTGGGAATATATTTGGGTTTTCTTAGCCTCAGAGAAGACCATGACCTGAGCTTGTAAATAAAAGTCACATTCTTAAATACTCACAGACAAGTATAATAATTAAGTAAACAAAGTAGATTGAGGTGGGCCCTAATCTAATATGACTGATGTCTTCATAAGAGTCAGAGTCACTGCATTCAAAATGTAGTAAGGAAAGTGTTGCTTTCGTTGATATTGTGAACAATACTGGGAATATATTTGGGTTTTCTTAGCCTCAGAGAAGACCATGACCTGAGCTTGTAAATAAAAGTCACATTCTTAAATACTCACAGACAAGTATAATAATTAAGTAAACAAAGTAGATTGAATGGGAATGATACAGACTATGGTAAACTGTCTAAAGTGTACAGCCACTATAGCACAAGCCAAGTGACGTGATAATACTTGTTACAAAATTTTCTGATCTAATAACAAAGAAATGTTAGGAATCCAGTTTCTTTGGTGAAATTGCTTGAATTTTAAATATTGTCAATTAATAATAATTATTATCATTTTTGTCAAGACTGCAACCAGACAAAACAGAACTACATGAGGAACTGGGCCCTCAGAACCTCTAATTTATGATCTCTACTCTAGATGCTTATTAGATCCTCGCATTCAGAAACAATATATATAGCCTCTAACTTGAGTAGTATACTATAGACAGAACAAAGAAAAACTGAAATAACACCAGGAATGCAAGTGTTATGAGTTGAGTTGTGTCCCCCTAAAACTCATATGTTGAATTCAAGCCCCTATTACCCACCTGAGAATGTGACCTTATTTGGAAATAGAGTTGTTGCAGATATAATTAGTCAAATTATAATGAGGTCATTCAGGTGGGCCCTAATCCAATATGACTGGTGTCTTCATAAGAGAAATTTGGACAAACCAATGGGAGAATTCCATGAGAAGATGACAGTGGAGACTGGGGTGATTCTTCTACACACCAAGGAACACCAAACATTGCCAGAAAAACACTGAAAGCTAAAGGAAGCTAAATGAAACAGATTCTTTCTCACAGCTCTCAGAAGGAACCTCCTCTACCAACACCTTGGTCTTGGACTTCTAGCCTTCATGACTGTAAGACAATAAATTTCTGTTTTTTAAGCCATTCAGCCTGTGGTACATTGTTACAGTGGCCCTAGAAAACTAATACAGCTAGGTTGCTTTAACAGCAGAAAATCAATTAATGCACCATATCAATAGAAAATCACATGATTTTCAGTAGACACAGAAAAAGCATTTGACAAAATTCAATGCCTCTTCCCACTTTCCTAGTAAAAAAACATACAAACAAAAACCACAACAGACTAGGAATAGAAGGGAACTTAACCTGATACCCAATCAATGACACCTATAAAAACCCCACAGCTAACATACTCAGTGATAAAAGACTGAATGCTTTCCCCCTAAGTGGATGTCTACTCTCAGCACTTCTATTCAGTATTTTATTGGTGGTTCAAGCAAGAGCACTTCATTAAGAAAAAGAAGTAAAAGTCATCCACTGAAAGAGAGAAGTAAAGCTTCTTTATGCAGATAACATGATCTTGTATGTATAAAGTCCTAAGGGATCCACTAAAAATCTATTAAAACTAACAAACGAGTTCAGTAAGGTTGCAGGACATAAGATCAGTATCAATTGTATTTCTACATATTTCCAATGAGCAATGTAAAAATGAAAGTAGGGAAATGATTCCATTAGTAACAGCAAAATAAAGAATAAAATACTTAGGAATAAATACAACAAAACAAATGTAAAACCTATACTCCAAAAGGTACAAAAACATTGTTAAAAATATTTACATCTTGAAGAAGACCTAAGATAAATGGAAAGACATTTCATGTTCACTGATCAGGAGACAATATTGTTAAGGTAGCAAAACTCCTCACAATCACCTCACAAATTCAATGCAATCTTTATTAAAAAAAAATCCCAGCTGGCTGCTGATCCCAAGCTGATCCTAAGACTTAATGAAAATTCAGGGAACCCATAATAGCCAAACCAATCTTGAAAGGGAAGGATGAGCAAAATTGAAAGACTCATACTTCCTGATTTTTAAATTGACTACAAAGTAACAGTAATTAAGAGATTATGGTATTGGCACAGGAATAAATATATAGGTAAATGGAATAGAATTGACTCCAGAAATAAACCCTCACATTTTTGGTCAGTTGACTTTTGACAAGAATGTCAAGACCATTTAGTGGGAAAAGAAGAATCTTCAACAGATTGTGTTGGGATAACTGGATGTTCACATACAAAAGAATGAAGTTAACCCCCAAGCTCATACCATATGCAAAAATTAACTCAAGATAAATTAAACTCCTAAATGGTGGTTTAGTTGCTAAGTCATGTCTGACTCTTTGCAATCCCATGTACTATAACCCACCAGGCTTCTCTGTCCATGGGGATTCTCCAGGCAAGAATACTGGAGTGGGTTGCCATTTCCTTCTCCAGGGGATCTTCCCAATCCAGGGATCGAAACCAGGTCTCCTGTATTGCAAGCAGATTCTTTACTAACTGAGCTACATATAGAAGTCCTAAATATAAGAGAGATACAAGGCTATGGTTTTTCCAGTAGTCATGTATGGATGTGAGAGTTGGACTATGAAGAAAGCTGAGCACCAAAGAATTGATGCTTTTGAACTGTGGTGTTGGAGAAGACTTTTGAGAGTCCCTTGGACTACAAGGAGATCCAGCCAGTCCATCCTAAAGGAGATCAGTCCTGGGTGTTCATTGGAAGGACTGATGTTGAAGCTGAAACTCCAATACTTTGGCCACCTCATGCGAAGAGCTGACTCATTGGAAAAGACCCTGATGCTGGGAAAGATTGAGGGCAGGAGGAGAAGGGGACGACAGAGGATGAGATGGTTGGATGGCATCACTGACTCAATGGACATGAGTTTGGGTAAACTCCAGGAGTTGGTGATGGACACGGAGGCCTGGCGTGCTGCGGTTCATGAGGTTGCAAAGAGTCGGACACGACCAAGCAACTGAACTGAACTGAACTGAAATGTAAGAGGTAAAAACAATAATACTTAGAAGTAAATATAGGCATAAATCCTCATGAGCTTAGATATGGCAATGGTTTCTTAGATGTAACACTTAAAGCATATGCAACCAAAGAAAAAGTTGATAAATTGAACATCATATAGATTAAAAGTGTTTGTATTTCAGTGGACACCATCAAGAAAGTTAAAGACAATCTTATGAATGGGAGAAAATATTTGCAAATTGTATATCTAATAATGGACTTATATTTAAAATACATAAAGAATACTTGTATGCTAAGTTGCTTCAGTCTTGTCCAACTCTTTATGAACCCTATGGAATGTAGACTGCCAGGCTCCTCTGTCCATGATTCTCCAGGCAAGAAAACTGGAGTGGATTGCCATACCCTCCTCCAGGGGATCTTCCCCAACCAGGGATTGAACCTACATCTCTTAAGTCTCCTGCATTGACAGGTAGGTTCTTTACCACTAGCATCACCTGGAAAGCCCTTACAAATCAATAACTAAAAGACAACTCAATTAGAAATTGCACAAAGAATCTTAATAGACATTTCTCCAAACCTGATTACAAGTGGCCAATAAGTACATTAAAAGGTGCTCAACATCATTAGTCATCAGGAAAATACAAATCAAAACCACAATGAGATACCGTTTCATACCTACTAGAATGGCTATAATTAATAAGACAGAAAAATAAGTGCTGCAAAGATGTGAGAATATTGCCACCGTTGACTCATGGGAATGATAAATGTGCATTCACTTTGCAAAAGGGCTTCCCTGGTGGCTCAGATGGTAAAGAATCCACCTGCAATGCAGGAAACCTGGGTTTGATCCCTGGGTTGCAAAGATCCCCAGGAGGGCATAGCAACCCCCTCCAGTATTCTTGCCTGGATAATCCCCATGTACAGAGGAGCCTGGCAGGCCACAGTCCAAAGGGTCGCAAAGAGTCGGACATGACTGAGCAACTAAACACATGGCAGTTCCTCAAATGGTTAAACACAGAATTACCATGTGACCCAACAATTCCACTCCTAGTTATACCCAAGAGAAGTGAAAATATGTACTCACACAAACACTTGTACATGAATATTCATAGCAACATTATTTATATCAGTCAAAAGGTGAAAAAACCAAGTGTCCATATACTGATGAATACATAATCAGTATGTGTTATATCCATGCCATGGGATATTATAGGGCAATAAAAAGAAATGAAGTACTGTTATATACCCTGAAAAGACCCTGATGCTGGGAAAGATTGAGGGCAGGAGGAGGAGGGGACGACAAAGGATGAGATGGTTGCATGGCATCACCAACTCAATGGACATGAGTTTGGTTAGGCTCCAGGAGTTGGTGATGGACAGGGAGGCCTGGCATGTTGCAGTTCATGGGGTCGCAAAGAGTTGGACACGACTGAGCGACTGAACTGAACTGAACTGTTATATACTGCAATATGAATGAACCTTAAAAATTGAAAGAATCCAGACATAAAAGACCACATAGTAAATCATTCCATTTATACTAAATGTCCACAATAGGCCAGTGTATAAAGAAAGAAAGTAAACAAGTAGTTGTCTAGGGGTAAGGGGTTTGGGAGGAAATGGTGAGTGACTGCTGATGAGTATGGGGCTTCTTTTTGGAACGAGGAAAATGTTCTAAAATTACACAACCACTGAATATATATTATTTTTACACACCACTGAATATATATTATTGAAAATATATTCTACATATGTATTGAACATATAATGCATATTAAATATGTTAATACATTTTAAACCATTATATACTTGAAGTGGGTGAATTGTATGGTATATGAATTATATCTCAATAAGGCTATAATAAAAAATGGCATACAAAAAATGTCATGCTAATTAAATTAATTACAATAAATAAAATGTTGCAGATTATTCTCATCACCCTTCTAGAAATGTTCAATCTTTTTCTTATTCACTATCTACTTTCTATATTTAATACAATATCAAAAGTAATGGAATAAAATTAGAATCAAAATTGACATCAGAGGTCTAATACTCTGATGGCTGAACAACTGCTTTTGATGGGCCACAGTTAATTGATCCCCCAAACTTTGTGTAAAGATTGACATTTGCTACAAGTCTTGGTATTTCAGACTGTGATATACTAGCAGATCAATTTCCAAGGAGCTAGGAGAACCACATGTGGAGTCAATCAAGAAGACCAAAATAATTTTTGTTTTCTTGGTGCCATAATGAGACTGGAGCAGACCATGTCACCTCACAGCAACGACTCATGATAAATGATGTCTACCATTCCCCAAGATCCTGTGCCTGCTGCCAATGTTTTCTATTTTAAGTCCTCTCTGGAGACCTTAGTAGCTTTTCTAAAGTCACTATAGAAGCTATCACCTTACTAGAGATAAGTATGTGATACTGTCTTGCCACAGAGTCTTCTTGGGATCCAGGATATATATATATAGATAGATACATATAGATATAGATACATATAGATACAGATTATATATTTTAGGTATGATATAGTTATATAGCTATAGCTACAGATATATGGAAGGCAAGAGTGAGGATGGCCATGGGCTACTTACATTAGTAATAACAAACAGATAAACTGCACCAAAGTCTAGTAGACCCAAATTCAGTGAAAAATCCTCATTCTTTGTTTTACAATGTACTGCAGGATATCTGCAAAAGGACAAATTTAGGTTAGAATAAACATTACAATTTAGAAAAGCACTTCCATCTCTGGTAGAAAGAGTGATTTCATCTCTCTACTGATGGTGAATCAAGCAGCAAAGCTACCATTTCTCTTTGAGGAGTCTTAGAGTAAATGATTTTCTTGCAAGGTTTTTTCCACCCCTGATTTGAGATTTCATTGCCTGTTGGGTATTTTTTTTTTTTTAAACCTTAAACCTGAATGCAGAAGGTACAATCTGCCTTCTGTTGTGAACTTCAGACTCTAAGTCTTCTCATCTAAATCTTATGAATTTTTCTCTTCTGAATCTTATGAACTAGTGGAACAGCTTAAAACTGAATCTGAAAGGATAAGCTCAAAATAACAAGGTTTTAATAGGAGTTATAAAAGGGTAGGAATGGGAGCCAATAATAAACTGGCAAACCTCCAGGAGACGGCCTTCTCAACAAGCATGGTCTCAATATGTCTGTGCAGAACAAAATGAGACTGAGGAAAGGAGCCAAAGGTTGCAAAAGAGGAGTCTGTGTATATTTACAATTAGCTGAGATATATTAGGTATATAATTAGGTATAACTTCTATACCCAATCTGCCCACCTATACACAAAGAAAGTATTTAAAAATCAGTTGTTGATAAAAGTAAAATGTCCACAGGGTAGTGCTCTTACTCTCTTCTTTGAACAATTCTATAAGCAGACACACCATAGTCTTCATCAACAATGAGGGATGCATCTGTACCCAGGGAGACATTGACCTCTTCATGCAAAGTGTTAACAAACCTAAGGGTAGAGACATTGTTAGAGATTAGACAAACTCTCCCACCTGATAAATGGGCAGGGGCCTTTCCTGTTTTGTTTATTGCTATATGCCTAGTGCCTAGAACAGAGGCTATCACATAAAAGGTACATGATATATATTGTTAACTGAATGAATAAAGGAACTCACACATAAGTAATTAGTAGTCTTAGCTGTCCCTATCTTTTTCTTTCCTCAGGTATTAGCTTTTTGTCTGCCACATCATCACCTGATCTCAACTGGGATGACACTATTGTGATCACCCATGGCAGTTTGAGCCTCCTCAGTAACCCAGCTTAGGTGCACCCAATTTCTTTCTGTTTTCTAATTATGGAATTCATCAATTGAAGCTCCAAAAAGGAAAGTAATTATGTATATATAAATACATATTAGTATTTATATAAAACTGATACTTTATCTTATGAATGAAGTCTGATTTGCTTTATACAAAACTCAGACTCCCAACCCACAGTAGGTTAAGCTATCATTGTTTTGGGTCTTCAGACAAACTTGAACTCTTTCAGAACCATCTTTTTAGTCTTTTGAACCTGAGCCCCTAAATTGTTTGCTCTGTTTCAATTTTTGGTAGCATTTATGTTAGTCCCTGGCTCATGGGATTAGAAGGGCAATTCCCTCTAAAACCATTAATGTTGATTCCTGGACTTTTGATCATCCTGCACTAACCTAGAAATTGCTCCCTTTCATCCTTACTGGAGGTTTCCATTGCTCTCTGACCCAGGGAAGACATATTTTGATCTATTTACTTTTTCTGAAACTCATGCAAAGGCAGATTATTATGACTATTCCAGCCTTCAGTGAAATTCAAATTTTTCATTAAAAGTTCTCCTCTAAAATGCTATTCTTTATAGCAACCATCTAATCTTGATGGCCATAGGCACATACATCTGTCTATTTCATGTCAGATTCCTGCCCCTGTGAGCAAGTGACCTCTTCAGGGCTTCATCTTTGTAACTGTCCCAGGGTGTCTAACAAGACCTTCAACCTTATCTAGATTCAAAACCAACTCTTTTGACTCCAAGTATGTTACCTTTACTAAACCATTATGCCTCTATAGGTTCATTTTAAATTTTGCTTTAAAAACATAGTAACTATAAAAGATATTCAACTTCCAGTAATGAAGGGAGAAATATTTGCTTCTAAATTTCTCTCTGAGGATCACAGACAGGAAGTACTTAATTTTTTTCTTAAGAGCAAGGTATCTATGTGACAGAGCACATAGGAGTGTACATAGACACAGGGTCATTTTTGATTACCATTGAGAAAGCAAGCCAACAGACTTGGTTTTGAATCTGTGCCTCTCAATTCCCCAGGGAAATGCCTTGACACCAATCCTCCTGACATTCTAGGAAAGAGCATCTTAGTACAAGACAATCAGAATGTGAAGTTCTGTAGACAGACACATTGTGATATTTCAATTGGAAGTGAAAATTCTGGCTTTTTGTCTTCAAGTGGAGTCTGGAATAGTGTGGCATATTCTGCATAATGAAGAATATGGGGTCTCTTCTGAAGCCCCACAACTCAGAAAAGACCCCAGATTCAAGAGAACAGAGAGGCCTGGGTCTCCTTGACATCCAAACCTCATGGCTATCATCCCATTGGTTGTTTTGTTTTCTTCATCCTTCACCTACAATAGAGGGAAGTAAGAATCAGTTACCAGTGACCAGAAGGAAGTGATAATCATAAAATTTGATCATCAGATATATCCTTGGTAAGATATTGATGAGCCAATCATCATACTCTAAGATAATTTGGAAATTAGGCCATTCCTCACTTACCATCATGCTAGAAATACTTTCCCCATCTTCTCGAATGATCAGGGTGTACCATATTTTCTCCTCCACAGAATGCTCAGTGTAGACAGACACGTTGTGATATTTCAGTTGGAAGTGGAAATTCTGGCCTTTTGTCTTCAAGTGGAGTTTGGAATAGTGTGGCATATTCTGCAGAATGAAGAGCCTGTTACATTCACCTTCTACCCCACCTTGAACACTTCAGTTTCATAGTAACCCAGGGCAGGTGACCTCATCAGATATTTTCAACATTACTCTTTTAACTTCATAATTCCATTTCTGGGAATATACCATAGGATGAATTATAGGCATGAATAAAGATTTATGAGTAAGGATGTTCATTATAGGATTACTTATAATAATTAAAATACCGATAAGGAAATATTTTACTAAACTATGATATTTCTAAAAAATGGAATATTATGTATCCATTAACACCACATACTCAAAGTTTATCTAAGGACACAGGAAAATGCTTTTGATGCAGTTTATCTTAAGAAAAATTCAGTCAATACAGCATATAGTGTTTCAACACTTTTTAAAAATTTGTTTATTCACAAATGGGACCTAATTAAAATTAAAAGCTTTTGCACAACAAAGGAAACTATAAGCAAGGTGAAAAGACAGCCTTCAGAATGGGAGAAAATAATAGCAAACGAAGCAACAGACAAACAATTAATCTCAAAAATATACAAGCAACTTCTGCAGCTGAATTCCAGAAAAATAAACGACTCAATCAAAAAATGGGCCAAAGAACTAAACAGACATTTCTCCAAAGAAGACATACAGATGGCTAACAAACACATGAAAAGATGCTCAACATCACTCATTATTAGAGAAATGCAAATCAAAACCACAATGAGGTATCATTTCACACCAGTCAGAATGGCTGCTATCCAAAAGTCTACAAGCAATAAATGCTGGAGAGGGTGTGGAGAAAAGGGAACCCTCTTACACTGTTGGTGGGAATGCAAACTAGTACAGCCACTATGGAGAACAGTGTAGAGATTCCTTAAAAAACTGGGAATAGAACTGCCATATGACCCAGCAATCCCACTGCTGGGCATACACACCAAGGAAACCAGAATTGAAAGAGACACGTGTACCCCAATGTTCATCGCAGCACTGTTTATAATAGCCAGGACATGGAAGCAACCTAGATGTCCATCAGCAGACGAATGGATAAGGAAGCTGTGGTACATATACACAATGGAATATTACTCAGCCATTTAAAAAAAATACATTTGAATCGGTTCTATTGAGATGGATGAAACTGGAGCCCATTATACAGAGTGAAGTAAGCCAGAAAGAAAAACACCAATACAGTATACTAATGCATATATATGGAATTTGAAAGATGGTAACGATAACCCTATATGCGAGACAGAATAAGAGACACAGATGCATAGAACAGTCTTATGGACTCTGAGGGAGAAGGTGAGGGTGGGTGGGACGTTCTGGTAGAATAGCATTGAAACATGTATATTATCATATGTGAAACAGAACACCATTCCATGTTCGATGCATGAGACAAATGCTCAGGGCTGGGGCAATGGGATGACCCAGAGGGATGGGATGGGGAGGGAGGTGGGTGGGGGGTCCAGGAAAGGGAACACATGTAAACCCATGGCTGATTCATGTCAATGTATGGCAAAAACCACTACAATATTGTAAAGTAATTAGCCCCCAACTAAAATAAATAAATTTATTTTAAAAAATAAATAAATAAATAAAAATTTGTTTATTCATTTATACAAAACTGTTATCTATAATTAATCTCTGTGTGATGGATTTATAGGTGGATTTTATATCTGTTGACATACTCCCCAATTTTCAATAATAAATGTATATTTTATCAAAGCATTTTTAAATGAATATTTCAGAATAAGTATAATATAGTAGTGAAAATATGCCAGCCAAACTTTTCCACAGGGTGTGTGTAGGAAGCAGTTTGAAATACTAAAACAAATTACCACCTATTGAGAGCTTACAATGTCTCAGACATTATGCTAAGCACTTTACATATAATATTTATCCTTACAACAGCTTATGACATAAAAATTACTGCCATTTTACAGATGATAAAACTGAGGCTTAGAGATACACATAACTTGTTCAAGGTCTTATAACTACAGAGTGACAGAACCAGGAATTGGACTGGGGCACTTTGACTCAACAAATGCATGCTATAAACCACTGTATTATGCTGCTGCCTTGGCACATAATCTGAATATGTTTCTAATTCACTCAAGTCCATACATCACCTGAAAAGATTTGATGGACTCTGCCAACAGAGTATTATTTTCATCGCCCAGCACTGTTACCTTCACCTCATCATCTGCCAGATTTAAGACTTGTAGGAAAATCTCTTGGGAATCTGGCTTGTGTGGGGCCATTTCCTTAGGACAGAGAACACATGTTAGAATTACCAACAAATCACCCTTGAGATACAATGAGATCATATACTGCAGTACTGTCTTGATAGCCAAGTTTATCTAGTCAAGTGGACACAGTTTTCTACCTCTAAAGAGCATTTGGCTTTGAAAACTCTGAAGGCAGTTTGAAGGGGGAATCTCCACCTCACTGTAGTAAGCACTGATCAGAGCAGTTCAGTCGCTCAGTCATGTCCGACTCTTTGTGACCCCATGAACTGTAGCACTCCAGTTTCCCTGTCCATCACCAACTCCTGGAGCTTGTTCAAACTCATGTCCATCGAGTCGGTGATGCCATCCAACCATCTCATCCTCTGTTGTCCCCTTCTCCTGCCTTCAGTCTTTCCCAGCATCAGGGTCTTTTCCAATGAGTCAGTTCTTGCAGCAGGTGGCCAAAGTATTGGAGTTTCAGCTTCAGAATTAGTCCTTCCAATGAATATTCAGGATTGATTTCCTTTAGGATTGACTGGTTTGATCTCCTTGCAGTCCAAGGGACTCTCAAGAGTTTTCTCCAACACCACAGTTCAAAAGCATCAATTCTTCACTGCTTAGCTTTCTTTATGGTCCAACTCTTACATACATATATGACTACTGGAAAAAACCATAGCTTTGATTAGATGGACCTTTGTTGGCAAAGTAATGTCTCTGCTTTTTGATATGCTGTCTAGGTTTGTCATAGCTTTTCTTCCAAGGAGCAATTGTTTTTTAATTTCATTGTTGCAGTCAACATCTGCAGTGATTTTGGAGCCCAAGAAAATAAAGTCTCTCACTGTTTCCCCATCTATTTGCCATGAAGTGATGGGACTGGATGCCATGATCTTAGTTTTCTGAATGTTGAGTTTTAAGCCAGCTTTTTCACTCTCCTCTTTCACTTTCATCAAGAAGCTCTTTAGTTCCTCTTCACTTTTTGCCATAAAGGTGGTGTCATCTACATACCTGAGGTTATTGATATTTCTCCCGGCAATCTTGATTCCAGCTTGTGCTTCATCCAGCCTGGCATTTCACATGATGTAGTCTGCATATAAGGTAAATAAGCAGGGTAACAATATACAGCCTTGATGTACTTCTTTCCAGATTTGGAACCAGTCCATTGTTCCATGTCCAGTTCTAACTGTGGCTTCTTGACCTGCATATAGATTTCTCAGGAGGCCGGTAAGGTGGTCTGGTATTCCTATCTCTTGAAGAATTTTCCACAGTTTGTTGTGATCCACATAGTCAAAGGCTTTGGCATAGTCAATAAAGCAGAAATAGATGGTTTTGGGGAATTCTCTTGCTTTTTCGATGATCCAACAGGTGTTGGCAATTTGATTTTTGATTCCTCTGCCTTTACTTTTCTTTTTTTTTAGCTTGAACGTCTGAAAGTTCTTGGTTCATATACTGTTGAAGCCTGGCTTGGAGAATTTTGAGCATTACTTTGCTAGCATGTGAGATGAGTGTAATTGTGTGGTAGTTTGAGCGTTCTTTGGCATTGTCTTTCTTTGAGATTGGAATGAAACTGACCTTTTCCAGTCCTGTGGCCACTGCTGAGTTTTCCAAATTTGTTGGCATATCGAGTGCAGCACTTTCACAGCATCATCTCTTAGGATTTGAAATAGCTCAACTGGAATTCCATCACCTCCACTAGCTTTGTTGATAGTGGTGCTTCCTAAGGCCCACTTGACTTCACATTCCAGGATGTCTGGCTCTAGGTGAGTGATCACACCATCGTGGTTATCAGGGTCATGAAGATATTTTTTGTATAGCTCTTCTGTGTATTTTTGCCACCTCTTCTTAATATCTTCTGCTTCTGTAGTCTTTCCCTTCTCCAGGGGATCTTCCCAACTCAGGAATCGAACCCATGTCTCCCACATAGCAGGCAGATTCTTTATCAACTGAGCTATCAGGGAATCCCCCATAAGCACTGATGCTAGGAAACAAACTCCATGGTTTTTAACTTGGCTGTGGCCCCATACATCGTTCCCCAATAGTGACTTATCAATCTGCCAAAAGGTATTTGAGTGTTTGGTAAGGTATCAAAGAGATGATTATATATCTTGGATACTGGTGTTTGGAAATTCCTACATCATTCAGGTGGGAGGTGGGCTTCATTTTACACTGCTGCTCTACTCCTATATCTACTCATTTGCCATAAATACTATGCACCTTCTGTAAAACAGCTACTGTGGTAGGGCTCAGTGAATCAAGATTGAACAAGTCAGAAAAATGAACAAAATAGATATGATCCTGCCCTCATGGAGCTTAAGATTTACTGTACTCACATTAATTTTTATCTCTACAGCAGCAGCAACTGCAAAAGCCAGGCATGCTAGGATCATACCAACAGCCATTTTCCTAAGTGATCTGTAGAGAAAACAGAGGCAATTATACCTAAACTGTAGGTGCTAAAGAATAAAATCTAAACTTCCTAAGCTTACCTAATTTGTTTTCAATTACTTTCAAAGTATTTCATAGTACTCCCCTTCATATATCCTTCTTTCTACCTTTACTTGAGTCACACTGAACTGTTCTTTGTAACACACCAATTTTTCTATCTTTATTTATGATGGTTTTTCTATCTATTATATCATAATAGCAAAAATAATAGTAATATAGCCAGAATTATTGAACATTTACCATATACCAGTTACTATTTATTATTACCTTCTTTTCCTCTTCTTCATAAGTTTTTCTTGACCCTGGCCACTCTCTTCCATCTTTGCATTTCCTGCACTTTGTTTCCCTTCTTAGGCTTAACATATTAACTTAACATAATTCATCTTATGCAATAACCTTGCATATTTTCTAGCTCCCTTACTAAAGAATAAACTCCTTAGGAACAAGATCTGTGCTTTTACAAAGCACTTGGTGCTCAATGAATGAGTAAATGGCAAAAAGTCATTTGAATATATAAAATGATTATCAAAAGGAAATTGCTACAAAATCAGAAATTATAGATGACTTAACACCCTCCTCTGTCAAACTTTACAAAGAATAACACTTCTATTTAGAAAGAGGGAAAACAGTTTCTATCCCCACTCTTATGAGGTCCTTCATTTGTTTCATAGGGACAGTAAGATATTTAAAGGAATTAGTTAATCATCAAAGACTTTGGACTTCTTTGAAGAGGCAACTTTTAAGTACAAAGCAACAAGTTGGTTTAGGAAACTAATCACATACTTTTGACTTTCCATGAAATGTACTCCTAACTTTTCAACATCACATATGTGAGTCTGTAGTAATGACTTGGACTCTCTAAGTTAAGAATTAATTAGATCTAATTCCCATCCTCCAGTATTAATAGGCATTTAATCTAATGTGGATAAACAGAGCAGAAAAATGATAAACCAAAATAAATCATTACTAAGCAGAGAAGACACTGACTCTTTATCAAACTGGGCAAATTCTGAGTCAGTTTGGAGTAACATAGGCATAGTGAACACTTGTGTGCATGTGTGCTAAGTTGCTTCAGTCATGTCTGACTCTCTGTGACCCCGTGGACTGTAACCCGTCGGGCTCCTATGTCCCTGGGATTCTCCAGGCAAGAATACTGGAGTGGGTTGCCATGCCCTCTTTGAGGAGATCTTCCTGACCCAGGGATTGAACCCATGTCCCTTATTTCTCCTACATCGGCAGGCAGATTCTTCACCACTAGCGCCACCTGGGAAGCCCATAGTGAGCACTTACGTGAAGTTAATGCCACACTTGGAGACCAGACGATAAATGACAAGGTCAAACAATGGTATGAAGATAAGAACCAAAAAGGGATTTAGCACCTGTAACAGGATGGTAAAAAGAATTAGTTACACTGCTATATGACCCAGCAATCCCACTGCTGGGCATACACACCGAGGAAACCAGAATTGAAAGAGACGCGTGTACCCCAATGTTCATCGCAGCACTGTTTACAATAGCCAGGACATGGAAGCAACCTAGATGTCCATCAGCAGACGAATGGATAAGGAAGCTGTGGTACATATACACAATGGAATATTACTCAGCCATTAAAAAAATGCATTTGAATCGGTTCTATTGAGATGGATGAAACTGGAGCCCATTATACAGAGTGAAGTAAGCCAGAAAGAAGAACATCAATACAGTATACTAATGCATATATATGGAATTTGAAAGATGGTAACGATAACCCTATATGTGAGACAGAATAAGAGACACAGATGCATAGAACAATTTTATGGACTCTGAGGGAGAAGGTGAGGGTGGGACGTTCTGGTAGAATAGCATTGAAACATGTATATTATCATATGTGAAACAGAACACCATTCCATGTTCGATGCATGAGACAAATGCTCAGGGCTGGGGCAATGGGATGACCCAGAGGGATGGGATGGGAAGGGAGGTGGGAGGGGGGTGGGGGGGTTCAGGATGGGGAACACATGTTAACCCATGGCTGATTCATGTCATTGTATGGCAAAAACTACTACAATATTGTAAAGTAATTAGCCCCCAACTAAAATAAATAAATTTATTAAATAAAAAAATTAAAAAAAAAAGAATTAGTTACAAGTGTTCTATCATGAGTGTGAGCATGTGCTTTCATTTGTGCATGTGCATACTCTCTCACATCCAAACACACTTTCATCATACAATGTACAGAATGATTCCAGTCAGAATGACATCTTCCAGTCCCGTTATATCCAAGACTGTATTACCCCTGCATAGCACATTAGCTTCCAAATATCCCAAGGAACAAGTTTCACTCTGCACCGGTTTTTCTGTCAATTAATTAGGAGTTCTTCCCTCCCACGTGCTCTGATCTTATCCAGTCTCACAACCAAGGGAAAAATGTCACGGTCAGGAGAAAGGAAAGAGAGAAGAAGGAATTGGGGACTTTTGAACACAACAAAGAGTTAAAAATAACTGGAAGTCACCAATAAACAGGGCTTTTGAATTCTTTGCTCACACAACAAAGCATTATACTTCCTTTGACAACATGATACTTGACATGGAAAAAAAAATCCAATGCTTACACTTTCCCTGTGAGTTCAAAACTCCCTGCAGTTTTTGCAGGAGCTACTTGCTTAAGAGAAGATATGAAAAAGAAGTGTGAGGCTTAAAGAGAGTATTTTCATCCCTATGTTTAGCCCTCCTCAGCATAGAAAGAAAAAAACCCATCAAATTATGGTTGGTAATCCTCCTACTACACGTAAAGTTATAGATAAGGGAAAAAATAAGTACTCAAGAATATAGAGAAGTCTCCTACCTGCATCTGATCAGGCTGAAGCACAAAGAAACCCTGAAACATAATAACAAATCACATTAAGATATTGGCATAAAGACAAAAAAAGCCTTGATCAACAACTTGATAATTAGCAGGTGAGAAGCATAAGATAATATCCATCAGGTCTTTGGTTCAGGACCACTATTATCCTTGTAGAGTATGTGGGGGAATAGGCTGGAATGGCTTAGACTATGGCTTCTGAAGGCAGATGGGCCTAAGGGAGAATCTTTTTTTCTCTGCACTATGCTTTTTTTTTTTTATATAAATTTATTTATTTTAGTTGGGGGCTAATTACTTTACAATATTGTAATAGTTTTTGCCATACATTGACATGAATCAGCCATGGGTTTACATGTGTTCCCCTTCCTGGACCCCCCCACCCACCTCCCTCCCCATCCCATCCTTCTGGATCATCCCATTGCCCCGGCCCTGAGCCCTTGTCACATGCATCGAACATGGAATGGTGTTCTGTTTCACATATGATAACCCTATATGCGAGACAGAATAAGAGACACAGATGCATGGAACAATTTTATGGACTCTGAGGGAGAAGGTGAGGGTGGGACGTTCTGGGAGAATTGCACTATGCTTTTTTTAACTTGAGAGAGAATAGAGTCAGTGTGTTTTTATTAATCTCAGTAAGTGTAGTCATGGTGGTAAAGATGTAAAGGACAAAAAGGTATCATGGTAGGGTGAAATCTCCCATCAACACACAGTGTTTTTAAAGTTTGACCCTTCAGAGGGTCAAAAGGAAGACAACCACGGTAAATCCTGGACAGCCAGAAGATGAGAAAAGATGAAGTTATATTAGGCAAGCTCCACACAGACTGGCTTATAAAACCCTGGCATCATTCCACCCTGCCTTCTTCACAAGTGAGATGGCAAGAGAACATACAATAATCTAGGCAGCGGGAAGAAATGAGAGAAGAGTTTGTCAATGAATGAAAATTTTAAAAAGATGTCAATGTATGGCAAAAACCACTACAATATTGTAAAGTAATTAGCCCCCAATTAAAATAAATAAATTTATTAGAAAAAAAAGAGAGAAAATTATGTTTAAAATGTTCCCATTATGTCTGTATCCATGAACAAAATATCCCACCTCTGGATCCCTGCTGTGAACCCTGCTTGAGAGGTTGGGCCAATTGTGTTGTGGCAGCAATCTGTTGTGCCCTGGGGTGCCTAGTGGTGGTGGTTTCGCTGCTAAGTCATGTCCAACTCCTGCGAGTCCATGGACTGTAGCCTGCCGGGTTCCTCTGTCCATGGAATTCTCCAGGCAAGAATACTGGAGTGGGTGGCCATTTCCTTCTGCAGGGGATCTTCCTGGCCCAGGAATCAAACCCAGGTCTCCTACATTGAAGGCAGATTCTTTACTGACTGAGCTAAGAGGGGAGCTTTGGTGGGGCATAATTGGAAGGAAACATCCATTCCCCAGGCTTCATTTGCTCCCTATCCACTCCCTATCACAATCCAATCCCTATCACCTCATTTGCTATTGTCTAAGTGCTTCCTGTATACACTGAAACCTTCCATCCTTACATTTCTGATTTTCAAAGATTCTGTCTTTTAAGACTTACTTTGCCTATCCAGTAACTTCATGCTAAAGGTATAAACTTATGTCACTTTTAGGCAAAAACACAAAGAAATTTTTCCTTAGTGTGGATTAAAAAGAAAATGATAGACTTCTCTGGAAAAAATCTCTTCTACTCACCAAATTCCCATTCATCCTGGTGGCTTGCAAGGTCCATCGTGAGCCCTACAGCAAACAGACACTATTAGAGAAAATCCCTTTCCTTTGAGAGAGAAGGAGCTGGAAGAAGAGGTAGTTTTCAAAAGAACTATTCTTACCTGCTGATCCAAAAGTGCCCAGAACATGGGCAATGGGATATAAAGAAACAGTACCCTGGTCAGTGCCCTCACATCCATAATGAGCTGCTTCTGCAAAGAGGAGGGAGAAGGAATAGGTTGAATTGGCAGTTAAGGATTTCTTGCTTGGAGTAGAAATGGCCCAGAACAGTAAGAGAAGAGGTCAAATACAGTAGCAAGGAATCAGTTTGGTTATTAGGAAAAACTCTATGGAGGCATCAGATGTTTCTGCAGTTCAACTTACTGGGTATTTCTCAGCTGCCCAGTCCAGCCAGTGCTCTCTCTTGGGATTGTCCCCAGAATGGTTCTTGAAACGGCTGGAAATGGCAAACTAGGGCAGAGCATAGATATCAGAAGAGAGGAAAAAAGCAAACAACCCGTCCCCTGCCTTTTCCATTTCACTGTATCTTCCCTTAGACACACATACTCTTGAGTGACTTAATCTAACCTTTTGATTTCATCACACATTGAATTTCAGAATATTTGAAATATAATTTCAACATATATAACTACATTTCAGAAAACTTTTGCCAGTTTTTAAAAATGATTATATTATTTTTAGCTTAAAGTTTAAATAGTGAAGTTTGATCAATCCCACTTTCCAAAAGTCATAGAAGCAGCGCAGAGGTCACTGAGAAAAGTGTATACCCATGTTTGAAGGCCTATGGGCTCAGAACAGCAGTTCTTTTCTTGTGATTGAAAAAGGCAGGCAAACAATTCATGAACTTACCCAGATACATTTGACCACTTGATTCAGTATGTTTCCTTCAGGAGGTGGTTTTCTGTATAGTTTACTTCCCATTGCAAACACAACTGCAGTAGATAAACAAAGTTCTTAGCTTCACGTTTAGCACATTTAGTTGTCAATACTAAGGACACACTGCTGAAATGTGGGAATGATTGACACATCTCATAAAGGGTGGAGACTGACTGATGCTCCCTGACTTTGGAGTCATAAAAACTATGGGAGCAAGAGAAAAATAAAATGGTCAATGTGTAGACTTTCCTGTAATCACAGAAATGAAGTCACCTCTGAATTCTCCGTCTTCTATCTCATCTCTACATCTAATAAATTATCAGCTTTCACTGACCCTCTATCTTCAGTGTGTTTCCTGCCTGTCCCCTCTTTGCATCAGGGCTATGACTCATATGGGACCTCACAACTTCTACCCTGTATTTTCAAAATGGCCACCAAGTAGTTTCTTAATCCCTGTTTGTTTCTCCTTGAAAGTGAAAGTGAAAGTGAATTCGCTCAGTCGTGTCTGACTCTTTGCGACCCCGTGGACTGTAGCCTACCAGGTTCCTCCGTCCATGGGATTCTCTAGGCAAGAATACTGGAGTGGGTTGCCATTTCCTTCTCCAGGAGATCTTCCCAACCTAGGGATTGAACCCAGGCCTCCCACATTGTAGGCAGGCACTTTACCGTCTGAGCCAACAGAGAAGATTATGCTGCCAAATTAAAATCTTGTTTCCAAGACCTACCTAATAAGCCCTAACTCCTGAAATGGAGTTTCTCAAATTCATTATTGTCCTGATGGTTATTATCATTAATGATCTCTTGAGAAACCTGTATGCAGGTCAGGAAGCAACAGTTCGAACTGGACATGGAACAACAGACTGGTTCCAAATAGGAAAAGGAGTACGTCAAGGCTGTATATTGTCACCCTGCTTATTTAACTTATATGCAGAGTACATCATGAGAAACGCTGGGCTGGAAGAAACACAAGCTGGAATCAAGATTGCCGGGAGAAATATCAATAACCTCAGATAGGCAGATGACGCCACCCTTATGGCAGAAAGTGAAGAAGAACTAAAGAGCCTCTTGATGAAAGTGAAAAGAGGAGAGTGAAAAAGTTGGCTTAAAGCTCAATGTTCAGAAAACTAAGATCATGGCATCTGGTCCCATCACTTCATGGGAAATAGGTGGGGAAACAGTGGAAACAGTGTCAGACTTTATTTTTTGGGCTCCAAAATCACTGCTGATGGTGATTGCAGCCATGAAATTAAAAGACGCTTGCTCCTTGAAAGGAAGGTTGTGGCCAACCTAGATAGCATATTTAAAAGCAGAGACATTACTTTGCCAACAAAAGTCTGTCTAGTCAAGGCTATGGTTTTTCCAGTGGTCATGTATGGATGTGAGAGTTGGATGGTGAAGAAAGCTGAGCGCCACGGAATTGATGCTTTTGAACTGTGGTGTTGGAGAAGACTCTTGAGAGTCCCTTGGACTGCAAGGAGATCCAATCAATCCATCCTAAAGGAGATCAATCCTGGGTATTCATTGGAAGGACTGATGTTGAAGCTGAAGCTCCAATACTTTGGCCACCTCATGCGAAGAGTTGACTCATTGGAAAAGACCCTAATGCTGGGTAGGATTGGGGGCAGGAGGAGAAGGGGACGACAGAGGATGAGATGGTTGGATGGCATCACCGACTTGATGGACATGGTTTTGGGTAGACTCCGGGAGTTGGTGATGGACAGAGAGGCCTGGCATGCTGCAATTCATGGGGTCGCAAAGAGTCGGACACGACTGAGTGACTGAACTGAACTGAACTGAAGGTTTATTATTATATATAAAGTGTTATGCATTTTACGTAATAGTACTGATTTAACCTGAAAAGGATTTTACACATAAAGAAATCAAGGATTAAGGAGTTAAGCAAGTTGTACAAGATTACACAGAGGGAAATTGCCAGAAACTACTCTTTTTCATTATTTTTGAACTACACTCTTTTTCATTATTTATTTTTTGATATCACTAAACTTTGTTTCATATAATCTTGTAAATGATATGAAATAAATTGTATTAAAATATAGGAAGTACAAGTAAAAGATGAATAACTTACATGAATTTTTACAAGTGAACACACCCATGTAGCTAAGACCAGATAAAGAAACATATTCTAGACCCTAGTGTTCCCTTCCAGCACTGACACCCCCACCCTCAACCCACCTCTGCTAAGTTATGCCTCTTCCAATTCCTTTTTACAGCTTGGTAGTAAGATCAGAAACTACCTTCTTGAACTGAGGCCTGTCTACTCAAAAATCTATGCTCTTAACCACCATAAAGTACCTCATTCATTGATTCTTGCATCACACACTTTGCCTGCCACTACTGAGAATAAAGATAAAAAAGACGTGACCCCTATCTGCAACAGGTCCCCACGACCAACTGCTTCCCACTTTTCCTTTCATTACTCTGTATTTGGCACTGTATCTTCTAACCACTATTCATTATTCCTAAAACAATTCTTTTCTGTTTTATTTCTGTTCTTGAGCTCATTCTCTCTCAACGCATATCTTTATCTTTTAACCACATCCCTGTAGCTATCTGTAGGTGAATTTAATTTTCTTGTTTTTACTTCATTTTCCACATACTAGCAATGAGATATTACTTTTACAATTATAAAATAGTAAGTTTTTTTTTCAAGTGTATTAAATTTAACTAAAATTTGTGGGAAACCTCCATTTTGGTACCATCTCCAATATACTTTCCTCTTGAATGGATTTCCCATCTCCAGCAAGATGTCCCTCTAGCAGCTCCTCTACCAAAAATGCCTTCCTCAGTGACCAGTAACAATCTCCAATATCCTTACATCCAGAATGCCTGAATCACCCTACTTTTCTCTATCTTACCTTTCCATTTTCTCCATTCTTCTCTGTCAGGTTCACTCCACCACTTTTTCTTTATTATCCTCTGAGTTTCTCCCAAACTTCTCCAAATAGCATGTTTTACCACTTACCATGGCCTTCTTATTGTTGACTTAAAAAAAAAAAGTTCAGATAAAGAATGCTGATCCTGAGAGACAAGTGGGCAGATAAAAAAGGTATCTGGACAAGCAGAAAATTTTGGATGGGAAATAGACAGCTCTTGAAACTAAGAATGATCCTAGAAAGGGGCTGAACTTCTCAGGAATTTTGGTCTAAAATATGACAATGGAGTGACAAAAAGAAGGTCAGGTGATCAACTTGACAAGGTCACACTTAAATTTGAAGGCCACTTAACTGAAGAAGATGGGTAGGGACCTTGAGTTTCTCTAACATCTACTTCCTCTAGTAGACATTGTTGCCTCTTACTTCACAAAGAAAATAGAAGGCTTCAAATGAAAACTCCCTCAACTCCCGCAACCAAATCTATTAATATTTGTATTCATACCCATCCCCTGCTCTCTCCAGTTACATGAAAGTAATGTTCCTCCTCTTGTGTAAATACAATTCTACCATGTGTGCTTTCATATTTATTATGCTGTCTTACCTTACATCTTCAACATCTTTCTTTACTGGAATGTTCCTAATAATAATCAAGCATGCTTAATATCCTTTCCTGACTCCATGTCACCTTTCAGCTATAAATTCTTACTGTTTTCCCTTTCAGTCATCTTATTCACTTCCTGATCTGCTCTAATTATTCTTGAAACTCCACCAGTCTACCATAACTGATATTGTCAAATTGATGAGCTTTGTGTCACCATATTTAATGGACTTTTTTCACCCTTATCTTTCTTTCCCAGTCAGTAATATTTGTTACTCTGAATGATCCCCTTCCTGAAATCCTCTTGGTATCCATGGTAGAATTACTATCACTTTGGGCACTTGTTTTTAGTCTCATCTGTGGGCTTTCCCCTCTTTACCTGTCTTTTTTTGTTTGTTTAACTGCTGAATCTTTTACCTAATTCAAATACAAAATTTGAGTCAACACATTTTCATCTTAAAGGAAATACAACAACTTATAAGTAAATGCTGGCTTGTATCAAAGTATGCTTAACACTGAATAATCTCTTTTAATATTAATAATATAAATACATCAAGACTTGACAGTCTATATATTGGAGAAAATAATTACTATTAAGTTTTCATTACAATAAGACTCATTCCCATGCAAATTTGAAACATTATTCTAAAGGTTTATGCCATGGGGATTGTCCCCTAAAGATGTGACTGTGGCATTATTGAAATCACCCTGGTTCTCAAAATGCCACATTCTGTTTTCTACCTCTCCATTTGCAGTTTTTTTCCCTACCTGGAGAGCCCTTCCCCACCTTTTCTTTAGTGAATCGTTATTTGAATGGCTTCAGCACAACTTAATTATTGCCTTTGCTGTACATTCTTGTAGATATGTTTATTTCTGCACTTATGACAGTGAAGAGAACTTAATTTTTCACCAGGACAACAAAATTCCTTGTAAATAGTTACCATAACTTGTTTATTTCTAATGCCTGGTGGTTAGCTCATTTGTTTGTCTTTTAAATATTGGTATTCCTCAAGGTCCTATCCTTGTTCTCCTTTATCGTACTCAGTCATTCCATCTATTTTCATGACTTAATTGCTATCCATATACTACTAATAGCTCGAGCTCTATATCTGTAGCCCAGATATTTATTCTGGACTTTAAACCAGTATTTCCAAATAAATACAGATTTAAAAGTTTGGTACTCCCAATTAGATGTTCCAAAAACATCTAAATATTACATGTCCAAAACTAAATTCATTAGTATTGCCCCAAGCCTAGTCTCCCTTAGACCATACTCCTACTATCCACCCATTTGCTCAAGTCAGAATGCTACATTCAGAACTGGCTTATCTTCTCTCTTACTTTCACACATCTAATCATATCAAGTTTGTCAGTTCTGTTAGGGCTGAAGAAGGTGAGCTAAGGTAGGCACTCACCCTGAGCACAAAATTTAAGGAAGTACCAAAAATTCAGTAATCAAGACAAAGAGTATCCTTTGTCTCACCCTTAATCCATTCTTTTTCCACATTACAGTCAGAAATACCACTGAAAAATAAACATCTAACAATCATTCCTTTATTTAAAACCCTTTTGAACCTCCCTACTATTCTCCTGATAAAGTTCTAATTCCTTAATAAGTTAAAAGCCTCTCATTATCTGGTTTCTGTCAGTTTCTCCTCTTTATCCTCTGTTCCTTCAAGGCCTTCAAATATGTCATACTATTTCTCAACCCTTTGTCTTATAGACACCATATCCTATTTCTGTTTCACTTTCAATCTTTTCTTTGATTAACTGCTGTTAATGCTTTAGGTCTTACCTTCCCTATCATTTCTTTAGGCAAAGCTTTTCTGAGCCTCAAAGTCTTAGGTATCCCTCTGTGTTCTTATAGCTTCCTCTGTATGTCTCTAGTTGTGACAGTGATGATACTATATTGAAAGATCCTGTTTACTTGTCTGTCTCCCTCTTCCTGCTGGACCAAATAAATCCTTTGAAAGCATGAATTCTGTAGCTACCTAATTCACCAACGTGATCCCAGTACCTAACACAGAATCTAACACATTAAATGCTCATTAAATAGATGTTTGTTGAGTGAATTAATGAGTGAAAAAATCAAATAAATTAAATTATAGTGAAAAATCAGAGAATTGATTTATTAGTACCCAGAAAACTGAAGTAACTAATGATGACAGCTAATACTTGTTTAACATTTAACATTCAATTAAACATTTCATAATTTGTAAACATTTAAGAAGCATCTCTTTTGATCTTCATAATTACTCTGATATGTAAATAATATTGTGCAGTGATCCAGAGAAAAAGACATAGTACTAATCAGGAAAACTAGGAATATATTTGGCTTTGAAGAGAGAAGGAAGCAGAATGTATTATCACTGGGCCCTAGACTAACACATAAATTTCCTTGGGATTGGAATTGCAGCTTGCCTGAGTAATATTATTAGCCCCCCCCCCCCCAACTGTGTTTGAAAATAATCAGATGGAACAGTGAGCCTCTGGGCTCTTTATCCTTTATTGAGCTCTTTATGTGTTTGGACTGGAAATCCTCCAGGAGGGTGTCACCCGAAGGCTCAGTGTGAGAACAGGTTTCCAGGTCAATGATTAGAAACAATCATGTCCAAGTTTCCCCTTAGACTGTGTAAACTAAGCAACACATATATTCCTCTTCCTCTTCCATTGCTGGTTTCTCAGTGGTAAAGAGAATGCCACTTGATCTAGGTTGCATCAGTTTTCCCCTACTTATCCAACTCCTCTTATTCTCTTTGCTCAGGAGCAAACTTCTTGGAAGCATTGCAGAGCAGGGCAGAAACAGCTGACCCTAGAAACTTTATAAGGCCCAAAGAATTTTTAAGTCTTCCAGTTACCAGATAGTTATCAGATGAAATAAGCTGGTTTGAGAGGAATGATTATTTTCTTTGCTTCACTATACATTGCAATGTAGATCAGTACATCTCAACTGTGACTACAATTAGAATCAACTAGATACTTAAAAAATTTTAGATGCCAAGGCTGTATCCCACAGAGATCCTGATTTAATTGGTCCTACATGGCATCCAAGGATCAGTCTTTTTAAAACTCTCAGGAAACTTATTAATTATATAACTATGGGCACTATATATATATTTTTTTAGGCTTCTAACTTCATTCAGTTAATTTATCTACAATGTCTAGGGGAAACCCCTACAATAACACTTCCCTAATAGGTTTGTGTGAGGGTTGAATAAAATAGTTTGTGTGTAGTGGAAGGCATCAGTGGTTATTAGTTTCCTTGCCCCACTGCACTTACCAAGAGCTATCAGCATAAGCAATCCTGGAACTCCAAAAGCCAGTGCATAGCAGTCCTTCCCAAAACACTGCACATCTCCTACAGGAAAAAACATAACCAAATTAACCCTGAATCTAAAGTTTCTGATGTTCTGTTCTATAAGCTCAGGTTTTTGAGGTCATAGACATAGCCATCCTCTTTCCTCCCAACACCTAATCCAAAATCCTTCTTTTGGGCCAGACAAATCAAGATTAAAAGAAATTCGCTCAGATTTTCAAACTCGTATAAAAGGAGAAGATGGACAGTAAGAAGCCTTGAATGGATTTCTGGCTGGGCAGAGTAAAGCTTATACAGAGGCCCTCAGAAAAGATCCCAACCTCTCAGCATGGGTGTGACAAATGTAGAAATCAAGCTCCCTGCATTGATGGAGAGGTAGAAGACTGAGAAGTATCTAGTCCGTTCCTCTGCCTGAAAAAAGAAAGCCAAAACAGGACAAATCATCAGTTCAATGTGCCTCCTTGGTCCACCCCCCGGCCTCTTCAGACTCATTAAGAGGTACATACACAGAATCAGATACTGCCTCCATAGTATGTGAATGTCATATTAGATATTTTAACACATATCTTGCTGACCCCAAGTAAACATTTCTCTATCTTTCACACCCTAGTACAATCATCTTTAACATTTTTTTACCCTTTTATATTGGCAAAAATGACCATCTTGTATACTATGTCTATGTACTGTGTCCTGTATGTGTTTATTCTAGTATTAGTCTCTGTATTAAATGTCTCTTTCAGTAGGTTGAGAGTTCCTTTAGGGCATAAAAAAAATCTTATTATTTTCTGTAATCCTCACAAGCATCATTAGCATAGCACCTGTCTTATATTAGACTCAGTAAATGTTTATTAACTGAATTAAGTTAGTGAATGAGTGACTGAGTTAAATAATAGATTTTGTGGAATGTGTGATAGGAATAGGACTAGAATATGGAACAGTTGAGTAAATTGTTGATCAAACAGAATAATTTATCTAATGCTCATGGGAAGTCTGCCAGAGACTATTAAAGAAAGTCTGTGGGCTGGGCAGTGGCCAGTGGAAACTTGGAAGTGGGTTTGTCCTATTACTGAAATATCTTTGTGGAGCACTTACAAAATGAAGCAGCTTTCAAATAAAGTTGCTGACACTTTATTCATTATGCATGTCTGTGCTACATTCTGACTCCCCTGACACATCAGCACAATCTCCATTTTCCATTTATGGTGTGTTCTGCTTCCTCTTCTGGTCCCCATTTAAACCTGCTCCATTCATCTATGTGTAGAATTCATTGTGCATAGAACCCACTTGCCAGAGGTTGGTGATTTCTCTAAGCTTAGCAAGCAATTATAATCTACGAACCCTTAGGTAGATAAAGAATGTAAAATAACCCACATGGTCTGAAAGGTTAGAGAAATGCAGAAAGACATGATACAGAGAAAGAACAGAGAGTAAAAAACAAACATGATAAATGAAACATGGTAAATAGCTATAGAAGAGGGAATAATACATGAAGACAGTCAAAAAGGAAAACTGAGAGGTAAAAAGAGGAAGCTAGAAATGTTGGTTGATCTGAGAATAGAGTATTTTCCTTGCCTAGTTGTCACTGCTTCCCTAACAGGTATGTTTTTACCTTTATTCATACTGTCCGCCGCCCCCCCCACCCACCCATGGACAGTAGAAAGTGTCTAGGAAAAGAAGGAATGAACATCAAGACAGAATCATCTAAAGAAATTGATTCTGTTTTATTCCAAATGGTCTATTTCTCCTTCGTAGAATCCCAAAGCTAGAGATGCTTACATCATCTCCAAACTACTCATCACCTCCCATTCCCAAAGTGATGACCATGTATCTTCTTAAATACCTCAAGTGAGAGTGAACTCACTAATATTTGAAGTTTTTCCTTCCACCAAGTAAAAAGCTAACTTCCTATAGCTTTCTCTCATTGATCTTTGGATTAATTACTGACATCCTTCCAATATCTATATAAAGGGAATAACTCAGAAGGTAAATAATCTGCCTGCAATGCAGGAGACCCAGTTTTGATCCCTGGCTTGGGAAGATCCTCTGGAGAAAGAAATGGCAACCCACTCCAGTATTCTCGCCTGGAAAATCCCATGGACAGGGATGCCTGGCGTGCTACAGCCCATGGGGTCGCAAAGAGTTGGACATGACTGAGTGACTAAACAACAACTTCCAGTATCTATAGATAGTTGTAACATTCTCTTTTAAGTCTTATCTTATCCAGTCTAAATATCTTCATTTCCATAAATTTTTCTTCCTAAGCTGCATCTTTTTAGTCCATCTGTCACCCTGGTTATATTCCCTTGAAATGTTTCAGTTTTTCTCTTCATTAATGATCAGTACCCAGCACTGAACACTACTCAGATAGGTTCTAACTACTGGATCACTTCAATCTTGGTAAATGGCTACCTGTCATTTAATGCCTGCTCTAATTCTTGAAAACACAGAAATGACAGGACTCTTACATGTTTTTCTTCAAATTGGTCTCCACCAAAAGCTGCCACACAGGGTTTGATACCTCCTGTCCCCAAAGCTATTAGACTCAGGCCGACCATTGACAGGACTCTGAAATGGAAATGTGAGAGTACTAACCATACTGATGCTAAACACAACTGTAGAAATGGAATATAGAGCTATAAGAGAAAAAATATGTGTATAAGGGCACGACCTCCTTCACGTTTCTATATCTGGGTACTTCCCAATGGCTTCCTCCTAGGAGAGACTCAGGAGCATTTACAATCTTCATAATCCTTGAGTTTCTGCCAGAAAGTATCATTACATGGGAAGATTTTGTCCCTAATAGTTTCATTTACCTCATGTGTGCAATATATAGAAGCTGATACTCAAGGAACTCCAGAGTTAAGACTCTGTTCTCAATAGCATCATGGTCAAAGGGACACTTCAATAGAAAGACCTTGTGAACCTTTATCCCACATATTCTTAGTAACCACAAAATAAAATCTTAAGTTAGTCATAACTAATGGAAGAAATGTCAGTGATTTCTGATGGGATAACAATCATAAGGTATCTAATATCCATTAAATCTCAAACAAAATTCTTAACTCACTGGAAAATACATGTCTAGCCACATTATAAACACAAATATATATAACCTGCTTCATGAACAAGTCTAATCCTCTCTGAATGAACCAACAAACGTCAGAACCTATCAAGATTCTCTGGCATCATAAACATCAATAACTTAACAAAGAGAGACAGAGCAACTGGAATATATGGGACTACACATAAATGGAAATAATTCAAGCTTTGAATATGAATTCTACAATATACTGTAAAGAAGTATCACAGACATTTTTTAAAAACTCTGTTAAAGTACAATGTGTGGATGGGTGAACAGGTGAAGGAATATGGAGGACATGAAGATTTTCATGTGTTTAAGCATATGTAAAGTTTCAGTGAAAAGGATGCTAACTGAGCATTCTACAAGTCTCCAAATATTTAATAAAAACAAATGAGCTCAGATAAAGCAGGAAAAAGTTCAACTAGTCAAATATTTTTCTTAACCAATTTGGTATAATAAAATAGTAGGTTGTAAAATAAAGAGACATCTCTAGTAAGAAGATAGAGAAACATCTATAATGAATGCATGAGACATTTACCTGTCTAATGGAGGAAAGTGGTTCTTTTCCAATGAGGAGGTTCATTATTTACATGATATCTATGTGATTTACATGATTTTACTCACGTGTGTAACATTTGTCCCCCCAGTATTGGTAAGGCACCCATGGACTTGATCACATGGCCAAGCACATACACCAAGGAGAGATAGATGATTGTCCTGTTGAGAAAGTTAAATCAGTCTACAAACAGAATTCAGAGATTTGAGCAATATAGACTCAAAGTTCATACTGTTCTCAGTGCCAGGATAAATGGAGCAGGAGGAGGAAGGGGTGGAGGAGGAAAGAATTATATGAGAAATGCAAATAGAAATAATAATGGTGAATGAAGCAAACAGACTAGAAAAAGGGACAGTAATTCTTCACCCTATAGCATTAGGGACATTCTTTTCTCATGCTTTCTGTTTTTCCCTACCTGCCCCACACGGAGAATCCCTGATCTTGTACAGATATATCATGAACAGGTTTGATTTGTAGTGAGAGATAATGTTTTAAGAAAGGAGAACCAGAAGGACAGGATATGTTTGACCTGAGGTTTTTTCCCAAGGAATGTTTTTGATTGTAGAAATCCCTAAAGGTCAAGAAAGAATCACATAAATAGGAAAATAAGGGAACAAAGAACTTTCTTTAAACACAGTCACTGGGATAAAGACGTAAAGGGTTTAATTTGAACACTTGGGTTATTGTAATCCCCACCACAGTTTCCTCATGGACTATTTAGCTAGGGTAAGAAAGGAGCCATGGTCTTTGAACAGACTTTTCAGTGATATATATTAGCTCATGCAGTTGTTAGGGACTCATTGTTATGTTGTTTTTCTTTCTTTTTTAACTTTTATTTTATATTGGAGTATAGCCAACTAACATTGTTATGATAGTTTTGGGTACACAGCAAAAAAAGGGACTCAGCCATACATATACATGTATCCATTCCCCCCAAACGTTATGTTGTTTTTCAAAAAAAGATCTGAATGACAACTAGTAAGTGAAAGAGCAAGGAATTCCAGTAGGAACCTACGTTGAGATACACACACTGAAACATGGCACACTATCAAATATTCATTGTGTATTATGTGTAGTGGGACACCAGAATTCTCTTTACATATAAGTAGAATATTGGTACTAGAAGGAACCTTAGAAATTATATAGCTTACTTCTGCAATTTTAAAGTACCATGCGCTAAAGTGGAATACAAAAAAATGGAATGAAGATAGCGAAGAGAAGCTGGAGATGCCAGAAACCTCAGAATGTGGATTTCTCATTCTAAATGCCTAATGTTCCTAGGTTGGCTCATCAGGGAAAGGATCTTAGAGGGTTTATAATGGGAAATAGGAGATAAGAAAAGGGAAGGGACAGGCTTTCCTAAAAGGCCTTGTAGTGTCTTCTGGAGAACAGTTTTCTTCATTGGAATAAAAAGAATGAATAGAAAGAAACGGAATAAAAAGAGACTGAAAAAAGGGCAGCTATTATGAACACAAAATGGATGATGTATGCTAAATCATCACAGAGAAAAAACAAAAGGAGTCTGAGCTGGAGTTATAGTCTGTGTTGGGAGATCAGGGCGATATCAGATTGTTGGACTAAACAAATGAGAGAAGTGTAATTGCCTTAAAAGAAAAACAAGCTACCTTCTAGGTTAAAGATTCAAGGAATTAGTCTAAAATACGAAGAATATAAGTGAGGAGGCTAACAGCAGAGAACCTCAACAGGAGAGAGAAGTCAAGAGAGACTTGGAAATTCTGCATTTGAAATGCAGTTGTCATTGGGGATATTACAGTCCTAACCACAGGATAGAGATCTGCTTCAGACAGACTTCAGTCTTCCATTTGCAAGTGAAGAAAGTGAAATGCAGAGAAGTCAAAGGACATTTTTAAAGTGCCATGCTAATTAGGGTTAGAATTAGGTCTAGAACTTCTTTCTTACAGTCCGTGTTCCTTCAGTTTTATGAACAAGTTAATGTGGAAAAAGGAAAGGGAAAAGAAAGAAGTTTTAAATTTTATTTCACCATAAGAATATCAAAAGCCAGAGACATTTTAAATTAGAGGTTAGGAACTGAGAAGGAGTATGTGCAATAGGCAGAGAATTACTGTGACAAAGGAAGAGACCTAGCATAAAGAGGGTCAACTCTGACCAGACAAAAAAGATAGGGGGAAGGATATGCTATAGACCCACTCAGAGAAAGAGGAAATGTAGAAAAGACATCCAAAAGTATATTTGGCAAAAGACAGACACTTAAGAGAGTGGCTTTTAGTGATTGCCGTGATCAGGAGACCAGACTGACAGGCACAGGTCACAAGGTATAAACCAACACTAGGGACTATGACTAAAAATGTTATTCTCTCTTAAAAGCAACTTGACATCAAAAATAGCATCTGAGCATGTAATTAACCTTCTCAGTAGATACTTATAGAAACAGTAAAAAGCCAGCATCCATGTTTAAAAATTGTTTTTCATTGTGTATACTGGCTACTCTTTCCCACATGTAGCCCTGAAGGAAGTTTCACCTCTCTCCTGACACAGTGAGTTCCTTGTACAAGACTCAGGGACGGTGGGTGCCCATTTTCTCTTAACAAAGCTAGGATTCTGGGACTTCAAATAGAGGAAGTACCTTTAATATATGTTGTGTACTAAATTCAGAAAATTGTGGTTTGAAGGTGTGAGCAATGTTTCTAATGTTATGGGAAATTTTTCATCCTGAAGCTAACTTCTGAAGAAAAGGAAAGGAGTTTGAAATACTTGTTTGTTCATGTTGTTGTCACCATTGTCTTTGGACATGTGAGCTCACCACACCCCCACACAACCCTAAAGAACAAGTTATTCGTGTTTTCTACAACCCACTTTCTTCTGAAAGAGATACCTATTCATCCCTCAAAGAATTTTGTTATTTTAAAAGCAACCACAATACCCACAACAAAATAAAAGTCATCTTCACACCTGCCCACACCTACCCTCAGTCTTCTGCCTATGTTCATCTGAGGGTGAATATATTTATTAACTGAAATATTTTTTGTGGGCCGCCTATGTACCAGGCACTGTTTTAAGTGCTGTGGATAAAAAAAACTATAAATGAGGCTTTGTCTTCTAAGTGTTTCGAAGAAGATATTAGATTCATATACACATAGTTATTATAAGAGAGAATTTGTCATGTGAGGGTGAAAAATAGGGAGTTCAGAGCATATTAGATTAATTCTGGTTAGTGGTGAAAAGTAAGGGGCAGAGGATATTCCATTGCATAGGTGGCATGTGATCTGAGCCTTAAAGAGTTTGGATGTGGAAGGCTGGGGAAGGAAGAGATTTCATGAAGTAGAAACTACGCAAACAGACATGGAAAAGAGATGTTCCTGGCTATCATTAGGTAAATATTAGTATTTGGTTCATCTATTGGACATTCTTGAAAGGGAGTAAGTATGACAATAAGAGCAGAAAGGTAAGTTGGATGAGATTAGTAGACAACGTGTTAGCAGAAATTTTGAGCAGAGTAGTAATGTGAATGGAGATTTATTTTAGGAAAATTAATTTGACAGTAGTGCAAGGATTCAATTATGAACAAAGATTATGGGAAACAATGAAAATGTCACACGTGTCCATTATAATAGTCCAGTTCAGAAGCTAAAGACAACCAAAACTAGAGTAGTGGTGACTGAGTGTTGAGGTGGGAGGAATATGAGATAATATAGAAACAGAATTGGTAGAATTTAAAAACTGATTGGATGTAGAAGTATAGGGAAGCTAGGAGAGAGGATAAGGTGGAATATCCAGGAGATGAATGCTAATGTGCAGTTACAATGCACACTTGGGGCTTGAGTGATAGGTTAAGATTACAGAGTTTGAGGAGACATCAGCGTATAGCTAAAACTGACACCACGGAACTTGCTAAGGGAAAATCTGGAGAAAGGGAAAAGGGTAAAAGGTATACACTGGGGAAATGCCTACATTCAGGAAAGAGTAAAGTAAACAAAAAGCAAAAAAAAAAAAAAAAAAAAGGCCAAATTTGGAAGAATCCAAAAAAGTAAAAGAACCAGAAAATAGACTGTTAAAGAAGCCCAGGAAGTTTCAAGAATGTAGGAGCAATAAACAGGCTAAAATGCTCAACATGAATAAGAATTTACAAAAGATTACTCAGTTTGATGGCATCATTACCAGTGATCTTAGAGGAATTTCAATAGGATAAAAAGATGACTTATACTATTATTGCACTTACCATAATCTGTTCTGTATTAAAGCTAGTTGACCATGAGCAATGTGAAGCAAGTATTATGTCTTATCTGCTTATCCCTCACAGTTCTTTGGACAAATAGAAGCTGCTCAATAAACATTTATTGAATTAAAATCGATGAAATTAAATTGAATCTAACTGGATTATATTGTACTGCATTATATTACTCTGCCCTAGGAGTGATAATGAAGAGTGAGAAAGGAAGGCAACAAATATTAGGTGATTCTTTTAAAATTTTGCAGGTAGTGATAATAAGACAAAGAAGATAGAAAAAGAAAGGTTAATAATAATTTTTTTGTTTACAGCCATAAGATATTTGCCATTATTTCTAGGACAAGACTATCTCTGAAGAAGAATTTGAAGGCAAGAGATGGAAATATTGAGGGTACAAAGATACCAATGAGGGTGACCTACGTGATGGTGATACATATGTAAAAATTCATCCAGTTGTACATTTAAGCCTTTCAGATTTGTATACTTTATTTAAGTTATACATCAATAAAAAATTCAAAATAATTAAAATTACCTCATGAAGGATTGAGATTGAGGGTACAAGGAGAGATGGCCACATTTCCTCTGAAATAGTCAGGAAGCTATTGTTCACCAAATCCCAGAGCTATACTTCTTACAAGGCAGTCATTTTAAAAATAAGTTAAAATACTATAAATATGAATCTTTCATTCTATAACTGAATGGAGACCATATCATGGCTTTTGCTTTTTTTCTGCATATAGTGCCACCCTTCTATCTGGATGGACTCGGTGACTACTACTACATAAGGAGCACACATAGACCTCAGGCACCTACCATCTCTCTCCCAAGTCAAGAAACTATTTAGTACTGTGTTGTGGCTGTAGCACTACATTAGGTGCTGAATAAATACTTTAGAATAATGGATATATCTAGACCAAAGTGAGGTAGAAACCAGTGTTTACTAAAGAGGATTCCTTGGAACACTCGGTCTACAAGATACCCTGAAAAAATATTCCACAGTCAAACAAGTTTGGGAAATGCTACATATCATAACCTTCTCTTGGAGATTTATAGTATTAATTAGCATGTTAAAGGCTATAAGAAGTCATGCAGTAAAGATACCTTTTTAGCTTTATTCAGTCTAGCATTTTTCCAAACTTATTTGACTATGAGAGCTTTATGTTCCTACATAACATTCTTTAGATCCTATACAACAAATTTTCAACAGAATGCACTTTGAGAAATGCTAATTTAGACAATTCCGTAGATGACAACTCCACAGAAAATACCGAGTGATGGATACCTGTGATGCATCTCTGTCCCATGAGAATGATGTTATAGATGACAACTATAACATTATCCCCAAACATCTTGGTGCTATTTTTAGGGACTTATAAGATATTGAAATGAATAGACTATTAGTCTAACTCATGAAAATATTTACTAATGTTTTAAGAAAGAACCTACAGAAGGAGATTAGAAAAGAGAATCAGAGATGGTAAAAGAGCTGAAAAGAGGGACTTATAAGAAGATACTAAAAGAGTTGAAATGACTCAGTCTGGAGGAGAGATGGATAGTATATAAAATAAATATATTTAATTATACATTTTCTTGTGGGTAGCCATCTTATCACTTGAGATCAGAACAAGAATTGGTCTTAAACTTCAGAACAGAAGATTAAAATGAGATACAAAAGAAAACCCCTCCTGATGGAAACGGGGATAAAAATATTGGAAAAACTGATAATGAAGAGACAAAACCTTTCTATATTGTCAGTCTGAGAGAGATTCTTGTTTATCATGGATGACACAAGTATATTCTTGCTTGGAAGCAAGAGGCTAGAAGTGATAGTCTCTGCACGTTTAATCTGTGAAGCTTCTTGGAAATGTGACCTCCCATCATCCTTACTTGAATTTTCCCAACCATGAGTCAGCAATGGCTGCTCCCAGGATGGGAGTGAAGTAACAGAGGCTGCTGAAGGCATGGTACACAGATGTGGAAGTGTTTTCATTCCAATGCAGGAAGTACAGGAAATACAGGGTCAGCACAGCTAAAGCAAAAAAAAAAGAGAGACAAAACAAGGTAGATGCATTAAAATGATTTATGGAGGAAAATAGCATTTGATAGGGTCTTTGCAGGTGATCTTGATCTTTAGCACTCCTATCAGTAGTAACTTCTGAGCAGCAGAAACAGGGTCCCTCGGAGTTGTGAGGGTGAAAGGGGCTATGCTTAGTGTGTGTGTGTTAGTTACTCAGTCATGTCCAACTCTTTGTGACCCCACGGACTGAAGCCCATCAGGCTTCTCTGTCCATGGAATTCTCCAGGCAGGAATACTGGAATGGGTTGCCATTTCCTTCTCCAGCGTATCTTCCCGACCCAGGAATTGTACCACAGTCTCCCGTGTTGCAGGCAGATGCTTTATGGACTGAGCCACTGCAATACTCTTCCCTTCAATATTCATGTACATAGCATCATTTAGACCAATCTGAAAGATAACATGGCCTAATGTTATCTTTATCTAATATCTAATATTCCTTCCTTCTCCTTCCTAGCAACAATATAATCCATAGACCTAAGGAACAAAAATTAAGAATGGAATGCTGATGATGAGTTTTTCCAGTTATATTCTCATAGGCTGTGTTCTGGTTTCCACTACTCCTTTCTGTTCTTGGCCTGTATGAGTTAGAAGGTGAAATCCCACCAGGCATTTTTTGGAAGTCTCTGCCAAAGGAAAGGACCAGCTGGATGAAGGTAAAGAGTAAGATAAGAGAAATAAGTGCATATAAGACAGATTGTTACAAACATGGGGTGAGAGTGAGTGGAGAAAAGTAGGATTGGGAGACACAAAATTACCTTTCATGCCATAATAGGAAAAGCGCTCACAGAATTCATTCACCACAATGAAGACAATACTCAGCGGATAGTTGGAGCCACAGATTTTCTAGGAAACAAAAAGACACTGGTTCAAGCATGAACAATATATCCATATTTAGACCATTATACTGTTTCACAACAGAAAAAACCATTTAAGTCACCATGATAGGTCATGTGAAGAAGCAATGGTCCTTACTCTTCATGAAACAGCCAGTATCCTACTACAAGTGCTTGCATTGCTGATTTAGCAGTCAAAGAAGCTATTCTGAATATGCCTTTGTCCCTCAAACATTTAATATGGAGCTGCTCAGGCATTTCTTGATATAGACACTAGGACCTGTTTATCTTCCCACAGGTACTAAATGGAAAGCCTAGGGCACCAGGCAAGAGAATAATCATCCTTATTTCTAGGAACATAACGAAGAGTTGGCCTTTGGAACACTTGATGTCCAGGTAGTTACACTCAGATGTCAGTACCCTGCTTAGCTCTACAGTGTGGATTAACCTTTCTGTCCCCACTTGCCCCATTCACTGTGCTGGGAGGAATCCTAGCAATATGAAGGCTTCCTGCCATGAACAGAGCCCAATACAGATTGTTAAGGATTAAGATGATTGATCATCTTAACCTTTGGCAGAGATTTCTTAAACCTTTTCAAATTAAATGTCCATTTGTTCTATGAAACAGATTCTATAATATTTTCATGCTAATCCTTTTGGGCATTAAAAGGACTATGCAATTTCATGCGCTGTATCCGTCACAACAAAAGGAATATCATGTTTTACTTCAAATCCCTCTCATTACGATAGCCCAACCAACATGAGAAAGGGAGATACGTGGCCTTGGTTCAATCAAATTATGAGATTCTTTTATTACCTTTCCTTATTCATAAGATATACATGCATTTTTGTAAGTAGCCTCAAATTGTTTGGGACCAGAAGATATACAACTAAATAAATGATTGATAAATTAATGTGTTCATTTTTTTATCTACATAGATATATATGGATATACATAACACTCCAAAGTATTAATATGTATTAATGTATGATAAAAAAAAAAAAACTTTCTTAAAAGACACAGTGAATATAGTCTTCTTACCTTTCCGGCTCACAGCTTGAGAATTATACAGCCTGAAGTTTGGTTAACACAGCTTCTACTAGCTATGTAACACTGTCACTGTGTTAACATACTGATCCAGGCCATGTCGCTAAACCTGGCTTTATACTTCAGTTTTGTTATTCCAAAGAAACTACCCATCTCTAGGATACTGCTACTTCTTTGCTTGTAAGTAGGAACTAAGTAAATACTGGCTAGTATTACTATACTCTCTCTACTTACAGGCTTTTTATATAAGGATTAAAAAAGAACTGGGAAATGTTTAACAAGTATTAATATACAAAGTAAAACATTATTACTTCCCTGTTTCTCTCTCCTTTCGCCCACTGTAAACTGAAACACAATAACAGAGACTAGATCTATTCTAAACCTTCTCATGGTGTCCAGCATAAACTCTGGGTACAGGGGAAACTAAAGGCTGAAGTTGTGGAGGTTTTTTTGGTAAAGAAAGAACAATCACACACAGTTCTCCAGAAAGGAGTACTTGCCAAGTTTCCCTGGACATGCAAAGTGCTTTTTTTTTTCCACCCCAGAGATATTCAGAATATACAATGAAATACAGCCAAGTCCTGGATACCCACTGAAGAACACTGACCACCGCCTCCTGCTGCTTCCTCTCCTAAGTTGAAAGAAACTCCGTTTAGATCTGGTTTATAGGTTCATTCTAACTCCAAGAGAGAATAGTTCTTAATACTCTAATACAGCTCAGCCTGAAGCTCCAGGGGCCAAGGAGGAGAACCAACAGAGTAAGTCTGTTCCTGTCAGAGGCAGAGATGAATCCCAGGACTCACCGGAGATGGCTTTGGAAAGCTGGGGGGTCGAGGTGGTACCTTTTCAGTGGAGACAGGTAAAAAAAGAGTTTCCTTGGAATCATTTTTCTGGAAGGCATTCATGGCTGGCTCCTCTCTCTCTTCAAGCATTTGGCTTTGGTAGGCAGTTGGGACAGCTGCCAGGCTACTGTGAAAAGGGGGACTGGGAGGGGAAGAGGGGGTGGCTTCAGCAACTAGTTTTAACCCTGTGGGTGTCGGGCTTAAGCAGCTTCCTGCAAAGCAGAAAGCTATATGAAAAAAAAAAAAATTGGGTCTCAAGAGACTAGTTTAAAAGAATGTTTATGTAAAAGGTAAAGCACGGGGAAGTGAGATACTGTAAAATGCTCGAGAACTGCAAATGAGTGAAAAGTAGTTAGAAATATAATGCCTAGAACATAGCCTGGAGCACAGATTTAAACACTGATTTCAGGGTAATAATAGCTGCCATTTATCACACACCTATTGTGTGTGTATATATATATATATGTGTGTGTGTGTGTGCACGCGCGCACATATATTATCTTCATGTTCTTATTCTTACTACCATCCTCACTTTACAGGAATTAATATCTCAAGAGATTGCAATTTTTCCAAAGTCATGTGGCCATTAAGTGGCAGATCTGGAATTTTCACTATGCTATTATGGATAGATTAGTATCAGTAATGCCTATGGTTTTTACTTAGGAATGGAAGCCATGGAAATAGAAACAGGAATGTAGCGGAATTGAAATGCACTGAAAAGGGAAAGTTACCTCCAAAGTTAATTTGGAGAGATACAAAAAAATGTTAATTTTTGGTTTTCAGCATAGTAAAGTTCAACTGGAAATGTCTTATAAGCAATTAAAGAGGTGGAGCTAAAGAAAACAAAAGGAAAAGTTCAGTGATATACATTTGGGACTCATTCTGCTTTTAAAATTCATTCTCTGTGTTGTCACTTTCATACTTCAAGATGACCCTATCATTTCATTTGTAAATAAAATTTGATTTGTGCAAAAATTATGAACCAATTATTTTCTAGGTACTGTTACAAACACCATTTTTCTTAATATTCAGTGAATGGACTTCCAAATGACTCCAGGATACATTTAGTTCTTATCAGAGGAGGAACAGGATCAGACATGACTGTTAAATAATTATTATTTTTGCAAAGTCAAAGAGGTAAAGAACAAAACAGTATGGTGCCCATTTAGTTGTCAGTCAAAAGGAAAAGGAAAAGAATAGCTAGAGAGAAATAAGAAAAATAAGGACTAAACCAAAAAAGAGGTCAGGAAATAGGAGAATGCATTATTTTATTTTAGAATATGAGAAGCTATGATTCTATCCCTCATAAAATTCTTACATTACCTACTTGAGTAATTTATTGACAAATAAGACCAGGATAAACTACTCTTTCCTCCCTAAACTCTATCTCAGACTTTGACCATGTTTTTTTTTCAGCTTCTGTTACACTCCTCATTCTGTTTCTCTCCTGTCAACCTTTACCCAAAGAAGAGTCCAGCTTCATTTCTGCTTGTGACATTAATAATTAAGCTGTAGTTATTCTTTCAGGAAGTACTGCCCTTTCTGACCTAGTTTGGTTAATGACTCTGGATACAAAACAAATGGTCAGAAGTTACTAGTCAAGTTAACCACTAGAGGCACAGATGCCTTCAAGATCTAATTATATCAATGGCTCCTCCTGCTCTGGCCTTGTACCTCTGAAATAGCATTTGATATAGCAGAGCAGATGGAATAGCACCTGTATGCAAGGCACCAACTCATTGGTGCTCATAGGTGCCCTAAATACCAAACTTTAGCATATTGGCATTGGTTTTCTGGTACTTGTTTGTTTAGGTGAAATTCGTCATTGATTATGGCAGTACAATGCTAAGCATTCATAGAGTCAAATAATATCAGAGATGGAAGGAATCCTAATCTTGTCGTATGTAAACTAAACTTCCCTGATGATAAAAATCACTTATGGATATTTATATATATTTATATTCATACATGTACTTATGTATCAATATATAAATTTCCAGGGCAATACACACACGCACACATAGATCTAAAGAGGTAGCTAAGAACTTGTATTTTTAACAAGCATTTCTGGTAATTCTTATATTAGGGATTTGGTGAACACTGGTTTAAAATCCCTCTGCTAATCTAGCCTGAAGAATATTACAGATGAGCTCAGACTAGAATCCCAGACTCTAAGACCTATTCTAGAGCCTTTTCTATTTTATCAAGATGCTTCTTGTACAGCATCATTTCTGCTAAGTTTAATTCAGAAGGATAAAAGGGAAAAAAAAATCAAAGAAAAAAGCAATTCGTGAACAGAAATGAATACAACCTCTTCAGAGATAAAAAAAGAATAATAGAGTAAAATACCTATAATCAGTTATAAACCTAACCTTATAATCAGTTATAAGAGTAAAACTATTTGTGACTCAATGATTATAACAGAAGAGAGTGATATTTTACAGTCATGTACAGAAAGGAGGCTGAAAGTCTCAAATGATAGATACTTATATAGTCAGAGTGAAAAGGCAAATATGAAATTAAAAGAGGACATGTTTAGCAAACTATGAATACAAAATCATCACATAAAAAGATTGTATTTAAATATCAGCAAAAACAAATAGAAAAGGTAATTAAAAAATTAAACCAGCTCTAATAGCATAAAACATACCTAGGAATAAATCTATTGAAAGATATTTAAGACATCAATACATGCTACAATTAAAAAATAAGTTAAAAAAGACATCAGTATTAAACACTCTAAAACATTATTGAAAGAAATTAAGGATCTAAATAAATGGAGAGACATACCATGTTCATGATTTGGAAGACCCAGTAAGATGTCAGCAATCCCCAAATCAATCAGTTCAGTTCAGTTCAGTTGCTCAGTCGTGTCCGACTCTTTGCAACCCCATGAATTGCAGCATGCCAGGCCTCCCTGTCCATCACCAACTCCCAGAGTCTACCCAAACCCATGTTCATCGAGTCAGTGATGCCATCCAACCATCTCATCCTCTGTCGTCCCCTTCTCCTCCTGCCCCCAATCCTTCCCAGCATTAGGGTCTTTTCCAATGAGTCAACTCTTCGCATGAGGTGGCCAAAGCATTGGAGTTTCAGTTTCAACATCAGTCCTTCCAGTGAACACCCAGGATTGATCTCCTTTAGGATGGACTGGTCGGATCTTCTTGCAGTCCAAGGGACTCTCAAGAGTCTTCTCCAACACCACAGTTCAAAAGCATCAATTCCGTGGCGCTCAGCTTTCTTCACCATCCAACTCTCACATCCATAAATCAATCTATAGCTGCAACAAAAAAATCCAACAGGTTTTGTGAATGTAGAAAATTACAGATTGATTTTTAAAATTCATATGGAGATGCAGAAATCTAAGAACAGCAAAGGCAGTCTTGAAGAACAATAATGGAGGATTTGCACTACACAGTAGGAGATCTATTATAAAGCTATAGTAATTATAACAGAGTGGAAATGACACAAAGATAGATAAGGCAACCAATGCAACAGAACCGAGTTCAGAAAAAGACCCACACACATACTTTGGCATGACACGGCAGTGCAATGGGACAAATGACTGTTTTTGATTTTTAAAAATACCATCTGGATACTGATATGGAAAAAAATGTTTACCTTTATCTTACATCATGCATAAAAACCATAAAAGAAAATAGTATATAGATTACATTAATATTCAGTTCAATTTGGTCGCTCAGCCGTGTTGAATTATTTGTGACCCCATGGACTACAGCATGCCAGGTTTTCCTATCCATCACCAACTCCCAGAGCTTGCTCAGACTCATGTCCATCGAGTCGGTGATGCCATCCAACCATATCATTCTCTGTCATCCCCTTCTCCTCCTGCCTTCAATCTTTCCCAGCCTCAGGGTCTTTTCCAGTGAGTCAGTTCTTTGCATCAGGTGGCCAAAGTATTGGAGCTTCAAATTCAGCATCAGTCCTTCCAATGAACATTCAAGACTGATCTCCTCTAGGATTGACTGGCTGGATCTCCTTGCAGTCCAAGAGATTCTCAAGAGTCTTCTCCAACACCACAGTTCAAAAGCATCAATTCTTCAGTGCTCAGCTTTCCTTATGGTCCAACTCTCACATACATGACTACTGGAAAAACCATAGCTTTGGCTAGATGGACATTTGTCAGCAAAGCAATGTCTCTGTTTTGTTTTGTTTTTTTTAATAAATTTATTTATTTTAGTTGGGGGCTAATTACTTTACAATATTGTAGTGGTTTTTGCCATACATTGACATGAATCAGCCGTGGGTTTACATGTGTTCCCCATCCTGAACCCCCCTCCCACCTCCCTCCCCATCCCATCCCTCTAGGTCATCCCATTGCTCCAGCCCTGAGCATTTGTCTCATGCATCGAACATGGAATGGTGTTCTGTTTCACATATGATAATATACATATTTCAATGCTATTCTCTCAGAACGTCCCACCCTCACCTTCTCCCTCAGAGTCCATAAGACTGTTCTATGCATCTGTGTCTCTTATTCTGTCTCGCATATAGGGTTATTTTTACCATCTTTCAAATTCCATATATATGCATTAGTATACTGTATTGGTGTTTTTCTTTCTGGCTTACTTCACTCTGTATAATGGGCTCCAGTTTCATCCATCTCAGTAGAACTGATTCAAATGCATTCTTTTTAATGGCTGAGTAATATTCCATTGTGTATATGTACCACAGCTTCCTTATCCTTTTGTCTGTTGATGGACATCTAGGTTGCTTCCATGTCCTGGCTATTATAAACAGTGCTGCGATGAACATTGGGGTACACGTGTCTCTTTCAATTCTGGTTTCCTTGGTGTGTATGCCCAGCAGTGGGATTGCTGGGTTGTATGGCAGTTCTATTCCCAGTTGTTTAAGGGATCTCTGTACTGTTCTCCATAGTGGCTGTACTAGTTTGCATTCCCACCAACAGTGTAAGAGAGTTCCCTTTTCTCCACACTCTCTCCAGCATTTATTGCTTGTAGACTTTTGGATAGCAGCCATTCTGACTGGCGTGAAATGGTCCTCATTGTGGTTTTGATTTGCATTTCTCTAATAATGAGTGATGTTGAGCATCTTTTCATGTGTTTGTTAGCCATCTGTATGTCTTCTTTAGAGAAATGTCTGTTTAGTTCTTTGGCCCATTTTTTGATTGAGTCGTTTATTTTTCTGGAATTCAGCTGCAGAAGTTGCTTGTATATTTTTGAGATGAATTGTTTGTCTATTGCTTCGTTTGCTATTATTTTCTCCCATTCTGAAGGCTGTCTTTTCACCTTGCTTATAGTTTCCTTTGTTGTGCAAAAGCTTTTAATTTTAATTAGGTCCCATTTGTTCATTTTTGCTTTTATTTCCAATATTCTGGGAAGTGGGTCATGGAGGATCCTGCTGTGATTTATGTCGGAGAGTGTTTTGCCTATGTTTTCCTCTAGAAGTTTTATAGTTTCTGGTCTTACGTTTAGATCTTTAATCCATTTTGTGTTTCTGCTTTTTAATACGCTGTCTAGGTTGCTCATATAGAGAGATTAGATTAATTCTACATAGATTACAGTTTTATTAAAGTTAAAAAATACAGCTTTTAGAGGAAAATGTAAGAGAATATCTTTATGACTGATTAAGCCAAGATTTCATTTTTTAAGCTAAGATTTTTTTTAAATAAGACATATAGCAACCGTAAGCAATTAATATATGGTATAGCATTAAAATGAATAACTTTTGTTCACCAAAATATACCATTAAGAGTAAAAAGACAACTCACAAAGTGGTAGAAAACAGTCATACTACATATATTGGCAAAGGATTTGTGTCCAAACTACATAAATCACTTCAAAAATCAATGACAAAAAGACTCATATTCAGATTGTAAGTCTTTTGCAATATAAATAATACTCAGTAATAACCTTGCAAATTAGTCAAATGTATCTGTAGAACAAATTTCTGGAAGTAAGATTTCTGTGACAAAAAGTGTTTTATAATTTTTAGAACTGCCAATTCATTTCCTGTTTTCTACTGAGTTGTTTGTCCTCTTCTTGTAAGTTTGTAAGGTCTCCTTTTATATCATTTATATTAATTCTCTTCCACCTTCTATGTTGCTAATAGTTTTCTATTGATTTTGTTTGTGGACTTTTAAAATATAACTTAAAAGGCACAAATCTTAAGTGTAAGACTGTAATATTTTCTACATATGTGTAACTCACACAACCGCCACCCAGGTTAAGATTTTATATATCTATATATAATATTTATTTACTTGTAATATGTATAATACATTACATACATTATATATTATACTACTACTATGAATTGATGATAAGGTGATGGAATTCCAGTTGAGCTATTTGAAATCCTAAAAGATGATGTTGTGAAAGTGCTGCACTCAATATGCCAGCAAATTTGGAAAACTCAGCAGTGGCCACAGGACTGGAAAAGGTCAGTTTTCATTCCAATCCCAAAGAAAGGCAATGCCAAAGAATGCTCAAAATTCTCCAAGCCAGGCTTCAGCAATATGTGAACAGTGAACTTTCAGATGTTAAGCTGGTTTTAGAAAAGGCAGAGGAACAAGAGATCAAATTGTTAACATTCGCTGGATCATTAAAAAAGCAAGAGAGTTCCAGAAAAACATCTATTTCTGCTTGATTGACTATGCCAAAGCCTTTGACTGTGTGGATCACAATAAACTGTGGAAAATTCTGAAAGAGATGGGAATACCAGACCAGCTGACCTGTCTCTTGAGAAACCTGTATGCAGGTCAGGAAGCAACAGTTCGAACTGGACATGGAACAACAGACTGGTTCCAAATAGGGAAAGGAGTATGTCAAGGCTGTATATTGTCACCGGGCTTATTTAACTTATATGTAGAGTACATCATGAGAAATGCTAGGTTGGAGGAAGCACAAGCTGGAATCAAGATTGCTGGGAGAAATATCAATAACCTCAGATATGCAGATGACACCATCCTTATGGCAGAAAGTGAAGAAGAACTAAAGAGCCTCTTGATGAAAGTGAAAAGAGGAGAGTGAAAAGGTTGGGTTAAAGCTCAACATTCAGAAAACTAAGATCATGGCTCTGGTCCCATCACTTCATGGGAAATAGATGGGGAAACAGTGGAAACAGTGGCTGACTTTATTTTTAGGGGCTCCAAAATCACTGCAGATGGTGATTGCAGCCATGAAATTAAAAGACGCTTACTCCTTGGAAGGAAGGTTATGACCAACCTAGACAGCATATTAAAAAGCAGAGACATTACTTTGCCAACAAAGGTCCATCTAGTCAAGGCTATGGTTTTTCCACTAGTCACGTATGGATGTGAGAGTTAGACTATAAAGAAAGCTGAGTGCCAAAGAAGTGATGCTTTTGAACTGTGGTGTTGGAGAAGACTCTTGAGAGTCCCTTGGACTGCAAGGAGATCAAACCAGTCCATCCTAAAGGAGATCAGTCCTGGGTGTTCATTGGAAGGACTGATGTTGAAGCTGAAACTCCAATACTTTGGCCACCTGATGCGAAGAGCTGACTCATTGGAAAAGACCCTGATGCTGGGAAAGATTGAGGGCAGGAGAAGAAGGGGACAACAGAGGATGAGATGGTTGGATGGCATCACTGACTCGATGGACATGGGTTTGGGTAGACTCCGGGAGTTGGTGATGGACAGGGAGGCCTGGCGTGCTGCGATTCATGGGGTCGCAAAGAGTCGGACATGACTGAGCGACTGAACTGAACTATGAATTGAGCCAGTCCCTTTGAAGAAGCTCTCAACCTTTTTAGAATATATTTTTATAATATTTTTTTCCCTTCTTGAGTTGCTAATTTTGATTCATCTCAATACATTGGAAATTATTAATCTAATTATTACATCAATGGTATGTAAATGATATAATTACTGAATTCTGACATGTCTAAGAGTGCCTTCTTACCAAACTGTTGATGATAATACTTGATGAATATGTAATTCATAGGTCACACTCATACCCTTGTACAGATGCAGCTTTGGTAACTTTAGAGTTTCAGTGTAGTGTTATGGAATCGTTCAAAGCCCATTGATATTTGTTCCTTTGTAGCCAACTTACTTTCACTACTTTTGTACTTTATTATCAGTTTCATCAAACCACTCAGAAAGGTCAAACTAAAAGAATATGATGTTATGTTAACTAACCTTATTTTAATAATCATTTCATATAGACACATATCAAATCATCACACTATACAGCTTAAACTTATACAATGTTATATGTCAATTATTTCTCTATAAAGCTGGGAGAAAAAAGGTATGTGCTTAGAATCATGTGAAGATGGTTCTGGCAGAGAATGTCATATCTGAGAACTTGTCTCATCCACAGCTCCCTACATTTTAATGTCTGAAAATGCATCAAATAAGGAGATAACTGAAGCAAAGAAGATATTATTTCATTCCTCTCTAAGCTACTCATATTTAAATGAGTGGTGTATAGAGAATGATATACTATGTATTCAAGCTATCAAAATGATCTTTAAGAACATGTTTCATTTATATGGGAAATAATAAAAGGGGGAAGAGATGAGTTATGGAGTCCAGAATGGCGGTGGCTAAAAGACAAGGAAGGGAAAAGCCCTTGAAAATAGAACAAAGGAAGGCCTGAGGACCAGAGTGAGGATCTCAGGTAGAACAAATAGCACTCCTGGCTAGCCCAATTTACATAGGGCAGGCCGGGGGGGGGGGGGGGGGGAGGGAAAAACATATAAAAAGAGAAGCCACAGGGCCGGGGGGCCTCTCTCTCTCCTCTCCCACGTGTGCGTGCTCGTTCTCTCTCTTTCGCCCCCTCTCTCTTCTCTTCACGTCTTTGGGTCGGCATGCCCTCACACCTCGAGGATGTATTTTCCTGCTATTTTCTAAATAAAATTGAGCTGTAACACAGAGCTGTAACGCTGATCTATCTAAGCGCTATAACACGGTCTGTCTGAGAGCTGTGATGTGCTGAGGGCTTTAACATCCATCACTTCAAATTTTTGTTGAGATGAGACAGAACTGAGGAGAATACACTCGCCTGACATCTGTATGTGTGTGCATATATATATATATATGTATGTATATTTATATATACATATATTTTTATATATGTATATTTATGTATATTTGTATATATATATATAGCTAGAAAACTTCCTATGGTAAGAGGTAATGTTTAATAAAAAAATTTTTCATAATTTACAAAACTTGGAAGTAACCAAGATTCCTTCAGTAAGTTAGTGTATACAAAATATTACATCCACATAATGTAATATTATTTGCACTGAAAAGAAATGAACAAGACATGGAGGAAACTTAGGTGCATACCAAGCCATGAACAAGACATCGAGGAAACTTTAAGTATGTAGGCAAAAGAGCCAATCTGAAAAGGCTGCATAATGTCTGATTCCATTATAAGATATTCTGGTAAAGGCAAAACTAAGGAGAGTCAAAAGATCACTGATTTACAGGGGTTGGGATGTGGAGGAATGAATTGGCAGAGTATAGGATTTTTAGGGCAGTAAAACCACCCTGTATGATACTACAATGGTGGACAAAGGTGATTATACATTTGTTAACACCCATATAATATACAACACAAAGAGTGAACTCTAATGTAAAATACGGACTTTAGATGATGATGTGTGAATGTAGGTTCATCAATTATTTAAAAAAGTACCAATCTGGTGCAGGATGTTCATAGTAGGGGAGATTATGCATGTGTGGGAAGAGGAAGTATATGAGAAGTCTCTGTACTTTCTGCTCAATTTTGCTGTGAAACTAAAACTGTTCTTAAAAATAAAGTTTATTAATTAAATAAAAAAACTTCCTGTACATTAGTGACTCTCAATCTGGTGTTTATTTCCCTCAAATTCAAAATGTTACAGGTATAAAGATTAATTATTTATCTCATTAACACAACTGCTCATTTTTATCTCAAAAGCAACATAAAAGGATTAAACAATATCAAAGAGACAACAGAACATGATAAAATATGTGAGAGCTAACAGAACAACTGTTTCATTAAAACAATTACTTAGCTTCATCTTTACCCTCAATTTTAGTTTAATTTTCAACCAAAATTTAAGGAATATCAGAAAGGCTCAGAGACATAATTAAAACCAGGACATTTATTATAAATCAAGTTTTGACATTTCACAATTGAAGACAGGAGTGTGGTAAAACAGAACACTGAACTTGAACTTTAGAACACCTGATCTGGCACTGGTTAACTAACAATACATGGGCAAGTAACTGAAACTCTGAGTTTGTTTTCTCATCTGTAAAACTTCATAAGAGTTTTGTTAAGGTTAAATAGAAACACATGAAAATGCTGGTGCCCATAAAAGGTAACAAATGTAACATCAACTGAAAATTCTGAATCAGATCAAATTTATTATCAAAGTTAGGATACATTTTCCTCAGTCTTAGAAATTTTTATTCCTAAGATAAAATAAATTATCACGTCTTGCAAATTTTATACTTATAGCTGAATATTTCTTCAGTCATCACTGTCACTTCCTGATTCACTCAGCTGCAAATCATTTCCTAAAATAAAAAAGCAAAACTCTAGTGATTAAATATTTACTATCTTACTGTTTTTTGATAACACAGATATTTTGCAATATATAACCCCAAGGTGATCCTGTTTAGTCAGCATTACATTCTTAAATTATAGAATAAGCAATCTGATTATTAGTCAATCAGTAGTAACTCTAATTAATAATGTCTGTGAAGAAAAGACAAGCCATTAATCTTCAGCATAGTGTTAGTATCACTTAGTGTCTATTTTGACAAATAGCTGTGAAAAGACAGGAAGTGAAAAGCAAAGGAGAAAAGGAAAGATACTCCCATCTGAATGCAGAGTTCCAAAGAATAGCAAGGAGAGATAAGAAAGCCTTCCTCAGCGATCAATGCAAAGAAATAGAGGAAAACAATAGAATGGGAAAGACTAGCGATCTCTTCAAGAAAATTAGAGATACCCAGGGAACATTTCATGCAAAGACGGGCTCGATAAAGGACAGAAATGGTAGGGACCTAACAGAAGCAGAAGATATTAAGAAGAGGTGGCAAGAATATACAGAAGAACTGTACAAAAAAGATCTTCATGACCCAGATAATCACGATGGTGTGATCACTCACCTAGAGCCAGACATCCTGGAATGTGACGTCAAGTGGGCCTTAGGAAGCATCACTACAAACAAAGCTAGTGGAGGTGATGGAATTCCAGTTGAGCTATTTCAAATCCTGAAAGATGACGCTGTGAAAGTGCTGCACTCAATATGCCAGCAAATCTGGAAAACTCAGCAGTGGCCACAGGACTAGAAAAGGTCAGTTTTCGTTCCAATCCCAAAGAAAGGCAATGCCAAAGAATGCCCAAACTACCACACAATTGCACTCATCTCACACGCTAGTAAAGTAATGCTTAAAATTCTCCAAGCCAAGCTTCAGCAACATGTGAACCGTGAACTTCCAGATGTTCAAGCTGGTTTTAGAAAAGGCGGAGGAACCAGAGATCAAATGGCCAACATCTGCTGGATCATCGAAAAAGCAAGAGAGATCCAGAAAAACATCTATTTCTGTTTGATTGACTGTGCCAAAGCCTTTGACTGTGTGGATCACAATTAAACTGTGGAAAATTCTGAAAGAGATGGGCATAACAGACCACCTGACCTGCCTCTTGAGAAACCTGTATGCAGGTCAGGAAGCAACAGTTAGAACTGGACATGGAACCGGACATGACTGAGCGACTGAACTGAACTGTCTATTTTAGTCTTCTTTCACATACCAATATCACCCTTCTTTTATATCACTGACTTAATTACATGAGGAAATGAGAAAATGTAGTTTAGTATAGGGGTCCCCAACTCCCAGGGCCAAGAACAGGTTCTGGTCCATGGCTCATTAAGAGCTGGCTACACAGCAGGAGGTGAGTGGCAGGTGAGGGAGTGAGCGAAGCTTTATTTCTGCAGCTGCTCAACATCTTCACAATACCTCCTGAGTCCTGCCTCCTGTCAGATCAGCGGTGGCAAAATAACTCTAATGTGCTGTGCTTGAATCATCCCCAACCATTCCCCCCTCCCTTGCCACTGACAATGGAAAAACTGTCTTCCACAAAACTGGTCCCTAGTGCCAAAAAGGTTGGGGACCATTGGTTTAGAAGATCAGACTATTTTGAAGAGTGAAAAAGAGTTCTATGATTGTTTATTTCAAATTCAGTCAGTCATTAAGTAATATATATTAAGAATAACTGATCATTTGAGTCTTTCATAATTCATCCATGTGCTTACAGCATGGAACTTATATTCCAGTGGGGGAGACAAACAATAAACAAATATATAATGTAATATTTATCCTGCTGCTGCTGCTGCTAAGTCGCTTCAGTCGTGTCCGACTCTGTGCGACCCCACAGACGGCAGCCCACCAGGCTTCCCCGTCCCTGGGATTCTCCAGGCAAGAACACTGGAGTGGGTTGCCATTTCCTTCTCCAATGCATGAAAGTGAAAAGCGAAAGTGAAGTCGCTCAGTCGTGTCCGACTCTTAACAACCCCATGGACTGCAGCCCACCAGGCCCCTCTGTCCATGGGATTTTCCAGGCAAGAGTACCAGAGTGGGGTGCCATTGCCTTCTCCATATTTATCCTAAGTAGAGATACATATCACATAATTTAGATGGGTATGGGGAGAGGGTGGGAGGTAATATTTTAGAGAGGGGAGTTAGGAAAGCCTCCTCAGGGTGGGACATTAGAACAGAGATCCAAATGAAGGGAGAGACTAATGAAAATACATGAGTATGGAGAAACTGTCCAGGATCAGGAAAAAGCAAATATAAGTGCCCCAAGGTGGAAGCATGCTTTTTGTGTTCTCAGACAGCAAGAATACCACTGTGGCTAGACTAGAATGAATGAGGAAAAGAATGTTAGGAAATAGGTGATAAAGATATCCAGAAGACCACAGTGGGTAGGTCTGGAGAAGGAATGGTAACTCACTCCAGCACTCTTGCTGGGAAATCCCATGGATAGAGGGGTGTGGTGGGCTACAGTTCATGGGGTCGCAAGAGTTGGACATGACTTAGTGACTTAACAACAAATAGTGTGTAGGTCATGGTACAACCTTTGAATTTTGTTTGAAATAGAATGGGAACTCAATTCATTGTAGCTCAGCTGGTAAAGAATCCTCCTGCAATGCAGGAGACCCTGGTTCAATTCCTGGGTCGGGAAGATCTGCTGGAGAAGGGATAAGCTATCCACTCCAGTATTCTTGGGTTTCCCTGGTGGCTCAGCTGGTAAAGAATCTGCCTGTGAAGAGGGAGACCCGGGTTCGAGGCCTGAGTTGGGAAGATCCCCTGGAGAAGGAAAAAGCTATCCACTCCAGTATTTTGGCCTGGAGAATTCCATGGACTGCATAGTCCATGGGGTCTCAAAGAGTCGGACACGACTAAGTGACTTTCACTTTCAGTTCATTAGAAAATTTTAAAAAGGCAACTGACTTAAACACTGTATATCAGTGAATAGACTATAACGGTGTGGAAGAAATATGGGATCAGGGAGGACAGTTATGCATCTATGCAGTTTCTCATGTAAGATATAATATTGCCTTTGAGAAAGACAAACACTGTATGATTTCACTTATATATAGAATCTAAAGAACAAAACAAATGAACAAATATACAGAGAAACAGAGTGACAAATACTGAAAATAAACAGGGGCCAAAGTGGAGGTGGGTCGAGTGAGGAGAGAAATAGGTGAAGGAGATTAAGTTGTACAAACTTTTAGTTATATATGTTACAAGTATGAAATTTACAGTAGGAAGAATATAGTCAACAACTATGTTAACATCTTTCTGTGGTGATGGATGACAACTAGACTTTTCATTGTGATCACATTTAAATATATAGATTTAATATATATATATTTAAAAAATATATTGAAACTCATAGAAAAAAATCAGGTTTGTGGCTACTGAAGATAGGGGGTGGAGGATGAGGGAATTAGCTAAAAGGCAATCAAAAGGTACAAACTTCCAGCTATAAGATAAATACTAGGGATGTAATGCATAGTATGATAAAAATAATTAACACTATTGTATGTTATAAAAGAAAACTGTTAAGAGAGTAAATCCTAAGAGTTCTCATCACAATGAAAAAAAGTTTTTTCCTATTTCTTTGATGTTTTATCTATATGAGATGATGGATATTCACTAAACCTATTGTGGTAATCATTTCAGGATGTATATAGTCAAACAGTTGTACACTTAAAAATTATACAGTGCTGTATGTCAATTACATCTCAATAAAACTGGGAAAGAAGAAATAATATTGGCTTAGACTCAGGTGATTCAGGTGAAGGCGGTGATCGTGGTCAGATTTATAATGTGCTCTGAGGATAGAGCTTACAGGACTATCAACAGTATTAGACTTGGTGCATGAGAGAAAGAGAAAAGTGAAGAATGACCCCCAAGTCTTCTGGTCTTACCAACTGGATAAATTGTGGTATCATTTACTGAGATGAGAAGCAGCAGATTACAAGACTGTGTAAGAAAAATCACAAGTTCAATTTTTAAAATGTACATTTGAAATACCTAGTAAATATTCAAGTATATATGGTATATACAATTGTATACATAAATCTGAAGCTCAAGGTAGAGGCTAGACCTGAAAACTATCTGGGAGTCATTGATTATAGGGGGTTTATTTGGAGCTATAGGATTGGATAAATCTTTGGGGTAGTAAATTAAAATGGTTAAAATTTTTTTCTATTTTTAAACTACTCCACAATCAACAAAAGCTGATATATTTTGAAGTTAATATCCAATTTAATAGGAATAGTTTTTAGGCTATATACAACTTATTGTAAGACAACTTAGCCCATTTCATGAACTCCAGAACTAATTACATGATTTGATAAAGAAACCTGCTAAAGGTCTCACAGGACCATTTTGTCATTTTCAAGGCTCAAGTTTCTACTTATTATACAACTATTGTATGGCATAAGAATGTTCAACTTTATGTGATATCGGTACAATGAGATTCTCAAGTGACAGAAACCTAAATGTCCTGAGTTCCACTTTTCTTAATAGACTTCATTCTATGGAGGTTATAAGCACAGTATTACCAATGCTGTTAGTTGAAATGTTCAGTTATGTAGATATGAGATTAGCCTTTGAATATGAGATGCTTAGTAAAGAAAATAGGTTTTCAATTAAAATGGTAATTACAACTTGGGAAAAAGAGTTTACTCATAGCAAATGCATTCTGATACCTAAACCAATGTTTCTCAATGAGAGCAATACTCCTCCTTCAGTAGATGTTACAGAAATGTACGTGAGAGGTTGCTTGTCCCAGTGATTTGTAGATTGCTTTATAGATTGCTAGCGGGATACTGTGGAAGGGGAATTTTGGAAGCTTAAATATCTTGCAATGCAAGGACCATCATGCACAGTAAAGAACTCTTCTAAATTCTGCAAAACTTTTAAAAGTCCAGTGGGATATTCATGTACTTGTAAGATCTGGTTGTAATTTTAAGGCCAGGACTAACTGCATTCTTATACACTAAAACTATTTTTTTGTACAGATTTAAAATTCTCTAAAATTTACAAGGGCTTCCCTAGTGGCTCAGACTGTAAAGAATCTGCCTGCAATGCAGGAGACCAGGGTTCAGTCCATGGCTCAGGAAGATCCCCTGGAGAAGGGAATGGCAACCCACTCCAGTATTCTGGCCTAGAGAATTCCTGGACAGAGAAGCCTGGTGGGCTATATAGTCCATGGGGTCACAAAGAGTTGAACATGACTGAGTGACTAACACACACAATTTACAAGGATGTAACTATTATGTAAACTGAAAGAAAACTTTACTTTTATCAGGATCTTACAAAGATTTTTTTAAATTGTTTTTGAAAACACAGTGATTATCTATGCTACTCAATGTCTTTGGGTCAGCAGTACAGCCCTTCAAAATGTGTCTGTGTATGCAAGTCTATGAATATAATGTATATACTTTTCCACTCCTTATTTTAACAAGTTAAATAAGAAATATTATTAACATATGAGTTGAATATTGTCTTGCTTCTCTTAATCCCACATATAATCATTAAAAGTAAGGGCAAACATGTAGCACTTTGTTATGTCTTCTGGCCATGCCTGAACAAAGTAGAATATATATTACCTTACTATAAATTTTTGTCTTAATATAGTAATCATTTTCAAAGATGTATATGTTTAGATGATATCAAACTATTAAATTCATCTCACATTAGTAAAAGGGACTTAAAATATGTTATGAAAAAGGGTGTTGAGTCTGCTAAGGTTGAAATGGGATTACTACAGTAACAGTAAAAAAGGGTTTATTTCTTCTTATTAGGAAACCTACAGTTTGGATAAATTATATCAAGAAAAGAAATTCACTATTTTTTTAAAATTCCAGTTTGTTATTACTCGTATGACAAAATTGCTGCTGATCTCTCCATATCATTTTTACATCCAAAATACTTCTAAATTCTTTTATTATTTCTATAGTTTGTTGATTCCTTTGGATTTTCTATGTAGACAATTATATTGTGTACAAATAAGGATCATTTTATGTCCTGTTTCCAATTCTTATTTTCATTTCTTTTACTTGTTTTATTCTATTTTCCAGAACCTTCAGTACAACATTGAATAGACATAATGATATTAGTCCTCCTTACCTTCTTCCTGATTTTAATGGAAATGTTTCTGGAGTCTCTATTAGTATAATATTGGCAGTAGTTTTGCTTTTTGTAATTAACTTTTATAATATTACGGAAATTCCCTTACATTCAATCTTAAGTAAAAGTTTTAAAATTAATAAATATTGGCTTTTGTCAAATTCACATTTGTTGAAATGATCATATGGTTTTATTCCTATAATCTAGTCATATGGTAAATTTAAACTGTGGTGTTGGAGAAGACTCTTGAGAATCCCTTGGACTGCAAGAAGATCCAACAAGTCCATCCTAAAGGAGATCAGTCCTGGGTGTTCATTGGAAGGACTGATGTTGAAGCTGAAACTCCAATACTTTGGCCACCTCATGTGAAGAGTTGACTCATTGGAAGAGACCCTGATGCTGGGAAGGATTGGGGGCAGGAGAAGGGGATGACAGAGGATGAGATGGTTGGATGGCATCACCGACTCGATAGACATGGGTTTGGGTAAACTCTGGGAGTTGGTGATGGACAGGGAGGCCTGGCGTGCTGTGATTCATGGGGTCACAAAGAGTCGGACACGACTGAGCGACTGAACTGAACTGAACTATTGATAATATTTCAGATATTGAACATATATTACATTTCTGTGATGAGCTTTATTGGTTTGTGATTTAGCATGCTTGTTTTAATATCTTACTTGGTAATTTTACATTCATGTTAAGTAAAATTGGTCTATAATGCTTTTTGTCTTGTTCCTGTTCAGTTTTGGTATTGAGATTATCCTAGAATTATAAAAGAATTGAATTGCTTCTCCCAGTATTCTATTCTCTGAAACAGTTTGTAGAAGAATTGTTTGTTCTTTGAAGATTTGCTAAAATTCATTTGTAAAATTATCTTCAGTTTTCTAGCATCTTGGGGATATGGAGATAGGGTTAAGGAGAAAGAGACATTAATTGTTAATGGTTTCCTCAGATTTTCCACTCCTTTTTGAGTCAGATTGGGTAAATTTAATTTTTTTCCTAGAAAATCATCCATGTGTGTGTTAGTTACTCAGTCATGTTCTACTCTTTGCAGCCCCATCGCCTGCAGCCCGCCAGGCTCCTCTGTCTATAGAATTCTTCATGCAAGAATACTGGAGTGGGTTGCCATTTCCTCCTCCACGGGATCTTCCTGACCCAGGGATTGAACCAGGGTCTCCTGCATTGCAGGCAGATTCTTTACCATCTGAGCCACCAGAGAAGCCAAAATCATTCGTGTTTATGCCAAATTTACTGACATAAAATTTCTGTAAAGTTCTCATAATTAAAAAAATAAAATATATAATTTTAACCACTTTTTCATTCCTAATATTGTGGTTTTTTTCCTTTTTTTTCTTCATCAGCCTTAGTTAGAAGTTGGTCGTTTTTTAGTTTTCAAAGAAGTAACTTCTAGCCTTGTTGATCTTCTAATGTTTCTCTGTTATCTATTACACTAATTTCAATTCTAATATACAATATTTTCTTTCCCTGCTTTAAGATACTGTTGTTCTTCTAGTTCCTCAAGGTGAAACTCTCACTTATTTATTTTCAATGTTTTTAAAAAAGAACATTTTGAGGCTATAAAGTTCCCTATAAGTACCTTTTAGGTGGCACCCCAAAATTCCTGAGATATTTTTGATATTACTTAATTATAAATATTTTGTAATTTCATTGTAATTTCCTTTTAACATGTAAATCACTAGGTATATGCTCCAAAGTTTCTAAGCATGTATTTTGAACTATTTTTTGTTATTTATTTATATTCTCATTGTCTATAGTCATATGATGATTAATAAAATATGATTTCTTTTAAATGTGTTCATTTGTCCTAGTAGAAAGTAATTTCATAAATGTTTTACATTTATATTCTTGAAAGAATACCTGCTTTTTATTTTTATATTGTAAGATTCTACATATTTACTATTAGAACAGGCATATTCAGTCTTTCAAGGCAATAGAAATAAAACAAAAATAAACAAATGGAATGTAATCAAACTTACAAGTTTTTGCATAGCAAAGGAAACCATAAATCAAATGAAAAGACAACCTATAGAATGGGAGAAAATATTCACAAATGATGCAACTGACAGGGCTTAATTTCCAATATATTAGTATTCTTAATGTTCCAAACCAAACAACCCAATTGAAAAATGGGCAGAAGATCTAAAGAGACATTTCTCCAAAGAAGAAATACAAATAGCCAATAGATACATTAAAAGATGCTAAGCAAAGCTAATTATTAGAGATATGCAAATCACCTCACATTAAACAGCCATCATTAAATGGCCTATAAATAAGAAATGCTGGAGACGCCATGGAGAAAATGGGACCCTACTACACTGCTTGTAAGAATGTAAGTTGGTGCAGCCACTGTGGAAACTAGTATGGAGGTTTTTCAGAAAACTAAAAACAGAATTATAATATGATCCAGCAACCCCACTCCTGGGCATATATCCAGAGGAAAACCATAATTCAAAAAGATACATGCACCCCTATGTTCATAGCAAGCATTATTCAAAATTGCCAAGATATGGAAACAATCTAAATGTCCATCAAGAGATCAGTGGATAGAGGAAGAAGAATGGAACTGGAGCAATCAACCTGCCTGACTTCAGGCTCTACTACAAAGCCACAGTCATCAAGACAGTATGGTACTGGCACAAAGATAGAAATATAGATCAATGGAACAAAATAGAAAGCCCAGAGATAAACCCACGCACATATGGACACCTTATCTTCGACAAAGGAGGCAAGAATATACAATGGAGAAAAGACAATCTCTTTAACAAGTGGTGCTGGGAAAACTGGTCAACCACTTGTAAAAGAATGAAACTAGAACACTTCCTAACACCATACACAAAAATAAACTCAAAATGGATTAAAGATCTAAACGTAAGACCAGAAACTATAAAACTCCTTGAGGAAAACATAGGAAAACACTCTCTGACATAAATCACAGCAGGATCCTCCATGACCCACCTCCCAGAATATTGGAAATAAAAGCAAAAATAAACAAATGGGACCTAATTAAAATTAAAAGCTTTTGCACAACAAAGGAAACTATAAGCAAGGTGAAAAGACAGCCTGCAGAATGGGAGAAAATAATAGCAAACGAAGCAACAGACAAACAATTAATCTCAAAAATATACAAGCAACTTCTGCAGCTGAATTCCAGAAAAATAAACAACGCAATCAAAAAATGGGCCAAAGAACTAAACAGACATTTCTCCAAAGAAGACATACAGATGGCTAACAAACACATGAAAAGATGCTCAACATCACTCATTATTAGAGAAATGCAAATCAAAACCACAATGAGGTATCATTTCACACCAGTCAGAATGGCTGCTATCCAGAAGTCTACAAGCAATAAATGCTGGAGAGGGTGTGGAGAAAAGGGAACCCTCTTACACTGTTGGTGGGAATGCAAACTAGTACAGCCACTATGGAGAACAGTGTGGAGATTCCTTAAAAAACTGGGAATAGAACTGCCATATGACCCAGCAATCCCACTGCTGGGCATATACACCAAGGAAACCAGAATTGAAAGAGACGCGTGTACCCCAATGTTCATCGCAGCACTGTTTATAATAGCCAGGACATGGAAGCAACCTAGATGTCCATCAGCAGACGAATGGATAAGGAAGCTGTGGTACATATACACAATGGAATATTACTCAGCCATTAAAAAAAATACATTTGAATCGGTTCTACTGAGATGGATGAAACTGGAGTCCATTATACAGAGTGAAGTAAGCCAGAAAGAAAAACACCAATACAGTATACTAATGCATATATATGGAATTTGAAAGATGGTAACGATAACCCTACATGCGAGACAGAATAAGAGACACAGATGCATAGAACAATTTTATGGACTCTGAGGGAGAAGGTGAGGGTGGGACGTTCTGGGAGAATAGCATTGAAACATGTATATTATCATATGTGAAACAGAACACCATTCCATGTTTGATGCATGAGACAAGGGCTCAGGGCCGGGGCAATGGGATGACCCAGAGGGATGGGATGGGGAGGGAGGTGGGTGGGGGGTCCAGGAAGGGGAACACATGTAAACCCATGGCTGATTCATGTCAATGTATGGCAAAAACTATTACAATATTGTAAAGTAATTAGCCCCCAACTAAAATAAATAAATTTATAAAAAAAAAAAAGAGAGATCAGTGGATAAAGAAGATGTGGTACATATTTACAATGGAATACTACTCAGTCATGAAAAGAACAAAATAATGCCATTTGTGGTAACACAGATGCAACTAGAGATTATCATACTAATTGAAATAAGTCAGAATAAGAGAGAAAAATATCATACAATATCACTTACATGTGGAATCTAAAAGATGACATGAATGGACCTATCTATGAAACAGAAACAGGTACTTTGTCAGTGCTAGTATTATGTGATAAGCAAAATAAACAAGATCACAGCCCTCTTGGAGCTTATATTTATAAGAGAATAAATAAAAAATATATATAAATTTGTAAATGACAATTGATATAAAGAAGATACTGCTCTGAAGGTCTACAACAAGGGGGATTTGATCTTGTCAGAAGAGTCAAGAAAGACTTTCTTGATCAAGTAAATCCTGAAATATAATTAGAGAATAAATTATCTACATGAAAAGAAAGATATATTTCTAACTGAATAGACAATTAGTGTAAGTCCCTGAGGTAGGTAGGTAGGTAGGACTTCTGTGTCTAGAGCTGAGAGGTGCGGGTGAGAGATGCAAATTTACAAGTTATCTGTATACAAATATTGATTGCAAGAGAAATATAGAACTTATCTGAGGAAAGATGATAGAATAAAAAGAAAAAAGGACCTAGAATTAAGCTTTGAGAAACTTCAGCTGTAATGACTGAGTAGAAGGTTATAAACCAGCAAAGAAAAGACAGAAAAGTATCTTGAAAGAAAGGAGAAAAGCCAGTAAGGCATTATGTCACAGAATCAAAAGAAAATGAATAACTTAATAAGAAGGTAATGGTGTTTCTGTTAAATTAATAAAAAAGAAGCCATTCTATTTGAATTTTAGATCATAATCAGTGTGGTTCCATTGTGAATTCTTACTTTTCCGATTACTCATGCTTATGTGTACTTACTTAAAGTATTCATCAGAAGGCCATTGTTGTCATGATGTTTATTCTGACCAGCCACTATCTCAGGAATCCTGCACTGTGGCATGACAGACATGGTAGAATGTTCTGAGATATAGTTCCCTGGATCAGGAGAGGATTTGCATTCTTCATCTTCTGAATCACTGGAACTATCCTCACTGCTTGAAGATGACAAACTTTTGGAATCTGATGAACTATCACAACTACTCATCTGGCCCATTAGACAAGCTTCTGCTTTCAGTTCTGAAAATTAAACAGAATTTAACAGTTAGGTCAAATAAATAATGTTAACTATAAATATTAAATAAACATAATAAAATTTGAATGTGTCCGTTTCTAATGAACTTGATGAGGAATAAATAATGTATACATTCACAACATTTTATGCATTTTATTTAAAAAGCTCCTCTACTAGTACAAAATGAAAAGTAAAATCCCACTTCCTACCCCATCTTCAAGTTCTTTTAATCCTACTCTCCAGGAATAATCACTCCTAACAGTTTCTGTCGCTATATATGTTTAAAATTCTGCTTTCAAACTGGCATTTTAGATTTTGACACCCAATTCACCTGTTGTTAGAGCTTGAGTGTGGTCTTTGTTACCACCCAACCAAGAGTTATTTTCTGAAGGGGTAGGTAATAAGATGCTCTGACTATGCTATTCCTCCTCTCATCCTTTCTGAGGTCTCTAACCAGATTACCTTCCTCTTTTCATCTTTCAGAGTTCTCCTTTGGTTGTCTTTTGCATTATTTCCTGGGTGTATAGTTTTACTTTGTGGGAAGAAGCAGAAACAGATAAGTCTATGTCATCTTGTCCCACAATACATTTTAAAAGACTGAATTTATACAGAATGTGTTCTCTACCAAAACAAAATAAAATTTAAAATTCATAAATGGAACCTAGATAATCTTCAAATATTTGAGAAGTAAATGCTCTTCTGAAAAACCCATGGTTCAAGGAAGAAATAAAAAGATTTTAGAAAATACTTCTAATTGAAAGAAAAATGAAACCACAATTTATCAAAATCTGTGGAATAAAAATAAAGTATATTTTGGAGAAAAATTTAAAACATTAAATGATTATGTTGGGGGAAAAGGAGGTTTCAATTAAATGAACTAAGCTGTACTTAAGAAGCTAGAAAAAGGGCAAAATTAAACTCAAACAAGCAGAAGGAAAAAAATTAAGGGCAAAAAACAAGAAAGACAACCAAAAGAGTGAAAATAAATGAAACAAAAATTGATTGCTTTAAATAATGTTGATAAAACTTAACTGGGTTTATTAAGAAAAAAAGATACTAAACATGAATTAGAGAAGGAAATGGCACCCCACTCCAGTATTCTTGCCTGAAGAATCTCATGGACAGAGGAGCCTGGCAGGCAACAGTCCATAGAGTTGCAAGAGTCGGACATGACTTAGTAACTAAACTACCACCACCAAATATGAATTATTAATATAAGGAGTCAAAGAGGTGACAAGACTACAGATCTTACAGCATTAAATGAATAGTATGGAATATTGCGAACTACTTTATGCCCATAAGCACAGTAAATTAGATGAAATGGATCAATTCCTTGAAAGGCACAAACTACTAAGGTTCACTCAAGAAGAAACAGCCTGAATATCCCTAAAAATTAGATTGTAGTTATTACCTTCCCCACACCCCGCACACAAATCTCCAGTGATGGAAGACTTCACTAGTGAATTATACCGGTTATTTAAGGGAGAAATAATACAAGCTTGATGGAAATTCTTCTGTATAGTTAAGAATGAAGGAATACTTTCCAATTCATTCCTTAGGGCCAGAATTACGGATACAAAAATTCAACAGAGATATTACCAAACCAAACCAAAAACCCAATATCCTTTATGAACCTGGTCACAAAACTTTTAAGCAAAATTTTAGTAAATCAAATTTAATAATATACCAGTGGTTTTCAACCAGCTACGATTTTCACACCTAGGAAGACATCTGGAAATGTCTGAAAACATTTTTGGTTGTCACAATGGGGGCAAGTGGTGATACTAGCATCTACTGGGTGGAAGCTATAGAGGCTCCTAAGTACTTTACAATACACAAGTCAGCGCCTGACAAAGAACCATCCAATTCCAAATGCCAATATTGATGAGGTTGAGAAGTACTAATATTTAAAAGGACAATATATAATGACTAAGTAGGGTTTGCCAAGGAATACAACTTTTAAAAATCAATCCATATAGTTCACTATGTTAAAAACTGAAAAATAAAATCCATCTCAAAACAGCAGAGATTTCAACAGTAGTTCTTCACAAAAAAAAAAGAGAAAAAACTTTCAGCATAATAGAAATAGAAGTTAACCCGATGAAGGACGTCTAGAAAGAACTTACAGCTGAAATCATACATAATTGTAAAGAACTGAAATCATATGTAACTGTAAAGGGCTGAATATTTTCTAGCATCAGAAACAAGAGGTTTTCCACTTTGACCACCTCTAGTCAATGTTGGATTGAAGGTCCTACTTGGTACAATAAGTTGTGAAAAAGAAATAAGAACCATCAGATTGGAAAGGGAGAGGTAAAATTGTCATTATTCACAGATAACATGACTGTAAATGTAGAAAATCTTAAGGTACCTTCAAAAAAGGCTCAAGAATAGTGAGTTTAGCAAGGTTAAATATAACAAGGACAATATACAAAAATTGGTTTCATTCCAATTCCAAAGAAAGGCAAGGCCAAAGAATGTTTAAACTACCACAGAATTGCCCTCATTTCACATGCTAGCAAAGTAATGCTCAAAATTCTCCAAGCTAGGCTTCAACAGTATGTGAACCAAGAACTTCCAGATATTCAAGCTGGATTTAGAAAAGGCAGAGGAACCAGAGACCAAACTTCCAACATTTGAAGGATCATAGAAAAAGCAAGAGAATGCCAGAAAAATACCTACTTCTGTTTCACTGACTATGCTAAAGACTTTGAATGTGTGGATCATGACAAACTGAGGAAAATTCTTCAAGAGATGGGAATCCAGGCCACTTTACCTGCCACCTAAGAAACCTGTTTGCAGGTCAAGAAGCAACAGTCAGAACCAGAAATGGAACAACAAACTAGTTCCAAATTGGGAAAGGTGTACATCAAGGCTGTATATCGTCACCCTGCTTATTTAACTTATATGCAGAGTACATCATGCAAAATGCCGGGCTGGATGAAGAAGCAGCTGGAATTAAGACTGGAGGGAGAAATATCAATAACCTCAAATACGCAGATGACACCACCCTTATGGCAGAAAGCGAAGAGGCACTAAAGAGCCTCTTGATGAAAGTGAAACAGGAGAATAAAAAAGCTGGCTTAAAACTCAACATTCAAAAAGCTAAAATATGACATCTGGTCCCATCACTTCACAGCAAATAGATGGAGAAACAATGGAAACAGTGAGAGACTTTATTTTTTGGGGCTCTAAAATCACTGCAGATGCTGACTGCAGCCATGAAATTATAAGACAATTGCTCCTTGGAAGAAAAGCTATGAAAAACCTAGATAGCATGTTAAAAAGCAAAGACATCACTTTGCCAACAAAGGTCCATCTAGTCAAATGTATGGTTTTTCCAGTAGTCATGTATGGATGTGAGTGTTGGACCATAAAGAAGGCTGAGCATTGAAGAATTGATGCTTCTGAACCGTGGTGTTGGAGAAGACTCTTGAGAGTCCCTTGGACTGCAAGGAGATCAAACCAGTCCATCCTAAAGGAAATCAATCCTGAATATTCATTGGAAAGACGGATGCTGAAGCTGAAACTCCAATACTTTGGCCACCTAATGTGAACAGCCAACTCATTAGAAAAGACCCTGATGCTGGGAAAGATTGAAGGCAGGAGAAGGGGACGACAGAGGATGAGATGGTTGGATGGCATTGCCAACTCAATGGACATGAGTTTGAGCAAGTTCCAGGAGATGGTGAAAGACAGGGAAGCCTGGCGTGGTGTAGTCCATGGGGTCGCAGTCAGACGTGACTGAGTGACTGCACAACAACAACAGAGATAATTTTGACAAAATATTTGAAGGACCTGTATGCTGAAAACCATAAAGCATTTGTAAGAGAAATTAAATATTTAAATAAATGGAGAGAGATACTGTGAGAAAAAAAACTGTCCATATATACATGGGTCTGAACTTCTATTCTAACACATTGATCTATTTGTTTATATTTATGCCAACACCATATTGTCTTGTTAGCTTTATAATAATTTTTGAAATCAGGAAGTTTTAGTCTTACATTTTTGTTCTTCTCTTACAAAGTTGTTTTGGGTATTCTAGGACTCTTCCATTTTCACAAGAATTTTAGAATTAGCTTCTTAATTTCTTATAAAGCTTGTTGAAATTTTTATTGGGATTGCACTGAATTGTTTGCCATTTCCTTCTCCAGGGAATCTTCCCAACCCAGGGATCAAACCCACATCTCTACATTGACAGGCGGACTCTTTACCACTGAGCCACTAGGCTCAATAATACATCTATATATTATATGTATACATCATGCATATTATCTAAAAACATATATATTATATATGCATATACATATGTACATTATATATTATATAGATAATGATATGTATACATCTATATGTATATTATACATCTATATATATAGATATGTATATATATAATGGAATACTGCTCATCTATAAAAAAAAGAATGAAATAATGCCATTTGCAGCAATATGGATGGACCTAGTGAATTAAGTTAGAAAGAAAAAGACAAATACCATATTATATCATTACACATGGAATATAAAATATGACACAAATGAGCTTACCTATAAAACAGATACAGACTCATAGAGAACAAGACTTGTTGTTGCCAAGGTGGAGTGTGGGAGAGGGATGGATTAGGAGTTTGGAATTACCAAATGCAAACTATTATATATATGTGTAACTGAATTGCTTTGCTGTACACCAGAAACTAACACAACATTGTAAATTAGCTATATTTCAATCAAATAAATTTACAAAAGAGACCCAATGAGATACCAGTACACATCTTATTAAAATGAATCCAAGCATTGATATAGATTAGAAAAATGTAAAATCATACAACCACTTTGGAAAACAATTTGGCAGTTGCTTAAAGAGTTAAATATATACCTACCATATGATCCAGCTATTTCACTTCTTGTTGTTGGTGTTCAGTTGCCCAGTTGTGTCCGACTCTTTGCAACCCCATGAACTGCAACATGCCAGGTCTCACTGTCCCTCACCATCTCCTGAAGTTTGCCCAAGTTCATGTCCATTGCACTGGTGACACTTACCAGCCATGTCATCCTCTGAAGCCCTCTTCTCGTTCCCCTCAATTTTTCCCAGTATCAGGGACTTCTCCAATGAGTCAGCTGTTCATATCAGATGACCAAAATACTGGACTTTCAGCTTTAGCATATTTCCTTCCGATGAGTATTCAGGATTGATTTCCCTCAAGATTGACTGCTTTGATATCCTTGCAATCCAAGGGGCTCTCAGGAGTCTTCTCTAGCACCACAGATCGAAGGCATCAATTCTTTGGTGTTCTGCCTTCTTTACGGTCCAAATCTCTCAACTGTACATGACCCCTGGGAAGATCATAGCCTTGACTATACGGACCTTCATTGGCAGAGTAATGTCTGTGCTTTTCAACACACTGTCTATGTTTGTCATATCCTTCCTGCCAAGAAGAAGCTGTCCTCTGATTTAATGGCTGCAGTCACTGTCCGTAGTGATTTTCGAGCCCAAGAAGAGGAAATCTGTCATGATACATCCACCTTTTCCACTTCTATTTGACATGAAGTAATGGGGCCAGAGCGACTTCACTTTCACTTGTCACTTTCATGCATTGCAGAAGGAAATGGCAACCCACTCCAGTGCTCTTGCCTGGAGAATCCCAGGGATGGGGGAGCCTGGTGGGCTGCTGTCTATGGGGTTGCACAGAGTTGGACACGACTGAAGCGACTTAGCAGCAGCAGCAGCCGCAGCAATGGGGCCAGATGCCATGATCTTACTTTTTTTTAATATTTAGTTTTAAGCCAGCTCTGTCACTCTCCTCCTTCACCCTCATCAAGAGGCTCTTTAGTTCCTCTTTGCTTTCTGCCATTAGAGTGGTATCATCTGCATATCTGAGATTGTTGATGTTTCTCCAGCTTGTAACTCATCCAGCCCAGATGTTGTGCTCAGTGTATAGGTTAAACAAACAGGTGACAGCAGACAGCCCTGTTGTACTCCTTTCTCAATCTTTAACCAATAAGTTGTTCTATACAGGGTTCTAACTGTTGCTTCTTGACCCGCATACAGGTTTCTTAGGAGACAGGTAAGATGGTCTGGTATTCCCATCTCTTTAAGAGCTTTCCATAGTTTTTAATGATCCACACAGTCAAAGGCTTTAGCGTAGTCCATGAAACAGAGATAGAGATGTTTTGCTGGAATCCCCTTGCTTTCTCTATGACCTGGCGAATGTTGGCAATTTGATCTCTGGTTCCTCTGCCTTTTCTAAATCCAGCTTGGACATCTGGAAGTTCTTGGTTCATGTAATTCTGAAGCATAGCATGCAAGACTTTAAGCATGACCTTACTAGCATGGGAAATGAGTACAACTGTCCAATTGTTAGCACATTCTTTAGTACTATCCTGGAGAAGGCAATGGCACCCCACGCCAGTACTCTTGCCTGGAAAATCCCATGGACGGAGGAGCCTGGTAGGCTGCAGTCCATGGGGTCGCTAACAGTCGGACACGACTGAGCGACTTCACTTTCACTTTTCCCTTTCATGCACTGGAGAAGGAAATGGCAACCCACTCCAGTATTCTTGCCTGGAGAATCCCAGGGACAGAGAAGCCTGGTGGGCTGCCGTCTATGGGGTCGCACAGAGTTGGACATGACTGAAACGACTTAGCAGCAGCAGCAGTAGTACTATCCTTCTTGGGAATTGGAATGAGCAATGACCTTTTCCAGTCCTGTGGCCACTGTGGGGTCTTCCAGATTTACTGACATATTGAATGCAACACCCTGATGGCATCATCCTTTAGGGTTTTAAATAGCTCTACTAGAATTCCATCGCATCCACTAGCTTTATTAACAGTAGTGCTTCCTAAGAATGTCTGGCTCTGGGTGACTGACCACACCATCGTAGTAATCCAGTTCTTTAAGATCTTTTTTGTACAGTTCTTCATGTATCCTTTCCATCTCTTCTTGATCTCTTCACTGTCTACTAGGTTTTTACCATTTCTGTTCTTATTGTGCCCATAAGGCCTTCTTGTCTCTCCGTGCTATTCTTTGGAAGTCTGTGTTTAGTTGGATGTACCTTTTCCTTTCTCCCTTGCTTTTTGCTTCTCTTCTTTCTTCAGCTATTTGTAAAGATATCCTCAGATAACCACTTTGCCTTCTTGCTTTTCTTTTTCTTTAGGATGGTTTTGTTTCCTGCCTCCTGTACAATATTACAGACCTCTGTCCATATTTATTCAGGCATATTGTTAACTAGATTGAATCCCTTGAATCTATTCATTACTTCCAGTGCATATTTCACTTCTACATATTTACTCAAGAGAAAATATTTGTCTTTTCAAAGACTTATATGTGATGTTTATAATAGTTTTATTTGTAAAAACCAAAAACTAGAAACAACTCAAATGTCCATCTTCAAGTTGAGCAGATAAGCAAATTGTTGTCTATCCATAAAGAAGACCACTACTCAGCAGTAAAAAAGGATTGAACTATTGATACATGCTTCAATAATGGATGACTCTCAAAATAATTATGCTTAGTGCAAAAATCTAGACATAAAAAAAGAGGACATATTATATGATTCCACTGATATGAATGTCTAAAATAAACAAACTAATGATAGTGACATAAAGCAGATCAGTACTTACCTAGGAATGGATGGGGTGGGAAGGACTGGCAAAGCAGTATTAGAAATGACCAGGCGGAAACTTTTTAGAGTGATAAATCAGTTCATTATCCTGGTTGTGGTTGTAACTTCAGGATGTACAAATATCAAAACCTAACAGACTGTAGTTTAAATACCTGAAGATTTTGTGTCAGATGTACCTCAATAAAGCTGTTAAAACATGTACAAACACATGCACAAGTGATAGTACATAGCTCCTGAGCCTGTGTAATTAAAAAGATAAAGATTTCAGCTCTCTCCTCGCTGTCCTTTCTCCTTTCACTCTCTGTCTCTTGACACTTATTCTTGGAACCTAGCCGCTAGGTTGTGAGGAAACCTAGGCCACCTGGAAAGGCTATGTGTACTCTAACCATTATAGCAACAAGAGTTCTGCGATTATATTTTCTTTATTGTTTGCAAAGTGAACACTAATATATTAGGGATCTAATACTATACTGGGCTTAGAAGGGGGCAAGTGGAAAGAGACAGTGATATATAAGTTATGAAGGCTAAGTGTAGAAGCAAATAAACTTCAGTGATTAGGATCTTGCTCCTACCACATTTAATTACAATAACACAAACACCCAAACTGCAGCTAGAAAAGAAATAGATATATAAGTTTCCTTACTTTCAAAGGGACTGTGCTTCCCTAGAAACACCTTCCTGCTGAGAAGTCAGCAGCAATTCAGAAGAACTTGCCTGCTGCTTTGGCTTCCTACATCTCCTCACTTCACTATTGGTTTCGCGACATCTTAGACATCTATAGTCTGGCTATACATAAAAAAACTTCAACAGGAAGATGCTGTGAAGACCTGAATTTGAATCATCATAACTGTCAAAGAGAAGAAAACTCCAATTACACATATTTAAAGTTACTTGTTCCTCTGAATAATAAAAAATGTAAATCCTGTTATATATAGGCTCATGTACATAAAATCATTAAACTGCATTCTTCCCCTAGAAAAACCCATAATTAAAAACATGCTTTTAGAATTTTATGGTTAGTTTGCTTGTCAATTAAAATGAAAGATTTCACCTAACATTTATTAATAATTTCTTGTAAAGGGACATTACATACACATAGATTTTACCTCTTTCAATATCATCCATCGGGGATGCTGGGGACATCTTGTCTTTGGATGGAGAATGTTTTATAAGGTTGGGAGTCCTAGCTGAATTTCGCATTTGTTGCTGCTGCTGTTCTATTCGATACTGAATTTTACTGCTTCCTTCAAACCTGCCATTAAGAATAGCAAAAGGTCAAAACCAGTATGATGATTGCAATATAACAACAATTTCAACTTACAAAGCTGCTAAAACTGACAGCTTGTTCTTTATTCTAGAGATCTTTAAAATGTCATTCAAAGATTAAAGCATTCAGTTAATTCATTATATAACAAATGTTTATTGAGCCCTGCTATATACATGGTATACACACAGGTTCATTGAAGGATACAAACGTGAATAAAAACAAAACCACTGCTCCAAATTGAAGAGATAAGACATATACAAATGACTGAAATAAAATGAAATTATACATAAGTATACAAGAGGTACAATATATTTCCTAAATTTTGAAACTTTCATCCTGTTAAAATTAGATCACTCCCACATTTTTCATTTATAACATTAAGACATGTTACTAAAGAAGATTTGTATACTCTCCTTTCAATACTTTTAAGAAAAGAGTATATATAAATAACACAGTTATGCTTGACTTTGCTGCTCCCATTTCCTGTCACTAAATCCTATTAGTTCTTCCTTCACAAAGTATTTGGAACTTCATTTTTCTCTTCAATCCTACTCTCAAGAATCATGGTTTATGCATTTTCCTGTTTCCCACATGGTTTCATTTAAATCAATTTGCTTGGTATATTTACATTTCAAAACAAGAATGTAAGCATGTCGATCCCTGGTTAAAAAAAACTTTAATACAGTATATAACCACCGCCAATAAGACACTGTCCTAATTTCATAGTTAATATTGAAAGCATTAGCTCACCTAACTCTAGCTTCTTCCAGCCTCATTCCCCATTTCTAATATTGGTACACAAACAAAGAAACAAATTTCTGTTCTATTCAAGCAAGTCTTATTCATAGGTTCCAAATAAGTCAGATAAATTCCTACCTTGTTTACGTCCTCATGTTCTGATAATTAAATCAGTATTTTCTAAACTTTTCTACCAATAAAAATCATCTGAGAGGAGAGGATAATTAAAAAAAAAAAAAAGCTTCCTAGGCTCCTTCCCTGATCAGTTGAGTTTGGAAACTCATATGTTTAACAAACACACAAAGGTAATTCTTATCACCAAATATGTTTGGGGCAAACAGTCCTAAATCTTATCCTCCTCTTAAGGTACATCAATAAGAGCTCCCTTAATGCTCTGGTGAACCATAACTTCTCCCTTCTTTTAATTCCTAGAACAAGTTTTGTCTATACTATTAATATTTTTTTGGCTTTTATAGCACAGCCTTTTATGCTACATGTTAATTAATCTACTGCCTATTCCCACCTCCCCCCCAAATCTGAGATGGCTATACTCTCTTATTGACTTTTCTAATGCAATTATATGTTAACCCAATTAAAATGTAGGAGTTTTGAGGTTACTATTTGTATTGGAAATTCTCCCTTTCCTTGCTTCATGTTTTCTAGGTGCTTGATAAAATTTTACTAATGATAATGATATTATTTGGAGAGTGCATAATGGCTCCTTTCAGTCCAGTTCTACAAACATATCTACAATAGAATAAAGATATAACTACATATAAGAAAACATTTAGAAACAAAAGAAGCTTTTTTTTTTTTAATTTTTTAATTTTTTATTTTATTTATTTATTTTTTTTAAGAAGCTTTTATATATCATAGGGAGAAATGGTAAAAGCTTCTGGCTAAAGGATCTTCATCAAATTTAAACTTGCAAAAAAATCAAAACATCTTGTACCACACAGAAAAATCCTTATATAATAATGTGACTTAATCCAATAACTTTTTTCATTAACATTTTCTTTTTTTTTTTTATTAACATTTTCTTAGCAATTTATGTGTTGATAAAATATTTCTTTCATTAACCACATACCTTGTTTTTTTTACAGTGATGTTGCTGCTGAGTTTTTCTAGACGACATTCCCCAGTATCATGGTTAATAATCAAAATGCATTCTTTTAAGTAAGGTTTCTTTGAACCTTTGAAAACAGTTACTGGTGCAGTTGAACCCTGTTTAAAAAGTTAATTATTATTACTTGAAATTTATCATAGAAATTCAGTTGAAAGAGACTGAAATCTTCACTTCCCTGGTACCTCAGCTGGTAAAGAATCCGCCTGCAACGCGGAAGACCTGGGTTTGATCCCTGGGTTGGGAAGATCCCCTGGAAAAGGGAACAGTCCCACTCCAGTATTCTGGCCTGGAGAATTCCATGGACTGTATAGTCCATGGGGTTGCAGAGTTGGACATGACTGAGCGACTTTCACTTGAGATCTTCTGTTTTTCTCAGTCTACATTGTACTTCAAGTCACCTAAGTTAACTACCTAAATTTACTACTCTGGCAATAAGGACTATAGTAAAAAACACAGATGAAGAGAGACTGAGATCTCAAAATTGCTGTCTTGAGGAAAGAGACTAGAGGAAGTAGTTGCGCTAAGCCAGTAAAGATTTGTTTCATAAATCTTTGTAGATTTGGTCTACAACAGGCAATTGGGATTCAATTCTAATACAGGCAATATAATTTACAATAAGGGAACAAAAGTACTGAATTATATTTCCTACCCCTCCTCTTCTTCATTCTTAAATTTAATTTGTCAAATCTGAAATCTTATTAAAGGGGTGCTCCCCTATGCAGATTAAATAAAATGAATGTATCAAGAAACATGTTACATTAAACCCACTGATTAATTTTAGCACCCTTAAAAGTGGGCCAAGCAGACATTATACGCCTCATGATGTAATATAAAAGAAAGTACAAGGCACCATCTACACAGCAGTCTTGCCTGAATAAAAAGAAAAAAAAAACCTTACAAAGAATCTAACTCTCAACAAGCCTTTAAAAATAACTACGAGCTTATAGGAAACATGAGGAGAGAGAAACAAGTTACATAATACCAGACAGAAGTCATTTGAAATCCAGAATGTGGGTACATCCTCTAGGACAATTAATCTGGTTTCTCCAGCAAACTGATGTCATAATAGAGGTCAGGGAATTTTACAGCATAAAAGAGACATAAGAAACATAATATCAGAATGCAATATAGGAATATAAAATAGATAAACAATAAGGACCTACTCTATAGCAAAGGGAAATATGCTCAATATCTTATAATAACTTACAATGGAAAAGAATCTGAAAATATGGATAGATATGTATAACTGAATCACTTTGATATATACTTGAAATAACACAACCTTGTAAATTAACGATACCTCAATAAAAAATAAATGAATACATAAATATGCTATATAGAATCTTATATGGATTCCTAGGGAGAAAAGCTGAAAAAAGACAGTTTTGAAAGCATCATGAAAACATAAATATGGACCAGGTCTTATACATTTTATGTATATTTTATGGTAAGTGATGGTTAGCATGGTCCTTAAGTGAAAATAAAAATATCCTTATCAGTTAAGGATGTATACATAAGCATTTGTGAATATCTGGGATTGCTTTTAAAATATGACAGGAAAAAGAAAGGGTAGGTGACTATATTAAAAACAGCAAAATGGTGATAATTCTTGAAACTCAGTAAGTACATAGGAGTTCATTATACTATCCTATTTTCCATAATAAAAGGTTAAGAACCCTGGCTCACCCCTAACAACCCACATCTACTGACACGCTCCTCTTCTATCCTTTGTTCCTTCTTTCCTCAACCTTGAAGGAATTTTACGTTTCTCATTCTCTTACTTTATCCCACATATATGTATCCCTAAACAATATATTGTTATAATTGCTTGGTTTTGAGCTTTATAGAAGTACATTTAATTTTTACAGCACTAATTATAATAACTTTGTCGAACACAATAGTAATATTAGGTCAAGTTAGAACAAGGTGACTTCTAAAAATCTGCAGCCCCATGGAATGTAGCCCACCAGGCTCCTCTGTCTATGGAATTTTTCAGACAAGAATACTGGAGCAGGTTGCCGTTTTCTACTCCAGGGGAATCTTCTCCACCCAGGGATTGAACTCCTGCACCGTAGGCAGATTCTTTACCACTAGCTGCATTGTAGGTGGATTCTTCACCACCAGAGCGACCTGGAAAGCCCCCATAAAAGACTAAAATGAAGTGTTGCTCAGTCCTGTCAGACTCTTTGGGACCCCGTGGACTGTAGCCTGCCAGCTCCTCTGTCCATGGGATTCTCCAGGCAAGAATACAAGAATACTGGAGTGGGTAGCCATTCCCTTCTCCAGGGGACCTTTATGACCTAGGGATCAAACCCAGGTCTCCTGCATGCAGGCAGACTCTTTACCATCTAAGCCACGAGAAGAGTTGAAAGGGCATATCATATTTTAAAAGTTAACAATTATTAGACATTGTATACATGACCACAAGGAGGAGTATGAGATAAATTTTGTAATTGAGGATGCCATACAAAAGGGATACATTAGAGACATCTCAGAGGTTGGGAGAGAACATGATGAAGCCAAAAGAAAGAAACAAATTTTTCTAAGACAAAAATGATCTATAGGAAGTCAAGCATGCACAGCACATAGAAGAGGACCCATCTGGAGTGGCTTATAAGAAAGAGTGAGATGTGGATCACTCAGGAGAAGCCCTGGTAAGGTACAGAGCCAGAAGTATGATCTTGACAAATATACCTACTTGGCTGGTAAATATATTTTTTAGATGTCTTCACTGAAAACAAGTGAGTAAGATACTCCCAAATTGCAACCCAAGGGCTCCATGTTACATTTAAGAGATTCACGCAATATATTCTCCTTAAAAATACTTGTATTCTTACTTAGAATCGAAAGCATTTTAAAATACTTTATTGTTACTCTGAGTTTCTGAAGAAGGAAGACTGATTAGAATTTTTTTTTATTGCTCCAAGCATTTACAGTACCAAGATCTGCACAGATACTCAATGAATGTTCTTACGAATAATATGAACATTTTTTATTATAAATAAAAGTTAAACAGGCTGTTCACAATCCCTATGCCTGCCTTCTATACTCTGAACAATTTTTTAAAAAATATTTATTTATTTATTCGGCTGTGTTGGGCCTTAATCGTGGCACAGAGGTTCAGTTACCCAGTAACATCTGGGATCCTAGATCCCCGACCAGGGATCAAACCCACGTCCCCTGCATTGCAAGGCAGATTCTCAACCATCAGACCACCAGGAAGATTGCAAACAGCTTTTTAATTAAACTTTTTTACTCATTAAATTGAGCACCACTCTCATTTTAAACTTCAATTTCTGACCTTATTTCAGGTCCCAAGAAAGGGGTATTAAACTATTAAGGTACCAGGAAACTCCTAAGCATATGAACTCTCTTTGCTTCTGAATAACTGCTGAACACATCCTACTACCTCATGTTTCCTGCTATAACCTGACTTCAGAATGCAATTACCACTGCTATCCTCCTACCTTCTTTCCTTCTAGTTTTATTTTCCATCTGCTGACAGGCAAAGCTGAGCATGTTGGATTGTGAGTAACAGAAAAGAAAAGCAATCAGTAATGGAGTAGAAGAGCACAATAGTACTCCCAAAGTAACATGAGGGAAAACAAAGAAAAAAAGAAAAAAGAAGAGATGCTTCATAAATCTATTAAAGAACAAAAAGACAAAACGAATTAAAATAACTAATATATATACATATATATATATATATATATATACTATAACATGATAGAAATAAAAATCAAGTATATCATCTTTGAACTAAATGTGGATAGAATTCTAATAAAAATAGAAAGTGCAAATTAGGTTTAAAACTGAAACACAGAATATTCCATTAATAAAAGGTATATTTAAAAATGTAAGTAAATAAAAGAGACACTAAGATTCCATGAACATGCAAATAAAAAGAAAGCAAAGGTGGCAAAATTAATATTAAACAAGGTGGTATTTAAGCTTAAAATCACAAAAACAAGGTAAAAAGGTTTATTATACAATGATAAAAGATATACTTCATTTAAAAAATATAATTGTAATAGGACATTAAAGTAGGGCTCTAGTCCTAAAATAAGATAAAGTCCCAAGAATGTGGTGGGCTACTTTCCCAAGTGAGCTATGTAAAATTAAAGCAAAGAATCAGACTATATTTATCTTGGAAGGGACTTTGACCAACAGGGTCATCTAGAGTGGCATGTAGCCATCAGACATATGGAACTCTCACATGTCCAGGGTTTGAGAGATAAAGTTGTTGAGCAACCACTAGACATACATTCATCAAATATGACGTGTAGCTGGAAGTTTCCTGTCGGCAATTTCACTGAAGCCCACAAAAGTACCTCACAAGATAACACTAAACATATCCCAGAATTGGAGAGAACCAGTGACAAATCATTAGCAGTCAAGTATCTCTTTTCCTTTCAAAATTCAACATTTTGAAATTTTATAGCAGTCAACCATAGAGAGTTTTTTGTAAAAAAGAGAGACTTGTAAATGCCCAATGCTGACTCCCTTAAGAGTCTTCATTTTTATTCACTTCTTCTATTTGATACTATCAAAGAAAACCTAGGGAAATGAAAATGAGAAAATTTACCCTGTCAAAGAACCACTAGAACCTTAAGGTATTCCTAAAAGAATAATAAAAGTTCTATTTTATGGAATGCCTCGAAGCTTCTAGGCATTTTCACCAAGATGATGAAAATAAGTTGATAAAGAAAATAGGAGAATCTAAATGCCTCAAACTAATAATCAATATATTTCTACAAACATCCACAAAATTAAGAAAAGTGAAAAAATGTAAAGCTCCTACCTAAAGTTCTTTAATGAAGGAAGAAAGTGAAAGTGAAAGGGATTTGTGTCCAACTCTTTGTGACCCCATAGACTATACAGTCCATGGAATTCTCCAGGCCAGAATACTAGAGTGGGTAGCCTTTCTCTTCTCCAGGGGATCTTCCCAACCCAGGGATTGAACCCTGGTCTCCTGCATTGCAGGCAGATTCTTTACCAGCTGAGCTATAAGGGAAACCCAAGAATAATGGGGTGGGTAGCCTATCCCTTCTCCAGGGGATCTTCCCAACCCAGGAATTGGACCAGGGTCTCCTGCATTGCAGGCGGATTCTTTACCAACCGAGCTATCAGGGAAGCCCAGTGAAGGAGGAAAACTCCACAAAATTTGAGAATATAATTTCTATTCTTATTCACAATTGTTTACAGACTGTATGCCCCGGAGGAAAAAAAACTGCTCTTAGCAAACAGTAATTTTAACAATTCTTTTCCATTTCAGCTATGTGAGAGTCACAGGACAGTATAAAATTCAAATTCTTTTGCATTACACAATAGGCCCTTCTTTATCTGATTCATAAATATCTTTCCATCTCCTACCCTGTCCTTATAGGCACCCTTTCTTACCTAGTCATAGTGGCCTATATGTATGTATGTATGTAGTTCTTCAGATGTAACAGACTTTTTTGTTGCTTTGTTGTAGCCCATATCTTTCTTTTCTCTGCCTAAGAAGTCCTTCTCTCTTTCACCTGGGTAATTTCAACTCATCTTCCAAGACAGCATTCCTAATGCCTCCTTTCCTTTTCCAGGCTGAATGACCTCTCCTTTGTACTCCCATAATATTCTGTGTATACCTTTATGATAGTCCTTACATTATGAAACTTAAATCAATTATCGCCTATCTTTCTCATTAAATGGTAATATTTTTTAGGACATCTACCACAACTAGTCTACCTCTGTATTCTTTTTTTTTTGGCTGTGCTGTATATTATGTGGGAAAAACCACCTGATGTTTTTCAATAAATTTTAAATTTAGGTTTTTCTTTAATAAACCTCACAAAGCAAAAAAAAGCCTTAGATTACTGGGTACTTTATTTCCATACTATTTTAGAGACACCAGTATCTGAACATTTTTTAATAACAGAGTAATACAAAGCCTTACTTATCTACACTGTTTCACACTGAAATCTATTTTTCATTTCCTTCAGTTTCTAAGGGAGCACATGAGAAACATACAGTAAAATGCCCCCACGAATTTAATTAACATTAGGGAAAACTTCACAGGCACCAACTGATACAGTCTGACATAAAAGTGAGGTCTCAATGCATAGTGTTGGCTGATAAAAAGAAAAAGATGGAAGGCTAGATAGAGGATAGAGAGCTTACTTGCTATATCTCTAACCATGACAAGCCATCTCATAAATGTATATAAGAGAATGTAGATGAACTAGCACAAAACCATTTATATTACAAAAATTAAACAAAACAAAGAAAAAAAAATCTCAGAAAGTCTGGTGTTTTCTATGTTAAACTACAAATTTACACTCTTGGTTTTCTTTGAGAATAGATCAAGTGAGTATAAAAGAAACAAGTGAGTATAAAAGAAACAAGTTGAATGCTGAGAAATTTCTAACTCAAGGATTGAGAAAACTAGAGCATACAATGTAAACAGTATTTGATAACATCTGAAGATTTTTGAAATGGACAAAACTTTTGGTAAAGGCCCTGTGACCTTGTCTCTCTCTTTACCAACCCATTCCCTAAGTAAGTTATTGCTAAAATCACTCCGAAAGCACAAATCTAACCATGTTAATTCTCTGCTTAAAAACCTCTGAAAGTGAAGTGTTAGTCGCTCAGTCATGACTAACTCATGCTCAGACTCTTTGCAACCCTGTGGTCTGTCCATGGAATTTTCCAGGCAAGAATACTTTCTCCAGGGGATCTTCCTGACCCAGGAATTGAACCCTTGTCTCCTGTGACTTCTGATTTGCAGGCAGATTCTTTACCCACTGAGCCATCAGGGGAACTCTAAAAACCTCTAATGGTTCTCTAATACCTATGGGGTAAACTTCAAATTCTATATTACAACTAAAAGATTCTGTATAATCTGACCCCAATCTACCTTCACAGTCTCATATCAATCATTTTTCATCATTCTGCAATTTACTACATGCATTCATTTAGTCACAAAATTCTAGTCCTTTCTCCACAGAAACTTTTCACATATTGTTCCTTTTGCATAGAATATTCTATTCCTTTTATAACTGGTGAAATTCCACTTGTCCTTTAAGTCTTGGCCCAAATAGCATCTGCTTTGTGAAGCCTTTCAAGATTCCACCAGGCAGAGCATTTAATTCTGTTCACATGCTTAAACAGAATTTCATCAGTGCTCTAATCTATAGCACTAGATGTTCATGTGCCTGTCTGCTATAACAGATTTGGACTAGGTGTCAGAGGATATGTTATTATTCCTAGTTTGTAGTACAAAATCTGGTTCATAATAGTGATTTAATAAATACGTTTAGATCTCCAATTGTTTCACATCATTTAATAAGATAGTTCTTGAAAATTACAAAGTAAAGTTTAAGGTTTCAAGCATTTTAAAATTGTTTTATTTAAGATAGTTTAAGATTTTTTGCTTTGCTGTATTTATTAATTACTTTAACTGATCATCACTATATTAACGGTACAATTATTTTCATTGAAACTTAGTAAAAATCCTATAAAAAATCTCTTCAGTTTAAATATTAATATATATACTTACTTCTATATTTGGTAGAGTAATTGTCACCTGTTCACCTTTGCCGACTTCAAGCTCTCCTTCACAAGAAGTATCAATAGAGGCAGGTTTGAAGTCATCTAAAAATTCATACAGATACAGATTTTTATAAGATAGAATAATACCTGAATATCTAGATATAAAAAAATGAGCATGTTTCAGAGTGATAAATCATTTTTCAGCAACCAGTAATTAAAATGGATTAGAAGAGTCTTAATATTAAAAATAAACAAATAAAATACAATCCATTTTTTCTGTATACATAATTCTGAGAAAAAAAAGAAATAACTACATTCTAAAACAGTATTCCTCACATCATGATCCCTTAGAATCTGTTTATATCAAGATGATCCAAACAAAGATGTTCCACTGCTAAAAATGAAATAATGTCAGTGTCTTCACAATTTGCTAAAACCAATTGTCAGTACAACATTTTCAACTTTCAAGTTTTTGTCGTTGTTGTCCAGTCACCCAGTCGTGTCCGACTCTTTGCAACCCCATGGACTGCAACATGCCAGGTCTCCCTGTCCCTCACCATCTCCCAATGTTTGCCCAAGTTCATGTCCATTACACTGGTGACGCTTACCAGCCATGTCATCCTCTGAAGCCCTCTTCTCCTTCCCCTCAATTTTCCCCAGTATCAGAGACTTCTCCAATGAGTCGGCTGTTCATATCAGATGACCAAAATACTGGAGCTTCAGCAACAGTCCTTCCAATGAGTATTCACGATTGATTTCCCTCAAGATTGACTGCTCTGATATCTTTGCAGTCCAAGGGGCTCTCAGGAGTCTTCTCTAGCACCATAGATCGAAAGCATCAATTCTTTGGCGTTCTGCCTTCTTTACGGTCCAGCTCTCACAACTGTACATGACCCCTGGGAAGGCCATAGCCTTGACTATATGGACCTTCGTTGGCAGAGTAATGTCTCTGCTTTTCAACACACTATGTTTGTCATATCCTTCCTGCCAGGAAGAAACTGTCCTCTGATTTAAGGGCTGCAGTCACCATCTGCAGTGATTTTAGAGCCCAAGAAGAGGAAATCGATATGTCTACCTTCTCCACTTCTATTTGCCATGAAGTAATGGGGCCATGATCTTATTTTTTTCAATATTTAATTTTAAGCCAGCTCTTTCACTCTCATCAAGAGGCTCTTTAGTTCCTCTTTGGTTTCTGCCATTAGAGTGGCATCATCCGCATATCTGGGTTATTGATGTTTCTCCTACCTATCTTGATTCCAGCTTGTAATTCATCCAGCCTGGCATTTTTCATGATATGCTCAGTGTATAGGTTAAACAAACAGATTGACAGCAGGCAGCCCTGTTGTACTCCTTTCTCAATCTTGAACCAATCAGTTGTTCCATACACGGTTCTAACTGTTGCTTCTTGACCCACATACAGGGTTCTCAGGAGACAGGTAAGATGGTCTGGTATTCCCATCTCTTTAAGAGCTTTCCACAATTTGTTATGTTCAGGTTTTTGTTTTCTCCTAATTTCTTTTTATACCACCTTGGTCTCCTACTACCACTTGTCTGCTGTCCTGCGGAAAAGTGAGAGAGTTAGTCGTTCAGTCGTGTCAGACTCTTTGCAATCCATGGACTGTAGCCCACCAGGCTCCTCTGTCCATGGAATTTTCCAGGCAAGAATACTGGAGTGGCCATCTCCTTCTCCAGGGGATCTTCTCAACCCAGGGAACGAACCCTGGTCTCCAGCATTGCACGTAGATTCTTTATCTTCTGAGCCAAGAGGGAACCAAGGAATTCTGCTATCCTAGCAGTATACAAAATGAATGAAAACACAGCAAACACATATTCATGGGGAAACTTTAAACAAAGCTTATTTATTTAAACATCTTGAGTTTCTCATGGATATATATACCACTAAAAGATGTGTAAATTTAACCAAATCTGCCACTTCATAAGAAATTAAAATAAGCTTTCATTGTGGATTAAAGTATGTCATTAAAATATATCACCTAGATGGAACTTAGGGTGCTGAGATATAAATATTTCACATACTAAACAAGCTTAGAAACCTCTAAGAACACAAAGAGAAACTCCAACTAGATTAAAGACCTAAACATTAAGACCAAAAACTATAAAACTCTTAGAGGAAAATATAGGCAGAGAACACTTTGACATAAATCACAGCAAGATCCTCTATGACCCACCTTCTAGAGTATTGGAAATAAAAACTAGAATAAACAAGTGTGATCTAATTAAACTTAAAAGCTTTTTCACAGCAAAGGAAATGAAAAAAAAAAAAGGTGAAAAGACAATCCTCAGAATGGGAGAAAATAATAGCAAATGAAACAACTGACAAGGAATTAATATTCAAAACATACAAGCAGCTCATTGTAGCTCAAGAACAGAAAAACAAACAACCCAATCAAAAAGTTGAAACAGACATTTCTCCAAAGAAGACATACAGATGGCTAATACACACATGAAAACATGCTTAATATTGCCTATCAGTAGAGAAATGCACATCAAAACTACAATGAGATTATCACTTCACACCAGTCAGAATGGCCATCATCAAAAAATCTAAAAATAATAAATACTGGATAGAGTGTGGAGAAAAGGGAACCCTCCTGCACTATTTGTGGGAATGTAAATTGATGTAGCCACTATGAAGAACACTATGGAGATTCCTTAAAAAACTAGGAATAGAACTACCACATGACCTAGCAATCCCACTCCTGCGCATATACTCTGAAAAAACCATAATTGAAAAAGACATATGTACCCCAATGTTCATTGCAGCACTATTTACAATAGCTAGGACATGGAAGGAACCTAGATGTCCATGGACAGATGAATGGATAAAGAAGTTGTGATACATATATACAAGGGAATTTACTTAGCCATAAAAAGGAATGCATTTGAGTCAGTTCTAATGAGGTAGATGAACCTAGAGCCTGTTATACAGAGTGAAGTAAGTCAAAAAAAGAAAAACAAACATTGTATACTAACACATATACATGGAATCTAGAAAAATGATGCTGATGAACCTATTTCCACAGTGGCAGTAGAGACACAGACATAGAGAACAGACTTGTGGACACAGTGGGGGAATGAGAGGGTTGGACGAATTGGGAGAGGAAAATTGAAACATATATATTACCATATGTAAAACAGATAGCCAGCGGGAATTGGCTGTATGATGCAGAGAACTCAAACCTGGTGCTTTGTGACAACCTAGAGGGTTGAGATGGGATGGGAGGTGGGAGAGAGGTTCAAGAGGGAGGAGACATATGGATACCTATGGCTAGTTCATGTTGATGTATGGCAGAAACCAACAAAACATTGTAAAGCAATTATCCTCCAATTAAAAATAAGTAAGTTTAAAAAACTAAGATATGAAAATCACTTAAAACTAATTCACATCAGTATATATCAATGTTTGATAATAATTCTGATATAGAATTCCTTCACTGTTGCCAAGTTATCTTCTGATTTTTTTAAAAGAGAAGCCGGTGTTAGGTAAGAAGTTGGGCATGAGCAATGAGGGGTGGCCTATCCAAAAAGGATGCAAGCTGATCTCTAAAACAAAAATTTGGAACAATGGACTAAAGGGTTTAAAACAACAGACAAGTTATAGCTCAGTTCCACTCAAGTAGACAGATCTTCTGTTAGACAGACACTCCCAAGACACGGGAGCAGGCTGACCCCAAAGCAGCTGTCTTCCTCATCCCTGTTGGCTTCCCTCTTTTTATACTTCCTGTCTCCTCCTTTTGGTTGTGTCCAGTGCAAAATACGGCTTGTACCCACCACCAGTCAAGAAAAGGAACTACAAACGGGCATACACTCAAGGCCAACTGGCAATTGCAAGTTATGTAACAACAGACTCTGTTGTGTATGTCTTCTCATAATTCCATCTGTTATGATCAGATATATGTTATGTGTAGAATATTTACGAACTCTTAAAGGGCTCCTAGCTGCCTAAGGTTACGTGGAGAAGCGCCCGTGGTTAGTTTGTATCCACTATGTGCGCCAAGGGTGCATGTGTAGGAGTTGAAATAGTCTCTGTGGTTATTTTTGTAGTATATCTGTGAGCTCTTGGGTGTGCCTGGAATGTCCATTGTTCCAAATTTTTGTTGTGATGAGGTAAAAACCAAGCAAGAGAAATAAACCAATTTGACACTTGTAATCCATATTTTTGTATAAAGGATCTTGATTTTTAGGATTTACAACTAATTCATGTTAAAACAACATCTGTGGGGGTCAAACAAAACATCTGTAAAGTCAAAATCTGCCAGTAGGCTACTAATCTATAATCTCTATTTTAGTGTTTAAAAACTGATTCTTTTTCTTTATATCATTACTTTTGATCTTCACAACAACAATTTGAATTGAATATTCTCACACAAATTTTACTGATGGTGAACTCCTCTAAGTAATGAAGCCAGTAAAAGATAGGAACTCAAGCCACTATTCTTGCTGTTCAGTCGCTAAGTTGTGTCGCTAAGTCACTTTTTGTGACCCCATGGACTGCAGCACGCCAGGCCCCTCTGTCCCCTGCTGTCTCCTAGAACTTGCTCAGATTCATAACCACTGAGTTGGTGATGCTATATTATCATCTCATCCTCTGTCTCCCCTTTCTTCTTTTGCATTCCATCTTTCCCCGTATCAGGTGGCTGTTTGCATCAAGTTTAAGTATTGGACTCTCACCTTCAGCATCAGTTTTCCAGTGAACATTCAGGGTTGATTTCTTTTAGGACTGACTGGTTTGTTCTTCTTGGCAATCCGAGGGAGTCTCAAGAGTCTTCTCTGGCACCACAATTCAAAAGCATCCATTTTTCAGCGCTCAGCCTTCCTTACTATCCAACACTCACATCCGTACATGACTACCGGAAAAACCATGGCTTTGACAATATGGACTTTTTGGGCAAAGTTATGTCTCTTCTTTTTAATACTCTATCTAGGTTTGTCAGAGAAGGCAATGGCACCCCACTCCAGTACTCTTGCCCGGAGAATCCCAGGGACTGAGGAGCCTGGTGGGGCTACCGTCCATGGGGTTGTACAGAGTCGGACACGACTGAAGCAACTTAGCAGCAGCAGTAGCAGCAGCTAGGTTTGTCAGTTTTCCTTCCACAGAGCAAGTATCTTTTAATTTCATGGCTGCAGTCACCGTCTGTAGTGATTTTGGAGCCCAAGAAAATAAAATCTGTCACTGTTTTCACTTTTTCCTCTTCTATTTGCCATGAAGTGATAGAACCAGATGCCATGATCTTAATTTTTTTTTAATGTTGAGTCTCAAGCCAGGTTTTTCACTCTCCTCTTTTACCCTCATCAACAGACTCTTCAGTTTCTCTTCAGTTTCTGCCATTAGTCTGGCATTTATTCATAGGCTTTTAAGGGCTATGAATCTGGCCCAGTCTGGCATTTCTCATGATGTACTCTGCATATAAGTTAAATAAGCAGGGTGACAATATACAGCCTTGATGTACTCCTTTCCCAATTTATTACCAATGAGTTGTTCCATGTCTGGTTCTAACTGTTGTTTCTTGACCTGCATACAGGTTTCTCAAGAGAGAGATAAGGTGGTTTGGTATTCTGATCTCTTTAAGAATTTTCCACAGTTTGCTGTGATCCACACAGTCAAAGGCTTTAGCATAGTCAAAGAAGCATAAGTAGATGTTTTTCTGGAATTCCCTTGTTTTCTCTATGATCCAACAAATGTTGGCTCTTCTTCCTTTTCTAAATCTAGCTTATGCATCTAGAAGTTCTCAGTTCACATATTGTTGAAGACTAGATTGAAGGATTTTGAGCATATCCTTACTAGTATGTGAAATAAGTACAACTGTATGGTAGTTTGAACATTCTTTGGCATTGGAATGAAAACTGACCTTTTCCAGTCCTGTGGCCACTGCTGAGTTTTCCAAATTTCCTGGCATATTGAGTGCAGCACTTTAACAACATCATCATTTAGGATTTGAAATAGCTCAGCTGGAATTCCATCACCTCCACTAGCTTTGTTTGTAGTAATGCTTCCTAAGTCCACTTGACTTCACACTCCAGGATGTCTAACTCTAGGTGAGTGACCACACCATTCTATATTATACTCTACCCTTCTATATTATATGGCTTCTTTGCCTTAGATCCACAGCTCTGAACTTTTGTATATATGCGTGTGTCTGGGGGTTGGTGATAGGAGGTGAGCAATAGTCATAAGTCCCTTTGGGAATCTGATGAAAATTATAGACCAGCTATAGATTCCTGTCTGCATAAAAATGCATTTATGAAAAACACATCAAATACTATATAATTTCAAGGGATTCACAAGCCCTTAAAAGCCTATGAATAAATGCCTATACTATATGAGAAACACATAACATACAGAAATGTACTCAACATATCTGTAGCTTCACTTAATGATAAGCTGGAATTTATAACCAATAAATCTAGCAAAACTCTTCTGAACCAATCTACATTTCTAATGATTACTGTTGGAATTAATAAATTCCACTTTTTACTTGTTTATCTTAAGTAGTGTTATCTTTTATTTACCTCACACAATAAATTTCTTTTAAAGTATACAACTTTTGTGTTTCAAGGGGTTAAATAGAGCTCTAAAACTACAGAATTTATTGAATAATCTCATGTCATGCTTTGCATATGTTTTTTAATGTCTAAGTTGCTATGATTCCAGACTAAAAAGTTTCTTTCTTTCAGTTTTTCTTAGTTTGGAAACCTCACTACTAATTTTATCATTTGTTTATTTTCTCTGGATTTCCTTCACCTATATTATCTTCAAGTTTACAACACAATTACTTATACCACATTAAGAGTAAAAAACATTTCCTGTTTTGTTCTCAATACTTTTCTGTTACTTTTTGACTGTTTTGGCTGTAGCATCACACAATGTCAGTATCTTCACAAAGGAGCCCACAATTATTATCATAAATTTATTTCCTGGGATTTGAACTAATTCAACTAACTCCAAAATGCATACCCTTTCCATTATACCACACTAATCAGAAGAACATTACTGTAAACATAATTTTAATCGATATTCATTAGTGTACTCTCTAATATTTGCTCACACCAAAGCTTAACAACCACTTTTTTGGGAGTGGCTCCACTTGGTGCCTCACAGTCTTCCTGCAGTCATTGTCCATGAGCTCATCACTTTATGACAGCAAAAAAATGGTATCATTTACAAACTTAGGAATTTCAGTCTTTATTCACTTATCTGGATATAAATTGTAAAACTAGTGCTAGCCCAAATTCAGCACTTGTTCTAGTGAGTCCTATTGCTCAAACTCTTCTACCCAGTGAGGCATCTGCAGTTAAGCATTCAGTTTATCATTTATAGAGCACCCCACATCTTCCCTACCACATGCCAACTATCTTTTGATAGGTTTTACTGCCAACCCCTGATAAATGCTTTCTGAAAGTCTAAATAAATTACTTTTACTGGTACTCCTCATACACATTTGAATATAACCTTTGAGAATAATGTTGACTACTATTTATACTCTACCATGTACCAAACACTATGCTAGGTTGTTTATACTATCTTATTTAATTCTGAAACTCTGAAATGTAGATGCTATTATTATCATTTTACATTTAAAAAACTGAGACTGAAAACTCAGAGAATGTTCCCAAAGATATATTACATATATAGGTGGTGAAGGTCAGAATTCACATCCAGGTTTTTCCAAAACCTAAGTGTATTGAACAATTACCCAATTACCTAAAAACAGAATACTACTTTCTTCCAGGCACCACTGATTTGAGTGTTTGTTATAAATTAGGCCCACCCTGAAGGGGATTAAGACGTACAAACCTCCAGTTACATAATAAATAAGTCTTGAGGATGTAATATACTGCATAAGGAACAAGGTCAATAATATTATTATAACTTTGTATGGGGACAGATGGTTATTAGACTTATGGTGGTGATCATTTCATAATGTATGCAAATATAAAGTCATTATATAGGACACCGGAAACTAACATATGTCAACTTTGTTTCAATAAAAACTTTTTAAATAAATAAATGGTTTTTATTTATTTAAAAATGCTAAAATATATTCTCACAAATTATGATACTTTTAATATGTATTTTCACAGCCTGACCTGTTAAAAAACTTAGAAGATTATAAAGATATTTACATTTAGTGGATAAATGAAAGCTTTGAGCATTATGTAAACCTGATACTGAAAATATTGTATTTGTCACATATCTATCAATTTCAGAATATTTCATAATTTTAATAAAAAATGAGAGAATGCTGAATTTATTGCTTCATTCTATAGATAAGATGAGGTCAGCAATTTAAAGTGAATTTTCTAAATTACATAGTTAATAGAAAAGTTGAAATTAATGTATTATGAAATTAATGTATTATGAAATTAATGTATTATGTGTGTATTTCTGTTCTACTTCATTACTGAGCTTAAACATGAATATATTTTTTTAAAAATAGAAACAGTTCTCCATCAATCTCCTTCAGAAAAAATATATCTTTATGCACAGTAATGATAATTAAAAATAATAAACATTTTTGTTTTCCAGAAAGAAAATGCATAATTTTTTTTAAATAAATAAAGAAATCATGTCCACTTTCCTGTAAGAAAGTCTACAGTTTTCATCACTTACTCTGAGTCCTTAATGGGGTAAGAATCACATGGGAAATGAGCCAATCTTCAAGGATAATGGCTGGTTTTACTTTCTTAACTCTAGAAAGGTTCTGTCTGCTTCAACAAGAAAAAAACTAAGGGCTGAACACCTTTCTAATGTCTTCCACAGGATTAAAAGTATATTCAAACACCTGGGTTTATTGTGGTTATTACTGTTGCTGTTTTTTTATTTTCATTCTTGTAACTGGATCATCCAATACTCTGATTCTGAAGACACAATTCCAGCATTTTGAGAACTTGTATAAACAAAAGACTTTAAGGCATCTGCAAAGCACTTTTCAAAGTCTATTTCTTTTTCACTTAATTTGGGCCTTATGCCCTTAAAAAGATATAACCAAGTGTCATGAAAATCGAGTCTTCAGCAAATTTGTATAATCTGAAAACATAATTAAAAAAAATTAATATATGATGACTGGAAACCTGAGAAAGAAGAGGAAAGGAGAAAGAAGATATTATTTGAGAGAAAGGCGTGGAGAAACCAGATAAAATTCTACCATAGTTTTGGAAAATGGAACTGAAGAAGGAGAGAAACTGCACAGCCATCACAAGCTGTCTCACTAGACAAAGTGTGGTAAAGAAGGGTCAGTGTTGAAGATCTGCTTGCAAATACTCCTCTATTTATTCTATCAACTGGGTATTAATTTTGCTTAATAAAACCCTTTCATAAAATGTAAAAATATATCCTTGGAGAGTTAAACCTATAGGCTCTTGATATCTTCACTGTGAGTTACCACAATTAGATTGTGTACAACTAAGAAAACCTAGCGAGAATAGTTTTAACAAAACATGAAACACTTCAGAGCAAAAACTGTAAAGATCTCTAATACAGTCTAACAACAGAATGACTGAGAAGGGTGGAATGATGAGACACTAAGGAAGGGTACTGTAGTAAGAGGAAGTGAAAAAATACCTACTTTACAATTTTGCCACAGAAAAATAAGAGGTTATGACCTAATGATTTCAAAGTTTCCTTCCCACTCTATAATTCTATGAGGGTTATTATGCAAAGAATAAATGTTTTACATACCAAATTATAATATACTATAATTTCCTTCCTGGAATCTACACCATCCAACTATTAAAGCAAAAGAGTTCTATTTCCTACCTCAACAACATAAAAGAGGAAAATGTATCAAAACTAGTTCCAGAGGACAAAAGAGCTAATAAATCAACAGTGCACCCTTCAATACTGTGATCATCAGTATTTGATAAATGATTGAATGAAGTCAGCGGTCCAAAAGAGATACAGATGTTAGAATGATCCAGAATCTTTCCCCAGAAATACACTAAATAAGAACCCCCATCAATCAGAGACACCAAAAGTGAAGACAGGAAAGAATATTTCCCTACCAAACAAAAGGCGTTCTCCTTCCCATTTCCCTTTGCCCCCCATCCACTTGTCACCTTACTACAGTTGTTCCTTGAGTAACACGCATGGGGCTGAGATTCACAGGTCCACTTACATGCGGAATTTTCCCCCTCTAAATAGAGTAGCTGTATTTTTATCTTACAGATCTTCAAATTAACGAAGTATGAGGAGAAGTGTGTGTTCCATTAGAGGTCACACACATGGAATCAAAACACTAGAGTTTGAGTCTGATTCTACCCAACGGCTTCAGCTTCTGGACCTCGGGTGAGTCGTGCATCGACTCCCTGGTTTCTGAGGCAGAGACAGCAATAAGTGGATTTTCCACTGCGCGAGGTCGACACCCCTAACCCTTGCGTGGTTCAAGGGTCAACTGTACCTTCCTTTCCACCTCTGAATCGTCCACCAGTCAGCTCTGACTCCATCCACAGTCGCCTCTGCAGACCTACCCCACAGAGCGTCCCTTTCTACCTGCTGTTGTGCTTAGTCGCTCAGTCGTGTCCAACTTTTTGCGACCCCATGGACTGTAGTCCGCCAGGCTCCTCTGTCCATGGGGATTCTCCAGGCAAGAATACTGGAGTGGGTTGCCATTTCCTCCTCCAGGGATCTTCCCAACCTAGGGATGGAACCCAGGTCTCCCGCTTTGCAGGCCGATTCCTTACCGTCTCAAACCACCAGGGAAGCCCTGCTGGTCTCACTTAAATCACTCCACTTAGAATTACCCACACCTGCTGCTTCCATCCGCCTGCTTCTACCGGCCCCCTAGCACTTTCAGGATAAGGCAGCGGGTTGCACAGCGCAGCCCATTTTCCCATAGAATAAGAGGATCTGTTCGAACACGACTTGGAGAGGGTTGTGCTTCTGCACCCCCAAAACCAGAACTCCTCCCTTTCCCCTCGGGCGTCCTCACTCACAGCGCACAGTGTGGAAGGCGCAGCGAGGCTGCTTCTCAAAACTGCCCCCTAACTTGAGAACTCGCTCGCGGCTGTCAATATGCGAAGGTCCAGCTGCTCCATTCATCCTTCTCCTGCGGCTCTGACTTTGCTTCGGCCGCTAGCTCCCACTACCAGTTGCCAACTCAGCCTGAACCAGCTGCGCTTGCTGCTGCGAGCGCAGCCACCACGGACTCCGCCCCGCGACAGCCGAGCGCCGTCCCACTGAGCGCTGATTGGCTTCCTGGAGAAGGGCGCCCCGCCCCTTGACCGCAAGGCTCCTGGTCCCTGCGCCAACTTCACGCGTTGCGACGCACGCAGCCCCGGGAGGCTGCGCTTCTGAGGTAACGCGCTAGGAGCCTGGTTCTTTGGTGGAGCGACGCGCGGCGGGAATGAGGTAGCCGACTTGAAGTGACGTCTGGGGAAGGAGCAGGCCCCGGTATACCCAGAGGGCAGGACCACAGGCTTCTGGACCAAGTGACCGGGCTTTTAGGAGCTCTTAGAGGGAGAACCGGCCTTTTTGAGGAGATGTGTGTAAACTGAGGATGGGTAGGGGCGGAGAGTGGGCACGAGGCCTGATGTCTTGTCTGAGGCCTGGTAGTGCCAAAGCCGCGTCTAGAATCCGGAGTAAAGGAGTCCATGGCCTCAGAGCGCCTTCTGTGGACCTGACTGGAGGCGACGCTGTTACCTCAGCAGTTGTTGTTTGCCCTTATGTTCCTGAGGAAGTTCCAGGTGGTATTAGGACCGAGATGGAGGAGGGGGAGGGGTTGAGGGGGGGTTTTAAGAAGGAGGGATAAAGATTCAGAGTTAGGAACTGCAGATATTTAGGATTAGTTGCAGCTAGGTTGCATTGGGTTGCCGTCTTCATTTCTTTCCTTCACAGAGATCCTTGGCGTTAAGGGCACGGCCTGGAAAAAAGAGATTCCCAGAAGATCAAGGCCAGAGAGCTTTTGCTGTGGTAATTGGGTAATAGCATTAATTATTGAAAAATAATGTCTTTTGTTTTTTACCGCCTAAAACGTTCATGACGTTAAGGGTAAAGTTGACAGATATGCTGTATTAGAGGAGAAGCACCCAAGAGAAAGTTTACAAATAGTTGCCATAACAGCGGTGGCTTTTCAAGGTGATTGAAAACTCCCTTTCTTAACTGCTACCTTCTCCAAATTGTCATGTATTATTCCAGGCAGGAAGATGTACTTGGCAGCCTCAGCGTATCTGCTTGTCTAAATTCTGCCCTTTTAAAGTGTACTAAGGCTGTTTCCTGTGGTAGTCAAGCACTCGGGTTCTGGAGCCAGAATCTTTGGGTTTGAACCCCAGTTTCATACTCCACAGAGTGACTTGTGCGAACCAAAGTTAGGTATGCTCATCAGTAAAATTTTGGGAAAAAAATAATGGTACTTATAACTTAACACTTTTTCAGAGGATTAAATGAGGTAGTACAAGAAAGCATTTAAAACAATGCCGTAAAGTAAAAGCTCTCTGAATGGTTAGTATTTTTGAGATTTGACTGTCATGTAACATTTTAGGGCCATCTTTGGTGGCTGCCTTCTTTTCCAGATTTTAAATTATTCTAAGAGGTATTATTTTGTTTACAGCTTAGAAAGCTTATTCATGGAAGCCCAGTCTTCTGACTCTATATGTTTTTCATTCTTATCATCTATATCATGTATTTGGCATTTAACATTTTATAGAATTAAATATTTTATTTTACATATTTGTATATATGAGTTTGTGGACACTTTTCTTTCCTAACCAGAATGTGAGCCGAGAATCTGTCCTATATAAAATCTTGGTGACCCTTACCTCTGTCATAGAGCTGTGTGCTTGTTTGTTGATCATGATAATGTTTCAGTAATGTTTTTTTGTGTTAACCAGGGATCAAGAACAGTGTTATAAGTCTGTTTTACTTTAAAAAGGCAACATATTAAGTACCTACCACCCACCAAGTACTAATCTATCCTCTGGGAATATAGCAGTGAATCAAAGAGATAAGAAGGCAGCCACTAGGAATGGAATGAGTTTTGCCCTTGTGAGGCTTACCTTCTAATGTGAATTTTCTCTAAACATATATTTAAATAAACTATATTGTACTAGCTAGCCCAGGAAGAAACAGATTAATGAACTAAATAGAATCCAAAAATATATTGAAGTGACATTTCAGGTTGCTTCTCTCGTATCCATTCATGATAAATTACCTCAGGAGTTTATGAAAGCTATGTGCATTTGTTCTTTTTTCATCAATCTGTAACTTCATCTAACTTTATAGCTTCCTATCATATACCACTCAGAAAACTAATTTACATATGTTTTGAAGGTTAAGTTGTAAGTAAGTGAAGATATAAGTAAAACAAAATCATAAAAAATGTAGAAAAATTTAGGAGATTATATTTTATCTCTTAGGGTAGGAAGGACCTTTGTAAGCGTGACACCAAAAAGGTAGAAGTCATAGAGGGAAAAATTGTGATACTTGACTACATAAAAATTGTAAATCTGTGGTAAAACGTAATTAAACTTTAAAAAATAAACGGCCAACAAGGATAAAGTGTTTATGAAAGTGAAAGTGTTAGTCCCTCAGTCCTGTCCAACTCTTTGCAACCCCATGGACTGTAACCTGCCAGACTCCTCTGTCCATGGAATTCTCCAGGCAAGAATACTAGAGTGGGTTGCCATGCCCTTCTCCAGGAGATCTTCCCAACCCAAAGATCACACCCATGTTTCCTGCATTGCAGGCAGGTTCTTTACCTTTTGAGCTACCCAGGAAGCCAAAATGTGTTTACAGGCAACGTAAAAGATAAAGGGTGTCTAATCCATGTATGAAAAGCTTAAAGCTTCTACAAAGGAATAAGACAAGCTAATAGAAAAATTAAGGGATGTAAATAGAAATTATGTAAAAAAAGAAATGGCCAGTAAATGTGAAACATGTCAAACCTCCCTAATAATCAAAGAAACAAATTAAAACAGGATGGTATCATTTTTCACCTAGCAAATTGACAAAAATGCAAAATATAACATTATTTACTATTAAAGGCTTAGTAAAATGAGCACCTTCAAACATTGTTGCTGGAAATATAAATTGGAACATCCATTTTGGAGAAAAGTTTATTGTCTAATGAACAAATTTAAAAATATGTATCTTGCCATCCAGCCATCTGACTTGAAGGGAGAAATTCATCCCACAAAGAACTATCATGAGTACATAAAAGTACATGTACTATCAAAGTACATGTACTTTGTTTTTTTTTTAATTTTTTTATTGTTTATTAATTTATTTATTTTAGTTGGAGGCTAATTACTTTACAGTCTTGTAGTGGTTTTTGCCATACATTGACATGAATCAGCCATGGGTTTACATGTGTTCCCCACCCTGACCCCCCTCCCACTTCCCTCCCCATCCCATCCCTCTGGGTCATCCCATTGCACCAGCCCTGAGCACTTGTCTCATGCATCAAACCTGGACTGGCATTCTGTTTCACATATGATAATATACATGTTTCAGTGCTGTTCTCTCAGATCGTCCCACCCTCAGCTTCTCCCACAGAGTCCATAAGACTGTTCTATGCTCTGTGTCTCTTTTTCAAGACATGTACTTTGATAGTCATTGTAGCATTCCTTATAATGGCATGCATTCTGAATAACTTCCAGTAGAGGAGATGCTTAAATATATTTTGATGCACTATTATGAAGGAAGCATAGCATAATACAGCCATTGGAAAGAATGAGATTAACTCTGTCCACTTTCTTGGAAAGTTGTATGCATTCTATGTGCCAAGAGTTGTGCTGGGCTTTTTTAAAAAATATTTCCAGAAAACTTGTTTTTTAAATGATTTATATTTTACCTAATAAGGAATGCTTTCTGGATGCCTGTATTATGACCAAAAATGTGAACTGTGGTGCCAGTTATGAAGAATAATAGCTTAAAAAGTGAGTTAGAAATAGGTTTTGGGAAATATGTTTCGTGTTTTTTACTCTTTTATGTGGGAAGGGATATAATGAACATTGAAATGGAAATTTGAGTCATGTTGATCCGTATTTGAATACTTTACAACGTGGAGGAGGGATGGTGGAAGGATGAAGGTTTCTTCTTCAAACTTTACTTTTTTTTAATCTGTAAAGTGGAGATGATTAAAGGCTCTGACTCCTAGTCCTGTTGTAAGGATTAAATGAGATAATACTTATGAAAGCACTTCACATGATGCTTAATTCAAAGTAAACAATGTTATGTTAGCCTTTATTAATTATAAATAAATAACATCTATACTTTTTTATGGTTTCTTTGAGCTTTAAATGCCTTAAAACTTTTTCTAAAGAAAAAGTTTAGCAACAAATTAAATTAGGATATGGATTTTTTTTAAGATAATTGATTTTGTTTACTATGCTATTTATAAACAAGCTTCAATTATTTTACAATAAAATTTCTGAATTATGTGTTGGGAATCCCCAAGACCAACTTCAGGTTCAGTGATTTGCTAGGAGGGCTCATAGTTCTCAAGATATAATTATATTCACAGCTATGATTTATTATACTACAAGGACACAAAATAAAGTCAGCAAAGGGAGAAGGCACATGAGGTGAAGTTCAGAGGAAAACAGGTGCTCTCTTCTAAGAGAGCCTTATCCCAATGGAGTCACACAGGATAAAGCTTAATTCTTCCTGCAATTAATTGTGATAACATGTTGAAGTGTAGTCTACCAGGGAAGCTCACTAGCAACTCAGTGACCAGAGTCTTTATTGGAGGATAGTCATGTAGGTGTCCTCTGCTACCATATACCAGAATTCCAGACTTCAGGAAGGAAAGCAGGTGTTCAACATAAACCACATTGTTTTTACAAACTGTTTAGGCCCAGTGAACCACACTCATATTAAGAAATTGGTGGAAACCTCCTGAAATCCAAGTTCTTAGACACAGCCAAGAGCCAGCCTTATAAGGAGACCTTTGAAAATGATAGCAGTCTTAGGCCTGTATTGGGCTTCCCAGGTGACTCAGTGCTAAAGAATCTACCTGCCAGTGCAGGAGATGCAAGAGATGTGGGTTCAAACCCTGAGTCGGGAAGATCCCCTAGAGCAGGAAATGGCAACCCAATAGCAACTCCAGAATTCTTGCCTGGAAAATTCCATGGACAGAGAAGCCTGATAGGCTGCACATAGGGTTTCAAAAAGTCGGACATGACTGAGCACACATACACACACAGGCTTGGATTAGCTCTTTTCTGCACACTTTCTCTTTTATGATAAAAGAAAATGAACTCCTAACCTAGGATTGTTGTGCAGATTAGAGAGAGTGAGTGTGACACACCAAGCACAGTTTCGGACTCTTAGTGAGTGCACAATAAGCAGTACCTACTGTAGCTGTTACATTAAGGTATAAGAATCTTTAACTGGAGAAATCCAAGTTTCTTCCTATAAGGAAGAAATGAGAGACATCTACCTTTCACTTTTCAAACCAAGCAAAGCTATTACCATTTATGTGTTTCATAAGTTATTTAGGGGGTGACCTAACTAAGGACTGTTGACCTTTGTCTTTCTGATTCTGTTAAATATAGGTAGTATGAGAAATGAAGCCAACAGGTACAGACCCAAGAATCTTATCCCTGGCTGCTGAAGTTGCAAAAAGTCCTGAGCAGAATGTCCCTGTTATACTGTTGAAGTTAAAAGGTAAGAAAATCTTTTTTGTGATAGGCTAATTTGTTTAAGTAACAAACAAATTCCATCATATTAGCATTTGTTTTTAATTTGTTCAGTGAAATCTTAACATTGTGATAAAGCAGTGATTTCTTCCTTTTTAATGTATTTTTAGTTTTCATTCAACTTGTAGAAATACAGATAGCTCTTGGATTTATTGAGCATAAATAAGTATATCTTATTTCCTTTCACCTTAGAAATAATAAACAACACACCTTTAGGAAGCTCAGAGTTGAAGAAAATCAAACAAGATATATATTGTTATGATCTCATTCAGTATTGCCTCTTGGTCCTCAGTCAAGATTGTTCTCGTATCCGGGGTGGTTGGACTACAGTTTCCCAGCTAACACAGATATTAAGGTAAAATGAAGCAATAAGTGATCTTTTTGTTGAGGGATATAGTAGTAGATTCTTATTTTCAAATTTGCTTTCTTTTCTTAAAATCTCGCTAACAAACATTGACAACTGCTTCCATGGTATGTTATGGATGTATATTGTTCCTAACTGTACTTGTGAGTATTTCACTGTCTAAAATTTCACTCCATAAGCTCTGCAAAGATGGTGATCTTGTCTCATGCTCACCACTGAATCCCAAGGACCTTATAGACTCTTTATTGACTAAAGAATACGGAAGAAACAGATTAAGACACTGGCCCTATACTGGAAAAACTTAACAGTAGAGATGGGATGACAATCATGTGGATTTATCATACAAGGCAGAATGAAAGAGGTGCTGAAATGAAAGGCATTTCAGGAGAGATACAGAAACTATTCATTTCACAGTATATTGATTTAGCTATCTCAAAGTTATATTTCATTAGTAACCCAAATCATGCCAATAAATTTAGAAGCAGCATTTACTGATCTATTGCCATGCTAGAAATTAAGAGAAAAAGAAATCGAAATCTTTTTTTATATAGGAGGCAATAAAATAAGCCAGATGTTCTCAGTGTCTAAGCCGCTTCCTAATTAAGTAGCTGAAAATATGCAGTACTAATTGGATCTTAGTTTTTGAAACTGCTTACTCATAATTAAAGATAGATAAAGGCCAGATTCAAGGTATACCATTAGGTATAACTTAACAACTGTATGTAATATTTTTATACCTTAATTTTCAAGATTATTTCCTGAAGTAAATAAAGCCTTATGTCTTTGTTGTTTTAGATATGTTAGCTCATGGAAATATTGATTGAGCTAGACTCTCAGAAGTAGACTCCAAGTCTCAAGAAATCCACATGTTTGTGAATGTACAAAAATGTATTTCATTTATTAACATTTTCAGTAAAAATAGTACTTTTAATTAACTTTAGAAATGAAAGGGAAAACAGAAACTGATGCATGTGGGTATAAATATCTTGACCCTCAGAACCAATATGCAAAAAAAAAAAAGACGTATTGGTTAAGTTTTTAGTATACTCGATATGTAGTAACTGTTACACAGGCCTCAAGCATCAGTACTTACTCATTAGAATACAAACATAGAGACCATTCTTGGATTGGGGGCTTTTTTTGGTATTAGTTTGCAGAAATACTTTTTATTATTGAACCTTTTGAATATAGTCATTTCATACCTAGGGGATGACTTTATGTATGGTTTCAAGAGGACCCATTTCTCTAAATGACCTTTCATTGTATGCTGTGGAATGTGTCTGCTAGAGTTTTTGCTGTTTGTCCTTCTGATGTAGGGAATATGCAGTCAGATATTTTGCAGGTTTTAGGAAAGGAGATCTCTTGGAAAGAATTGGTATAAAATTAGAGTGTTCCATTTCCTAATCTGTCCCTTGTAGACTAATACTACCCTAGCTATTTTTCAGCTGTCTGATGTCTAAAATGTATCAGTTAACACATATGTTATTCCTGAGTTAAATTCTCAAGGTATTCTATTGCTTTTAGAGTGTGTGTAGCCCATTGACTGAAAACTTGCCTCTTTCTCTTGTGAGCCAAGTGTATTTTGTTTCCTGAAGAACTGACAAGTAAATTTTTAGAAAATAGACGTCCTAGCTCTAAGTACAGGCAAAATTCACACCACTGTTTACTTGTTAACAAAGTTGTTACACTAACTGTCCATTAAAAATTCTTTATTGGCTTGACAACAAAAGAAAGATACTAAAAATTCTCATTAAGACACAGTGTCTAGAAGCCTTAGCATTTGTCTAAACTTCGTAATTGGCACAAACTGAGTCACAAACTTATGCTCTTATTTCAGCCATTGCTGTGTGGGCTTGGAACCAGGAGAAGATGCAGAAGAATTTTACAATGAATTACTTCCATCGGCTGCAGAAAATTTTCTGGTTTTGGGGAGGCGATTACAAACATGTTTCATCAACGCAGCTAAGGTATGTTTGTTTACTTAGGGGTTTGTGTTTTGTAGCCAAACTGTTTAAATCTTGAGATGATATCCCACATTCTTTTTCAGATGTGCGGTATTTTGCTGAAAGTATAATTAGAGTGGCTTCCAAGGTGGCTCAGTGGTAAAGGATCCACCTGCCAGGCAGGAGACATGGCTTCAATCCCTGAGTCAGGAAGACCCCCTAGAGAAGGAAATGGCAACACATTCCACAATTCTTTCTTGGGAAATCCCATGGACAGAGGAGTCTGGTGGGCTATAGTGAATGGAGTTACAAAAGAGTCGGACATGACTTAGTGATTAAACAACAACTAGAGTAATGGATTGGAGAAGGCAATGGCACCCCACTCCAGTACTCTTGCCTGGAAAATCCCATGGACAGAGGAGCCTGGTAGGCTACAGTCCATGGGGTCGCTAAGAGTCGGACACGACTGAGAGACTTCACTTTCACTTTTCCCTTTCATGCACTGGAGAAGGAAATGGCAACCCACTCCAGTATTCTTGCCTGGAGAATCCCAGGGACAGCGGAGCCTGGTGGGCTGCCGTCTATGGGGTCGCACAGAGTCGGACACGACTGAAGCGACTTAGCAGCAACAGCATGTTGGTAGTGGAGTACATAGTGGGACATACATAGGATTTTATGGCCTAAACTGAAAACTTTTTAAAATATACATATACATATATGAAGACATGCATAAATATGTGTACACACACACACATACATATATTCTATGTTTAAGAATAGAAAAGCACCTATGCCAGAATTTTGAAGTGACTTAGGGGTAAATTTTGGTAACCAGTCTCAGAGGCCATGAATTTAAGTTTGACATTATCTGATGGACTTTTAAAAGAAAGTAGTAATTTTAGGAACCCAGCAGTATCCTTTGAGATTGGTAGCAATGACGATTATGTACCCTTTCTTTCAGTGAAACTGGCTAAGGCAGTTTATTGGACTAAAGGGATTCTTGACCTAATGTGACACTTCTTTCTTTTTTGATTGTTGTTACATTTGTTAGTACATGTCTGTTTAAGCACCTGTCTAACCCTGCACTAGAATAATAGGAAGAAAATGCTTTCATTATTATAAAGAGTAACCATAGCAATCATAGTTTTGCTGTTATTACTTCTATGCCATAGTACATTCAGAATGTGGATGAGATTAATGGCCTTTATATTAACTTTGCAGTAAAATTACATGGCCAAGGAAAGGCAGAACTGTGAATGTATTCTGTTTCTTATTTCCCACTTTGACACATACTCTAATCTAGAATAATTCCTCACTGTACTTTCCAGAAGGAAAGAAGCAGAAAAAAATTGTCATTTATTTGTTGGATAAATATTGATTTAACTATGTGTTTGAACTGTTTTAGACACTGGGTGTATAGTATATAGTGGGTGTATAGTGGAGAGCTAAATAACATTGTCTCATGCTCTCATGGAGTCACAGAGTAGAAGTTGCAACTGAAATACACTAAATGCTTTATATGCTGACATCTATATGTTCATATTGCAGTGATGTTCAACCTTGGCTGCATACCCAAGTCAGCCACCTAACTGTGTAAAAAGTAGATGTCTAGACTTTTAACTTTGGAGATTCACATTTCTGTATGTTTGGACTAAAACCTGTGCATAGGAATATTTTTAAAACTCCGTAGATGATTCTTATGAATGACTGGTATCGAAAATTCCCTAGTGTATCAACTTGTAGTTCTTATGCTTCTTATATTGTCCCATTTGACCTCTGGATAGCAACCACTTCTGTTGAGTAGATATTACTAGCCTTAACTACAGTTTTATAAATTAAGAAAATAAAAGCTTCAAGATTATGTACCTCATAAAGAGCTAAGATAGATCCAAAAACCATGTCCTAAGACTCCCCAGAGAGAAGTCTATCTTTTTATTAATTAAAACAATTACAGTAAAGTCAATTTGTGTGTGTGTGTGTGTGTGTGTGTGTGTGTGTGTGTGTTAAGGGTGAAGACAAAGATGCATTACTACACTTTTTTGAAGTTGTGACTGATTCTCTCTTCTGGCTATTGGGAGGCCATGTTCAACTCATCCAAAATGGTAAGAGAAAGATTTTTAATGTAATTCATAGTCATTGTAGAGTCACCTGCTAACAGTTTGATTTTTTTTTTTTAATAAATACTTCATTAAGTACAGATAAATACAGTTAAATAAAAGCACGTTGAAATAACCCCATACACAAAAAGTAAAGGCAAATTTGGATGTTTCAGCTTTAAACAGACAACATTGACAATAAATTACATTAAAGGGAATATTGCTGAAATAAAACTTTCTCCTTAGCTTTTTCTATGTAGCAAATTTAAGATAAGGCTTAATAACTTTAACAGTTTATTCTAGGGGAGAAGTTTTTTATGTTTGTTTCGAAGATTACAGTTGTATTTTAGACTTAGTGTGACAGAAATGCTTATGTAAAGAGTATAGATATGATTTAACTCACAAACTAACTCTTGAGGTAAGATTAAGCTTTTATATGGTGACATTTTACTAAACTAGAAAGTTACTTTATAGGCTATTTCTATATATACATTGAAAAATATAAATACATGTTAGTTTTATGTTTCCTTAAGACTAGAAAGTAATCCTTAATAATAAGCGTGATAACATTCCTACCTTCTTGAAAGATTTACTCTAAGAAAATTGTAATATATCGGAATAATATAAGAATATTGATACTTTCAGAAAGTAAAAGTTGAGCTGAATATTAACATTTTATTTTTTACTTTCAGAATTATGCATGTACATCGTTTACAGAGTCAGAGAGTTCCATAAGGAGTATTTAAAAACACACAAACACAGTCCTTGGCCCTCACACCTCTCTCCATTTCCCATTTTCCAAAGGCAATTACTTTCAAGCTCAAATACTTCCTTTTTTAAAAAAAACCCATTATCTGTTCATTTCCCTTTATGGAAAAAATATTATTATAAAATTCCCTACTATAAGAACTATTTTACCAAAATGTAAAGAGCTTAGCTACACTATGGTGCAATACTAAAAACCTAGTTAAAAGAGAGACCACAGGAGAGAGAATGCTTGAAAAAAGTTTTAAATATGCCATATTCCTTTTCAAAATAATAACTATAACAAAAGTGACACTATTTCTCAGGTCAATCTGTCAATTTAAAACACCAATAAAATAGGTATTAGATAGGATGTCCAGTAAGTTTTTCTCTCAAAAGAACCACTTCCTTGGAGAAATGGCTGACTGTATATAGGTATGAGGTAGAAAATATACAAGATAAGCTAGAAGTATCTTGAATACTAGATAGGAAGGAAGCAGTCAAAGTCTGTTAGGATTTTGTGAAAAGGACTCAGGAGCCAACATAAGGAGGCTTCTGCTAGCCAGAAAATGGGAAAATTGAACAGTAATGAGGGTAATAACTACAGTGGATTAAAACACATCAAATATAGTGAGATTATTAACTTTAACCTTTTACTATGGGAAGTAGAATAGTTTGATTAAACCCTATGTACTCATCACTGAGATTCAATCATTATTAACATTTCTGTAATCTTTTTATTACTTATTTCCTGCCACAATTAAAAACAGTTAGCATTAGAGTCTGCTACGGAACCAATTCATTTTGAAAACTGGTAATAAATAAAGAGTCCATCATTTATACTGCCTTTTCTTACATATTGATGAGGAAAATTTTTTCTTTATAAGCATATTCCAGCTAATAAGTGAGAAGGGTATGATAAAATCATGCTATTTTGCAACCTTTAGTGAATTAATTATCCATCACTGTCAACATCTCAAAAAGAGAGACAATCAGATATGAAGTGCCTCATTGTAATGGCTCATTATAACCTCACACATGACATGTATATAACAAAAATTCAAACATGAATCATTTTGGTCCTGGAGCTCCAACTACCAATTTGTAGAAGGTCAGAGAAACATTAAATTACACCAGAGAAATGCAGTTAGCAAAAGTAAACTGTGGGAAGCTCAAAGGACAATTGACATAATTTTGTAAACAAATAAACTGCAAGGGGAAAATGGGTAGAGTAGAAACCCATAGGTTAAAAGAAATTTGAAAGATAACCAGTTACATTGTGTGGCTCTTGTTTGGATCCCAGTTCAAGTAAACTTCTGAAAATTCACACAAAAATAGCAATGGTAGCAGTGACTGGATGTTTGATAAAATCAGGGAATCATAATTATTTAGGTTAGATAATGGCTATATTTTATTTTTTAATAATTCATACATAATATTTTGGGAATATGTATTGAAATATTTCTGGATAAAATTATTTGATGTCTTGGATTTGCTTTCAGATAAAATGGGAGGCAGGAAGTAGATGGGGTAGGTGAAACAAGATTGGCCATGAGTAGATCATTGTTGAAGCTGAATGACTAATACATGCAAGGTCATTATATTATTCTTTCTACTCTTATGTATGTTTGAAACTTTAATTGTAAAGTTTAATTTTAAAAAATTGGCAAATATCAGTTTTTGTTGGGAGACCAAATAGTTATCTGACTGCACTTGAAAACGATATAGGGGCTCCAAAAATAAATCATATAATAATATAAGATAAATGTTATTAAAGTAGAATAACTTCAACAAAGTACTTTATCATATTTTTTCCAAAATAGAGAAGATATATAAACACTGCATATTACATGATTTCAGTGAATTCAGAATTAAAGAGTTGTTAATAAACATCTTTAGGTAGACAAAAATAGAAAAATAAACTTATCCCAGCTACAGAGAATTTTTTTGCTATTGAAAAATAGAAAATAAAAAACCATAAACATATTTAATAATATCAGAAGTTGCGTTTTGAAGTTGTTAGATTTTTAAAAATGGTATCTAGTGAAGTACTGGATTATGTAAACAGAAATGAAGAACAGTAATTAGTATGTGAAAGAAATCAAATATGTCCCCTCAGGAGACTGAAAGAGGAAAAAATGTGTAGAAGCTAGGATAGTGTTCACAGAGCTGCCATGCCATAATACCTGATCCCACTTTAATTAAAATTCTGGTCAGTTAATGAACAAAGGACTATTAACTGACATTTAATGGGAAGCTATGCTATTTCTAGACAAACCTAGATAGTGTATTGTCACCCTGCTTATTTAACTTATATGCAGAGTATATCATGCAAAATGCTCGGCTGGATGAAGCACAAACTAGAAATCAAGATTGCTGGGAGAAATATCAATAACCTCAGATATGCAGATGACACCACCCTTATGGAAGAAAGCGAAGAAGAAATAAAGAACCTCTAGATGAAGGTGAAAGAGGAAAACTGGCTTAAAACTCAACATTCAGAAAACTAAGATCATGGCACCTGGTCCCGTCATTTCATGGCAAATAGATGGGGAAATAATGGAAACAGTGACAGACTTTATTTTCTTGGGCTCCAGAATCACTGCAGACTGCAGCCATGAAATTAAAAGACACTTGCTCCTTTCAAGAAAGACTGTGACAAACCTAGACAGCATATTAAAAAGCAGAGACATTACTTTGCCGACAAAGGTCTGTCTAGGCAAAGCTATGGTTTTTCCAGTAGCCCTGTACAGATGTGAGAGTTAGACCATAAAAGAAGGCTGAGCACCAAAGAATTGATGCTTTGGAACTGTGGTGTTGAAGAAGACTCTTGAGAGTCCCTTGGACTGCAAGATCAAACCAGTCAATCCTAAAACAAATCAACCCTGAATATTCATTGAAAGCACTGATGCTGAAGCTGAAGCACCAATACTTTGGCTGGCTACCTGATGTGAAGAGCCAATTCACTGAAAAAGACCATGATGCTGGGAAGGATTGAGGGCAGGAGGAGAAGGGGATGACAGAGGACGAGATGGTTGGATAGCATCACTAAGTCAATGGACTTAAGTTTGAGTAAACTCCAGGAGATAGTGAAGGACAGGGAAGCCTGGTGTGCTTCAGTCCATGGGATCACAAAGAATCTGACATGACTTAGCAATTGAACATAACAACAACCCTGTTCTAGGACATTTTACAACAGTCTGTGAGAGAGTTGTTAGTTTTAACTTTACAGAGGAAGAAGTAAGATTTTCTGAGAGGTTAAGTGACTTGTGTAAGCATGTAGCGCCAGGTCTTCATAACTGGCTGTTCAGAGCCTAAAAATTACAAACTGAATACTCTTCTGGGTAGTTAGTGATTTTTATTATTATTTAAGACAAGGTATTAGCAAATATGGTACATTATATAACAATTAAATTTTTAAGTACATGAGCTGCTGATTATAATCATCTGAACTATTGCTATTCCTTCATATTCTCTTTTTCACAGAAAATGTGATTGTCTTCACTGAAATCACTGAAAGGAGACTTAGTTTTAGGATATGTTATATTTTATTTTTAATTTAAGGGAAGATAATGATACATTCTTAGCTTAGTATTTCTTTATTTGTAACTGTCCATAAAAATGGAATAACTGCCTTATTATGGTTATGGAAATAACCATATATAACTTTACTGCAAAGTATATCAAGGCAGGAAGTTTAGCAGAAATGCTTATGCTTTGATCTGGTTTTAAAAAGACAAGTAAATCCCAGTTGTATCATCATAGAATCGTAATCTTTCTTTTTTCTCTTTTTTTAGTACTGCAAAGTGATCATTTCTTGCACTTACTGCAAACTGATAATGTTCAAATAGGATCTACGGTCATGACTATGCTACAGAACATACTGCAGATCAATAGGTGACTTGGCTTTATAAAATATATAGAATTTTTTATTTTTGATTAGAAGCATTACCAGTTTTTCTAAAATCAGTTGTATATGACTTGTACATAACATTTAAGAAGCTTTGTTATTACCATTGTATTTTTTAAAAATGAATATAAAAAATATAAAATACTGTAAAAGACTGAAAGTTTTATTACCGAATTTGTATCTTATTTCAGAACTTAAGAAGATGTTAGCCCTATTTCAGTCTTAGAGGAGAAAAATTACTGTGATATCTGAAGGAAAATATTGGGATCACAATAATAAATGACTAATCAGATAGCATCACTGACTCAATGTGCATGAATCTGAGCAAACTTCAGGAGATAATGAAGGACAGGGAAGCCTGACATGCTGCAGTCCATGGGGTTGCAGAGAGTCAGACACGACTTAGTGACTGAACAATCATGTACTTATTTAGCAGACTGCAAGCTCAATATTTGCCAAGTGCTATGCCCTTCTAGAGTATAAAAGAAGTAATAGACAAATTTTCCCAGGTTAAAATAGAAAGGCAGAGCAAACACTGTTGAAATCATAGATTTTTTTCAGCTCATTATGGATTTATTAAGCATCTATCATTGGATTTATAAAATTGATTAAGATATGAACCTTATCTTCAAATAGCTTACAGTATAGTGGAAGAGACTAATACATAAACACAATTATATTACAGTGTAATAAGGTACAGTGTTAATTAAGTATTAAGAGGAGCTCCTAAACCAAACTGAAGTGGGGGATACTTCCAGGAGAATGTAACACCTGAGATGCAACTTTAAGGATGAGAAATTAACCAGTGAGGAGAAGAGAAAACAGTATTTCTAGGCAGAGGTAACAATATAAGCAAATGCAGAGATAAGAAACAACATACAGAATGTGAAAAGTAGGCTAGAGTTCATAAGACAAGATATCATGGAAGAGAGAGCTACACAGAGAGAACCCCAAAGATCTGCAGAATCCCCTTCAAGTTTTCAGTAGAGTATTGATCAGCACAGGCATTTGAGGAAACTACTCGATGTCTTGGAAAACAGTAATCCAAAAGGATTAAAAGGAGCAGTACCAGAATTCTGGCTCACATAGAGCCAGAATGCTGCCTGATTCCAGCAGCAAAACTGAAAAACTTCATGAAAAATGGAGTATTAGGTAGAGTACTCAGGGTAGTTTCATCTTGGTAGTGGGGGATGATAGCACTAGACTGAGCACTATCATGGATCATCTGAACAATAAAAGCAAGATCTGAAAGGATCAAATTATTTCCAGTCAGTTTCACTTCATCTGGTTATTGAAACTGCCTATATCTTTTTTTTTTTTTTTTTTTTTTTTTTAGCATATCTTATTTATTTATTTATTTATTTTTTTTTTTTTTTATAAATTTATTTATTTTACTTGGGGGCTAATTACTTTACAATATTGTAATAGTTTTTGCCATACATTGACAAGAATCAGCCATGGGTTTACATGTGTTCCCCTTCCCGAACCCCCCACCCACCTCCCTCCCCCTCCCATCCCTCTGGATCATCCCACTGCCCCGGCCCCGAGCCCTTGTCACATGCATCGAACATGGAATGGTGCTCTGTTTCACATATGACAATACACATGTCTCAATGCCATTCTCCCAGAACGGCCCACCCTCACCTTCTCCCTCAGAGTCCATAAAATTGTTCCATGCATCTGTGTCTCTCATTCTGTCCCGCATATAGGGTTATCGTTACCATCTTTCAGATTCCATATATATGCATTAGTATACTGTATTGTTGTTTTTCTTTCTGGCTTACTTCACTCTGTATAATGGGCTCCAGTTTCATCCATCTCAGTAGAACCGGTTCAAATGTATTTTTTTTAATGGCTGAGTAATATTCCATTGTGTATATGTACCACAGCTTCCTTATCCATTCATCTGCTGATGGACATCTAGGTTGCTTCCATGTCCTGGCTATTGTAAACAGTGCTGCGATGAACATTGGGGTACACGCGTCTCTTTCAATTCTGGTTTCCTCGGTGTATATGCCCAGCAGTGGGATTGCTGGGTCATATGGCAAAAACTGCCTATATCTTAAAATAGTGTACAAAGGCAGGAAGTTTAGCAGAAATGGTCATACTTTGATTTGGCTTTAATAAGATGAGAAAATCAAACTTGTGCCATCATAGAATCTCTGTTTTGATCTCTTTTTTCCCCCCTCTCTTCCTTTAGTAATAAAAAGTAATCATTTCTTGCAGGAATCATTTCTGCAAACTGATGATGTTCAGATAGGATCTATAGTCATAACTGTATAAAAGTCTAGAAAATATAAACTAATTTATAGTGACAGAAGTATAAATAAGGTGCCAGGGAGGGTAGGTGGAGAACGAGTATGGTGAAACAAAAGGAAACTTAAGGGGTGATAGATATATTCATTATCTTTATTGTGATCGAGGAGTGTCAAAACTTAACCAAATTATACATTTAAATATGTGCAGTTTGCTGTATATCGGTTATACTTTAATGAAGCTGGTCAAAATAAAAAATCATCAGGTCTTAATGAACATTTTGATATGGAATGAAATAAAAGATGAATTGAGGTACGATACCAAGTTTTCTATATTGAATAATAGACAGCAGTATCAATTCAGTTCAGTTGCTCAGTCGTGTCTGACTCTTTATGACCCCATGGACTGCAGCATGCCAGACTTCCCGGTCCATCACCAAATCCCAGAGCTTACTCAAACTCATGTCCATCAAGTCAGTGATGCCATCCAACCATCTCATCCTCTGTTGTCCCCTTGTCTTCCCACCTTCATTCTTTCCCAGCATCAGGGTCTTTTCCAATGAATCAGTTCTTTTCATCAGGTGGCCAAAGTATTAGAGTTTCAGCTCCAGCATCCATCCTTCCAATGAATATTCAGGACTGATTTCCTTTAGGATGGACTGGTTTGATCTCCTTGCAGTCCAAGGGACTCTGAAGAGTCTTCTCTAACACCGCAGTTCCAAAACATCAATTCTTTGGCACTCAGCTTTCTTTATAGTCCAACTCTCACATCCATACATGACTACTGGAAAAACCATAGCTTTGAGTTGGCAGACCATTGTTGGCAAAGTAATGTCTCTGCTTTTTAATATGCCTCCTAGGTTTGTCACGGCTTTTTTCCCAAGGAGCAAGCATCTTTTAATTTCATGGCTGCAGTCACCATCTGCAGTGATTCTGGAGCCAAAAAAAAAGTCTGTCACTGTTTCCATATTTCCCCATCTATTTGCCATGAAGTGATGGGACCAGGCGCCATGATCTTAGTTTTCTGAATGTTGAGTTTTAAGCCAGCTTTTTAAGTCTCCTCTTTCACTTTCATCAAGAGGCTCTTTTGTTCTTCTTCACTTTCTGCCATAAGGGTGGTGTCATCTGCATATCAGGTTGTTGATATTTCTCCCGACAGTCTTGATTCCAGCTTGTGCTTCATCCAGCCTGACATTTCTCATGATATACTCTGCATATAAGTTAAATAAGCAGGGTAACAATACACAGCCTTGATGTACTCCTTTCCCAAGTTGGAACCAATCTGTTTTTCCATGTCCGGATCTAACTGTTGCTTCTTGACCTGCACACAGGTTTCTCAGGAGGCAGGTCAGGTGGTCTGGTATTCCCATCTCTTTCAGAATTTTCCACAGTTTATTGTGATCCACACAGTCAAAGGCTTTGGTATAGTCAGTAAAGCAGAAGTAGATGTTTTTCTGGAACTCTCTTGCTTTTTCTATGATCCAACAGATGTTGGCAATTTGATCTCTGGTTCCTCTGCCTTTTCAGATGGGAATATCTTTCCTTTTCTCCTTTGCTTTTCGCTTCTCTTCTCTTCCCAGCTATCTGTAAGGCCTCCTCAGACAGCCATTTTGCTTTTTTGCATTTCTTTTCCCTGGAGATTGTCTTGATCCCTGTCTCCTGTACAATGTCACGAACCTCTGTCCATAGTTCATCAGGCACTCTGTCTATCAGATCTAGTCCCTTAAATCTATTTGTCACTTCTACTGTATACTCATAAGGGATTTGATCTAGGTCATACCTGAATGGACTAGTGGTTTTCCCTACTTTCTTCAATTTAAGTCTGAATTTGGCAATAAGCAGTTCATGATCTGAGCCACAGTCTGCTCCCGGTCTTGTTTTTGCTGACTGTATAGAGCTTCTCCATCTTTGGCTGCAAAGAATATAATCCATCTGATTTTGGTGTTGACCGTCTGGTGATGTCCACGTGTAGAGCCTTCTCTTGTGTTGTTGGAAGAGGGTGTTTGCTATGACCAGTGCGTTCTCTTGGCAAAACTCTACTAGCCTTTGCCCTGCTTCATTCTGTACTCCAAGGCCAAATTTGCCTGTTACACCAGGTGTTTCTTGACTTCCTACTTTTGCATTCCAGTCCCCTATAATGAAAAGGACATCCTTTTTGGGTGCTAGTCCTAGAAGGTCTTGTAGGTCTTCATAGAACCGTTCAACTTCAGCTTCTTCGGCATTACTGGTCGGGGCATAGACTTGGATTACTGTGATATTGAATGGTTTGCCTTGGAAACGAACAGAGATCATTCTATCGTTTTTGAGATTGCATCCAAGTACTGCCTTTCAGACTCTTTTGTTGACCATGGAAGTTCGTAGTTCACATACTGTTGAAGCCTGACTTGGAGAATTTTGAGCATTACTTTGCTAGCATGTGAGATGAGTGCAGTTGTGCAGTAGTTTGAGCATTCTTTGTCATTGCCTTTCTTTGGGATTGGAATGAAAACTGACTTTTTCTAGTCCTGTGGCCACTGCTGAGTTTTCCAAATTTGCTGGCATATTGAGTGCAGCACTTTCACAGCATCACCTTTGAGGATTTGAAAGAGCTCAGCTGGATTTCCATCACCTCCACTAGCTTGTTCATAGTGATGCTTCCTAAGGCCTACTTGACTTTGCATTCCAAGATGTCTGGCTCTAGGTGAGTGATCACACCATCATGATTATCTGGGTCATGAAGATCTTTTTTCTATAGTTCTTCTGTGTATCCTTGCCACCTCTTCTTACCCAAAACAAATTCAATATTGGTTATGTCCAACATAGGCAGATATATTCAGCAGGCAGAGAAATAAGAGTCTATGCAAAGACTTGTACACACAAATGTTTATAGCAGCTTTATCTGTAATAGCCAAAGACAAGACAACTAAAATGTCCACTGATAGTGAATAGGACTTCTGGAAGAGATCTGGGCTAGAATTATGGACTTACGAGTTATCAGGCTAAAAAGTATAGTTAAAAACATGAGAGAAGCCCTCGGTGAAAAATATGAATTGAGTAAGAAAAGAAATTGGCCAAAAATGGAATCCTAGGGAGTAACCTTGTAGTGGTGTATTGGGGGGAAAGCCTACAAAGAAAACAGAAAAAAAAAAAAAAGGTCAAAAATCTGTAAACAGAGGATGGAAGAGGACCAGGAGAACCTTTTTCCACAAAAGCTGAATAGTGGAGAATGTCAGTTATAAACGTTCATGGTTACTTTTTCTAACTGGACAGAAGTTTATTTATATTGTTGAATAAGAGTCTGTTTGCATTGCTCTCAGATAAGAATCATTGACATTATTTGCTTTCTACAAGGCAACATCTTTTTCTTTCTTCCAGTTATTTTTTCTTTTTTTAATTGGTAGAAAATTGCTTTACAGTGCAGTGTTGGTTTCTGTCATACAACAGCATGAATCAGTCGTAATTATATATATATATCCCCTCCCTCCTGAACCTTCCTCCTGTCCCCACAGCCCACTTCTCAAGGTCATCACACAGAGTGCCAGGCTGGGCTCCCTTTGTTATATAACAACTTCCCAGTAACTATCTGTTTTACACATGATAGTTGTAAATATGTCAATACTACTTTCTCAGTTCATCCCACCCTCAACTTGCACCACTGTGTCCACAAGTCCATTTGCTACTAAGTTCATCAGTATCATTTTTCTAGATTCCATATATATGCATTAATATATACTTGTTTTTCTCTCTCTGACTTTGTTCACTCTGACTAAGAGGCTCTCGGTTCATCCACTTCACTATAACTGACTCAGATTCATTCCTTTTTATGGCTGAGTAATATTCTATTGTTTATATATATCGTATTACATCTTCTTTTTTAATAATTAAATTTATTTAGTTTTAATTGAAGGATAATTGCTCTACAGTATTGTTTTGGTTTCTGCCAAACATCAACATGAATTAGCCATAGGTACACCTATATACCCTCTCTCTTGAACCTCCCTCCCACCTCACTCCCTATCCCACCCCTCTAGGTTGTTACAGAGCCCCAGTTTGAGTTCCCTGAGTCACACAGCAAATCCCATTGGCTATCTGTTTTACATATGGTAATGTGTATGTTTCCATGTTACTCTCTCCATACATCCCACCCTCTCCTTCCTCCCCACCCCACTGCCCTATGTCTATAAGTCTGTTTTACGTCCACGTCTCCATTGCTACCCTGCGAATAGGTTCAACCATACCATCTTTCTAGATTCTATATACATGTGTTAATATACGACGTTTGTTTTTCTCTTTCTGACCTAGTTCACTTTGTGTGATAGGCTCTAGGTTCATCCACCTCATTAGAACTGACTCAAATGTGTTCCTTTTTATGGCTGAGTAATATTCCATTATCGGAGAAGGCAATGGCACCCCACTCCAGTACTCTTGCCTGGAAAATCCCATGGACGGAGGAGCCTGGTGGGCTATAGTCCATGGGGTCGCTAAAAGTCGGACACGACTGAGCGACTTCACTTTCACTTTTCCCTTTCATGCACTGGAGAAGGAAATGGCAACCCACTCCAGTATTCTTGCCTGGAGAATCCTAGGGACGGCGGAGCCTGGTAGGCTGCCGTCTATAGGGTCGCACAGAGTCGGACACGACTGAAGCGACTTAGCAGCAATATTCCATTATATATATATATATACCACAGCTTCCTTACCCATTCTTCTGTCAGTGGACACCTAGGTTGCTTCCATGTCCTAGCTATTATAAATAGTGCGGCAGTGAACATTGGGGTACATGTGTCTTTTAGAATTGTGGCTTTCTCGGGGAATATCCCCAGGAGTGGGATTTCTAGGTCATACTGTAGGTTTATTCCTAGTTCTTTAAGGAATCTTCATACTGTTTTCCATAATGGTTGTGTCAGTTTACATTCCCACCAACAGTGCAGGAGGGTTCCCTTTTCTCCACATCCTCTCCAGCATTTATTGTTTGTAGATTTTTTGGTGAGAGCCATTCTGACTGATGGAGGTGATACCTCATTGTAATTTTGATTTGTATTTCTCTAATAATGAGCAATGTTGAGCATCTTTTTATGCAATATCTACTTTTACAGAATTGCAAAATATCCTAATCGGTAGTAAATGGATAATCAAAGGGACATATCCCTAGAAAATCATATACTCATTGGTGGGGTGAGTAAAAGGACTCCCAGTAATCCCTTTTGACTGTTTCTAAGTTTCAGATAATTTTTCATGACATCAGTAATGCAACATGAAGTTGTTGTGTAATGACGCAATACTTAAAGAAAATTTTCCTCGTATTTTAAGTACGTGATAATTGATTTTCTATAACATATTTGTCTTCATCCATTATTAAGCAATGAACCATGTACTTACTGTCCTGTAATTTTCCTTGTATTATTGCCTTGAAACTTTTGAACCATCTGTTTACTATTTTGCACATTAATCTTTCTCCAATAATTGATTGCAGGTTTCTTTGACTACCTTGTATTCCCTATTTTACTTAGCATGGTACCTTACATACAATAAGAATTCAATTAGTTGATTTAATGTGATGTATTCTTGGAACTAAGCTATCCACTTAAAATATTGGTTAATTTCCTGGATCAGGCCATAGGCATTAAGTTGCTATACCTTTTTTGTTTAATTTGTTGTGATACTGATGCATCATTTAGTAATTGAACATTTTTTATTCTTTTATTCTATTAGTGGTGATTTACTCAGAATAGAAAGGAAAATCCTGCATTCAATTTTAGATGAAGTTGTTTTCAAACTTTTATCAACTCCTAGTCCAGTCGTAAGAGGTGCTGCTACAAAGCTACTACTGTTGATGGCTGAATCCCATCAGGAAATTTTGATTTTACTGAGACTAAGTACCTGCTACAAAGGTAATACATACATTCTTTCTTTTCTTGAGATTTTTAAAAAGAACGTTTTTATTGATGGTATATGGAAAACAAAATACCTGTGTTGTGAAAAAGTAATTAAAGTGTTGAGATAAAAACTCTGTCACAACAGATAACAATTCAGGGAAAAACTACATAATCTAGCCATCTTCATATCTCAACAGATGGCATATGATACTTTATCAGTGAGGTTACAATGAATAATTTGCTCCCTTTCTCACAGAAGATTGTGTGTTGAATATGCCATGTAGTGTAGTAACATAATGACCGAAAAGGTCAGTAATCTTCCCTAACTTTATTGAGAAAATAGAGCTTTGCTTGAGAGCTTAACAGCCTTTTAATCTTTACATCATCATTTAATAATTACTCTTTCCCTCCTATACTGCCTTTCCTCAAAGACAAAGAAATCCACATCACCCCCAAAATCATATGTGAATAAAAATTCAGAAACTTGAGAAGGGTTCAGTGTATTACCGTTACCTTATGATAGCTTTTCTTTAATTGAGCATTTACTATATGTCAGATACTATTCTGCGTACCTTATGTGTATTAGAATATTTAATCTTCATAACAACCCTGTGAGATGTTTGCTATCCTCATTATATAGCAGTGGAAACAAAGGTGTGGAACATGTAGGTAGTTTATCCAAAATCACTTTTTTTTCCAACTGCTAAGCAAAGTTATATGTGAGCTTTTATTTCTTTGCTAGGCAGAGTCATGAATTTATTACAATAGATTTTCTTATTCAGTGTGGTTAAGAAATAGGGTTCTAGTTCATTAAGTATCTTACTTATTAATACAGGGTTATATTATATATTAATAATAATAATTTATATATTGGAGAAGGAAATGGCAACCCGCTCCAGTATTCTTGCCTGGAGAATCCCTTGGACAGAGGAGCCTAGCCAGGCTATAGCCCATGGGGTCACGAAGAATCAGAAACGACTGAGCAACTAACCCTATATTGTATATAAAATTTCAAGAATTAGAATACAATGTGATATATTTAATGGACTTCTCAGGTAACCCACCTGCCAATGCAGGAGACACAAGAGATGGAGGTTCAATCCTTGGTTGGGAACATCCCCTGGAGGAAGGCATGGCAATCCACTCCAGTATTGTTCCCTGGAAAATCCTATGGACAGAGGAGTCTAGTGGGCTACAATCCATAGGGTTGCAAAGAGTCAGTCAGACATGACTGAAGTGACTTAATACACATAGACATGAGTGACTTACCTTACTTGAGTCATTACTGTGAACTTTGTGGGAGAGAAGTGCCAGTAATAAAACTCTCTAGATGATACTGTGCTAGATACATATTATTTCTGTAATTTTATTTCTTCTATAGAAATGTGAATGTCCAACAGTTCATTATAAAGGAATTCTATCTTAATCTATCTCCCTTTCTTTTCTCAACAGAAGAACTTATTCAGTTTCCTCAAGATATTTTACAGTTATTAATACTGCTGAGAACTTGAGTCTTAAAGTAGAAGACATAGAAAGACCCATATAGTGCTATGCTGTGCTTAGATACTCAGTCATGTCCAACTCTTTGCAACCCCCTGGACTGTAGCCCACCAGGCTCCTCTGTCCATTGGTATGCTCCGGGAAAGAATACTGGAGTGAGTTGCCATTTCCTCCTCCAGGGGATCTTCCCAATCTGGGGATCCCAGGTCTCCTGCATTGCAGGCGGATTCTTTAGCATCTGAGCCCCCAAGGAAGCCCAATTGTACACTCCAAGCCCATGTTCTCTTGCTTATGTATATTGCACACATACATTGTAATAATCATTCCTCCATGCCTTAGAAATAGTACTTACTTTGTAACTTACATTACTACTCAGTTTTAATTTGGGATGGAAGTGCAGTATTTTAATGTTATAGCACTTCTCCTATAATAAATGCTCAGGAACCTATTAATTAACCCCATATCACATACATTGTTGATATTTTTATTTAATAATAACTTCCTTTAATTAATAGTAACTAATAGCCTGCTTCACTACTTCCACAGGATAGACATTTACTCAGTATATATTCAATATCTTTTTAAAAATTTTCTTGTGTAAGGTATTTATGTTGGAACAGGAAAAAAAAAACAACTACATAACTCTACCCTTTGACCTACCATAATGATTCCACTCTCCTCCCTGTTTTTTCTAATTGAAGAGATTGACTAGACGGATTTTGCATCAGATCTCACAAGTGAATACCTCAGAACTCTTAGGACAGTGGAAAATCTTAAAAGACCTTTATTCTAGAAGTTTTTGAGAAAAGGAAGAAGGAAAATCATGTGATTAATCTTGTTATTTTCATTTGTTTCTAAACTAAACATTTTAACCTCAAATTAATTCTGATTAGATAACAAAATCATATTTTATTATTAATAGCTATGCCTTTGTTATTCCATTTCAGGACTTAGAAGTCTACTAAATAAGCAAGAACCTGGGACAGAGTTTAGTCAAGAACTTAGACAGCTCATTGGTCTTTTAAACCCTAAGGCCTATCAGGAAGTAAAAGAACAGGTATTGAATTATAAAAATAATTTGCGTGATATTTACTAAAATTTCAGTAAACAATTTAGTTTGAAAATATTGGCTAGTAGTAGTCTCCTGAATCTTTTATTTGCTTTCTCTCCCCCTTCCTTTACTTTTTCTCCCCCAAAATCCAGAGCAGCTATAGTTTGATGAAAGAAATTGTTTTATGGTCTAAATTTTTACCCTAGAGCCTTTTTTTTTTAATCTATACAGAGTCCTTCATACCCTTGTATCTTTGAATAAGTGAAGCTAAGCATCAGAAGTGAAGCAAAGATGTTAAAGCATTAAATAAGCCAAATTGTGAAATCCTTGTAATGAGAATGGAAGTGATATTAATCAGGGAGAATTTGAAGCTGACCAGACCGCATCTTGAATACGTTTTATATATTGCCTAACTGAGCCTCCCTTGGGAGATGAGGTTTAATATTCTTAGGCTGTCCCTGTGCTGGGTTTATACAAATGTTGCCTTCTGCTCAATTTATTAAAGATAGAGATTAATACTTGATCAGGCTGATATTTTAAGAAGTAAACTTCTAAAAACAACTTGCCTAGGGATGTCTTTAAATTAATTCTGGCCTTTAATTTCAGAAACGACATAAAGCAGCTTGCTTGATTCAAGCTTATTGGAAGGGTTTCCAGACTAGAAAGAGATTGAAGAAGCTTCCATCTGCTGTGATTACTTTGCAGAGGAGTTTCAGGTAAAAAATTTGGGTGAGAGGATTGATGATCTGAGAGGGCTAGAAATATCTTATTAGAGTATAGCTGAGTGAAAACTTAGAATTTTTTTTTCTTTTTCAGTATTCTAGTGTATTCCTTTCATTCTTGCTTTTATTTGTGCTTCATACATTTCTGAGTGCCAGCACTTCGTTAACCTTAATATACTTTCTTTTTTTTTTTTTTTTTTCTTAATATACTTTCAAAAGCAGAGGACATAACATAAAACAGGAATCTAATGTAGCAAATACATAATCCTACTCACTTAAGACTTTTTTGTGAGCCACGTCTACAGAGGGAGCCAATAATGGTCAATATCTCATTAAATCCTTTAAACTAAAAGTTGCCATAATTGTTCAAATGTAATTATGGTAAAAATGTGTATGAATATAAAAAGGCTTAAGTATGTTAACCTGATTTTCCTCAGTAAATATGTCATGGATAGATTTGGCCATTGACATATGACATAGTTTGTCATTTATCTCTATTTCAAGTAGACTAAAAATGAAATAATGAAGACGTGGCCCAGTTTTTTACATGACTACATCTAGATTCTTAGAGGCGGTAAAAAGAACATACACACAGATGCCACACACATATGAGTTAGCTCCTAGGTCATTGTTGATAAATTAGAGCCATCTCAGAAATGATTTCATGTAACCTAACTTAAAGCTAAATTTTAGTTCACGGAGGTATAACTTGCATATTCCAGAAGTCAATGTTTTTTTAAGAAAACTGAAACTATTTTAATAACTGCAGCTGTGTTTCTCGGTTACAAACATGTTTTAAAATAGTGAACTAAAATAGGCTGCATGAAAAGTCACCTGTGAGATGGCCCTGCTTTATCATTAACGACGTTAGGAACTAAGTCATTTGTATCTGTGTGTTTTCTTTCAGTTGCCTCTAAGAACCTGTGTGGATTAGTGGTAGGTATTGAAGCCACTCTGGCTGTGTCCCTTAATGGACATTCTTTTCATTGGTAAAAGTTTCCTTCAGAGAAGACTTAAAAAGTTACTAATATCATTGGGCATGAGTTTCGTTGGTAGCAAAAAAGCATTAATTTTTTAAATATGTTTCAAGTGCCTAATATATTCCAGAGCCTATGCTGGGTATTGGGAGAGTTAAACAGACTTGAGTTTGTATCCCTCCTCAGCAACTTATGGGCTGAATGATCTTGGACAAGTTTCCCTACCTCCCTTAGCCTCAAATTTTCCATCTATAAGGTGGGATAATTGTCTGTGTAACTCACAAGATTAAAATAATAGAAATTTTTTTAGCATGTTACTGGGCACTGAGAATGTGGTAGGGAGGAAAATGCACATTTTTTGCCGTTGAAGATTTACATATCTAATTAGGCAGACAGATCTATTAAATAAATAGTATGCATGAGAGGCAAGTATAATCCATTCAGGCATTGCTCAAGTTTTATTGTCTATCTTACCTGCTGTTTCTTTAAAAATGTTAATTATTTCTTTGGTGAAATAAATTTGGGAAATGATGGATATTTTGGGAGTCACAATATATTGTTTATAAGAGTCTGAGATGTTCTTGGTATAGCTTTACCTTTGTAGTGAACTCAGGTTGAATAGTTACCACTCATGGATTCTACCTGCTATCATTTTCAGTTGTACATCCTTTATAGTTAAAGGTGCCCCTGTGCCATGGATTCAGACCTTTAATGTTTAGTCTTACAGTAGTTGCCAAATTTGCCAGTCTATTTTCCTTTGCAATATTAAAAAATCTCTATTTAAAAGTATCCTAGGATTACAGATTTTGTCCACTTAGAAGTGTATCTATGGAATCTAATTAATAGTCCACTGTTTAAAATAGAAATTCCATTTCTTTATGTAGCAACACCAGAGTGGTTATAAATATATCCCTTAAAAGGCGTTTTCCATGAGGCTAAAATTGCTTAAATCTCACATTATAATGAGTTTTTAATTTTTAATCTCCAGTTTGCTCCAGGTTTGAGCACCTTTCCTCTTCTATTAGTTGTAACAGTTTATGCAAATTTCTTTTACTTCCTTTGTAGCTGGGCTTTCTGCAAAGGTTATTTCTGTCTCTTTGCGGTCAGGTCATTATCTCAGAGTAATTTCCTTCTCCCATGTTTTTTTTGGGGAGGGACCGCCCACAACTCATAATCATGGACCTAGATTTATCAGAGCTTCCGATTAAACAAGAGATATTCTGTTCTAGTCACATTCTTTTTAAAGCACTTTCTTGGGGCTTTCTTTTTTATTTACTCATTTTTCATGGTCAGAAACTTCATTTTCTGTTAAAACTTTGTTTTCTGCCCTTTTTCTCAGCAAGGTTTTCTGAAGCAGCTAACAGCCATCTCAGTTACCCTCAGGAAAGCTCACAATTTGCCTACCTCTAACATAGTGCTGGTATTTAAGTTATCTTATCTGTTTGACTTGTAGGGGAAGAAAACAGTTTTTCCCTCTATCTATTTTAGGTTCATTGGTTGGGGTCATGAAGATTATACTGACAATAACAAAAACAGATTAACAAAAGAAAAACAATTTCTTAACATGTGAAGCACACATCACATGGAAGAAACCTGACATGATACATAACTTAAGGTGTGGTTAGAATTTGGGTTTATATAGTTCTTGCTTTCTGAAATGGCCCACACTCTGTCAGTGGAATGTGTTTCTCTCAGGGTTGTTCTAGCCTTTTGAGACAGACTGCATTCTGTCTATGTAATGTATATCTCTCTAAATAAATCCACTTCTTACCTAAAAAAAGAAAATAACTTAGGCTTTTATATATATATATATATATATATATGAATAGTAATTTATAGAGAAGTGACAGGTGAAAAGAGAAGGTTTTTAGGCTTCTAAGGACAATGAACTGTGGGAAGGTAAGTATATTGGGGGACGTAAATATGTTGGGGAAGTAATGAAAGATATGTGTTATTTGTGCAAGTCTGTCTTAGCATAACTTTCCATCTTCATGGCCAAACCTTGGGAGGAAAAGTTTGTGACAGTCCTCATTTCTCAGATGTTTCTGCTTCTAGTCAGTTAAGAGACACTCTGGGAAGACTTCTTTCTATGCTTCATCATTCTCATTTGCCTCCAGCTCAAAACAGTCTTTGTGTCAAACTGGCATATTCCACTGCCTTTCAACTTCCCCTTGAAACTGTCTCAAAGGCATAACTGTATCTCTTCTTTGTTTGCCTTAGGGACAGTGATTGTAGGCAGCAATCACTCAGATAAATGTTGGTCGAGTTAAATGAACAAAACCCATTAAGTACTTCTTTGAAATTTTTATTTTTTCATAGTTTATAGAATTCCATCTAGTGAATGAACCAGAATTTATTTATATAACTCACTGTTGTAGGACATGGGCTTCCCTCGTGGCTCAATGGTAAAGAATCCACCTGCCAGAGCAGGAGATGCAGGTTCAATCCCTGGGTCAGGAAGATCCCCTGGAGTAGGAAATGGCAACCCACTCTGGTGTTCTTGTTTGGGAAATCTCATGGACAGAGGAGCCTGGTGGGCTATGACTTAACAACTAAACAGCAACAACATTGTAGGACATATGGTTTGTTTTCAACTTGTTACTATTGTAATGCTGTGGAGAAAATCCTTGAACATAAATATTGACATATGTATCAGATTTTTCCATAAGAAGTATTAGAAATTGAATTAATTGGTTATGATTTTTAAGGTGTTTGATACATATTTTAAATATTTCTCCAGAAAAAAATTTGATGCATATATCCAAATATTTCTTCAGAAATGTTGTACGGCAGCACATGAAAACTTATTTCATTATATTCTAACTACACTAGGGATTATCTTTAAAAACTTTTTTGCTCTCTGTATTTATATGATTACTAGTGAGGTTAAGCCTTTTTTCATATACTTCTTGAGTAGATATATGATCGTGAAAATTATGTGTACTTAATGTTTCCATCATAGATCTAAACGAACAAAGATGTTAATGAAGCTAAGTAGACAGAAGGAAGAAGAGGACCACAGATTACAGCTGCAAATTCAAAGGCAGAGAGCCGTGAGACTTTCCCGAGAAATACGGCTGAGTATGCTTGAAATAGTTCATCCAGGTCTGTGGCATTATCAGTTTATAAGCGTAAGACTGATAGGGTAGCTTTTGATAAACCAAATTTCCTGGCTACCTAATGAGTTAATTTTTAAATGTGGACCTTTACCCCTGTTTCAACTTTTTCAGGTAAATCTTACTAAATCTCTTTAGTCAAAAAAAATTCTTATTTTTTTCTGATTAGACTTACTAGTTGATGATGACCAATCTCTCCACTAATTTTTCTTAATTTTCAGATATATCCGTGAAACATAAAATTTTATGCTTAAAGATAGATGTCTTTGACATAAAGAAAGAACCCCTTGAACTTAAGTAAGGTGTTAGAATATTGCTACATTGCTACATTCTGCCCTCAGAACTTTACTCTGGTGACAAACCTGGTGACACCTTCTTGCCATCTTTGACACACAAAGCTGAAATTAATATTAAAGTGTAGCCTGGGAAATCTGAGACATTTCAAGATTCCTTTTTTATTCTTCTTCCCCTTCCTACTACTTATTCCCAGTATCCATCAATAGCCTCTTACTTTTCTTTCTTTCCCTTAAATATAGATCCTTCCCAGAGTTCCTTCCTTACTCCATTCTCATATTGCTCTTCCTGGGGTATCCCACCCATAACTGTAGCTTCAATTACCAAATGAGTGCTTAGCACTCTTAAGTCTTGTCTGCATCCTCACCCTTTTCCCTAAGATCTAGACCAGCCTTACCCGACAGAACTTTCTACAAAATGAAATGTTCTTTGTCTGCACTGTTCAGTACAGTGCCAATGGTTAGAGCTAGCTGTTGACTTGAAATGTGACTAGTGCACTTGAGGGCCTGAAATTTTATTTTATTGTCTTTAAGTAGCCATTTGTGACTAGTGCTTACTACATTGGACAGCACAGCTCTGTAGCCAGGTGCTTATTGATTAGCTTTACTTAGATAGCCACAAGCATCCCCACAGCTAGTCATTATCTCTCCCCATAGATTTCCACTTCCTGTATTCCTAATCTCTCAGGTAATTGCACCAGCAGTCTATTCAATGTCCCATCTATGAGACATCTTGAAATTTATTCCCCTCCCTCCACATCTAGTTCACCACTAAATCCAATTGGCACTATCTCTCAAATATATCCCTTTTAATTTTTACCTTCTACTGCCTTATTCTATCACTTATCTACTGTGAACCCTAGGATATATGCTGACCAATCGCTAGAAACTAAAAAGAAAATTATCTGTAGAACCAAGTGAGTGACTAAAGACAAATTTATAACCATACAGAGTAGGTAACGTATATGCACAGTGTGCCCTTTCCTTTTGGTGGTACTGAATGACTTTCTAACTATTTATTTACGATTCATTTTTTCTAAATATTCTTGCTATTGGATTTTTAGTCCTTTCTCATTCCTAGGACTCAAAATAATCATGTGAGTCTTTTTTCTAAAGAAGATGCATAATCTGAGAAGGCTATTGGAGCTCTTTGTTTCTAAAATCTTATAACCATTGTAAAATAATAGAATTGGGAAAATCATATTGAAAATAATTAAAGGACTACAAGATTGTTACTTTGATTGTCCTGATTCTAGAATTTGAGAAAGCATAGAAGTGAGTATGTTGTAATAGTGTCTGTCATCTTTTTAGGTCAGGTGGAAAAACATAATCGGGAAATAGAAGAGAAATCAGCATTGATTATCCAGAAACATTGGAAAGGGTACAGGGAAAGGAAAAATTTTCGCCAACAGAGGCCATCTCTTACGGAATATAAAGCGGCTGTCATACTTCAGAGAGCAGTAAGTCTGATGTAGTAAAAAGAGTACTGGATTAGTAGGCAGAGACATGGATTCAAACTTGACTTTTGCTGTTTACCTGCTGTAAAGTCTTGGTTAAGTCATTTAGCTTTTTCTAAGCCTTAGTTTCTTCCTCTGTCAGAACCTCCTTAAGGCCAAAATGATTTAGACATTCAGTCCTTATTACTTTGATAGAACCTTGTGCATCATTTACTAAAATGCTGCTGCTGCTGCTGCTGCTGCTAAGTCGCTTCAGTCGTGTCTGACTCTGTGCGACCCCATAGACAACAGCCCACCAGGCTCCCCCATCCCTGGGATTCTCCAGGCAAGAACACTGCAGTGGGTTGCCATTTCCTTCTCCAATGTGTGAAAGTGAAAAGTGAAAGTGAAGTCGCTCAATCGTGTCCGACTCTTAGCGACCCCATGGACTGCAGCTCACCAAGCTCTATTCTCTAGATACAAACATGCAGTACTAAATACTTTAGTATTTAGTATTTACATACTAAAATGCAGTGTTGTTATTTGTTAATTTTTTTTTTGTTTTTACTTGAACTATGAGCATCTCAAGGATAAGTCACTAAGTCTTATTTATTCTCTTTTTCACTCAGTTATGTGGATCAGATGACCTAATTTATGGGAAAGTATTTTGTCAATTGTAAAGTCCTATTTAAGTGCAGCATATCATATTGGATGTTTTAAATGCATAGATAATATATTAGGTATAATTAGATCATTATAATTCTTGAATTATAGAATGGTGTTCTTTAGTAATTTTCCTGGGGTTTATCTGGAGCATAGTAATATTTTATAGCACAAGACTGTCCATTTCACTTAATATCTAGTTTTCCTAATATATGGTTATTGACTTACACATGGTTAACATTCATATTAGGATTTCAGTCACATAGCATTTAGTTTTATAATCCCTTATTGTAAAATTTTAGGTCAGTTTCAGTTGTTCACAGTAATAGATTTTGAACAGTCTCTTTGTTGATTTCTCTGATTAAGCTTTTACAAAGATTTTTTTCAAACCATTCAAAAAACAGAGCAGCGCTCTACTCTGGGAGAGAGGGTCTGCTGCCTCCATCTTTCTCATTCAGGCCAAGTCTGCAACAGATGATCCTGTTCTATCACTGAATCACATCCATGCATGCTGTTTACCTTCTGCTAAGCAAGGCCATCTAAGGATTAACCCATGGATACCAGTGTTAACCCTGGAGGAGGGCATGGCAACGCACTCCAGTTTTCTTGCTTGGAGAATCCCCATGGACAGAGGAACCTGGCAGGCTACAGTCCATGGAATTGCAAAGAGTTGGACATGACTGAGCGACTAAGCATATAGCACAGCACTAGTGTTAGAGACTGATGGTGAAAGGAGGAACCTGTGGGTCCTTTCTAATACCTTCACCTCATGACTACCTCCTTCTTTTTTTTTTCTCCTGTGCTGCTTGTCATATGGGATCTTAGTTCCCTGATCAGGTATCAAACCCATGCCCACTGCAGTGGTGGAGTAGCAGTGCAGAGTCTTAACCACTGGATTACCAGGGAAGTCCCAGATTTTTTATTTTTATTACATGTTGAAATGCTAATATTTTACATATATTGAGTTATGCTTATGTAACTCAGTACATGCAAAATACTAATTTCACCTCTTTTTACCTTTTACCTTGTGTAAACCGGCTAATTTCAAATTACACATCCTTACTCATGTAGACAACTTAGGGTTTTCTGTAGTAGTATAGTATTGGAATTAAATTTGAAGAATTAGCTGCCTTTATCCTCTTAATACTGTTCATGGGGTTCTCAAGACAAGAATACTGAAGTGTTTTGCCATTCCCTTCTCCAGTGGACCACATTCTATCAACCTCTCCACCATGACCCGTCTGTCTTGGGTGGCCCCACGTGGCATGGCTTAGTTTCATTCAGTTAGACAAGGCTGTGGTCCGTGTGATCAGATTGGCTAGTTGTCTGTGATTGTGGTTTCAGTCTGTCTGCCCTCTGATGCCCTCTCTCAGTGCCTACCATCTTACTTGGGTTTCTCTTACCTTGGATGTGGGGTATTTCTTCACGGCTGCTCCAGCAAAGTGCAGCCACTGCTCCTTACCTTGGACGTGGGGTAGCTCCTCTCGGCCGTCGCCCCTGACCTTGGATGTGGGGTAGCTCCTCTTGGCTGCGCTTCTGTGCCACCGGGGCAGCCTCCACACTTCCGCACCTTGAGGACCCCATGAACAGTATGAAAAGGCAAAAAGATAGGACACTGAAAGATGAACTCCCCAGGTCGGTAGGTGCCCAATATGCTACTGGAGATCAGTGGAGAAATAACTCCAGAAAGAATGAAGGGATGGAGCCAAAGCAAAAACAACACCCAGTTGTGGGAGGGACTGGTGATAAAAGCAAGGTTTGATGCTGTAAAGAGCAATATTGCATAGGAACCTGGAATGTTAGGTCCATGAATAAAGGCAAATTGGAAGTGGTCCAACAGGAGATGATAAAGACTGACTAGGAATCAGCGAACTAAGATGGACGGGAATGGGTGAATTTAACTCAGGTAACCATTATATCTACTACTGTGGGTAAGAATCCCTTAGAAGAAGTGGAGTAGCCATCATGGTCAACAAAAGAGTCTGAAATGCAGTACTTGGATGCAATCTCAAAAACAACAGAATGATCTCTGTTCGTTTCCAAGGCAAATTATTGGATATTACGGTAATCCAAGTCTATGCCCCAACCAGTAACGCTGAAGAAGCTGAAGTTGAACAGTTCTATGAAGACCTACAAGACCTTCTAGAACTAATACCCAAAAAAGATGTCCTTTTCATTATACGGGACTGGAATGCAAAAGTAGGAAGTCAAGAAACACCTGGAGCAACAGGCAAATTTGGCCTTGGAGTACAGAATGAAGCAGGGCAAAGGCTAATAGAGTTTTGCCAAGAGAACACACTGGTCATAGCAAACACCCTCTTCCAACAACACAAAAGAAAACTCTACACATGGACATCACCAGTAGTTGGACAACGAAATCAGATTGATTATATTCTTTGCAGCCAAAGATGGAGAAGCTCTATACAGTCAGCAAAAACAAGACCGGGAGCTGACTGTAGCTTAGATTATGAACTCCTTATTGCCAAATTCAGACTGAAATTGAAGAAAGTGGACAAAACCACTAGACCATTCAGGAATGACCTAAAAATGCCTTATGACTATACAGTGGAAGTGAGAAATAGATTTAAGGGACTAGATCTGACAGACATAGAGTGCCTGATGAACTATGGATGGAGGTTCGTGACATTGTACAGGAGACAGGGATCAAGACCATCCCCAAGAAAAAGAAATGCAAAAAGAAAAATGGCTGTCTGAGGAAGCCTTACAATAGCTGTGAAAAGACGGGAAGCGAAAAGCAAAGGAGAAAAGGAAAGATATACCCATTTGAATGCAGAGTTCCAAAGAATAGCAAGGAGAGATAAGAAAGCCTTCCTCAGTGATTAATGCAAAGAAATAGAGGAAAACAATAGAATGGGAAAGACTAGAGATCTCTTCAAGAAAATTAGAGATATGAAGGGAACATTTCATGCAAAGATGGACTCAATAAAGAACAGAAATGGTATGGACCTAACAGAAGCAGAAGATATTAAGAAGAGGTGGCAAGAATACACAGAAGAACTGTACAAAAAAGATCTTCACGACCCAGATAATCGTGATGGTGTGATCACTCACCTAGAGCCAGACATCCTGGAATGTGAAGTCAAATGGGCCTTAGAAAGCATCACTACGAACAAAGCTAGTGGAGGTGATGGGATTGCAGTTGAGCTCTATCAAATCTTCAAAGATGATGCTGTGAAAGTGCTGCAGTCAATATGCCAGCAAAACTGGAAAATTCAGCAGTGGCCACAGGACTGGAAAAGGTCAGTTTTCATTCCAATCCCAAAGAAAGGCAATGCCAAAGAACGCTCAAACTACCGCACAATTGCACTCATCTCACATGCTACTAAAGTAATGCTTAAAATTCTCCAAGCTAGGCTTCAGCAATGCGTGGACTGAGAACTTCCAGATGTTCAGGCTGGTTTTAGAAAAGGCAGAGGAACCAGAGATCAAATTGCCAACATCCGTTGGATCATAGAAAAAGCAAGAGTTCCAGAAAAACATCTATTTCTGCTTGATTGACTATGCCAAAGCCTTTGACTGTGTGGATCACAATAAACTGTGGAAAATTCTGAAAGAGATGGGAATACCAGACCACCTGACCTGCCTCTTGAGAAACCTGTATGCAGGTCAGGAAGCAACAGTTAGAACTGGACATGGAACAACAGACTGGTTCCAAATAGGAAAAGGAGTACGTCAAGGCTGTATATTGTCACCCTGCTTATTTAACTTATATGCAGGGTACATCGTGAGAAACACTGGGCTGGAAGAAGCACAAGCTGGAATCAAGATTGGTGGTAGAAATATCAATAACCTCAGATATGCAGACGACACCACCCTTATGGCAGAAAGCGAAGAACTAAAGAGCCTCTTGATGAAAGTGAAAGAGGAGAATGAAAAGGTTGGCTTAAAGCTCAACATTCAGAAAACTAAGATCATGGCATCTGGTCCCATCACTTTGTGGCAAATAGATGGGAAAACAGTGGCTGACTTTATTTTTCTGGGCTCCAAAATCACTGCAGATGGTGATTGCAGCCATGAAATTAAAAGACGCTTACTCCTTGGAAGGAAAGTTATGACCAACCTAGATAGCATATTTAAAAGCAGAGACATTACTTTGTCAACAAAGGTCCGTCTAGTCAAGGCTATAGTTTTTCCAGTAGTCCTGTATGGATGTGAGAGTTGGACTATAAAGAAAGCTGAGCGCAGAAGAATTGATGCTTTTGACCTGTGGTGTTGGAGAAGACTCTTGAGAGTCCCTTGGACTGCAAGGAGATCCAACTAGTCCATCCTAAAGGAAATCAGTCCTGAATATTCATTGGAAGGACTTATTCTGAAGCTGAAACTCCAATACTTTGGCCATCTGATGCGAAGAGCTGACTCATTTGAAAAGACCCTGATGCTGGGAAAGATTGAGGGCAGGAGGAGAAGGGGATGACAGAGGATGAGATGGTTGGATTGCATCACCGACTCAATGGACATGGGTTTGGGTGGACTCCGGTAGTTGGTGATGGACAGGGAGGCCTGGCGTGCTACAGTTCATGGGGTCGCAAAGAGTCAGACATGGCTGAGAGACTGAACTGAACTGAACCCTCTTAATGCTCCAGGATTTTCTTTTCTTGCATTTATATCTCTTAAGAAGCTCAGAGAGGGCCCCCAAGAGCATGGGAGTACTGGGCACCAGTGGGGCTAAGCAGGGTCAGTGCTGGTGATCAGATAGCGGAACCCTGCCCTCCTTGGCTGGCTTTAGGCTCCCAGGGGAGTCTCTGAGAGAGATGGCCAGAGATGCTTACTGGTCCTCTGCAATTTGGTGCAAATGGCAGACAACTTTTCTTTTGCAGGGCATTGTGATCTGCTAAGCCTCCAAACACTCTCTTTTTATCCTTCAACATGGTGTCCTCCAAAGTTACCCTGTTAGTGCTCAGCCAGGAGCAGTTAGAATGGGTTGAAGGATGGCTCCGCAGAAGTATTGGCAGACCTGAGTTTTAAAATCTGGCTCCATTTTTACTGTTTGATGAATTTAAAGGTAGTAGACCAAGTGGATTTCCTGATCACCTGCACTGAGGTTTTGAAACAATATCTTACTTCGTGGAAGGGGGGTGTAGCATAGCCCAGGAAGACTGTCATGGACATGTTGGTCAGTTGAACTCAGGAGGCTTGTAGCGGATGATCTCAGGCTGGAGCATTATGCATGAGGAGACGCCTTGCTCAGAGGAGCCAGTCCATGACCTTCAACTGTGGGTTAATTTGAGGAGCTCACAGAAGATAGTGGAGCCTTGGTATCAGGAACTGAAAAGCAGTGAAATCCCTAAACCCAGTAAGGATAATGTGACCATTGCTGTCATTTCTGGAGAAGTCCTGGGAGTCAAGTCCAAGATTTACATCTACACACCAACCTTATATTTGGACTTCAAATTGGACAAAGGAGCAAAGCATTCCCAGCCTATTCCTAAAGGGTGGACAAGCTCCCTTTGTACCATATCTGGAAATGTGTATACTGTACCTGATAATGTGCAACAAAAAACAGAACCTCATCACACAGCTATGTTAGGGGAAGGTGACAGTGTCCAGGTGAAGAATAAAGATCCTGAGAGAAGCCACTCCATCCTAATTCTTGAGGAGCCATTAAGAGAACCAGTTGTTCAGCATGGAAAAGTGTACTTACCCTTAGAGAATCCAAAATGTGATACTTTCTTGACTTGAAATTTTTGTAATCTTCTGTTTATTGTCAGTGAGGTGCTACTAATTTTCAAACATAACTGAGACCCTTATGAAAGGACACAGCCTCATATACTGCAGAGATACCAAAACTGTGACGAAATTTTTTTTATCAAGTCAGTTCAGTTTTTGACATTAGCCAATGCTATTTAACTGACAACTACAGTAAATCTTTAAAGTTCTTATCACAAGAAAAAGAATTATGTAACTGTGTGTGGTGACAGATGTTAACTATACCTACTGTGACAGCCATTTCCAAATACATACAAATAACAACATTATGTTGGACACCTAAAATTAATATCGTATGTCAATAATATCGTACCTCAATTTTAAAAAATAAAGAAGATAAAAAGAACTAAAACTTCAAAAATGGTTGTGAAAGAACCAAACCTAAGAATATTTTTAATGAAGAGATTGTCATTCCTGATGACAGCTTACAATGGGTGAGTGAGATATAATTGGCATTTGTTTATCTGAAATTTGGTCTTCATAATCATTCACAATCCTAGTTTACAAACTTGTTTTATACTCCTTGGGAATCAGATGCTAGGAAAATAACTGTTTGTTGTTCACATATGCCTGAGTTTGTTTCAAATTAAGAACTACAGAATGCATACCATTTTAGTGGTAGAAGAAAATATTCTTATCACCCAGATCTTTCTGAATGTCTCCTTCTACTTTAGGTTCATTTTTGATGAACACAAATGAAAAGATTTCTCAGGCCATTCTTGATTTCAGAAATGTGGAAAATGACTTTGAAAGAGCCAAAACCTGAAAATCAAATATTGGAAACGAGTGACAAGCACAAGGGCAGATCTGACTGCCTTCTAGAATTTTCTATTTGTGGGATCTGCCTATTCCTATTCAGTGCATCCAATTTCCAAAGCTGACTTTACCAGTGCTTCTAAAGAATTCCACACTAAAGTGATAAACATGGTTTTTACAGCAGTGAATGTGAGATATTTCCTGGCACCAGCAAATAAACCTAATTGTTGGTTCTTTTACAAAAAAGAAAAAGAAGCTCAGAAAGAAGGTGATGTTTGCTTGCATCTCCTCTCTAGAGCCAGAGTGATAGCTACCTGATTATAGCAGAAAAGTACCATGTATACATATCCATTGAAGACCAACCACAAAAGCACTTACTGAAACAAACCATTGGCAGTTGAAAAAAATAAACATTTGGAGATAGATATAATCTCAGAGAGCCCTAAAAAAACAAAGAATGAAGAAGAGACAGAGAAAGAGATGTCAAGGTGAACTTTGATCAAAGGGCAAAAATTCCCCTGTTCTGGAAACTTTACTTTTGAGTTCCCAGCATAGCATCATAAACCTGACTTGGTACTAAAAGCAGGAGGCAGAGGAAGGATAGGAAATATAAGGAAGAAAAATCAAGAAAAGGGAAGAACAGAAGAAAAGGAGAAAAATCTCTCAATAGGAGAATGCAAGCGCAGTTGAAGGCTTGAATACTATAGTAAAAACAGATATTTAAAAAAAATACATTTGAATCGGTTCTACTGAGATGGATGAAACTGGAGCCCATTATACAGAGTGAAGTAAGCCAGAAAGAAAAACAACAATACAGTATACTAATGCATATATATGGAATTTGAAAGATGGTAACGATAACCCTATATGCGAGACAGAATAAGAGACACAGATGCATGGAACAATTTTATGGACTCTGAGGGAGATGGTGAGGGTGGGACGTTCTGGGAGAATAGCATTGAAACATGTACATTATCATATGTGAAACAGAACACCATTCCATGTTCGATGCATGAGACAAGGGCTCAGGGCCGGGGCAATGGGATGATCCAGAAGGATGGGATCGGGAGGGAGGTGGGTGGGGGGTCCAGGAGGGGGAACACATGTAAACCCATGGCTGATTCATGTCAATGTATGGCAAAAACTATTGCAATGTTGTGAAGTGATTGGCCCCCAACTAAAATAAATAAATTTATAAAAAAAAAACAAAAACAAAAACAAAAACAGATATTAAGGAAAGTTTATATACTGATATGAAAACCTCCAGCCCCTTTTTACTTCCCAGCTCTCAGTGCTGTCACCCAGGCTTAAATCCTGTTGAAAGCATTTTCTTGAGGAAATCTGAACAGTCCAAGAGAATAGTTAAACTCACATTGAGGTGCTCCAGTGAAGCAGCCCAGTTCAGTAGCCCTAAAAAGAAGTACATAGTAGATTAACCCTACCCTCCTGCTCAGAATTTCTAAACAGCTGAAAGTAATCACTGGACATCTGAGGAAAGCTAACGCTGAACCAACAGAATAAAACTGTTTGGTGGAAACAGCTATAGCAGGGATAAGAAAACATTTTAAATGTATTATTTTCTCAGAGAACTAAAAATAATACATGAGACAAAATCAAGATGCTGTATAACAGGGAACAAATATAATAAAATTTGCCAGAAAAAATAATACAAGATATAATAAAAGGGATAGGAAAAAAGGTTTGGGAAATCTAGAGAGCAGGGCAAAAAGAAAAGAGAACCAGTCTAAGAGGTCAAATATCCAAACAAGTGAAACAGAGAAGAAGAAAAACTGGAGGAGAGAAAATAAAATAGTTTGATTTCCCAGAACCAAATACCATGTGGTTTAGTTCAAAAGGACTGACCAACTGTCCAATACAAAGACAGAAATACACTCACAATACATACACACTGGGAACAAAAGTACTCTTCAACAACATAATTGGAAGCTAAAAGGTGGTATTGGAGTTAGGCTGACACATGTTTGAGGGAAAATGACTTCCAATTAGAATTTTGCATCCAACCAGACCATCAGTTAAAAATAAAGATAGACTATAAAGATCTATTTATGCATCACAAGTCTCTGAAACAAAGGGATAACTCAAGAAAGGAATTCAGAAAACACAAAGGAAAAATGAGAAGAGTCACCAAGATGATGGTGAATGGGGACATCAGGATGACAGCTATGCACCAAGCATAGAGAATGATTGATCCAGATTGGAGCAGGTCAAAAAGCTCCAGAATATATATCCAAGAAAATTAATTTGGTAGATTGCCTGATATGTTTTACTGTATGGACAATTAGGGCAGAAGTTGTTATATATAATCAGTGATAAATACATAGAAAAACAATCAAGGAAAATAATATAATTATTAATTCCTTGCTTATTTTTCCAATGTATTAAAATATGCAAGGAAGAAAAAAGTAATTATCACACACTATATGGTCATAAAATGAATAGCCTTTATGTAGGCATAATGTAAACACTGAACATTAACATAACTAAAATTATGATTTAATAATATTGAATATTTAGAGATATAGAAAGTATGTGCAAAAGAGCTAAGTCCTTACCTTTCATATAAGAAAGTCAATAGATAATACCTATTACTGAAAAAAAATCACAAAAATGTAGATGGAAATAAACATCAGAAGAAAAACCTGAAAGAACTAAAGTTTATGTCTTTGAGAGGAGAGGACAGGATAAGTGGGCAGACAGCTGTAAATTTTTAACAATCCTTCTAAAACTGATACTTTAAACAATAGAGTTACATCAACAAATTTTAGGAAAGCATCAAATTGTAAAATATATTAGGTTGCAGGTCATGCAGTTTTCTTGCAACTCTTCAGCTCTACAGTTGTAGCACAAAAGAAATTGTGGACAGTATGGAAACAAATGAGCATGATTGTGTTTCAATAAATATTTGTAGACACTGAATTTTGAATTTCCCTTAATTTTCACATGTCATAAAATAATTCTTTTCCTTTTGAACTTTATAATCATATAAAATGTAAAAGGGCTTCCCTGGTGACTCAGACAGTAAAGAATCTGCCTGCAGTGCAGGCTACCTTGGTTCAATCCCTGGGTCAGAAAGATCTCCTGGAGAAGGGAATAGGTACCCATTCCAGTATTCTTGCCTGGAGAATTACATGGACAGAGGAGCCTGGCAGGCTACAGTCTATGGGATCACAAAGAATCGGACACGACTGAGCAACTAACACTTGCACTTCACTTTCAAAATGTAAAAAAATCATTCTTCTCCAGCTACTCAAAAACAGGTAGCAGCTGGATTTGATCTGTGGGCATAATTTTCCAACCTTTGCCTTAATAATGTGAACATAGAACATATTAACTTTGATGAAAATAAGAACTACAAAGAAAGGAGAAGAGTGAAAAAAAATTGGGCAAAATAATTTCTTGTCTCCAAATCTTGCCTGTTACAAGATTTCTTATCAGGAATTCATTCTGAAGAACAAAAGGAAGCACATTTGTTTACCAAACTTTTTCTTATATACTGTCTCCTTGATCTTTACTATCTTTGTGCTAAGTAGAATTGGGGGTCCCTGTTTTCTGTAGACATAGAACCTGTCTTATGGAGATTGAGTGACTTGCCCGAAATCAAACAGTTTTGTAAGGGACTAGAACTTAGACTAGAACCCAAAGCTCGTTCCCTGTTTATTTCTCTTTATTGCCTTCTGTAAAAATAATACATGAATATATCTTTGTAAAATATTAAAACACTACAAAAGATTATAATGATAAAGTTATTGTCCTCTGTCACATCTGTCATCTCTTCCCTCTATACACACTATGAGTTAACAACTATTACAGTGTTGTCCCCACTATATATTGTTGTAGGAAGAAAGTAGTTCTACCAGTCAGGGAAGAAAAATCACAAGTCTTTTTTTGTTTTTCCCAGACTCTTAAATTCCTAGCAAAATGCCGTAAGAAAAAGAAACTATTTGCTCCTTGGCCTGGACTCAGAGAACTCACTGATGCACGCAGAATTGAACTGAAACAACAAGTGGATGACTATATCAGAAGACATCCAGTGTGTAGGCTTTTGTGTTACATTATTGCAGTGTGTGATACTCACCAACAAATAAGTGTCTCAGTTGTATATTTACATTTATTGTTGCCATAAGGTAATGCAATGGCTTTATCGTAGCCTTACCATGGCATTACTGTGGCTTTAGTATGGCTTTGGAGTCTTATAATTGTGTGGACCATAAAGGTAAAGTCAATAGTAAAGGACACTTAACTTCAACTTAGTGGTTTTCCGTACTGCATCAGCAAGACTGTTGGTACATCCTTATCAACATTTATTATTTTCATGTCCTAATGAACATGAAGTGGTATTGTGATTTGGGTTTATTTACATTCTCTAATAATTAGTGATTTTTAACATCTCTTTTTGTGTTTATTGGCTGTTTGTATATTTTTTTTTGGAGAAATTTCAATTGAAGTCCTTTACCCATCCGTTTGTTTTTTTTTTTTTTTAGTGTTGAGTTTTAGGAGTTCTCTGTATATTCTGGATATTAATTCCTTATCAGATGTATGATTTGCAAATATTTTCTTCCATTCTATGGGCTGCCTTTTTACTCTATTGATAGTATCCTTTGATGCACAAAACTTTTTCATTTTGATGAAGTACAATTTGTCTAATTTTTTTTGTTATTGTCTGTACCTTCACAGTGTCGTATTAAAGAAATCATTGCTAAATCTAACATCATAAAGCTTTTCCTCTATCTTTTCTTCTAAGAGTTTTGTAATTTTAGCCCTTATTGTTTAGGGCTTTGATCTCTATTTTTTATTAACGCACTGTGCGTGATTCTGATGCATTCTCCTATTTAAAAAAGAAGTGCTGCTTTAGCCATGCTCTAGTACAGCTGTTACTCTGGCTGACAAGTAAGATGTTAGTTAAAACAAGGCAGCATCCATGATCCAGGAACTGGAATGCCTGAGAAAACTGTAGTGTTAGAAACTTTATCAGTTTCAGTGTTGAGGTTATTTCATCCTTGTTCTAAATATTAATAATTAGGTCAGTTCCCTTTAAAGTAGCTAACTAGCCAGAAGAATATGGTCCTTTGAATGATTCTGTCCCTTGTTCTGTGAAATTAGAAGCTGTTATAACATTATGGCTTAGATAAGTTTGAGAGAAGGAATAGGATAAGAAGTAAGGCAGTTTCTCAGGTGGGGTTCAGAACAAAGGGACTGGTCCTGTTACTCCTCCAGGCCAGTGTCTTTACCAAACCATTTGTAATTTTCACTGTGATTCCTCAATCTTACCTATTCTCCCAGAATACTACACTGTGTGAGGAAGTGAGGTATAGGAGTATATCAAAAAGAATCTTGCCCACCTGCATTTTCAATGAAATCTGCTTTTAAGAAGTTATTTAATGTTTGTTCAAGAGTACAAGGTCAGGCTTCCCTGGTGGCTCAGTGGTAAAGAATTTGCCTGCCAGTGCAGGAGACATGGGTTCAGTCTCTGGTCCAGGAAGATCCCACATGCTATGGGGCAACTAAGCCCATCCACCACAACTACTGAGTCTGTGCTCTAGAGCCCGGGAGCCACAACTACTGAACCCACATGCAGCAGCTACTGAAAGTGAAACATACTTTGATATATGTGTCCTTCATGTGACAATTTTCTTCTGTCCTTTGTTCCCAGGGCTCTCAGATATCAGATGTGACCAGCAGAGAGCTCCATTCCCAAGCACAAGAACGACTGCAACACTACTTCATGGGCAGGGCTCTAGAAGAGAGATCTCAACAGCACAGGGAGGCACTGATGGCTCAGATCAGCACCAACATTGAACAGTTGATGAGTATGTGCTCATTCCATTTTTGTTTCCTAAAAGGAACACCCTATGCAAGATTTTGGTGACAGCCATAATCTTCAGAAGGAAAATAGCATTTAGTGATCTATTAGCTCATTTCCTATCCTCAGAAATTTCTACTTCTGAATCATATCAGCACACAATGTTTTCAACTGATGCATATCCCATAATCTTACTGACTGCTTCTCTCAACCTTTCTATCATTCAAATGTACCAACTCAGACAAAGTTATTAATTTCAAGGATGCTGAACCCTACTAGCCAGGCTCTGTTATATAGTAAGGAAAGTTTCTTAAGCCTATTTTAAAAGTAGATAATGACAGTATTTTATGGTGCCATTTTATATTTTTAATGAATTGTTCCCACAAAAATTAATTCACCTGCTTCTCACAACTGCTGGTGCATTAAATGAGAGATCCCATCCATGAAGCCAGTGTTTCAGACAGGTTCTAAAACACTTTTATTATTTGTGGAGCAGAAGGGGTCAGGGTCCTCCATTTAGTGCCATTTACTTGTAAACTTTGTATTATTGAATGGATGGGTGGCTAGAACTGAGCCTCTCATCTCTAAGAATTTTTTTAAGTTCCTACTCTTTTAAATAAACCATCTAAAAAAAAAATGTACCTCTTTATTCTTTCCCTTTAAACACAGAAGGATGGGCTACATCTTGTGAATAGTCACATGCCAACTCTAGCTGGCAATAATAGACTCAGAGTTAGAATCTAGTTTCTGCTTCTATTGCAGAGTTCCAGCTCTGCAGTTTCTAAGTTGCTGTTTGTTTGGTAAGGAACTCTTCCACTCACCTGTTTATTTTTTGTTACTACAGAAGCACCAAGTCTGAAGGAGGCAGAAGGAAAAGATCCTGAGCTCTTCCAAAGTAGATCCAGGCCTGTGGCAGCCAAAGCCAAGCAGGCCCATCTTACCACCCTGAAACATATACAAGCACCCTGGTGGAAGAAGCTTGGGGAAGAAGCAGATGATATTGACGTCCCAAAGGATGAACTTAGTGTAGAATTAGGAACTTTATTCATTGGTGGACCCAAACCACCTTAAAGGAGTTACCTGGAGGAATGACATATCTATATTTCAAGAGATAATATTGGTTCTTCCTCTGACATGCTAGTAGACTAGTGTTATCCTAACTCATGGTTTTCCAGAGGTTCTTTTCCAAACAAGACTTGAAGGAAATAGGCAAAGAGTTATTTTCTACCTCAGTTTCAATTCTTTTCTTTTTCCACACCTCCATCCTTGGCCACACATACAAATTGGTGTGGCTTTTATTATGAAACTAAACTCAGCATTGTATTCTGTTATTAATATATATTTGAAATGTGATATTTCTTTTTTTGTTTCTGCTGTTTTCCAACTAAAGGTGTTTTCTAAATAAATATTTTCAACAATTGTTCTGAAAAACTTGTCAGGTTTACTTCAACTTTTCACATGTATTGATTTTTCTATTAAATAGGCTTCCCAGACAGCACAGTGGTAAAGAATCTGCCTGCAGTACAGGAGGCGCAGGATCAATCCCTGGGTCAGGAAGATCCTCTGAAGGAGGAAATGGCAACCCACTCCAGTTTTCTTGCCTGGAAAATCCCATGAACAGAGGAGCCTGGAGGGCTGTAGTCCATGGGATCTCAAAGAAGCCGACATGACTTAGCAAATGTGCATGCACTCACAGGAAATGTGCTCTTGGCATTAAGGTGAGGGAAAGAAATGGTCACTTGAAAGACAAATTGACTATTTTCTACCAGTGTTTGAATTCAGCTTCTGTCATCTTATTTCTAAAAGTAACTACATTTAAAAAGCCCACTTGGGATTCAATGCCAGAAAAATTTCTGCTAATAAAACTGCATTCTTTCTGTTAAACTAAGAGAACAATATAACCTACTATTTCCATTTTGGTCAGGTCTCCTAGGAGTCTCAGAACTAAAATAATGTTTAATTTATGCTATGATTCTCAATATCTACACGATTATTAGGTTCTAGCCTAATAATTTTGAATTTCGCTATTATCTCTGTGTTTTAATACCAAAAGCCACCTCTATTTGTGTTTTGATAATACAGAATTTACGTTAAAATCAATTAAATCATTGACTCCATATCATAAGGAACCTGGAGTTCCTTTTTCCATAAATGAGTAGAAATACCAGTATTTCTGGATGGGAAGACCAAATACTATAATGTTCATCCCTCTGAAGTTTAGTAAAATTCTAGTCAAAATTCTAATGTAATTTTTATTCATAGTTTAGAAAATGAGTAAATTCATTTGTACGAATAAGCAGATGAGAGTTCTGCTTTCACTTAGAATATAAAAAGTTCCATGAGAACGTTTCTTTCATCTTAACAACAAAAAATTGCAAAGTAATCTATGAAAATCATTTTTTTTCAGCCTATCAGATAGTTGAGGCCTCAAGATAACCAAATAAATCGATGGGACTCAGTATCTGTGAAATAAACCATTTTATCTTTAAAAGCACAAGAGACAAAAGTGGCTGGAAGAAATCAACTAAAATTTTAACAGATTCTTAAAGGTGAAGTGTGAGTTGCATGTCAAAATACCTAGGAACTTTAGAAGTTAGAGCTCTACCAAATACGAGAAAGTTTGGGAGCAGGGCAGGAGACCTGAAGAGATACCTTTGTGGCATAGGCAAACAGGAGATGACAGGCTGCTTTTGGGTGACATGCCCAAAGCCTCACCTGCTTTCCCAGACTCTTTTCTTAAAGATCTTAGACTGGTAGAGCAGGAGCAGCAAGCCCTCTTACATCTAAGGCTCAGACAAAATTCCATTGCATCTAAGGAAGGAACAGAAAACCTAGCTGTCTGTGCTGGGGACAGGGGTGATAGGAAATAGTCTATCTTGATACAGGTGGAGTCCAGTGTTACTGAGGGAAGGATGGAAATAAAAACCCTGTCTTCTGGGAGGGAGGCAGAAAATGACCTTGGGCCCAGAAATCCTACACCTACACAAAGCAGATGTTTGGTAAGCTAATGAAAAGGAGCAAACTCCTGCTAAAAACCAACCACAGATAATGAGGCAGTTTGACTACCATGGCATAAGAAAGCCCTATCTCCAACTCCAGGAAGAAGAAACTTGGCCTAAAATTTAGGCTGGATCAGGACAAAAGACCATCCAAGTCTCAACAACTAGCCTAGCACCAAGTAATAAGCAGTAGTAGTTAACCACTGGGGTAGGGAAGCATGGAGAGACCCCTTCCCTGCACCCCCCCACCCCCACCCCACCCCATGGCAAAAGCGTACAGGGATGCTTGAAAATGGGAGGTAAAGCAGAAACAGGAAAAACTTGAAGCTTTTCAGACCAAGGTAACAACAGCTAAAAAGCCTATAGTACATTGAAAATGAAAAGAAAAACCAGACCCAGCTAAACTCCTGAATGGTTTAACTCAACCTCCTTGCAACACTGCAATATAATTCATTTTTTTCTTTTAATTTCTGACTTAATGCTGTCTCACTTTCTGACTTAAAACGCTGCTGCTGCTGCTGCTAAATCGCTTCAGTTGTGTCTGACTCTGTGTGACCCCATAGACAGCAGTCCACCGGGCTCCCACGTCCCTGGGATTCTCTAGGCAAGAACACTGGAGTGGGTTGCCATTTCCTTCTCCAATGCATGAAAGTGAAAAGTGAAAGTGAAGTCACTTAGTCGTGTCCGACTCTTAGCGATCCCATGGACTGCAGCCTACCAGGCTCCTCCATCCATGGGATTTTCCAGGCAAGAGTACTGGAGTAGGTTGCCATTGCCTTCTTAGAAAACGCTGCTATGTTTACTATAACAAAACAGTAATTCAGTATTACTCAGATAAATGAAAAATATCGAAGACATTTTAAAAAGTGATATTGTCAATTATTTGATCATCAACATTTGTCACAATTTAACTTTATTGGCTCCTTATTGTGAAATTCAGACTTAAAGAAAGTAAGGGAAACCACTAGGCCATTCAGGTATGACCTAAATCAAATCCCTTATTTGTTACAGTGGGCGTAACAAATAAATTCAAGGGATTAGATCTGATAGAATACCTGAAGAACGATGGACAGAGGTTTGTAACATTGTACAGGAAGTGGTGACCAAAACCATCCCCAAGAAAAATTCAAGAAGGCAAAATGGTTGTCTGAGGAGACCTTACAAATAGCTGAGAAAAGAAGAAAAGTGAAAGGCAAAGGAAAAAGGGAAAGATATACCCAACTGAATGCAGAGTTCCAAAGAATAGCAAGGAGAGATAAGAAAGCCTTCTTAAGTGAACAGTGCAAAGAAATAGAGGAAAACAATAGAATGGGAAAGACTAGAGATCTCTTCAAGAAAATTAAGAGATACCAAAGGAACATTTCATGCAAAGATGGGCACAATAAAGGACAGAAATGCTGAGGACCTAATAGAAGTGGAAGAGAGTGAGAAAAGATGGCAAGAATACACAGAACTGTACAAAAATGGTCTTTTTTTTTTTTTCTTTAAAGGTCTTATTAAAGACCCGGACAACCACGGTGGTGTGGTCACTTGCCTAGAGTCAGACATCCTGGAGTGTGAAGTCAAGTGGGCCTTAGGAAGCATTACTACAAACAAAACTAGTGGAGGTGATGGAATTCCAGCTGAGCTATTTCAAATCATAAAATATGATGTTAAAGTGCTGCACTCAGTATGCCAGCCAATTTGGAAAACTCAGCAATGGCCACAGGGCTAGAAAAGATCTGTTTTCATTCCAGTCACAAAGAAGGACAGTGCCAAAGAGTGTTCAGACTACCACACAGTTGTGCTAATTTCACAAACTGGTAAGGTAATGCTCAAAATCCTTCAACCTAGTCTTCAACGGTACATGAACCAAGAACTTCCAGATACAAGCTGGATTTAGAAAAGGCAGAGGAACCAGAGATCAAATGGCCAACATCTGTTCAGTTGAGTTCATTTCAGTTGCTCAGTCATGTCCGACTCCTTGTGACCCCATGGACTACAGCATGCCAGGCTTCCCTGTTTACCACCAAATCCTAGAGCTTACTCAAACGCATGTCCATCAAGTTGGTGATGCCACCCAATCATCTCATCCTCTGTCATCTCCTTCTCCTCCCGCCTTCAGTCTTTCCCAGCATCAGGGTCTTTTCCAGTGAGTCAGTTCTTTGCATCAGGTGGCCAAAGTATTGGAGTTTCAGCTTCAGCATCAGTCCTTCCAATGAATATTCAGGACTGATTTCCTTTAGGATGGACTGGTTGGATCACAGAAAAAGCAAGAGTTCCAGAAAAAAAAAATCTTCATTGACCTACTCTAAAGCCTTTGACTGTGTGTGTGGATTACAACAAACTGTGGAAAATTCTTAAAGAGATGGGAATATCAGACCACCTTAACTGCCTCCTGAGGAATTTGTATGCAGTTCAAGAAGCAACAATTAAAACCAGACGTGGAACAATAGACTGGGTTCAAAATTGGGAAAGGAGTATGTCAAGGCTATATATTGTCACCCTACTTATTTAACTTCTTATATATCATGAGAAATGCCGGGCTGGATGAATCAGAAGCTGAAATCAAGATTGAGGAGAGAAAGATCAATAGCCTCAGATATGCAGATGATACCACCCAAATGGCAGAAAGCAAAGAGGAAGGTAAAAGAAGAGAGTGAAAAAGCTAGCTTAAAACTCAACATTCAATAAACTAAGATCACGGCATCCAGTCCCATCAATTCATGGCAAATAGATAGGGAAAAAATGGAAACAGTGAGTGGCAGATTTTCTTTTCTTGAGCTCCAAAATCACTGTGGATGGTGACTGCAGCTGTGAAATTAAAACATCTATGCTCCTTGGAAGAAAAGCTATGAGAAACCTAAACAGTGTACTAAAAAGCAGAGACATCCCTTTTCCAACAAAGGTCTGTATAGTCAAAGCTATGGTTTTTCCAGTAGTCATATATGGATGTGAGAATTGGACAATAAAAAAGGCTGAGCACCAAAGAATTGACGCCTTCGAACTGTGTTGCTGGAGACTTGAGAGTCCCTTGGAGAGCAGGATCAAACCAGTCAATCTTAAAGGAAATCAACCCTGAATATTCATTGGGAAGACTGATGCTGAAGTTGAAGCTCTAATACTTTGGCCACCTGATGCAAAGAGCCTATTCATTAGAAAAGACCCTGATGCTGGGAAAGACTGAGGGCAGGAGAAGAAGGGGTGACAGAGGATGAGATGGTTGGATGGCACCACTGACTCGATGGACATGAGTTTGAGCAAACTCCAGGAGGTGGTGAAGGACAGGGAAGCCTGGCGTGCTGCAGTCCACGGGGTCACAAAGAGTTGGACATGACTGAGCAACTGAACAGCAACAGCTTTATTGGATGTCTTGCTCACATCATAGCTCATTTTCAATACAGAATAGAGTACTAGAGTGGGTATAATACAAATAGAGACCTAATACATAACATTTATTTTTATAAACCTATAGAGTGAGTGTCTAGAAATAGAAATTTCTGCTAGTTACTAGAAATTCTATAGCAAAGCTACTCTGCATCCTGTTTTTCATTTTAGGAATATTCGTATCTGTTTAAGTCATTTTCAAATTGTGACAGAATGCAAATGCATGATTGCTATTATAATGATTAAATTTTGAATATTTTATTCACCTTATAACTGAAAGTTTGTTTGCATTGACCAGCATCTCACTATCTCTCTCACCTTCTAGCCCCTTGGTAACTATTCTACCTTCTGAGTTTGACTTTTTTTTTTTTTTAGATTCCACATACATGTAAAATCATATAGTTTTTCTCTCTCTGGCTTATTTCACTTAGCACAGTATCCTCCAGGTTCATCTTTGTTGTCACAAATGCAGGATTTCCTTCCTTCTTGTGACCAAATAATATCATGTTTATATTTTCTCACATCTTCTTTATCCATTCATCCATTAACACTTGGGTTTTTTTCACAACCTGTTGATGATTATGAATAATGCTGCAATGGTGTCTCTGAGATACTGATTTCATTTCCTTCAGATATATACCCAAAAGGGGGATTTCTGAGTTACATGGTAGTTCTATTTGGGGAATGGGAGTGCTGAGGAATCTCTATACTATTTTCCATAATGGTTAAATGAATTTACATTCCAACCATGTACAAAAGTTTCCTTTTCTCCATATTTTCTCAACACTTGTTACCTCATTTTATTTTTTCTTTAATATAAAAGCCATCTTAACAGGTGTGAGGTGTTATCTCATTGTGGTTTTGATTTGCATTTCCCTGATGGTTATTGATATTGAGCACGTTTTCATGTACTTTTTGGCCATTTGTGCCAAGAAGTTATTTAGGCATATAATGCTATCCACTGGAATTAATTCAAACTCCCTAAGTTGAAGTCATCCCCAACAAAACTCCCCTCACTTCAGATGCCATAAATTCAGGTGTACTCAGGCTGCCAACACTTAATGACCAACTGACCACAAATTTGGGAGTCAATGCAAACCTATCAGGTTTGATAATTCACTAGAACAAACCAGAAAACTCAGGAAACATTATACTTTTGAATAGTTTTGCTGTAATGATACAAATAAGATTTAGCCAAGTAAAAAATACACTGGGAAAGAGTTTGGAGGATCTCAAACACAGAGCTTCCATGCCCTCTCCCCATGGAATCAGGATGCATTACCCTCTCTCCATGGCACACTGAAGTGCTCACCAATCAGGAAGTTCAACTGAGCCTTAATGTTCAGAGTTTTCACTGGAGTTTCATTACATAAGCATGATTAATTGTACTATTAGCCATGTGATTTAAATCAATATTTAGCCCCTGTCACCTCTCCAGTGGTCAGGAAGTCAAGCTGATACCATGTGGCTCAAAGCCTTAACACTTTAATCCCTTTACACTCACCACAAATAATAAACACACTCCTGTCACTCAGGAAATTTCTAGGGTTTAGAAGCCCCATATCAGGAACTCAAGGCAAAGAGCAAATCCTTTCTTATAAAACACCCACACATTATATAAAGAGAGATGTACCCATATCTGGACATAAGCAGTATTTACCTTAGTCTATTCTGTTCTATACTGTATGAAGTTTAGTCAAAAACTGAGACACACAAAAAAGCTGGGGGAAGAAACCAACTTTCATCAAGAGATAACAAAACCAGATTCAGAGATGACTCAGATATTGGAACACACACATAAAAAGATGTCAATAACTGTGATTAATAAAAGATAAAATGTAAAAGTTGACAATATGCATAAAGAAATGGAGAATTTCAGAGATGTAAGTTTAAAAATAGATTAGTGGAAATGCTAGGAAAAGTACAATATCAGAAGTTCATTAGCAGTTCTTTGACAAGTTCATTAGCAGACTAGAATTGAATAAAAAAATAGATGAATTTGTCAATACATTAGTAGAAATGTTCCAAACAGAAACACCAAGAGAAAAAAAGTAGGGAGTATAGAGCCAAAGAGCTATGAAACAATACCAGCAGTATAGCATGCAAGTAACTGGAGTTCCAGAAGTAGAAGAAAGAGAAATGAGGTAGAAGAAGGTGAAGGAAAATGGCCAAGGACTTTTGAAAATTAATGAAATGTAGATCCAATAATCCCAGAGAATCTCAGCAGGATAAATAACAATTATGTCAAAAATGTAAAAGCACACCTAAATACATCATAGTTACCTTGCTTCAAATCAAATATAAATAGAAAATCATGAGAGCAGAGAAAAAAGAAAAACCATACACCAAGGAACAAATAGAATTTCACTAGATTTCTCATCAGAAACTACACAAGCCTGAAGACAATGGAAATGACATCTTTAGAATGCTAAAAGAAAAAAATATCAACTCAGAATTCCATATACAGCAATAATATCTACGAGAAAATGAAAGTAAAGTAAAGATTTTTCCAGAAAACAAAGCTGATCATAAAGGAAAAACTTCAAAAAATGAATATCATGGCATCTGGTCCCATCACTTCATGGTAAATAGATGGGGAAACAACAGAAACAGTGACAGAGTGTATTTTCTTGGGCTCCAAAATCACTGTGGACAGTGACTGCAGTCATGAAATTAAAGATGTTTTCTCCTTAGAAGAAAAGTAATGACAAACCTAGACAGCATATTAAAAAGCAGAGACATTACTTTGCCAACAAAGGTCCATCTAGTCAAAGCTATGGTTTTTACAGTAGTGGTATACGGATGTGAGAGCTGGACAATAAACAAGGCTGAGCTCCGAGGAACTGATGCCTTCAAACTGTGTTGCTGGAGAAGACTTGAGAGTCCCTTGGAAAGCAAGATAAAACCAGTCAATCCTAAAGGAAATCAACCCTAAATATTCATTGGAAGGACTGATACTGAAGTTGAAGCTCCAATACTTTTGCCACCTGATGAGAAGAGCCGACCCGTTGGAAAAGACCCTGATGCTGGGAAAGATTCAAGGCAGGAGGAGAAGGGGATGACAGAGGATGAGATGGTTGGATGAATTCACTGACTCAATGGACATGAGTTTGAGCAAACTCCAGGAGATGGTCAAGGACAGGAAGCCTGGCATGCTGCAGTCCACGGTGTCACAAAGAGCTGGACACAACTGAGTGACTGAACAACAACAAAGATTTTTTAGACAGAAGGAACAAGATAGAAATTAGATCTACACAAAGGAAAAAGTGAGGGAAATTGTAAAAATTAAATATAAAAGAATTTTTTCTTATTTTTAATCTAAAAGTCAATTTACTGTCAAATGTAGAGAATCTTAAAAGCAGCAAAAGAGAAGTGACTTTTCATGTATAAAAGATCCTCAAAAAAATATCAGCAGAATTTTCATAAGAAATTTTACAGGCCCAAAAGCAGTGGGCCAATATATTTAAAGTGCTAAAAGAAAATACCTGTCAATGGAGAATCCTATATCTGACAAAACTGTAATTCAGGAGTGTGAGAAAAATTAAGACATTCACAGGTAAACAAAGCTGAGGAAAATGTTCAAGGGGGGTTCTGGAAGGGGAAAACATGTACACCCATGGTGGATTCATGTCAGTGTATGGCAAAACAAATACAATATTGTAAAGTTAAAAAATAGAAAATAAACTAATCAAAAAAAAAAAAAAAGAAATGTTCAAGAGCGTCCTGCAGGGTGAAATGAAAGGACATTAGATAGTCAAAGCTGGTATAAAGAAATAAATATCTCTCTGAAGGAATCTGGGTGATGGCAGGCATCTGATTGAAGACAACAGCATCTAAAAAAATAGAAAACCCTAGTATTTGGATGATTCAGTGTACATCCCATGGATTCATGGCTGTGGTTTTTCCATAGACTCTTAATCATTTCCTATTTAGGACTGTTGCAAAATAATTCATATATGTAATGGCGATATGTAAAGTCTCAAAGGATGCCAAAGAATTTATACATTTAAAATATGATCTAGGGGAGAAAAAAAACATTTACAGGAATCACTCTCACAGGTCACATTTAATTTTAAAATAAAAGCAACGACGTGGAAACATTAGGCCTGTGCGTGTGTGCTCAATCACTCAGTTGTATCTGACTCTTTTGTGACCCCATGGACTGTAGGCCACCAGGCCCCTTTATCCATGGGATTTCCCAGGCGTGGCCATTTCCTCCTCCAAGGGATCTTCTCCACCCAGGGATCAAGCCCATGTTTGTTGCATCTCTTGCATCTCCTGCATCGGCAGGCAGATTCTTTACCACTGTGCAACCTAGTAATCCCAATATTAGTCAAGCTTGTTTTAAAATGTCTATTTCTGACTTATAAATGTATTTTCTTGAGTTTGAAAATGTTTCAAATAAATGAGGGAAACATGATTTCTCATAGACCTTATTTCCTCTTTGCCAAAGTGTCAAGGGCATTCATGGCAACATAGCTGTATTTCCATAGCTACTCACTCGTATGAATTAAAGCGCTTAAAAATTATACTTCGAAAAAATGTTTGCTATTTCTTAATAAAATTTTTAACATTCTACTTACTTCAATTCTTCAGTGAGTTTTTTGAAGAGACGTTCTATAGTTTCTTTGTCAGCCAAAGAGAGGAACTGACTGAAGAGTTGTGTTCTGTAGGCAAAAGTTAACTGGCACATACCTAATGTCTGTAAGACTAAAAATTGTTTGGAGGGGTGTAAATCTGTATGAAGTAGTTGGATTAATGAATTTTAAATTAGATAACACAGGCAACATAACTTTTCTTTAAAATTAACGTCAATCTTTTCCCTTTGGGCTTTCCTGGTGGCTCAGATGGTAAAGAATCTGCCTGCAGTATAGGAGACCTGGGTTCAATACCTGGGTCAGGAAGATACCCTGGAGACGGGAATGGCAACCCGCTCCAGTATTCTTGCCTGGAGAATCCCATGGACCGAGGAGTCTGGCAGGCTACAGATCATGGGTCGCAAAGAGTCAGACATGATTGGGCGAATAACACTTTTCCCCTCAGGAGTCTACAGTACAAAACCATAATTTTCTATGTGTTGCTTATGGACCCCTGTAAGAGGTGGTCCTGAGACCTCTTCAGTTACCAAAGGGTCAAAGCTATTTTCATAATAATACTAAGATGTTATTTGCCTTTTATACTGTGTTGATATTTGCACTGATAGTACAGAAGCAATGGTGGTGAAACTGCTGGCACAAATCAAGGCAGAGGCACCTGATTGCTGCAATAACCACTGCATTCTTCATAGCCATGCATTCATAGTATTGGAAACAAAATATGACCTTCACTTAAGAATGTTCTTAATAAAGGAGTAAAAATTAATTTTATTTAACTTCAATTTTAATATATTAATGGGAATTCACATTTGAAAACATATCAATGTTAATTAAAAATAAAATTACATAAACTGACAATTCAGTAAATCATATTTGAAAATATGATATCTATTGTATCTGTATATAGGAAATACTGTTTTTGTGTGGGCTTTTCATCATTTCTGCACATTTGATGATGACATATTAGTACACTGAACTCAGTCATGGTGGGTTTGCCTACACCATAGAAATCAGTAAATGGTTCCCCTGAAGAAATATTTTCCCCAGATGTTAAACATTTACAAGCACATCACTGGATATAACTGACTCATTGGAAAAGATCCTGATGCTGGGAAAGATTGAAGGCAGGAGGAGAAGGGGATGACAGAGGATGAGGTAGTTGGATGGCATCACCGACTCAATGGACATGAGTTTGAGCAAGCTCTGGGAGCTGGTGATGGACAGGGAAGCCTGGTGTGCTGCAGTCCATGGGGTCGCAAAGAGTCAGACACAACTGAGCAACTGAACTGAACTGATTGGTAAAGGTTATGAATTAGAAATCTAAACTAATATACTATTCATTTAGTGAATACCTATAAGCATCTATGATGTAAAAAATCCTGTGCTAGATGCAGAAGGCAGATACAGTTTCTGCTAATGGAGCTTATGTTCCAAAAGAAGAGAGAGAAACATTTAACAAATAAATGATTTAATGTGTCATGACTATTATTTTGCAGGAAATAATGTGTAGATGAGAGTCACTTAATCTGGGAGATGGCCAGAAGAAGCCACTCAAAGAAGTGAAATACAGAATGAACTGAGCAGCTCAAGGAGTAAAAGAGGAGTGTTTCATGGAGAGAGAATGAAAAAATACTGTATTTATTCAACCAATGTATTATGAAGAAGGTACTTGGTAATTACTTGTTGAGTGTGGATTTGGCTAGCACACATGAAAAAGTGGTCTTGCCTTTCATTAAGAGACCAAGCAATTTTAAGTGTTTTGATTTTTCATGTAATACACTAAAAAAAAAAAAGCAGAATAGAAAGATTAAGTAAATCAAGTTAAAATAATAAATATGAAAGGAATAAACTGGCTTCACAGAATGCCCATATGACATGCAGAAGACAAGAGAGTGGGAGGCAAGGTCCTAGATGGCTACCTCTAGAATATGCAACCCTCTACACTACGCAAGTGTAAAGAATTCACATAGCTTGATGGGAAAGAGTCTCCCAGGGAGCAGAGACTCAACACATGTGTCCCTTCAAAGAATCCTATGAAGTGTCTTATTCCTGGATCTATAAATTATGCAGCCAAATCTTTCATTCATATTAACCAGTCTTTCTTATGCCTGTCAACTCAATTAAAATGTGTGTAACGAGAGGAAATGAGCTTGGTAATCTTGAAGGCTGAGATGAATAAAGCAGGAGAGAAAGGCTACGGCTGCACTTACTTCAGGAATCAGATGACAGGTTGTTAACTGCTGGTTATATAAAACCTATTAATAACTTAGTTTTGACTCTTGGTTGAATATACTTTCCTAAACAGCATGCTTAGAACTCTAAAGTAGTAAATGCAGAAAATATCTTAATTGTTAAATAAAGCTTCTAATAAATATTAAGGAGAGTTCATTGAGCAGGACACACCTAGGACAATTTAAAGATGTACAGGAGGTCTATAGACTTTCTCACAATATCTGCTCTAAATGCAAATTATCAAATTTATTATATCAGTGATGGTGGAGTGACTTTGTTAATCTTGGTGATGTTCTTAACTAGGAATATTGATGAGGGTAGGCTTTAATGATACAGTCCTTGAAAGTACCTATGAAGCATATCAGAGATGTCCTTTTGATGTGTAACTTTAGTTCTAGTGGCCTCTTTGTGCCAATATATTCTCATTAAATACAGTTGTCTTCTGAAGGACTTTTAGAGTACCCTCCAAAAGAGGGGCCTGCCACATTCCCTAAGATACATGATAAAAACATTCTTCAAATTGAAGGGCTAGAAAAGTCTCCATCACAAAGCTTGCTTAAAGGCCTCAGATTTATTCTTAGATTCCAGGTGAAAAAATAAACCACATCAGTGCCTGACACATGGTCGGTGCTTAGTAAGTATTTGTTGAATCAGTGAAGAATGAAAGGAATTTTCTGAATGATTAGGAATTTTCTCCTCTTTGATTTCAGATTCCTCATGCTCTTGGCTCTAAGTGCCTTAGGATAAGAAAGTCACCATTGCTCTTATATGACTTCTTCATATATTGGAAATGTTCAGTAACAATTCATATAGGAATAGTACCTGAGTTCTTATGGCATGAATGTCTTTTCTCCTCTACAAAATACCATGGAGCAGCTCCTAGAAAGACCATGCCTGGGAGACAACTCTTGTCACCTCCCAGGCAAGGAAGCCTGGCCTCTTCAGCTTTCCTCTTCTCCCATGTGCTAGGGCTCCTGCTTGGCCCTGCCCCTCTTTGGGCAAAATTACTGCTTGAGGATGCTCAGCAAGAACTGAAAGATAGTATCAAGACAGGAGCATAAGTTGGCAAGTATCTGTATCCTTCAGGCATCGCTGATGCCTCTGAGAAGCCTGTACCAGAACATTCACTCTGCACTTAAAACCCTCTCAATAAACAAACTGCCATCCTTGTTCCCTATCCCAAAGTTCATCCAGCAGGAGGTAAGGAGACACCTGCAGCTTCACAGATAGAAGAGGCCTTCAGATCCCAACCTCTTCCATCCTCAAAGATAGAACTATCTATAGGGACCCAGGGAGAGGAAAAACTGGAGCTGAGCTGGGAAATACACATCGAGGGCTGCTGTACCTTCCAAGTTTCAAGGAGTACAAAAAGCTGAAACAAAAGTCATCAGGCCCGGTCTCAGTTTTCCTAAAGTCAGATCAGTCTCTCCATGGGTGTAGTACCTAATCAGGAGTGCCAACATTCCCAGGAGGAAAAGTTCAAGAAAGTTCAAAAAAGAACAAAAGTTCCAATTCCTGTGGATAGCCTCCTCTGACATCAGATCTAGGAGTTAATTAATATGAAGGATGACTACCAATACCAACATGGAGACAAATGGCCTGAAATCTAGCCGATGTCATATTGGCCTCCTTGGGACCCCAGAGCAAGGCCCAAGTAGTTCACAGAGCAGCGGTCCCTCTGGTTTCATCATAGGTGGGACACCAGTTCCCATCTGCTGTGGCTGCATCCTGCAGGCAGCCCCTAGTCAAGAGATGGGCACCCAAGTATGCACAGGTATCTCTGCACTTCCAGAGGAACACCCCTGACTCACTATTTCTGAGAACCAGGGGTTTCAGAACAATATTTTCTTAGAGTATTGGATATTTGGTACATTCTAGATCCTTCTGGGATTTTTGCTGATGTAGAGGAATACAGCCGATAAAGACTCAGACCTCTGCAGGCAAGTATACATAGATACTTTCATACAAAGTCCAGATCTCATAATTTAGGCTTCTTCGTCCCCTCTGGAATCCTAATTCCTGAGGATTTTATCTGATGACTGTATTTAAATATAACTCACAGAGACCAGATACTTGAGAGGTCTGCAAATTATTAGGGAGAAATTTCAGCTGTTGATACAGTCAGCTGGGTGCCTTAACCCTGAACAGCTGCAGCTGATAATCAGCAACATTCCCCTGTTCTGCTGCTGCTGCTGCTGCTAAGTCGCTTCAGTCGTGTCCGACTCTGTGCGACCCCATAGACAGCAGCCCACCAGGCTCCTCCATCCATAGGATTTTCCAGGCAAGAGTACTGGAGTGGGGAGCCATTGCCTTCTCCGTTCCCCTGTTCACTGACCTCAAATAAAATCACTGGGAGAGCCTGCAGAATAAGCCCTGCAAGCCCTGGCTCATGTTGGCCCTGGAAGGGCTGCCCTCTATGTTCCAAGTTTTAAGAAGAACAGGAGAAAGAAACAAAAGCCAGCACGCCTTGTCTCGGTTTTTCTAAAGCTGCAATCCCTTGAACCCCCTATACCCCTTCTCTGCTTATTTTTCCCTAGGCATTTTTCCATCTACCATATTACAGTTGATCCTTGAACAGTGTGGGAATTAGAGGGACGGACCCTCTGCAGTCCTAAACCCCAGAATAAATCACAGTTGGTTCTCCCTATACCTGTTTCTTCTTTACGGGTGGTTCATTCACGGGTTCAACCTATCACAGGCCAAACAGTGTAATATTTATTATTATTATTTTTTTTAAATTAGTGTATAAGTGGACTAGTGCAACACACATCTGTGTTGTTCAAGGGCCAACTGTTTTTCTCTCTCTTCGCTAAATTGTTATTTTCAAAAGGGCAGGAACTTTTATTTCTTGACCGCAGCTATATGTACAGGTCCAAGAAAAGCACACAGTAATTACAGGCGATTACAATTTTAGATGGGTAGCGAGCAGAGGCCTTACTGATGTTTGAATCTCAAAGGGTTATGTAAGGATTAGGGTGAGGATGCATATAGTGGGCTCAGTGCCTGGTACACAGTAAGACTCAACAAATTCAAATACTCCTCATCGTCAAGACGGTGCCTGAAATCACAGGAACTGGCTACTTTCCCCTCTTCCTTGGGGGCTTAAGGAGAGCATGCGTGTTTTCTGCCCTGTTACCGGAGCGCATCACTGACTCCTGTTCCAGGAACCGAACCCTCGGCCTCTGCGTAAGAGCCAATTTAAGCTCCACTTCTTACAAGGCATTTCCTAGTATTCACCGTTCTCTCTCTCACTTATGTCCTTAGAAACACCTCAGACCGTTTCATACAGACGCCAGGTTCTAGCCCGAGTTTCATTAGTAAGTCACTGTTTGTCTTTGGGCGAGTCACTTTAAACTGATTCTCATTTTTCATCAGTAAAAGGAAAAGGTCATATTATACAACCTACTTTTCGGCTGTAATATTTTATGACTCGACGAGCAAAACTCATATCCCCACTCCCTTCTCACGTCTCATTCAACAATCCTAATGGCAGCTGATTCCCGCTGTGCAGTGTCTCTGCAAAAGCCCAAGCCGTAATCTAAGTCAGGCACGGTCAACCTCGTGGAGGAATTAGAAGAAACCGGCCGACCCATCTCACTTTGGAAACACCTGACCCTAAACAGAGCGCCCGCCCTCCCAGCATTTCCGGCTCTTGCACAGATTTTCTTCCGGAACACTTGCTCGCGTCTGACTCCGCCCTTGCTCCGCTCTTCAGAGTCCATTGGCTGTTTCTTTGAGGAAGCGGAGCATTTCCCGACATCGATTGGTCTCTCGCATTGTTGATGGGTTAGTTACAAACAAGGCGTGCCTGGTCTCCCTGGTAACGTCCTGCCGACCGTCCTGATTGGTCCATATCCTAATCCCATCTTCCGTCCCAACTGCGAGTGGCTGAGTCCCTTGGCGGGGCGCGGCGGTGGTAGGTGTCGCTTACGGGATTCCTGAGCTGACGTGGCTTAAATTTGGGAGGGGGCAGCTGGAGCCTCCGGCGACAGCCTCTTCCAGGTGAGTGGGGGACATTACCCAACTCTTCGCCTTCTTGAGTCTTGTAACGGTCACCCTCGCCACAGGGCCCGCGGGGCTGCCGAAGCAGCTACACTTGGTCCTCTCCCCGTCCCGCCTCTCCTGATTCAGCCCAGGATCTGGCCCTTCTATCCGCCTCCCTTCACCTACCAGGCCTAGTTGTAATCGTCCACACGCCAGTTGGCCCCGCCGGAAGGCTTCGGGGTCGCCCTGTGCGGCCTCTAGACACATATCCGCTGTCTGTCCCCTCCCCAGGAAGTTTCTCCTCCGGGAGCGATGGAGAAAGGCGTTCCGGACAGTCCTGTCCTCACGGCCTTGTTCTCTGAGCGGCCTTCTCAGGCTGACCTGTGTACGCAGCAGCCGACGTCGGAGAGAACCTGCCGGGGCCCTGCCCTCCGTCCCTAAACAAACTTAGTGTCGGGAAGAGGAGGCGGGACCCAAACAAATCGAAAGTCTTGAGGGCAGAGATGGCAGAAACATTGGGGATAATAACGCCAAAGAGGGCCTGTAGAACGATCCCGCTAATGAGTTGCTGGAGAGATTCAGAGAAGGAGACTAATCGTGCGATCCCATCAACACTAAAATCCCAGGAATCAGAGGTGGGCAGGCTGTAAGAGGAAAGGGAATCCTGAAGAGAATTGGAGGTGGGGGGTGGGGGGCTTGATCTTGATTTGGTAGTGTGGAGGGTGTTTATTCTGCGTAACAGGAGTGACGTGTAGGAGTGTGAAAGGGAGGATGAGCCTCTGGACAACTGAGGAATTTTTGTCTGACTTAGAGTTCCAGTTGGTCTGTAGGGAGAAGACAATTTAAGAGTGTCAGAGACAATTTAAGAGGGCCAGAGATATTTAAAAATCACTAGATAAGTACTGTCACTTTTGGAAATAGTTGGAAGTTTTTTGAGCTTTTAAAGAATCTCAGTATGTACACACTGCTATTTTTAAAATGGATACCCACCAAGGATCTACTGTATTGTAGCACAGGGAACTCTGCTTAATATTATGTTGCAGCCTGGATGGGAGAGGAGTTTGGGGGAGAATGAATATGTGTATATGTATAGGTAAGTCCCTCTCCCTGCACCTGAAACTGTCACATTATTAATCAGGTATAGTCCAACAGAAAATAAAAAGCTAAAAAAAAAAAAAAAAAAATCTCACAGTTCTGAACAAACTGGCAGTGAGGAACTCCATACAGAAAGGCTGGAGGCCTTTTCAAAAGAATGAAGGAATTAAATTGGGATGGTCAGAATGATTATGAATGGTCAGAATCAGGAAATGTTCTTTTGGGAAGTGGCAGGATATGGTCATGGATTGATACCAGAAAAAACTGAAGAGAATTCAAAAACTTCAGACGTCATACACTGTTACACAGCTTTTAATTTTTATCCTTTGACCATGAAAGGATCGTTTATGCTTTCCTCTTAACTGTGTTAAATTTGTTGGACTACATCAGTAGTTTCCAAACATTTTGACTGTTTGCTCTATCAATAAAACATATTTGAGCAACCATCCTCTAAATATTGTATATTTAATTATAACTAGTATATTAATAGCACTGTGTTTTATTTATAAACTATTCAAAAATATATTAAAAAGGATGAAAAATTCCTTCTCATTTTCTGGGACACTCCCAACCCAATCTAGAGATTACATAAAGGTGTTTCCTTACCTTTTGCAAAGCGTTTGCATCTCTGAGGACTTCCAGATGGGGAGAATCCTTTTTTATTTTTTGAGGACCTCCATTCCTCTGGGATGCAGCCTCTCTTAAAATTAATCATCTTTAGGATGCAATTCTTTTTTTTTCTTCTGTTTGAATCTTAAAAGTCTCTTTTATTCTTTCCCCTTTGTATTAGTGGATTAATTGAAGAGATGCTGATTTTATTCTTGTTGATAAAAAATAAATAATCCATAAACTTCTCTAGGTTAACAGCTATTGAAATAAATTATTTGGGACACATCTCCCCACTGATCATTACATACTGGCCTATTGTAGCTAACTCCGACTCTATGTGACCCCATAGACGGCAGCCCACCAGGCTCCCCCGTCCCTGGGATTCTCCAGGCAAGAACACTGGAGTGGGGTGCCATTGCCTTCTCCAGGCCTGTTGTTAGGAACCACTATATGAAAGGATGTTAGGATCTGTAATACCCCATTTTTAATTAAGCTAATATAAAATCAGCAATACGTGCTTTGGTAAAAGTAAATTCACTACAAAAGGATATGAAAACACAGATCTCTTTCTCTGCTATATACTGATCCTTTTCCCCATTCTCTACTTCCCAGAAATACACACTGTAAATAATTTCTTTATTGTTAAGAAATTTTCTAATCATATTCAAGCACATTTGTATTACACATTTCTCTCCTTTTCTCTCTCACACAAGTTGAATAATAATGTAACTATTATTTTACACTTTTTTTGTCTCTCTTAATGCTAAAAGGTGGTTTTTCCTTATCTATAAGTATAAAACTACTCCGTTCTCTTAAAAGGCTATTCAGCTTTGCCTTGTAGAAGTATCAAAGTAGATTTATCGTGTCCCCTACTGATGTACATGGAGATTGTTTTCAGTCATTAGCCATCCCAAATACTGCTGTAGTGAATAGCATGTACATATATCCTTTGTGCCTTTGCATGAGCCTATCTATGGTGTAAGTAATATGGAATTCTCTGGGGCCCTACCACTCTGAGTCATTTCACTTTACTACTGTTGGGAAAAAAAAAAAAAATGAGTGGTTATGTAACTATAAGTATATATAAGCATATGAGTGCCCTCATGCCTCCAAGCCCTATTTTCAGCCCCAGTAAAGAATGTTGGGTGATGAGTTTGCTCAGAAAATAGGTTATCATCTGTATCTCTACCAGTCAAGAAGCTTTGTCGAGCTATGTGACTGGGAAAATAGCCTCCCTATGCCTTAGTTTTTTCACGTTAATACTGAGGATATCCAAAGAACCTCCTTGGAGTTGTTCTAATAATAAAATAAGTAAAATGATGAGGATAAATAAAGTGATTAGAGTAATACTTAGTGCATAGTACTGTGTATATAGATTATTACTACCATTTTCTTCTAAATTTCTTGAATGAAAACAGTAGTTTTTTCGTATGATGAAAAATAGTTTTTCATTTTCTAATTCTCAAATTATATCATAATATTGCATATGATTTTCCCAGCTATATAGCACCATTCCTATTAGTTTCTCAAATTGGTTGAGGATCACTTAGAATTAAGGAAAACTACTGAGGGGCAATTAAACATGCATTGATAAGAAGTTTGAGGAGTGACCTGGAACTATAACCATTTTCTGTGTTGCTGTTTCAGTGGGAAAATGTGATTTAAATTCCAAAGCAAATGGTGTGTATGCATGTAGTCACAGACATACACTCACTGTCTTCAGTTAGTTTATTTTCCCATGCATTTTGTACTAGATTCTCTGTGGTTAGGGACATGCCATATATTTCTTTTTATATTTTTGTGAGTCTTAGCATAATACTGGAGAAGGCAATGGCAACCCACTCCAGTACTCTTTCCTGGAAACTCCCATGGATGGAGGAGCCTGGTAGGCTGCAGTCCATGGGGTCGCACAGGGTCAGACACGACTGAAGCAACTTAGCAGCAGCATAATACTCCACATGGAGTGGATATTTTGAAAATTATTATTAGCAGTGAAGACTGAGAAAAGAAGAGTCATTGAATTCTAAATGCCACCTCAACACAAAAGTGTTGAGATCCTGTGGCTGAGTTTGTAGAAGGTGTGGCCAGCATTGACTTTGACGGATTGTTTTATTTGCCTGAATGTTTTATTGAACTCCAGCCTTGGCATAAAGCTTTTTATTTTATTCTTTTCCCAGGTTGCTGTTTGTGATTTAGGTGCTTTATATAATAACAGCAAGAGTGCCGATTGTCCCGTAGTCACAGATATTCCTTAAATGAATTTATTACTATATATTTCCCCCTTTACTAGTTTTTATATGTACATTTACCCATTTCTATCCCACAGTGAGCCTATCAGAGGCAGAGACCCATCTTTCTTCATTTAACTTAAGCGTGGCTACTTGTGGCTCTCTTGCCCTCAAGTCTGCAACCTCTGAGCTGCCTAAAGCACTTAACTGTAGGTGCCCAGAATGGCCTTCATTTTACATTTCTATGAATTCCTTTAATGTCACCAGCTATAGAAATCACTCTTGCATCATGGAGTCATAATACTGGGCATTAGGATGCTCCTTGTTAATCTTATTCATTTTAAGATGTGTAAACTGGCAAGTGACTTACCAGTATAATACAACGTTGTGCTGGAGGCTGGACTGGAAGCTCAGTGCCTGGCTCCCAAGTTTTTTGCTCTTCCCACTGTGCCATCTACTCAGGACCTCTCAGGATTATTGAATCAGTCTGAGAAATTTCTTTTACTTTGGCCTGAAGTAATTCTTCCCTGGTACTGATCTTTCCCTTCAAATACAAAAATTTTTAAACAGTTGTGAGAGAACGCATTTTTCATTGAATGAGCATTTATCTTATTCAGTAATGCTTATTTAGCTGACGGATCTTAAAAAGTTTTAGTTTCTCTGAGTGTCAGTTTTTTCATCTATAAAATGAGGATGATGATAATATCTATTTTGCAGATTTAATGATTAGAAAAAAATGTATATAGAGTGATACAGATGTTCAGTAATTGTTACCATTAATATTATCATTATCCTATGTTCATCTGTATATGTTGTTCATGTGCAATAGTTAGTAGGATGCTGACCCTTCTAGACATCAAAATCTCATGTGTTGTAATAGTGGATTGGGGGCACTGTTAGCTTTGAGAAACATTCAGGATTTTAATTTTATATTTGGAAAATGAAAAAAATTCATATTTTCACAATAGAAATTACATGTCAATCACATTCTTTGTGGCTAATGATGATATGTAAAAAATTTGATCTAGGCATACCATCCTGGGTTTTTTTCAGTTTCTACTGAAGAACCGAGGCCTTTTCCCCACAGTCTGGAAATTGCACTTTCATGGAGCAGTTCAGCATATTTCTCTGTCCTCTGCATTTTCCTGGAAATTGGCAGCTGGATCCAGAGACTTTGCCAGACTAAGGTTCAATTCCTTTGGGAAGTCTATAGGTGGTGGTGTATCCTTTCATCAAATGGCACATAATGTCTGGTTTTGCTCTTCTTTGAGGCTAGCAGCTCTCGATGGTCAATGTCTAGATCCATGAATTCATTAGAGTTGCAAAATATTAGACTAGATATTTCAGTTCTACCATTTATTTTCATTTGTTACCTGGAATAACTTTATAAGTAGAGATGTGCCCCCTCATCTACTATTTGCTTCTTAAATGGTAAAGTCCAAATAGAAAAGACAAGAAAACCCTTGTACTTAACCTAGTTTTCACAATTTTTAGTTCAGTTAATGACCAGTTTGTCATTATGAACTTGTGGATTTTAATATTTTGGTGGATTTAAATATCTGTTACAACTTAATTCATATTCTTATTAGAAACTCAGTTGTTCCTTTGTCCTGTGGGAACCTCTTCAGTTTGTTTCTTGGGCCCTTTTAACATGACTCTATGTTAGTCTTTGATAGCTTCCTTGCTGTTTTGTGTGATAGATGTTTCAGGCTCATTTTGTGCCATTTCCTGCTTCAAAACTGAAATCAGTCATTTTCTCTAAGAAGCCCTCCTATTTTATTTTTAAAGTTACTTCTTTCTTTTTTTTTAAATGGGAAATAGTGTTTTAAGACTCCAGTCTAGGCACTGGAGATACTTATTGCTTCTCAGTTTGTCATTGTTTTTTTGATGGACACAGCTAGGAAAATATATTTACTAAGGTGAAATACCCTGTAGGTTCATAGTAACACTTGCTTGAAATTCAAGATTAGTTTTTACTTGGGGGTTCTTAATTTCTTCTGTATTATATGTTCGTCTCCTTTTTTCATAATGAGTATATAATAGAATTACTATGCCCATAATTACTTTAAGTCCACAGGAAGCATATAATAGTCAAGGAATAATAATACTGATAATGATCACCACCAATTTTGATTTTTAAAATTTTTATAAGTTTTTTTTTTTACATATACTATCCATGTTTTCCCCAGTTTTTAAAATTAGAGGCCTATGTGTTCTCAGAGCATGGAATCATTAAATACTATCCTCTCTCCATCCTGGACTTAGTTCTATGAGTAACATATTTAGTGCTTATCACCAGTCCTTATGATGATGTTTCTTTAGTCATTTTGGTTGTCTCAAGCTCTCTCTCTTAACAGATGCCTTAGGAATGGCTCCTGGGAAAATTTATCATGAATTTTCTTGAAAGTTTATAACATTCTGTCTGTGCCCCTTACATATGCAGGCCATTTTTGCTAAAAATAAAATCTTAAACTCACCTTTCCTTTCCTTAAATATCTCAAATCTGTAACTCCATTTTTTTTTTCCTGGCAAAAATATTACTGTTAAGAAGTCTGACAGTCTTTTTGTTGTTGTTGTTGCCTTCTAAGTCTCATGATATTTCAGCCTAAATCTCAAAGAATTTTTAAAAATTTTACTAGAATGTCTTGCCGGGCATTTTGGGTTGATATTCTCAGGTACCTGATGGCTTCTTTCAATATGTTACTTCAAATCTTTAAAAAAATTTTAGATAAGTGCTCTTGGATTTTGTTTTTTTGTGTGTTCTGTACCTTTGCTTTGGTTTTCTTTTTCAGGGAATCCTACTATCTTCATTGCCTACCTTCAGTATTTATCACTTCTCTTGATTCCTTCTTTACTATTTATTTCTTTGAATTTTTTAAAGGAGCAAATTATTAGGAATAATTTTAAATTTATCATAGAAAGTATACAAAGATCATTCAGAGTTCACTGTACCCCTCACCCAGTAGTCTCTAATGTTAACATGTTACATTAGTAAAACACATTTTGTCAAAACTAGGAAACCAGCACTGGTGCACTACTATTAACTAAACTCCATACTTTGGATTTCTCTCCTTTCTCCATTGATGTCCTTTTTGCTGGTATAGGATCTTGCCGCGATGTTCATGGCTGCTGACTGATCAGAGTAGTAGTTGCTGAAAGTTAGAATGGTTGTGGCAATTTTTAAAAGGGGGGTTCTGGAAGGGGAACGCATGTACACCCATGGTGGATTCATGTCAGTGTATGGCAAAACAAATACAATATTGTAAAGTTAAAAAATAGATAAATAAACTAATTTAAATAAAAATAAATAAATAAATAAAAATAAAAATAAGGCAGCAATGAACTTTGCTGCATCGATTAACTCTCCTTTCATGAACAAATTCTCCATAGCATGCAGTGCTGTTTGATAGCATTTTACACAGAGTAGAATTTCTTTGAAAATTGGAGTAGATCCTTTCACACCCTGCCACTACTTTATCAACTAAGTTTATGTAATAGTCTAAATACTTTGTTGTCATTTCAACAGTCTTCATAGTTTGTTCACCAGTAGTCGATTCCATCTCATGAAACCACTTTCTTTGCTCATCTAGAAGCAGAAACTCCTTGTCTGTAAAAGATTTATCTTGAGATTGCAGTGATTCAGTCACATTTTCGGCCTCTACTTTTAGTTCTGTTGATAGTTCTCATACTGTTTCCATCACAGTTGCACTTACTTCTTCCATAAAAATCTTGAGCCCCTTAAAGGTCATCAGTGAAGGTTGGACTTGACTTCTCCCAAACTCATGTTAATGTTTATGAAAATGAGACAAGACAACGAAGTCATTAATCACAAACCAATGACTAGGGAGATAAAGGTTAATTTATAAGATTTGGCCTTATAAATTCTTCTAGCCTCAGCTCCCTTCCCTGGAGATAACAATATTATTTTCTTCATGGTATAGAGAGAACATCTTCCATATGAGTGTTTTATCTCTTCCTTTTAGGAAGAAAAGGGGAGATCAGCACACTCTACCTGTACCTGCTGTTTTCTAGCTGTCTTTAGCTCAAAAAATAATCCTTAAGCCAAGTGGCATATTTTGGAATGAGTGGCACATTCTGCTACCCTTTGGATCCCCATTCTTCCTTGGATGACTGTGAATCTTGTGGGCTTAGGTATTTTTTCTATATCCATGTTTACTCTGGAGTTTGTGGGAAAATTTGTCTCATTATTTGTTGCTTGTTTGCTTAGGTAAAGACTGTCTATGAGTTTTTAAAATTTTGTTATCTAGTTGCTTTGTCTGTTTTTATATGGGAATTTAGGAAGATCCAAAAGGTATGCTGTCTGCTACTACCATCTTCTCAGAGTCCTATCAGTTGGTTGTATTTTTTTTTTCTGCTATTATTCTCAACAGAGTCTGAAAAATCTGAAGATAAAGTGATTTTGTTTGGTAAGTTAGGTTCTATTATGACTCTTTGATTAGTACAAATTTCTGTGCCTAATAAAGACTCTTTAGTTATAGTGTTCATTTCCTTCGGTAATGGTTCCTACAGAAAATTGAATTGCTAGAGTTGAAAAGAAAGTTTAGAGTCTGTGTCCTGGTGAGTTTTGTTTGTTTTCTTAACAACTGTATATTTATGAGTCTCATAACTTGATGAGTGATTATTATGTTCCTTCAGTTCAGTCACTCAGTTATGTCTGACTCTTTGCGATCCCATGGACTGCAGCACGCCAGGCCTCCCTGTCCATCACCAACTCCCGGAGTTTACTCAAACTCATGTCCATTGAGTCAGTGATGCCATCCAACCATCTCATCCTCTGTCATCCCCTTCTCCTCCTGCCTTCAATCTTTCCTGGCATCAGGGTCTTTTCAGATGAGTCAGTTCTTTGTATTAGGTGGCCAAAGTATTGGAGTTTCAGCTTCAACATCAGTCCTTCCAATGAGTATTCAGGACTGATTTCCTTTAGGATGGACTGGTTGGATCTTCTTGCAGTCCAAGGGACTCTAAAGAGTCTTCTCCAACACCACAGTTCCAAAGCATCAATTCTTTGGTGCTCAGCTTTCTTTATAGTCCAACTCTCACATGCATACATGACTACTGGAAAAACCATAGCCTTGACTAGACAGACCTTTGTTGACAAAATAATGTCCCTGCTTTTTAATATACTGTCTAGGTTGGTCATAGCTTTTCTTCTAGGGAGCAAGTGTCTTTTAATTCCATGGCTGCAGACACCATCTGCAGTGATTTTGGAGCCCAAGAAAATAAGGTCTCTCACTGTTTCCATTGTTTCCCTATCTATTTGCCATGAAGTGATGGGACCATGATCTGAGTTTTCTCAATGTTGAGTTTTAAGCCAACTTTTTCACTCTCCTCTTTCACTTTCATCATGAGGCTCTTTAGTTCTTCTTCGCTTTCTGCCATAACGGTGGTGTTATCTGCATATCTGAGGTTATTGATATTTCTCCCAGCAATCTTGATTCCAGCTTGTGCTTTATCCAGCCCCGCATTTTGCATGATGTACTCTCCATAGGCATTAAATAAGCAGGATGACAATATACAGCCTTGACATACTCCTTTCCTGATTTGGAACCAGTCTGTTGTTCCATGTCCAGTTCTAACTGTTACTTCTTGACCTGCATATAGATTTCTCAGGAGGCAGTTCAGGTGGTCTGGTATTCCCATCTCTTTAAGAATTTTCCACAGTTTGTTGTGATCCACACAAAGGCTTTGGCATAGTCAATAAAGCAGAAATAGATGTTTTTCTGAAACTCGCTTGCTTTTTCTATGATCCAGCAGATGTTGGCAATTTGATCTCTGGTTCCTCTGCCTTTTCTAAATCCAGCTTGAACATCTGGAAGTTCGCAGTTCATGTACTGTTGATGCCTAGCTTGGAGAATTTTGAGCATTACTTTGCTAGTGTGTGAGATGAGTACAGTTGTGCTGTAGTTTGAGCATTCTTTGGCATTGCCTTTCTTTAGGATAGGAACAAAAACTGACCTTTTCAAGTCCTTTGGCCACTGCTGAGTTTTCCAGATTTGCTGGCATATTGAGTGCAGCACTTTCACAGCATCATCTTTGAGGATTTGAAATAGTTCAACTGGAATTCCATCACCTCCACTAGCTTTGTTCATAGTGATGCCTCCTAAGGCCCACTTGACTTCTCATTCCAGGATGTTTGACTCTAGGTGAGTGATCACACCATCATGGTTATCAGGGTCATGAAGATCTTTTTTGTATAGTTCTTCTGTGTATTCTTGCCACCTCTTCTTAATATCTTCTGCTTCTGTTAGGTCCGTACCATTTCTGTCCTTTATTGTGCCCATCTTTGCGTGAAATTATGTTCCTAAGCACTTGTATATGACTCTTACATTGCCATTTCAGTAGTTATATATGTAGTTATATATGGTCCTATGTTGCCCTCCTAGGAGTGATTCTCTCTTCCTTTCCTATTTTATGCATCTTTTCAAAATGCCATATTCTGCTTATCTTAGTAACCTGTTACAGAAACAAAGAGCTTTCCTGGTAGCTCAGCTGGTGAAGAATTGGCCTTTTATGCAGGAGATCCCGGTTCTATTCCTGGGTTGTGAAGATACCCTGGGTTGTGGAGAAGGGACAGTCTACCCTCTCCACTATTCTTGGGCTTCCCTGGTGGCTCAGACAGTAAAGAATCTGCCTGCAATGTGGGAGACCTGGGTTGGGAAGATCTCAACCCACTCCAGTATTCCTGTCTGGAGAATCCCCATGGACTGGAGAATCCCCATGTACAGAGGTGCCTGGCAGGCTACAGTCCATGGAGTTGCAAAAAGTTGGACATGACTGAGCAACTAAGCACAGCATAGAAACAAATGTCTTGCCATTTCTTAATTAGGGACCGTGGCTGCCCTAAACACTATTAATACTCTGAGTAAAAGAAAACGATAGCAGTCTAGTTTTATTCAAGTGCTTATTTTGTGCTATAGCTTTTACATTTCTGTTTCTTCCTGCTGAGGATTTTAAAAGCCAAATAATATTTTGTTAATCAGCATAAAATTTACCATAATTGCATATGATAATGCTATGCACAGTCCAGTTTATTTTTATTTTTCCTATCAGAACATTAACATTCTCACTTTTAAGGGCTTTATGAACTGGCAAGTGATACCTATCTGAATGAATGAATGATTAAATAAATAAGGAAGAAAAGAGAGTATGTGTTGGGGGGTGGTTTTCAGGTTGTCTGTTTCTTCTTAAGTGAGATTTGGTGGTGTAATCTTTCAAGGTCTAGTTCATCTGTGTTGATGAATTTATAGGCATAGAGTTATTTATAGTTTTCCTTAGGTCAGTAGTAATGTTTCTTTCCTCTTTCATATCTGATGTTAATAATTTGTGTCTTCTCTCTTTTTTTTGTTGTCAGCCTAATTGAGCTTTGTATATTTTATTCATTTCTTCAAAGAATCAACTTTTGGTTTTATTGATTTTCTCTATTTTTCTATTTTCAATTTTATTAATTTCTGCAGGTAAAAAGGAAAACATTTGTTGAACGATGGAGTGTATTTGACAAATTAGAAGTGGACAGTAGTCTGACAGGGGAGAGAATAGTTAGAATTCCATGTTTTCCCATGAAATTATGATTAAAGAAAACCTGTAAGCATTAAAGATAACCTTTATGTATATTATTTTGCACTAACAATTATGTGTTTGTATTTCATTTAAGAAATATTAATGATGGTGCTTTAAAGTCTCTGTGCAGTTATCACTGAAAAGAACAGTGTTTTACTACATTGTACATACTCAGAAGCCTTTTTAAAGCCATCATCATGCTGTGTAGTCTAATATATATATGTATATCACCTGCACAGCTTTCTTATTTCACTTATAAATGATACAGTTACCATCATAGGAGAAACATGTATCCATTTGACTGATTCTTATGTTTTCTTTTCTTGCAGAAATGCTGAGTCGACTGTCAGGATTAGCAAATGTTGTTTTACATGAACTATCAGGAGATGACACCGATGAGAATATGAGGGCTTCCTTAGAACCTGTGAGTATCTCTGTTCTGAATTAAACTGATGAGATGTATATTCCATGTTCTTCTGATAACCAGAATTTAAGATGAAAGAGTGTGAGCAGCCTCCCTTGTGCTAGGTGGAAGAGAAGATTAAGAAAAATATTGAGACTTTGTAAATGATCCTTTTGCTGTAAGGTTGTAGCCTATAAGGCCCAGTAATGGAAATCAAGTCCTGGATAAGGTTAGAAAGATTGTCTTCATTTGTCCCCCTGGGGCTTGTTTAGTAGTAGATTGTTTTAACTCAGGTATGTTCTCTTGTTTCACAGGAAAGGTCTGAAATAAGAAATGGAGCAACTTTCTGGTTTCAGACTGTTTGCCATTACAAACTCATCTATCCCTTCTCTTATAGTTTGTATTGTAGTTTTTGAAGGTCACATAGGAATCAAAGAAAGTCCTTTGACTTTCTGAAAAGACAAGCAGTGTTCCATGGTGGTTAAGAGAATTTTATTCAACTACTCTCAATTTTAAATTTTGAGCTCTTTCACTTAATGTTATGTGATCTTTGATTCCCTTTATTTTTCTCTTTGGTAAAATTAGTACGATAAGACTGTAAATGAGATAATATTTGTAAATGGCTAACATTTGCAAAATAATCTGTACTGCAATGACTCTGATAATAATTATTGGATAATAATAATATTGGGTAATTATTATTGAAAAGATTTCTTTCTAAAATTAAACCATTTAAAAAAATTTTTATTTCCCCTGCCAGGTAAGTATGAGCATGTCTCATGTCCCTTATAGTATACATACACACTCACTTCGCTCCCCCTCCCTACCCACCCTCCTCTTCCACCCTCAGCCATCCCCTACACCCCCTCCTTTTTTGCAACTCTCATCCATTCCAAACAGCTTTTCTAATAAAACCCAAGCAACATCTCTGGAGGGTTTTCTCCAGCCTAAGGAATTCAGTCCCAGAAAATTATACCACTAGACGGCAAGATTTACATAAGCCAAGCCCCATTCTTGACACCTAAGGCCCCTTCTTTCCTCCAACCCATACTCTGCCCCTGAACCCCCAGCTCCTAGGAAAGATTTCTTAAGTAAGGACAAGAGATAAGATGAAGTTGGAATGAAGAAACTCCTCTTTGGAAGCTTGTACCTTTTCACTTGTAAATTGGCAACCTTTTGTCTAAATACCAGGAATTACCCCAAGAATCTGACATGGAATTTAATGATAGAACACAAGAGGATGTTCTGGAGCGCCTGGCTTATGCAGAACAGTTGGTGGTGAAACTAAAAGAAATCATTAGACAGAAGGATGCTGAATTGCAGCAGAAGGATGAAGTTCTACAGGTACCATTGTCCTTTCTTGCCAAGCATTTGATAAAAGACAGACATAAGAGTAACTTCAGTTTTTCTCTTCACTTAGATTATTAGAGAATCTGATTTCCCTAACACCGTAAGATGATGCCTACTGAAAATAACTTTTGTTGTATACTGGATAAGTGATGAATTAACATTTGTGTATTTACCATCATTGTTCTCTGACAGGAAGAAAGAAAAGCTGCGGATAACAAAATAAAAAAGCTAAAACTTCATGCTAAGGCCAAATTAACTTCTTTGAATAAACACATAGAAGAGATGAAGGCACAAGGAGGGACTGTTCTGTCTACAGAACTTCAGTCAGAGGAGCAACTCTCCAAGGTATAGTGACTGGGTATAGTATACCCTTCCCGAGGAGCAGAAGCCTCTCATTGTAGCAGATCTTCACTAATGACAAAAATTTATGAAGCTGAAGTAATACAGCACTAAATGCTGTCCTTTTATTGAGCTCGCAGTCTAACTGGGCTATGGACCAAGCACAGAATAAAAGGCCAACAAAAAACATGGAAGTTAAATATCAGTTGTAACCTACACTTGCAGAGAATTAAAAAGGCTAACAAGAAAAAGTAAATATTGAAGTGAGGCATTTAGCTTTTGAATCCTTGGTTAGAAGAGTAAACTAGGTGATCTCTCAGGGTTCTCCCAGTTCTGAAATTCCTTAATTTAATGACAGAATATGCTTTATCTTCATGTGGCCATATAATAGTATTTTGAGGTTTCATACATTGTGGGCTTTATCAGCTGGATTATCTTGGTCTCCAGTAAGGGATGTGCTCTAGGTTTATGACTGCCACCAACAAACAGCTTAAGGTTGAAGATAAGAGAAAGGAGTAAGCAAAGTGTTGCCTTTTGAGAAGTTGAGCATTGTTCCAGTACTTGTTCTTACTGTCTTTCTGGAATATTCACATTTAGTCAGCTAGTTAGAGAACAAGAAACTTTTGGCAAATTTGATATAGAATAAAGAGAGACCAGCCCCATCAGATATACACATTACAGTTGGCTTAGATGTCACTCTACATAAGAGATCTTTTAATTTGTTTTAGCTTTCACTATGTTTTATTTTTTGACTCACTAGTATTCCTATCCACAGTGATTTTAGTTCTTGAGAAATGAGACTTTAATCAATTCTTTAGGCATAACCCTTGGGTTGCTAGTACCCTGGTTAGTCTTTCCTTCCTGGGTCTAATGCTTAGAAGATATTACTTTTCCTGCATTGATAGATAGCCTTGTTTAGCTTCTCAAAGCTGATTTTTAGAAGCTTCTCTTATTTTTCTCAAATAATGCCTTCATGTGGATTCTTCTTTTCTTACTTACTGTTTATTTCCTCTCATTATTCTTTCTTTGCCCTGGCTGTGGTAGCACCAACCTGTCTCTCCCCATGTGACTTTATTTCTTCTAACTTTTCCCTCTGCTGTGTTGTTAGATTTTTAAATTATCCATTTTATACCTGCCCCCCCCCCTTTTTTAAAGCTCTGAGACCTTAAACAAATCAGCATCATGTAGCTTCATTTCCTTCCTCTGTTAAATAAAAGGGTTGGATTAAATGATTTCTAAGTTTCAGCAATCAGTCATAGCAGCTCTTTAACTATTGTTTACCCATGACAGAGCTTGATAGTCTCTGGAAAGTGTAGTTGAAGAAATGATGGCAATCCTCAGATACTTGACAGACTGTTATGTGGAAGAAAGTGTAAAATTATTCTGTGTGGTTCCAGTAAGCAGAATAGGTTCATTTTGGAGGGCAGTGAGTGGTGGTGAATTCATTTGGGAGGCAGAATCTGGTTCAGTTGAAAGAAGAGCTTTTGGGGAAAAAAAAAATAGATTGTTGAAAGATTTTAATTCCTCCCCTCCTTCCATCTCTTTTATGATGTTTTGTCCTTCATTTAGGGGCTGTGTTTTCCTGAATTCTGTCCTCTAGTTCTTCAAGGCAGTGGGATTATGAATTTTATGTTAAGTTTTAGTCCTGTATGGCACTGACCGATTTTGCCCTCAGACTAAAAACGATAAAAACAGGAAATTTGGTGTCATTTCTTCCAGGTATCGACTCCCCTCTGATATCCTCCTGCTTCTGGTTGCTCTCCATTATTTTCAAATAGCTATTTGTCTATCTTGTCCAGTTTATAGTGAGGAAAGTTGGGTCTGACAGGAATTTCTTGGCTGTACTCAAACTGGAAAACTCTAAGATTGCTTCCTTGTTGTTAGGTCAAGTGTTATTTTTTGCTCCCATTTATTGGATAACACTATAATCAAAGAGCTGTATAGGGCAAATTAGATTCTTTTAAATAAATAACTTAGTTTCCTGCCTTTTCAGCATGACAAGAGTTCTACAGAAGAAGAGATAGAAGTAGAAAAGATAAAACATAAACTCCAGGAGATAATACATAAACTCTGTATAGGGCAAATTAGATTCTTTTAAATAAATAACTTAGTTTCCTGCCTTTTCAGCATGACAAGAGTTCTACAGAAGAAGAGATAGAAGTAGAAAAGATAAAACATAAACTCCAGAAGAAGAGATAGAAGTAGAAAAGATAAAACATAAACTCCATGACAAGAGTTCTACAGAAGAAGAGATAGAAGTAGAAAAGATAAAACATAAACTCCAGGAGAAGAGATAGAAGTAGAAAAGATAAAACATAAACTCCAGAACATAATCACCAGTTTGCAAGCCCAACTTACCCAGGCACAGGCAAACCAAGCTACACAGGTAGGGGTGTAAGTTACCTCATAATCATTAAGTTAACAAATCACGAAAGCCCAGTGGATTATTATACTAACTAACAACAATAGTCATATAATATTTTTCTATGTTTCTGTCAACTCCTTCCTTGTTCCTTTCCCTTTTCTTTCCTCTTGTCTCTCCTTCTCCACTAAGTCTAGTAATTGTACTAGACTGTGCATTGGTGTTTGTCATCCATGGTTGATATTTGTAGATAGCCAAATATCTTTTTCAATACATGGTTTCACACATTTTATTTCAGAAGAGTTTTCTTGAATCATATAGCTTGTAGCATTTAGCCTGTTTTCTTCTTTAGGGACTTCTATTACCCATATGTTCCACCTTTGATTATCTTCCATATTTGTCACTTTCAGTTCCTTTTTATCTCTTCATTTTCAAAAGTTTCTTTTTTTTCTTCAAGGCATTCTATTTCATGTTTATTTACTTTCGTAAATAAACTGTTTTGTGTTCAAAACAAATTGCTTTGTGTTCTTGTTGTGTGTTCTTTTCAGAACTCATTTTGATTCAAAAGAATCAAATTTTTCCTGAATTTTGTCACCTCATTTCTGAATTTTTCTAATTCTGATTTTAAAACTGTTGTTTTGTGTCTTATATAATTTTCTTATTTTTTAAAAACAAGTTTTGAAATAGATTGCAATTTTGACTTTGAGCTTACCTATGGTATGCTTTTCTCATCTGTTTGGTTTTCTTTTTTTTTTTTTTTTTTTTTATGATAACTTTGGATGGGATTTGACCTTGATCCTTTTATGTTTCTTATTCTTGTGTGAAATTAATTTTCCTAAATTTTTTGAAGGAGGCTTGATTCAGGAAAATGTTTTTTATTTAACAGACTTCTCTTTTTTGTTATTTTTGTGTTGTGTTCAAAGATAAGGCAGGTGGATTTTGAGATTTCCTGGCCTTCCCCCTGCCCTTCACTCTAATCTATACCAACATTGCTCGATAGTAATATAATGTGAGTCACCTGCATAATTTTAAATTTTTTAGCAGCTGTATTGCAAAAGATAAAGAAGAAAGAGGTAAAATTAATTTTAACAATTATTTCATTTAGCCCAGTATATTAAAAATATACTTTTCAAAAGATTAATATAAAAATTATTTTTATGTTAATTTACATTCTTTTTTCTGCACTAAGTCTGAAATTTAGTGTGTATTTTATGTCTCAATTTGGATGCTAAATTTTCATTGGAAATACTTCATCTGTGTTTAGGTTTCATAAAATTTCCAGTTGAGAAAATAGAATCATATACTCAAATTGTTCCATACATGTTTAGAAACTTTCCTGTCACAGAACTGAGGGCCAAACATCATTTTCCTTTAATATTTGCATCCATGTTTAGAAACTAGCTAATTATTTAGGATAGTTAATTTGAAAAAAATCAGCTTTAAAGCTACATGTGTTAGAAATGAAAACACATGTTCACAAAAGGACTTGTATATGCATGTGCATAGCAGCTTTACTTGTGAAACCAAAAGCTAGAAATAACTTATCTGTCAGCAGGAGAATATTTAAATACACAATGGGATACTACTTAGAAATAGGAATGAGCTATGCATCAGTAGTACACCTTTATTTTAAATTTAAAAGTATATCTCTACTTATTTTTGAACTAGAAAAATAATTCAATAAAAAGAAATATTTATATTTTAATTAAGTATATTATGGTTTAATCATAATTATGATTTACATAGATGTCAACTATTATTCATACTCTCTTCATTAAGTATTCAAGTAAGCACATCACATGGGTGTATAGGAAAAAAATCATTTAAATTGCATCAATCCATTGACACTGGCTGGATAGTTGATGTGTTTATTGTAACACTAGGAGCAACATGCACACTTATTACTTGCACAGCGGTTTAACAGTATATTGCATGATGCAGCAAGTAAAGTGAAATATAATCATACAAAAACATAATTGTATTTGATGGAAAAATAATTTATTCTTAAATTAATTAAAATGAACTAGTATTAATAATTTAATTTCTCACTTATATTAGGCATATTTCAAGCCCTTGATAGCTACATGTGGCTAGTTGATGAATTGTATAGCACATGTGTAGCCCTTCTTTGTCTTCTTTTTCTGTTATCCCTATTCTGCTTAATTTCTGTTTCACACCTGTAAGTTTCTCCTTGGTGCAGTTTGTATTTTGGGTGGCAGTCCTGATGAATTAGTTTTCAAACTTGAGGTGGGCCAGATTGTTTTAGCCTTTTCGTCCTTTTTACTGTGGACCCCTTTACTCAGCCAGAATCAGAGAATGGAAAAGCTTTGCCAACTCAAGCTGTTGTCCTCAGATTGGCCAACTGTGCTTCCCAATAAGAATTTATTGGCCATTTGGGGGTTTTCCTGTCCTCAAGGCAATCAGATGTTGCTCTGTTGCTGCCTTCCTCCTATTGCACAGACTCTGATACCAGAGTCTTTTGGTGGTTTGTCCCTACCTATGTGTATTTTAGGGTTTGTAGTACTGCCTTCCTAATTTTACTGTAAATATTGTCCATGACTTTTTGGTTTTATTATTAGTTGTACTGTCTGTTTCTGTGTGAGGATTCAGAGAAATTGAAAAACTGCTGCCCTTGTTTTGGTTTCCCTCTGACAAGTAATTTTGGTAATTTTTTAAAAAACCACAGTTCATGCAATTCCCTTCAGTGTTAAATGGAAATTAGAAGGATATTGGTAGGTATTTAGGGCAAATGAAAAAGGAGGTCAGAGAATTAAGAGTGCCAATTCTTTTGCTTAAATATTTGTTTCCTTCTATGTCTTCAGTCTGCTAAGAGTTCAGCGGAGATGGAAGAATTTTTAATGATGAAGAAGCAGCTCCAAGAGAAGGAGGAACTCGTTAGCACTTTGCAAACCCAGCTCAGCCAGACACAGGCAGAGCAAGCTGCTCAGGTAGGGTGGGAGGTACCTCAGATTCATTAGAGTAAAGAATCACGAAAGTTTAAGATTAGGGTGGGAGAGGGAGGCTCTAGAGGGAGGGGAAATATGTGTATTTATACTTGATTTGTATTGTTGTACAGCAGAAACAGAACGTTGTAAAGCAATTTTCCTCCAATTAAAAAAATAAAAAAACTTAAATAGAAAAAAATAAACCATGTAGCTCATGAACTATATGACAAAATGGAAAAAAAAGCTTAAGATTATTACATGACAAGTCAATTCAGTCTATTTTTAAAACTTTAGTAGGTGAAAGTATAGTAGCTAGAATGTTACAATAGAAAATAGAATGGTGTGGTAGAAGAAGAAGTTAGAAGTGTTATTTACCTTGATGATTACACCATAGTCTAATTTATGGCTGTTTCTTAGTTCTACAGGCTCAGAAACTTGGTTTTAATAGTATACAAAAATTCAGTCTTTTAGAAAGGAATGAGCTTATGCTAAGTTCAAAAGAGACTGTTAGATAAACCAAAAGAAATGCAAATGTCTAAGTCCATTCTTCATAGTAAAATCTTGATGAGAAGTTAAATTATATTCAAAATATTAGTGGTTATGTAATGAAAAGGTGGTACAAGTTTTGTGGTTCAATGTTAAAAGGCACCAGTACATGACTTTCTTCTTTATAGTTGTTTCTGCTACCAGGGTCAGTAGTTATTTCTGCTGCTGTTTGAACTGCCATCCTCAATTCTTTCTATTTTTCTGAATTTCCTGTTTGACCACCCACTCTTCTATTTTTCCTTTGATAATGCTCAAATGACTCAAGAAACATTTTTTTCCCCTCAAGTGCCTTTGCACAATAGCTAATCTTATCCATTGGGTGTTTGGTGTTTATTCATAACTTGTAGTATTAGTGGTACTCTCTGTCTATGGATGACCTACTACTGTGTATAAATTTAAAATTGGATATTCTAAGGTCTTAAGTTTTGCCTATTAGCTTTTATCATGTCCTTTTTTGTATACATTATACGATGTAGGATGGGGAAATACAGAATATTTTTACTGAGTGGCTTACTACGTGGAAAGCCAAGGTGTATGGGTACACACACACACACACACACACACACACATAAATGTATTAACTGATCCATCATAATATAAGCCATTCAGAATGTGCAGGGCGAGCAGCAATACAAAGTATTTTGTGAGGTGAAAGAGGTTACTGTGCATGTGACAACCAAGGAATCTTACATGGAAGACTCAGGATTTAGGTAAAACGATGATGGATAGATAATATAGTTTCAACGGGTGGGGAAAGGGTATTCCAATTGTGGGGAATGGTGTGAGCAAAGTCTCAGGAAAAAGAATATGGTACATTTATAGGAAAGGGTGTGTAGATATGTTTGGCTAATGAAGGACTCCAGTGCCTATACATTTGAAACACAGGATTTCAAATTTATAGTGACATCAAAATCCAGATAATGGCAGTAACCAACAAAATTCTGTAAAGCAATTATCCTTCAATTAAAAAATAAATAAATAAAAGACATAGTAGAGAAAAAAAAAGTATCATGAAGATTTTTTTTTCCTCCTGCCTTGGAAGGAGAGCCAAGTTTGGTTCAAACTGTCACAAACTGAACAATCAACAGTAATTGAAGGACCAGTGCAAAATGGGCAAGTGAAGAGCTGGTTGGCATGCTCAGCCACAGATCTTAAGGAAGTGAATAAGCGCATGCACACACACACACCCACAAACACACAAAACCTAAGAACGAAATAAAAACGCTGATACCGGGCAACTCACAACCAGTCAGTTTATTTCCATTTCATTCTGTTAAAAGCCAGTCACAAATGAGGGTGATCTAAAATCCTGCAAGTAATTACAGTTGAAAATAGCTGTCTGGAGAGGCAGTGTGGATTGGATGGAAATATACCAGGTTCTTTGGTAGAAGCAATTCTCTGAAAATAAAACCTGAATGAAAAATTTGTATTTCCAGTTGTAGAGAATCTTGAGTAGAAGATACATTATTTTGAGGTTTATAGGGCGTGAGAATTTCATTGAAAGTTTTTGAGCACAAGTGTGATAGTCAATGAATTGTCTAGGGCTTAACAGGAATCTAACTTTGTATGTTTAATATTCTAACCTCCTTAGATCTTTTAAAAATGTACCTCTTGTATATTTAAACACTATTAACCATGCAAATACAGTTTTTATTCAAAATTTATATTTAAGCTGAGTTCTGAATTTAATGGTAGGCTTTCTCTCACATTTTGAAGTTACCATCAGGCCTAGCTCTCTTTCAAAAATCTCATCCTTTGACATTCAAAATTTAATCTGAAATATCTATTGTCTTATCAGTCCTCAGTGTCTGTGTTTGGAGAATAGTCTGTGAGTTTTGTTTGTGTGATAATTCTGGGAGTGTAACTTGTATAGTTTCTCTGGTGTGTGTCTTCAGTTGAGTTCCATGCAGCAGGTGGTCCGAGAGAAAGATGCCCGCTTTGAGACACAGGTTCGTCTTCATGAAGATGAGCTTCTTCAGTTAGTAACCCAGGCAGATGTGGAAACAGAGATGCAACAGGTGTGTTGCTAAAACCTAGTAGAATATTGTTTTGGTTAACATTTAATTAAGTTATCACAGCCACTTTTCCATCCTTGCCCACTGCTCTTCACTTGGTGTGGGTTTGCTCATTAATTGCCTTCTTTTTGGTGTTCTTCTCTTCTGTTGCATATTAATTATTTATTTTCCTTTACCTTTTCTCTTACCCCTCTAATCAGATTGTCAGTACTCAAAAGCTGAGTTTAATTGGCAAATGTGTGTGGTAGTCAGAAATTGGTTTCTCTTCCGTTTGCTCATTGTAGCTACCTTTGTACATTAGAAACCTGATCCAAAGCTTCAAACCAATGAAGTCAGTTTTAAACTTTAGAAAATTTAAAGAAAAAAAGGAGTGATTTTGAAACCATAAAGCCTTATATTAAATCATTCTTTTAAAAAAAAAATCATTGAGTAATTTTTGAAAATTGGCTTCATTGTTTTTAGGTTTGTCACCTACTAACTCAAAAGTATTTGTTTCTGTTTAATGTGTAAGGCAGTGTGGTACTCAGAGGCACTCCAGTGGTATTCTTCATGGTCGATCCACTTAATTGATTTTGAGTGAAAACTTCTTCCATGTTCTAGACAATCCTTCAGAATACATCACTAAATAAAGTTTCAGAATACAGCACTTTTTAAAGTTGATTATTAATATATACATGTATTATTGACTTATTCATTCAACAAGTTTATCAAGTGCATGTCCCATGCATGAAACTAGAAGAGAAATGGTCCTTGCCTGTAGAGAATGTTCTCATTGGTGGGTAGGATGTACGTGTACCTACATTATTTAGGTACAGGATCTTGACTATATAATTTTAAAAGTGGATATGTATAATAAATATCTAATTATGAAAAAGGCTCCCTAATTCAGGGGCTTGCTTGTGTCAGTTTGGTTGTTGTTGGTGCTCTGGAGAAGACATTTTGGAGATTCTTTGTTGCTGCTGGTTGGGGAGAATGGCAATGTCTGACTCTTTAACCTGTCATCCCTAACATCCGAAAATCTTAGTATACAAGTCTACCTGACATTTTGAAGGTAATCAGGTAATGATGCTCATGTGTTAGCACATTGTGTCTGAATGTTTCCTTCTCAGAAATTAAGGGTGCTGCAGAGGAAGCTTGAGGAGCATGAAGAAGCCTTGTTGGGCCGCACTCAAGTTGTGGACCTGCTGCAGCAGGAGCTGACCGCTGCTGAACAGAAAAACCAGGTACTGCCCTGTGATCTCTGTTGCCTGCCTCAGGAGCATTCATTTACAATTTAGTTTGCCATGGAGCAGGCATAAAATCCTACTAGAAGCCTTCAGAGAATTGATGCCATTTATTTATTCTATCAACAAATTACCTGTGCTTAAGTGGTGGTGATACTATGATGAGCAACATGTATACAGTTCTTTCCCTCATGAAACTTATATTTCAAATCTTTTATTGTTGCTCTTTGTGATTTTAGGTCTAGGATCCTAGTTTCTTTAGAATGTGTTATTTTCCTCTGAAAGTCCATATTCTGTGCTTGTTCATCTGGGTCCTGCATGCTGCTGGAGAAAGTCATCTCCTTTCTTCTTTTCAACTCTCCTTGAGAACAACTGTCTTTCTTGCATAGAAACATGTTCTCGTATCTCCAGTCCTAACAAACCCTGACCCTGAGTCCCCTCCCTGGCTGTTATCACACAGTCAGGTTCAAATCCCAGTTGTGCTACTTATTAGATAGGTACTGTAGAAATATTTACATATGTGTGACTTTATGGAAAATTTCCCTTGTCTGTTTCTTTTACTACCTTGTAAGTATCTCTTTTGGCCTCTAATATTTTGTATTATACTGATCTGTTTAAGTGTGATACTCCCACTAAACTTTGAGTTCCTTGAGGGCAGGGACTAGATCCATTTATTCATTCATTTATTCAGTATTTATTGAGTACCAGGTACTTAGTATGCCATATATTATGCTAGGTGCTGGAGAACAATGATGATAAAACAGGCACAATCCATTCACTTATTGAACTAATTTTGTATTGGGAGACATGTAAGTGAAAAAATAATGACACAGTATGTATATGTATGTATATATATACATATATATATATATACACACATACAAGTTGTCAAAAGTATCAAGAAGCAAAAACAGAGGACCTTTATGCAATTGGAAGTTTGGTCCTGAGTGTCTAGGCCCAGGCTTCACCTAGAAAGGGCTCTTCACTATGCTTATTGAAAATGTAAGAATGAGTTTATGGTTCATGAGGCTTTTTTTTTTTTTTTCTTAGATTCTCTCTCAGCAGTTACAACAGATGGAAGCTGAGCTGAGCACTTTAAGAAACACTATAGAAACAGAAAGACAGGAGTCCAAGGTTCTGATGGAAAAAATGGAACTAGAAGTGGCAGAGAGAAAGCTATCTTTCCATAACCTGCAGGAAGAAATGCATCATCTTCTGGAACAGCTTGAACAAGCAGGTCAAGCACAGGCTGAACTGCAGTCCCGGCACAGTGCTTTGGAACAGAAGCACAAAGCAGAAATGGAAGAGAAGACCTCTCACATTTTGAGCCTTCAAAAATCTGAGCAAGAGCTGCACTGTGCCTGTGATGCCCTCAAGGATCAAAATTCAAAACTTCTCCAAGATAAAAATGAACAGGCAGCTTATTCAGCCCAGGTCATTCAGCAGCTGGAAGGTCAGTATCTGATTGCTTTTGAAGCCCACTTGTGTAGCACCTCAGTAGCTCCTACTTTAAAATTTCAGGTGTCTCTTAATGACATCATTTGCTTGTTAAACCAATGAATCGATAGAAGGATTAAGAAAGGTGTCTCTTTTGAACTCTTTGTTGCATTTCTCCCATCTCTAACTGGTTATAATCTGACTTATTATCATTATAGTACTAAAAACTATTGATAGTGAAGTGTCAAATTTTAAAGTATGCTATGTGAAGCATGACTGTTGTCTAAAGGGTTCATTAACTGAAATGAGTAGGATTTGATTTAATTTGTGAAAAACTCAAGCCAAATCTAGTTGCAAAGGTAGGGAGACTAAATTATATGGAGTCAGCCTTATTTCTAAAGATGGATCTGAATGCTTTTCTTATAGGTGAAAATTTCTTTTTAAAGAAAATTTTTATCCTTTAAGGAGATTTAAGGAAAACTTGTTTTTTAAATATGTTATTATTAAAGTATTAATAATCCATGCCTCTGATTTAGTTTAATTCTAATAGATTGGCATACAGGAAAGATTTTAGAAAGCATTAGCTTGAAGATCTGTGTTGAAAAAAGCTGAACATTAACCAAAAAGCCTTGCAGGGCATTACTTGGGGACAGTGTGTTACCTGAGCATGCTGTTCTCTTAACTGAACCATGCTGATGTTCAAAACTGTGCGATAGAATCTCAGTAGGATTTTTAATGCTATGCGGAGACTGAAGAAAAAACATGTAGGGCATTTTCAAGGGGGAAAGGAAAAATGACTTTTTAAAAATATACCTAGGCCTGTTTTATTTTGCCTATGAAGGAGGCTTACTGAGCTGTCCTTTGGTCCTTGAGAGTAATTAAACAGTTTATAAAAATGTCACATAAAATATGCTGGCATCATATTTTAATTAAGATAATTGAACCAGAATAAACAGCATAAGGTCTACCCCTAGAAGATAATAACTCATTAAGTTTTGGATGTAAGCCAAAGATCATTTCAATCTACTTATTTTCTTTTCCGTAGATCAACTCCAGCAAAAATCCGAAGAAATTAACCGATTTCTAAATAAGCCACCATTGCTAAAACATGAAACAGCATCTCAAACTTGTTCCCCAGATGTTTCTCATGAGGGCACACAGGTACATGTGTACTTCTTATGAATATGATCTGTTTGTCTTTGCTGTATGTGTACTTGGGTGTTCTAATAGAATTTATTCCAGAAAGCAGTATAAGCCTTCTGTCTTTTCTGCCTGATAAAATCTTTTTTTTTTTTTTTTTTGAGGCAGTTCTGTTTGAAAGGAATCCTGAAAGATATTAGTGTCGCAAAAATGAATAATGAGGAAAAAGTAGATAGTGAACACCATGACCTCAGAAGATTTTCTAATTTTAAAGTCTTAATATGTTGTATTAGAGATGTCATTAATTTTAATCTTATAATCAATTTTCCCAGTCAGGGGTACAATTTTGCTTTTGGTAGGCTGAGATTTGATCAGGTTTTAAGTATATAATTTAGTCCAAACTTAAGTCTATTGTAAAAATCATAATGCTCACATTAATCAGCTAACGATAAAAAGTTTAATTGCCTATTAATTGGCCAGTATATTCTCTCTGCCTTCTATAAAAATCTCTGGGAAGCTGTGTTTTAATCGCCAGAAGCTGCTTATTAAGCTTGAATATCAGAACAAGGAAAGTTAGTTTGATGACTTAGTTAGCTAGTGTCAAGCTGGGATAACTAGATTAATTCATCTCCATTATAAGATTATACCCTTCCAAACTGATAGATACGTTGGTCAGCAGAGTACCACAGTTCCTGGGCAGTACTTTACACTGACAAAAATGTTTGTTTCCTGGTTTTTGCCATCTAGGCTTTCCAGTCTCTTCTATTCTCCCATTCTCAACTTTTTGCTCTTATGTTTTGTCAAGACATTTTTCAGCAACTTTAAAAAATTCAAAGAATTTTATAGTGAACACTTTCATACCTACCACATAGATGTTATCAATATTGACTATATTTGCATTATCATATATCTATCCATTTATTCATCTACCAATTCATCTGAATTTTTTATGTTTCACAGTAAGTTGTAGACATCAGTATATTTTTCTCTAAATATTTCAGCATGCATACCATTGAGTAGATTTTAATATTTACGTATAGTTCTTTTTCTTTGAAGCATGATTTACAACACACAAAATGTACAAGTATTAAATATGCCATTCATTGAGTTTTATCAAATGCATTACTCAAATCCCTATCAAGACATATCACCTTACACAGTACCCTTTTGCAGTCAACCCCAATACTCCCCTCCAGAGATGAACCGGTGTTCTATTTTTTCACCTTAGATTAATTTTCCATGTTTAATAGCCTATTAATGTAATCATATATTTGTATTCTTTTGTATAAAGCTTCTTTCACTCAGCATATTTTGAGATTCATTTATGTTATTGCATATATCATAATTCTTTGCTGAGAATATTTCATTTTATGAATGTACTGCATTTTCCTCTTGCATGATTGTGCTATTATTTCCTTTTGATAGATACTTGGGTTTTTTATGCTTTGGCTGTTATAAATTAAGCTGCTGTGGACATTCTTGTACAAGTATTGATGTGGACATATGTTTTCATTCATCTTCATCAAGTGCTATTTGAGGAATCTCTGGGCCATAGAGTAGGAATGCATTTAGCTTTATAGGGAAATACTGGATCTTTTGCTGAAGTGATTATAATATTTATGCGTGTGGTCAGTTGTGTCCAACTCTGTGATCCCATGGACTGTAGCCTGCTCAGGTAGGCTCTTCTGTCCATGGGATTTTTCCCAGCAAGAATGCTGGTGTGGTTTGCTATTTCTTCTTCCAGGGGATCTTCCCAACCCAGGAATCGAACCTATGTCTCCTGCACTGGCAGGTGAATTCTTTACCACTGAGCACCTTCTTGCCTAAAATATATGAGAGTTCCAGTAGCTTACATCTTCTGTAAGATTTGGTGTTATCAATTTAAAAATTTTAGTCATTCTAGTGGGTATGTATTGGTAGGTTGTTGGGATTTCAATATGCTTTTCCCTGATGACAAATGACGTTGAACATGTTTTTCTGAGATTCTTGGACATTTGTATTTCTTGTTTTGGTGAAGTATCTTTTCAAGTTATTTCCTCATTTTGAAAGTTGAGTTTTTTTTTACCTATTTGTCAAGTTGTAGTAATTCTTTATGCACCCTAAATGCCAATTTATTATCAGGCACGTTTGGTGAATATTTTCTCCCATGCTGTGGCTTGCTTCTTATTTGTTTTCTTCATAATTCCCTTTAATTAGCAGTCATTTGCAATTTTGATAAAGTCTATTATTTATCAGTTTTTTTTTCTGGTTATAATTTTCTGTGTCCTGTCTGTGAAATCTTTGCTTAACTGCAAGTTATGAACATACTTGTGTATGAACATACTCTCTTATATTTTCTTCCACAAGCCATATAGTTCTAGCTTTCAGAGTTAAGTATGAACCTCAATAAATTTTTGTATGTGGTGTAAGATAAAGAGTCGAGGTTTATTTTTTTTTTCCTATATGGATATCCAGTTGTTTCAGTACCATTTCTTAGAAATACTTTACTTTCCTCATTAGATTGCTTTCGTAACTTTGTTGAAAGCAAATTTATGAGCTTTCTGTTCTATTGATCTGTCAGTTCTTATGCCTGTATCACATTGTTTTCATTACTGTAATTTTGAATCAAGTAGTATAAATCCTCTTACTTTGTTCTTCTATTTAAGATTGCTTTGATTATTCCAGGTTCTTTACATGTCCACAGAAATTATACAGTCAACTTTCTCAAATTCTATTTGAAAGAAAAAACTGGATGGGATTTTGAATTAGCATTGTGTTGAATATATAGATCAGTTTAGGGAGAACTGACATCTTAATACTACTGAACTTTTCAATCCACGAGTATAGTATCTCTCTTCACTTACTAAGATCTTTTTTTTAATTTAAATTTTATTTTTAATTGTAGAATAATCACAATATTGTGATTGTTTTTGCCATACATCAACATTAATCAGCCATAGGTATACATATGTTCCCTCCCTTTTGTAGCCCTCTCCCACCTCTCTGCCCTTCCCAGCCCTCTAGGTTTTCACAGAACACTGGCTTTGGGTTCCCTGTGTCATACAGCAAACTCCCACTGGCTGCTTTACATATGGTGATATGTATGTTTCAATGCTATTCTCTCAAATCATCCCACCCTCTCCTTCCTCCACTGTGTCCAAAAGTCTGTTCTAGATGTGTGTGTCTCCTTTGCTGCCCTGCAAGCAGTCTTATCAGTACTGTCCTTCTAGATTCTATATATTTGCGTTAATATACAATATTTGTCTTTTTCTTTGACTTACTGCCCTCTTTATAATAGGCTCTAGGTTCATCCACCTCATTAGAACTGATTCAAATGTGTTCCTTTTTATAGCAGACTGATATTCCATTGTGTATATGTACCACAACTTCCTTATCCATTCATCTGTCTATGGACATCTAGGTTGCTTTCATGTCCTAGCTATTGTAAATAGCACTGCTATGAACATAGGGATACGTGTCTTTTTCAGTTATGGTTTCCTCAGAATATAATTCCAGTCATGGGATTGCTGGGTCATCTGGTAGTTTTATTCCTAGTGTTTTAAGGAGTCCCCTTGCTGTCCTCCATAGTGACTGTATCAATCTGCATTCCCGCCGGCAGTGGAAGTGGGTTCCCTTCTCTCTGCACCCTCACCAGCATTTATTGTTTGTAGACTTTGATGATTGCCATTCTGACCACTGTGAGATGATACCTCATTGTAGTTTTGATTTGCATTTCTCTAATAATGTATGCTATTGAGCATCTTTAATGTCTCTCAGCACTGGTTTGTAGTTTTGGTTGGAGGAGTTATGCATGTTTTAAAATTTATTCTGAAATAGTTCATATTTTTTAATGTTGTTGTAGATGGAATTTATTCTCTTTTCATTTTCCAATTGTTTGTTGCTTGTATGTAAGTATACAATTGAATTTTGCTTATGTGAACTTGATACTTATTGTATTAGTTCTGGATTCTTTGTAGATTCCTTAGGAATTCCTGCATAAACAGTCATGTCATCTGCAAATTAAGACAGGTTTGCTCCTTTTAACCTTTATGCCTTTATTTCTTTTTCATTCAATGGCTAGGACATTCATAACATTGTTTAATAAAAGTGGTATATTACCTTGGGCCTTCTGGCATTTTTCCTGATCTTAGGGGAAAGTATCCCATATCTTACCATTAGCTGTGCTGCTAGCCTTAAGTCTTCCATGAATATTCTTTATCAGATTGAGGATGTTCCCCTCAATTCCTAGTTTGGTAAGAATTGGTATTAGATTTTGCCAAATGCCTTATCTGCATTTATTGACAATAAAATAACCGCATGGGTTTTCTTCTTTATTCTGTTAATATGGTACAGTACTTTAATATTTGAATATTAAACCAACCTTGTATTGTTAGGATAAACCTGACTTGGTCATAAAATATTACACTTTTTATTTATTACTAAATTTGATTTAACACGATTTTGTGGAGCATTTTTCTATACGTACTTACAAAGGGTTTTAGTCATGAAGGTTTTCCTCTGTTTTGTAGTGGTTTGTCAGATTTTGGTATTAGAGTTAATATGGCATCAAAAACACAAGTTGGCAAGTGTTCCCTTCTATTCTCTGGGAGTTTTTGTAAAATTGGTATTATTTCTCAAGAGTTTGAAAGAATTCACCATTGAAACCATCTGGGTCTGGAGTTGACAATGAATTTCTTCTGCAGATATGAAACTAATAAGATTTTCTTTTTCATCTTGTGCCAGTTGGATTTTTGCTTTGTTTTGTCCAATTCATTGAAGATGTCAAATTTTTCTTATAACGTTGGTTGTAATATTCTCTCTTTATCTTTTTAATGCTTGTATACCCAATGGCACCCCACTCCAGTACTCTTGCCTGGAAAATCCCATGGACAGAGGAGCCGGGTAGGCTACAGTCTATGGGGTCGCTAAGAGTCGGACACGACTGAGCGACTTCACTTTCACTTTTCCCTTTCATGCACTGGAGAAGGAAATGGCAACCCACTCCAGTATTCTTGCCTGGAGAATCCCAGGGACGGCGGAGCCTGGTTAGCTGCCGTCTGTGGGGTCGCACAGTCGGACACGACTGAAGCGACTTAGCAGCATACCCTCTGTAGTGATACCCACCTCTACCCCAATCCCTATTACTGTTTTTTTTAAGATTAAGATATAATTAACATATAACATTGTAGAAATTTAAGGTATCCAACTTGTTGATTTAATACATGTATATCTTGCAACAGAGTTACCACCATAGCATTAGTGAATATTTCCACCATGATACATAATTATCATTTCTTTTCTGTGGTGAGAACATTTAAGATCTAGTCTCTTAGCAACTTTGAAATGTATAATACATTATTGTTAATTATAATCACAATGCTGGGTATTAGATCTTCAAAACTTGTTCATCTTCTAACTGCAAATTTCTACGGTTTGATTTGTGTTTCATTTTCTTTATCAGACTAAGCTAGAAATTGACTTTTTAAGAAAATATTTTCAAAGAACCAACTTTTAACCTTATTAATTTTCTTTGTTACTGGTCTGTTTTCACTTTTATTGTTTTTTGATCCTTGGTATTTCTGTTTATTTGGTTTTACTTTTCTTTTTCTACCTTCTTAAGGTATAACTTTATATCAAACGCTTCAGATCTTTTCTCATTTAAACATAAAAAGTATACAGTTCCCTTTTAAGCACATGGTTTGATATGTTGTGTTTTTATAATTCAGTTTTTTAAAGCATTTTCTAATTCTCCTTGTGATTTCATCTTTGATCATGGATTATTTAGAAGTGTGTTGTTTAATTATCCACATATTTGCTTTTATTTATAGATATCTTATTGTAATTATTATTGATTTCTAATTTAATTTCATTATTATCAGATAACATGTTCTATATTATTTCAGTTCTTTGAAATTTATAGAAACTTGTTTTATGACACAGCATATGGTCTGTCTTGGTCAACATAGCTTGTGTGTATTTGTATGTGTGCCAAGTCACTGCAGTCGTGTCTGACTCTTTGCGATCCCATGGACTGCAGCCTGCCAGGCTCCTCTGTTCATGGGATTTTCCAGGCAAGAATACTGGAGTGGGTTGCCAGTCCCTTCTCCTGGGGATCTTCTCAACCCAAAGACTGATGCCAAGTCTCCTGCATTGCAGGCAGATTCTTTACCATCTGAGCTACCAGGGAAGCTATACAATATAATATTGTATAAACATCACTTAAATCATAGTATTATTTAGGTTATCTTTGTTTTGACTGATTTTTGTCTAGTTGTTAAAACTAGACTAATTTTTTTTAACATTTGACAAAACTTAATATCTGTTCATAATAAGTTCTTAACAAATTAAACATAGACAAATGTATCTCAATGTGAAAGTGAAAGTGAAGTCACTCAGTCGTGTCCGACTCTTTGTGACCCCATGGACTGTAGCCTACCAGGATCCTCTGTCCATGGGATTTTCCAGGCAAGAATACTGGAGTGGGTTGCTCTTTCCTTCTCCAGGAGATCTTCCAAACCCAGGTATTGAACCCAGGTCTCCCACATTGTAGGCAGACGCTTGACCATCTGAGCCACCAGGAAAGTCTCAATGTAATAAAGGCCATATATGACAAGTCCAGAGCTAACATCATGTTCAATGGTGAAAGGGTGAAAGATTTTCCTCTTAGATAAGGAACAAGACAAAGGTGCCTACTCTTACCACTCCTCTTCAACATAGTAATTGAATATAGTAATGAAAGTCCTTGGAAGATCTGAAATGGCCAAGCATTCCAGAGAAAGAACAAAGAAGGAGGCATAAAATTCTGGATTTCTTTTCAATTCTGTGTTTCAGAGATTTGGAGAGGGAATGAATGATGGAGATGGCTATTTTCTCTGCAAAGTCTGGAGCCTTCTATGGGGAAAACTATATGGAGGCTTTTTCAACTCAATTCTGGAGCCAGGAGTAGGATGACTTGAGTTGGCTGACAAAGCCACATGCCCTTCTCTTGTGGCTTGGCTGGTATTTTGATTTCTGTTTCTTGATTGGAATGATTCTATTTCTTCATAAGAAATGGTTATTTCTTCTTCTAAACAGAAGGTTATGAGATTCCTCAAGTTCGAGAGGTCAGAAATCCAAAATCAGTTTCACTGGCCAGAAATCACAGTGTCTGTTGGGCTACAAAGGAGGCTTTAGGGAAGAATTAATTTACTCACTTTTTCCAGTGACTAGAGCTGCATTTCTTACACCCCATGATTCCTGGTTGTTCTTGCATCTTTAACACCAGAAGTCTAGCATCTCATCTCAGTCATCAGGTTACCTTCCAACCCTCTCATCCTCAGCATATAATATATAGTTAAGTTTTGTTTTTTTACTTCTTCCCATGAGGTTTGCTTTGTCATTGGAGTGTTGAGTTGATTCAGTATAATTATTGATATGAATGATTTGTCTTTCGTTTATGCCATCTTGGGTTTTTTTTCCTTCTGTTTTCTATTCCTGTCTTCTTCTTCTATTTGATAATTTAAAGTTTTTTGAATTTTATTTTTACTTATATATTGACTTATTTTCCTTTTAAACAGCTGTATTATAGGTATAGATATAATTGACATATGATAATCTGCATACTTTTAAAGTGTACAACTTAATAAATTTTGATGTATGCATGAAGCCATCACCACTTTCAAGAAAATGAACGTATTCATCACCTCCAAAGTTTCTCATGATCCCTTTTAATTTTTCTCTCACATCTCCCCCCAATCAAGCAACCACTGATCTTCTTTCTGTCATTATAGTTTGTATTTTTTAGAGTTTTTAATAAATTATATGTGCTTTTTTCCCCTGACTCCTCTCACTCAGCATACTTATTCTGGTATTTATCCTATTGTATGCAGCAAGAGTTCATTCCTTTCTTTGTATTGTTGAGAATATTGTACATATCACATATCTGTTTACTTGTTGATGGGCAGATTTGGATTATTGACAGTTTTGGACTATTACAAATAAAGCTTATATGGATATTCTTTTACAAATATTTGTTTGAACCTGTGCTTTCTTCACTCTCAGTAAATACCTAGAAGTGAAGTGTCTGTATCATATGGGAGATTTTAAGACAAACATTGCCAGACAGTTTTCCAAAGTGGTATTACCATTTTCTGTTCCCATCAGCAGTGTATGAGAGTTCTGGGGGTAAATCTCACCTGGTAGCTATGTATTATCCTTATACTTTCTTGGATTCAGTTGCTAAAATTTTGCTTTAAAGTTTTACATCTGTGTTTATGATGAATATTTGTCTGTCTGTAATTTTCTATAATATCTTTTCCTAGGTTTGCTCTATGTGTAAAGCTGGCCTTTTAGAATAAATTGGGAAGTATTCTTTCCTCTTCACTTATTTGGAATGAATTTGTAGACTTGGTATTATTTTTTCCTTAAATGTTTTGTGAAAATTCATTAGTGAAGCTGTCTAGTCTTGAAGTTTTCTTTGTGGAAGCATTTGTCGGTATAGATTCCACTTGTTTCATAACTATTTGGCTATTTGGGTTATCTATTTGTTCTGGAGTGAGCTTTGGTATTTTAATATCTTTTAGGAGATTTGTCCATATAAAGTATCAAATTTATAGGCAAAAAGTTATTCATAATTTTCTCTAATTATTCTTTTAACATATATAGAATCTGTAGTGACATTACCTCTTCCATTTCTAATATTTGTAATTTGTGTTTTCTTTCTTATGCAGGTAAGACTGTCCATAGGTTTATTAATTTTTAGTAATCTTAAAACCAGCTTTGACTTCATTGATTCTGTCTTGTTCTCTAGTTTCTATTTTATTGATTTCTGCCTTGATCTTCATTATTTCCTTTCTTTTGTTTACTTTAGACTTGATTTCCTCATTTCTTAGCTTCTTAAGGTGAAAGCCAAGGTCATTACTTTGAGACCTTTCTTATTTCTAATATAGGCATTTTGCATTAAAAATTCCCCCCTAAAATCTACTTTAGTAGCATCCCACAAATTCGGTTGTATTTTCATTTTCACTCAGTTAAAGATACTAATTTCCCTTTTAATTTCTTCTTTGTCCCCTGGGTTACTTAGTTTCTAAATATTTTGGGGTGATACGTCTAGAGGTCTTTCTGTTATTGATTTTTATTTTAATTCTATTGTGGTCAGAGCACATAGTTTATATGACTTGACTCTTAGAATTGATTGAGACTTGTTTTATGGTTCAGAGTATTGTCTATTTTGGTTAATGTTGCATATGTACTTGAAAATAGTCTGCTGCTGTTGGCTGGAGTGTTTTATAAATGTCAATCATGTAAAAGTGGTCAATAATATTATTCAAGTATACTATATCTTTGCTGCTTCTCTGCCTGTTTGTTCTCTCAATTATTGAAAGGAGTATTGAAATCTCATAGTTGTGGATTTATTTACAGTTCTGTCAGTTTTTGCATCATATGTTTTCAAACTGTGTTATTGGGGGCTTAAACATTTAGGATGTTTATGTCTTCTTGATTATCAAGTGACCCATTGATATTATGAAATGATCTTCTTTATCCTTGGTAACATTCTTTGCTTTGAAATGTACTTTTGTCTGATATTAATATAGTTATTCTACTTTTTTGAGTAATATTAGCATGGTGTATCTTTTTTCACTCTTTAACTTATTTTTGTCTTTATATTTAAAGCTTATATGAAGCGTAGAGTTTGAATCTACTTATCCAATCTGTCAATCTCTGCCCTTTACTTGGAGTGTTCAGACCATTTTCATTAATGTTGCCATTGATACCATTTTAAGTCTTTCATCTTGCTATTTGTTTTCCATTTTTCCAACTTTTTGCCTTACTTTTTTACTTTTCCTTCCTTTAAAAAAATTGATTGAATATTTTTTATGATTCTGTTTTTCTTACTTTACAGCTTATTAGCTATAATTCTTTATTTTGTTATAATAGTGACTGCATTAGGGATTATGCTAATGTTGCTTAGTCGCTTCAGTCATGTCCAAATCTTTGCGACCCTATAGTCTGTAGCCCTCCAGGCTCCTCTGTCTATGGGATTCTCCAGGCAAGAGTACTAGAGTGGATTGCTATGACCTTCTCCAGGGGATCTTCCCAACCCAAGGATCAAACCCACATCTCTTATGTCTACCTGCATTGGCAGGCAGGTTCTTTATAACCTGGGAAGCCCATTAGGGATTATAGTTGCATTTTAATCACAGTTAACCTGCATATAATATTGTGCTGCTTCATGTGTAGAATAAAAACCTTACAATTGTATACTTTTATTTCTTCATTCTTGGGACTTAGTTATTATTTTACTTATACATATGTTATAAACAAAAAACACAAAAATATAACATGTTATAATCAAAAATTTTTATTTTTGTTTTGTCAGTTATCTTTCAGGAGATTCAAATGATAAGAAAATAAATCTTAATTACCATTGCAGTTACCATTTCTGGTGCTTTTTTTAGGGTAGATCCAGAATTGGCAGTCTCTGTAAAGAGTCAAATGATAAATATTTTAGGCTTTTGGGCCATAACTTTATTTGCAAAAACATGTAGAAGGCTCTAAACTTTGCCAAACTCTGATGTAATTTCTTATTTCCATCTTGTGTCATTTTCCTTCTGCCCAAAGGACTTCTTTTAATGTATGTGTGTACTCTCTTGAGCACACAAGTCTGCTGGTAAGGGGTTCTTATAGCTCTTGTGAGTTTGAAGAAATCTTTATCGCTCTGTTGTTTTTAAAAGATACCTAAAAGCTAACTATAGAATTTTATATTGATAGGTTTTTTTTCTTTTGATACTTTAAGGCTATTACTGCACTCTCTTTTCTTGCATTTTGTTTTTTAGTAAGAAATCTGCTGTCATCTTTGTCTCTTTTTTTAATTTCCTGATTGCTTTTAGGATTTTTATCACTGGTTTTGAACACTTTGGTTATGATGTGCCTTCACATAGTTTTCTTCATGTTTCTTGTGCTTGAAATTTGCCTTTTGAATCTCTATGTTTATAGTTTGCTTCAGTCTGGAAATTTTTCTGCCATTGATTAGTCCAATATTTTTTCTGACCTCTCTCTTCCTTTGAAGACTCCATTTACACACATACTAGATTACTTGAAGTTTTTCCAGAACTCATAATGTGCTTTTAATTTTTTGAATTCTGAAAATTTTCTTTCATGTGTGATAGACTTGGAAAATCCAGGCTTCAGTCTTAAATTTAAAAGCCAGTGAACTAGAAATTTGTGTGAAAGATTTCATCTTTCTATCTTCAGATGAAAAGCATTGCTTTACAGATTACCTAGGCAGATAAGTAGATGCTATTTTTAAAGTATTTTCAAGGCTGGAGAACTTTTAGAACACAAAAATGCCGGAGGCTCTCTGGACATTAGTATGAGAGTTTTGCACTGGAGAATCTTTTAATTTGTTGTCTTTCTACAATTTAGGCAGTCACTGAAGAGAGTATTGCCTTTTTGCAGAAGAGAGTGGTAGAACTAGAGAATGAAAAGGGAGCCTTACTCCTTAATTCTGTAGAGCTGGAGGAGCTGAAAGCTGAGAATGGTACGTATAAATGAAAAGCATAATTCTCTGACCTCTTAACCGACAACTTTTATCACTGTACATGTATAACATGTAGATTCTATGATAATAAAGATCTTAGCACAGCTGGTAGTTATTGAAGTTAGGATTAATACACATTAAACAATTTGAACACAATACCAGTGTTTACATAAGTATAACATTTTGCAGTATGGGCTTTAAATGCTGCAGGAGATCTGTATTATATTCATTTTTGAGTGGCTAAGGAATCTTCTCAGATGTATGGCTCAAATAGAACCTTAATAAGACAATGACTTTTTAAATAGGTAAAATAGAGAAAGGACTTTTCCAGTAACAAATTTGTGGGATGAGGTAACAGAGATCAGTATAAATAAAGATTTAGAGGTAGAAACCATTTTGTTTTTTGCTCATGCTATATACTGCTTAGAACCTTATCCTTTTTCTCTAGCCTGGCTAATTCTTGAACTCATCTTTCAGGCCTCAACTAGGGCATTATCTTTTTGAGAAGTTGGTCCTAATCTCCCAAAGTTGGATTAAATGCATTTTTGTGCTTCTGAAATTCATTTTCAAGGGCAGGGGTCATTTTTTTTTTCCATCTTTTGCTTTACCCTTTACTAGGAACGAGAATAGTACCTGGCAAATGAGTGACTGCTGAATAAAGTTTTGTTGGATTGAACTAAATTCAGCGCTTTATTCTATTGAACTGTGTGTGAACAGTTAGTAAGAATGAAGATATACTTCCTTCCTTTTGTCACCTGCTTCACAAGGCCCTTATAGCTTTAGTAACTTGTAGTTAATAATGCTTCACTTATCTAATTTGTCCTGGAGTAACTGACTACCGTGCTTTATCTTTAAGAGTGAGAATGAATACCAAGTAAAGTTTGTACCATTTCCTGAAGTCTATACCAATATTTTCAATTTAACCATTTTACAGTTCCACTTAGCTATAAATTAAGGTATATAGGGATCATATACCTTTATTAGACTAGTCCTACCATTGCTGATAAAGAATACCACAAATTCAACTCATTATTCAACCCACTTAAACCACTGCTCTGAGACCTTATCCATGATGTTTATTTTGCAGTTTTGCAAGCAGTCTCTGTCACTTTCATGTGGCTCATTATGGTTTAGAGGTTACATGAGTTCCATTCTCTTTGCTCTTTACTGCAGGGGTCACTGGCCCTAAGGTTTTCTGTATTAGTTTTCGTGTCTGGTTACCCTTGTTTTATGAGTCATGTTCTATTAATATTAAACTCACCTTTTGTGCTTCCATTTCTACCACTCTGCTCCTTCCTCAAATACTTATGAAATGTCTGAACATATTATATACAGTCTTGAATTCATTTGTTTCATGAATGTTCATTTATTCATTCAGCAAATATCTGTGGTGCCTTTCCTATGTACTGGGGACTACTCTAGTTGCTGAGGATACTGCTCTGAACATATTAGAAGACAAGACAGGCCATAAACATGTATATACATAAGAAAATTCCAGAGTGATAAATACTAGGATAAAAATAGAACAGGCTACTGCACATGTACCCGGGGGAAGGAGAAAGTAGTGTCAGAGTGCTCAGGGTAGGCCTCTCTGATCACTGGTTACCTGAATGATGAAAAGGGGACAGCTACATAAAAAGAGGCTGAGCAAATATTCCAAGCAGGGAAGAGCAGTGTAAACACTCTGAGGTATGAATAAACTTGATATGTTTGCAGATAGAAGCAAGGCCAGTGTTCTTGGAAGCAGAGTGAGCAAACGGGGAGCAGTATAGAGTTTGTAGAATAAGTGGGGTCAAATCATGTGGGTCATATTAAAACGCTTGGATGTAGTGTAAAAAATAAGCTTTTTTGTTTGTTTCATATACTTGTCTTAGCTTCTCAGAAAGAGTATAAACTTCTTGGGGGCTTACTAATACTCAATATTTTTATCCTCCAAGGTACTACTACCCTTTTTAGATACCCACATTGTAATAAGACATGGGGTCAAACTCAGAAGACTGAATTCTGATCCTAGCTGTATGAACCAGCTGTAGGACATGTCATTTCTTTGTTTCCTTATATGGTCATTGAGGAGATTGGATAGCTCCCTTCTATGCTAAAATTTGATGTCCTTATGAACATATGTGAAAGAATGTAGAAGACATTTTAAGTGCTATATTAATGCATGATGTATAATATGAACACAGAAAAGTTAGAGATAAGTTAAATTTATTTCCCTAGAATTCCCAAATTATGCTGCAGAAATAGCTGGTTTTTGTCATGTGCACTGGCTTTTTTTTCCCTTTAAAGCCTTCCACTATTTATTATACTTCACTCAGGTTAATCATTAATACCTACTACCCTTCTATCTTATATCTCATCTTCTCATCTTCTTTTGCCACTTCTTTATTTTAAAAAAATAAGTGTTTTATCTCCCCCAAACTATTCTGTCTGTTCTTTCCTCTTGGTTATTTCATGCATCTCAAATAGCCTCACACACAATCATACCTCTCTTGTTTTTTTTTTTTTTCCAAACACTTCTACATTTACCTTCTAAGGCTATTTATTTTGTAACTTTCAGAAAAACTTTCCTCTCAGATTACTCTCCTGGAGTCTCAGAAGAGAACTGGAGAGGTAGATAGAGAAGTCCATGAGGTAAGTGATGCATTCTTAAAATAATCAGAATATGAGCTTGATCGGGGAGGTGATTTCAAGCCTAAGCTTTTGTACAGTTTTCTTGTACATCATGAGAAATCCTGGGCTGGAAGAAATACAAGCTGGAGTCAAGATTGCCGGGAGAAATATCAATAACCTCAGATATGCAGATGACAACACCCTTATGGCAGAAAGCGAAGAAGAACTAAAGAGCCTCTTGATGAAAGTGAAAGAGGAGAGTGAAAAAGTTGGCTTAAAGCTCAACATTCAGAAAATTAAGATCATGGCATCTAGTCCCATCACTTTGTGGGAAACAGTGGAAACAGTGTCAGACTTTATTTTTTTGGGCTCCAAAATCACTGCAGGTGGTGATTGCAGCCATGAAATTAAAAGACACTTACTCCTTGGAAGGAAGGTTATGACCAACCTAGACAGCATATTTAAAAGCAGAGACATTACTTTGCCAACAAAGGTCCGTCTAGTCAAGGCTATGGTTTTTCCAGTAGTCATGTATGGATGTGAGAGTTGGACGGTGAAGAAAGCTGAGCACCGAAGAACTGATGCTTTTGAACTGTGGTGTTGGAGAAGACTCTTGAGAGTCCCTTGGACTGCAAGGAGATCCAACCAGTCCGTCGTAAAGGAGATCAGTCCTGGGTGTTCATTGGAAGGACTGATGTTGAAGCTGAAACTCCAATACTTTGGCCACCTTATGTGAAGAGTTGACTGATTGGAAAAGACCCTGATGCTGGGAGGGATTGGGGGCAGGAAGAGAAGGGGACGACAGAGGATGAGATGGCTGGATGGCATCACCGACTCGATGGACACGGGTTTGGGTAGACTCCGGGAGTTGGTGATGGACAGGGAGGCCTGGCGTGCTGCAATTCATGGGGTCTCAAAGAGTCGGACACGACTGAGCGACTGAACTGAACTGAACTGAACTGAATATCGACAGAGAATTACATTACCTAGAAAGTGAGATTTAAGAGAGTCGTAATTGTTATTATTTCTCATTTACTCTCATTTGTTTATAAATATTTGGACATTTTATTTGTCCTGAACCAACACAAGTACAGTAGTATTTATTTGGGATTTGATATCCTATTTTGCATGCTGGGTTATCATTTATCTCAACTTCTTTGCCCATCTCAGAAAAGTTCCTCAGTAAAGAAATTAGGTAAAAATCTCCAGTCTCTCCCCACCACCCCTTTCTCATTTGGCACAGTTTCACTTAGTATTCCATTCAAAAGGTATCCTTAGAGAATGGTGCTTTTTATAACCTAAAAATGATAAGAAATGTGTGATTGCTCAATATTCTGCTAATTTAAGATGATTGTTAGCTTTACTGTGTTTAATTGTCCTTCCATTTAGAAAGTCAGTGATGGGGAATTTCCTGGTGGTCCAGTGGTTAGGACTCCATGCTTTCACTGCCAAGGTTCTGAGTTTGATCCCTGATCAGGGAACTAAGATCACACAAGCCATGTGGCATGGCCAGAAAAAAAAAAGAAAAGAAGTGAGTGATAGATTCATAAATAGCCTTGAGGAATACTGTAACTTCTTTACAATAGTGTCTGCTTACTTATTGTACAGAATTAATAGGAAGTGAAATATATATAGACAGGGTTTATTTTAAGGAATTGGCTCATGTAATTGTGGAGGCTGACAAATTCAAAATTGCAGGTAGGCTAGCACACTGGAGACCCAGAGAAAAGTTGCAGTTTGAATCTGAAGGTAGTCTGCAGGCAGAATTTCTTCTTTTTGGAGGAGGGCCATCTTTTTTTGGTTATGGCCTTTAACCAATTAGGTGAAGCCCATCCACATTATGGAGAGCAGTCTGCTTTACTCAGAGTCTGTTGGTTTAAATCAACTTTATCTAAAAATACCTCAACAGAAACATTTGGAGTAATGTTTGACCAAGTATCTCAGTATTGTGGGTTAACCAAGTTGAGGCATAAAGTTAACTTCCACATTTACATTCAGTTACATTTTCATATGATGTTCTGTTCACAAATTTGTGTAAAGTGGAGTAAATTTTGAAAATAATTTTAACATTGTATGGTCACTACATTATATATGGAGTAGTGAAAAATGAATCTTGTTTAGCCAAGGAGAGGCTTAATGTTTTAAGATGCTTAGCAATTAATGTCTAGTGAAAACAAGAGAGCTCGAAATGGAAGAGCAGATAAGAAATATGGGAATCTATTAAGAAAAACAAAATATCCAGAAGGGAGAACAAACAGGAAACAGTGGAAAAGGAAGGGGAAAAAAGCTCCACAAAAATTATAAAAGGAAGGGTGACTAAGATAATTCCTTGGGATAAGAGAGAGTAAATAGAAAGGGTCCATAGAAAATGTAAGCACAGTCTAAAGGGGAAGACTAGTACTAGAAGGGAAAGTGAGAGTGGCTAGAAAGAGCAAAGTTTTCCAGTTTCTGCTCTCTGATGTATAACATTGACTTTTAAAAAAAAATCAAGCCAAAGTTAATTTAACTCTATAGATAGGATAGGGAACAGCAGAGAATGAGACTAAGGGAAGGAAGAGAGTGAGTGAAGTGGAGTGACAGATAGTAAAGAGGAAATAAGAATGTGTAGGATACGAGAGAAACCAGAAAAAGGAGTTAGTTATATTTCCATCTTCTGGCAAAAGTGATGTCTTGACTATATTAGATTTTTCATGTATGTAGGAATGGATAAATAGTAATGTGACATGAAGAAATTATAAAGGAACTTCTCCTCTGCTAAAAAAAATGTGTGTCCAGTTTCGGTTTCTGAAAATTTGAGTATAAGTAATACAGAGAGTGAAGAATTTTAAACAATTAAAAGTGCTAATGAAAAATGATGAGATAATAACTTTCTGTAAAATAATATATAGTTCTAAAGTAATGATTTCTTTTCTTTTACTCAGTGGCTGAATATGATACCAAGATAATAGGTAATATTCATTGAGGGCTTACTATGTGTCAGCTTCTGCTAGTGAGTGGCAGAGATGTGAACTCTGGCAGCTGGGCTGCAGAGCTTGTGCTCTTGGCCACCACACTGTTTGACAATCTCCTGTTTTTTTTTCTTCCCTTCATATCAAGTTGGAATATTTCTGGGGGGGGAGAAAAGCTGTTGTTGACAAAGATGGATATTTTATTATGTATATGGTCCCCAAACTCATTTAATAAAATACTAAATTTACCATGAAATTCACTGGTTTTGTCCCGGGAAGATAATTAATAGAAATAATTTATATGGATTGAGCAGCCTAATACAGTAAGCTTTGTAATAGTAACTTGGTTAATATTTTGTCAGACGGGCCCATACTTTCTTCCCAAGCCCCAGCAGAACTCTTCTTTGATTATTTTATCCTGGTAATTTATCTTAATCAACTTGTCTGATAATCTGTTTGTCTGTTAATAGCTATCTTATCTAATACTTCCTATTCCAATAGATAGTTTAGGAAAAGGAATCCTGTAACTTCCTTCTTGGCATGGGATGAAACAAAAATTTATTTCCTGCTTCGCTTTTTATTTGTAAGTAGTTCTTAGGAGAACAAGCAGTTTTAATCTGAAGAAAAAGTTTCCCAAAGTGAGGAATATATAGAAAATGAGTCCTAGGTTTCCTAGGTCTTATGAATATGACTTGACTTCAGTGCAGGATTGACAGGATGCCCCCAGAGGTACAAGTTGGGAAATAAAAACTGATTTTAAAAGTATTTAGCAGTTTTGTGGTAGGAAAGTTTGGATGGAAAAGTTTTAGGTTTTGGAAAATGCACAAAATACCAGTTTTTAGTTAGCCTCTTTCCTATAAAACATTTGATTGAGGTGTTTTCTTTCTTTTTTTTTTTTAAAAAAAACAAACAAACAGGTGAGCATGGTTGATATTACCAGGCTCAACAAGAGCAGTTTTTCTGCTGAGGAAAGTGGACAAGATGCCCTGGAGAACACATTTACTCAGAAGCATAAGGAACTATCTGTTTTATTGCTGGAAATGAAAGAAGCTCAAGAGGAGATTGCATTTCTTAAGTTGCAGCTTCAAGGCAAAAGGGCAGAAGGTGACTCTGAGTTCCTTGATCAGAAAGAAATGAAACAGATAGAGAGTGAAGGAATACCTCCAGTTAAAATGACAGTGCTGCTTGAAGATACAGGGCAGCATTTTCCACCGATACCAGATAAAGAGAGCAGTCTCACAACAACTGAGAAAGAAGAGCAGATGAGCCCCGAACACCAGCATAGACCATCTGAGGAAATATCTTTAAATTACACCGGAGTGGAATTAAAATCAGCCAAGCAGGACGATGATGATAAACCCTCTTCTGATGTCCCAGGTATTTGTCAGTGTCACCAGGATGAATTGGAAAGACTAAAAGGTCAAGTTTTGGAGCTTGAGGTAAACCTTCATAAAGCAGAAGAAATCTATGAGAAAAATTTAGAGGAGAAAGCTAAGGAAATAGGCATCCTAGCCCAGCTGATTGAAGAGTTTAAGAAAAATGCTGAAAACACCAACAGTGCTTTCATTGCTTTGTCTGAAGAAAGAGACCAGCTTCTTGCTCAGGTGAAGGAACTTTGTGTGGTAACGGAACTGAGGGCTCAGATACAGCAACTAGAAGTGAACCTTGCAGAAGCAGAAAGGCAAAGAAGACTTGACTATGAAAGTCAGACTGCTCATCACGACTTGCTCACTGAACAGATCCACAGCCTCACCATAGAAGCCAAATCTAAAGATGTAAAGATTGAAGTTTTACAGAATGAACTGGATGGTGTGCAGCTTCAGTTTTCTGAGCAGAGTACATTGATCAAAAGCCTGCAGAGCCAGCTGCAGAGGAAGGAAAGTGAAGTGCTTGAGGGGGCAGAACGAGAGAGGGAGGTCTCAAATAAGGTGGAAGAACTTTCACAGGCTCTTTCACAGAAGGAACTTGAAATAGCAAAAATGGATCAACTCTTACTAGAAAAAAAGAAAGATGTGGAAATACTCCAACAGACCATTGAGGAGAAGGATCAGCAAGTGACAGAAATCAGCTTTAGTATGACGGAGAAAATGGTTCAGCTTAATGAAGAGAAATTTTCTCTTGGGGTTGAAATAAAGACTCTTAAAGAACAGCTAAATTTATTATCCAGAGCTGAAGAGACCAAAAAAGAGCAGATGGAAGAAGATAAAGAAATTGTTTCCAGCATTAAACAGAATTATGATGAGTTGAGCCCAGCAGGGCTAATAAGTAAGGAAGAACTTCAACGTGAATTAGACCTTGTAAAGAAAGAAAGTGAGCAGAGAAAGAGAAAGCTCCAGGCTGCTCTTATTAATAGAAAGGAACTTCTACAGAAAGTCAGTAGATTAGAAGAGGAATTGGCCAAAGTGAAAGATGAACCCAGCAAAGAGATCCTACTCCATGACAGTGAGAAGAGGGAAGTGGAGGAAGATAAAGACAGCAAAGAAGACTTAGAAAAATGTGTGACTTCTAAGTGCCAAGACATAGAAATGTCTTTAAAACAGATAATATCTGAGAAGGAAATGGAACTAGAGCACATTAGGAAGGATTTGGAAGAAAAGGCAGCAGTAGAAGAACAGTTACAGGCTATGGTCAAACAGATGAATCAAAATTTGCAGGAGAAGACAAACCAGATAGATCTGCTCCAAGCAGAAGTCATTGAAAACCAAGCAATTATCCAAAAGTTAACCACAGGTAACAAGGATGCAGGTGATGGAGACTCAGCAGCACCTGTAAAAGAAGCAGTGGCCATCCGTCCACTTGGTGCAGGTAGTGGAGAACACTGGAAACCAGAACTGGAAGAAAAAATAGTGGACCTTGAAAAAGAAAAGGAGCAACTTCAAAAGAAGCTACAGGAAGTATTAACCTCTCGCAAGGTGATTCTAAAAAAGGCACAGGAGAAAGAAAGACATCTTAGGGAGGAGCTAAAGCAACAGAAGGATGACTATAATCGCTTGCAAGAACAGTTTGATGAGCAAAGCAAGGAAAATGAGAACATTGGGGACCAACTAAAACAACTGCAGATTCAAGTACAGGAATCTATGGACAGAAAACTCCCAGACAGTGGTCAGCAGGAACCAGGTTCTCCCACTCAAGGTTTAGAAGAACCTTTATTCAAAGCCACTAAACAGCAGCCTGTTCAATCTGTTTCAGAGTCTGACTTGCACCCAGACTGGCCTTCTCATCTTGGAGATATAAATACTCTGCAGGGCAATACTGCTATTGCCCAGATTAAGAACCAGCTGAAAGAAATAGAGGCTGAGAAAGAAGAGTTAGAGTTAAAGGTTAACTCTACAATAAATGAGCTGACTAAAAAATCAGAAGAGGTATTTCAGTTACAAGAGCAGATAAATAAACAGGATTTAGAAATCCAAAGTCTGAAGGCAGAGTCCTGTGAGGCTGAAGCCCACGCAGAAAGCCTGAGGCAAAAACTGGAAAGCAGTCAACTAGAGATTGCTGGATTAGAGCAGTTAAGAGAACTACAGCCTGAACTAGATGAACTGCAAAAACTCGTAAGCAAAAAGGAAGAAGAAGTTAGATACCTTTCTGGACTGCTTAGTGAAAAGGAAACAGCCCTTACTAAAGTACAAACGGAGGTAACAGAACAAGAGGATTTAGTAAAGGCACTGCATACACAGCTGGAAATGCAAGCCAAAGAACATGATGAGAAGATAAAGCAGTTCCAGGTGGAGCTTTGCGAATTGAAGCAGAAACCAGAAGAGACTGGAGAAGAAAGTAAAGCAAAACAGCAAATACAGAGGAAACTGCAAGCTGCCCTCATTTCCCGAAAAGAAGCACTAAAAGAAAACAAAGGTCTCCAGGAGGAGTTGTCTTTGGCCAGAGACACCATTGAGCATCTCACTAAGTCTCTGGCAGGTGTGGAAAACCAAGTTTCTGCTCAAAATAGAGAAAAAGATGTATTCTTAGGAAAGTTAGCTCTTCTTCAGGAAGAAAGAGACAAACTCATTGCAGAAGTGGACAGATCTTTAATGGAAAATCAAAGTCTCAGTGGTTCTTGTGAAAGTCTGAAATTAGCACTGGAGGGTCTTACTGAAGATAAGGAAAACTTAATGAAGGAAATTGAATCTTTGAAATGTTCCAAGATTGCGGAAAGCACTGAGTGGCAAGAGAAGCACCAAGAGTTGCAAAAGGAATATGAAATTCTTCTGCAGTCCTATGAGAATGTTAGTAATGAGGCAGAAAGAATTCAGCATGTAGTGGAAACTGTGAGGCAGGAGAAGCAGGAACTCTATGGCAAGTTAAGAAGCACAGAAGCAAACAAGAAAGAGACAGAAAAGCAGTTGCAGGAAGCTGAACAGGAAATGGAGGAGATGAAAGAAAAGATGAGAAAGTTTGCTAAATCTAAACAGCAGAAAATCCTAGAATTGGAAGAAGAGAATGAGCGGCTTAGAGCAGAGGTACATCCTGCAGGAGGTACATCTAAAGATAGTATGGAAGCACTTCTTTCTTCCAATTCCGACATGAAGGAAGAGCTGGAAAGGGTCAAAACAGAGTATAAAACCCTTTCTAAGGAGTTTGAGGCCTTAAAGGCGGAGAAGGACTCTTTAAGTGAAGAGGTTCAACATTTAAAGCATCAGATAGAAGATAATGCATCCAAACAAGCTAGCCTGGAGCCCACTGAGAAGCATGACAGCCAGATGGTTGTCACTGAAGAGGCAACCCCGTCTGCTCCAGGTGAGGCTGATGAGCAAGACTCCCCAGGTATGAACTCAAGGCCTGAAAATTCAGAATCCTCTCTATCAAAGAACGGTGCCAGGCCTGACATAAGTGAGAATGTCAGCTTACATGATGAAATTAATAACTACCTTCAGCAGATTGATCAGCTCAAAGAAAGAATCACTGAATTAGAAGAAGGCAGGCACAAAGAGAAGGAATTTAGCCAGACTTTAGAAAGTGAGAGAGATACTTTATTGAGTCAAATAGCAGCAAAGGATGGTGAACTAAAAATGCTTCAGGAAGAAGTAGCCAAAATAAACCTGTTAAATCAGCAAACCCAAGAAGAACTTGCCAGAGTTACCAAGTTAAAGGAGACAGCAGAAGAAGAGAAAGATGATTTGGAAGAGCGTCTTATGAATCAATTAGCAGAACTTAATGGGAGCATTGGGAATTATTATCAGGATGTTACAGATGCCCAGATCAAAAACGAGCTACTAGAATCTGAAATGCAGAACCTTAAAAAGTGTGTGAGTGAATTGGAAGAAGAAAAGCAACAGTTAGTCAAGGAGAAAACTAAGGTGGAATCAGAAATACGAAAGGAATATATGGAGAAAATACAAGGTGCTCAGAAAGGACCTGGCAATAAAAGCCATGCAAAGGAACTTCAGGAGCTGTTAAAAGAAAAACAGCAAGAAGTAAAGCAGCTGCAGACGGATTGTATTAGGTACCAAGAGAAAATCAGTGCTCTGGAGAGAACTGTTAAGGCCCTAGAATTTGTTCAGACTGAGTCCCAAAAAGATTTGGAAATAACCAAAGAAAATCTGGCTCAAGCCAATGAACAGCGCAAGAAGGCAGAATCAGAATTAGCTAGCTTCAAAGTACTGCTAGATGACACTCAAAGTGAAGCAGCAAGGGTCCTAGCAGACAATCTCAAGTTGAAAAAGGAGCTTCAGTCAAATAAAGAATCCATTAAAAGCCAGATGAAACAAAAGGATGAAGATCTTGAGCGAAGACTGGAGCAAGTAGAGGAGAAACACCTGAAAGAGAAGAAGAATATGCAAGAGAAACTGGACGCTTTGCGTAGAGAAAAAGCCCACTTAGAAGAGACATTTGGAGAAGTTCAGGTCACTTTGAACAAGAAAGACAAGGAAGTTAAGCAACTTCAGGAAAACCTGGATAGTACTGTGGCCCAGCTGGCAGCTTTCACTAAGAGCATGTCTTCCCTCCAGGATGATCGGGACAGGGTGATAGATGAAGCCAAAAAGTGGGAGAAGAAGTTCAGTGATGCTATTCAGACCAAAGAAGAAGAAATTAGACTTAAAGAGGAGAATTACAGCGTTCTAAAGGATCAGCTTAGGCAGATGTCCATCCATATGGAGGAACTGAAGATCAACATTTCCAGGTAAATGAATAATAACTCTTGTAGCTCTTTCAAAGGAAATTGAAGGCAAAGGAAGTCATAAACTATTTCCATTCTCTTTAATATTATGGGACTACTTTTGGTCTAAATTCCCCCCAGAAGATGTATTCCCTCTCACTTCTGTCTCACTGTCTCTCTTTTTTTTTGCAAATGACCTTCTGCTACGACTTGTCTTGGCATGAAAAATTCACATTTACTTCTCTACCCATCTTTCTATTGAGAGATCTCTTGAGAGATCTCTTAGACTTTTTCCTTTCTTTTCATTTCATTTCTACTATCCTTGTCCTTCTGTGAATTTTTACCATAGTGTAAATTTCTGTACTCTCAAAATACTGCCTTAGCCTCTGAAATGATCTCTTTTCTCTTCCGCATATTCCACATCAATTTATATTGCATATGCCTGCTGGAGTTACTTTCCTCAAACTCCAGTTTTATTATCACTTTAGTTCAGGGACTAACAGCGCCCCTACACAATACTGTTTCATTTTTAGTAGAATCCCTCTGCTCGGAGACAGATTTCCTCATTTGCCTCTCATACCAAAGTTATTTCATTAAGGGGCCAGACAACAGCTTATTTAGAACCAAGTACAAAATACTCTTCAGAGTATCCAAACTCATGTCACTAAATTAACAACATAGTTTGGAATTTATTTTTATATAAATTCTTAGATGCAATATACCTTTAATACAGAACATTCAGTAGAACAAAACCTCTTTATTAAAAACACCTTCAGTTATGAATATTTATTCATTTGTAGATCTGAGTACCTGTTGTAGTATATGTTTCTTAGGCATCAAGTACTTTTCCATTGAAATCTGTAATTAATGACCTTATTTTTTTCCTAGGCTTGAGCATGACAAACAGGTGTGGGAGTCCAAAGCTCAGACAGAGGTCCAGCTTCAGCAGAAGGTCTGTGATACTCTGCAAGGAGAAAACAAAGAACTTTTGTCCCAGCTCGAAGAGACTCAGAATCTATACCGTAGTTCTCAGGATGATTTAGCTAAGTTGGAATCAGAACTGAAGATTCTCAGAGACCAGTCAACTGATTTAAATAACTCTCTAGAAAAATTTAAGGAAAATAAAGAAAATTTGGAAGAGATCATAAAGCAGAAAGAGGCTGATATCCAGAATTGTAAGTTCAATTATGAGCAGCTGGAGACTGATCTTCAGGCCTCCAGGCAACTGACCAGTAGGCTGCATGAAGAAATAAACATGAAGGAGCAGAAGATTATAAGCCTGCTTTCTGCCAAGGAACAGGCAGTCCAAGTGGCCGTGGCTGAACTGCATCAGCAGCATGATAAAGAAATTAAAGAATTGGAAAATCTGCTATCCCAGGAGGAAGAGGAGAACACTGTCTTAGAAGAGAAGAACAAAAAAGCTGTTGACAGAACCAATCAGCTTATGGAAACACTGAAAAACATGAAAAAGGAGAACATGCAGCAGAAGGCTCAGTTGAATTCCTTCGTTAAATCCATGTCTTCTCTCCAGGATGACCGAGACCGCATAGTCGGTGACTACCAACAGCTGGAAGAACGACATCTCTCTGTGATCTTGGAAAAAGACCAACTCATTCAAGATGCTGCTACTGAGAATAATAAGCTGAAGGAAGAAATCCGATGCTTGAGAAGTCATATGGATGACCTTAATTCTGAGAATGCCAAACTCAATGCAGAACTGATCCAGTATAGAGAAGACCTGAACCAAGTGTTATCGAAGAAAGATTGTCAGCAAAAGCAGCTCCTTGAAGCTCAGCTTCAGCAGATCAAGGAGCTGAAAGGTGAATATGCTAAATTAGAAGCAAAGCTCGAAGAGTCTGAGGAAGCAAGGGAGGAGCTGCAGAGGTCCTCTCTTGCCCTCCAGGAGGAGAAACAAGATTTAGCTAAAGAGACTGAGAGCTTGAAAATCTCTCTATCACAATTAAAGAAACAGTTGACAGCCTCGCAAGAAGAAGGTACTCTAGGAATATTTCAGGCCCAATTAAAAGCCAAAGAAGAAGAGGTACAGAAGTTAAGTACTGTCCTTTCTTCCTCTCAGAAGAGAGTTACAGAACTGGAAGAGGAATTGATTCATGTTCAGAAGGAAGCTGCTAAGAAGGTAGGTGAAATTGAAGACAAACTGAAGAAAGAATTAAAGCATCTTCATCACGATGCAGGGATAATGCGCAATGAAACTGAGACAGCAGAAGAGAGGGTGGCGGAGCTAGCAAGAGATCTGGTGGAGATGGAACAGAAGTTACTTGTGGTCACCAAAGAAAATAAAGATCTCACAGCACAAATCCAGTCTTTTGGAAGGTCAATGAGTTCCCTACAAAACAGTAGAGATCAGGCCCATGAGGAACTTGAGGAACTGAAAAGGAAATATGAGGCCAATCTGGAGGAGCTGGCACCGCTGAGAGAACAGGGCCTCTTAAGCAGGGAGAGAGATGTTCTTGTTTCTAAAGCTGCATTTCCAGTGATTTCCACTGAGGATAACAGCTTGCCCCACCTTGAGAAACTTAACCAGCAGCTTCTGTCCAAAGATGAGCAACTGCTTCACTTGTCCTCACAACTGGAAGATTCTTACAACCAAGTGCAGTCCTTTTCCAAGGCTATGGCCAGCCTGCAGAATGAGAGAGATCGCCTGTTGAGTGAACTGGAGAAATGCCGCAAGTCAGAGGACGGGAGGCAGAGGTCCGCAGCCCCACCTGCAACCAGCCCTGCTGAAGCACAGAGTTTAAAAAAAGCTATGTCATCACTCCAAAATGACCGGGACCGACTAGTGAGTGTTTAGTTTTCTCTTTCCAATCTTCTTCTGAGAGTTTTTGAAACTTTCTTTAAATTGATTTTCATTTTTATAGAAAATGTTAAAAAAATTTTGTTCATTTTATCTTGGCATTCTGGAATGATCTCATACGTCCCTCAGATTGTTTTTGGTCTTACAGAAACATGATTTAAATTACTTTAAATCTGCCATCGCTGTTTTAAAAAAATTACAGATTTCCTTTGCACAGAACTCACCATGGGTCACAAAAGGACTAAGAGATGGAAAGCTATTTTATATATTTTATACATACACACACACACACAGATATTTCCAGAATTTGTCATAGTTTAATTGAATGAAAGTACTGGGATCACGTAAGTGCCTTTTTACACTGATAGTTTAGTAAAGTCTGGTAGAATTTAGGGTAAAGAGGATTCTGCTTGTTTTGTACTTATCTGAAAGCAACCCTAATTTGTCAAAAAAAGTTAAATGTAAAAAGGATTAATTTAAATAAATTTTACATGACTATTTAGTAAAGCTTTATTGGCAGACTGAACCATTTTCCCACTTCCCTTTATATATCCAACTTTTTTTTTTTTTAATCTTAGAGAAAGATAAGGAAGATCTCCAGTGTTAAATTTTTACTACTTTTAGGAGGATCCCATATTTTAATCCAGGTCTTTTTTTTTTTTTTTCCTGAAAACTTGCAGATCATCAAAATTTCGAGGCAAACTGGAACTGTATGATCTCAGCCAGGCTGTCAGGATTCTACTTTGTGACATTATTCTTTTCACTTTCATGACAGTTTTTTAACTCTGTCTAGGCCGTATACTCAAATGGGCAATAAATTGAGCTTCAAAAGGCTCAAGTTTCTATTTTTAAATCCAGAATATGAAAATTCTAGTTTTTAAGATTAGCCCAGGGGAAAAAACTGATTTCTCCTAAACTGTAAAGTCTTATGCAGATTTTTTTTCTTGGTAGGTAATGTGTTCATTCATATTACATTTAATACTGAATATTTATAGACAATCTTTTTTCCCTTTTGTAATCTGAACAAAGCCTCCCTTTTCAGCTACAATTTTGACATTAATACAATTTAGGCATATTTATTTTTATTTTTAAAATAGTTTCAGTTTAGCTGACTGTTGTTCTAGGAGCTTAACCTTTTGCCCTTGTTTTCAGAATGCAAATGCAAAAAGTTTTCTTCAGGACCATATATACCTCACATAAAATTTATAGCAGAGATACCCAGCCTCCAGGCACAGACCAGTATCTCCTGTCAGATTAGCAGAATGGCATGATATTAGAAATAAAGTGCACAATAAATGTAATGTGCTTGAATCATCCTCAAACCATCTCCACCTCACCCTGCCCCCGGTTGTGGAAAACTCTTACATGAAACTGGTCCCTGGTGCCAAAAAGGTTGGGGACTGCTGACTTATCCAGGTGTTGATTATCTTCTAGGTCAAATCTTTTTCCTGAAAGCTGTTAGGATAGATTCTGAATTAGATATGTTTTATTCAATGAGTTGCTTATTTTTAGCTATTGTAAATACTAGGGACTAAACTTTCTATCTCTTAACCCCTGTTCTATTAATACCATTTTGTCTGCTGAGTATTTACAAGCCAAAGCATTTTTTATTTATTTGTTTTTTCTTAATATATATATTTATTGAAGTACAGTTGACTTACAATGTTTTAGGTACACAGCAAGGTGATTTAGTTATACATATACACATGTATTATTTTTGAAATTATTTTTCATTATAGGTTATTACAAGATATTGACTGTAGTTCTCTGTGCTATACAGCCAGCATTTTTTAATTTCCATATAAATCATAGTAATGTTCTTCCGTTTCCTAAGGCTCATAACTGTCTATGATTTTATTTCATTTAATCATCAAAGTCTGTCATTTCTTTTTTAAAAATTTTTGTACAATTCTTAAAGGTAAAGGTTACTTTTGATTTACAGTTGTTACAAAATATTGGTTGTATTCCTGCATTGAGCCTATCTAGGTTCTATCATTTCTTTATTCATAGTGTGCCTCAAATATTTCTTTTTTCTTTCCATCATCAACACCTTAGGATAAATTTTTAACACTTTACCCTTAAATGGTTATAATGTTGGTGCTCCCAGTTGTCAACCCTCCGTTGCTGAGTACATTTTTCTGAAACTACTCTCTTATTACTGCATTGTTCAGTAACCTTTAAAAATTATTCTATCTCTAAAATATGCTTAGAATTCAAACCTCTTGGTCTGGTTTTAAGACCCTATGGTTTGCATCTGCCTGTCTTTCCAGCGTCCCCTTTTACTGCTCCCCTACTGTTAATGTCAGCCATCTGATCTATTCACCCACAAACTGGTCTACTTACTTACATTACCATCCTCTGAACAAAAATGTCCTCTCCATTTTCCTTTTTTAGGCAAATATTCCTACTCTTCAAAGGTTGCTCCAGAGCTTACATCCTCTAGTCACATTTCCAGATCACTTGATTGTCTATTTACTTCTGTCTGTACTTCCCTCATGCAGGGGATGTGAGGGACTTCCCCAATGGCTCAGTGGGTAAAGAATGTGCCTGCAATGCAGGAGACATGGGTTTGATCCCTGGGTTGGGAAGATCCCCTGGAGAAGGAAATAGCAACCCACTCCAGTATTCAGATTGCAATACTGGAGTTGCAAAGAATCTGACACCGTTGAGCACAAGCACCTCCCTACCTATGTACTACTTTTATTTTCCTTGTCACCTTTGTTTTTCCTAGAATGAGTAACTGTGTTTTTGTTGCTGTTACTGAGTTTTCTTTGTACTTATCAATGTAATTTAACCCCAGATTTACTATCATTTATCCACATTTTTCAAGATGTTTATTCCTGTATGTTTTGTCTTCAGGAAGAAAATTCTCTTGAAGTCTCTTTTTTGCTCTTATGTGAATCAGTTGCCCTATATTATTCCTAGGAGATAATTTTGTTTCTAGAATATTTCCCTCCTTTTCTCTCCTGTGTTAGATCTCCTGTTTCTTGTATTCTATGTTTTCCTCATCTTGGTTTTGGGTCATCATTTTGTTGGAATAAATCAGTAACTCTCTGAGAAAAGATACAGGGGAGAAAAGATACAGGGAAATGTCTTACCATTTCCAATAGTTTGGTGGAGTACAGAATGAAAATGATTTCTAGGCTGAAAATGATTTCTCTCCAAAACTGTGAAAACATTGTTCTAGTCCCTTTTAGCTTACATTGTGGTTCAGGAGTCCAAAGATTCTGATCCTTGATCCTTTTTTATGTGATCTTGTTCTCTCTCTATCTAGTTCTATCTCTGCCTTTCTCTCCCTCCCTCATGTCTGTCTCTCTCTGGAAATACAGTTGGACCTTGAACAACATGGCTTTAAAATGCATGGATTCACTTATACATGGGTTTTCTTCAGTAATAAATACTACAGTACTCTAGGATCAGCAGTTGATTGACCCTGTGGATGTGGAACAGCAGATATAGAAGAACCGCATACACGAGGGGCTGACCATAAAGTACACACAGATTTTCAACTTCACAGAGGGTGGGTGCCCCCTCCCTTGTGTTGTTCAGTGGAAAACTGTATATAGAATCTTTCAGTCCAATATGTTCTGATGTTTCACAATAATGTGTTTTGGTGTGAGTCTATTTTTATTCATCATTCTGTCTAGGCCTTTGAATCTAAGAAGTCATGCTCATCAATTTTGAGAAATTCCTTTGATTCTGTTTTACCACTTTCCTTTGTCCTTTTTCTCTACTGCCTTTTTTTTCCATGTGAAAATCCTGTTACTTAGGTGTTGGGCCTTCTGGGTTGGTTCTATAATTTTCTTACCTTTTCTGTTCTTTTTGTTTTACTTTGGGAAGATTTTTCTCACCTCTGTCCTATGAATCCTATATTAAAGTTTTCATATTTGTTATCATGTTCCTGATTTCTAAGGATTTTTTTTTTTTTTTTGGTCTCATGGATATATGTTCTTAATTTATGTCTCCAAGTAGATTGGGGGCAGTTTTGTTCTTTGAAATTTTCTCTTGAGTTTTTCTTTGTAGTTTTAAAATTTCTGCTATAATGCTTCTTATTTCTAATAATCTCTTAAATCTTTTAGTACATGACATGCTTTCTTCTGCTAATCTCTTCTGAATTACTTGTCTTCAAGTTTCTTTTTATCCCTGCCTAATGTTAGCTATTCTTCAGGTAAGGGTTAATCAGTGGTTTATTCTTCATGTTCAAAGGTGGAGTCTAAAAATTGCTTGTGAGTGGGACTTACCAACTGTGAGTTTCAGCTCATGGTTATTTTGCTGAACTTTTTGAGAGCAGTCCCCATGTTGATATTTTTAGTTCCTCTTGGGTTAGTCAGATTTTCCAAAGAAGACTTCTCCATTTCCTGCATGGATGGTTAAGGCCTGTGTGCCAAAACTTCAAGCTGAGGATGGGAAAGGCTTCTAATATTCAGAAAGCATGCATTCACTTGATCACCCTCGTGCTGGAGCAGTACCCTTACTTTCAACTGTTCCATAGTCCAGAGACACTCTTTCAACCTTCTCTAAAGGATAAAATTCTAGTTGTCTGTCAGAGTAACAAAAAGTGTGAAATTGGGAGTGTATTTAGGGATATTGCTGTTCTTAAGCATCTTTCATCTGATCCTCCTTATTTCAGCTATCACCTCTTCGCTACTCCCATCACCATCTTTTCCAGAAGTACCTGGTGCTATTAATTCCTTTTGAAGAGTCTGCCGAGTAAGTTCTGTTGGTTCTTGGCTTTCCCTACTGCCAGCTTAAGACTTGCCTTTCCCAGATCTGTTAAGTCAGTTACCATTTATGCATCTGCTTTTCAGCTTCCAAAATTAATTTAATTGCTACTGACTCCTCTCTTGTTCTTCTTGTTCTTGTGTTAATGCTTATAAAATATCTTTATTGTAGCTTTAGTGATATTTCCAGATGGGTGAAAGAGATATGTGTTTAGGGCCCCCCTCTTTGCCCTGACATCCTCACATTATTTCTTACTGCCAAGCTTTTAATGAATATTGGGGGTAAAGAGTTAGAAGATATATCTGGAATGTAATCAATAGGCAGTTTTGTTAATTAAAAGCAAGTTCATCATTATCAACACCACCACTGACTTTTGTATGTGGAGCGTATTAATTTTCTTGTCAAATTCTCATAATCTTTATAAGAAGTACTATAATTATCTTCATTTTATAGGTGAAGGAAATTAAGGCTTAGAGAGTGTGTGGAACATGCATAGAAGCACACACTATGTCGGCAGGATAGCTGACTCCAAATTCTAACTGTTCTTAAGCGCTGGGCCTGGGCATCACTGCCTTCTTTATAATCAACATCAGCTATGGTAGAATTAAGGTTAATATTCATGAACCAAAGTTTAGAAGCCTAGCCAGGGCATGTGGTTAAATAGAAAGCCAGTCTATCTTTATACTTCTTAGGGAGTTACCACCCCCAAGCACTGTAAGTCCATTGTCTATCCCATCTCCAGAGTTGTAAATCTAAAATCAGCTTAGGACCTCAGTGCCAGGGGACTGGCATTGAAGTTGCAGTAGTGGTTGGGCTCTCCTGCCTTCGTGGCCACTCCATGAGGAGAGTCCCACCAGCCTGGCTGCGTTCACTACATGAGGGTTTCGTGCTGTGATTATGTCAGTGGATTGTTAGGTGTTAGTAGTCTATTGTGATGTTGACTGACTTAGCAGGGAGCTGCAGCTGACTTATAGCTAAGTGGATGAAATGTGATAAATCACCCTTTTACCTTCCTTTTGGTTAAAGCTGAAGGAGTTGAAGAATCTGCAGCAGCAATATTTACAGATTAACCAAGAAATCACTGAGTTACGTCCACTGAAGGCTCAACTTCAGGAGTATCAAGATAAGACAAAAACATTTCAGATCATGCAGGAAGAGCTCAAGCAGGAAAACCTCTCCTGGCAGCATGAGCTGCATCTGCTCAGGTATAGTAATCTCTGCTTTTTAACCCTTTCTGTTGTTGTTCATTGTTCAGTTGGTGAGTCATGTCTGACTCTTTGTGACCCCATGGACTATAGCATGCCAGGCTTCTTTGTCCACTGTCTCCTGGACTTTGCTCAAACTTGTGTCCATTGAGTTGGTGATGCCATCTAACTATCTCATCTTCCGCTGCCCTCTTCTCCTGCCCTCAATCTTTCCCAGCATTAGGATCTTTTCCAGTGAGTTGGCTCGTCACATCAGGTGGCCAAGGTATTTGAGTTTCAGCTTCAGCATCAGTACTTCCAATGAATAATCATGGCTTATTTCCTTTAGGATTGACTGATTTGATCTCCTTGCAGTCCAAGGGACTCTCAGGAGTCTTCTCCAGCACCATGATTCAAAAGCATCATTCTTCGGCACTCAGCTTTCTTTATGGTCCAACTCACACGACTACTGGAAAAACTATAGCTTTGACTATACAGACCTTTGTTGACAAAGTTATGTCTCTGCTTTTGAATATGCTTTCTAGGTTTGTCGTAGCTTTCCTTCCAAGGAGCAAGCGTCTTTTAATTTCTTGGCTGCAGTCACCGTCTACAGTGATTTTGGAGCCAAAGAAAAGAAAATCTGTCACTGTTTCCACTTTCCCCCTTCTGTTTGCCATGAAGTGATGGGACCGATGCCATGATCTTAGTTTTTTGAATGTTGAGCTTTAAGCCAGCTTTTTCACTCTCCTCTTTCACCCTTATCTAGAGGCTCCTTAGTTCCTCTTCACTTTCTGCCATTAGAGTGGTATCATCTGCATTTCTGAGATTGCTGATATTTTCCCCAGCAGTCTTGATTCCAGCTTGTGATTCATCCTACAGCCTAGCATTTTAATTCATGTACTCTGCATATAAGTTAAATAAGCAGAGTGACAGTATACAGCCTTGTCTTACTCCTTTCCCAATTTTGAACTAGTCTCTTGTTCCATGTCCAGTTCTGTTGCTTCTTGACCTGCATACAGGTTTCTCAAGAGACAGGTAAGGTGGTCAAGTATTCCCATCTTCTTAAGAATTTTCCACAGTTTGTTGTGATCCTTTTAGGTTTTTTTTTTTTTTAATTATGAAATAATTATAGATTTGTGGAGAGTTGCAAAAAAAATAATACAAAGAGCTTTCATGTACCCTTCATCCAGTTTCCTCCAGTGGTAATATCTTACTTCACTATAGTTCGATTTCAAAACCAGGAAATAGTCATTGGTACAATTCAAAGACCTTATGCAGATTTTTACCAATTAGACTTTCACTCAAGTATGTGTATAGTTCTGTGCAACTTTATGATATGTGTGGAGTCATGTAACCACCACTGCAACAAGATACACAACTGGCCTATCATCATGAATACGTCCCTTGTGCCATTAGTTTATAGTCATTCTTCCTCTCCCTCCCATCTCCATATCCATAACTTCTGGCAATCACTCATCTGTTTCTCCATCTCTATAATTTTGTCTCATCCTAAGAATTTTTTAGTATGTAACCTTTTGAAATTAGCTTTACTTATGTATCAGTTCAGTTCAGTTCAGTCGTTCAGTTGTGTCCGACTCTTTGCAACCCCATGAATCGCAGCACGCCAGGCCTCCCTATCCATCACCAACTCCCGGAGTCTACCCAAACCCATGTCCATAAAGTCGCTGATGCCATCCAGCCATCTCATCCTCTGTTGTCCCCTTCTTTTCCTGCCCCCAATCCTTCCCAGCATTAGGGTCTTTTCCAATGAGTCAGCTCTTCACATGAGGTGGCCAAAGTATTGGAGTTTCAGCTTCAACATCAGTCCTTCCAATGAACACCCAGGACTGATCTCCTTTAGGATGGACCGGTTGGATCTTCTTGCAGTCCAAGGGACTCTCAAGAGTCTTCTCCAACACCACAGTTCAAAAACATCAATTCTGTGGCACTCAGCTTTCTTCACTGTCCAACTCTCACATCCATACATGACCACTGGAAAAACCATAGCCTTGACTAGACGGACCTTTGTTGGCAAAGTAATGTCTCTGCTTTTAAATATGCTGTCTAGGTTGGTCATAACCTTCCTTCCAAGAAGTAAATGTCTTTTAATTTCATCGCTGCAGTCACCATCAGCAGTGATTTTGGAGCCCAAAAAAATAAAGTCTGACACTGTTTCCACTGTTTCCCCATCTATTTCCCATGAAGTGATGGGTTACTTATGTATAATGCCCTTGATATCTGTAACATCTTTGCATGTATCAATACTTCATTCTTTTTATTGATGAACAGTATTTCATGGTATGAATGTACTGCTTTAACCATTTACTCATTGAAGGTTATGTGTTGTTTCTAATTTTTAGCTACTATAAATAAAGCTGCTGTAAACACTTCTGTATAGACTTTCATATGGACAGTAAGTTTTAATTTCTCTGACATAACTGCCGAGGAGAGCAAATGCTATATGCAAATGCAAACATATAATAAATATGTTTACTATTTAAAGAAGCTGCAAAACTATATTCCAGAATGACTGTATTATTTTACAACAATATATGAGTGATCCAGTTTCAGTATCAAATGCTACATCTTCATCAGCATTTGATATTGTAACTATATTTTAGTTTTTAATAGGTATATAATGCTGTTCCATTGTGGTTTTAATTTGCATAATGGCTACTAATGTTGAACATTTCTTATGTGCTTATTTAACATCTATATATCCTTTTTGATGAAATATTTGTGTTTTGTCTTTTTTCTAATTGTGTCATTAATTTTTACTGTTGAGTTTTGAGAGCTTTTTTGTTTGTTTTTTATTCCAGATACAAGTGTTTTGTCAAATATGTACTTGCAAATATTTTCTTCTAGTCTGCAGTTTATTTTTTTCATCTTTCCATTGAGAAGGTCTTTTTAATTTTGATGAAACCAGTTTATTGCTTATCTTTCTCGTTATTCAGTTGCAGTAATTGTTATTGTTCTGTCTTCAAGTTTACTGATATTTTTCCTTCATCACTTCTATTCTGCTCTTGAGTCCATTGAGTTAGCTTTTTATTTTGGATGTTTTGATATTTTTTCATTCTAAAATTTCCATTTAGGTCTTCTTTATATCTTCTATTTATTTGCTGAGGCTTTCTCTGTTTTCATTTATTTCCAGTGTGTTAGTTATTACTTTTTGAAGCATTTATATATAAGATGGCCACTTTAAAATCCTTCTATAATTCTGTATATATGTTTCCAACATCTGTGTCATCTTGGGTCTTGTAATCTGTTAATTTTGTTTTCTCAATCAAATTGTGATTTCCCTGTTTTTTAGTATGATGAGTGATTTTCAGTTGTATCCTGAACATTTTGGAGTCTTGTAAGTTTTAATGATCAATCTTCTTTAAATCTTTAGTAGGCTTCCACTAACACCACGGTGAAAGGGAAAGGGCGACTACCAATTTACTGCTGGAGGAGGGTTTTTTATCAATACTTAGTGGGAGAAATGTGGGCCTTCCCAGGTGGTGTGGTGGTAAAGAATCCACCTGCCAATGCAGGAGACACAAGAGACTCAGGTTTGATCTCCGGGTCAGGAAGAACCCCTGGAGCAGAAAATGGCTACCCACTCCAGTGTTCTTGCCTGGAAAATCCCACGGACAGAGGAAACTGGTGTGCTACAGTCCATGGGGTCAGAAAGAGTCAGACATGACTGAGCACACATGCATGAGTGGGAGGAATAAGGAGAAATGTATCTACTCCATCTTGTCTGGATCTAGAAATCTAAGCCCTTTTCTTTTAAAGATGAAAAACAGAGCTATATGTTCTATTAGAGGGAAAAAAAATATGATAGGAACTGATATTTTTGATGGTTCATTTAATTCAGTGTCTCAGATTTGATCCAAAAAGTAAAGGTAAAGAGTAAGTGCTTAACAGTATATAGACAGGTCCTGTTGTTGCAGCCTCATTGCTGGGACTTTGTTACTGTTCAGTAAGATGGTGCATGCCACCTTAGTAAAATTAAACCCAAAGCTTTCAGGATTTGATACTGAAAGGAGACTCTCTGTGTGGAAAGTGCTGCTGATCAGGCACCACCTGCTTTGTCTCACCTGCTGCTACAGGGCCAGCACAGGCAAGTGAATGCAGAGAATATAAAGTGGAATCTAGAGTCCCATCCAGGTTACAAAGGGGCTACCTGATGATACATATCAATATAATAAAAGTAATTATTGTAACATCCTTAGGAGAGCTCTTTAGCATTTTTAAAATTAATTAATTAGGCTGCATCAGGTCCTTTGCCTTGTAGCATATGGGATCTTAGTTCCCCAGCCAGGGATCAAACCTGCTTCCCCTGCATTGCAAGATGCATTCTTAATCACTGGACCACCAGGGAAGTCCTCCTGCTGCTGCTACTGCTGCTAAGTCGCTTCAGTCGTGTCTGACTCTATGCAACCCCATAGACGGCAGCCCACCAGACTCCCCCATCCCTGGGATTCTCCAGGCAAGAACACTGGAATGGGTTGCCATTTCCTTCTCCAATGCGTGAAAGTGAAAAGTGAAAGTGAAGTCGCTCAGTCGTGCTGGACTCCTAGTGATCCCATGGACTGCAGCCTACCAGGCTCCTCCATCCATGGGATTTTCCAGGCAAGAGTACTGGAGTAGGGTGCCATTGCCTTCTCCAGAAGTCTTCCTAAGAGAGCTCTTAATGTGTAAATATGAGAGATTTGTTCCTTCACAGATCCTAGATGCTCTACTAACGTGATATGTCAAAACCTTAAGCAAAGTTTATGGAACAAAACACTTTTTCGAATTGGGTCATTTAAATTTTATGAAGTGACGTTACATCCAAAAGATTTTCATATTCAATATATTTACAGACTTTCTCATAAGTGAAAGTAGATCAGACTTACTCCGTGGTGTTGACAAATTTCCCAAATGATACAAGAACACATTTTTTTTTTAATCAACAGATGAATGAAAAGAAGGTAAAAAACTGAATTTTTGCTCTCTGGGAATATAAATTTCTCTAGTTTCTTCATTCTGTAATTGAACCTCCAGAAAGAAGGTGAATCACTCCATTTCAACCTCATGCCTTTTTTCTGGCAGGGAACAGCTGCCCCAGCTAATTCCGTTAGAATCTCAATTCATTATCAAGAGGCCCTCTTCCTTCAGATGCACATTAAAGCCGAGCACTGAATTTAGGGCCCTCCAACGGTGATCGGGAGCACAAGGGAACATCACCTTGATGTCACCCATATTATATCCAAATTACCTAGAACCAAAAGAATATTGTGTTAAGTTGCTAGTATAAACCAAAGAAGAGGTGCACGGTTCTAAAGCCTTGTTTTTTGCAGCCACTTGTTCCTCTTGAAACTTTCTGACAGAGATTCTGAAAGAAGACTTTCCTGATAAAGTTGACCCTTAGGGGAGAGAAAAAGAGGGAGAAAAAAATGATTTCTGGTCTTTTTTTTTTTTTTCTTCCTTCATTTTCTCCTTTTTCACCATTCTGTTAGCCTTTCTCTCTTTACCTTCCACATTTAAGCAGTTTTGAAGGAAAGAAAAATTATATATCAAGTGGCTGTGAGTAAATTATAAGAAGGAAAGGAAGACATTTTACTTCATCTTTAGAAGGAAGAAGACATGAAGACACAGATTTGATTCACTGACTTTAGGACCAGTTTCTTTGCTGAATATCTTTTTTAAAACAGGATCCCTGTCTTGCTCTTGAAATACTTTCAAGAAATGAGCTTTCCAAACATGAAAAAGCTGAAACATCTCATTCAGGTTTCTATGGCGCTGGGGTTGGCTAATCAGAAGAGCGTGGATTTATGCAATAACCTTTCTCTTCTACTTGTAACTACTGGTTTGCTTATTCTGCTCTGGTTCCTGTGCTGTCTTACTTAAGGGGTAATGAGGTATAGGCCTTTTATGGCTGTTCTCTTAAGTAATCAGGCTTGTTCCTTAGCTCCTATTCTCCATTGAGGGTCTCTCCAGACTGTAACTACTTGTCCATCTTTCAAAAAAAAAAAGGCTATTTGAAGCTTTATAAGAGATTTGTGATCTTTTTTGTGCATTCTCACTCTTATACTCCTCCTTTCTTATTCTCTCTCATTTTTCACAGACAAATATCAGAGAAAGCGTATTAGAGAATTTCTGTGCCTTTTCCATATAGTGGCCTTGTAATAAAAATTTATTTTAGTTTCTAAGTTTTATTGTTCTGCCTTTTTGAAAAAAAAAAATCTGACTGTAATCCAAGTCACCTTTTGACACAGCAGGATTCTTTCATAATAGGTTTATGTCCTTTAGAAAACAAGGACATAAAGAAGGACCTTGCTTCTAGAGAAAAAGACAAAAAAGTCTGATGTAGTTCAAACAAAACCTTGTATTATTGGGAAAAATAGAGACTAGTCAAAGTAAAGAGATGCTGCACAAATTTGATTACAACCCCTTTTTTTTTTCAGGCATAGTGTAGAGAGAAGTAGAACTAAAGAATTTGGCACAGAGGCAGTTTTGCTAGTTCTGCAGAAAAGTAGCTGGAATCAAATAGAAGCTTCCCTCTTGGTCAAATTCAGGGGATAAATAAATAGCAGCTGTTTATATTTAAATCCTTCCCTCCAGAAACCCTGCCCTCCTCACAGGAAGTCATCAGATGGTTTGCCTAATAGTAGCAGATGGACATATAGCTTGCAGGAAGCTGATGCTTCCTGGGTAGTGGTTACCTCCGAGCAGCAATCAGCGTTGGAATTTCTCACCTGTGTTTGCTGTGTGACGTATAGAATCTCATTAAATCATCACAATAATTCTAAGGAATCGATCATTTATTCCCATTTTACCAATGAGGCTCAGAGAGATTAAGTAACTTTTACTCAGGTTCTCATGCCTAGTGTAGAACAGAGCCAGCATTTGAACCCAGCTCCTTCAGACTCTACAGTGGCATCCTCATAACCCTGAGGTTGTTCTGAAGAAGTACAGTGGTTTCCCATTGCTTACAGAGTAAGTTTTATTTAGTATGGTGTTCAGTGCCCCTACAGGGTCTGACTTCTCTCCCCTCCACTTTCATTTCCTGCTCTATCCACTTTCCACACTATGTTCTACAACAGTTCCAAAACGCACTATGTATATTCATTCTTGTGCTTTTTGTTCTATTCTTAACCTGGAATGCTTTTCCCATTATGGAAACCTGACTCATTGTTCAGGGTTCAGATCAAGTACCTGCTTCTCTGTGAAACCTTCCCCAGTCCGCCAGTTACAGTTCTCTTTTAAGTTCCTCTTCATCACCTTGCTGCACAATTCTATTTATAACATAAATTTCACTCTGGTTATGTATTTTTGACTACATCTCTACATCCCATTACATGTTTTGAATATGCAGTTATTCATCTTTGTCTCAGAAGTATACTTTTACTTATGCCTATATCATGTTTTCTCTAGGATGGAGAAGAACTCCTGGGAAATGCATGAGAGGAGAATGAAGGAGCAGTACCTTATGGCTATCGCAGATAAAGATCAGCAGCTCAGCCATCTGCAGAACCTTGTGAGGGAATTGAGATCTTCCTCCTCACAGACTGAGACCCACAAAGTGCAGTACCAAAGACAGGTGAGTAAGTCCAACGCTGATTGCTGCTTGGAGGAAACATTAGCTTCTTGCAAGCTAAGTGCTCATCTGCCTCTATTAGGCAAGCCATCTGATGACTTCCTGTGAGGTGGGCAGGGTTTCTGGAGGGGAGGACTTAAGTATGCACAGTGTTAGGAGAGAGTTTCATCGGTGTTTATATCCTGGCAGGCATCCGCAGAGACATCAGTTTCCCTCAATGGATCACAAAACCTAGTTTATGAGACAGAGCATCTTAGGACTCAGCTCAATGACAGCTTAAAAGAAATTCACCAAAAGGAGTTAAGAATTCAGCAACTGAACAGCAAGGTATGTGTTCCCTGTTAGCCTGAAGTTCAATTTCTTGTTTCCATGACTAGAAGCAAGAAGGTAAGTATAAGCTGTTTAAGCTTAGGCTCTAGCTCTATTAGAAGACATATGTTTTACCTTTCTCAGAGCCTGTATCCCTCACCCTAAAGCACAGGGCCAGACACAGGGCCATTTCTTTTTCCTTGCCTTTGCAGAGCCCTTGGGAGTGATTTGGAGAAGCCCATTCAATGAGAATGATAAAAGCCAACTCCTTTAGGAAGGCTTCCTACCCAACATCATCTCCCCATAACTCCTCACAAATCCTCCAGCAAGCTCCCCGGTATTTCTCACTAGTGTGTGGCAGGGAAGAGTCTCAGGAAGGAGGCTTGCATATGTGATTAGACAAAATGATAGAGGTGAGGGGTCTGCTCTTCATTCTACTCCATTTGTAAGCTTCCTCACTGTGTATCTAATGTTGTGGAATTAAAGAAGCCAATTTGCTTTTTCCTGAACCCCCAGCTGGCCACTCCAGACACTCTAGGAAGCATGCTGGAGTAGATGGACCTCTTTCTATGGGAAGAGCTGCTTTGCCATCTGGTCCCTAGAGCAAAGGCCAAGGCAAGAAAAAAGAAAATTATTCTCAGTGCCTTCTCATATCTGTCTTCTCCCCTCATCCATTCTCTGGCTTCTCTTCCTTCATCACCTGCTTCCCTTCCCTCACCTTCTTATGAATCATTATACTCCTGTTGTCTCTGACTAGTCAGATTATTCTCTGGCAGCACCTCACCTAGTTCCGCCGTCTTCAGAGGAACCCAGCTAGATAGTTTATGTTAGTGTCGGGAAGAATTAGAGTGATCATTTAGACTCTGGGACCCAAAAATTAGCTTTGAGGAGGGCTATCAATATAAATGTCCAAAAATTATACACAAAATGATGTGTTTGTGTGTGTAAGTTTCTCATCACAAAAACTCGGGCATTCACCAAGGGATCTGTGATCCAAAAATGGTAAAGATCAGTAGGTGATCAGTAGGCTGTACACAGATGAGGAAATTAAGGCCCAGAGAAATTAAGTAATTTGCCCAAAGTGTTAGCAGCAGGTCAGTCTGGGATAAATATGGTAATGTACATGGGAAACACAGTGCCTGGTTTGTGTAGAAGGCACTCATTAAATGTTGTTAAATTCAACTAACTAACATTGAAGTATCAGAGACTGATAACACTGTTAACTCTGGCAGAGAAATTTGCATTTTTTTAAATAGGTTAGTTGGTCACAATGAATTGGTAAAATTACAGACCTTTTGTTGGGGGTGTTTTCTGGGAGTTTTCACAAGGTGCTATGGTGGGGAGACTCCAGAGCAGATTCTACCCAGTTCCTCTTTCAGCCTAGTCAGTTGTTTCCAAAAAGTTCTGCCCTTCATAGCTCTTAACACCTCCTCTTTCTATAAACTAGATCCCATCTCAACCTTGTTATATTTGCTTTCCTGAAGATTAGACTGTGAATCACTCTGGGTATTTGTCTTTCTAGGATGGTACTTGAAACTGCAGTGAATAGCAACTGAAACATTTTTCATGTAAATATTTTAGTGAGGTAAAACACCAAATCACAAATACAGCCTGGTATATTTTCACGAAGTGAGGACACCTGTATAAGCAGCACCCAGATCAAGAATCAGAACATCTCCATCCCTAGGGTCGATCATTCACTTATTCATCATTCAGCAAACAAATAACTGTCATTTACCTTCTGTGAGCCTAGCCATATGCTTGATATTGAGGATACACAGTACAGTGACCCCTCATGGAGTTCGTAGTTTGGAGATATTAAAGCTTCCACTAACTGGGTCCCAGCTAACTAGAAGCACTGCTTCTTGGGCTCTAGCATGGGTAGTAGCAGATGGGCTGTCAGCATAGAATGTCTCCTCTACAAGCTGCCACCCTAATTCTTTCCATGGATGCTCAGACTTTGTTTATATCTCTACCTGATCGTGGGGCTTCCCAGGTGGCTCAGTGGTAAAGAATCTCCCTGCCAGTGCAGGATGCAGGAGATGCAGATTCGATCCCTGGATCAGGAAGATCCCCTGGAGGAGGAAATGGCAACCTGCTCCAGTATTCTTGCCTGAAAAATCCCATGGACAGGAAGCCTAGTGGACTACAGAGTTGTAAAGAGTCAGATAGGACTGAGCATGCACACTGCCTGCTCCTAGTGAAACAGTCCTGTGGGCTAGTGCTTATCATCTCTCCTATTTCAGTTCACTCAACTGCTGGAAGAGAAAAATACCCTTTCTATTCAGCTCTGTGACACCAGTCAGAGTCTCCGTGAGAACCAGCAGCACTACAGTGACCTTTTCAATCACTGTGCAGTCCTGGAGAAGCAGGTTCAAGAGCTGCAAACTGTGAGTGAGAAGGTGAGAGGCTGGGGAAAGTGTTGGGAAATTGAGCACGGATGATAAAGCATAAAGCACAGCATCGAAAAGATTGATGTCTTCAGGCTGAAGATGAAATAGGTGTGATGGAAACAGTGAGGAGAGGAGTGGAAGAATAAGGGCCAAGAAAAACTGAAGAGTGAATGGATTTAAAGGAAAAAGATCATCAGTGAGGTTCAGTTCAGTTCAGTTGCTCAGTCATGTCTGACTCTTTGCGGCCCCATGGACTGCAGCACACCAGGCTTCCCTGTTCATCACCAACTCCTGGAGCTTACTCAAACTCATGTCCATTGAGTCAAGTGGTGGGAGAGAAATAATAAAGTGAGTGGCAAACAGTGATGACTGAGGCTTTTGGAAGGCTTTTTGCTTCAAGTAATAGGAAAGCTGTAGGACGATTTGGACCTGAGAAACAAAATTGGCAGAGTTGTTGACAACAGTGGAGAGGAGAGGTTGTTGAAGTTGATGAAGACTGAGAATGAGCGTGGAGGGGAGTAGGACATGGCAGGAAGAGGAGAGGGGAGGGGAGGAGTGGCTGAATCAGGAAGGGACCAGAGTGGCTTCTGGAAAGTAGATGGGTCTCCACTAGAAGAAAGTGGGATTCAGTGACAAGCCTTGAAACTTTTGAGAGGAGAGATTCAAGAATGAGAATCTGGAGGAAAATCTAATGATGAGTTTTATGTAGGAGATTAATCTATTAGAGCAGAAGATTCTTACTTCTAAATCTGAACTTGAAGAGAGTGATAACAGAGGTATTCCTCTCCAAGATTTCTCTTTTTTCTCCAATGCCTAAGCAAGTTCTCATTTTGCCTAAGCACAGTTTCTTGAGTGGTTTCATCACTGAATTACTAAACTTATTCTTCTTCCAGGGGCCACTAAATATAGACGTTGCTCCAGGAGCTCCCCAGGAAAAGAATGGCGGTCACAGGAAAGGTGATGCTGAGGAACTGAGCGAGCCACAGCTAAGGTAGGGGAGCAGCTCTCAACCCTGGAGTGTGCGCTGTGTAGGCAGCGCTTGGGCAGTCATCTAGTTAGAATGAGAGTCCATTGTATGGGTTTAATGTGTCTTCTTGTCTTACTGGCCTCACAGGGTTAATGTGAGGATTATAAAGCAACAATTATAATAACAAATTGTGTGTGAATATTTTGTGAAACAGACCCTCCCTACACACACGCACCTTATTAAGATTATGATATTCAAATGAGAGATATTCAGAAGTCCCTAAAATTTCTTAAGGCATTTCCTGCAGCTTTATTTAATCTTTTGACAGGCATTCTTTTAAAATACTCATTGTGTTTGTACAGCCTTCTATAAATTTCCATTCTTTATAACCTTAGGAAGACTTCAAATCCCTGTATCAACAACTCTATCCTGCATCTAGTGATGCTCTTGTTTTCCTTTTGTCCTGAAGCTTTTCTGAGGCCCAGAAGCAGCTCTGCAACACTAAACAGGAGATGAACGAATTGAGAAAACTGTTGGAAGAAGAACGAGACCAAAGAGTGGCTGCTGAGGCTGCCCTCTCCATGGCCGAGGAGCAGATCAGGCGGTAAAGGACTGAGGGACACACCTTTGTTCACTTCTGACCCTTTCTGATTCTGTGTGTGTGTGTGCTTAGTCGCTCAGTCATGTCCGACTCTTTGTAACCCCATGGACTGTAGCCCACCAGGCTCCTCTGTCCATGGGATTCTCCAGGCAAGAATACTGGAGTGGATTGCCATGCCCTCCTCCAGGGGATCTTCCCAACCCAGGGATCAAACCCAGTTCTCCCACAATTGCAGGTGAATTATTTACCATCTGAGCCACCACGGAAGCCCAAGAATACTGGAGTGGGTAGCCTATCCCTTCTTCAGGGGATCTTCCCAACCCAGGGATCAAACTGGGGTCTCCTGCTTTGCAGGTGGATTCTTTACAGCTGAGCTACCCGAGAAGCCCTTTTTGATTGTACTTGTGTGCATTTCATGGCCAGACTTGGGAATAAATAGGATCTAGTTCTCATCCTGAGATGGGTACTGTGGCAAGAGTGGGCTCAAGACAAGCCATGGTAATCCAAGCTCAGCCCATCCACAATTCCCTCTTTGGCCCTGATGCAGAATGGAAATCGAAACAGCTAATCGAGCACTGCTTCCCCAGACCTGGCACTGCTGTTGTCCTGTTAGCACCTGACGCACACTCCACAATGCCTGTGGAACTCAGTGGACTTGCCGTTTAAAAGCAGCTTACCAATGCTTACAAACATCTCATCCTTACTCAGTCAGTGAAAGACTGACCTGGATGCTACCAGACCATGCTGTCTGCATCAAGACTGCCCCTAAAAAGCTTATCTTATGGAGGAACAGACACAGAAGAGGTCCTGTGCAGCCAGTTGGGCTCTCATGAGGAGAATAGGCAGGATGGAGCTAGGCTGGGCACATTGAGTTTCTCTTTCCAGGCTCACAAATCAGATTAAAGTATTCCTTCACTCCTTAGAAAAGTGTGGGCCCTGCAAAGAGAATGCAGGAGTTTTAGGCTAATCAACATCCCTTCATGTGGAGGAAACATCAGGAGTAGAGTTCCAGCCTCCTCACACAATTAAGAAGTGCATCCCTCTAGGCAAATGCTTGATCAAATGTGTGCTGTGTTACTTGCAGCCCCTTGATATAATTCTCGTGGTTTTTTTTTTTTTTTTTTTTTTTATTGAAGGATAATTGCTTTACAGAATTTTGCTGTTTTCTGTCAAACCTCAACATGAATCAGCCATAGGTATACATAGGTATACATTTTGAAACTCCCTCCCATCTCCTCCCCATCACACCCCTCTAGGTTGATAGAGAGCCCCTGTTTGAGTTTCCTGAGACATACAGCAAATTCCTGTTGGCTATCTACTTTACATATGGCAGTGTAAGTTTCCATGTTACTCTTTCCATACATCTCACTCTCTCCTCCCCTCTCCTCAGGTCCATAATTCTATTCTCTATGTCTGTTTCTCCACTGTTGCCCTGTAAATAAATTCTTCAGTACCATTTTTCTAGATTCTATATATATGTATTAAAATATGGTATTTATCTTTCTGACTCACTTCACTCTGTATAATAGGTTCTAGGTACATCTACCTCATTAGAACTGACTCAAATGCATTCCTTTTTATGGCTGAGTAATATTCCATTGTGTATATGTACCACAACTTCTTTATCCATTCATCTGTCGACGGACATCTAGGTTGCCTCCATGTTCTAGCTATTGTAAATAGTGCTGCAATGAACAATGGGATACATGTTTCTCTTTCAATTTTGGTTTCCTCAGGGTATATGCCTAGGAGTGGGATTGCTGGGTCATATGGTGATTTTATACCTAGTTTTTTAAGGGATCTCTATACAGTCTTCCATAGTGGCTGAATCAATTTACATTCCCCACCAACAGTGCAAGAGTGTTCCCTTTTCTCCACACCCCCTCCAGCATTTATTGGTTGTAGACTTTTTGATGAGGGCCATTCTGACCAGTGTGCGATGATATCTCATTGTAGTTTCGATTTGAATTTCTCTAATAATAATTGAGCATCTTTTCATGTGTTTATTTGCCATCTGTATGTTTTCTTTGGAGAAATGTCTGTTTAGGTCTTTTTCCCACTTTTTGATTGAGTTGTTTGTTTTTCTGGTATTGAGTTGTATGAGCTGCTTGTATATTTTGGAAATTAATCCTTTGTCAGATGTTTCATTTGCTGCTATTTTCTCCCATTCTGAGGGTCAATTCTTGTTTTTGTGAGAAACTGTTGAGTGGATAAAAATAGCTTCTTCATTAAATGGAGAAGTTCCAGTATTAAATAAATTAGCAAAAAATGAAACAGAAAGCAATAGAGGCTGCAGTTCAGTTTAATTGTAAAAACCCCACAAAAATCTTTCTTGAATTCTTTTGCCTATTAGATTTTAATAAACAGGGAAAAAAATTAAAAGAGTTTCTCTGAGCCAGGTGTGGTGTAGCAGGAAAAAAAGAGCATGAGGTTTAGAGACACAGCTGGGTTTTGAATTCTGGCTTTACACCTTACTGTATGTACCATTGTGGGCAAGTACTTTTTACACTCTTTAAGTCTTACTTTGAAGATAATAACACCAACCTTAAACCTGAGGATTAAATGTATGTAAAGCACCTGATCCAGCATCTGATACACAGTAGGCAGTCAATTCTTGATAATTATTACCATCTCTACTGCTGCTGAAAGAAACCTGTCTGCCCTTTTCACTCCTTGCATGGGGACGGGGCCATGGGAGCTGCAAGTCCCTTACACTGCATCCCATGGCAAGATGTCCAGGGTGATTTCACGTGATCAGCCTCTCATGCCATGAACCAATGCCTCTTTTTTTTTCTTCAATTCAGGTTGGAGCATGGTGAATGGGACTCTGCCCGGTCTCCTATCATTGGCTCCTGCGGCTCCCAGGAGCAGGCGCTGTTAATAGATCTTACAAGCAGCAGTTGTCGGAGGGTAAGAAGAAAGAAGGGTGAAGGAGGGCACTGTGCTATCAGATGGGCTGGCTGTGTTGAGGGCAAGGGGTCAAGGAGAAGGAACATGGGCCTGAGACTGGAAGGGTGTGGAAGGCTGAAGGAAACTATTGGGATGTACCAAGCTGCTGGCCCCAAGGATCTTTCCTCTCAGGATACCTCTTCTCTGCAGTGGTTGGAGAAGGAAACAGGGAGGATCTCTCTAGAGTGAAACTCTCTGATTTCCACATTTTCTTTTCAGACCCGGAGTGGTGCTGGATGGAAGCGGGTCCTGCGTTCGCTCTGTCACTCCCGGACACGGGTGCCCCTGCTGGCAGCCATCTACTTTCTGATGGTTCATGTCCTCCTCGTTCTATGTCTCACAGGCCATCTATAAGCCTAGTTCTCACCTTTTGGACCACTCTCCCCAGAACTTGGAATTCCCTCACCTCTAACATCAAAACCATCAATTCCAGTGGAACAGTCTTCCCACTTACAGGTCCTCTTCTCCAATTCTTCACAGAAAGTGCCTGTAAAAACAGAGGTGGATATGAGCACAGGTTAGAGCTGCAGGGGCCAGTGATTCTGCTTTCTTCTACTGCCCAGGGCCTGACACTTCTGCATTGGTTATTGAGCCCAATATTTGTTCAGGTTTTGCAGGGCCCTGATATTTTATGGCCCTGTGAAAGATGCTGAGGAATGTCTTTCAGCCAGGAGGATGGTTCCAATAAACCTAATAATCAGAAGTCCAGTATCATTCTGATTGATACTTTCTTTCCCTTGTGTACCTTGTATTTTCTCCCACTTCAGAGAGGACGTGGACCTGCCGTAAACATGGCAGGGGGAATGTACCAGGGAACATTATCTCATAGGATATCTAATTAGGTCTCTGGCAAAATAGAGTCAGAATGGAAGAACTCCCCAGGAGTGTTAGCTGTTGGATCACAGAGGAGGACAGCATCTCCTTCCCTGTCTGTTCAGACATAACTGGAGTGAGACTCATCGTCCTGGACTGTACGGTGAGGATCCCACTGCTTATCCCTTGATCATCTCATGTGTACTGAGGTATGAAGTGGCCTGTGCCTTTCCTTTCACTGAAAGGCAAGAGGAGCTGGCTATGGACGGTGGAATTCAATACTCATCATTCCTTTGTCATCTGGATAAGCCTCAAATATGTGCCCTAAGACAGTACACTGGGAACCCCTAAGACAGTACACTGGGAACCAGCCCTAGATGAGGCACTGAATCCTAGCCAGGGAGATCGGACTGGTGTGACAACCACCCCTAGCCTCCTGAAGTCCGAAGCTGCTTTGCAGTTGGTGACACTTACTCCAGCTTCTCCACGTGTCCTCATCTGCCCTCTGTGGTAACAGGGAGCTGAAGAAAACTATAGAGAAGACAAAATATTTACATCCAAGCCTGAGAATGACAGCCAGGTTTGAATTCCGTTTGTGCCTATTCCCCGGCCCCAACCCTTACCCATTGGTTATTTTCTCCTTTTGCACATGTCCCCTGCCTGCTCTCACTACCCAAAGAGGAGAGAGAACTGGTGGACACACTGATCTGCTCTAATCCTTCGTTCTGTGGTGACCAAATCATGGTCACAGCAACCCAGGAACTTTCCTGAACAACTGTAAAATAATAAAATTATTTTCAGAATGAAATATTGTGGTGGTGTGTGAATGTATGTATACACAGGAGGTTACCTATGTGTGTTTGCATGCTGAGGGGAGGAAGGAAGTAGGGATGGGGTAGCCAGGAGTTAATGTAGAGGTAGAGAGCTGTGCATATTCAGGCTTCCTTCTCGCTGGCCAGCTTCTGGCTGCATGCATCTTTCTAGGCTTAGCTAGATCACAGGTGGTGAAACGGAGTGAGGAGATGCCATTCTAATACTGAACCAAACAAAGCTGAGCCTTTGGGCATGAGATTCATGCAGGCTTTTGCCTGGGCCTGGAAGAACCATCTGGTGCATATTGAAAATACTTGATCCCTAGGGATCCCTCTGGGTAGGAGCAGAGTAGGGAAGGTAAGTCTCATAGGGGAAAAGCAGGATGGGCATTATTATTTGTTTATATCAAGTCCAGAAGCTCCAATACTTTGGCCACCTGATGCGAAGAGCTGACTCATTGAAAAAGACCCCGATGCTGAGAAAGATTGAGGGCACAGAAGATAAGACGGTTGGATGACATCGCTGACTCAATGGACATGAGTTTGAGCAAACTCTGGGAGAGAGTGAAGAACAAGGAAACCTGGCCCATTGCAGCCCACAGGGTCACAAAGAACAACTGAACAAAACATCAGGTCACTGCTTGAGAAAAGCTAACTCACTTTCTCAAGGTACAATAAGTAAATTTTCAACCATGTCTATCTCACTTTAAAGCCCATGCTTGCTGTGCTTTGCTGCTACTGCTGCTGTTAAGTCGCTTCAGTCGTGTCCGACTCTGTGCGACCCCATAGACAGCAGCCCACCAGGCTCCGCCATCCCTGGGGTTCTCCTGGCAAGAATACTGGAGTGGGTTGCCGTTTCCTTCTCCATTGCTGTGCTTTACTGCCTCTCATTAGGAGTGCACTTGGGACATTTGCTAAAGAGAAATGGACTTGCTTTTTTTTTTTTTAAATTGAAGTATAGTTTACAATGTTGTGTTAATTTCTACTGTACAGCAAAGTGATTCAGTTATACATACTTTTCATATTATTTTTCATTATGATTATCACTGGATATTATAGTTCTCTGTGCTGTACATTAGGAACTTATCATTTATTCATTCTTTATGTAATAGTATACAGTTACTAACCTCAAACTCCCAACCTATCCCTCTCCCATCCACCCCTACCCTTTGGCAACCAGTCTGTTCTCTGTGACTCTGAGTCTGTCTCTGTTTTGTAGGCAAGTTCATTTGTGTCATATTTGAGATTCCACGTATAAGTGATATCATATGGTATTTGTCTTTCTCTTTCTGACTTAGTATGATAATCTCTAGATCTGTCTATGTTGCTGCAAATGGCATTACTTCACTTCTATGGCTGGGTATTATTCCATTGTATATATGTACCATAGCTTCTTTATCCAACATGGGCTTTCTTGTCATCCCTGATTAAATTCTTTGATTTCTCTAAACAACTGTACCTGGATGGTGTGTCACAATATCTGGTCTGATCATTTCTATTTTTGACGCAAATTTAGGATTCAAAATGATCTAGAAGATTTTTTCCCCCTTCTACAAATTTACTCTTCCTTATAATAACTTTGGTGCTGCCATAATAAATAGCTTATCAGGTAGGAAAAGTAGTTAATCTCCGCATTAGGTATAGAATCCTTAGATTGCCCTCCTCTGTATTTCGGACAAACTTCATCCAGGCCCTGCTTGAATCTACTGGGGAGCTCACGACTGAGCAAGTCAGGTCAGAACTCCATGTCAATCAAGATTAGGAGAGGCTTGGTCAGATATGGTAACAAATACTCCCAAATTCTCAGTAGCTAAGACAGCAATAATTTTTTAGGGTTCTATTTTAGTCAGATTCCAAGTCCCTCACACAATGAGTGGGGCTCTACTTGTGTTATTTTTAGTTGGGGACCATCACTCAGGGACCTAGGCTGCCAGAGAAACCACTCCAGAGAGTTGCAGGTTGTCTTGTGTCAATTGGAGGAAAAAGCACCACCTAAAAGTTGAGAATTCTGTTTTATTTGGCAGACAAAACTGAGGACTTAAACCTAGGCTGCAGCCTTTCAGATAGTTCTCCGCAACTGCTACAAAGAGGTAAGGGAGGAGCCAGGATGTATAGGAGTAGTGTAAAGACCCTGCAGGCAGTTGAAACTTCAAAGGATTACTGTTAACTAAAGAAAACCAAATTACTGTTTATTAAAGAAAAGCTTCGACTTCACTTTCACTTTTCACTTTCATGCATTGGAAAAGGAAATGGCAACCCACTCCAGTGTTCTTGCCTGGAGAATCCCAGGGATGGGGGAGGCCTGGTGGGCTGCCCTCTATGGGGTCGCATAGAGTCGGACACGACTGAAGCGACTTAGCAGCAGCAACAGCATGACAAACCTAGACGGTACCGACAAAGGTCCATCTAGTCAAAGCTATGGTTTTTCCAGTAATCATGTGTGGATGTGAGGGTTGAACCATAAAGAAGGCTGAACACCAAAGAACTGATGCTTTTGAGCTTTGGTGTTGGAGAAGACTCTTGAGAGTCCCTTGGACTGCAAGGAGATCAAACCAGTCAGTCCTAAAGGAAATCAGTCCTGAATACTCATTAGAAAGACTGATGCTGAAGCTGAAGCTCCAATACTTAGGCCATCTGATGCAAAGAATTGACTCACTGGAAAAGACCCTGATTCTGGGAAAGATTGAAGGTGGGAGGAGAAAGGGATGACAGAGGACGAGATGGTTGGATGGCATCACGGATTCTATGGACATGAGTTTGGGCAAGCTCCGGGAGATGGTGAAGGATAGGGAAGCCTGGCATGCTGCAGTCCATGGGGTTACAAAGAGTAGGACATGACTAAGCGACTGAACAACAACAAAGAAAACCAGATATCTCAAGTTAATGAATTTTCTATGCATGAGAAGATTTAAGAGTCTGGGCTCATTGTTATGCATCTTAGCTATCTTTGGGCTAGTGTCCTGTTCTTTCCCTTGCTGAGTCCCCTCAGGTGTGCCTTTGAGGTGGGTGCAGTGGCTAAAGACTTGGCAGGGGGCAGCTCATTTGTCTCTATCCTGAGTTCCTTTAGGGCTCACCTGTGGCTTGATGTCAAGGAGCATAGCAAAGTTCCTGCTGGTCTTGAAGTCTCCACTAGAAAGTGATGTGTTTTACTTCTTAACATTTCGCTGGTCATAACAGTCAACCAGAGCAAGTCTGCCTTCAAGAGGGAAGGGAGGGGCAGCAAATCTTGTGGAACAGTAATATAGAATGCCACAAGGACCTTCCATCATCTCGTACCACCTAGTTCTTTCAGATTTTTTCCTACTTCTTATGGTTGTTTAGACACTAAGTTGTGTCCAACTCTTTGTGACTCCATGAACTGCATGAACTGTAGTATGCCAGGCTTCCCTGTCCTTCACTATCTCCCAGAGTTTGCTCAAATTCATGTCCATTGAGTCTGTGATGCTATCTAACCACCTCATCCTCTTCCACCTCCTCCTTTTGCCTCTTTCCCAGCATCAGGGTCTTTTTCAATGAATCGGCTGTTTGCATCAGGTGGCCAGAGTATTAGAGCTTCAGCTTCAGCATCAGTCCTTCCAATGAATATTCAGGGTTGATTTCCTTTAGGATTGACTGTTTTGATCTACTTGCAGTCCAAGAGTCTTCTCCAGGACCACAATTTGAAAGCGTCACTTCTTTGGTTTTCAGCCTTCTTTATGGTCCAAGTCTCACATTCATGCATGACTGCTGGAAAAACCATAGCTTTGACTTATTGCCTGGGACTAAATCTTTCTGAATTAGCTCTGACTCCTCACCTCCCCCTAAAGAATATCTGAAACTTCCTCCCTCCATGTTTATGTCTTACCTTTCCCCTATGAGTTAACTCCCACATCTGTTATATGTAACCCCCAGTTTTAAGTACTGTGGGTAATGTAGTGAGTTTCTTTTTAAATCTTACCTTTCAAAATCCACATAAAAATCATTTTTTCCCATTAATCCTTTCTTGATCCCTTCAGTCCATACCAAATTCTCTAAATTTCTTTGTTATAAACAGATGCAACTGCCCATCTATTTAGGGTACAAAAGCTATTCTGCAGCATTCTTCCATGTGTTTTCTAGTTAAATATTTTGTTCCCCTGACCGGACTATAAATTCTGAGCAGCATTTTTTTAAGGACCTCTGGAACCCTCAAAGTCTTGCGAAAGAGTAAGCACAGAGCATTTAATCCTTTTTTATTTAAATGCCTAAGCAGAAGGAACTGACTCAAACTTCAGGAAGCAGTTGTGAGGACAGAGTGGCAGGAAATGACAGAAAACCTGAATACGGAACTGAAATAGCAGCTCAGAGTTTCTTGCTCTGAAGTGGCAGCAGCTAGAAAAGAGTCAAGGGTCTTCGTGAGGAGCTGAGAGAGCAAGCGCACAGTTGAAGGTGGGTACTCTGGGCAGTGGGAAAACTGGGGAGCACAGGATGAGAGTTGAAATGAGAGGATACTACCTGGCTGTTACTCCTTGCTGAGAAGGAGTAGGTGAAGTCATTGCTAGTAGTCTTTTAACCTTTTATGGCCAGAAGACTGGCCTGGTGGTGAGTGGTTGTAGATAATGAGCATGTGAGGATGAAAACAGAAGGAAAACGCTGGAGCCCAGGGAATGGGATTCAGCTGCCATCCAGGTCTCCTGGTTTCTGCTGACAACCTGCAGTTCTCTCTAAGGCCCCTTGCTCCTAAGCACTGAGTTGGGAGAAGGACTACTGGAGGTGAAGACAGTCTCTGCCCTTGGAGAGCTTATGGGTCTAACAGAGAGACAAAACCCACAGGAGACGTTGCAACAGATCAGGAAGTAGTTGCTAATGTACACCAGTGCTGAGAACCAAGCGCCAAATGAAGTCATGGTGCTTCGACTAGAGCTGGTTTCTCTGTTTGTAGGATCACAGAATCCCAGAAGGTCAGAAATGCAGGGGACTTGATGGAGTAGTGAGGTTAACCTCTTTGTTTTCCATTGGGAAAAGCAGAGTTTCAGAGATGTTCAATACTTTACCAAAATATTGATAAATGCCTGGTACCTGGCAAATGTGTACATACTCTATCTTGACTCCCTAACCCATATTCCCACAGGAGCTTAGGAACAGAGCTGGGTGATGTGACTCCCAGTCCCTGTACTTTACTGAGGCAGCCTCATAAGCAGATCCTCGATCATGCCTGATATCCACGGCACCAGGCCTCAGCCGGTTACACTCTGGTCTCCCACCTCTAGATAACACCTTTGGCTTCCCTGTTCCTGGCCAGTAGCTCAAGGTTGTTAAATCAGCTCTGCGTCAGAAACCCTTCTGTTTCAAAAATACATGAGGATGAGAGGCTTATGGGAGAGTCAGGCTGGGGCCTGAGAGGAGCAGCAAGAAAGAGGACAGGACCATCGGTCCTTACTGCTTCCTTATTGCACATGACTATTTCAGAAACTTCTTTTTTCCAGTTTTCAGTGTGAATTCCTTTTATGGCAGAGCAGCCCCAGAGCCAGGACCATAGGTCTTATCCACCTGCCCCCAATCCAGTATTGTCACCCCCTCAGGGGAAGGCAGAACCGCTCCTGCAGTGACTCGTCCCGCAGTCCAGCTGACTCGGTTCATACTTCCCCAGTGCCCTCTTGCATCTCGTTAACCAGTCTACCCCTAGATTTCCCTTTGGCTGGTTTCCAAGGGGTTTTTCAAAGAGCTGGAGAAGGATGGAGTTTTCAAGTGAAAAGGAAAATTGGAGAGTCTGAGTGCCTGGCTGGAGAGACTGGAGGGTCCTAGGAGTGATTGTAAGAGGGGCTCCTTTAAGAGACGGTAAAGAGTGTGGGGAAGGAGTCTGAGCATGGAAGGGTGGGCAGGAGTTGCCAGCTAGCAAGTGGTACCAAGGTCAAGAAGTCACAGACCAGAGCAGATAAGCATTGTCTGTTGTTTCCCCTTCACACCAAGATCCAGGACCTCACAGATGCAGGGCACCTGTGCAGCTCCTCATGCAGGACTGGCAGGCCAGCAGAGACACTGGGGATGCCCTAGTGGAATGATAATTTGGCACACCCTCAAATTGGTGTTCTCCAAATATTTCTTAAATGCATCAATTTAGTTTAATAAAAGTCTAATGATTCTTAATGTTCAGAACAACGGATTTTATATGCTCTTTTTTGAATCAGTTATCTTATTTAAAAAATAATACATTGTTGTTGTCGTTTAGTTGCTAAGTCATGTCCAACTCTCCAACCCCACAGACAGTAGCCCACCAGGCTCCTCTGTCCATGAGATTTCCCAGACAAAAGTGCTAGAGTGGGTTGCCATTCCCTTCTCCAGAGGATCTTCCTGACCCAAGGATCAAACCCATGTTTCCTGCTTGGCAGACAGATTCTTTACCACTGAGCCATCTGGGAAGACCAAAATGTGATTAAACTGTTTTTAAAACTTGAACAATGAGTGAAGTATTCTCAGCAAATAATGCCTCCCCATGCATTGTTCAGTGCAGGAATTTCAGCTGAGAGCCCCTATTGACATGCAGCTGTGCAGTGGCCGGTGTTAGAGTAGAGTGTAGCAGATTGTAAAGAGGAGTGTAGACATTCACTTTATCAAGAGCTAGGCTAATATATACCATGACACCTATGAAAGAAGTCATATGTAGATACCTGAGTGAAATGACACTGTCATTCCAGACATGTTCTATATCCCTCATTGATAAACACTTTAAGCCACTGCCTGGGCTGGCCTCTTGACACAAGTGGAAGATTCCAGAAGTTTTGACACCCAAGTTATTTAGTGTTACCTACACCCATGACTTCTCTCCAGACTAAAGAACCCAGGCTACATTAGTTTGTCTTCAATATATCTGCATTGCACCCCTCCTCTAACTGAGCAAAAGTACTTTCCTAAAACTTTCATCTGCTTTGCTTCAGATTCTATTTTCTTCTAAGAAAGAAAAAAAAATGATAAGAAACATTGGGCTACTAATCACTGACTTCAGCATTCTTGTTTTCCCACCTCTTGATTTTTTTCATCTAATCATTCCCCTTTTCTTTCACCCTCAGATGTGGAAGTCTGTAGTAGGACATGATGTATCTGTTTCTGTGGAGACCCAGGGTGATGACTGGGACACAGACCCTGACTTTGTGGTGAGTGTGGAAATTACTTGGACAATAAATGGCAGAAGACAGGCATGTGGGCTACTCTGTACACTTTGAGGGGGCCTAGAAGACGTCTGGAACAGGGCTAGCCCTAGATGGGACTGCGTGGCAGGACAGTTGTCTGCAATGAGTGGGGCCTGCATGATAGCCTGTGTTGAGACTGAAAGGAGGCAGGTGCAGACGAGTGAGGTTGTGACTGACAGAATTTGGAAGACGATGCTGAGGAAGCAGATTAACTGGGTCTCTTTTGGCCTGTGAGCCAGGATTTGAGCTGGACATGTATACTTGGAGGGATTCAGGAGTTGTAGGAGACCTAAAGAAGAAAGTTTGAGAGATGCAGAATAGAAAGGGAGATATCAGAGCTCACCAGCTCAATGTTACCATGGGGGGTCTGGGTGGGATAAGCATGGAGAGGAGTCTGAGTAAAGTCCCTGACTGAAGGAAGCAGCTGATATAGGACACTTGGGGGGCATGTGTGTCAGCTGTGTGGCCTCTCAGTTTAGCACATCTCTTACCATCACTTATTGCTGAGTGCTGTCTTCTGTAGAATGACATCTCTGAGAAGGAACAACGGTGGGGAGCCAAGACCATCGAGGGCTCTGGACGCACAGAGCATATCAAGTAGGTGCCAAAAGGACTGGGAGGAGGGAAAGAGGTATGGGAAGAGCCCAGGGAAAACTTGGAGACTCGGGAGAAGGAGAGAGAGAAATTCCTGTCTCTGTGTCTTTGCTTTTTCTTCTCTCTGTCCCTATGTGTCCCTCCGTGTATCATTGTGTATTTGTTTCATGTCTCTCCTCTTATCCCCCCAACCCTACTATCTGTTTTTTATTTCCAGCTTCTCTGATATTTCCCCAAGTGGGTCTATAATTTTAACTGTTTTCTCCTCCTTCAGTAAGACACGAGGAATTCAGAGAGGGAAGTGCTGACTTCACTAATTTATTATCTGTCTACTCACATATATACAATGTGTGTCTGGATTGTGGGGTGACTTCAAATGGGCCAAGAAGGATTCAGTAAAATATCAAGGGAAAGAACTCAGAATAAATGTTATTAATGTAAATAAGAGGATAATATCAGGTCCCATACCTGGCCTAAATGACTTTTAAAATAAAAATTTATATTTGACTACTTGACAGAAGCAGGAAGTGATGAATGGTAACATGAAGAAATATGACACTTGGAAAGCCTGTTGATTAAAACTATGTTGGCAATCTTAAAGATTATAACCCAATATTTTACCGGAAAAAAAAGCAAAACAAACAATAAACTCTGATACCATAAGAGAGAAGGGAGTTACACACAAATCCAGGGGTTTCTGTGGGGTATAATGTGTATTAAGATTGTGAGATTCTCTCTTCTTTTCCATGGATTATTCAGGGTTTGCTAACTAGGGCTGTTTGCCTTGGATAGTGTCAGAATGTCCAGTAGACACAATAAATAGCATAATAAGAGCAAAATTAAAAAGTAAATAAATTGGCAAAATTAATCATTTTAAGCTCCACTTTAATGCCCCTTCCGCATAAACAACAGTGTTTTACCTTGTTTTCTTCTAGATTTTTAAAAGTGTCAGTGGATGGTGACACTGCATAAGCCGCTTGCTGTGAAAATTTGGCACCTGTTTATATGATTTGATAATATTTGGCACTATGCATGGTTTTAATTGGACATAAATGATTTATTTCAGGTAGCTGTATGGATATCATATTTAAGGAAACTAGGCAATTCTGGAAACAGTTGAAAAGCAAAAAAATGGAATTGGGCCATGCAGGAAGCTTCTCTGGTGCTCCTCTGTAGGCTCATCAAATCCTGCCCAAGTTAAGATGCCTTTCCTTTTCTGAGAAAAGGCCCTTGTATGCTGAGAGCTATTAAGATAAGCATACAAACTCTCCTTGTACCCTTCCCCTACCAGTGCCCCTCACACGCAGAGCAGGAGTAGAACATTTTAAAGAGGACCCCTAAACCCCTGACACAATCTTATGGAAAGAGCTTGAGTTTGGATATCAGGTAGATTTAGATTCAATTGATAGCTCTACCATTAATGGCAACATGAGTTAGGCATATAACTTCTCTGAAACTCAGCTTATTTATTTATCCAATGAGGATGCTACTAGCTACCCTGCAGATATATAGTTAGGATTCAATAAATTAGCATGTAGCAATGTCTAATGCAGTACTTAGCACCTCCTGGCAACTCAATAATGTTATCTCCTTTTCCTGTTAGTATAGATAAATTGAATCAGATTTTCTTCCTAAAAACCAAAAATAAACATGTAAACAGATGACAATCTTCCTTATTCCTAAGTGGCATTTATTTGGACTGCTGTGTTATACAATCCAGTACATATATTACTCTGACTGGTGACCCCTGGAGTTGTAAAATGTGGTGACCGTGGGGGTTTCCTTATTAGCCTAACTGGATCTATATCTGATAAAATAAATGATGGGGACATTTACACAAAACTCCTCTCCCATTTACCCAGGCTCTTGAGGTGTAAAAGCCCAGTCTCTGCTAGTTCCTAGCCAGGTGATTTTGGACAGGCTACTTTCCTCTCTGATTCTCAAACTTACCACTGGGATCAAAAAGATCTCTAGAGGACCTTCCAGTGGTAAGTCTATAATACTCTGGGATTCTTTCTGGCTAGTGTGAACTAGAACAACCTTTAAGGTCAGATGGGAATCACTAAGGTCCTTGGAAAGGAGGAGAAGTTGAAGAGAACAGTAGCTGCAGAGCTCAGATGACTCAAAGCAGGAAAAGGAAGTGATTGTGGTTCTTATTAATCTCACTACCATCCCCCATGATCTTTCTTTTTTCGGTCTGTGAAAATAGATTTAGTTTGAGAAGTGGTTTGGTAATTCAGTAAATAGTTCACCTATTGTGTAGACAAGTCCTGGGCCAGGCAGCTCCAAGCGGTCTGGTGCTTCCAGGACCTGCCTGGTTTTCCAGGGTTCTTGCCTTCTCCCCATCTTCTTCTCACCACTTTTCCTCACAAATGTTCATGCACCTCTTTACGAGGCTGGATGTGAACACTGATCTGCTTCTTGTCACTATAGCTTAATTTTGCCTGTCCTAGAATTCCATGTAAATGGAGTAATACATAGTGTATTTTTTGTTTGTCTTCTTTCACTCAGCATATTTTTGAGATCTATTCATGGTCTTGTGTGTATCAGTCTTTTGTTCCTTTTGAAGTTCAGGTAAAAATAAACAAAGCTGTCAAGTAAAGCTGTCATGAACATTTGGGTCCAAATCTTTTTCTTTACATATATTTTTACTTCCCTTGGGAAATACCTAAAAGTAGTAGAATTCCTGAGTCATATAAAAAGTCTGTTTTAATTTTTTAAGAAACTGCTTTCTGAAAGAAATGTTTTTTCACTCCTACCAATAATGTATGGGTTTTAATTGCTCAACGTCTTTATCTACACGTAGTATTGTTAGTATTTTTAATCATTCTTGTAAGTGTGTAGTGATTTTAACTTGTATTTTTCTGCTGGTTAATTTTATTGAAGATCTTTTCACGGGCCATTCGTGTATTTTTATATATCTTCATTTCGAAGTGTCTATTCAAATCTTTTTCTCACTTTTAAAGTGGGTTATTTGTATTCTTTTGAGTTTTAAGAGTTCTTTAAATATTCTAGATAAAAGCCTTTTGTGACATGTATGTTTTATAAATATTTTCTGCCAGACTGTGACTTGCCTTTCACTCTATTAATGGCTTCTTTTAAAGATCAAAATATGTTAATTCTGATGAAGTCTAATTTTATCAAAATTTTTTATGGTCAGTGCTTTTGTGTCTAGGAAATTTTTGCCTACCTCAAATTGTAAAGATTTTTTTCCTATGTCTTTTTCTAAAAGACTTATAGTTTTAGCTTTTACATTTAAGTCTACAATTTACTTCAAATTTGTTTTGTGTACAGTATGAGGCAAAGATTGAGGTTAATTTTATTTCCATTTGGATATTTCATTATTTCCACATCATTAAAAGATTATTCTTTCTTCATTGACTTACCTAGCATCTTTGACCATATATGTGAAGGTCCATTTCTATACTATTTTATTGATTTTTGTCTGCTCTGGCCCATACCATACCACACTGAATGTTGTAACATTATTGTACTGTACCTTTTATTGTAGCAGTGAAATCAGGTAGTCCTTCAATTTTGCACTCCTTTAAAAAATAACTTTTTATTATGCCAGAACTTTACATTTCCACACACATTTTAGAATTAGCTAGTTGATCCCTACAAAAATACCTGTTGGTGTTTTGACTGGGATTGCATTGAATCTATAGATCATAGATTTGGAGAGAACTTACATCTTAATGATCTCAAGTTTTCCAAGCCATGAATATGGAATATGTTTCTATTGACTTAGGTGTTCTTTAATCTTTTCAGAAATGTTTTTCAGTGTTCATGCACGTATTTAATTAAAGTTATACTAAAACATTTAGTGTTATTTCATGTGATGGTAAGTAGAATTTATTTTTAACTTTAAATTCTCAAATGCCTGTGGCTAGTATGTAGAAATAAAATTGCTTTTGATTGTAATCTTGTTTTCTGGCACCTTGCTAAATGTACTGAATAGTTCTAGTAGCAAACTGATGTATATTCTTTAGAATTTTCTTTATCTATGATCATTGTTTGTGACTAAAATCTTATAGTCTGAGTCACTCATTTTTGTGCTTTTACTTTTATAATAACAACAACAAAAAAGTCTATTCTTTCTCTTAGCTCATCTTTGAGGTCCTGGTTACTATAAACTGTATTGTTTTATCAATTCCAAGGCAAGGTATTTTAAGACTTTAAATAGGCTTCTGAGAGTTAATGTGTCAAGTTTCTTAGGTATGCCAATTAGGACATTGAAATATAACTTTTAATTTCCTCTCTGTATCTTCCATCTGATCACTATTTTCATACATTAATTATCTTTGTATTGTCAGAGTCTAATGGTACCTCACACTAAAAAAATTTAATAAATATTTAATTAATATTTATTTAATAATGGAATAATATAACACATTTATAGTAGCTTCAGCTATAGTCTAAAGAATTTGGTAAAAAGTTTCTCTTTGCTGGCCCCAACATTTTCATTCCAATTTTATTATCTGTTGTTATGATTCTCTGATTAGTCTCACTGCCAACTATTGGGGGGATATTCCTGAATCTCATTTTCTAATCCCTTTAAAAACTTGTTTCAACTATAATGCAGTTATGATTCATGCAACAATGACTGGATTTATTAAAACTTTGCATATTTTCCCCCATTTGAAAGTAATGTCTAGTCCTATTTTCTTCATTCTTCATCTGAATATTTTGGTTGGGAAATATTGGTCATTTACCTGTTCTCGGCACCAGTAACTTTTTTGGACACAGATAATTCTAAAGTGTTGATTCTGTCAAACTAGCAACACAGGATCTCTGCCTTCACTGCTGACAGAGGGTTTAGAGCAGGCACAAGAACAGAGGGTTCTTCCAACTCTTAGCTTAATTTCATCTGGTTCAAAGCCAGTTTTCTAAAATTAACTTTGACTAAAGCTGAGATGGCTTTTTAAAAAGACTTCAGGTGGCCTTACACTACAAGGCCACAAGATGGATCTGTTCTTCCATGAAAGAGGAGAATTTTGTCTATGAGATGGCTACTCGAACTGTAACCAATATATCTGGTTTATCTGAGCTAGTAAAGTTCCAGGAAAATTGCTTCCTCAGTTCTCCAAACCTCCATTTCTCACTGCAGGAAGTCAAATTTTTTATATAGGGTTCTCTTTCCCAAGTGTTTCTAAGAATCCCCAGTGGTCATTATATGTGTCCAAGTCTCAGTCCTGATTGTCACTTGTTGGTGCTGGAGTTGGTGCTGGTGCTGAGCTATCACTTCATATCCTCAGTCCAAACACCCACAGATGTTCTCTGTGCTGTGCTTAGTCGCTTCAGTCATGTCCAACTCTTTGTGACCCTATGGATGTGACCCACCAGGTTCCTCTGTCCATGGGATTCTCTAGACAAGAATACTGGAGTGGGTTGCCATTTCCTTCTCCTGGGGATCTTCCCAACCCAGGGATCGAACTTGGCGTTTCTTATGTCTCCTTCACTGATAGACGAGTTCTTTACCACTAGCACCACCACGGTAAAGATGAAAGTGAAGTAAAGGGGAGAATGCCTCCTTTCAGTGTTATGTTCTCTTAAGGACAGAGGTGTCCCAAATGAAGGTTATTAATTTTTAGTTCTCTCGGGAATAAGCAGATTTAGGGGCAGTGTGAAGGGCATTCATTTTTGACAAGAAGAGACATAAAATACTTAATGTGTAAATAAATTTCTCAATGATGTATTTTTCCTACTCAATATCTTTAATGACTTCCTCATGTGCCATGAAAAAGTAATGTGCAATTTACTTAACTATTCCCCAATTTTTTCCACATAAATTGTTTCTTGGTTCTTATGATTAAATATAATGTTTCAGTGAATATCATTAGACACTACGCTTTGCCACAGTTAAAATTATTTTCTTGGGATAGACTTCTAGGACTAGAATGTGTGGGTAAAGTGTATACGAATCTTTTTGTGCTTCTTGAGGTAGAACACCTAATTGTTAGACAGCAAATCCATTCAGAGAGGAAAATAACTCTTCAATTACTGGCCTCTAACATTTAGGAACATGAGTCTAAATATCAGAAGGTTATTTAGTGAACAAAATGACAGACTAGAGGATACTATTGGTTTATGAAGAGTTCATATCAGGCTATATACACAGGCCACACTAATCCCTTGCTCCCAGACCCAGCACAGGTTATTTGGGACTTTTTGAGACTATCGCTAAAAATGAACAGAACACACTGCAAAATTACTATTTTTCTGGCAAGGAAGGTTCATTGACTTCTCTGTGCTAGACAAGTCTCTGTGATGTGTTTGCTTCCAGCATCCACCTGCTGAGGAACAAAGTATCAGAGGAGCATGATATTCTCAAGAAGAAAGAGATGGAGTCAGGGCCCAAAGCATCTCATGGCTATGGAGGTCGGTTTGGAGTGGAAAAAGACCGAATGGACAAGGTGAATTGAAAGGGGGTATTTGCTTTAAAAAAAAAAAAAAGAAAAGGTAAATCGATTCATTTGTTGATTTTATGGTTAAAACTTACTCAAAAGTAAAACATCCATTTGGTTTTAAAATAGAACGTCCAGGGACTTCCCTGGTGATCCAGTGGTTAAGATGCCGAGTTCCCAATACAGGGGGCCGGAGTTCTATCCCTAGTCAGGGAACTAGATCCCACATGCCACAGCTAAAGATCCTGCATACCGTGACTAATACCTGGCACAGCCAAATAAAATAAATATTAAAATAGAATGTCCACATATTATTTGTATCATTTCCCCCCTGATTTCAATATATAATATATAGATGGCAAAAAGTGGGAGCTGAGAATTTAGAAGAACTGGCCTAGTGTAGGTTCAGCTCCACTGTAATTCCTAGACTGAAGAGAGATGCAACACACACAGGGAAGGGGAAAACAGGTTTTAAAATCATTTACTGCTTTTAAATGTATGTGCATTATATCTTTGCTGCAACTTCTTTTACTGTTTACTGTATATTTAGTCAGTTTTTTGTACACATTTTATACACCACTTATGATTTGCACATAGGTGTGAAAAATATTGATGGGGATTTATCTATTAGATGCCCCTGAAAATAATATTACCTTTCCTTTATCCATTAGATACTATGAAAGTATGATACAAGAAAGCTTGTATGGTGAATCATATTTTTCCATTGATTTTCCTAACCTCAAAAATAGAGATATATTCCTATGATAAAAAAATGTTTAATCTCCACAGAGAAAAAACAATTCAATGAAAACCTTTAGTCCACCCTCAAGTAGTGTCTTGTTTGGTCATTGTGTAAAATGCCGTCTAGACATTATATTTTCCTACAGAATTCCTAGGAAAAAGAAAAGTAGATAAGCAGTCATTCATTCTTGAATTCAGCAAGCAAAGTTGACCTATGCAGACCCAAAAATACTGCAAAGTGAGCTCCCAGGAGCTCATATAGGGCAGTGCTTCCCATTGCTCTCTGTGTTTATGCCAGCATGGAATTGGAAATGCAGGAGGAAGAGGAAGCTCTCTAATTTCTTCTTAGTTGAGACTCTGCAAGGTATCACTGTTTGGTTTGAATGCTGTTGTGGTTTGCCATTTCCTTCTCCAGGGGATCTTCCCGATCCAGGGATTTAACCTGGGTCTCCTGCATTGCAGGCAGATTCTCTACCATCTGAGCCACCAGGGAAGCCCATTTGGTTTGAAGTATTATTCAATTCCAAGTTTATTAAAGCATCCGTATCAAAACACTGAAACGGACATACCTTTCAAAACCAAGTAGAAAATGGTAGGAGGAAAAAGTGGAAGAGGGTGTTTAAAAAATTAAATTTTATGTCATGACTACTCATGGTATTGTCTACCAGCCCCACTTGGTATAAAGAGTCAGTTACTTAATATCAGGGCTCATGTGGCACTTCAGAACTTTGATGGTCTTACAGGAACAAAGATCCAAAACAAAAGCACCTGGTTGTGTTAGAGAAATAGTCAGTCCTGGCTATGGCATCTTGTCAGTCCTCTTAGGTCTCTCCCCAGTAACTACCTTCATTCCTCTTTTGATACACAAAGCCCTTGTTTCACCCTCTTTTGTTTCTGGTTTAAACACCGCTCTGTCTATGTAGTCTCTATCCTTCTGGTTCCCAACCCATCTTATGGGAGTTTCCTAAAGGATGGGTTCCTAGTGGTATTAAAGAAGAATCAGGATGTGCAAGGCTCCAGAAAAAGTTACCTTGCTCTCCTGTTACGTGTTCCTTGGCACTACTGTCAGGTTATCAGTATAGTATATATATAGTATATATCAATGTAGGTTATCAGTATGACCCAGAATGGAATTTCTTGTGTTCTACATCCTGTCCTATCTCTGCATCATATTTTTCCTTTGGTCATTTTTTATCTACCTACTCATTCCCATCTTGATTTTTCTCAGAGTGCCGTGGGCCATGAGTATGTTGCTGAGGTGGAGAAGCACTCTTCTCAGACTGATGCTGCCAGAGGCTTTGGGGGTAAATATGGAGTTGAGAAGGACAGGGCAGACAAGGTAAGTGACAATGCTCTCTCCCTGAGCCATCCAACTCAGATCATGTGGGACTTACCAACGATACCTTGAATGTAGGCCTGTGCTTCTCCTGTGGAAAGATGGGGCAGTGGTCTCGAGGAGGGTCCATCATGAGAATGGCTCCCACACAACTACTCAGCAAGTTCTTTGGTGCCACTGTTGGAGGCCACGTCCTGAGCTGAAAGGTGTTCATTTAAAAGAGACGAAGACTCTCAAACTCTGAATAAGGAATCCCTAAGCCATTGGTTTTATCAATCCTGTGTGCATGAAGAGAAAAGAGGAAATTCCAAAGTTCCTCTTTTGGCCTAATAGCAAAGTCTTATAAATATTTATGCCTTTCAGGAAAACAGAAATATCAGCTGAAATATTATTATAATGGTAGCAAATAATCAAGTAAAACAACTAATTAAGGTTACAGTACTTTTAGAATGTAAAAGTTATTTTTCACAGCATCTAGTACCAACTCGCTACAGTCCAGGTGTTTTTAAGGACTTCTTTGTACAAAGAGTGCTTTGTTCAAAGAATAGTTTTGAAGAGAGAGAAAAAGAAAGGACAGTATGAGTACAGATGACAGACTGGTCAGGAGAGTAAGATTGATAACTCATTCATGTTCTCATTTTTACACCTTAGTAGATCAGTTTCTTTGAGCTCATTTTTTATGGTGCAAAATAGTATCTTTGCCCCGCAGCAGCACACAGAGAGGCTATCTTCACTGCTACCTGAAATTTTTAATTTTGTTTAACCTGCAGTTGTTAATAAGTGGGCTTGAATCCTTAAAGCTAAGTGTTAGAATGTTATTTGAATTACAGGTAGTTAAAAAAACAAAACACAGAAAAATTAAAAACATACTGTAAGGTAAAGGAGAACCATAGAGGATAATGTTTAAAAGCAGTAATGGAAATATGGAGCTTGTGATGTTCTTCTCTAATCAGAGTGGAATTTCCCTTCCATCTTATCTCCCCTCCTGCCTTTGCCTACTTTTTCATTGTTCTTTCTTTCATCTTCTGCCTCACCAGCCACAAACTGAATCACCTTAACAGCCAGTGTGTCTTGTAAATCAAGAAAAATACATACTAATAGCTTTTAAAACACAAAATATAGACTTGCTTAGAGACTCATACTTACTAAGCCATATGGGACACAGGTATGTTAGGTATTTGCCAAGATATCCAATCGCAAAGCAGCTAGGATCCAGATTCTCCTGGCTGCCTCTTACCAATAAAATCCACATCTCTGTGTTTGCACTGCTGTGTAAGAAGAGAGAAGGGGTGTAGTATAACCAGTCAGTATAGGATGATATCTCTTAACATGTGCACAGTGCTTTATAGTTTACAAGGCACTTTTCTAGCTATTGTCTCATTTTGGTTTAGCAAGAGTTAGGAAGAAAAACACTGACTTAATGAGTGACCTACACTCTCTATATCTTTCCCATTTAGTCCTCACAATATCCCAGATATACTGGAATCATTTTACAGTTGAGTTGGTAAGACAGATATACCTATTTTTATTTCATGTTTGAAGAACCTGAGGTTCCAGGAATATTAAAGGATGTACCTAAAGTTACACAACTATAGAAAAGGAAGTGATGTTGGGGTTTGGATCTAGATCTAGCTGTGTGCAGAGCCCACAGTCATTGCTCTGTAGCACTATGCCTTTACAACAGCCTGTCAGGGTACTATTTGTTTCTACATTGGACTCCCATACTCAGCTTTGAGCCCCTATAACTAACTCTTGGGCTGAGTTAGGTGTTAAGGGTATGTGAGGGAAGGGGAAACGTTAACTCTGACTCTAACTGATTCTCTCTCCTTTTCTCTGTAGTCAGCAGTTGGTTTTGATTACAAAGGAGAAGTGGAGAAACACACATCTCAGAAAGGCAAGGACCCTGCACTTCAACCTGACTGCTCAGACTTCAGTTCCCAACAGCCATCGTCAACTCCCTTTGGTTCCATGACCCAGTTTCCCACTACTTTATTTATTTTTAAAATCCAAGCCTGTGCTTGCTTCTTTCTCCTTTATCGCTTTCTTGTCCTTTGGCCATGCCACGTGACATGCATGACCTTAATTCTTGGGCCCAGGATTGAACCGTGCCCCCTGTAGTAAAAACATGGAGTCTTAACCACTGGACTGCCAGTGAAGTCCCTCCTTCATCACTTTCTACATCATTGGTCAATTTTTTAGTCCCCTTCCCCCTTTAATGGATTAAAAATAAGATATTATACTCCTTCATTTTAAGAAGTTATTCTTAACTATTAATATGCATCTGTGACTTAAAATTAGTCACTATTTCTTCATGAGTAATACAGGAAACATAGAATAATTTAATTACATTTCTTCTACATTCTAAAGGCTTTGTAAAAACTGGATAATAGTAATCCAATATATTGGTTCCATCTGTTTGTTTTTAAACCCCCCAAAATTAATCATTATTATTACTAGGTGAATGCTTATTTAAACTGACCAATGTGTTTACCAACTTCCTAGCTCATCATTGTTTATTAGAGTTCATTGTTTCCTCCTTGCTTCCTCTATTTCCTTCTTGCCAGAGTATATCCTTTGATAATTCTTTCAGTGACAGCTTATGAAAGAACTCTCAGACTTTGTCTGAAAAAAAATATTTATTTTGATCCATTCTTCATTGTTATTTTCCCTTCATCATGTTGAAGATACTATTTCATCATCTCTGGCATTTCTCTTGGGTTTGCCTAATCAACATTCTTTTGTAGGTAACATGTCTCATCTCTTAAATTTTTATTTTTTTTTATTTTTTTGGTCTCATGAAAAATTTCCCCTTTGTCTCTGATATCCTGAAATATCATCAGTCAATGTCCATGTGTTAGATCTATTTTTATTATTCTACATGAGACTTACTGCTCCTCTTCAACCTGAGAGATAACTTTCAAAATGACATTTTCTCTTTGGATAGTGCCTCTCCTCTCCTCTTTTATTCTTTCTTCTGGAACTCAGATGTGTATTAAAACTTTTCATTCTCTTCTCTCTCATACTTGCTAAAAAAAAACTTTATATTTTTATATCAGTTTTAGATTTATGACAAAATTGAGAGAAAATTACATAGATTTCTAATACGTTTCTGCCCCTACACATGCATAGCCTCCCCTGTTATCATCATTATTGATCAGATTTTTTTTTTTTAGTCAAGGATGATTCTATGTTGATATATCAAAATCACTCAAATTCCATAGTTTACTTTAGGGTTCACTTTGGTGGTGTACATTCTATGGGTTTGGACAAAAGTATAGTGCCCTAAAAATCCTCTGTGCTCTGCCTGTTCATTTCCCTCACTCCTCAGCAACCACTGATACTGTCTCCATAGTTTTGCCTTCTACAGGATATTATATGGTTGGAATCACATACCATGTAGCATTTCTAGATTGGCTTCTTTCACGAAGTAATATGCATTTAAGTTTCCTCCATGTCTTTTCATAGTTTGATAGCTAATTTCTTTTTAGTCCTGAATATTATTCCTTTGTCTGGAAGGACCACAGTTTTTTTACCTATTTACCTACTGAAACACATCTTAACTGCTTCCACCTGCTAAAAACTTCTGTGCACAGGTTTTTTGTGTAGATACACATTTTCCAGTCCTTCGTATAAATACCAAAAGGTACAAACACTGGATCCTATGACAAGAGTATGTTAAATTTTGTAAGAAACTGCCAAACTGTGTACTTAGTAGATACAAACCTGTTCAGATCATCTCTTTCTGTTTGTGTAAGTTTTGGCAGATGTAGCTATCAAGGAACTGGTCCATTTTATGTAGGTTATCAAATTTGTGGGCATAAAGTTGTTCATAGTATTATTTTATTATTGTTTTAATTTCCTTGGAATCTGTTGTGATGTAGCCTCTTTCATTTCTGGTATGAGTAATTTATGTTCTCTCTTTTTTTCTTAGTTAGCCTGACTAGAGGCTAATCTATGTTATTGATCTTTTCAAGTAAGCTTTAGGTTTTCTTGATTTTCTCTATTGGCTTCTTGTTTTTAATTTCACTGATTTTTTGCTCTAATTCTTGTTTCTTTTTTCTGCTTACTTTTGATTTAATTTGTTCTTCTTTTTCTAGTTTCCTAAGGTGGAAACTTAAATTACTGATTTTCAGATCTTTTTTATTTTCCAATGTATATATTGTTTCCCCTGAGCACTGCTTTCACTGCATTCAAAATATTTTGATAAGATGTGTTCTTTTTAACACAAATTTTTTTAATTTATTTATTTTAATTGGAGGCTAATAACTTTACAATATTGTGGTGATTTTCGCCATACATTGACATGACTCAGCCACAGGTGTACATGTGTCCCCCACCCTGAACACCCCTCCCTTCTCCCTCCCCATCCCATTCTTCTGGGTTGTCCCAGTGCACCAGCTTTGAGTGCCCTGTTTTGAGGATCGAACTTGCACTGGTGATCTATTTCACATATGGTAATCTGCATGTTTCAACGCTATTCTCTCAAGTCATCCCACCTTCGCCTTCTCCCAGAGTCCCAAAGTCTGTTCTTTATAACTGTGTCTCTTTTGCTGTCTTGCATATAGGGTCATTGTTACCATCTTTCTAAATTTCATATATATGCATTAATATACTGTATTGGTGTTTTTCTTTCTGACTTACTCCACTCTGTATAACAGGCTCCAGTTTCATCCACCTCATTAGAACTGTTTCAAATGCATTCTTTCTAATAGCTGAGTAATATTTCATTGTGTATATGTACCACAGCTTTCTTATCCATTTGTCTGCCAGTGGACATCTAGGTTGCTTCCATGTCCTGGCTCTTGTAAACAATGCTGTGATGAACATTGGGGTACATGTGTCTCTTTCATTTCTGGTTTCCTTGGTGTGTATGCCCAGCAGTGGGATTGCTGGATCATATGGCAGTTCTATTTTCAGTTTTTTAAGGAATCTCCACATTGGTCTCCATAGTGGCTGTACTAGTTTGTATTCCCACCAACAGTGTAAGAGAGTTCCCTTTTCTCTACACCCTCTCCAGCATTTATTGTTTGTAGATTTTTTGATAGCAGCCATTTTGACTAGCATGAGATGGTACCTCATTGTGGTTTTGATTTGCATTTCTCTGATAATGAGTGATGTTGAGCATCTTTTCATGTGTTTGTTGGCCATCTGTATGTCTTCTTTGGAGAAATGTTTGTTTAGTCCTTTGGCCCATTTTTTGATTATTTGTTGTTTATTTTTCTGATATTGAGCTGCATGAGCTCTTTGTATGTTTTCGGGGTTAATTCTTTGTCAGTTGCTTCTTTTGCTATTATTTTCTCCCACTCTGAAGTCTGTCTTTTCACCTTGCTTATAGTTTCCTTCATTGTGCAAAAACTTTTAAGTTTGATTAGCTCCAATTTGTTTATTTTTGCTTTTATTTCCATTATTCTGGGAGGTGGGTCATAGAGGATCTTGCTGTGATTTATGTCAGAGAGTGTTTTGCCTATGTTTCCCTCTAGGAGTTTTATGGTTTCTGGTCTTATATTTAGATATTTAATCCATTTTGAGTTTATTTTTGTGTATGGTGTTAGAAAGTTTCTAGTTTCATTCTTTTACAGGTGGTTGACCATTTTTCCCAGCACCGCTTGTTAAAGAGATTGTCTTTTCTTCATTGTATATTTTTGCCTCCTTTGTCAAAGATAAGGTGCCCATAGGTGTGTGGATTTATCTCTGGGCTTTCTATTTTGTTCCATTGATCTATATTTTTGTCTTTGTGCCAGTATCATACTGTCTTGATGACTGTAGCTTTGTAGTATGGTCTGAAGTCAGGCAGATTGATTCCTCCAGTTCCATTCTTATTTCTCAAGACTGCTTTAGCTATTCGAGGTTTTTTGTATTTCCATACAAATTGTGAAATTTGTATTTCCATATGAATTGTGAGATTATTTGTTCTGTGAAAAATACCATTGGTAGCTTGATAGGGATTGCATTGAATCTATAGATTGCCTTGGATAGTAAACTTATTTTCACTATATGGATTCTTCCAATCCATGAACATAGTATATTTCTCCATCTGTTTGTGTCATCTTTGATTTTTTTTATCAGAGTTTTATAGTTTTATATATATATAGGTCTTTTGTTTCTTTAGGTAGATTTATTCCAGGGTATTTTATTCTTTTCTTCAAAATGATGAATGGGATTGTTTCCTTAATTTCTCTTTCTGTTTTCTCATTGTTTGTGAGTGTATAGGAATGCAAGGGATTTCTGTGTATTAATTTTATATCCTGCAACTTTACTATGTTCATTGATTAGCTCTAGTAATTTTCTGGAGTTTTTTTAGGATTTTCTATGTAGAGGATCATGTCATCTGCAAACAGTGAGAGTTTTACTTCTTCTTTTCCAATCTGGATTCCTTTTATTTCTTTTTCTTCTCTGATTGCTGTGGCTAAAACTTCCAAAACTATGTTGAATAGTAGTGGTGAGAGTGGGAACCCTTGTCTTGATCCTGACTTTAGGGGAAATGCTTTCAATTTTTCACCATTGAGGATAATGTTTGCTGTGGTTTTATCATATATGGCTTTTATTATGTTCAGGTACGTTCCATCTATGCCTGCTTTCTCAAGGGTTTTTATCATAAATCGTTGTTGAATTTTGTCAAAGGCTTTCTCTGCATCTATTGAGATAATTATATGATTTTTATCCTTCAATCTGTTAATGTGGTATATCACATTGATTAATTTGTGAATGTTGAAGAATCCTTGCATCCCTGGGATAAAGCCCACTTGGTCATGATGTATGATCCTCTTAATATGTTGTTGGATTCTGTTTGCTAGAATTTTGTTGAGGATTTTTGCATCTATTTTCATAAGTGATATTGGCCTGTAGTTTTCTTTTTTTGTGGCATCTTTGCCTGGTTTTGGCATTAGGGTGATGGTGGCCTCATAGAATGAGTTTGGGAGTTTATCTTTCTCTGCAGTTTTCTGGAAGTGTTTAAGTAGGATAGGTGTTAGCTCTTGTCTAAATTTTTGGTAGAATTCACCTGTGAAGCCATCTGGCCCTGGGCTTTTGTTTGTTGGAAGATTTTTGATTATGGTTTCTATTTCTGTGCTTGTGATGGGTCTGTTAAGATTTTCTATTTCTTCCTGGTTCAATTTTGGAAGGTTATACTTTTCTAAGAATTCATCCATTTCTTTCAAGTTGTCCATTTTATTGGCATACAGTTGCTGATAGTAGTCTCTTATGATCCTTTGTACTTCTGTGTTGTCTGTTGTGATTTCTCCATTTTCATTTCTGCTTTTGTTGATTTGAATCTTCTCCCTTTGTTTCTTGATGAGTCTGACTAATGGTTTGTCTATTTTATTTATTTTCTCAAAGAACCAGCTTTTAGTTTTGTTGATTTTTGCTATAGTCTCCTTTGTTTCTTTTTCATTTATTTCTGCCCTAATTTTTATGATTTCTTTCCTTGTAATAGGGTTCTTCATTTCTTCTTTTTCTAGTTGCTTTAGGTGTAAAGTTAGGTTATTTATTTGATTTTTCTCCTGTTTCTTGAGGTAAGCTTGTAATGCTATGAACCTTTCCCTTTGCACTGCTTTTATTGAATCCCATAGGTTTGGGGTTGTCGTATTTTCATTTTCATTCATTTCTATGCACTTTTTGATTTCCTTTTTGATTTCTTCCATGATTTGTTGGTTATTCAGAAGCGTGTTATTTAACCTCCATATGTTTGTATTTTTAATAGTTATTTTTTTTCCTGTAGTTGACATCTAATCTTACTGCATTGTGATCAGAAAAGATGTTTGAAATTATTTCAATTTTTTTGAATTTACTAAGGCTGGATTTATGGCCCAGGATATGATCTATCCTAGAGAATGTTTCGTGTGCACTTGAGAAAAAGGTGAAATTTATTGTTTTGGAGTGAAATGTCCTATAGATATCAATTAGGTCTAAATGGTCCATTGTATCATTTAAAGTTTGTGTTTCCTTGCTAATTTTCTGTTTGGTTGATCTATCCATAGGTGTGAGTGGGATATTAAAGTTTCCCACTATTATTGTGTTACTGTTAATTTCCCCTTTCATACTTGCTGGCATTTGTCTTACGTATTGAAGTGCTCCTATGTTGGGCATATATATATTTATAATTGTTTTATCTTCTTCTTGGATTGATCCTTTGATCATTATATAGTGTCCTTCTTTGTCTCTTTTCATGGCCTTTATTTCAAAGTATATATTATCTGATATGAGTATTACTACTCCTGCTTTCTTTTGTTTTCCATTTGCATGAAATATCTTTTTCCAGCCCTTTACTTTCAGTCTGTTTGTGTCCCTTGGTTTGAGGTGGGTCTCTTGTAGAGAGCATATATAGGGATCTTGTTTTTGTATCCATTCAGCGGTCTTTGTCTTTTGGTTGGGGCATTCAACCCATTTACATTTAAGGTAATTATTGATAAGTATGATCCCATTGCCATTTACTTTGTTGTTTCAGGTTCGAGTTTATAAACGTTTTCTGTGTTTCCTGTCTAGAGAAGATCCTTTAGCACTTGTTGGAGAGCTGGTTGGTGGTGCTGCATTCTCTCAGCTTTTGCTTGTCTGTAAAGCTTTTGATTTCTCTTTCATATTTGAGTGAGATCCTTGCTGGGTATAGTAATCTGGTTTATAGGTTTTTCTCTTTCATCACTTTAAGTATGTCCTGCCATTCCCTTCTGGCCTGAAGAGTATCTATTGAAAGATCAGCGGTTATCCTTATGGGGATCCCCTTGTGTGTTATTTATTGCTTCTCCCTACTGCTTTTAATATTTGCTCTTTGTGTTTGATCTTCATTAGTTTGATTAATATGTGTCTTGGGCTGTTTCACTTTGGGTTTATCCTGCTTGTGACTCTCAGGGTTTCTTGGACTTGGGTGCCTATTTCCTACCCCATTTTAGGGAAATTTTCAACTATTATCCCAAGTATTTTTTCATGCCCTTTCTTTTTGTCTTCTTCTTCTGGGACTCCTATGATTCGAATGTTGGTGTGTTTAACATGGTCCCAGAGGTCTCTGAGGTTGTCCTCTTTTAATTCTTTTTTCTTTTTTCCTCTCTGCTTCATTTATTTCCACCATTCTATATTCCACCTCACTTATCCTATCTTCTACCTCACTCATTCTACTATTGGTCCCCTCCAGAGTGCTTTTGATCTCAGTTATTACATTATTCATTATTGACTGGCTCTTCTTTATTTCTTCTAGGTCCTTGTTAAACATTTCTTGCATCTTCTCAATTCTTGTCTCTAATCTATTTATCTGTAATTCCATTTTGTTTTCAAGATTTTGGATTATCTTTACTATCATTATTCTGAATTCTTTTTCATGTAGACTCCCTATCTCCTCCTCTTTTGTTTGTTTGGTGGTCATTTTTTCATGTTCCTTTACCTGTTGAATATTTCTCTGCCTTTTAATTTTGTTTAGATTGCTATGTTTGGGGTGCCCTTTCCATAGGCTAGAAGTTTGTGGTTCCTCTTTATTGTGGAGGTTGCTCCCAGTGGGTGGTGTTGGACTAGTGCCTTGTTGAGGTTTCCTGGTTAGGGGAGCTTGTGTCTGTGTTCTGATGGATGAAGCTGGATTTCTTCTCTCTGGAGTGCAATGAAGTGTCCAGTAGTGAACTTTGGGGTGTCTATGGGTTTGCTATGGCTTTGAGCAGCTTTTCATTTAATGCTCAGTGCTGCTTTCCTGCTTTGCTGGAGAAGCAGCATGATATGTCTTGCTCTGGAACTTGTTGGCTCTTGGATGGAGCTTGGTTTCAGTGTAGATATGGAGGCTTTGGGATGAGCTCTTGTCTTTTAATGTTCCCTGGAATCAGGAGTTCTCTGATGTTCTCAAGTTTTGGATTTAAGCCTCCTGCCTCTGGCTTTCAGTCTTATTCTTACAGTAGCCTCAAGACTTCTCCATCCATACGGCACTGATGATTAAACATCTAGGTTAATGGTGAAACAATTCTCCACAGCAAGTGACACCCAGAGAGGTTCACAGAGTTACACAGAGAAGAGAAGAGGGAGGAGGGAGATAGAGGTGACCAGGAGGAGAAGAGGGAAAGTCAAAATGGAAGAGAGCAATCTAGCCAGTAATCAATTCTGTATGTGCTCCCCACAGCCCAGAATACCCAGAGAGATTCACAGAGTTGCACAGAGAAGAGAAGAGGGAGGAGGGAGATAGAAGTGACCAGGAGGGGAAGAGAGGGGAGTCAAAAGGGGAGAGACAAATCTAGCCAGTAATCAGTTCCCTAAGTGTTCTCCACAGCCTGGAACACCCAGAGAGATTCACAGAGTTAAGTAGAGAAGAGGGAGGGAGGAGATAGAGTTGACCTGGGAGAGAAAAGGGAGAGTCAAAAGAGGAGAGAACAATCAAGCCAGTAATCATACCCGTAAGTGAAAATGGATACTGAAGATTGGATTCTTAAAGGTACAAAATTGATAACAAATACCAAAAAGCAAAGATTACAAATCTAGAGTAGAGGTTAGGCTCTCAAAAATACAATATTAAAAATACAAAACAAAATTAATCACAAAAATTATTAAAAAGATATATGAAATTTGCTTTAGAAATAGGGTCTTTTTTTGAAAGGCAATAGTAGGTCATAAGGGAGAAGGGAGAAGACAATGGCAACCCACTCCAGTCCTCTTGCCTGGAAAATCCCGTGGACGGAGGGGCCTGGTAGACTGCAGTCCATGGGGTCGTGAAGAGTCAGACACGACTGAGCGACTTCACTTTCACTTTTCACTTTCATGCATTGGAAAAGGAAATGGCAACCCACTCCAGTATTCTTGCCTGGAGAATCCCAGAGATGGGGGATCCTGGTGGGCTGCCGTCTATGGGGTCGCACAGAGTCGGACACAACTGAAGCGACTTAGCAGCAGCAGTAGGTTATAAAAATGAAAATTAAAGGAGTAATAAAGAACTTAAATTTAAAAAAAATTAAAAAGTGATAATAGTAAAAATATATCTAGGAATTTCTCTGGAGCTGTTGTGGGCAGAGTGGGGTCAGTTCAGTTTCATATAGTTCCTTGTTCCAGCTTGTACTTGTTCTCAAGGTCTATAGGCCCCCTCCAATGCTTAATCAGTGTTAACAACAGGGTTTTAATCTGTTGCACCTGTCACTTCCAGAGCAGTCCCTCTTTGTTTATGTTGGCTTCCTCTGTTTGCAAGTCTCTTCGGTGTCTAATTTCCACCCCGACACAAGGGGGCGAAGGTGGTCACTTATTTAGGCTCACATGTTCAGTTGTATTGTGGGGAGGGAGGAACACTGCAAACAAATGTTGCTAGCATGTGTGGGGAGTGCTTGCAGTGTATGGACCACACTGGGTTTGCCCCAGCTCACAGCAGTGTGTGCTTTCTGGGTCTACACTGCTCAGGCTGCAGGGTGCTTTGCAGGGCACTGTCCAAAGCAGGCCCTGGGTTTCATGCACGTCCCAGGTCTAAGCCGCTTGGGTTCAGGTTCTCGGGTACTCTGCAAGGTCACAGACTCGGTTGGGCATGTCTTTTGTGCCCTTCCCTGGTCCGATATCTTGGGCGACCAGGTGCTTGGCAAGCACACTATCCAAGGTGGACCGTGCATCTTAATCACCTCCCTGGTCCTGGGTGCCCGGCTTTCCGGGTGTGCTGCAAGAGCACCATCTCAGGTGTGCTGTGTGTCTACTCTGGGGAGCTGATCTCAGGCTGCGACCCTCCTGGCAGGTGTAAACTGTCCAGGAAGACATGGTTAGTAACTGGGAGCCTGCTCACAGTTTGGTGGAGGATGCTGGTCTCTGGGGCCAAGACTGGAGCAGCCCCTTGCATTCCAGTTCTGGTTGTCTCACATCTGCCTCCCTGCCTCCAGTTGGGGAGGGGGTAGGGGTCTGTATGCAGACAGCTAGCTCGCCTTTGGCATTTGCTCAGTTCTGTGAGTGGGCCAGGCTGCTAGTTAGAACCTTTTGCGGGAAAGTTCTCTCTCTCTCTCTTTTTTTTTTTTCCTTCTCTGGCAGTCCTACAGTTTGAGTTGCTATCTCACTTTAGCTCCTTCAGATTGCCTTCAGGGCATTCAGGTCCAGTCCTTACCCTAAGGACTGATGATGCTGCCGGTGCCTCCCTGTCCAGCGCCTGCTGGCTGGTGGCAGATGCGAGCATCTGGGCTACTTCTCTGCTGGTGCCTATTCTGTGTGTTGTTTTTTTTTTCCTCCCGGTTATGTTGCCCTCTGAGATTCCAAAAATCCCCACAGAACTGCCTGTGAGAGGGTTTCCTACTGTTTGGAAACTTCTCCTCCTTCACTATTCCCTCCCCAGGACAGGTCTCCATCCGTAACTCTTTTGTCTCTCTTTTTGCCTTTTATATTTTGTCTTACCTCCTCTTGAAGAGAATGGGCTGCCTTTATGTGTGCCTGGTGACCTCTGCCAGCCTTCAGAAGTTGTTTTGTGGAAGTTGCTCAACATTCAAATGATCTTTTGATGAATTTGTGGGGGAGTAAGTGGTCTCCCTGCCCTATTCCTCTGCCATCTTGGGACCACCCCCCTCTGCCCCCCACATAAGCTGTGTTCTTGATGTCTCTTAATTTCTGTTCTCTACTTTCATCTCTTTATCTTGCTGTGTTGCATTCTGGGTAATTCCCTTGGATCTATGTTAAGTTCTCTAACTCTTCCTTCAGCTATATTTAACTATTGTTTAAGCCATCCAGTAATTTTTCAACTTTATTTCATTAATTTTTCATTTGTACTGGTTCCCTTTGATTCTATTGCAAATCTGCTGATTACTTTTCCTTAATCTCGTATTGCTTTCATTATATTTTTCCCTTTCTTTAATTATTTTTAAAATACTCATTTTATAGTTTCTTTCCCATTGTTATACTATTTGCAACTCTTGGGGATGCCAATTCTTCTGTTCAACTAATCTATTTTCCATCATGGTTATTTATTTCTTTGATAGTTTATAATTTATTAAATTTCACAAATGTATTTCAGTGGGGAGAAAGGGATATTTGTTTTATGTGCTCTGGATTGAGAATATTTCCCATCAGAGAAATTCTGCCTTTATTTCTGGCTGAGTTCCAGGATCTTAATAGTAATAGACCATGTTCTCTTTACAATTTTTGTTTTCCATTATGAATTCAATTTCTTAAATAGATATAGGTCTAGTCAGTCTTCTGATTTTTTTCTTATTATGATAATGTATGCTTTTCAAGGACAGTTTCCACTGTATCTATATTTTCACATATATTGTTATAAATTCATTTATAGTATTCCCTTTTTTTTTCAACCTCTGTAAGATCTATAAGTGACATGTTCACTTTTACTACTGATATTATTAATTTTTAGTTTTTATTATTTGGCTAGACATTCTTTAATATTATTTATTATTAATTTCAATGAAGTATCTTTTGACTTTGCTAATTTTGTCCATTTTTTACTTGTTTTTAAAATTTTATTGAATTCTGCTTTTCAGTATTTTTTTTCTTTTGTTTTAATGCGGGTTTAGTTTGTTCTTTCTTGTTAAGGTAGAAACTTAGAAAATTGATTTTAAACCTTTGCTTACTTTATGGGTACTTAAAACTATATGTGTGTGTGTGCTAAGTCACTTCAGTCGTGTCTGACTCTATGCAATCCTATGGGCCATACCCTTCCAGGCTCCTCTGTCTTCAGGATACTCTAGGCAAGAACACTTGAGTGGGTTGCCGTGCCCTTCTCCAGAGGATCTTCCCGACCTAGGGATTGAATGTCTCTTACGTCTCCTGCATTGGCAGGCAGGTTCTTTGCCACTAGCACCACCTGGGAAACACCCTGTTTTTGCTACATTCCACAATGTTATCTATATATTAATTTTTATTCAGTTCAAAATATTAATTTTCTTTTCATTTCTTCTTTGCTCCATGAGTCATTTAAAAGAGTAATTGCTCACTTTCCAGGTATTTGGGAAATTTTCTTATTTTATTGTTATGAATTTCTAGTTTAATTCTATTATAATCAGAGGATATGATATCTCATATTCCATTCTTTTGAAATGTACTGAAACTTTTTATATGAGCAAGTATATGGTCTATCTTGGTGAATGGTATATGTGCATAGAAACAATGTGTATCATAAGGTTTGGGGATGCAGTATTCTATAAATGTCAATTAGGTCTTGTTGATAATGTTGTTTGGGACTTCTCAAATAGATCCTTTTTGTCTAAATTTTTTTATTAATAATGAGAAAAGTGTTAAAAATTTGAGCATGGTCATAGATTTGTCTCTTTCTCTTTCTGCTTTGTTTCATAAATTTTGATTCACTATTTTTTTTAAAAAAGATCATTATATCTTTCTCAAATTACCAAGTGTTTGCATAGAATTAGGGAAAGGCATGTAGTTCACGTGTGTCTGTCTGTTTTTCTGGATGTCTCTCCTTACACTCTCTGTATTTTCTCCTTCTTTGAAGAAGGGAAAAAATTGAAATCATTTTCTATCTTGGAATGGAAGTGAGGAAAAGAGTGAACATTGTTGAATTAAAACTTACAAAGGGCAACTTAGAACTCCACTTCTCTTTGATTCAGGCCCTGCTGTCTTCCTAGGCCCCATCACCCTGCACACACCCCTCCTGACTCCTCTTCCAAGCACTTTCCCATGGACTGAGAGTGGGCTCTCACAACTGCTGCTTCCACCCTAGATTACTCTCGTGGCTTTGGAGGCCGTTATGGGATAGAGGAGGATAAACGGGACAAGGCAGCTCTCGGATATGACTACAAGGGAGAGACAGAGAAACATGAATCCCAGAGAGGTGAGTTGGGGCTGGAGAGGAGGGAGGCCATAGGGTACATGGAGCCCTCCTTCTGTACTTCCTGAAAGTTGACACAGAGGACCCAGAATACGAGGTATGCAGGAAGTGGTAGGGTGAAGAGTATGTGTTACATGTATGGGGGTAGGTGGGGGGATACCCACAGGGATGGAGAGGAGAACAGCAAGGTTAGGAGCAGGACACAGGAAGGTGACCAAAGAGAAGTGGTCGTTGAGGAATGGATGAAGATGGACAGGCTGGGTGATGGCAAGAGTGTGATTTGACTGTGAGTCTTAGAGGCCCCTCTGCTTCACAGAGAGAAGCCTTTTTCCCTGGGACACACAGGGGATGGCTGGGGGGCTCACTTTAATTTTTTTTCTATTTTTAAAAATTTAAATTAAAATATTTGTTTACAATATTGTGTTGGTTTCTGCCATACAACAATGCAAATCAGCCGTAATTATCCATACATCCCCTTCCTCCCCTCCCCTTATCCCATCCCTCCAGGTTATCACAGTGTGCCTGGGCTCCCTATGCTACACAGCAACTTCTCGCTTTAATTTTTCCTGTTTATTCCTTTATATTTCCCCCTTTTCTGCCACTTCTCTCTTTTTTGTTTCTCTCTTCCCATGTCTCATATCTCCGTTCTGTCCCAGGTGTTTTTTTCCCCCCATCCTTTTTCATCTTTTCCCACCTATTCCTTTCTCTATCCCCTGACTTTCACACTTCCTCATCAGTCTCTCTGTTTTCCTCATTACTGTCTTCTGGTCCTCCTTCCCACTTCTCCTACTCCCTCTTTCCATACATTTCTAGCATTTAACTCCTCTTGTGACTCTCAGATCTTTCCATCCTGCAGATTATGCCAAGGGCTTTGGCGGGCAGTATGGCATCCAGAAGGACCGAGTGGATAAGGTAAAGCACCAGAACACCAGTGTCTTGGGAAGAATTCCCTGAAGTACATGGAGAAGAGTGAGAGGCAAAGTGGGTAAAAGGATGAGCAAAGCTAGGTTCCCTGCACTGTCCTCCTGCTCTTCCCAATGACTGCCCTCAGCATCTAATGGGTATGTCTTCTGAAGCCTGAGCTTTATCAAGGAGAGTGAGGAGGCAGAGAGAGACAGGGAGGCAGACAAACTCTAGGGAAAAGTGTTTAAAATTTCATTGATTGCTTGGTATTGACTAACTCAGTCAATAATCTAGCCCCACTCCATTCAGTCTTTCCCTACACCTCTTCATGTACTGCATGTACTCCTGCATTCCAGGCAACTGGACTTAAAAGATGTGAGATTCCAGGAACACTAAGGTTTTAAAGGGAGAACTAGTCCTACAAGTCTAGAACTTCTTTACCCACCTCTCTGATGCAAAACAACATATTTAAATACCCTGTCTAACTACTACTGAACATCAAAAGTTTAGAGAGACCTCCTGTAGTGGCCCCAATCCCTGATACTGCCTTCTGGGTCATACCACTCCCTTCCCTCTCCCCACCACTACACATACTATTCTTCTACCTGCAGAGTGCTGTTGGCTTCAATGAAATGGAGGCCCCAACCACAGCTTACAAGAAGACAACACCCATAGAGGCTGGTGAGTTTTAATTCCCTCTCTCTGTGCTCCTCAATCTCCTCTGCCTTCTCATTCTTTTTTTCTTTCTAGACTACCTACTCCAAGCATTTAACTACCCAGATTAGCTGAGGTAGACTTGACCCCTAGCCTCATATTCCCAGATTCTCTCTCCTAGAGAAAATTAGGTTAGGTGGCTATCTGAGTGACACTGGGGAAGAAACTGTATGCAGAGAACACAGGGATGGGGGGAGCCACTTGGGAAGAACACAAAGGGAAAGGAGCTTTGGGTGGGGGACAGTGAGTAGATGGTGGCCTGAGGGCATATAGATTTAAGAAATGCAGGCAAGGAAGGGTGCAGGTTAGGGGACCAAGCCTGAGAAGGAGTAAGAGTCCGAGATCATATGGTCTGGCTATGTGAAAATCTAGGCTTCAGGGCTAGTTATCCTCCTCTAAGCCCCTTGTTCCTTCATTAATACCTCTTTATCTCCCTTTCCATGAGTCCCTTCTTGATTTTCTCTTCTTCTGCATGTTTAATTGACTCCTCTTCTTCTTTCCAGTGCTACTCTCCTACCTCTGACCCAAGACAACCCTAATTTTTCTTGACTGTGTCTGTAGCTTCTAGTGGTGCCCGTGGGCTGAAGGCAAAATTTGAGTCCATGGCCGAGGAAAAGAGGAAGAGGGAGGAAGAGGAGAAGGCACAACAGATGGCCAGGCAGCAACAGGAGAGAAAGGCCTTGGTAAAGATGAGCCAGGAGGCTCAGCAACCAGTGGCCACTAGGGAAGAGCCGGCGGTGCCAGCCCTATTGCCTAAGAAAATCTCTGCAGAGGTAAGTGCTTTGGCCCTCCAGGATCCACATTCAGCATTCTTTGCCCAGACAGGAGCCTAAGGGGTCTGTATCCTTAGTAAAAAGTAAGACCCAGGACTCCCTTGTGTTAGCAAAATCTGCAATTGTTACCCGTGTCTTTGGAAGATTTCAATCTAATTGTGTAATTAAGCTTCATATATACATATGAGAATGCTCAGTGGAAAAAAAACCCCAAGATTTACCTAGTTCAACAGAAGGTAGGTCACCAGGCAGTGCAGTCAGTTACTGCTGCAAGAACAAGAGGAAGGAGCTTGTCATTTCAGGTTGAAGCCCATCTTGAGGAATGATAGATGTGAATTGGCAGAGACAGGAAGGGGTGTTCCAGTACAGGAGAGAAGATAAAGTTTCTTGCTTACTGGAGAGATGCTTCATCCTTCACAGGCCTGGCCTCCGGCAGGGAGTTGTCCATCATCAGAGCCTGGGCCTGTGAGAACCATAAGGGAACAACCAGTACCTGCCCTGCCCCCAAGGCAGGATCCCCCAGAGGTAAGCAGACCGCCCCCCAAAGATCGGCACCTTTCCCATCTCCTCATGTCCTAGTAGGTGGACATGGCCCTGCAGGCTGATCAACGACCCTGATTTGCCTGGGGCTATCCTGACCTTAGCACTGGAAGTCTTATATTCTGGGAAATCACCCAGTCCTGGGCAGACTAGGACAGTTAGTCATCCTAGCTGTCATCTTTTCCCCTTTTAGATTTTGCTTCAATGTTTTCCTGGTCTTCCAAGGAATCTGACTTGTGTTCCATTTCCTTCTCCTCATACCTTTTACATTCCCCTTCTATTAATATCATCTGTTGGTAGGTATTTTGAGCGGACGGATATGGGAGGAGGTTGAAGAAGGAAGAGGGGTGAGAGACTGTGTTCCCTCGGAGAGGTGTTAGAAGGAGCCAGGAATGAACATGGAAGTAGAAGCATGTGGATGGTAGGGTCTTAGCAGTCCTCCATTGGGACTGGTTTTGGAGAGGCAGCTCCTGGTGAACAGAAGTCACCTTGCTTCATACTGTCTCTTCTCAGGACAATGAGGAGGCCCCAGCTCTGCCCCCCAGGACTCCAGAAGTCTTCCAGCTGCAGGAAGAGCCAGTGTATGAAGCAGCTCCTGAGCTTGAGCCCGAGCCTGAACCCGAGCCTGAGAATGACTATGAGGATGTTGAGGAGATAGACAGACATGAGCAGGATGAGGAAGCAGAGGCGGACTATGAGGATGTGCTTGAGCCTGAGGATCCCTCTTTCTTCTCCACTCTGGCTGGTGAGTGGTGGGGCAGAAGAATTCCCCCATTACATGGAAGGACCTGTCTGTTTCCCTTCTCCATGTTGGTAAGACCATGTTCATATTTCTCACTGTGCAGGATCATCAGGCCACCCGGCTGGGGCTGGAGCTGGGATCTCAGCTGTAGCCCTGTATGATTACCAAGGAGGTAGGTTGGGAGTGATATGAAGGATCTGGTGCCTGGAGCCCCTGATACATGAGAGGCAGGTGGATTCTGGGGGTCAGAATAGGGCCCCAGATTTGGAATCAAGGACAGGCCTCTTTCCCTTCCTGAGGTATAAATGGGGCACAGGGGTGGAGGGATTCTTGCCTGACCATCCTAATAGTCTGTCAATTTTCTCCCCAGAGGGAAGTGATGAGATTTCCTTTGACCCAGATGATGTCATCACTGACATTGAGATGGTGGACGAGGGCTGGTGGCGGGGACGTTGCCACGGCCACTTTGGACTCTTCCCTGCAAATTATGTCAAGCTCCTCCAGTAACTGTTCCTGTCTTCTCTCTGCACTGTGACTTCGCATGTCCCCAGTGGCTCTGCCTCCAGCTGCTCTCCATTTCTGCCGCAAGTGTCTGACAGGATGTCATGAGTTGCCTGAAGTTCTATACAGACTTCCCTCTCCCTCTCCATTAGGGTTTGGAGCAGAGGCAGCATGACGAAGGGGGTCTCCTTCGCCTCGGTGTCTCTCTATCCTGGATACCCAGGATGATCTCAGGGATGTTTATCTTGTGGTCCTGCCTCCTTCCCTTCAAGTGCCCCCTCTAACCCATACCCCTAACTCTACTTTCCTTTGTGAATGCTGAGCTTCCTGGTCTGTTTGCATGGCAAGGTATGTCTATATTTCCTAGTTTTCCTAGGTGTGTTGTTTTCTCGCTTTCCTTCTCTGCAGAGATATCTCTGACTCTTCTCCCTGATCAGTCTAAACTGGAAATAAAGTGGGACCATGGCTCACCTCTATTCTGAGGTAAATAGTACTTTTACACGGCCCTCAATGACCCAAACTTTCATTACAGGTAAAGGGAATTTTCCTTCCCTCTTTTGCATATTCAGAAAAATCCTTCCAACCACCGCCCATCACTCTGTACCCTGGTGTCAAGGGCTGTGCCTTTTCCTTAGACTATAGTGATATCAAGTCCAAAAACAGATGGGCCTAGGGAATGGCAGTTAGGTTGGGAAACAGAGGCCAGGAAGGGTGTATATTAAGCAGTTCAACTTCTACTGGCTTCAGCAGTTGTGAGAGGCCAGCCACCTTCCACCTGGGAGTAATGACTACATTTCTTTAGTGCACGATGATGCCTGAGGCAGAAGCACAAATTAGGGGAAAGGAAGGAGGAGAAGATTTGGCCAACAACAAATACAAAAGATTAAAACTAAAAGGGAACAATTGGACTTCCCTGGTAGCTCAGCTGGTAAATAAACTACCTGCAATGCAGGAGATCCCGGTTTGATTCCTGGGTCTGGAAGATCCCCTGGAGAAGGGATAGGCTACCCACTCTAGTATTCTCGGACTTTCCTGGTGGGTCAGATGGTAAAGAATCTGCCTGCAGTGTGGAGGCCTGCCTTCAATCCTTGGGCTGGAAAGATCCCTTGGAGGAGGGCATGGCAACCCATTCCAGTATTCTTGCCTGGAGAATCCCCGTGGATAGAAGAGCCTGGCAGGCTACAGTCTATGGCGTTGCAAAGAGTCAGACATGACTGAGCAACTAAGCACAAAAGGGAACAATGAGGTGATAAAAGGATTTAGAGTCAAAGATAGTGGCCTCTACTAAAGAAAGTCTAGGCTTCCCTGTAGCTGGATGAATGAAATCAATGGACATGTAAGAAGGTAGATTGAGTTTCTCTGTGGTACATGAATTTTCTCTGTGGTACAGGGCTGAGGCTGATAGAAGAGGTTAGGACCTTTGGACAGCCAGTGATAGGCAAAAAACAAGTCATCAAGCAAAGTATGGGGATGAGATCAGAACGCAGTGAGTTTATCTAACTCCAAGCCATTGGGATTGGCAAGATCCAGAATAGGAGGTCCTAGGCAAAACAAAATCAAATCAAAATGAAAGTCAGGATTTGGTATAGAGTTGGTAGAAAATGGGGGCTTTCCTGGTGGCTTAGATGGTAAAGAATTTGAAGTCTGTGCTATAACCAGTATCTAAACTTGGGTTCGGCTTTCAAAGATGGAGAAGACAGTGGGATCAAGGAAGAGCTAGGATTGGTGACTGAGACCCATAGTTGTGGCAAGACTTCATGGAAATCCTTAGAGTTCATTGGTGAGCTGCCCATGTGCTTAGAGCACTGCATCCCTCAGGCTCATTCCTTGGCTTTTCTTCAAGACACACATTCCTTTGTTTCCACAGTGACTTCTGTGCCAGTGAGACACATCTGTCTCTATACCTCACTTGCAAGATTCACCCAGTTAGACTTTCAGAGTACAAAACAGCCTTTATTTTTGCCTGTAGAGATATTGGGGTTTCCAGGGTATAGAGGTAAGTCACACTAGGTACATACAATCTCACTCTTTGCTTCAGTTTGATTAGACATCACACATAGATCATACTTTGGCAGTGATTTTCTTCTTACATCCAAATTCCACCTTGATTTTCACTTTTTCCTTCATTATAAGACGAAAACTTCTTTTCCAGGTCCTTAAGGCAATAATCCTTTCTGCCTGGGTTCCACGGACCTTAACCTCCACATACAGCTGATCCCTACTTTGGACTGGGTTTTTTGGTGTGATACTCTTCAAGGGCTCTGTCCACAGACACCTCCCCCATCCAGGTTCTTATTCTTGGGTCCACAGTCCCCTTTCACTCTCCTTAGCTGATTCTTAAGCTGAAGCCACTTCTAGCTATCTTGCTTTTGTCATATAATCCTTGCTGTTCATGCTGCTCACTGTAGCTTCATCCCATTAATCAGATCACTGTCTCTCTAAAAGGCTTTCCTTTTTCTCCAGTTGCCCTCTCACCATAAAATGTGCTTTTTTGTATAGGCTAGTGGATACCTGTAGTACTCTGATTTCCTGCTACATATATAATTTGTTGCCTTATAAAATGTGTTTGATGATGTTGATCCGCTCGATGTTGCACTTTAGATAGAAACTGGGAAAGTAAAGTGTACCTGGAATGGTGGGGCCCACAGAGAGGTGCAGTCACTCTCCTGCCTGCCCTCCTGAACCCTGGGCTGCCCAGACTGTCAAGGAAGAGCCCTCTGCTCTCTTTCTTTCTCTATACTTCTCATCTGGCTCACAGTAGCCCCAGATTTTCATCTCCCTTAGTCTACAGCTCCCCTTGCTTTCTTTTTCTAATAAAATAAAACCCCAGAATGGATTTTCAGAGCTTTCTTTCTTCATATAGGAAGGACTAGATTACAAAAATGTGGAACTGATCCCTGGGGAACTCTTCCTTTTTCCCCCCCACTTTATTGTTTTGTTGTTGCAGTTACTCATTTTCACTGAATAATACCTTAGTTCACACTCTAGTTATATTTTTTAGAAAATGGCACACTATATACAAATGTGAAATATAAACCAAACAATAAGGATTAGGAAAAGTAGAGTTACATTACTGACTAGTACCAAGTGGCACATTAGAATGAAAGATGAGGGTACTTCTACTCTGGCACTTGCTCTCATACCTTCATATCGACTAGACTGTTTTATTGTTGGTTAAATTCTTTGTTCTCCGCTTCTCCACAGTACCCATCCCCCTTTTCCCTCTGTCTTACTTGCTGACAATTGCTAGGAAAATGGCATCAATTAAGGTGAGAGGGATATAAACACAGAATAAGCAGTTCAACCATCCTGGCTTCAGCTATGCCTGGTGACCTGATAGGATGTATTTTTTTGCACATGCCAAATCTGAGGAGAGAGATGCATGAAAGTAAACCCTGAGAGTGATACCCTCAGGTCAGCTTTATTTAAATAGTTTGAAGAAATGCCTTTCTGTTCTTCCTGGTCTCAGATTCCAGAGTGTTTAGTGACTGCGGCATGCATGTGTTAGTCCCTTCTCCAGCATCCGATTCCTAGACCCCCTTCCAACTAATAACCTTCCCAGCCAGCCGCATGTGTGAAGCCACATCAAACAAACTTAGCTCCATTTGGTTCCCAACTTAAAATCATCATGTGTCTAAAATCTATTTGGTAAATAAAGAGCTGCATGAAACCAATGACTACTATAGATGGTTATGTGAGGTAAGGATTTGCTGTACTAAAACTTACCCGACTTACTGCTATTGGCATGTCATTCATTAGGGCAGTGGTTCTCAACCAGGAGTGATTTTGCTCCCAGAGGATATTTCCAGAGACATTTTTGGTTGTTAAAGCAGTAGGGGAGCTACTGGTATTATTGAGTAGAGTCCAAGGATGTCACTAAACATCCTCTAACACAGGACAGTCCCTTATGACAAAGAATTATCCAGTCTACAGTGTCAATAGTTCCATGAAACCCTCCTTTGGGGGATACCAGTTTCTCTTGTGTATTTTTATTTTACTTTCATTCTCATAAGTTTTGACTATTTGTTACCAAAAATCAGAAGTGTCACCTATTTTTCACAGAATGAAGTCATGCCCAGCAAGAGGTAAGAGCAATTACAGGGAATCACTATGGTCAGATGTCTTCTTTCTCAAGATTCCCCATGGAATACTCAAGTGGCATCTAGGACCTAGTGACTGGTACACAGGACCTATGGTGGGCCTGACTTTTCCATATGCGTGGTCTCCTTGGGCTACCCTGTGTCTTCTGGCATGACACTGAAGTTGGGGTTAGTGTCTTGTGATCATTTCACATAGCCCAGAATGGTGCTGGCCCATACCTGGGCTCTCCTTAATCCAGACTGAGAATACAATTTTCAGAGGAAAAGAACCTTGAATCTTAAGTCACTATTAAAATGTTCAAAAGCAGTCTGTGATTTTTGTCCTAATTTTCTTCATACATATAGTATCTCTTCTGGATTCATCTCATTTTTCAAGGCTGTCCTTCTATATGTTGCCAAGATTCTACACAACCACCTCATTCTGTGACCTCGTTTCTGCCTCTTACCGTTCGACTTTAGGTGTCTCTGAGGCTGCTGTGCTTAGCCTAGGTCTCTATTCTGTTGGACTGTTTGAACTGCCTGGGCTTAGAGACAGTGGGGTAACTAAAAGAAGCCCTGGACTTGGCTGTCAAGACAACTCCAGCTCCAGAAACTTCAGACTGTGCTTTTTACCCTGGGTGCCCTGGGAGGCATCTCAGTCCCTCTTCCTATACTGCCTCTGCCCCATATCGTTGAAAGCGCTCATAAACTGAAAAGTTCTCCACAAAAGCACAGGCCTATGCTGGTTATGGAATTTCACTGCTGTCTCATCTCCTAAGGTCTTAGGCTCATCTTCTAAATGGCCTCAAGTTACCTATTTACTCTGCAGATGGATTTATTTTAGAAAAAAAAGTAGGGGGAGGGAAGCTGTTAGTTATCAGTATGGCGCTATAGCAATTATACAAGCCATGGCTTAGGAAATTTTTCCACCTTATGCAGCTACTCAGGTTCTGAAGGACATTTCATGTTCGAAAACACCTAGATAACGTTTGCAATTTATAGAAGAAAGTCCTCAAAATCACGCTCTGTCCAACTTCAGTAACTCTGAATAGGAATCCAAGAATGGTGGCTTTTGAGTCTTTAGTGTAAGGTGTGTCTTCCTCGTGGTCTGGCTCTAAAGGTGGTGACTAAGGTCTCTCGGGTCTGTTCATGGGACTGACACATGCTGGTCAAAAGAATCGGGTCAGTCTTGTGTTCTACAACATTGAAGGGACAGGATTTCAGGTGCTCAGACATGGAGGCAACTTCATTAAACTCCCAACTCTTGATTTTGGAGAAGAGGCTGCTGAATTGCCAAATCTGAGGAGAGAGATGCATGAAAGTAAACCCTGAGAGTGATGCCCTCAGGTCAGCTTTATTTAAATAATTTGAAGAAATGCCTTTCTGTTCTTCCTGGTCTCAGATTCCAGAGTGTTTAGTGACTGCGGCATGCATGTGTTAGTCCCTTCTCCAGCATCCGACTCCTAGACCCCCTTCCAACTGATAACCTTCCCAGCAAGCCACATGTGTAAAAATGGCTAATACCAACTAATACAATCTGCTTATTGATATACACCCTCACCCCATCCCACCCCCCAGCACTGTGATTAATTCTAGAATAGACATATGATTCAAATCAAGACAACCAGTGCCAGTGAGACTCTACTCCAGAACTTTTGTCTGAGATATCAGGAAGCATATTCATTTTTTCCCCCTCTGTGCTTAAATTTGGAAGCTATTGTCTCTCAGAGCTGCTAACAGCACCCATGGACCACGAAGGGAGAACTGTGTCTTAGAGTGGAGTCACTAGTGAGGAAGTAGAGATAAGAATTGATAGTAAAAAGGTCATTTGGGGGGCATTTTTGAGCAGTTAGATCAGGCCATACCTGAACCTATTATCTTTAGACTTTTTAGGTATGGGCCAATAAATTCCCTTTATATTTTATGTATAAATTTATGTGTAAAGTTTCTTATGTATAAAGAATACATTTATACATATAAAGAATACCCATATAAAGAATATTCTTATGTATAAAGAATACATCCCACTGGAGAAGGAAATGGCAACCCACTCCAATATTCTTGCCTGGAGAACCCCAGAGATGAAGGAGCCTGGTGGGCTGCTGTCTATGGGGTCGCACAGAGTCGGACACGACTCAAGCAACTTAGCAGCAGCAGCAGCACTTCCTTGATTATACATCATTAAAAAGTATTTCTTTAAAAAAAAAAAAAAAAGAATACATCCCAGTAGTCTTGCCTGGAAAATCCCATGGATGGAGGAGCCTGGCAGGGTATGGCCCATGGGGTCACAAAAAGTCAGACACAACTGAGCAACTTCACTTTCTTTTCTTTCTATATTTATATATTTTAAGTTGGTTTTATATTGCTTAAAATTAAAGTATGATAATTAATAAGAGTCTCACTAGAACAGAATCCTTAGGAGAAATCTAAAAGTCTGGTACTCAAAGCCCTGCTGGCCTTTGGCACTTAGGATGGTGCCAAAGTAACTAGTTTTAAAATCTGGCTATGAAGATAGGCATAACCTGATATTCTTCAACTTTATCACTTCATCATCAGTTTCTTGTCATTGTTCTTATATAAAAAAATGTGCCCTGGGATCTTAGAACTATTTCCCTTTTTACTTTAAAAAGCCATTTTAATATGGGTATCCTTTAGCTCCAACTGAATTCTCTTTCTTCCTTTCTACAAGGAAATTAGTTTGTCCTGAATGATATTTAAGAGTTGTCAGCAATGACTGAATTGGGAAAATTGTTAGTCAGAAAATAATGAAATTTCTAGTATGTAAATTAAATTATTTGCATTTGATTTTACAGAGGAAGATATTAGGTAGTTCCAGACTATACAGTTCCCGAAGGCAGGATCATAGTCTCATTCATGTATATTCCTAACACATGGTCAGTTGGCAGTTACTTAACACATGATTGCAGGCCTGGATTCATAAGGGAGAGTGTGATAATTACTTTTTGAAGACTGCTCAGGGAATAAATAATAGAAAACATGCAAGATGTTTTAGACATAATCAATAAAAATAGATGTAAACATTTCCTAATTCCCCAATGCCAGTTTGCATACACCCACATACTGGGAATAAAGTCAACAGTGAGATTTTAGAATTAATGACCTAAATGGGCATCATACATTTGTGATTCACATTACTAATACATGTACCATAAGAAAGGGTGCTAAGGGCACTTTGGATATGACGAATTGGGAGTTTCACTTCTATTTGGTACAAGTTAATAGAACTTTACAGTTAAGCAAGCCTAGCTTTATCGGGAAAAGGGAATAAACTTTTCCAAGAGGAAAGATTCTTTGATTTATACAATATTTTAAAAATTAAATAAGCATTTGAACCAGGGGAAATCAGTGGACCAAATTATTTTAGAACTTCAAAATGAATTCAACAACAGCAAAAATTAGTTGACATGCGTCTGAGGAGAATCTGTTGGCATATTGTATCAATTAGAGTCTAGGCAGAAAACAGAAGCCACACTCAGACTGGGTATTCTGACGAGAATTTTAAAAAGGAATGATACACAAATGTGTGAGCAGTGTATAGGAAAACCAGAAGATTTAGTGCAGTACCCAGGCTAGTAACAATCTTGAGTGTTACAACTCTAGGCCTGAATAGGAAGGAGGAGTTTATTAGAATCCAGAATGGGTAACTGTATGGAGAAAACCATCAGATACAGCTATCTTTAGTGGAGAGACAAGGCCAGTGCAAAGTGTTGAGAAGGGGAAAATGCATGCAGAGAGGAAGCCAGAAGAACACCTGTGTCAGCCTCTCCCACCTGCCCATCTCCCATTAGATACACTCCCATTAGACTAGCCCACCTGGAAGCTGGAGGGCAGGGGACCAGGTTAAGGTAGTCTGCAGAGATCAGCTTCCTGGGGGACAGGTCACGATGGAGAATGGATCATAGAAGCAAACAGCAGATATTCTGAACACATACACAGAGATACATAGACACGACCATCTGTATTACTATTTTTATGTTTATGGGTCTGTCTCCTCTTCTAGGCTGGCTTCCTTGAGCTCACAGACTGTGTCTCATTCCTAGTAACCTAATACAATCCCAGTGCCTAGTACACTGCTGGTGCATAGAAGGCTCTTAGTAAATAATTGCTGAATGAATGAAGTGAATGACTAAGTGAATTACTTGCCTGTCTGTGAACTCTCCAGGAGGTGCCTCCATGGGAATACCTCTTCTTCTTCCACTGCAGGAGGACCATCCCTCTCTCTTGTAACAAAGTGGCACAGATACTCCTCATCAGCACGGATACCTGGGAGAGCTGCGACAGGCTGATGCTGTCTAGGAACCCGGCAATGTACTGTAGGACTTCCAGGGGCAGGCTGGTTAGAGAATTCTGGTTTTTTCCTTCACGACCTGAGAAATGGTTGTTCTTCCTTCCCTCACTCAGTTCTGAAGCAACCTCCGGCTTGATGGCAAAGGTCTTGAGCTCCTGGCTGTAGATCACTTTTGCCTTTTGCCCTGGGGGACGGAAATGGTTTTGAATAAAGGTACATCCCAAGTAGGCCAGGGGGCATCGGTGTTGGAACCAGCCATTGAGACATGACTGAATGTCTGTGTGGACGTTCTTGAAATGTAGGGGAAATTCATCCCTCCTGAAGAATTTGTTGCAGGTGAAAGTAAAGGCAGAGCTGCTCTTGTTGTGTCTCCTGGTCACACACTCACTGTGGAGCTCCACGTGGAGCCCGTTCGCGTTGCTGTTTGGGTTGGCGGTGGTTAGGAGGTCGGCCAGCACCATCCCAGAAGAAAACTGTTCTGGCTCAAAATTGTATGTCTGTGTAGCGAAATCCATGAACAGCCCGTCAATGCTCCTGGGCTCGGAGATGACGTGACCTTTGAGTTCTCTTTCCAAAGCACACAGGAGAGTGGTCTTGATGAGATCTGACTTGGGCAGGTCCTCCACAGTGATCCCTAAATCTGAAGTATCGACCGCCTTGTGCTCACTTGGCCTACAACTCATAGCATCACCTAGGCGAGCCCGCTTCCCACAGTAGCTCACAGGAACTTTGAAGGTGTAAACAGTCTTCACTTCCTGAGCCTCCAGGTTGCCGTAAACAAAGTCTCTCTCTTTGGGTGTACAAGCAGGCATCTGACCAAAGTGAATAAGCATCCTCCCATTGTGCACCAGGTACATATTATAATCCTTTGCATCCACAGCTGTTTTTAGTCTTTCCAGAACACCATCCTGCCAAGGGGCAAGTCCTGTCTTTTCTATGGCTGCATGAAAGTCCTGCAGCTTCTGGTCTTCCTGCGGTTCTTTTCCTTTGGCATCTCCCTCCTCTACTGTTCTATTGCTGCTGGAAATCTGTTGTTTCTCTGGGCCATTCCTGCTCTTGCTGTCACTGCTGGCTGATGAGCTTATTAAAGCTGAGGCCGCATGCTCTTTGCTGAACATATTTTCCCACTTGTCAAACTTGACCAGGTCCATCCCTTCTTTGGTTTTGGCTAACGCCTCTCGTTCTTCTTGACTCAGCTCTACCACCTCCCCATTCATGGCTGACAGAGAGCAGCCTGTTACCAAACCAGCGTCCTCCCCACCCACCGCTCCACCCATTTCCTCCCAGTTGGCTTCACCATTCATAGGAGGTTCCTCTTCCGTGGGTTCTCTAGTTTCTGGGAAAAGTTCTACCATTTTCAGAGATCTAAAAAGGACCTTCTGGTCCTGAAGGGCCAGGGCTGTGTCCAAGCATTCCTCATCGGGGTTCTCTTTCATGATGTTCTCATGAAGCGTTGTTTCAGAGTCCACGTTTGGCCAGCGGTTCCACTCCATGGAGCAGCAGACCACGCTGGCAGGACACACTGGCAGGTGCTTGGCCAGCTTGTGGCGGGACATGAAGAGGGGGCAGCCATATTCGGAGTTGAGGCATGGAACCTGCTCTAAAGGGCAGAGTAGCTCGTGCTCAGCCTCTTTGCACATGTGGAAGGTAGCACCGCAGGACAGGTGGCAGTTTATCACCGGGCAAGAGACACTGGGCTCCACAGGCATGAGGCAGTGACGGTTGAAGCATCTCTCACAGTGTCTGTGCTGCACTGGTGGCCTGCGTGTCCTACCCTAGAGACACCAAAGGCAAGGGGAAAGAGAAAACAAGTGACTGCTGGGAGAGAAGCTCTACATGTCTGCGAGTATTTAAGTTTTAATTGACTTATTTCCTGTTTATACACGCTGATTGTAGGAACCTTGGAAAATACAGAAAGTCATAGAGAAGAAAGCTGGAGAAGAAAACGGCAACCCACTCCAGTATTCTTGCCTGGAAAATCCCATAGATAGAGGAGCCTGGTGGGCTACAGTCCATGGGGTCACTAAGAGTTAGACACGACTGAGTGAGCAGGCACAGAGAAGAAAGCAAAAACACTCATAATACCACAGCCAGAAATAACAGCTATCAATACTTTTTATTTTCCAGTAGTTTATCTATGTACTAAATGTGTTGAAAATAGGAAAAAACACACACACACACGAAAGTGGGCTAAAAAGTTGACAACTGCTATTTTTGAGTTGTGGATTATGTAGGATTTATGCACAGTTAATATTCTGAGTACAATTTTTAGTCCTGCTTTAACTTGCTATTACGTTATGTCTAGGCTGTTTTATAAATTTTTCTTGGCAAACTTTCTTCATAGTGGCAGTGTAACATTCCAGAATGAGTGTTCTGTCATTCACATGATCAACCACCAGGGGGCATGCTGGGTGGACCCACGGTGGGTCTGGTTTTGTTCACATCTTTGTCCTCAGCACCTGTCACAGGGCCTGGATCACTGTAAGCACTCAATAATATTTGCTGAATGAAGGAAGTGTTAGCCATTTATATTACAGCTGGATTTTTTCTTTTTCATATATAAAGTTTTACTAAAAATCTTTGCTCATCAATCTTTCTCAGGTCTCTGCTTTTCAACTCGGTGTCGGTTTATTCTAGGTTCTGCTCTAGCACCTCTGGTTCAGCAAAAAGCCAATATATATCATTAGACCAAAAGGACAAATCCACCAGCAGCTTGGGCTACAGGCTAAATGAGGCCACACCTGGACCTCTAAAAGGTGAAGTTCCGGTGAGCACCTGGTACTTACCATAGCTTTCAAATTTCTTCTGGCTTTGTATAATAACTCTAGGGGAAAATATAAAAATACAGATATGAATGATTCATGAAAAAGTTATTTTATCTACTTTAACCGGGGTCAAAATGACTTCAGGTACTTTTCCATCACCCTGGAGGTAAGTATCATGGCCCCCCGTTTTACAGTCATATATGCTTTTCTTAGATTCACTTTTACTTTCTCTTTCTTTCAACATACACACACTTTCTTGCCAAGCCACTTGAAGATAAGTTGCTGATATTATTACACTTTATCTTACTGGCATATATATACTTAATTATCTGTAAGTACTGAAGTATATCCTGGTAAGGTTGATTTACATTTGTTTAAGACTTTTTAGCCTCCTTTAATCTGGAAAATCCTCCTTAACTTTTTTGTTTTAGATAAGACAGCCTTAAATCTCAAGGAAATTGCATGCTAGTTTATTCATGTATTCATTCTTGCATCCATTTATTCAACAAGCATTTTTTGGTTACCTACTATATATGCCAGTAAGTGAGCTTAAGGTTTACCTAGACTGCTTGTTAAAGTGGCTTTAAACATTATTGTTCATTATAATCAGCTGTAATGCTTGTTACATATATAGATTTGCACTGGTCAGTATGGTAGCCACTGGCCACATGTGGCTATTTAAGTTAATCAAAATGAACTAGAATTAATAATTTAGTTCCTCAAGTTATACTACATTTCAAGTGTTCAGTAGCCCCATATGATTAGTAGCTACTCTATTGGACAACACAGAATAGAATATTTTCATCTTCATAGAAAGTTCTATTGGACAACACTGCCATGGATGCTGGCTGTACCCCTGACCTGAGTGAAGTGAGTGTTCTGAAACTTACATTCTTAACACATTCCCTATCTGACTTGTGCACTGCAAGTGGGAAAGAGAGAACATGCCAGAATGCTCTATAATAGCCTGAATCAGGAGGCAGGTGAGAAGCTGCTAGCCAGAACATTAATAGGTTCAGGGCCAAGTATAAGATAAATCAGCCAGAGAGAGAGAGAGTGCCGAGCAGAGTGGAAGAACTGTGAGGGTTGGACTGAGAGGGAGCAGAATAGATTCAGACAAAGATCTTTTGGATGCAAGAGCCCAGCCACTTGATCTTTCGACATACAATTTAACATTCAGGTGGGCTCCCGCCATATTCCAGATCACTCCTGGGGGCAAAAATTCCCATTGTGGACTTGTGTGAATTTGTAAATATTAGGTTCAAGCATCTGGAATTTTGGTATTCAATAAGGAACCATTTGGGAATTCCCTGGCGGTTCAGTGGTTAAGACTTTGTACTTCCAATGTAGGGGGCATGGGTTTGATACCTGGTTGGGGAACTAAGTTCCCACAGGCTGCATGGTATGACAAATAATAATAATAATAAATTAATTAAAAACAACCCAAGTGGGAATTTTAAAAAAGGAACCATTTATCATTGTAATTGGGGGTATTAATCAGTAGTAGTAGAAGGATGGAGAAGGACCTGGAGTTAGAAACTACCATATAGAGAACATGCTGGAGGCTGAGATGGTGAGACAGATGACAGCAGAAGTAGACAAGATGAGACAGACAGGAGACATTACAATGTTACAAGTAACATTTTTGTTTCTGACTTGAGATGGGGGAAGAAGAAAAGCCAAAGATGATGCCAGGAAAGTGAATAAAGAAGAGAGAATATTGGGTGTAATTCTGAGAAAAATGGAGGTCTAAGGAGGAAAATGTTTGGGGAGGAAAGATGGGCCCAGTGAGTATAACACAAGTTGCTTTAGGTCAAGACAGATCATGTGGGTGGGAAGATGAGGGAGTAGAATAGAGAGATGCAGACTTTTGAATTATCCACTTAAAAGTGAGAAGAAGCCATAACTGGAGAAGTGAGCACACAGAATAGAAATCTGAGCCATGAAGTACAAGGATAAGTGTGACCACTCTGGGGACAAGAAGAAGTAGAGCCAGAGAAGGAACATCAGAGAGCTAAGAGAGTCAGGACTATGTTTTCAGATCTAACGGAAAGGGTGAGTGATGGCCTCCGATGCTACCTTGAGGTTAAGAACAGTGATGATAGTGCCAGTGCTCACGGCAGGTCCCCAAAGAGCTCTTGCCAGAGCATGTGCATTTCAGCTGTGAGGTGGGACTCTTGGCCATTCAAAATCTGGTGTTTGTTTGGAGTGGAGGAGAAAGCTATTAAGCACACACTTCAATGTTGGCAGGGCCTGGGCCCTGCCTGGGAGAATGAGACCATCTGTTTTCTATTCATGACAGACATTCATCAAGAATGGACTCTGGATGACTGATGGTCCCCTGTTGGGTTTTAGGTGGGAAAGAAGACTGGAGTAAGGCTACGTGAAAAAAGCTAACAGCACCAGGAATGTCCAACTTTATGTTTGCCAGCCAGATTCTTTGACAAAGTTGAGCCCATTTCCCAGCAAGGGCAAAGCAGCCCTGGCTAGTTCTGTGTATCGGCAGACACGTGTCTGGCTGGAGGGACAACAGTAATAAACCCTAAGCTCTATCATTTCTTCTCTTTTAAGTTGAGGTATAGTTGATTTACAATGTTGTGTACACAGCAAAGTGATTCTGTTATATATATATCTATATCTATTTTTTCATTCTTTTCCTTTATTGGTTATTACAAAATACTAAGTATAATTCCCTGTGCTCTACAGTAGGTCTTTGTTGCCAATGATTTCTTATCCTTCAGCATTATTAAAGGTTCTTAGGAACAGTGGTTTGGAGGCTAGTAACATTTGTAGTGGAACCTTATTGCTCTCCATCTCTTCGAAGTTATTTGAAACTATCCCTTTAAGAGAAAAGAAAAGCAATGCATGGAGGCAACAAAGATGCTGTTGCTGTTGTTGTTGCTTTATGTTGCTATTTAAAGATCTTCTGCCAGGCTCTGGAGCTACCCAAGATGAGTGACTTTGGGAGAGGACATGTGCTCAGCAGAAAGACACTAAGTGGAGACCACTCATTGGAGATGTTTGGCAGTGAAGGAAAAGAGAAAGATAAATATAGCCTAAGGGCATAAAATATCACACCTAAACCTTTTGTTGTATAGCTGGGGGAAAACATTCCAAAAACATTCCTACTATGATAAGGGACAATTCAAAATTGTTGATATTCTAATTATTGCTGGAGAAATAGGGTGACCGAACATGCTAGTTTGCCTTAGACACTCTCTGAGTGAGCACTGGAAGTCCCAGGTCCCAGGAAACCTCTTAGTGAAGTGAAGTCACTCAGTCCTGTCCGACTCTTTGTGACCCCATGGACTGTAGCCTGCAGCAGGTTTCTCCATCCATGGGATCTTCCAGGCAAGAGTACTGGAGTGGGTTGCCATTTCCTTCTCCAGGGGTTCTTCCTGACCCAGGGATTGAACCCAGGAAACCTCTTAGTCCTAGGTAAATTTTGACAACTGATTGATCACCTTAGGTTGGAGCCAACTGATGTTGCCTCAAGTTAACCAAGTTAGATTTATCATAGGTTGTCTCATGATATGAGATACCCTGTTCTCCCAATTTCTATTTCAGTGCAGTGACTGGATCCTTATCCTCCATGGGGTTTGTCTGACTTGCCCAGATTGAGTGATCTCTCTGCATTTTGGATGTCATACAGGAAGAGAAAATAAGATATCAATGTTTAACATGTGCATTTATATAACATCTCATTTAATCCTCAATAATCTTGTGAGGTGGGTATTACCATCTCCAGTTTACTGATAAGGACATTGAGGCACAAAGAAGCTTAAGTCTGTCTGAGTTCAAACTCTACTCTCCACTACATCACACTGTGTCCATTGGAAATCCATACAGACCTCTGTGGTCCATCTCCATGATCAGGGGGGAATGTGAGCCCACGGCTATACTCTGTTAGGCAATAGCCTCTTTTCCTCCAGATGAGGTGCAGAAAGCTGTCTACATGTATTATCTTTCCAAATTGTAGAGGAGCTGGATGCTTCACATTAGGAAACACCTTCATCCCAATGATGATTTTTTGGGAGGATCCTCCTCTCAAGCCATCCCATACGGTGCCCTTCTGAACAGAAATAAGATGACCATCCAGGTCCCATGCCTTCACAGTTCAGGGAATACAAATGTGACAGGGAAAATTTGGGGGGTTAAAAATGTTCACTTCCATATGGAGTCTGAGATTTAAAATGAAACATCTACCAAATCAAAGCATATAGAACTTCTTCACTGTGAAAAACCTGATTAAATTCTGTTTCTGAAACAGAGTATGGTTACTTGGGTGACATTTCCATGTCCCTATAGTCACCTTTAAATTCTTGCTTCCTGTCAGAAAAGGTAATTCCCTCCTCTCAAAAATGAACTTCACTCAAGTTTGGCCAAAACACTCTCCCCAAAAATATGTTTTAACGTTCCCCTGTCTAGAGGACACAATGTAAACTTTATGCTTAAATAGTTGAGAGATCTACATAGAACTAGATTTTACTAATTGTACTGGATGGAGTTTAAATAGGATACAAGTAGATAGGGGCTTCCTGCATAGCTTAGTTGGTAAAGAATCTGCCTGCAGTGCGGGAGACTTGGGTTTGACTCCTGGGTCAGGAAGATCCCCTGGAGAAGGAAATGCCAATCCACTCCAGTATTCTTGCCTGGAGAAGAGTAGATAGAAGGACCAAATAGAAGGACCAAGTACAGTACATGAGTTCAAGGGATGAATATTTTTTTAAAGAAATAGAGGAGAATTTAGAACCTGACAAAGGAGCAGAAACTATTTGATGCAAGTTTTGGTGCTCTGTGGATCACTCAGAAAGAAGTAAATTAATAAGCAAAGGCAAGTCAGCTAGAATAATAGTCCTTAAAATATGGTACCTAGACCAACAGAATCAGAATCCCCCGGGAACTGATTAGAAAAGTACAGTATTGGGCCCCACCCAATCAGAACTACTGAATCAGACCTACCAGCTGATTGTACTGTAAGCTCAAGTGTGAGACCTAAAAGAGCCTGATATTGTGCCCCAATCACAAAGAAACTAGTGCCCGGTTAGGTGGGAAGGCCTGGGAGAAAGATCTGAAAAGGCAGTTGGCAAATCTATCCATTTCTTTCCGTCTCCACCACCACTGCCCGGTCCAAGCACCATAATCTCTCATCCAGTCTGGAGCAATAGAATTATAATCAGTCTTACTCCTCCCATTTTGTGCCCTGTAATCTGTATTCATCAGCAGAAGGAGTGATTTTAACAACTTTTAACATTAGATCACTACTTTCCTGCTTAAAATCTTCAGAGGGTCCCATCCTATCACAAGGAATAAGGTCCAGTGTCCTTATCTTGGCCCACATGGTCCTCCATCTTGCTTGCCTCTTTCACCTCACCTCTCGCCCTTGAGTACTTAGTTCCAGCACTTTTTGCTCATTCTTCTGTAGGAACTTTGTACTTGTTCTTTCTCCCAAGAGAATTCACCCCTGCTCCTTAATTGCTTATGCGCTTCTTCTCCCCATTTAGATTTTACCTTACCTACTGCTTCCACAGAGGTCTCACCTGATACCCCCAATCTGAAGTAAATTAAAGAGGGAACCCCTTGGTGGTCTGGTGGACTCTGCTTTTTCACTGCCGAGGGCACAGTTTCAATCCCTGGTCAGGCTAAGATCATGCAAGCTGTGCGGCACAACCAAAAATTAAAAATAATAAAAATAAATTAATGAACACATGTTCTGCTGGGTAATTTTTTGACAAGTTACTGAATCTCCCTAAAGTTAATTTATTCATCCATAAAATGGGCCTCATCATAACCCATAGGATTGTGTGAGGATCAAACGAGATAAAGTAGCGAACATATCTAGTATACAGGAGTCACTAAACTGTTTGTCCTTTCTCTACCAAGAAGGTCATTCTCATGGTCACCACCCTTGTCCAGACCTTATTTCTTCCCATTGCATCATGCCCACAGCCCTTGGCTGGCCTTTCAATTTTAAGTTCTCCCTCATTCCACTGGATCTTACATACCCTGCCAGTTTAATCATTCTCAAACCCCTATGTAAAAAAAAAAAAATCTTTCTTCATTCCTTTATGAATATGAATCTCCCTAATTTCCCACAATTTTGGCCTCTTTTATTCACCACAAAGGGCTTCCCAGGTGGCGCTAGTGGTAAAGAACGTGCCTGCTACTGTAGGAGATGGAGGTTGTAAGAGATGGCAGTTTGATCCCTGGGTCAGGAAGATCCCCTGGAGGAGGGCATGACAACCCACTCCAGTATTCTTGCCTGGAGAATCCCCATGGATAGAGGAGGCTGGTGGGCTATAGTCCATGGGGTCTCAGAGAGACGGGCACGACTGAGTGACTAAGCACAGCACCGCACCGCACATATGCTAATGTGTTTTTTGTTGTTGTTCTGTTTTGTTTTAAAGGAAGAAAAAGAAACATTTTCAACTTTATTATGTTAATGTGGCCTTATGAATGGAAAAGACTGTGGATTCCAGTTATGACAGATACTCCGAATGCTGCCAGGACTGTTTGTAGGACTTTACAGCACTTGTTCTTCACCCTTGCAGCCACAGAATCAGAAATCTGGATCAGGCAGATAACCAGAAATCCTCTGCTCTAGAGTTTCGCAAACGTCAGTGTGCATAGGAATCACCTAAGCAGTCCTTTTAAAATGCAGTTTCTGATCTTGTAGAACAAAGGGTTATGAAAAGGGTCTAGTTTAACCTCTTCATTTTCTACTAGAGAAACTGAAGCCCAGAGAAGGAATATCTCATTGCCCATGCCCCCCAGAGTCTCTGACTCTAATCACATGCTTTTATGTTTTCTACTTCACCTTGAAGGTTTATTAAGAAATTCTGTGGAAACCACAGTACCACACAGAGCTACCTGTGTGACAACGGCCAAGGACATGTGGGCAGCTTAGATGATACCAAGGGCAAAGCGGGACAGAGCCTGGAAGAACGACGAAGTGGTGGTGACCGAGGGTCACTGGCCAGAAGGTCGTGAGAAGTCATACAGCAGGTATATTTAAATCACTGACTCAAACAAAGGAGAATGGGATTAACAGATAACAGCTTTCACATTCTTTACTATAAAGTTAGTAGACAATCAGGGTTGGTGTCAGGGAGATATTTTTAGACAAGGGGCCCTCCCAGCATCCCTCACATGATGTCAGCGACTAACTATTTTGCCTCCTCATGTGGCTAGCCCTGGCAATAATTATTTATTCCTGAGCTTTAACTTTAGTGGAAGTGACAAGGTCAAGAGTTTAAAAACAGAGATTAACTGTTAACCTATTAACCAGCCTACTAATTTGTTACCTTAATTATACATTGTTAATCTATTTCCCTGCTGTGGAGATATTTAATTTTAGGGAAAGAAAATGTATAAAGTTAAATATTCAAATAATTCCTTTGCCTCTTGAGATTTTAACACAACCAGTTGGCCGAGGAAAATTCCCACATATGGTCCCATAATCCTGGGCTTTCAGGCTATGATTTCAGCCCTTTCATTATACCCTAAAAACCATCCTCCCCCAAATCTATTCAACCTCACCATCTGCAGTTCTCTACCTACACTAGAAATCTACCTTTAAATTTTCTAGTTATTTAATTAGCTAGTTAATTCTCATAGCTGGTGCTTGTATTATTAGTGTCAGTATTTAAAATTACTGTTTTGTATTGGCCAATAAAATTCAGACTGGCCGGATTATTTAGGAGTAGCTCTGAGTCAACTGGTCTGGTTGGTTACTGCTAAGCTGACACACCATCTTGCTAGGACAGTATTCAGTATACACCTTGAAAACTTTGGTGCTCCGGAAAACTTGACAAAATGAAGTGAGGCAATTATACACAGTGCATTTGATTGTACCTAGCAAACAGGCATAATTATAACCCAGACACTGATAGCAAAGTTATGGGATGCATCTGGAGGTTATGGAGGCTGGCAGGAAGGAACCAGGAATTAGGGTGTCTGGTGGTAGGTCTCCTTTTCTTAGCATTGGTGGCAATAGCCAGTACACTGCAAAGTTCAGAGCGTACAGAATCATTTCTGCTGCATAGGCCACTTCCCAGGATGTCCTTGGCTGAACTTTTAACTCTATCACACTAAAGTGAGGTCCAGAGGAAAACAGGAAAATAAACACTGCTCCCTTCTCCCTGCCAATTTGTTTGTGCATGCAACACTATGAAGTTATTCCCAAAGCTGGAAATAACCCGTCTACACTTTAAAGTGTTTGATTCTCCAAGTATTATTAATCATTTTACTTTTGTCCCTCGGGATGTGCAAGTTTCAAGTTTGTGATAATTTTTGGTTTACCTGCCTGTATAAGTTTTTCAATTTGTAAAATACTTTCACTTCTATTCCACACATGTATTTGGATTCAAGAGAGCTGGGAAGCAATGAGTCATGTTTAGGAAATATTGTTAAATAAAAACAGGTTTTAAACTCTGCAGACAGAATTTTAAAAATATATAATTCAATTCTATAAATACAGTAAATACAATTCTGCTAAATTAACCAGTAGTGTCACAGGTGATGAAATTTAAAGTACACGAGAATGACTTGCAATTAACACTGCAAATGTTGATCGGGGAAAGATCACAACATTTGGACTTCAGAAAACAGAAATTCTGGGTTCTGGGCCTTTCATCTGTTTTATCACCATCTCCTCCACCTCCCCTATCTTGAACCCCCATCAGTACTGTGTAAGCTTAGGGATACCACCTAACTACTATGGTTGATTGCAGAAGAAAGAACCTAAACTGTTAGAAAGCAGGTAATCTCCTGCTCTAAGATTTTAGATTCAAAGCAGGAGTTCACGTATGAAATGAAAGCAGTTTCATTCTCTGAGCCAACCTTTTCTCCCTCATATGTAACTAATTTGTTTTAACAACCCTCTTGCTCAGAGCAAAAAGGGGATAGGCAGCTCAGCCTCTGCTTCCACGTTCACCACTCTAAATTCCCCCTTGATGAACCTGCTGCATCTAAAAATCTTACCTTACCAGCACGGGCTGAGTCAGCATGTGCTGCACCTGCGTCCCTTGGTTGTGAGCAGGCAGACTGCCGGAGGTGGCTGGGCGTGCATCGGCTGCTGCAGAGGACCGAATTCTGTCGTGGAGGTAGGGAAAGGAGAAAAAACTTCAACAGAAATAGTTCAAGTGCTTCGAAGTTAAAAATAAAACTATATCACAAGGGCCAATGTGACCAGGCTCAACTTACGATTTGTTTTCTTTCTCCTGTATTTATCAACGCTCTGTCTCTGCTGGAGAGGCAGTCACAGGGGAAGCCGGAAGGCAAGTGGGGTTTTATATCAGTGGGTTTTCTTTCCCTTGAGGAAGGAGGAAAATCCTTTTAAGAAGGATCATTTTCAAGGCCAGAGGAGCCTCTCCGAGTCCAGTGCATGCTGTTGGCAGATCCAGCTGTGCTCCCTGTGGCTGGTGGAGCACTCAGGACTGGCTGCTGTTCTAATTATAGCCGTGCTTTGCACCTAAACCTGTCACTGGCTGAGGCAGCAACTTGTGAAAGTGACATGTGGTCCTCTGTTTCTCCTGTTTCTTGTCATGACAAGGAAGTGGCTGTCCTCTCCCAGCCCTCTTCCTTCCCTGATGGTTGGGAAAGGAAGAGTTTGTAATTCAGAAATCAGGCACAGTTTAAGTCCAGTGTGAGAAAACTAGAGGTGGTAGGAGGCTTAGCTATTACTTAGCTCTTTCTTTTTCACAGTTGAGGAGGCAGAGATTTAGAGTAAGCAAATTTTGCCTAGATCTTCTAACACTATGTTGAACAAAAGGGTTGAGTGGTCATCTCTTAACTTGTTTTTTAGATATGCTCATTTGTGTTGTATTCTACATATAAGTGATATAATATGGGATTTGCCTTTCTCTTTCTGACTCATTTCACTTAGTATGATAATCTCTAGGTCCATCTTTATTGCTGCAAATGGCAATATTTCATTCTTTTATGGCTGAGTAATATTCCATTGTGCATAATATAGATAGATAGATAGTGCTGCTATGAATGTTGGAGTGCGTGCATCTTTTCTAATTAGTACTTTTGTTTTTTCTAAATGTGGACCTGTGAGTGGAATTGGTAGTTTTAGTTTTTTAAGGGACCTACATTTTGTTTTCCATAGTGGCTGCGCCAATTTACATTCGCACCAACAGTGTTCAAGGGTTCTCTTTTCTCCATATTCTCTCCAGCAAGTTATTTGTAAACATTTTGATGATGGTCATTCTGACACATGTGATATCTCATTGTGATTTTGATTTGCATTTTTCTAATAGTTAGCTATACTGAACATCTTTTCATGTGCCTGTTAGCTGTATGTCTTCTTTGGAGAAATGTCTACTCAGGTCTTCTGAACATTTTTTGATTGGGTTGTTATTTTGATACTGAGTTGTTTAAGCTGTTGTATATTTTGGATATTAACACCTTGTTGGTCACATCATTTGTGAATTTTTTCCCATTCCATAGATTGTCATTTTGTTTTGTGGTTTCTTTTTCTGAGCAAAATTTTTAGGTCACAACTGCTAATTTTTGCTTTTTTTTCCCTTTTGCTTTAGGAGATCAAAGACAATATTGCTACAATTTATGTCAAAGGGTGTTTTGCCTATGTTCGCTTCTAGGAGGCTTATGGTTTCAAATCTTTCATTTAGGTCTTTAAGGCATTTTGAGTCTATTTTTATATATGGTGTGAGGGAATGTTTTAATCTCATTGTTCACATATAGTGGTGCAGTTTTGGTGTCAGGCTAATACTGGTCTCACAGAATGAGTTAGGAAGTGTTCTGTTTTCTGGAAGAATCTGTAAAGGATTGCTAATTCTTTAAACATTTAGTAGAACTTAGTAATGATACCACCTGGGCCTAGACTTTTCTTTGTGGAAAGTTTTTGATTACTAGCTTAATCTATTTGCTAGTTAAAGTTCCATTCCCAGCATTTCTATTTCTTATTGAGTCAAATTTGGTATTTTGGTCTTCCTAGGAATTTGCCCACTTTATCACGTTATCTAATTTGTTATACAAATTTTAAAAGTTATATAATTGTTCATAATATTCATTTAAAAGGGGCTTCCCAGGTGGCGCTAATGGTAAAGAATCTGCCTGCCATTGAAGGAGACATAAGAGACATGGGTTTGATCCCTGGGTCTGAAAGATCCCCAGAGGAGGAAATGGCAACCCACTCCAGTATTCTTGCCTGGAGAATCCCATGGACAGAGGAACCTGGTGGGCTACAGTTCACAGAAGCACAAAAAGACAAAACTGAAGTGACTTAGCATGCACACACATTCCTTTATAATGTTTTTTTATTTCTGGAAGGTTGGTAGTTTTGTCCCACCTTTCATTTCAGATTCTAGTAATTTGATTCTTCTTTCTCCCTGGCCCCTTCCCCTCTCCTCCACTCCTCTCCCCCTCCTCTTCCCCTTCTTCTCAATCTAGCTAGCTTTAGTTTCATTGGTTTGCTCTATTGCTTTTATATTCTCTGTTTCATTTATTTCCACTCTAGCCTTTATTTCCTTCATTATGCTTGCTTTGGATTGACTCTGCTTTTCTTTTTCTAGTTTCTTAAGGTAAAAAGTTATTGATTTGAAAGCAAAACCATGGAGATAAGGTTTAGTGGTTGCCAGAGTTAGGGGAGAGGGAGTGACAAATAGGTGAAGCACAGAGGATTTTTAGAGCATAGTATCCTATACGATATGGTCATGGTGGATGAATAACAATTACATATTTGTCAAAATCCATATGATGTACAACATTGAGAGTGAACCCTAGTGTAAACTATGGACTTTAGATGATGAAGAGTAGATTCATCAGTTATAACAAATGGACCACTCTGGTGTGGGTTGGTGATGGTGATGGGGAGGTTGTGCGTATCTGGGAGCAGGGGCTATATGGGAAGACTCTGTACCTTCTCATTTTTGCTATGAAATGAAAACTGCTCTAAAAATAAGACCATTAAAAATCAAAAGTAATTAAAAAAAAACAATTAAAAAAACCTCACAAATTAAGGGCCAATGTCTCTCCCCTAGATCTGCAGTCTTGCCCTGCAAGATCCCTGTGATGGCTCAGAATGTGATGGGTATCAGGACATTCAAACCTGCTACTCTCACTATCTTTACTAGTTTCCCCCAGTATATGCTGATCCAGTTATTGTTATTATATGCTACCAAATTATTCACATTACAATTTCTCCCATGTTTAATTACTTAGGAATGTTCTTTTACTTTCTAAATGGAGGGAGAGGTTAGAATTTCTTCTAAGTAAATTACCTTTTGATCAAAGAATGCTATTTGTATGTTATTAATTCATTTGAGTTTGTTAAGATTTGATTTATGGTCTTATATTAGTCATTATGTGCTTGAAAAGAATGTGCATTCTCTACCAGTTGAATGCAAAAGTCTACATACTTTCATTAAATCAAGCTTATTAACTGTATAGTTAAAATTTCTACCCATACTAAATTTTTATCCACTTATCCTATGGATAAAATCATCTATTATGATTATGCATTTCAGTTTCCCCAAGAACTTTTATTAATTTTTAATAAAATTGATATATTTGGGGAATATGACAAATGTATACAAATTCATTTGTATACAAATGACTCATGTGAAAAGACCCTGATGCTGGGAAAGATTGAAGGCAGGAGGAGAAGGGGACGACAGAGGATAGAGATGGTTGGATGGCATCACCGACTCAATAGACATGAGTTTAAGTAAACTCTGGGAGTTGGTGATGGACAGGGAGGCCTGGCGTGCTGCAGTCCATGGGGTCGCAAAGAGTCAAACATGACTGAGCGACTGAACTGACTGATACAAATTCAGAATTATTATATTTTTCAGGTTAATTATTCCTTTTATTCTTTAATATACTTTTACTTCCAACAAAATGTTTTTCCTTAAAGTTTAATTTAACATACATAACTATGCCAGCCTCCCTCCTATTAAAAAAGGTTGATTTTGAGATCTTATTCTTTAAATATAGGCTTTTATAGCTATAGATTTCTTTCTAAGCACTGATTATAAGCATCATCCCATAAGTTTTGGTATATTGTGTTTCTGTTTTCATTCATCTTTGCATGTGTCCTAATTTTCCTTCTGATTTCTTCTTTATCCATTGGTTATTTAGGAGTGCCTTTTAATATCCATATGTTTGTGAACTTCCTGAATTTCTTCCATTACTGATTTCTAATTTCATCCTATTGTGTTTGCAGAACATGCTTTATATGACTTTAGCCCATTAAATTGATTATTTTATGGTTTCAAATGCCTTTTATTCAAAACATTTTCAATGTCCATTTAAGTTATAAAGTTTTCAGTACAAAGTTCTTAATTTTCTTAGTTAACTCCTAGACACTTTATATTTTTCATTGAGAGATTCTTATTTTGTTATGTGTTTATTATTGGTTTCAGAAATGGTATAAATTTTGTATGCTAACCATGTAGCTAGAAAATTTGCATAGCTGTCATTTGAGTGTTGGAAATGTGAATTTATAAACCTGCTGCCATTAAAAGTGGACAACCGGAGGGGCGGGGCTAAGATGGCGGAGGAATAGGACGGGGAGACCACTCTCTCCTCCACAAATTTATCGAAAGAACATCTGAACGCTGACCAAACTTCACAAAACTACTTCTGAAGGCTGGCTGAGGACGTCAGGCTTTCACAAAAACTGCGCATTATCTTCAAAAGAGGTAGGAGAAATTATAAAAGATAAAAAGAGAGACAAAAGAGTTAGGGACGGAGACCCGTCCCGGGGAGGGAGTCGTAAAAGAGGAGGAATTTCCAAGCAGCAGGAAACCCTCTCACCGGCGGGTGTGGGGGAGGATTTTTTATCTCGGAGGGCAACGTAACTGGGAGGAAAAAATAAATAAAATCCACAGATTACGTGCCTAAAGCAACTCCCAGCAAAGAACCCCAGACGCTCGCATCATCCGCCACCAGCAAGTGGGGGCTGAACGGAGAGGAGCGGGCGGCATTGCCTAGGGTAAGGACCGGGCCCGAGTGCCCCGAGGGCAATCTGAGGGAGCTAACGTGAGATAGTAACCTAAACTGTGGGACAGCGAGAGAGAGAGAGAACTATCCCGCGAAAAGCCCAACTCTAAGGCACTGCCGGCCCGCTCACAGAACAAAGGACTGAGCGATACCAGAGGAGAGCTAGCCGGCTGCGGACCGCCCCATCCCCCGCCGGACACAGCGGGCAGGCGGGGCCCTCCAGAGCCGGAAAGGGGCAAACTCGGCCCCAGAGAGGGCACCCCCTACCAAACTGCAAACAGGCTCCCAGTTTCTAAGCAAAGACTGCCTGAGATCCCGGAGGGTCGACAGCCGCCGGGAGGGTCGCAGCCAGAGACCAGCTCCCCAGAACCGACACAAAGCACACCGGAGCCGGGCGAGCCCGTAAACCGAGGCGAGGACCAGGGAGGTGATAAGCCGCACCGCCCCAACAGGGGACAGCGCCCTCGCCAAACTCCTGGCCGCCTGGGCAGCTCCGACCGGGAACGGCACAAGCCGCGGGAGAAACCGAGTCTGCGCCTTTGTGGAGTAACCGGGAGCCTGAACCTGAGCGGCTTAGACCTGGGAAGTGCACGCAGCTCAGGGCCCGCTCCCCGGCCGAGTAACCTGAAGCCTGAGCAGGGTAGACGGGGAAAGCACACACGCCGTGAGCGGGGGCGAACCCAGTGCGGCCGAGACACTGCGAGCTTACCACACACACGCCAGATTTGCAGTGTTCCTTCCTCCCCACAGCACGATTGAACAAGCGAACCTAAAGAGATCACCTCCACCGCTTTGCTGCAGGGCGGAAATTAGATACTGAAGAGATCTCCAAACAGAAGCCAAATAAACAGAGGGAAGCGCTTTGGAAGGGACAGGCCAACAGATTAAGGTCCCTGTAGTTAATACCGACTGCATTAAAAAGGACCTATAGATCTTGAAAAGTATAAGCAGGAATAAGGATCTATCTAAAACTGAGCAGATCCCACACTGCTCACAACAGCTCCAGAGAAAGTCCGGGATACATATATTTTTTACTATTATTATTATTATTTTTTTTTTTTTAATTAAAAAAAAATTTTTTTTTTCTCTTCTTTCCTTTTTCTTCAAGTCCTCTATTACACCTTTAACTTTCATTTTCATAACCCACTATTAACTTGCAAAAAAAAAAAAACCCCTATTTTTGAAGCAAACTACATACATATATCTTATACCTTTTGTGTTTTCTTTTTTTTTAATGTTTTTTTCCTGTTCTACATTTTTTTACTGTTTCTTTTTTTACTGTTTTACTGATTTTTTTCTTTTTACACTGTTCCCTTTTTTCTTTTTTTTTTTTTTTTAGATTGTAAGTTTTATAAGAGTCTAACCTCTACTCTAGGTTTTTAATCTTTGTTTTACATATTTGATATCAACTTTGTACATTTAAGAACCCAATCTTTAGGACCCATTTTTACTCAGGAGTGTGATCACTGGCCTGATCACTCTCTCCCCCTATTGATGCTCTTTCTTCTCCCCCAGGGAACCTCTATCTCCCACCCTCCTCCTTCTCTTCTCAACCCAATTCTGTGAATCTCTGAGGGTGTTCTGGGTACCGGAGAACACTTCAGGATACTGCCCAGATCTCTCTCTCCCCTCTTAATTCCTCCCTTTCTACTCATGCTCACCTCTGTTACCTTCCTCCCCCCTCTCTATGTATCTCTGTGAACCACTCTGAGGGTTCCAAACTATGGAAAGCACAGGGGGAAGTGCTTACTGGCTAGATTGCTGTCTCCACATTTGAATTCCCCTCTTCCCCTCCTGGTCACCTCAACCCACCCCCCCACCTCATCTCTCCATGTAACTCAGTGAACCTTTCTGGGTATCCCTCACTGTGGAGAATCTTTTCACCATTAACCTAAAAGTTTTATTATTGAGGCTGTATGGAAGGAGAAGTCTTGAGGCTACTGCAAGAATAAGACTGAAAGCCAGGGGAAACATTAATGAATAAGAGACCATCCAATAGCCTCCATAAATTCACTGAAACCAAGCTCCACCCAAGAGACAATAAGTTCCAGAGCAAGACATACCACGCAAATTCTCCAGCAACGCAGGAACATAGACCTGAGCATCAATATACAGGCTGCCCAGAGGCACACCAAATCCATAGACATCTCAAAAATTAATACTGGTCACTCCATTACACTCTAGAGAGCAGAAATCCAGCTCCACCCACCAGAACACCGACACAAGCTCCCCCAACCAGGAAACCTTGACAAGCCACCTGTCCAACCCCAACCGCAGTGAGGAACCTCCGCAACAAAGAGGAACTTCATACTACCAGAATACAGAAGGGCCACGCCTAACACAGCAATCTAAACAAGATGAAAAGGCAGAGAAATACTCAGCAAGTAAAGGAAAATGAGAAATGCCCACAAAGCCAAACAAAAGAGGAGGAGATAGGGAATCTATCTGAAAAAGAATTTAGAATAAGGATAATAAAAATGATCCAAAATCTTGAAAGCAAAATGGAGTTACAGATAAATAGCCTGGAGACAAAGATTGAGAAGATGCAAGAAGTGTTTATCAAGGACTTAGAAGAAATAAAAAGGAATCAATATAGAATGAATAATGAAATAAAGGAGATAAAAGACACTCTGGAGGGAACCAACAGTAGAATAACGGAGGCAGAAGATAGGATAAGTGAGGTAGAAGATAGAATGATGGAAATAAACGAAGCAGAGAGGAAAAAAGAAAAAAGAATCAAAAGAAATGAGGAAAACCTCCGGGACCTCTGGGACAATATGAAACGCCCCAACATTCGAATCATAGGAGTCCCAGAAGAAGAAGATAAAAGGAAAGGCCATGAAAAAATACTCGAGGAGATAATAGTTGAGAATTTCCCTAAATTGAGGAAAGAAATAGTCACAGAAGTCCAAGAAACCCAGAGAGTTCCAAACAGGATAAACCCAAGGCGAAACACCTCAAGACACGTATTAATCAAATTAACAAAGATCAAACACAAAGAACAAATATTAAAAGCAGCAAGGGAAAAACAACAAATAACACACAAGGGGATCCCCATAAGGATAACAGCTGATCTTTCAATAGAAACCCTTCAGGCTAGAAGGGAATGGCAGGACATACTTAAAGTAATGAAAGAGAATAATCTACAACCCAGATTACTGTACCCAGCAAGGATCTCATTCAGATATGAAGGAGAATTCAAAAGCTTTACAGACAAGCAAGAGCTGAGGGAATTCAGCACCACCAAACCAGCTCTCCAGCAAATGCTAAAGGATCTTCTCTAAACAGGAAACACAGAAAGGATGTTTCAACACGAACTCAAAACAACAAAGTAAATGGCAACGGGATCATACTTATCAATAATTACCTTAAATGTAAATGGGTTGAATGCCCCAACCAAAAGGCAAAGGGTTGCTGAATGGATACAAAAACAAGACCCCTATATATGCTGTCTACAAGAGACCCACCTCAAAACTAGGGACACACACAGGCTGAAAGTGAAAGGATGGAAAAACATATTCCATGCAAACGGAGACCAAAAGAAAGCAGGAGTCGCAATACTCATTTCAGATAAAATAGACTTTAAAATAAAGGATGTGAAAAGGGACAAAGAAGGACACTACATAAAGATCAAAGGATCAATTCAAGAAGAAGACGTAACAATCATGCATATATATGCACCCAACATAGGAGCACCACAATATATAAGGCAAATACTAACAAGTATGAAAGGGGAAATTAACAATAACACAATAATAGTGGGAGACTTTAATACTCCACTCACGCATATGGATAGATCAACTAAACAGAAAATTAACAAGGAAACACAAACTTTAAATGATACAATAGACAAATTAGATTTAATTGATATTTACAGGAGTTTCCACCCCAAAACAATCAATTTTACCTTTTTCTCAAGTGCACATGGAACTTTCTCCAGGATAGATCACATCCTGGGCCATAAATCTAGCCTTGGTAAATTCAAAAAAATTGAAATCATCCCAGCCATCTTCTCTGACCACAATGCAGTAAGATTAGACCTCAATTACAGGAAAAAAACTATTAAAAGTTCCAACATATGGAGGCTAAACAACACGCTTCTGAATAACCAACAAATCACAGAAGAAATCAAAAAAGAAATCAAATTATGCATAGAAACGAATGAAAATGAAAACACAACAACCCAAAACCTATGGGACACTGTAAAAGCAATACTAAGGGGAAGGTTCATAGCAATACAGGCGTACCTCAAGAAACAAGAAAAAAATCAAATAAATCAACTAACTCTACACCTAAAGCAACTAGAGAAGGAAGAAATGAAAAACCCCAGGGTCAGTAGAAGGAAAGAAATCTTAAAAATTAGGGCAGAAATAAATGCAAAAGAAACAAAAGAGAACATAGCAAAAATCAACAAAACTAAAAGCTGGTTTTTCGAGAAGATAAACAAAATTGATAAGCCATTAGCCAGACTCATCAAGAAACAAAGGGAGAAGAATCAGATCAACAAAATTAGAAATGAAAATGGAGAGATCACAACAGACTCCACAGAAATACAAAGGATCATAAGAGACTACTACCAACAGCTATATGCCAATAAAATGGACAACTTGGAAGAAATGGACAAATTCTTAGAAAAGTATAACTTTCCAAAACTGAACCAGGAAGAAATAGAAGATCTTAACATACCCATCACAAGCACGGAAATCGAAACTGTAATCAGAAATCTTCCAGCAAACAAAAGCCCAGGACCAGACGGCTTCACAGCGGAATTCTACCAAAAATTTAGAGAAGAGCTAACACCTATCCTACTCAAACTCTTCCAGAAAATTGCAGAAGATGGTAAACTTCCAAACTCATTCTATGAGGCCACCATCACCCTAATTCCAAAACCAGACAAAGATGTCACAAAAAAGGAAAACTACAGGCCAATATCACTGATGAACATAGATGCAAAAATCCTTAATAAAATTCTAGCAAACAGAATCCAACATCATATTAAAAAGATCATACATCATGACCAAGTGGGCTTTATCCCAGGAATGCAAGGTTTTTTTAACATCCGCAAATCAATCAATGTAATACACCACATTAACAAATTGAAAGAAAAAAACCATATGGTTATCTCAATAGATGCAGAAAAAGCCTTTGACAAAATTCAGCATCCATTTATGATAAAAACCCTCCAGAAAGCAGGAATAGAAGGAACATACCTCAACATAATAAAAGCTATATATGACAAACCCACAGCAAACATTATCCTCAATGGTGAAAAATTGAAAGCATTTCCCCTAAAGTCAGGAACAAGGCAAGGATGCCCACTTTCACCACTACTATTCAACATAGTTTTGGAAGTTTTGGCCACAGCAATCAGAGCTGAAAAAGAAATAAAAGGAATACAGATAGGAAAAGAAGAAGTAAAACTCTCACTGTTTGCAGATGACATGATCCTCTACATAGAAAACCCTAAAGACTCTACTAGAAAATTACTAGAGTTGATCAATGAATATAGTAAAGTTGCAGGATATAAAATTAACACACAGAAATCCCTTGCATTCCTATACTCCAATAATGAGAAAACAGAAAGAGAAATTAAGGAAACAATACCATTCACCATTGCATCAAAAAGAATAAAATACTTAGGAATATATCTACCTAAAGAAACAAAAGACTTATATATAGAAAACTATAAAACACTGATGAAAGAAATCAAAGAGGACACAAACAGATGGAGAAATATACCGTGTTCATGGATTGGAAGAATTAATATAGTGAAAATGAGTATTCTACCCAAAGCAATCTACAGATTCAATGCAATCCCTATCAAGCTACCAATGGTATTTTTCACAGAACTAGAACAAATCATCTCACAATTTGTATGGAAATATAAGAAACCTCGAATAGCCAAAGCAATCTTGAGGAAGAAGAATGGAACTGGAGGAATCAACCTGCCTGACTTCAGGCTCTACTACAAAGCCACAGTCATCAAGACAGTATGGTACTGGCACAAAGATAGAAATATAGATCAATGGAACAAAATAGAAAGCCCAGAGATAAACCCACGCACATATGGACACCTTATCTTCGACAAAGGAGGCAAGAATATACAATGGAGAAAAGACAATCTCTTTAACAAGTGGTGCTGGGAAAACTGGTCAACCACTTGTAAAAGAATGAAACTAGAACACTTCCTAACACCGTACACAAAAATAAACTCAAAATGGATTAAAGATCTAAACGTAAGACCAGAAACAATAAAACTCCTAGAGGAAAACATAGGCAAAACACTCTCCGACATAAATCACAGCAGGATCCTCCATGACCCACCTCCCAGAATATTGGAAATAAAAGCAAAAATAAACAAATGGGACCTAATTAAAATTAAAAGCTTTTGCACAACAAAGGAAACTATAAACAAGGTGAAAAGACAGCCTTCAGAATGGGAGAAAATAATAGCAAATGAAGCAACAGACAAACAATTAATCTCAAAAATATACAAGCAACTTCTGCAGCTGAATTCCCGAAAAATAAACGACCCAATCAAAAAATGGGCCAAAGAACTAAACAGACATTTCTCCAAAGAAGACATACAGATGGCTAACAAACACATGAAAAGATGCTCAACATCACTCATTATTAGAGAAATGCAAATCAAAACCACAATGAGGTATCATTTCACACCAGTCAGAATGGCTGCTATCCAAAAGTCTACAAGCAATAAATGCTGGAGAGGGTGTGGAGAAAAGGGAACCCTCTTACACTGTTGGTGGGAATGCAAACTAGTACAGCCACTATGGAGAACAGTGTGGAGATTCCTTAAAAAACTGGGAATAGAACTGCCATATGACCCAGCAATCCCACTGCTGGGCATATACACCGAGGAAACCAGAATTGAAAGAGACGCGTGTACCCCAATGTTCATCGCAGCACTGTTTACAATAGCCAGGACATGGAAGCAACCTAGATGTCCATCAGCAGATGAATGGATAAGGAAGCTGTGGTACATATACACAATGGAATATTACTCAGCCATTAAAAAAAATACATTTGAATCGGTTCTACTGAGATGGATGAAACTGGAGCCCATTATACAGAGTGAAGTAAGCCAGAAAGAAAAACAATAATACAGTATACTAATGCATATATATGGAATTTGAAAGATGGTAACGATAACCCTATATGCGAGACAGAATAAGAGACACAGATGCATGGAACAATTTTATGGACTCTGAGGGAGGAGGGTGGGACGATCTCGGAGAATGGCATTGAGACATGTGTATTGTCATATGTGAAACAGAGCACCATTCCATGTTCGATGCATGTGACAAGGGCTCAGGGCCGGGGCAGTGGGATGATCCAGAGGGATGGGATGGGGAGGGAGGTGGGTGGGGGGTCCGGGAAGGGGAACACATGTAAACCCATGGCTGATTCATGTCAATGTATGGCAAAAACTATTACAATATTGTAAAGTAATTAGCCCCCAACTAAAATAAATAAATTTATAAAAAATAAATAAATAAATAAAACCTCCAAAGAAAAAAAAGGAAAAAAAAAAAGTGGACAACCTTTAAAGGCTGTTGACCTTTTAAAAAGTCAAAGGTAGTTTTGGGAAGAGGGAATTTTGGAGTCTCATTGGCCATCTATGGGTCTGGAAAGGCCTCTCTAGCAAGAGTCACAGGGCTAATTGTATAGTACTGAGCTATATTTAGGGGAAACTCCCTAGTTTTTATAACATTTCCATGGAAATCAAAATAACACTGGGCCAAATATTTGGGTTAAAAACAGACAAATGTAAGAGCACATATGAGATGCAAGAAGATCCTTTTTCTATACTGTCTGATATTTATTAGTACTTGGATCAGAGAAACCCAAAGTGCACCGTAATAGAGGGGTTCTGGAATTCCAGGCTGTTCTGCAGACTGTAGATTGCAAAGCTCCAGCTTCTCATACTGAAGCAGGTCTGTCCAGGAAATAAATCTACAGCTGGATCAGCAAAGACTCTAAGAGAGGAACTCTATTCTAACTGGGCCTTTTTGGTGAGAGATACTGATATAGCAAATAGAAGGAAGAGTTGGCAATGTCATCCTCATCAGGAAAACTATACAGTTCCATGATTTGGGTGATGTCAAATGCATCAGAATACAAAGCAGGAACTGAGGCCACTAGCCTCTCCAATTGAGGATCTTGCATTTGGACATCACTTGTAGGAATCTCCATGATGATCGAGTCCCCTGCCCAGGGGAAAGGGTCTAAGAGCTGAGGTGAGAGGGAGTTATAGGAATCTGAAACCGCAAGGAGAAAAGAATGAGGGCTGGTTGATGCTGTGGGCACATCCTTGGCTGGAAGGACCCGGCTTGGTGGCTTTAGTGATTGCTGCTCTTGCTGGTGCTGCTGCTTCTTCATTTTGAACCGCCGGTTCCTGAACCAAATCTGGAGTAGGGGAAGAGAGGAAATTATGGTCTGTTACTGGAGAAGGGGTTTGAGGCTTCTCCTGAGTCAAAAAATTCAGACTGTAACTCTCATGTTCTCTCCAAGTCACTATGATACTGAATTCTGAGAGAGCAGAGGTAGGTATGATTGGAGTCAATAGGAACAGTGAAGGATTTGGGCTGGGCCCCGGAGAAAAATAAACAAAGAAAGGAAATATTTTTCAGAAGAAGCACAAGCTGGAATCAAGATTGCCGGAGAAATATTAATAAACTCAGATATGCAGATGACACCACCCTTATGGCAGAAAGTGAAGAAGAACTAAAGAGCCTTTTGATGAAAGTGAAAGAGGAGAGTGAAAAAGTTGGCTTAAAGCTCAACATTCAGAAAACTAAGATCATGGCATCCAGTCCTGTCAATTCATATCAAATAGATAGGGAAACAGTGGCTGACTTTATTTTTGTGGGCTCCAAAATCACTGCAGATGGTAATTGCAGCCATGAAATAATTTTTTTAATTTATTATTTTAATTGGAGGCTAATTACTTTACAATATTGTAGTGGTTTTGACATATATTGACATGAATCAGCCATGGGTGTACATGTGTTCCCCATCCTGAACCTTCCTCCCACATCCCTCCCCATCCCATCCCTCTGGGTCATCCCAGTGCACCAGCCCTGAGCACCCTGTCTCATGCATCGAACCTGGACTGGCGATTCATTTCACATATGATAATTTACAGGTTTCAATGCTATTCTCTCAAATCATCCCACCCTCGCCTTCTCTCACAGAGTCCAAAAGACTGTTCTATACATCTGTGTCTCTTTTGCTGTCTCGCATATAGGGTTACCGTTACCATCTTTCTAAATTCCATATATATGCATTAGTATACTGTATTGGTGTTTTTCTTTCTGGCTTACTTCACTCTGTATAATAGGCTCCAGTTTCATCCACCTCATTAGAACTGATTCAAATGTACTCTTTTTAATGTAACCAAGAAATTAAAAGATGCTTACTCCTTGGAAAGAAAGTTATGACCAACCTAGACAACATATTAAAAAGCAGAAACATTACTTTGTCAACAAAGGTCTGTCTAGTCAAGGCTATGGTTTTTCCAGTAGTCATGTATGGATGTGAGAGTTGAACTATAAAGAAAGCTGAGTGCTGAAGAATTGATGCTTTTGAACTGTGGTGTTGGAGATGAATCTTGAGGGTCCCTTGGACTGCAAGGAGATCCAACCAGTGCATCCTAAAGGAGATCAGTCCTGAATATTCATTGGAAGGACTGATGTTGAAGCTGAAACTCCAGTACTTTGGCCACCTGATGCGAAGAGTTGACTCATTTGAAAAGACCCTGATGCTGGGAAAGATTGAGGGCAGGAGGAGAAGGGGACGACAGAGGATGAGATGATTGGATGGCATCATCGACTCAATGGACATGAATTTGAGTAAACTCTGGGAGTTGGTGATGGACAGGGAGGCCTGGAGTGCTGCAGTCTGTGGGGTTGCAAAGAGTCGGACACGACTGAGTGACTGAACTGAACAGTGAGCAATATCGTAACAAAAATTTCGGGGCTCCGCAGACTCAAAGGTTGGAGTTGTTGTCTGTTGGCAGTGTTGTAAATAAATGACAGCAGGGTTTTGCTAGAGAAGATCCTAAATGAGAGTCTGTCTGAATGACAGCATTTCTCTAATGTGAATTCTGTCATGCCTCTGGAGTTCCAATTCGAGTGATACTATGCATTACCTCTGTAACCCAGTCACTTTGCTCCCAAACCTCAGTTTTCCTCATCTTTTAAACTGGATGATAATAAAACCAACATGTGTTAATACAGTGTGCCCAGCTCAGTACTAGCACACAGTAGGGATTCAATAAATGAAGTGTTACTACTACTGTTTTATGGAGGGAATTTCCAGGCTGAATAGTAGAATGTTATTTGGATGAGGGTTCAAAGCACATCTCCAACGATCAGACAGACCTTTACTGTTGACTCCGGTAGGTTGAGTTTTAAAGCAAGTTCTCTCTGGAGATTTTTATCTGGAAACATGTTGCAGCTAAACAGAGCCTCCAGCTCCTTATACTGTGTGTGGGTGAACGAGGTGCGTTCATGACTCTTCTTCCATTTTGCTGTGGAGCAAGAGATAGAGAAGGGGTGGTCACGTAACACAATTCCCTTCCCGCTCAAATCCCCCAGAACACCACCACTGTGAATTTCCCATGACTTCCCTCCCCCTCAATCAGGCTTGGAATCCAGAAGGTTAAGTAAGCTCCGAGGTCTTGACTCTAGGAGGCTGAGTCCTATGAAATTTAGTTTGTTCCTGATGGGAAATGTTACCTCTTTAATTTTCTCTGTACTCAATTCTGTCTATCCTGCCTAACCTCAGGGCAGCAGACAGTGGTCTCCCTTGTCTTCTTTCCTACACTTTGTTTCTTTTAGAAACTGAGAAGGAACTTCATGTTCCCTTCACCTGAATATGCAACACATTCTTCAAAATGGTTTCCTCTTTTTATTTACTCATCAGAAACCTATCTATCTCAATTGGAAAATAGGATTTTTCTTCTCCAGGCTTTATGAAGCTCTAGTCACTCCTCTGGGAAGAGGTTCATAGAAATGAGATATAACTAAAGATGTGGAGACAATTGAAAACTATGGAATATTTTTTTAAATGGCAATGGAGAGAAGGAAATTTTCTAAGAAAATATGATTAACAAAATTTGCTGAAAAAGAGCTGCAGACACTGAATAGACTAATAACAACCGCCCCAAAACACAGGTAAGTTATAGAGTTTAAGCCAATGCTGTGCTAATTCTCAATCACATATTTGTTGTTGTTTAGTCACTAAGTCATGTCTGACTCTTCTGTGACCCCATGGATTGTAGCCCACCAGGCTCCTCTGTCCATGGGATTTCCCAGGCAAGAATACTGGAGGGGGTTGCCATTTCCTTCCCCAGGGAATCTTCAATCTTTCTGACCCAGAGATGGAAGCTGAGTCTCCTGCATTAGCAGGCAGATTTTTTTTTTACCATTGAGCCACCAGGGAAGCACAATCACATACATAAATGTACATATGTCTTAAGTATCTAATTTAATTTTAAAGTTCATATACAAGTATTTGAAATCAAATATATAAAATAGTGGGCTTCCTAGTTGACACTAGAAGTAAAGAGTCCACCTTCCAATGCAGGAGATGCAGGAGACCTGAGTTTGGTCCCTGGGGTGGAAAGATCATCTGGAGTGGGAAATGGCAACCGTCTCCAGTGTTCTTGCTTGGAAAATTCCATAAACAGAGGAGTCTGGCAGGCCACAGTCCATGACTACAAAGAGTTGAACATGACTGAGCACAGCACAGCATATAAAATATTAATTTATAAATATTTATTTTTCTACTCACAATTTACAAAACTATTCAAACTGTTTGCATTTACCTTAACTAGCCATATCTTCATTGACACTCTGATCCTATTAATTAAATAGTGTAGTTTTACCAAGCACATAGTCTTCACTTTGAAATAAATTTTTTTGTGATACAGCACTTTTGTAATGTGTTTATGAAATGCTATTACTAGAAATTTCATTTTAAGTTACAAGAAACTTATATAATATTAAGAGAACTGTTTTGCCCCCACATTCATCCTGTAGGGTATATCTGATCTCTACAACTTACTAGTTACCATATTCTTTAAAACAAGAAAATGTTTTGTTCATGTATTTGGCTAAGTCGTGTATGGAAATAGTACAAGATTGAAGCCATCTTTGTTCCCCAGCCACTTAATTACTCTCTAGAGCTGTTCTGTACTCACTACTCAACACAGCTATCAAACACATAAATGTACCTAGCTCCACCAAGGTACTGAATTTTTAAATTTTATTGAATTTTAGTTTAACTTTATCTTTTTTCTCTTTTAAATTTTAGTTTAAATGCTGATATTTAATCCAGTTATTGGGAAGTTTTTTAGTATGCCTAGAACAGCTTGCATATGTGAATATACTCTTTCAACTGTAAATTTTATGAACTCTAAATGCAGAGTAAGTATTTCTGATGAAAATTTAGTGTTTAGATTGTGATATGCCAGTAAGTACAAATTATTCACTGGATTTCAAAGTTTTGATATGAACAGAAGAATGTAACTATCTCATTGGACTACATTTTATCTGTTTAGCAAAAAGATGTTACGGGTTAAGATGTGAAATCTTATATATATAATATCAGATTTTTAATTATGTATTAAAAATAAAAGTAAAGGCTTTAAATTTATTATCTCTTTGTATATTAAACACAAATATAAAAGTAAATTAAATAAAAAGCTCATAGGTGATAAAATGGAAAAGATTAACCTTTGTGTATATGTTTAACTTTTTACATACTCTTAAATAATTATCAGCTTGCTCTGTGTTTTTTTGTAATGTTATCCCTTTTAGTTAAGCTATAACATTTTTTTTTGCCTCAAAGATTTATGCCTATATCTTGGTGTAATAATCATATTCTTCTGAAAACTCCTTTCTGGTATTTATCAAATGGATTTTGGAGCTGTTGGTTGTGGCTTCCCAATTATCGGTGGACAAAGATTCAGAAGGAAGATAGCAGGTAATTATCAGGGCTTAAAACAAGAAGGAGGCCACCACCCCCTCCCCAAACATCAATAAGGATACACTGTAAAGTTCAGCAGAACATTCTGAGAAAAGCCATCTGTGAAAAGATGCTTTTAGACCTACAAAAGTTGAAATAATCCATCACCAGCCAATCTGTACTATAGGATATGTTATAGGTCATCCTTCAGACAGAAGGAAAATGTCATCTATCTTAAAGGACTTGTATCTGAAATATACATCTCAAAATAAGACAACAAATATTCCGATTAAAAATCCTATTATTCTAGTTAATAGATTTGAATAAGCTTTTCAGCAAGAAGATGTATAAATGGACATGCGGAAGAATGTAGAGAAATTGAAATGTTCATACAATAACTGGAAACTGCAGGTTGGATTGTGAAATGATAGAGTCACTTTGAAAAACTGTCTGGCAATTTCTTCCTAGGAATCTACCCAAGGGAATAAGAACATTTATCTATGCAAAGATGTATGCTGCTGCTAAGTCGCTTCAGTCGTGTCCCACTCTGTGCGACCCTATAGACGGCAGCCCACCAGGCTCCGCCATCCCTAGGATTCTCCAGGCAAGAATACTGGAGTGGGTTGCCATTTCCTTCTCCAGTGCATGAAAGGGAAAAGTGAAAGTGAAGTCGCTCAGTCGTGTCCGACTCTTAGCGATCCCATGGACTGTAGCCAACCAGGCTCCTCCGTCCATGGAATTTTCCAGGCAAGAGTACTGGAGTGGGGTGCCATTGCCTTCTCCTGCAAAGATGTATACCCAACTCTTTATAGCAGCATTGTTCATAACTGCCATGTTGGTAAAATCCAAATCTCCTTATTGAATGAATACACTACACAAACTGTATTCATCCAATGGAATGCCATTCAGCAATAAAAGTAATGGATCACTGATGCATTTTACAATTTGAATGAACCTCAAAATCACTATGCTAAAGAGATATATATTTGCTGAGACTGAATGATAGACTCATGAAACTATACTATTCTGTTTTTATTTTTTTTTGGCCACACTGCACAACTTGTAGGATCTTGGTTCCCCAACCGGGGATTGAAACCAGGCTGCAGCAGTGAAAGCACCAAAACCTAACCCCTAGACCACCAGGGAACTCCTCTCTGTTTTTGTTTATATTCAAAATTTTCTATATAGTAAAATGTTAAATAAACAAGTAAAATGTAATATTCAATGATTATTTTTTCCAAAAGGAAATGGATTCATCCTGAGATGGAACTCTTATGAGCAGGAACTATATTTGTTAAGGTAAGTGCTGCAAGTGAAGTGGAGTTTGTTGTTCATTTGCTCAGTTGTGTCCAACTCTTTGTGACCCCATGCACAGCAGCATGCCAGTCCCTGTCCTTCTGTCCTTCACTATCTCCTGGAGTTTGCTCAAACTCATGTCGATTGATTTGGTGATGCCATCCAACCATCTTATCCCCTGTCGCCCCCCTTCTCCTCCTGCTCTCAATCTTTTCCCAGTGTCAGGGTCTTCTCCAATGAGTCGGCTCTTCACATCGGGTGGCCAAAGTATTGGAGCTTCAGCTTCAGCATCAATCCTTCCATGAATATTCAGGGTTGATTTCCTTTAGGATTGACTGGCTTAATCTTCTTGCAGTCCAAGGGACTTTCAAAATTCTCCTCCATACCACAGTTTGAAAGCATTGATTCTTTGGTGCTCAGCCTTTTTTATGGTACAACTCTCATATCAGTACCTGACCACTGGAAAAACTATAGCTTTGACTATACAGACCTTTGTAGGCAAAGTAGTATCTCTGCTTTTTAATATGCTGTCTAGGTTTGTCATAGCTTTTCTTCCAAGGAGCAAGCATCTTTTAATTTCGTGGCTGCAATCACCATCCACACTGATTTTGGAGCCCAAGAAAATAAAATCTGTCACTGTTTCCATTTTTTCCCCATCTATTGCCATGAAGTGATAGGACCAAATGCCATGATCTTAGTTTTCTGAGTGTTAAGTTTTAAGCCAGCTTTTACACTCTCCTCTCACTTTCATCAAGAAGCTCTTTAGTTTCTCTTCACTTTCTGCCATAAGGGTGGTATCATCTGCACATCTGAGGTTGTTGATATTTCTCCTGGCAATCTTGATTCCAGCTTGTGCTTCACCCAGCCCTGCATTTCACATGATGTACTCTGTATAGAACTTAAATAAGCAAGGTGACAATATACAGCTTTGACCTATTCCTTTCCCCATTTGGAACCAGTCCATTGTTCCATGTCCAGTTCTAACTGTTGCTTCTTGACCTTCATACAGGTTTCTCAGGAGGTAGGAAAGGTGGTCTGGTCTTCCCATCTCTTCAAGAATTTTCCAGTTTGTTGTGATCTACACAATCAAAGGCTTTAGCATAGTCAATCAAGCAGAAATAGATGTTTTTCTGGAACTCTTGCTTTTTCTATGATCCAGGTATTGGCAATTCTGTCTCTGGTTCTTCTGCCTTTTCTAAATCCAGCTTTTACATCTGTTAGTTCTTGGTTCACATACTGTTGAAGCCTAGCCTGAAGGATTTTGAGAATTACCTTGCTGGCATGTGAAATGGGAGCAACTGTGTGCTAGTTTGAACATTTTTTGGCATTGCCCTTCTTTGGGATTGGAATGAAAACTGACCTTTTCCTGTTTGTGGCCTCTGCCATTTTCCAAATTTGCTGTTATATTGAGTGCAGTACTTTAATAGTAGAAATTTTGTTACAAAGTGTAGTTTTCTAGGAATGTGATCACAGATTAGTTCAACTCTTCACCTTAGTTTCATCAAGCAAAGAGAATGCTCTGAATGTCTATTTACTTTATAATAAGAATTGTAATGTATTACATGAATGTATTAATTTAAGTCATTACTACACATGAAACAATAATACATACCACGTCACATATACCACATTAATGTTTTATTAGTTTTGTTATTGTAGAATATTTGTCAGTAAAAATGAAGTCTTTGCTTTAAGTTACAAACTATATTTAACATGGACTATGTAACTTCATTACATTTCTGATAATTAGTTCATTGCCCATGACTCTACCGATCTTTTATAACAATTAACCTACGCAGAATATCAAGTGTAAATTAGGAAAGTATTGCCTGTTAATTAGCTAAATGGTTTTATAGAAAATAATTCTTCCATAAGATTTATTGTATGTGGGATGAGCGCACACACACTGCTATATATAAGACAGATGACTGATAGAGACCTACTGTACAGCACAGGGAACCCTATCTTATATTCTGTGATAATCTATATGAGAAAAGACTCTAAAAAAGAATGAACATATGTGTACCTAAGTCATTTTGCTGTACACCTGAAACTAATACAGTATTGTAAATAAACTATACTCCAATAAAATTAAAATATTAAAAAAAATCTAATATGTTGAGGGAAAGGGGTTGCATATCAAAAGTTTCTTTCTTCAAACAAATATTTGGTGGATTCCCACATGTCTACTGAAATAAAAACTAATTAATAGTAAAAACAAAACCAAAAAACCATATTGCTCACTCCTATTTCCCCATATAATATGAACAGGAGGTATACTTTCTTTAAAACTAACAAATTTATACCTTTCACTTTCGAGGGCCCGGGTTTGATCCCTGGTTGGGGAGTTAAGCTTCCACACGTCGTAGGTTGTGATGAAAAAAATCCTATGTATAATGACATCAAAATATATATTATAAAATGCCTAAGAATACATTTTAATGAAATGTGTAAGGACTAGATGAAATAAGCTATAAAATTGTTTTAAAGAGCATAAATGATTTGAATAGAGAAATATATTCTTAAATGACTGAACATATAACCATATAATTTCATTTTAATCTTAATCAACATCTCAGTAGAAATCTTTACTGAGCTTGACAAGCTGATCCTGAAATTGAGAAGAGAGGGCCAACCTTGCCAAGAGTCAGGCTTCTAAACAAACCAGCCCTGGCAGCTGCAGCAACAGGACAGACTTGGTGACAGAAGCATGGACACAGAGGGAGCTCAAGGCTCTTGGCTGCAGAGCCCCGGGGACAGTGTGAGAGGTACTAGCTCTTACAAGTTTGCACTATGTGTGGGTATAAGCTAGCAGTTCTTGGTTCAGGAGACATTGGAAAATTGACTCTAACTGTACACTTTATTCAAGGAATTTTTATTGAAACTATAATCCTACAATAGAAGATTATTATAGAAAGCAAGTTAAAGTAGATGCAAAACAGTATATGCTTGAAATCTTGAATAGTATAGAAATAGGCCATTTACAGTGATGATAGATTTGTACATGAAACATGCACAAGCCTTTGCTTTATTTTATTCCTACACAGCACAGTTCATATTTAATGATACATAAGATCTGAGAGAACAGATTCTTTAAGTTAAAGACACTGATGATGTTTCAAAATTCTGGTTGGTAATAAGTGTGACGTGGAAGATGACGGAGTTGTAAGAAAGGAACAAGTTGAAGTCTAGCAAGAAAATGGAACAACTGCGTGTTCTTAGACTCCTCTGCAAAATAGAAAATAACTTAATGAGATATTTTATAACCTAATGTGGCAAATTAGCAGGAAAACTCCACTGTCTGGGAAGGCCTGCAAAAAGTCTCCATGTTGTCAGCTTTAATATGCTAAATGCATTGTAACGCTGAGCCAAGTCGGAAGAAATGTTGCCCAATACAACAGTGCTACCAGTTATAGACTACTTTAAGTAGTACTGACACCTTTAACAATATTGTCTTCCGATCAAGCACACAGAATGTCTTTCTGTGTATTTCTGTACTCTTTATTCTCTAACCCGGGAAAATAACAAGATTCAAAACTGAAATATGGTTTCTACTGAATGCATATTGCCTTTCCACCATCACAAAACATAAAAATTGAAAAATCATCAGTAGAACCATTGTAAGTCAGGGACTGTCTGTATATATTTCAGAATTCATCAAGATACAACTTTGACTAGGAAAACTTGAAAGTTGTTTACTTTGCTGCCTGAATAAAATGTGAGTTCTGTTACTAAGATACAATTTATAAAGATAAATCTGTGTATGTATTAATACACAACTACTCTCTCTATAAAATATTTTTCCCGTTTACCCACAATATTGGACCACAATATTCTTGTGTGATATTGTGATATATAACACATATATATTTTAGTCTTTGTCCATGGCTCCTGGCTCACAACTCCCCAAATTCTTAGAATTTCCTAATCCATAAGAGCAATGGGAGCATCTTTTGTTATAATACTTTTGTCTTTTTTCCTCAGTTTTTGAAATTTCTTCAGAGCCATCAAAGTGAAATGAGTGTCTTGATATTCACATTAAGCTCCTTTCAACCACAACTGACTTCATGTTAATGAAGTGGCCTTAACTGATTTTGTTAATGAGGTGACTTTTGGAAATCTTCTAAAGATGGGGAACTAGTTGCCCAGGGAACCGACCCTGATTAGAGGACTGAAATTTTCAACGCTGCATCATGATTTTTAGGGAGGGGAGAGGGGCTGGAGTTTGAATCAGTCACCAATGGGCAGTGATTTAATCAATTAAGATTATGTGATGAAGCTTCCATTAAAAAACCAAAAGGATGGGAGGGTTCAGAGAGCCTCTAGGTTGATGAACCAGATCACATCCATGGGCTGCCTAGCCAGATCTAAACTCATGAGCACAGAAGCTCTTTTGTTTTAGTCCTATGTATGTCTTCATCCAGCTGTTGATTCTTATTCTTTAATATCCTTTGTAATAAAATGGTACTCAGGTAAGTAAACAGATTTCCTGAGTTCTCTGAGCCACTTGCAAATTAATGAAACCCAAGGAGGGTGTCATGGGAACCTTTAATTTATAGCCAGTTGGTTAGAAGCACAGACAACCTGGTCTTGTGACTGAAGTAAGGGTAGTCTTATGGGACTGAGCTCTTAACCTATGGAATCTAATGCTTTCTCTGGGTAGACAGTGTCAGAGTTGAGTTGAATTGTAGGATATTCAGCTGGTATCAGGAGAAATGTGGGGGAAAAAACCCTGCATAACACATTATCAGAAGTGTCAGGATTGTATTCTGCCTTGGAAAAGAAGCTTTCTATATTTTTCTTTCTCTTTGCTTCAGTCTTTCTCTTCTAGAAAAACATTCTCCCTTGCTCTATATCTTGTGTTCTCAGTTTATCTATCATAATTTGATTAGACATGGGCCAAAGGCACTTGATCTTGATATGAAATTTATAACTTCCCCCTTTATGATGGGAATAGCTTTTGAATATATTTTTGGAAAGATATATAAGAGATATAACAGGGAATTCCCTGGCTTCGCAGTGGTTAGGACTCTGCACTTCCACTTCAGGGTTCCTGGTTGGGGCCAAACAAACAAATGAACAAAACCCCAAAACCAAGAGCACCAAAATCACAACTAGTTGTTGAACAACAATAGAAAGAAAGACACTGGAACCCACCAAGAAATGATACCCCAAATCTAAGAACAATGGAGAAATCCCAACAGGATGGTAAAAGGAGCACAATCATGATAAAATCAAATCCTACACCAGTTGGGTGAGCCACAGACTGGAGAACAATAATACCAAAGAAGTTCTCACACTGTTGTGAAGGTTCTAAGCCCTACATCAGGCTCCCCAGCTTGGGGATCAGCAAAAGTACTGAGAATTCCTAGGGAATCTGACTTTGAAGGCCAGTGGGATTTGATTACAGGACCTCCACAGGACTTAGGGGAAACAGAAACTCCACCCTTGGAGGGCGCAAACAAACCTTGTGTGCACCAGGACCCAGGGGAAAGAACAGTGACCCCATAGAACAGTGAGTCAGACCTACCTGTGAGTGTCTCCTGCAGAGCTGTGGGTCAGCAATTGCCCACCATGGGGACAGGGGCACTGGTGGCAGCAGTCAGATGTAAGTCCTCTTGGAGATTCCCAATAGCCATACCATAGAGCCTGTAGACTCCAGGAATGGGTTACCTCAGGCAAAACAACTAACAAGGAGGGAGTGCAACCCCACCCATCAGCAGACAATTGGATTAAAAGGATTAAAGTTTTACTGAGCATGACCCTGCCCACCAGAGCAAGACCCAGTTATCCCCATACCCAGTCCCTCCCATCAGGAAGCTTGTACAAGCCTCTTATCCTCAACTACCAGAGGGCACAAGAACTACAATCTCATAGCTTCCAGACCTAGTACAACAATCACAGAAAGCTAACCAAAATAAGAAATAGGACTATGTCCCAGATGAAGGAACAAGATAAATCCTGGATAAATGGAATGGATAAATGACCTGGAAGGTGAAATGGTGGAAATCACTGTTGTAAAACAGAATATAGAAGAATGAAAAGAAAGACAACTTAAGAGAACTCTGGGACAACATTAAATGCACCAATATTCGCATTATAGATGTCTCAGAAGAAGAGAGAGAGAACAACCCTGAGAAAACATTTGAAGAGATAATAGCTGAAAACTTCCCCAACATGACTTCCCTGGTGGCGCAGATGATAAAGCATCTGCCTACAATGCGGGAGATCAGGGTTCAATCCCTGGGTTGGGAAGATCCCCTGGAGAAGGAAATGGCAACCCACTCCAGTACTCTTGCCTGGAAAATCCCATGGATGAGGAGCATGGTAAGTTACAGTCCAGGGGGTCACAAAGAGTCGGACACAACTGAGCGACTTCACTTTCCCCAACATGGGAAAGGAAATAGTCAACCAAGTCCAGAAAGCTCAGAGGAGCCCAGGCAGGATAAACCCAAGGAGGAACACACCAAGACACACATACTAATAAAACTGACAAAAATTAAAGATACGATGTTAAAAACAACAAGGGAAAAAAGACAAATAACATACAAGGGAAATCCCAAAATGTTATCAACTGATTTCTCAACAGAAACTCTACAAACCAGAACAGAATGGCACAATATATTCCAAAGATGAAAGGGAATACCCTACAACCAAGAGTACTCTACCCAGCAAAACTCTCTTTCAGATCTGATGGCAAAATCAGAAGCTTTCCAGACAAAGTTAAGAGAATTCAGCACCACTAAACCAGTTTTACAACAAATGCTAAAGGAACTTCCCCAGGCAGAAAACACAAGAGGAGGAAAAGATCTACAAAAAATAAATCCCAAACAATTAACAAAATGATAATAGGATCACACGTACAGATAATTACCTTAAATGTAAATGGATTAAAGGGCTTCCCTGATGGCTCAGCTGGTAAAGAATCTGCCTGCAGTGCGGGAAACCTGGGATCCCTAAGTTGGGAAGATTCCCTGGAGAAGGCAACAGCTACCCACTCCAGTATTCTGGCCTAGAGAATTCCATGGACTATACAGTCTATGGAGTTGCAAAGGGTTGGACATGACTGAATGACTTTCACTTTCTTTCAAATGAATTAAATGCATCAATCAAAAGACTGGCTGGGAGGATAAAAAGAACAAGAGCCATATGTGTTGTTTACAAGAGACCCACCTCAGACCTACAGACACTTACAGACTGAAAGTAAGGGGATGGGAGAAGGTATTTCATGCAAATGGAAATCGTAAGAAAGCTGGTGTAGCAATACTCATATAAGACAAAATAGACTTTAAAATGAAGACTGTTATAAGAAACAAAGAAAGATATTACATAATCATGAAGGGTTCAATCCAAGAGGAAGATATGACAATTATATATGCATCCAACATAGGGGCACCTCAATATGTAAGGCAAATACTAACAAAAATAAAGGGAGAAATTGACAGTAACACGATAATAGTAGGGGACTTTTATATCCCACTTTCATCAATGGACAGATAGGACAGAAAATCAGGAAACACAGACCTTAAGGAGAAATATCATATGAAATTCTTTATATTTGGAATCTAAAAAGAAATGATACAAATGAACTGGCAAAACAGAAAGAGACTCATAGACTTAGAAAACAAACTTATGGTTGCCAGTGGGAAAGGAATAGTTAAGGCCCTACTTTCACTTCACTTGGGAAGATCATGTGAAAAAAAAGAAGTGAAAGTCACTAAGTTGTGTCCTACTCTTTGCGACCTCATGGACTATACAGTCCATAGAATTTTCCAGGCCAGAATACTGGAGTGGGTAGCTGTTCCCTTCTCCAGGGGATCTTCCCAACCCAGGGATCAAACCCAGATCTCATGCATTGCAGATTCTTTACCAGCTGAGCCACAAGGGAAGCCCAAGAACACTGGAGTGGGTAGCCTATCCCTTTTCCAGCAGATCTTCCCGACCCAGGAATTGAACCAGAATCTGTGGCATTGCAGGCAGATTCTTTACCAACTGAGCTATCAGGGAAGCCCTATTATGGATACATGTGTGTATATGTATGGCTGAGTCCCTTTGCTGTTCACCTGAAACTATCATAACATTGTTAATTGGCTATACCTCAATGCAAAATAAAGAGTTGAATGTGAAAAACAAAAACAAGAGAAGATAATAAATAACTATTTTAAAACAAATCCAAAATACAATTATAGGGTCCCATGTAAAGAAGGCAACAGTGTAGGAGAGTTATACTCACTGGCACCAGTTGGTATCTGTGAATCATCCTGGAAGTTCATGCTAGAATCATCCATGTAGACAAAAGGGTCTGGCTGGGGATTCTCTTGGACTATTTTGTTCATCAGGGGTGCTGACATCTGGCAAGGAAAGTCTATGAGAAAGAAGACACTGATGAAATCATTCATTCACTAGAAAGCAATGTTTTCAAGAGGACTAGGTTTGCTGTAGCAATCTCAGACAAATAAGGTTAACCGCTGGAGTCTCCACCCCTGATATAAGTGATTCACATTTTATACCATAGAAAAATACTCCATATGTATTAATCAAAAATGAAACTTTGGAAGTATTAAAAGAAAATGTGTGCCAAACCCTCAGAATGGGAGAAAATAAGAGTAAATGAAACAACTGACAGAGATTAATCTCCAAAATAAACAAGTAGCTCATTCAACTCAATACCAGAAAAATGAACAACCCAATCAAAAAGTGGGCAGAATACCTAACAGACATTTCTCTTAAGACATATAGATAGCTAATCAACACATGAAAAGGATCTCAACATCATTCATTATTAGAGAAATTCAAATCAAATCTACAATGAGGTATCACCTCACAATAGTCATAATGGCCACCATCAAACAATAAATGCTGGAGAAGGTGTGAAGAAAAGGAAACTTTCTTGCACTGTTGGTGGGAATGCAAATTGATACAACCACTACAGAAAACAGAATGGAGAGTCCTTAAAAAACTAGCAATAAAACTACCTACCATATGACCCAACAGTCCCACTACTGGGCATATACCCTGAGGAAACCATAAATGAGAAAGACAGATGCACCCCAATGTTCATTGCAGCACTATTTATAATAGCTAGGACATGGAAGCAACCTAGAGGTCCATCGACAGATGAATAGATAAAGAAGTTGTGGTACATATGCACAATGGAATATTAGTCAGCTGTAAAAGGGAATGCACTGGAGTCAGTTGGGCAACCCACTCCAGTACTCTTCACTAGAGAATTCTGTGGAGAGAGGAGCCTGGTGGGCTGCTGTCCATGGGGTCACACAGAGTCGGACACGATTCAAGCGACCTAGCACGCATGTATGCATTGGAGAAGGAAATGGCGACCCACTCCAGTATTCTTGCCTGGAGAATCCCAGGGACAGAGGAGCCTGGTGGGCTGCTGTCTATGGGGTTGCACAGAGTCGGACACAACTGAAGCGACTTAGCAGCAGCAGCAGCAATGAGGTGGATGAACCAAGAGCCTCTTTATACAGAGTGAAGTAAGTCAGAAAAAGGCAAATACCATATATTAATGCATATATATGAAATCTAGAAAGATGGTACTGATGAACCTATCTGCAGGGCAGTAGTGGAGATGCAGACATAGAGAATAGACTTGTGGACTCATGAAGGGGGGAAGGAGAGATTGGAGCGAACACTGAAACATATACATTACCATATGTAAAATTAGATAGCCAGTGGAAATTTACTGTATGATGCAGGAAGCTCAAATCCAGTGCTCTGTGATACCCTGGAGGGGTAGGATGGAGTGGGAGGTGGAACAGAGGTTCAAGAAAGAGGGGACATACGTATACCTATGGCTGATTCATGTTGATATGTGGCAGAAACCAACACGATTGTAAAACAATTATCCTCCAATTAAAAATAAACTTAAAAAATATATGTCAATATCTTTGTGACAGAGTAAGGGGATATTTTCTTTAGTAAGATTGTTGAAACAGTCCATACATGAAAAGATGGACAAATTAGACAATTAGACTAGATCAAATGACCTTAGATTTCTCATCAGAAACTGAGGAAGACAGACAGTAGAACCAAATCTCTGAAGTACTGAGATAAAAGAATTGCCAACTCATAATTGTATATCCAGAAAAATATCTTTCAGTGGAGGACTTGCCTGGCAGTCGAGTGGTTAAGACTCAGGCTTCCAATGCACAGGGTGCGGGTTTGACTCCTGGTTGGGTAGCTAAGATTCCACATGCCTCATGGCCAAAGAACCAAGTGTAAAACAGAAACAATATTGTAACAAATTCAATAAAGATTTATAAATGGCCCATGTTAAAAAAAATCTTAAAAGAATGAAGGTGCAATGATGACATTCTCAGATTAAGAGAAACTATCAGGTCTGTGGCCATTAGTCCTGTTCTATAGAAATGTTAAAGCAAATTCTTTAGGCTAAAGGGAAAATTGGAACTTTAGGAGTTAAGAGCCACAGAAATAGTAAATATCTGATTAATATAATAATATTTGGAGATGTTTTCCATGTTAGACATCTAAATGCTTCATATACGTGATTCATGTAATCCTCAACAAACACATGGGGATACAGTTGTTAGTATCCTCTTATAAATGAAGGAAAATTAAGATCTTAAAGTCTGCGCAGCTAGACAAACTTACCTGGAAAAGAAGGTTTTATTAACTCCTGTGTGCAGAATATAAATCCCTACACACTTTCCCAGGAAGAGCATTCTGAGAGTCTACAGCTTGTATGTTCTAAGTTGACTCAGTCATGTCTGACTCTTTGCGACCCCATGGACTGTAGCCTGACAGGCTCCTCTGTCCATGGGATTCTCCAGGTAAGAATACTGGGGTGGGTTTCCATTTCCTTCTCCAAGGGATTGTCCCGACTCAGGAATCGAACCCACATCTCTTGAGTCTCTTGCATTGGCAAGCGGGTTCTTTACTACTAGCGCCACATGGGAAGCCCAAGTCTACAGCTTAAACTGGCATATTAAACAAAGAAGCATAGGTTTCATCAGGGCTTCCCCTGGTGGCCCAGTGATAAAGAATCTGCCTGCCAATGAGGGAGATGTGGGTTCGATTCCTGGGTCGGGACGATCCCCTTGAGAAGAAAATGGCAACACACTCCAGTATTCTTGCCTGAAAAATGCCATGGACAGCACTTACTCAGCAAGTATTTATTGCCCGCCTTCTACAGCCTGTTCTTATAAGCCTGGTGATTCTGCAGTGAACAAAACATACAAAAACTACTTCTATGATGGAGCTTCTGATGATGAACCGTCTAATGAGGACTTTCCAAAGTCCAAGCTAGCACAAACTGGGGAAGTATGTGAGCCCTGGGAAGCAGACACCAACTTTCATAACAAGGAGTCTCACATTTACTCCCTGAGTTTCAGAAAGCAGTCAGATCACCTGATCTTCCCTCTGCTTTATCAGCCCTCTCCAATGGGGATGGAGCTGAGTGATTTGCTTCTTTTTAAAAATAATTTTATTTTTATTTTTGACTGCCCTGGTCTTCATTGTTCCCCGCAGGCTTTCTCTAGTTGCGGCGAGTGGGAGCTACTGTCTAGCTCCAATGCTTGGGCTTCTTTCTCATTGCCATGGCTTTAGGCAGAGGCTTTAGGCACCTGGGCTTCAGTAGTTATGGTTCCCAGGCTCTAGAGAGAGGGTTCAGCAGTGTGGTGCTTGGGTTTTGCTGCTCCACTGTATGTGAGACTGAACCCGCATTCCTTGCATTGGAAGGCCAATTCCCACCCACCGTGCCACCAGGGAAGTCCTCGATCTGCATCCTTAATCTTGCTCCTTTGGTCTTTTAAATCCTTTTTGACCACTTAAACCCCACATTTTGCAGCCCTCCCCTCCACCCTTTCCCGTGCTCACCTGTCATGAATTCCCTTGGAGTGCCCATTTTCAAGCTGATTTATGTGCCTCTTTATGCAGTTCCTTAAGTGTGTCCTTATGGTGAAATACCCTGTATTTAAATATAACTTGATACCATCAGACCCTTGCACCACCCAGATACATCCCTATTGTCCCACCCTTCATTCATTCAATCATTTATTTATTCAATAAAAGTCTGCTTAGAGACTAATTAACTGTTGCTAGAAATAGTCATTATTCTCTTTATACTCAGACTCCCTACCTTTGACCAACCTTTTAAGCTGGCTCTTGTGTCCTTTGATAGCACCATTTCCTTACTTTTACACTTGCATCATTTAAAGTTATAGGTCCGTCTCTTTAAAACAGTAGTTCAACTGGAGACTTTTAACTTGGATTAAGTCCATTAATGTTTGATAGGATAATGATTAGTAGTGTATGTGGACCTACTTACTTATCTTTGTTGTTTTTTGTATTCTTTTTTTTTTTACTTTTCCTGCCTTTTATTGGATTGGTTACAGGTATTCCCCACCCCTTCCCACAATGGTGTATAAGTCATATACAGGGCTTAAAATTATCATTCATTTTTTCACATACATACTTAAAATATTTTGACTTAAAAATTCAAACATTAATCTGTTTCTATATATTTCTTCCAAACAATAAAATGCTCTTTGAATTTTTAACAGTGAATTCCCCATCTTCAGTCTTTTGTATTATTTTTTTCTACTATTTTACCTCTTTTTAAAAAATTTTGTTGAAATGCAGTTGATTTACATTGTTGCATCAATTTCTTCTGTACAGCAAAGTGACTCAGTTACCAAACTTGCTTTTATACCCTTAAAAGTCATCATTATTATTTTTGTCATAAATATTTATTTAGATTTAACCATAGATTTATCAGGTTCTTTGGTCATCATTGCTTTTTTCATCCTCCTTTTTCCTCTTGGGCACAGTTTTATTCTTTCTGGAGTAGCATCATTAGTAGCTTTTTTTGATGGTCTATTAATTGTAAATATTTAAAAACTTCCTTTGCCTGAAAATATATTGACTACATTGTCAATCTTGCTTAATTAGTTAGATGACTTTAGAACTCCTTTGCGACGTCTGCTGGAAGGCACACTTTTATTGTTTTATAGGTAATTTTCCTCTACTCTCTAGTTGCTTTTAAAAGAATTATGCTTTGTCCATAGTTCATATTTCTTACCTCAGAGTGTCTAGGTCGGATTTATATTTATCGTGTCCATATCTCACTATATGTCTTCAATCTAAACAGTCTTGAGTTTCGTCAATTATGGATATTTCTGAGTGATTATTGACTTTTTCCTCTTATCTCTACTAGCTTCTTCTGGGATTGCCATTAGATTTATACTAGACCTTATCTTTCTTTTCTTAATATTTTTTAACTGCTGTCATCTCCTTAACTGTCTGAGCTCGACTTTAGCCATAATGCTATATATTTTATCACTCTGGCTGATGCTTGCTGTTGACCTTTAATTGTGATTTCTCTGTGGTGCTTTGCCCACCAACCCCTGCCACCATTTTCCTCAAAATGACTGAAGCTGTACTTGTTCTTCCATTAGTTTTTTCATTCATCCATGCATCACTTATTTTTCCCTCAAATTTATTAATTTATAATTTACATAATAACATATTAGTTTCAGGTATAGACATAATGATTCAGTATTTGTAAATGTTTTGAAATGATCACTGCAAATCTAGTTAACATCCTTCACCACACATAGTTACAAAACTTTTTTTCTTGGGATGAGAATTTTTAGATTTACTCCCTTGAAAAGTGAAAGTTAGTCACTCAGTTGTGGGTGACTCTTTGTGACCCCATGGATTGTAGCCCACCAGACTCCCCTGTCCATGGAATTCTTCAGGCAAGAATACTGGAGTGGGTTGCCATTTCCTTCTCCCCGGGGATCTTCCCGACCCAGGGATCAAACCCAGTTCTCCCACATTGCAGGCAGACTCTTTTTCGACTGAGCCATCAATAGCTTAGCAAGTTTCAAATATGCAATACAGTATTATGAACTATAATAATGAATAATGTATATTCTGTACATTATTCATTGCTTGTTTGTAAAATGCCTACTGGGTGACAACCACTATTCTGGCATTGGGTGGAGGAAGTTAATTAGGACTTTAATAGACTTGACTTCTACTTTAAATCATATTAGCAATCACTGGCTTGTTAGACTATGCTTCTTTAGACTGGGGAGGAATTCTGACCCTTCCCACGCCTCCCATCAACTAGCCCAGAAGGCATAGGTTTTAGATTAATCCACTGATCTAGAAACAAAAGACTAGATTTATATCTTGCATTGTGCCAGAAATAGAAGACAAGAAATTTACCATGTGACAAAAGAAATGTACCCAAAGTAAAACAAGACAAAATAGGAAAGAAAAGATTTAGGCATTAAAGAGATAACCTAGGAAATGGGATAAAATTTGACAGGTGCTCCAGAAAGAGAATACAGTACAGAGAAATCTCACAATTTATGCCAGCATCTTCCTCAAAATCTCATATTCCCTCTCAGTACCTCATTCTTACTTTCAGTATCTCTCAGTTATCTATATTTACCAATTTCTGTTTTTCTTCTCATTCTTTTGTACTCCTTACCTTATATCCATTCAGTACCTAAGAACTGAGCTCAACCACAATTTGCTTAACATTTATTTCTGTACATTATTTATCACTCTCCGTGTTGTGGGCAGTGTGCTGAGTGGCAAGCAAGAATTAAAATGTTCCTGCCCAGAAAGAATTTGTTATCTAGTGATTTGATTGGCTAATAAGAATATAAAAATTAATTGAAAGGAAATGCCATTTAATACAGGAATTAAACTGTTTTTCCTTTTCCTACCCCCCACCCCATTCTGTTTAAAATATAAGTAAAACTCAGGAGTCACGGTGCAAGGTTAAGCACAAGCACTTTCACTCACTTGGGGAGAATGTTAATTTCTTTAATCTTTCGGAAACTATTATAGGTTACTGTCATTAAAATTATAAATATTTTAAAATATTTATATGACATTCGAAATGTCATATAAGCTTTTAGCCCATTTTTTATATTTAAGAGAGTTTATAAAAATATGTAAAAGATGTTGTGAAAAAGAGAATATACAATGATACTTATTATGTTTTATTGTCAAAATTTTAGAGTGAACCAGAATGTCTATTAGTAGAATAGATAAAATTGTGATACATTTACTATATGTTCAGTTCAGTCGCTCAAGTCGTGTCCGACTCTTTGAATCGCATGCACGAATCGCAGCATGCCAGGCCTCCTTGTCCATTACCAACTCCCGGAGTTTACCCAAACTCATGTCCATCAAGTCAGTGATGCCATCCAGCCATCTCATCCTCTGTCATTGCCTTCTCCTCCTGCCCCCAATCCTTCCCAGCATCAGGGTCTTTTCCAATGAGTCAACTCTTCACACGAGGTGGCCAAAGTATTGAAGTTTCAGCTTTAACATCAGTCCTTCCAATGAACACCCAGGACTGATATCCGTTAGGATGGACTGGTTGGATCTCCTTGCAGTCCAAGGGACTCTCAGAGTCTTCTCCAACACCACAGTTCAAAAGCACCATTTCTTCTGTGCTCAGCTTTCTTCACCGTCCAACTCTCACATCCATACATGACTACTGGAAAAACCATAGCCTTGACTAAACGGACCTTTGTTGGCAAAGTAATGTCTCTGCTTTTTAATATGCTGTCTAGGTTGGTCATAACTTTCCTTCCAAGGAGTAAGCGTCTTTTAATTTCATGGCTGCAATCACCATCTGCAATGATTTTGGAGCCCCCCAAAAATAAAGTCTGCCACTGTTTCCACTGTTTCCTCATCTATTTCCCATGAAGTGATGGGACCAGACGCCATGATCTTAGTTTCCTGAATGCTGAGCTGTAAGCCAATGTTTTCACTCTCCTCTTTCACTTTCATCAAGAGGCTTTTTAGTTCCTCTTCACTTTCTGCCATCAGGGTGGTGTCATCTGCATATCTGAGGTTATTGATATTTCTCCTGACAATCTTGATTCCAGCTTGTGCTTCCTCCAACCCAGCATTTCTCATGATGTACTCTGCATATAAGTTAAATAAGCAGGGTGACAATATACAGCCTTGATGTACTCCTTTTCCTATTTGGAACCAGTATCACAGCAAAAAAAAATGAATTTGGAAAACCTACCTTAAAGTATAAGAAATTAACATATCTAAGTTTCTTTACTTCCTTCAAGTGAATGCAACCTTCTTTTCCTTTCTTTCATGCTTGTGGGATCTTAGGTCTTTGGCCAGGAATTGAACCCATGCCCCCTGCATTGGAAGCACACCACTGGTTGGCCAGGGAGGGCCCTGCATGCCTCTTGTATGTAGTATTTTGTTTACTGCTCTATCCCCAGAGTCAAGCCCTTGATTTGGAACAAAGTTAAAAAAACAGTTGTTTAATGAATGAATGCATGGATGGATGATAAATGGATGAGTTAATTGGTACTGATTGGGAAGATTCTATCAGAGCTTTTATTTTTAACAATATATTATACTTAAGCAAATTGTTAATAGGGATTATTTTGAAAGAATGGGATTCCGATGAACATTCACTTTCTTCATTATATTTTCATTATTTACAATAACAAGAAAAAAATGAAAGTTAAAAAAAAATCTCATTTGCTGAACCCTTTCCCATCTCTCTCCCATTTTCCAGCCTTCCTGGTTCTACCCTGGGTTTTACCTCAAGTGGATCCTATCCCAGCCCTCCCTCAGGCAGCTCCTCCCTCCTTTTCTCCACCCTTCTTCTTGGCTGGATGAGAAATGCAGATGCCTCCTTTGCAGACAGAGGCCTGTCTATGAAGAGGCAAGGCTGCAAAGTTGCCCTGGAGCACTGAGAGGAAAAGAATGTGCTGAGTGATGATGCCATCCAGGATATTAACAAGGATTTCTAGCCTCAGAAGTGAACAAGGAGAAAATTGTTGGCAGGGATGGAAACACATGGCATGTGCTGAAAGGGTGGAAAATCGTCTGGAAGGAGCAGTGTTGTTTGTTCTCCACTCTCATCCTGGAAAGAACCTGTGCAAGTTCTGTGGCATTGTTGTTTTCAGTCACTAAGTTGTGTCCAACTCTTTGCAACCCCATGGACTGCAGTGCACCAGGCTCCCCTGTCTTCCACTATCTCCCAGAGTTTACTCAATTTCATGTCCATTGAGTCTGTGATGCTATCTAACCATCTCATCCTCTGCTGCCCCCTTCTCCTTTTGCCTTCAATCTTTCCTAGCTTCAGAGTTTTTTCCAATGAGTAGGCTCTTTGCATCAGGTGGTCAAAGTATTGGAGCTTCAGCTTCAGCATCAGTCCTTCCAATGAATATTCAGGGTTGATTTTGTTTGGGATTGACTGGTTTGATCTCCTTACAGTCCAAGGGACTCTCAAGAGTCTTTTCCAGCACCAGAATTCAAAAGCATCAATTCTTTGGCTCTAGCCTTCTCTATGGTCCAACTCTCACATCCATATGTGACTACTGGAAAAACCATAGCTTTAACTACGTGGACATTTGTTGACAATGGTCTCTGCTTTGTGTGGCATGGTTGTTGAGGAAATTATGCCTTCATTCCACTTAATCCATTTATTTATTCTAGGTGGCTGGTTCTCCAGGGACACAGCCCTATCCTCTGGGCAGGTCTTGTTTTTGAAGGTCTGTTTGGCTTATCCTTCCTCCTTAATCCCAGGGTGGCTCTCTTCCATCTTTCTTAGCTGGGCAGGAGTCTAAGACTCTTCCTAAATGTTACCTGTTGTTGCTGTTGCTTAGTCAAGTCCAAATCTTTTGGGAACCTGTTGTAGCCACGCATTTTGGGAAACAAACTCACTCAGAAGGACAATGCAGGTAGTGGAGTGCAGTTTATTACACTGGCAGGCCGAAGGCAGAGTCTTCTCTTAGTCAAGGACCCCGACCAGCATTTGTGAAAATCTTTTATACCCCATGTGTACGTGTCTGAACTCACCACCCCAAATTCCTTGAGACTTACATAAACAAAGGAAGGATAAATACAATCACAATAATCTCATCATTTATGTGTCATGTGTTCAAACAGTTAAACAATTGGCCAATAATCAATAAGCCCGAGGTTACACTCCGATAGGTACAGAAAAATTTATGGCCTGTCCAGAGACAGGGGTGATTATTGTATGTTTTCTCTTAGGCAGTGTGTAACCTGGATATGATCTTCAAGGTTCCCCTGTCCGGCGGGGGTCTTATCCTTTTATTGTCATTTCCATAGGCACTAAGCACAGAGTTTAGAGTCCATTAGAGAGGTAGCCAAGCATGATCAGCATAAACAGGCCTAAGATGGAGTCCAGGTCCTATGAATTCCCTCTTCAACCCACTGACTGTATTCAGCCCTCCAGGCTCCTCTCAACAGGGTCCCTTTTCAAATATGGAAAAAAAGAAGGCAAAGATATAAAACAGGAATTTTGGCACTTCTCCCAGGAATCAAAATTGTCCATAAAGTACTGAGTGGGGGGAGGTGGAGAAGGGGGAAGCAGAAAAAGAAGGAAAAGGAGAGTGGGAAAATGTAGAAAAAAGGAGAATAGATTCTGGAACCTGACTGTGAGCATCTAGGCTGCACTATAAATGTGTGTGTGTGTGTGTGCGTGCGTGTGTTGTGTATGTTAGTTACTCAGTCATGTCTGACTCTTTGCAACCCCATGGAGCCCGCCAGACTCCTCTGTCCATTGGATTTCCCAGGCAAGAATACTGGAGTGGGTTGCCACACCCTTCTCCAGTGAATCTTCCTGACCCAGGGATCAAACCCAGGTCTCCTGCATTGCAGACAGATTCTTTACCCTCTGAGCCACCAGGGAAGCTCATAGATCTATGACCTTGGGCAAGTTACAAGGTCTCAGGGTGGTTATGATGTTAAAGCAATTCATATTACTAAAACAATTAAAAGATTGTTTTTATTGTTTATTTATTGCTGCATTCTCCCTTGGTGAATGAAATCCTCTTTATCTTTAAAGTTTTTATTGCTATTCCCGCTCTCATCCCAGGAGGAAGAAAAAAGACAAATCAGTCTGAGGACATCAGGGCCCAAATATGAAACTCTAAGAGATTTAAAGTTCAGGAACCCTTCTCAAATACTCACAGTTGATGTCCCTGGTATAAGGAGTTAATATTTGCATCTCAGAGAACATAGTACACTCAATAAAGACTTCCCTAGACTAGTTTCCAGATCAAGTAACAAAACTGAAAAATTTCAGAAAAGGAGGACAATTGGGTTGAAATTCAGATACACAGGAGAGGATAGGTGTTTCTTTCCTTCATTACTGTGTTCCAGGCCCCAACAAAATGCCTGTCACATAGTTATTTTACCCATCTTACAAATATTTGAGTGTCTGCTATGTGTCACACATTGTACTAAGTTCTGAAGATAAAACAAGAAAATATTCCTGCCCTTATGGATTTACATTTTGATGAGGAAATCAGTCTATAAACATATGAACAAATAATACATTTCAGAGAGTTATAAGTATTCTGAAGGAAATAGAGCCAAGGAAGGGAAGAAACAGTGCTGAGCTAGCAGATGATATTTAGAAAGAAAAGTTTCTCTGAGAAGGTCACTGTTAAAGCAGATTAGTTGAATAACTGCATGGATTGATACAATCTTTTTATTCCCTCTCATTTAATGAAAGAGATGGGTGGGCCTCCATCAACCAAATTTTGGGAATGACAAAATATTTTAGGAAAACCCTAAATCAGGGTTTAAAGATGATCTGACATAACTGAATGAGTCAAACAAATTCCAAGTTTGAACAGTTCGCTGAAAATCTGTCTTAAAGAATACAAGTTAGTCTACAGGAAGAGGAAATTTCAAAATCTTTTGATGCCATCTCAGCTGCTGGGAATAACTTTTTTCCAGTGAGGGATGGAGGGAAGAACTAAGAGACAGGGATAATAGAGTGGGAAAGTCTAACATACTTCTAACTGAAGATCTGGAAGACAGAGACAGAATATAGTTGAGCAGTATTTTAAATATATATAAATTTGTGTATATATATATATATATATATATATATATATATATATATATATATATATATATGAATTTTCCAGAGTGGATTAATCTAATACTTAGATTCTAGGAGCCTGTTAAATCTCAAAAGATTAATAAAAAATACACATCTAGATGCACCATGAACACTAAAATGCTCACATATTTGAATTCAAGGAAGGAAAAGAAATACAAGCTGTATGGTAGATTAAAAATGGCTACTTTTTTTTTTTATGCTACTTTTTCAATTGAGAGGAGGAGACAATGAGATGAGAGCAGTTTCTCATTTGTAGTTAAGGACCCCCAATTTGTCTTGGCAGGTTCCAGTTTGTCCTGATGCTTCCCTGTTTCACATCCAGGCTTTCTTCCCAACCACTGGCCCTGCTGACTTGTAGGGACTGCTGACCTCGGCCTCCAGAAGCAGAAGTAAAGCAGGTTTCACCATATCTCAATTTTTAAAGGTCTAATCTCTGCAATAAATCTCTTATTCTGTATCATTCATACAGTTAAGCCTTCCTGATCAAACCCTCATTGATATTGCATGTTTTGGATGATCATCAGCCCACGTAAAATTTCAGGTTTCTGTTATTATGCTAGAAGATGCGAACAGCTGCTATTAGGGGTCAACTATTGGTGAGTTTTGCCACATACAATGTCCAAGGAAGAAAACGATAAAGAGTTTTTCACAGTCCCCATTCATTTCACTTTACTCATTTATGTTACTTTTTTTTGGCCTTTGTGGGCATGGAAATGTTTAAATGTAAAGAAATTAATGTAAAATGTTAACAGCTATGGAGACATGGTAAGATTGAAATGCTATGGTCAGCTGAATTATGCCAAAGGGGCTTTTTTTGGTCGTTCCTGATCTCTCTTTCCTTTGCACCCTACATTGACTCCATAAACAATCCACTTTCAGTATAAATACACAATCTGATAATTTTCACCATTTCCACTGTTACTAAAAAGGCACCAATTTCTATTTAATGGAGAAGCGCAACGGTCTTATAATTCATTTCCTTCATTCTGCTTTTGCTCCTGTACATTTTTCTTCTTTTCTCTTTTTATCTTTTTCATGTAAGACCCATGTCATCTTTTAACATAAATTGTTGTTCAATCTAAGTCCTGTCTGACTGTGTGAACTCCATTGACTGCACTACACCAGGCTCCCCTGTCCTCCACAATCTCTCAGAGTTTGCTCACATTCAGGCCTATTGAGTTGGTGATGCCATCTAACCATCTCATTCTCTGCTGCCTGCTTCTCCTTTTGCCTTCAATCTTTCCCGGCATGAAGGTCTTTTCCAGTGAGTCTGCTCTTTGCATTAGGCAGCCAAAGTATTGGAGCTTCAGCTTCAGCATCAATCCTTCCAATGAATATTAAGGGTTGATTTCCTTTAGGATTGACTGGTTTGATTTCCTTGCAGTCCAAGGGATTCTCAAGAGTCTTCTTCAGCACCCCAATTTGAAAGTAGCAATTCTTCAGCGCTTAGCTTTCTTTGTGGTCCAGCTCTCACATACATGATTACTGGAAAAATCATAGTTTTGACTATACAGACCTTTATCGGCAAAGTGATGTCTCTGCTTTTTAATACGCTGTCTAGGTTTGTCATAGCTTTTCTTTCAAGGAGCAAGTGTCTTTTAATTTCATGGCTGCAGCCACCATCCACAGTGATTTTTGAGCCCCCCAAAGTAAAGTCTGTCACTATTTCCATTTTCTCTTCATCTATTTGCCATAAAGTGATGGGACTGCATGCCATGATTTTAGTTTTCTGAATGCTGCGTTTTAAGCCAGCTTTTTCACTCTCCTCTTTCACACTCATCAAAAGACTCTTTAGTTCCTCTTTGCTTTCTGCCATAAGAGTGATGTCATCTGCATATCTGAGGTTATTGATATTTCTCCCAGCAATTTTGATTCCAGCTTGGCCTCATCCTGCCTGGCATTTTACAAGATGTACTCTGCATGTAAGTTAAGTAAGCAGGGTGACAATATACAGCCTTGACGTACTCCTTTCTCAATTTTGAACCAGTCATTGTTCCATGTCTGGTTCTAACTGTTGCTTCTTTACCTGCATACAGGTTTATCAGGAGGCAAGGAAGGTGGTCTGGTCTTCCCATCTCTTGAAGAATTTTCCAGTTTGTTGTGATCTACACAATCAAAGGCTTTAGCATATTCAATGAAGCAGAAGTAGATGCTTTTTTGGAAAACTCTTGCTTTTTCTATGATCCAATAAATTGATGCATGTTTTTTCCTGGTTCTTCCATTGTATATGTGTGCATGTTTTTCAGAGCTGAATGGCTTGTGGGATCTTAGTTCTCTAACCAGGGAATGAACCCCTGACTCCTGCAGTGGAAAGACTGAGTCCTAACCACTGGACCACCAGGGAATTCCCTTTTAAAATTTTTATTTCTTTGAATTAAAAAAAAAATTAAAATATACAAATTTTTTGGAAGGGGAATTTTTTTTTTGAATTTCTACATTTCTTGCATTGCAGCCAGAAAATGAGATCAGTATATATTTACTTTGGTATTTGTTGACCTTCCTCTTTGGCTTAATTTATAGTTAATTTTTATAAATATTACATTGTTACATGCATGTTTGAAATGAGAGTGTTTTGTTATTTGGGTACAGAATTACATATGAAAGCTACATACATACAGTTCATTCACTCACTGTATTACTCAAAATTTTATATCATAATTATTTTGCCTGCTTGCTCTATCAGTTTCTTAGAGAGTTTTATTAAATGCTATTATGTTGGTAGATGTTTTTCTTTCTCCTTTTAATCCTATTTTTGTTTTATATATTTTGAGTCTTTGTTTAAAGGTTATACTTTTCTAGAAATTAATAAAAATAGCTCTCAGCCTCCCTCTCTCTCTCTCCAAGTCTCCCAGGTGGCCTGTGTGTTAAGATATTCCACAAGAGAGACTTTCATTATTTCACTGCATGTGCTGCTCAATCCTCTCTCCAATTTCTAATTCATACCTGGTCTGAGAGTGTGCTCTTGACTAAGAAGATATGAGCATTTTTCCATAGGAGACCAGGACAGAGGCAGAGACTCTGATGCAAAAGGAACCACAAGAAAGGTGGCCAAGCAAGGTGAGGGAGAGACACAAAGATGGTAGTAGAAAGTAGTGAGATGCATTCTGAACTGAGACAGACCAAGAGCAGAGGAGTGAGACAAGATGAAGGGGCTTGAGGGACCAATGGAGGGTTGGCAATTCTTGGCTGTGCTAGGAATAGTATTTGGACAGAGAAAGTAATGTATAATTTTAAAAACCTGAAACATAAAAGAGAGGTGGAGGATAGGTAACACACAAGATCCTGGGACAACTGAATTATAGACAAAAAAAAAAAACTTGCTCCCATTGTTTGCTTCTCATTAGGTTTTAAACCCTGTGCCAGTGTGTATAAGTACATATTCTTATGGAACCCCTCCACTAATACGTGAGATTACCCCCACTTCGCTGATTATATCATTGAATCTCAGAGAACTGAAGTGAGTTGAGACTAGTTCTCTTGTCTTTGACATTACAGAAATAAATTTAGAGAAATGGAAGGGTAAGATGGAAAGCAGGGAATTAAGTCATAAGTCATAAGTTCCAATACCTTGGCCAGCTGATCCTGATACTGGGAAAGATTGAGGACAGGAAGAAAAGGGGATGACAGAGGATAAGATGGTTGGATAGCACCACCAGTTCAATGGACTTGAGTTTGAGCAAACTCCAGGAGATAGTGAAGGACAGGGAAGCCTGGTGTGCGACAGTCCAAGAGGTCACAAAGAATCAGACATGACTTAGTGACTAAAAAACAACAACAATACCATGAAAAGATTATCACAATAAGTTTAGTAAACATCCATCATCTCATGTAAATGCAAACTTAAAGAAATAGAAAGTTTTATTTTCTTGCAGTGAGAACTCTTAGGATTTACTCATTTAACGACTTTCGGATATAATATACAGCAATATTCAGTAGATTTATTATGTTGTATGCTGCATCCCTGAGAAGCACAGAATTTACTCAGTCTGGAAGATTCTGTTTTAGTCAATTCACCAGTTTAGTTTGTGTAAATTTCATTATTTTTCGTATAACCTCAGCAATTTCAATAGATAAATCATTCTTCATTATTTGTGCAAACTTATGAAAATAATCAGATGACATCTTTAAAAATATACCAATTGTTATCGAGTTTCCCTTACTTCTGTGTTTAGCAGCATCACTCTAAACCACTGTAGAACAGCACAATTTCCTTAAAATTCTGGATATTTTATTAAAAAAAATCTTTTAAAATTCGAGACTAAACTGGTAAAATCAGAGAATTCCTTATCAGACAGAAATGTCAAATAATCATAGAACTAAGTAGAGAAGTAAGTGAAGCATTAGAATCAAAACTTTCCATAGTGATGTCTGGTGATCCCTGGTGGTCTGGAGTGTGGATTTCAATAGATTATGTGTTCTGGGGGATAGGAATCTGGGGTTCCTAGCAGGTCCTGGGGTAAGATCTAAAATCCCCCACGTTGAGCAAAACCCCAAAAAGGACAGCCCCCTCAGAAAGGAGAGCCGAGAAATATCTGTCCTGAAGACTGAGATGGTGAGTGTGGAAGCTGTGCAAATCTTGCTCTGGATGTCAAACATTATGCTAGTGCTAGTGCCTAGTTGATCACTTATGTCCTACTCTTTGTGAACTTTTGGACTGTAGCCCACCAGGCTCCTCTGTCCATGGAATCTTCAAGGGATCTTCCCTACCCAGGGGATTAAACCATCGTCTCCTGTCCTATACAAAACATAATAGAGGTTCAAATATGAAGGTCTGCCCTTAGGCAAAGTTGAAGACTTTCCTCGCTGGTAGAACAAGAACAAGGCGACAGTTCTTGTTTTTGGATGGATCATGGATGTGTGACACAGTCCAATTTTTAACCCAGATTTGAACAGGAGAATGGCCACTTGGCTCAGGTAGAAGTAAATGAAGTGTTTGGTTTCATGTGTCACATGAATACCACCATGTGGTGCCAGCTGGGGTTGTACTTCTTGTCAAACTCCTTCTTGATATGGGCTGCAATGTCCTTCTCTATATTTAAAATGGGCCATAATTGATATGTCTCTTAGGTATCTGGCAGAAATACATGCAAAAAACTTTTCAAGTGCTTTAATGCAGACCTCAAAGATTTACCACAGATAAAATTCAAGGAATCCAAGTTCAGATACAGTTAAGACAGTTGGGAAATACTTCAGGTGTATTCAGTTCAGTTCAGTTGCTCAGATGTGTCCAACTTTTTGTGACCCCATGAACCACAGCACGCCAGGCATCCCTGTCCATCACCAACTGCCGGAGTCCACACAAACCCATGTCCGTTGAGTCGGTGATGACACCCAACCATCTCATCCTCTGTCGTCCCCTTCTCCTCCTGCCCTCAATCTTTCCCAGCATCAGGGTCTTTTCAAATGAGTCAGCTCTTCACATCAGGTGGCCAAAGTATTGGAGTTTCAGCTTCAACATTAGTCCTTTCAATGAACACCCAGGACTGATCTCCTTTAGGATGGACTGGTTGGATCTCCTTGCAGTCCAAGGGACTCTCAAGAGTCTTCTCCAACACCACTATTCAAAAGCGTCAATTCTTTGGCGCTCAGCTTTCTTCACAGTCCAACTCTCACATCCATACATGACTACTGGAAAAACCATAACCTTGACTAAACGGACCTTTGTTGGCAAAGTAATGTCTCTGCTTTTTAATATGCTGTCTAGGTTGGTCATAACTTTCCTTTCAAGGAGTAAGCGTCTTTTAATTTCATGGCTGCAATCACCATCTGCAGTGATTTTGGAGCCCAGAAAAATAAAGTCTGCCACTGTTTCCACTGTTTCCCCAACTATTTGCCATGAAGTGATGGGACCAGATGCCATGATCTTAGTTTTCTGAATGTTGAGCTTTAAGCCAACTTTTTCACTCTCCTTTTTCACTTTCATCAAGATGCCCTTTAGTTCTTCTTCACTTTCTGCCATAAGGGTGGTGTCATCTGCATATGTGAGGTTATTGATATTTCTCCTGGCAATCTTGATTCCACCTTGTGCTTCCTCCAGCCCAGCGTTTCTCATGATGTACTCTGCATGTAGGTTAAATAAGCAGGGTTACAATATACAGCCTTGACATACTCCTTTTCCTATTTGGAACCAGTCTGTTGTTCCATGTCCAGTTCTAACTGTTGCTTCCTGACCTGCATACAGGTTTCTCAAGTGTATTAATTAGCATTAATTATTATGGTAACAGCACACAAAATATTTAACATTTTTGAGAAATAAACTTCTCTTTTCTAAGAGCTTTAAAAATATTTGTTTTTAATTGATTCATAATTGCTTTACAATATTGGTTTGATTTCTGTCGTACAACATGAATTAACCATAGGTGTTTGTATGTCCCCTCTGTCTTGAATTTTCTAAGAGTTTTTTAAATTAGAAATTTATGTTGAATGTTTGAAATAAACCATAAATTTTAAAATATTCTCTAGGCTTTTCAGAAAGATGACACAAATCATGTCTTTCAATTTTTTCCAAGTTATTTTTCTCACTTGATCATAGTTCACCTAATAAGAGTAGCATAACTTTGTGACAGATTTTTTTTGTTCATTCTTTTTACATTAAAGTGCTGGATTTATATTGGGAGCAATATTAGAACATTTATATAACATTTTCTCTGAACAGTACTTGTATGTGGTGAGGACTGTTCTAAGCACTTTACACCTATTAACTTAGTGCTCATAATAACCAAATATTAATAGTTGTTACTCTTATTAGCTCCATTATAAAGAAAGAAAATGAAGAAAGAAGTCGCTCAGTTGTGTCTGACTCTTTGTGACCCCATGGACTGTAGCCTACCAGGCTCCTCTGTCCATGGGATTTTCCAGGCAAGAGTACTGGAGTGGGTTGCCATTCCCTTCTCCAGGGGATCTTCCCGACCCAGGGATCAAACCTGGGTATCCTGCATTGCAGGCAGATGCTTTACCTTCTGAGCCACCAGGGAAGCCCCATCTTCATCATATAGATGAGGAAAAGGAATCTCAAAGAGTTATGCAAGGATCACTCAGCTACTAAGTCTTCAAACACAGACTGACTGGCTTCAAAGTTACATTCTGGACCCCTATGCTACACTGCATTTCAGAAAGATCTTCCATGACTACATCTAAATTCAGTTCAGTTCAGTTGCTCAGTCGTGTCCAACTCTTTGCGGCCCCATAGACTGCAGCATTCCAGGCTTTCCTGTCCATCACCAACTCAGAGCTTATTCAAACTCATGTCCATCGAGTTGGTGATGCCATCCAACCATCTCATCCTCTGTTGTCCCCTTCTCCTCTCACTTTCAATCTTTCGCAGCAGATTTAACATCTAAATTAGGATCCCTTTTATTTGATAGTACTCTTTTTTTTTCCTCCTGTAAGTTAGTACAATTTAAAATTATCAATTAATTTTTCAATTAGTTTAATATCTGTCTCCTTTAGTCTCTTTCTCTTTGAGAGCAGGAACCATTTCTTGCCATTTCCCTGTATATACCCAGTGCCTAACACAGTAGACTCAATAGTAGATGTTCAGTAACTAGTTGAGTAAATGAATGGAAGCATAAAAGGTAACTAAGAAAAATGTTTTCTTCATGGAGTAATGACTCCATTGTGTGGAATTTGAGAATATTGTCCAAAAAAATATCTTTTTTTTTTTTTTTTAACAAGATAGGTTTCATAGCATTGATTCTCCTATTTCCTGGGCTTGTATTAGATAGAGGCTTTGCTGTTGTTTGACTGGTCTTTTTGAGATTTTTAGAGCTATAGGAAAGCACCGCCTCTTCAAGCCAGGCTTTCCCTTACTAGATTTGCTTGCTGAAATGAATTGTGTAATTAGGTGAATAGCAGGTATCAGCTTAAGTCCAGAGCTCGCTTGATTCTACCTTGCAAAAAGGTAAAGCATAGATCCATTAATAAGCTCTTGGTTCTGAATGATCACTCTGGCACATCCAGAGCCCCTTCCATGCAGCGTTCTACTATCTAAGAGGTCTGTCGTGGCAGTACCGTACTCACCATCACATATTCCTTCCAGTGTATAATGACTAAAATAGAAATTGTGTACAGAAATAGACTCTGCCCTACAATCACACACCAGGAGAGAGTAAATTGCACTCCATTCTAAATCCTAAATTTTACTGGTATAATGTTTTGCACATATTGTTGTTCAGTGGCCAAGTCGTGTCCCACTCCCTGCCACCTCATCCCTGTCCTTCACTATTCCCTGGAGTTTGTTCAAATTAGTCGATGATGCCATCTAATCATCTCATCTTTTGTTGACTTCTTTATCCTGCATCAGGGTGTTTTCCAATGAGTCAGCTCTTCGCACATACAACCTGTAATAATTATTTTTAAAATACCAATATGTTAAATAGAACTACGTCTCTAATCTACCTATTATGGGCAGTTCATTTTATGAAGTTAGTATAACCTTGCTATTTAAACTAGAAATGGACAAAAAGAAAAGTAAAAATTTTAAGCCAGTATGATTATAGTTGGAGGTTATATATACCGAGCCTGTTTTTTCCCCCGTTTAATCTAGGTCCAACTCTGTTTCTATTACACTAACCATCAACAAGAGAGACGCAGGAGGTCTAAACCTAGCGAGAGCCGCTCCTTCCCCAAGATTTTATGGTCCTCGGGTTACTCTCGCCACTGGGAACTCTATGGTCCCGGGGCGGGCTGGGAGGCCCGCGTTTTAAAACCGTGGCGGGAAGATGGCGGCCGCGTTGGTCGCCCCTGTCAGTTTTTCCCGAGCGGGAGGGTGCTGGGACTCTGCGTTTTCCTGAATGGCAGAGAAGATTTCGCGATGAATATAACGCGCTGGAGTGGGAAACAGCGACGTTCAGCATCAGACTTAGACTCCTCTTTGGGAAGCGGCGTTGACAGCAGTGACAGCCCCTTGCTTCTTTCCGGGCCGGTGCTGAGCCCACCTCCGGGCCTGGGACGCAGCTTGAAGGATCGCGGGCGCCGGCCGGCCGGAGCTACAGGTACTCCCACGCACTCCGTGGGCAGCTCAGCCGGGCTACTGGTCGCGAGGTGTCCTTTCGGCGCGGAGCTCGCTCGTTTGCAGGGCCCGCTCGGCTCCTACTCCCTTTCTGTTTGTGACTCCGGCCCTGAGCGGCATGTCACTTTCTGTTGACAAGGAAGAGCTTTTAGTCCTTGTTCAGAGACCTTCTGGTATTAGTCTTCAAGTGGTTTCTGGGTTTTTATTTTTTCGACATTTATTTACAGAAACAACTTACTAGATGGCCAAATCGCATCACCTGTAAGGGATTCACGCCTAATAATGCCCGTACTCCTTAGAGATACTTATATTGGATGTGTTTTATGGCAGGCTATATATAACACGTAGGAATTCCAAAACTCAGTGGAAGGCTAATTGCTGAAGTCTTAACGTTAACACTAACGACGTCCTTCCTTTTTTTTTGTTTTTTTCCCTAAAAGGGGAATGCAAGCAGACGTTTCCTGATGATCAAATAGACAAGCTGCTGCTGGCAAATTGGGGACTTCCTACAGCGGTTCTGGAGAAATATCACAGTTTTGGTGTAAAAAGGATGTTTGAATGGCAGGCAGAGTGCCTTTTGCTTGGACAAGTCCTGGAAGGAAAGAATTTAGTCTATTCAGGTATTCAAATTTGTGCAAATTAATTTCTGTACCATTTTTAAGACATTATGAATGTAAAGAATGCTCTACTGAGGTAAGGCAGTTGAAATTTATAACTAGAGAAAGTCTTAAAATATATGAAAAGCAGAGTTTCATCATATGCATACCTAAGTTATGAAAATCCCATTATATGGTGGGGTGGGTAAAAATAAAACCCCTACAGTTTAAAGGGGGTTATCTGTTTGCCTTTCCTCTCAACAAACATACATCCCAGTGTGAGCATGCAGTATGAGATGTAAATGTGTTCTTCCCACAGTTGATCTCAGTTGCCTTTCAGTGTGTGAACATTTTACAATACATATCTATTTATAAGTTGACCTGCTCATACAGGTGTGTATAGCATAATATACTATGTATATATGTGCGTGTAATAATATACCTTATGAAAGGTTATATGGGCTTTGAAGAGTAGTTTTGACTTATAAAACTTTTAACCATCTGTCTTTAGAATACTGACTTTAGAATCTAATCACTTGGTAAGATGTACTTGGTTTGTATCAGTTTTCTCCGAAGTTGTGAGTTATCCAGATTTTTCATTATGGCTGCCAAAAATAGCTAGGAAATTTACTATTAACAGATATAAATTCTCAATGGTTATGATGAGTTTGAATAAACTCCGGGAGATAGTGAAGGACAGGGAAGCTTGGTGTGTTGCAGGTCCCGAGGTCCCGAAGAGTGTGACACGACTTGGTGACTGAACAAGATACAGGTTCAGGCTATTTACTGGCTACGTAACCTTGCAGATTACTTGAGAGAGAGAGGGAGTGAGAGCGCACACAGAAAGCATGAGTGCCTGGTTGTGGGCTTAGAAAAGTTTTTGACACATAGGAAATACTCTGTAACTGCTAGTGGCAGTTAGTGGTAGTTGTAGAATGCCCTGACATTTGCAATTGCTTAAATACTTGGGTGTCATTCATAACTCTGGTCACCAACTTGCATAAATTTATCACCGGGTCCAGTGTCTGTTACCTCAAATATCTTGATTCTGACCAATACTGTTTGTTGTTGGGTGCATTACCTAGTTTACTATCATCTTCTAGATAATGCAATAGCTTTGTAACTAGTTAATCTTTTCCTTCTGCTCTTCCTTTGCTTCTGCAGCCAGAGTGAGCTCTGTAAAGTACAATTATGAATTTGTCACTCCTTTTCACGTTCACCTAACTCACTAATCACTCTCCATTGTTTTCAGGATAAATTTCTTACATGGTAAGATTATAAAACATTTTTTCTTGTGTCACTTTCATGTCTCTTTTATTCCCCTACTTGTGGCAACCTATTCCAGTATTCTTGCCTGGGAAATCCCATGGACAGAGGAGCCTGGCAGGGCTACAGTCCATGGGGTCGCAAGAGTCAGACACGACTGACCGACTAAACCTACCTACCTACTTGTACTTTTTGCTTCAGACATTAAATTACCATCTTCTGAATATACCAGGTTTTCCTTTAGACCTTTGCACATGCTGTTTTTTCTGCTTGAGATTCCTTTCTTTTTCCCTTTTTCGCTCCTTTGAAGTTCTGTTTCCTTTCCATAAATCCTTACAGCTCTTCTCCTTCAACGTTTATCATAGCTTCTATCACAATGTATTTAAGCTGTTTATTTCCTCACAGCAGGGCTTTTAACTATTCAGCACTTAAAGGATCTTTACGTGTAAGCTAGGTACTCAGTAATATTCATCATTTATTGCTGATATAAAGATTTATTTGTCTCTATTTTCATTGGGCAAGTATTCAGAAAGCTGTGTTAAAGTTGGGCATTTCAGGGTTATAAAGGTTTCAAATGATAGGTGGTGGCGGTTTAGTTGCTAAGGTTGTGTTCTACTCTTGCAACCCCGTGGACTAATCCTCCAGTCTCCTCTCTTCATGGGATTTCCCAGGTAAAATACTGGAGCGGGTTGCCATTCCCTCCTCCAGGGGATCTTCCCAACCCAGGGATCAAACCCACATCTCCTGCATTGGCAGGTGGGTCCTTTACCACTGAGCCACCAGGGAAGCCCTAATGATAGTTTGTTGTTGTTGTCCAGTTAGCCTTGGGCATTTGGTCACTGGATATGATTTAAAGCATTTATTAATACACTGTATCAAATATTACTCACTTTTGTGATGATCTTGTGGAATAACATCTTTTAGCTCCTACAAGTGCTGGGAAGACTCTGGTTGCTGAGCTACTTATTTTGAAGCGGGTCTTGGAAATGCGGAAGAAAGCTCTTTTTATTCTGCCCTTTGTCTCTGTGGCTAAAGAGAAGAAATACTATCTCCAGGTAATTTTTTTTTTTTTTTTTACGAAGTTTGAAATTGTGAAAGGCCTATTATTGGTAGCTTTGGCTTTACTCATTTGAAATAGAATTGTAAAAGTGATTGGAAAATAAAATTTCTTTTATTGCATCTCAATCCATGGGGTTACAAGAGAGTAGTACATGACTTAGCAACTAAATGCCAACAATATAGCTTTAAAAGTTGACCATTTATGAGAGGAAACTTTAAAATTACTGCATAAAAGAGAAAGGACAGTTAAATCAAGAGTAATTGGTGAAAACTATATAAAAACTTACAAATATTCCTCAGAAAATAGAGTGCTTTAATTAGCTTATAAATGTGCAGATTAAGAATCAACATCTTAAGTGAATAGTAGGACTAAGCTGACGCATGGAAAGGAAGTATGTTTGAGGAAGCATATCCCATCCTAATTGAGGGAATATTTGGGAACATTAGAGGATGAAGAACAAGATCCATTGGTGCTTATGTACAGCTCCAGTTGTGTGTTCTGTTCTGCTATTCTGCAAAAATGAATAGTAGCAGTATACATTTGTGTGATACGTGGTCTTTAAGGCAATTTCACAAGTATAATACTTCATTAAATAAAATAAAATTTATTCTGATTTCTGCAGTGAAAAAATGTGCTTTTGGAATGTCAAGATTATTGTACTGGTAATCCAAAAAATCTGAGTTCTAGTCCCAGTTTTGCCACTGACTGTGTCTTCAGGCCAGACATGTAATACGCTGGATTAAATTTTTCATTGGTAAAATGAAACTATAGGATTAACTATGGGTTAACTCAGTAAATACTCAGAAACATTTTATTGAATGAATAGCTCTAAAATTCAGTGGTTCTATAAATTTTTTTAACGTTATTTCAGAGACCAAATAGCCAACAAAGCTGGTTCTACATGGTAACATCTTTTCAACTTAGACCAAAGTAGGAAAATGATGTAAGGATCCTTTTTATTGAGAAGGTATGTTAGTTAAAAGTTAAGCTAAAAACAAAAAACAAAAACCCACTGCATTTGATTTTTGAAATCCTTTCTTTTGTTATATAAAAAAACTAGTTTTTAGAGAGATAATGAAAATATTTTCCTCATGAAGTATAAATTTGTTTCTGAACATATTATTACATTAGTGTTAAAGAAAGAACTAGTTTCTTGCTTGTTTATTAGATAAATATGTTAGTGCTTAAGGTAATTTTTGTTTTCTTCTGTAAGGCTCTTCTATAAGGAGCTCATAGAACTCATTAAGCATGCCATTTTATTCAGCTCTGTCTTACTAGAAAATCTCTGTACTGAGTTTTGTCAATTCTAAATCTTATTTTTAGTGTTTGATTCTAAAAGGAACCAGTGTGCCCTGACCAGGAATAAGTAACAGTTGTCTGATAAAAATCTTTTGATACTTATATCTATGCTTGGGGAAAGAACCAATTCAATATTCATAAATTTTCAACTCTTTTCCGTTTTACTCAAATCAGAGTCTATTTCAGGAAGTAGGAATAAAAGTAGATGGTTATATGGGCAGTACCTCTCCAACAAGGCATTTCTCTTCTTTGGATATTGCTGTCTGCACAATTGAGAGAGCCAATGGTCTGATCAATCGCCTCATAGAGGAAAATAAGATGGATCTTTTAGGTAAGGAAATAAGTGTATACTTTCTCTGTTTTTGATAGAATGGAGTGGAGCTATTATGATTTCTGTATATCTTATGTTTTATTCTAATGTCTGTCATCTTCTGGAGGTAGGAATTGGCATCGATAATGTTAGGAACTCTGTTAAAAAAAGTTTTGCATCCTGCTGATGTTATTGACTCTACTTACTTATATTTTTGCACTTTACAAAACATAAAGATTATCTTTGAGTCCTCAAGACATTTCTCATTGCTTCTTTCCTGACTAAAATTTACCAGGAATAGAAGGAAATATATTCGATCTCTGCAATTAGTGTATATGTATTCATCATCATATTCTGGTACTATGGTATCTGGATCAGGCCTGGACCCAGAGACTACCATTTAGCAGGCAGATGGTAGGGAGCTACAGAAATTAGCACTGTATTTGAGCTTGGGACTGTTCTGTCTTAATCCTTTTTTTTTTTTTAACCACTTGGGAAAGCTTACTCTGTAGAGGTAGCAACAGGAAGAGAATGGTTTTAACAGCAGTGGAAATTGCAAGAATATCAGTTAGTTATTCATGTTATCTTGGTGAACTCAAATGGTAAAATTAGGGTAGGATAGAGGTGGGGAGTGAAATAAAAAATTAGTTAGACATGGGCTTTGCTCTATCAAGCTTAGAGAGAGGAATCACATTCATCAGTTTGTATCAGAATTGTCAGATTGTTTTGTATCAGGTTAAGTGTTATATCCAGTACACTTAGCACAGTGCCTGGCACACTAAATAGAATAAGTATTTTTTGGATGGATGAATGAATGAATTCTGAAATAACTCATCATACAATATGATTTTGAAATAGCTTACTGAAGAAGAACATCATGTGTCATTAGGAAATAGTCTGAAAGATCTGTATTTTCGTAGGGGGATTTGGGCTGGCTCAGAGGACACCAGTGCACACGTAAATTAAAATGTTTAATTAAATGAGGCATTGGTTGATAACTAGATTTTTGGTAATTCTTGAGCATTATTCCAAGTACATAGACTAGTTTCTCCAAGTAGAGGAGAAGGGAATTATTATATTTATGTTTGATAGTAGGGTGAGTCACTAGTCTACCATAATCAAACAAAAACATCCCCTTAAAATCATTTATTGCTTCTTGATCTGATTCTGTTTTCTTATGCACTTGCTAACGTCAGTATGGTTTCTCTGGTTGTTTTCCCCGTAGAAAAGTCAATCCACTGAGTAATTTTCAAGGATGTCTTTGATTTTCTTTGTACATGTATTTTACAAGGTTGCCAATTAAGAAGCATCTGAATTTTGTATTACCTGCAAAGTACTGTGATAACAAGTATTTATAGTACAAGATTAAGATACTCAGTCCTTCAAAATTCTTAGAATTGTGAGATTCTATAAAACCTAGTATCTGGAAAATCTCTTTAGGAATGGTGGTTGTGGATGAATTACATATGCTGGGAGACTCTCACCGAGGGTATCTGCTGGAGCTTTTGCTGACCAAGATTTGCTATATTACTCAGAAATCAGCATCTTGGTAAGTACTTGAAATAGTTAAGTTCTTGAGAGTCCAAACAATGTTGAGAAAGTGCAAAAGTGTTTAATAAATAGATGTTAAATACATAAAATGAGGGTAATACTTATTTAGAACAAACTCGTACAAAAGTTTATTTTTTTTCGAAAAGAAGTACTTAAGTCTGGGAGTGATTTTAGATTATTTTGGTAGAATAATTTGATTATTTTCTAAAATGAAAACATTCTTAAATTTTTGCTCACATTTATGGTATTTTTAAAATCCAGTTTTTGTATTGTTAACTATACACACATCTTATGTAAGTAGTCAATGCTAATTATGAAAAATAGCATTTCTTTGTCCCCTACTTCCAAAGGTACCTATTTTCAACTCCTACTGCTTTTTAAAAATTTGACTTACAGTGATATCTCTAAACATAGTTACTTAAGTTTTTAGTTTTACACATTATATATTGACTTTACTATGGAAAATGAAGATCTAGCTCTTTTTTATATTCTTTACTCACCCCACCCAATTTCCTCCTCTACGCTCCTTAGTTTTTCTTTATCCTCTGATTATATTCCCATTCTCCAGATATGTTTATGTCCTAATTTTGCTTAATTCAATACTCAGTGTTACCCTATTATGACTGTATAAGGGCCATTATCAATGAGCCATGTGGTATTATTATTTTTACTTTCTAGATAACTTTTTGTTTTCTCTGAAATTAATAAATGTCTTTTCTTTGATGGCTTAGTTTTCTATGAACTTATCACTGATTCATCTCCAGCTTCTTCCCACTTTTGTAAATTTCCATCCAATATGTTTCAACACATTTGCTATTCTGCCAAATTCATTTTCTTGAAGAAGTTTCTCCTAAAGTCTCCTGGGTTGTTCCAACTTAGTCTATCTATGTGCTGATAGCAGTTATAAAATCTCTTTTTGTTAGTATCATTCATTCCCATAGCTGTTTGCTTGAGTCACAGACCCCTTTTTTGTGATCACATATATTTCTCTTGATTTACTTTCCAGTTTTAGTGGGGATATCTTACAGGAAGTTCTACTTTATTTAAGTGTATAGGCTATAATGGGTATAAATTTTTAAAAAATTAGCATCTCTGAAAATGCCTTACAATTATTTCATAGATTTTCCAGGTACAAAAGTCAAGAAAATCTAAATACTATTCTAATACTAATAAAATCTAAATACTTTTCTTTCAGAGTTTTTAAGATAGTACTTTGTTTTTCTCATTACTGTTGAGAAATCCAGTACCATGCTTATCCTTCATTCTTTTTATAAATTTAAAAAATTTTCTCTGAAAGGTTTTAAGACCTCCTTTTTTTCCTGAGTATTGTGAAATATCACTGATGTATCTTTGTGTTGGGTTTGTTTTCTAACATTGGGGCGGGTACTCAGTAGATGCTTTTAATCTAGGAGTTCTTGTCTTTCAGTTTGTGAGACTTCAACACATCTTGTACAGTAGGCGAGAAACATACAGATTATCATCTATATCCCAAATTAGTAGTGATATAGAAGATATGACTAATACAATCAGCAAATTTGACCTGATGGATATGTGTAGAATAATTACAAAAGATAAGCAGGATATATATTCTTTTTAGTTACATATGAAACATTTATAAAAAAAATCTGTATGCTGAAACAAATATGTTAAAGGATTTAAGCTATTTAAAATATAACCTATGACAGCAGTCCAATTAAGCCAGAAGTAAGTATAAGAAAAACATAACTAAAAGATACCCACATGTCTAGACATTAATAGACACATTTTGACCCATTTTGGAGTTAAAAAAAATAATCACAAAAGAAACAGGAAGATAGTTTGGAATTGGAGTATAATAAAAATACCTCCTAATAATCACAAATATATAATATGTATTATATATTATGTATAATATATGTATTATATAATATATGTATATATATATGTATATGTATACATATATATGTATTATAATATATATGTATTATATATGTATTATAATATATATTATAATATATATTAATATTATAATATATATAACATCCATTATATATTATATTATAATATATTATTATATTTAATATATTAATATTATTAATATATTAATTATTAATATTATATATTAATATATAATATATGTATTATAATATATGTTAATATTATAATATAATATATATAATATACATTATATATTATATATAATATACATTATATATTATATAGTATATATATTATAATATATTATTATATTATTTATAATATAATATATTATGTATAATATAATATATTTAAAAAAATAATCACAAAAGAAACAGGAAGATAGTTTGGAATTGGAGTATAATAAAAATACCTCCTAATAAAATGTGTGAAATGCAGCTAGAATTGTTTTTAAAGGGAAATTGACAATATAGAGTGTGTATATTATTAAAGAAGAGAGATTGGAAAATTAATGACTTATCCATCTCTAAAACTTAAAAAAAGAGTAGTAAAATAGTCTTACAGAGAGTGGAAGGAAGTGAATAAGAAAGACCAGAGTAAAAATGAATGAAAGAGGAAAGTCATCCTGAACATTAAAAAAAATCTACAAATCAATGAGAAAAACTAATATATCTAATTATATAATATATAATCTAATATATATATAATATAAAATTATAATATACATTATATATAATAATTATATATTATATATAATATTATCTATTTATTTGTAATATTTATATTATTATAATATATTAATATATGTAATATATTAATATATATTATTATATAGTATACATAATTTATAATATATATGAACATATATATTATATGTATATTATATATATTTATATATAATTATATATATTATAATATATAAATATATAATATATATTATAAATATAATAAATATATATAATAAATATAAATATATAGTATATGTTATATACTATATATCATAATATAATATATATTATATATCATATATATCATATATATTATATATTATATATTATATATTATGTATTATATTGTGTATATATTATGTATATATTATATATACAATGTGTAATATATATATTATAATATATTTATTATATATAATATATATTATATATTATTATATATATAATATATAACATATATATATTATATATAATATATGCTTATAAATAATATATTATATATAATATATATAATATATATTATATATTATGTATATATTTTGTATATATGTATATATTATGTATATATAATGTATATATAATATAATACATGTATATATTATGTATATATAACATATAATATAATACATTATATAATATATAATGTATATTATATATTATATATTATGTATAATATGTATTATATATTATGTATAATATATGTAATATGTAGATATATATAATATATAATATAATATATGTAATATATTATATATATTATGTATTGTATATTATATATACTATAGATATATAATATGTACAATATATTATACATATTATATATAATATAATATATATATTATGTTATATATTTATATTATAGTTATATAAGTATATATAATATGTTATATTATATAGTATATAAAATATACTATATTATATATAATATAAAAGTATATATATATTATATATAATATAATATTCAATGGGTAAGGAATAATGAGATAATGAAAAAACAAAAATAAGCAAGTGGGACCTAATTAAACTCAAAAGCTTTGAACAACAAAGAAAACCATAGACAAAATGAAAAGTCACAGAATGGAAGAAAATATTTGAGAACGAAGTGACTGACATGGGTTTAATCTCCAAAATAGATAGCTCATGCAGCTCAATACCATAAAAACAACAACCCAATCAAAAAATGAGCAAAAGATCTAAATAGACATTTCTACAAAGAAGATCAGTGGAACAGATTAGAAAGCCCAGAAATGAGCCCTTACTAATTGTTTTTTTGAGTTATCTGTTTTGTTTATTGATTGATTGATTTTTGTTCTGGGTCTTTGTTGTGGCACATGGGCTGTTTGTTCCTGCATGCAGACTTCTAGTTATGGTGGCTTCTCCTGTTGCAGAGCGTGGGCTCTAGAGCATGGGCAATGAGCTCATATTTATATGGGAAATTAACCTATGACATAGGCAAGAATATACAATGGAGAAAAGACAGCCTTTTCAGTAAATAGTGTTGGTAAAACTGGACTCCTCTCACACCATGCACAAAAATACATTCAAAATGGATTAAAGACTTAAGACCTGAAACTATAAAACTTCTGGAAGAGAACATAGGCAGTATGCTCTTTGTGTTTGTGAATGTCCAGGAGTCTCTGGCGGAGGTGTTGGTTGGCGGTGGCCTGCCGCAGGATTAGGGCACTGAGTGTAACAGTGCCTGCATGGGACCTTTTGAAGGAGGTCTCCGTTATCTTCATTACCTCCACCATAGTTTGGCCTCAGGTCAAATAACAGAGAGGGAACAGAGCCCTGCCCTCCAACAGAAAATTGGAATAAAGATTTACTGAGCATGGCCCCACCCATCAAAACAAGACCCAATTTACCCCTCAGTCAGTCTCTCCCATCAGGAAGCTTCCCTAAGCCTCTTATCCTTCTCCATCAGAGGGCAGATGGACTGAAAACCACAATCACAGAAAACTAACCAATCTGATCACATGGACCACACACAGCCTTGTCTAACTCAATGAAACTGTGAGCCATACCTTGTAGAGCCACCCAAGATGGACGGGTCATGGTGGAGAGTTCTGACAAAACATGGTCTACTGGAGAAGGGAATGGCAAACCACTTCAGTATTCTTGCCTTGAGAACCCTGTGAACAGTATGAAAAGGCAAAAAGATAGGACATTGAAAGATGAACTCCCCAGGTTCCTAAATGCCCAATATGCTACTGGAGATTAGTGGGGAACTAACTCCAGAAAGAATGAAGAGAAAGTCAAAGCAAAAACGACGCCCAATTGTGGATGTGACTGGTGATGGAAGTAAGGTCCGATGCTGTAAAGAGCAATATTGCATAATAACCTGGAATGTTAGGTCCATGAATCAAGGCAAATTGGAAGTGGTCAAACAGGAGATGGCAAGAGTGAACATCGACGTTTTAGGAATCAGTGAACTGAAATGGACTGGAATGGGTGAATTTAACTCAGGTGACCATTATATCTGGGCAAGAGTACCTTAGAAGAAATGGAGTAGCCATCATAGTCAACAAGAGTCCGAAATGCAGTACTTGGATGCAATCTCAAAAACGACAGAATGACCTCTGGTTGTTTTGAAGGCAAATCATTTAATATCAGTAATTCAAGTCTATGCCCCGACCAATAATGCTGAAGAAGCTGAAGTTGAATGGTTCTATGAAGACCTACAAGACCTTCTAGAACTAACACTCAAAAGAGATGTCCTTTTCATTATAGGGGATGGAATGCAAAAGTAGGAAGTCAAGAAATACCCGGAATAATGGGCAAATTTGGCCTTGGAGTACAGAATGAAGCAGATCAAAGGCTAACAGAGTTTGGCCAAGAGAACTCACTGGTCGTAGCAAACACCCTCTTCCAACAACACAAGACAAGACTCTACACATGGACATCACCAGATGGTCAATCCTGAAATCAGATTGATTATATTCTTTGCAGCCAAAGATGGAGAAGCTTTATACAGTCAGCAAAAACAAGACCAGGAGCTGACTGTGACTCACATCATGAACTCCTTATTGCCAAATTCAGACTGAAATTGAAGAAAGTAGGGAAAACCACTAGACCACTCAAGTATGACCTAAATCAAATCACTTACGACTATACAGTGGAAGTGACAAATAGGTTCAAGGGATTAAATCTGATAGAGTGCCTGAAAAACTATGGATGGAGGTTCATGACATTGTACAGGAGGCTGTAATCAGTACCATCCCCAAGAAAAGAAATGCAAAAAGGCAAAATGGTTGTCTGAGGAGGCCTTACAAACAGCTATGAAAAGAAGAGAAGTGAAAGGCAAAGGAGAAAAGGAAAGATATACCCATTTGAATGCAGAGTTCCAAAGAATGGCAAGGAGAGATGAGAAAGCATTCCTCAGTGATCAGTGCAAAGAAATAGAGGAAAACAACAGAATGGGAAAGACTAGAGATCTCTTCAAGAAAATCAGAGATACCAAGGGAACATTTCATGCAAAGATGGGATCAATAAAAGACAGAAATGGTATGGACCTAACAGAAGCAGAAGATATTAGGAAGAAGTGGCAAGAATACACAGAAGAACTATGCAAAAAAGATCTTCACGACTCAGATAATCATGATGATGTGATCACTCACCTAGAGCCAGACAACCTGGAATGCGAAGTCAAGTGGGCCTTAGCATCACTACGAACAAAGCTAGTGGAGGTTAAGGAATACCAGTTGAGCTCTTTCAAATCCTAAAAGACGATGCTTTGAAAGTGTTGCACTCAATATGCCAGCAAATTTGGAAAACTTGGAGGCCACAGGACTGGAAAAGGTCAGTTTTCATTCCGATCCCAAAGAAAGGCAGTGCCAAAGAATGCTCAAACTACTGTACAATTGCAGTCATCTCACACACTAGCAAATTAATGCTCAAAATTCTCCAAGCCAGGCTTCAACAGTACGTGAACCGTGAACTTCCAGATGTTCAGGCTGGATTTAGAAAAAGCAGAGGAACCAGAGATCAAATTGCCAACATCCATTGGATCATTGAAAAAGGAAGAGAGTTCCAGAAAAACATCTGCTTTATATGCCAAAGCCTTTGACTGTGTGGATCACAACAAACTGTGGAAAGTTCTTAAAGAGATGGGAATACCAGACCACCTGACCTGCCTCCTGAGATATCTGAATGCAGGTCAAGAAGCAACAGTTAGAACTGGACATGGAACAACAGACTGGTTCCAAATTGGGAAAGGAGTACATCAAGGCTGTATATTGTCACCCTGCTTATTTAACTTATATGCAGAGCACATCATGAGAAATGTTGAGCTGGATGAAGCACAAGGTGGAATCAAGATTACCAGGAGAAATATCAGTAACCTCAGATATGCAGATGACACCAACCTTAGGGCAGAAAGTGAAGAAGAACTAAAGAGCCTCTTGATGAAAGTGAGAAAGTTGGCTTAAAACTCAGCATTCAGGAAACTAAGATCATGGCATCCAGTCCCATCACTTCATGGCAAATAGATGGGGAAACAGTGGAAGCAGTGTCAGACTTTATTTTTTGGGGTTCCAAAATCACTGCAAATGGTGACTGCAGCCATGAAATTAAGAGACATTTGCTCCTTGGAAGAAAAGCTATGACTAACCTAGACAGCTTATTAAAAAGCAGAGACATTACTTTGCCAACAAAGGTCCGTCTAGTCAAAGCTGTGGTTTTTCAAGTAATCATGTATGGATGTGAGGGCTGGACTATAAAGAAAGCTGAGCTCCGAAGAATTGATGCTTTTTAACTGTGGTGTTGGAGGAGAATCTTGAGAGTCCCTTGGACAGCAAGGAGATCCAACCAGTCCATCCTAAAGGCAATCAGTCCTGAATATTGATTGGAAGGCCTGATGCTGAAGCTGAAACTCCAATACTTTGGCCCCCTGATGCGAAGTACTGACTCCTTAGAAAAGACCCTGATGCTGGGAAAGATTGAAGGTGGAAGGAGAAGGGGATGACAGAGGATGAGATGGTTAGATGGCATCACCGACTCAATGGACTTGAGTTTGAGTAAACTCCGGGAGTTGGTGATGGACAGGGAGGCCTGACGTGCTGCAGTCCATGGGGTTGCAAAGAGTCGGACATGAGTGAGTTACTGAACTGACTGAACTGATGCTCTTTGATGTTGATTTTTATCAACATAATATTTTTAGGATATGTTTCCTCAGGCAAGGGAAAGAAAAGTAAAAATAAGCAAGTGGGATTATGTCAAGCTATAATAAAAAGTTTTGCACAGTGAAGGAAACTTTCAGCAAAACGAAAAGGCTGTATACTGAATGAACGATCTTTGCAAATGATGTATCCCATAAGGCATTAATATCCAGGATATATGAAGAACTCATATAACTCAACATAAAAAAAATCTGGTTAAGAAATGGACAGAGGGTATGAATAGACATTTTTCCAAAGAAGACATACAGATGGTCAACAGGCACATGAGAAGTTGCTCTCCATCACTAATCCTTAGTGAATGACAAGTCAAAACCCTGAGATACCACCGCACATCTGTCAGCATGACTTATCAAAATAGACATCAAAAGACAAATGTGTCAAGGATGTGGAGAAAAGGGAAACCTTGTGCACTTTTGGTGGGAATATAAATTGGTACAGCCACTATGGGGAAACAGTATGGCAAACAGTATGGCAATTCTTCAAAATATTAAACACAGGACTGCCATATGATCCAGCAATTCTACTCTTGGGTGTTTATCTGAAGAAAACAAAAACACTTGAAAAAGATGTGTGCACACCTAGGTTTAATGCAGCATTATTTACAATAGCTAAGATATGGAAGCAACCTAAGTGCCCATCAATAGATGAATGGTATATTTATATGTAGTGAAATATTATTCAGCCATAAGAAAGAAGGAAATTCTGCCATTTGCTACAACATGGATGGACATGGAGGTTAGGACAGAGAAAGACAAATACAGTATGATTTTATTTATATATGTAATCTAAAAAAAGAACAAACAGTAGTTTGACATTAATAAAATTGAATATAATATATGGCCCAACAGTTTTACTCCTAGGTATATACTCTATAGAAATTTATGCACATTTGTACCAAATGACATGCCAAGAATATTGTTAGCACTATTTGAAATTAATACTAAATGTCTTTTAACATCATTTTCATTTATTTTTCGCAGCCAGGCAGATTTAGTCATTCCTTTGTCTAATGCCGTGCAGATTGTTGGCATGAGTGCTACTCTTCCAAATTTGGAGCTTGTGGCTTCCTGGTTGAATGCTGAACTCTACCACACTGACTTTCGCCCTGTACCACTGCTGGAATCCGTAAAAATTGGAAATTCAATTTATGACTCTTCAATGAAGCTTGTGAGGGAATTTCAACCCATGCTGCAAGTGAAGGTAAGTCATTTTTTGTTCAGTTGCTAAGTCATGTCCAACTCTTGTGACCCCAGGGACTGCAGCATGCCAGGCTTCCCTGTCCTTCATTGTCTCCCATAGTTTGCTCAAACTCATGTCCATTGAATTGGTGATGCCATCCAACCATCTCATTCTCTGTTGCCCCCTTCTCCTGCCTTCCATGTTTCCCATCATCAGGGTCTTTTCCAATAGATCAGCTCTTTGCCTCAGGTGGCCAGTGTATTGGAGCTTCAGCGTCAGTTCTTCCAATGAATATTCAGAGTTGATTTCCTTTAGGATTGACTGGTTTGATCTCCTTGCTGTCCAAGTTTCTCTCCAGAGTCTTCTCCAGCACCACAATTCAAAAGCATCAACTCTTCGGTGCTCAACCTTCTTTATGGTCCAGCTCTCACGTGTGTACATGACTACTGGAAAAACCGTAGCTTTGACTATACGGACCTTTGTTGGCAAAGTGATGTCTCTGCTTTTTTTTTTAATTTATTTTTTTATTGAAGGATAATTACTTTACAGAATTTTGTTGTTTTCTGTCAAACCTCAACATGAATCAGCCATTGGTATAAATATCCCCTCCCTTTTGAACCTCCCTCCCATCTCCCTTCCCATTCCACCCCTCTAGGTTGATACACTGTCTAGGTTTGTCATAGCTTTTCTCCCAAGGAGCAAGCATCTTTTAATTTCATGTCTGTGGTCACTGTCCACAGTAATTTTTTTACCACCTGTACTATTGTGTTTGATTGCATTTTCTAGCAACTTGTTAACAATTTTTGAGTTAAGCTGGAGGTTGCAAAGTGGCTGGATGTGCCTTACATATCCATTAGAAGGATTCCTGTTGTTAACCTAGTTGGTTTCATGAAAGAATTGGTGATGTTGTTGACAGAGGAAATGTAGTTGTCTTCAATTTAAATATAATCATTTCCTATAAGTGCAAGTAATAAAATTTTGTAGATTTTTCTTTTTAACTGGGAAAGATTTTCTTATGGCTTTGTTTACATTAATGTGGAAAATTGACCTTTTATTAAGTGATATATTTACAATATGTGCTCTGCTTGATTGCTTCAGTTGTGTTTGACTCTTTGTGACCCCATGTATATGATAATAGAAAAAACATTTTTGGGGGTCAGAAAGACCTATTTCTGATACCTTATATAGGGATACTTGATATGGCTGTGATAATAGTTGAATCACATAACTTCTCCATAGTATCTTCATCTATAAAATGGGATATAATATTTGTCTTTAGTGTTTTAAGAATGAAATTTGATTTTAAAAAATTGCCTAGCATCTAGAAAGTGGTTGATAAATACACTTTAAAACATTTAGTTCAGAGTATTTTTCTAGGCCTAATTCTTCAGTCCTGAAGTTAAAGGACTGAATCTGGTATGCTGCTGCTGGTATGAGGCATCTATTTTTAATGCAGATCTGTGCCTCTGAATACTGAAATAGTTAAGGATAAGTTTAGAACTGGAAATAGGACTAAATTCCTGTGTTTTAGTACCCTCATAGGTGTATTTGTAGCTTCTGCATGCCTGGTATTTAATGTTATTTAGTTGCTTTGCTCTGTACTCCCAAATTTCATTTGACTGTGCCTTGGTTACCTCAATAAATATATCAGTAAACAAAGTCATTTATTCTCCTGTTAATCTTCATCATTACCATGTCTCTGCCTCCACCCTATTTAAATCAGTTTCAACTCTTACTTGGATCTATGCTTAAATCAAAAGCTAATCATCTAGTTAAAATGAACATCAGATCATGTAACCATTCTTCTCAAAAATTTGTGATGGTTCCCATTTCATGTGGAATGAAGTCAACATCTTTAAAGTAGCCTACAAGCCATATATGATCTGTCCCACTCCTTTACCCTGACTTCAGTTTCTATATTCCTTACTTCCTCCATAGCCTCTTTGCTATTCTGTATAATATGCCAAGAAATCTCCCACTTCAGATTCTGTTTATATGGAATACTTTCCCCTCTAGGCATCAGTAGGGTTTACTCTTTGACCTTTGGACCTTTACTCAAAAGTCACTTTCTCAGACCTTCCCTGGCCACTTTATTGAAATTACAGTGTTCTCTCATTCCTGGTTTCTGTTTTCCCTGTTTTATTTCTCTCCTTTGCACTTTGAGCATATTTTTTGTTTTACTTATCTTGTTTTTATTTGTTTCTTCCTACTAGAGTAGAAACGTTCTGAGGGCAGAGCTTCTTTTCTGCTTTATTCTCCATCCCCAGTGCCTTGAATAATATATGTACGTGCTAAGTTGCTTCAGTATTGTCTGACACTCTTGTGACCCCATGGACTGTAGCCCGCCAAGGCTCCCCTGTCATGGGATTCTCCAGGCAAGAATAGTGGAGTGGGTTGCCATTCCCTTCTCCAGGCGATCGTCCTGACCCAGGGATCTAACCTGCGCCTCTTACATACCCTGCATTGGCAGGCTGGTTCGTTACCACTAGTGCCACCTGGAAAGCCCATGATAATATATGGCACCCAGTAAATAATTGCTTAATGAGTGAATGTATTGATGAATTAATATAGTTACACACACCAGCCTTCCAGTTTTGGTCACCACTGGAGTGTTTACAAATGCTGTTTGTTCTGCTTGAAATGGGTTCCCTGTTCCTTAGGTACCTTTTATTAAGATAATGTTTCTCCTTCTTCATCAGTTTCTCAGGGAAACTTTTTTCTTTCTTCCAGATCTCTCAGGTTTATGTCAAATGTAAGGCTGCAAAACACCACAAAATTCTCTTTGGTAGTACATATTATGATTGTATTTTACTTTTGTTTGTTTAGTACTTTATTGTTTCCCCATTGAGGCCCAAACCCCTTAAAGATAGTACCTTGGCTATCTTTTACTCACCATTATATCCCTATTACCTTTGGGTTGGAGGTCAGTAAATGTTAGTTGAATGAATATAAAAGATTTCCTACTCACGTTGCATCATAAGGAGGTTTATTTTCTTTTCTCTTTTCTGTTTTTTCTTTGTTTTATTACTGAATTTGTAACTGATTTTTATCATGCTTTTGAGTAGAAAAACCTTGCCATTCAAGCAAAATGAGTGACTTTAAACTGATATGAAAATGTTTTGAAAGTATCACTAGAATGGCTACTTCTCTTTCTTTTTTAGGGAGATGAGGATCATGTTGTTAGTTTATGTTATGAGACCATTCGTGATAACCATTCAGTATTACTTTTCTGTCCATCGAAGAAATGGTGTGAGAAGCTGGCATATACCATTGCCCGTGAGTTTTACAGTCTGCACCATCAAGCTGAGGGTAAGTTAGTGATGGAAAGGAAAGGAAGTGATGAAAGGAAAGCCTCCATTCTTAGGACATTTGCTTGAAAGTAATGTTAATAATTATATTAGCAAAGCATGGTTCTTTTCATCATTGCCACCACCTGGATGGATCCTTTGTAAAAGTATGTTTTTGTGACTAATCATCTCCTTATCCTCCTTATAGATAACATGTATACACATTCAGACTAATCTGCAGAATTTCAGTATATTGAATTTATACAGGTATATACTAAGGTTCTTGATTTAGGATCCATGGGCTTTGAAAAGTTGACTTCAAAGCCCCTAAATTGTATAAGAAACTTCACATATACACATTTTTTCTGGGGAAAGTAGTCATATCTTTTTTATATTTCCAAGCTGTTACTCTAAAGAGAATCATGCATACACACACACACTATACACATGTAGTTTAAAATCAACTTTATTGAGGTATAATTTGTCTTGAATAAAATGTGCCTCCTTGAAGTGTATAACTTAATGAATTTTAACAAATGTGTTCACCTGTTTAACTCCTCACTGTGATCAACGTACAGAACATTCCTGTCACTCCAAAATGTTCTCTTTTGATTTCTCTCTCCTCCCTCCATCCCCAGCTTCAGGCAACCAGTCATATATTTTCTGTCACTCTAGATTAGTTGTGCCTTTTCTAAGAATTTCATATAGTAAATGAAGTCATTGTATGTGTCTTTTGTATCTGGCTTCTTTCACTCAGCATGATATTTTTAAGATTCATCCAGATTGTTACTTTTATCAACTCGTTTCTTTTTTATTGCTGAGTATTGATCTATGCATATTGCTATAACCATTAGTGTATATTTTTACTCACTCTGGGATGAGTAGTGTTCCCTCACCACACTAGATTATGGGCCCTTGGGATCAAAGATAAGTGCAGGGAAGACAGGGACAGTTCTGGTTACAGAACATTAGGATATTTTATGACTTGGTTATGTTGGTGGCATCTTGAGGATAGGTAATGGATATCTCAGGCCTAGCTTCAATTAGTAAACTTTGCCTGAAGTTTATATTAGTAGACTTTGGTCCAATATTATAATATCTCTTCTAGTTCTCTCTTAATCAATGCTTTCTTACTATGCCAGCTTATATTTTTTTGTGGCAACTATGATAACTTATATTCCTTAATGACCAGAAACATTATTTATATTCTTTGCATGAGCTTCTTTTGATTTATAGTAGTGGTTTCCAAATCCTAGGACTTGAACTGGAATCTGGGCTATGATGAACTTTTCACTAGAAAAGTAAAGACAAGGTAGCACATTTTTCATAAAGATGATGTTTAAATTTTGAAATTATCCTACTAATTTTTTTATGTTAAAATTACTTTTCTTTTTAATAAGGGAACAATGATAATTAAAAAAAAATTTTAATTGTTTTTAGAGAAGTAAAAAATTGGCAACCCTCTGTGGTCCTCAGAATTTTAGCAGAAGTTTACCTAAAAGATTTAAAAATATATAAAATATAAGATATAATCTATGAGAAACTTTACTAGTTCGGAAATCCAAAGTCTAAGTTATTTTTAAAGAAAATATAGTTCTTGCATCTAAAAAAACCTTCTGGGGAAGTTATACATAGAGGCAAAAAAGAGAGAGTAACATATTATTAATTACCACATTGGTACCAAAAAGGCTAGAAGAATTGTCACACAGAACTAAGCTCCTATGTGATTCTGACACTGCTGGTTTGGTGGGGGCACACGTTAAGCAAGGATTTTGATTTTAGGCTCTGAGTGATGGTATTTGTAATTTTCTTTCAGCTGGTTCTTTTGATCTCCTCCTGTGGGCTTGATCTCAACCTAACAGAGTGGTCCTAAACTTTGGTACACATTAGAATTACCTAGGGAGATTTAAAAATAATTATGTCCAGGTTTCATCACATCATGGAATCCAGGGGTGAGAGCCAGACATCAATATTTTAAAAATATATCCAGGTGATTATTAAGTAGTTTCAGAACCATTGCCTTTTGTCATGACTCAGGCAGATAGCAGTAAAAGAGGTCCAAGGGAAGGTGAACAGTGTTGACAGTTTTTTTGTGACAGGATTGCTAAGATCATCTGAACTTCCACCAGTGATGCTGGAACAAAAGGGCCTCCTAGAAGTGATGGATCAGTTAAAACGTTTGCCTTCAGGATTGGACTCTGTATTACAAAAAACTGTGCCCTGGGGAGTAGCATTTCATCATGCAGGTATCCGTATATTTAATATGTTATTATGAAGCCCCCTCCAAAAATACTTATAATTTCTTTATTTTTATATTTTATTTGCATTTGATTTCTCACTAGCCACACTTAATACTCTTAAATTTCCTTTTAAGACATTGTGTGATTAAGATTAAACAGGAGTAAAACACGTGCAGGTTTATGTACTTATCTGTATGGTATATAAGTACTAGATAACAAGCTTTTTTGATACCACTGGGGATGTGAATTCTAAAGTGATTATATTTCTATACTTTGTTTCCTTAAAACTTAGGTTGAAGTGGTACTTGCTAGCCTAATTTTATGCCACTCTGAATATTTCCTTTTATCTCTAGGGGTATTTGTAATAGTCTTACAAATATATCAAAATCGAATTAATTTTAGAATTTGTCATATTGTATTTTGAAATAATTACAAATGTTGAAAACCTCATACCTAGGTTGTCAAAATTGCAAGGATTATGACAGTCAGTGAATTAAATAACTTCTTTCAGGGAGTGATCTGTCCATGTTGATGTGTGCTAAGGATATGATTAAAAATATATAGTTTCTACTATTAGGAACTTAACCTTTTTAGTTTATTTAAAAATTTTATCATGCTATATAAAAATAAATTTAAAAAATATATATCTACATACAAACACATAAAAATATTTTCATTGTATATAAACTATAATGCATGCTAATAAAGTGAATATTGGTGGACCCACCACTTAATTTACAAATTAAGAACCCAAATTCTCTTGACTTTTTAAAAAAATAAAATAAAAAATAAGCAAGATAAGTGTATATTCTGTTTGCTGTTTTTTCTTTACTCATGTATTTGTCCTTCAGACATTTATTTATGTGCCTGACCACTGTGTTGGATAGACCATCAGATACTGTCTTGAGTAAAGCGTGTCTGTACCTTCAGGGTGTTCTTTTCTAGAGCAGGTTTCAGCAAACTACAGTCTGCTGGTCAAATCCAGCTGTTTTTGTAAATAAAGTTTTATTGGAATACAGTCTTGCCCATTTGTTTTATGGCTGTTCCATGTGACAATGGCAGAGTTGATTAGTTGCAACAGAGATCATCTGTCCTGCAAAATCTAAAATGTTTACAGATAAAGTTTGACAGCCCCTGGTCTAGAAGAAGATAGAACTATACTAGGGTTGGCAGATTATACTCTTAAATTGGTAGACTGTGATTACTTCTTTGTTTACAGTCATAACAGTAGCTTAAAAAAATCTTTAGAGGGTTGTATCAGATTCTCAGGTCCATTTGTAAGTGATCAAGTGTAATGTGTTCCTCATATGTTTATAAATATATGCTATTATAATTTCTTCTTTTTAGGTCTTACTTTTGAGGAGAGAGATATCATTGAAGGAGCCTTCCGTCAAGGTCAGATTCGAGTCTTGGCAGCAACTTCTACTCTTTCATCTGGTGTGAATTTACCTGCACGTCGTGTAATCATTAGAACTCCTATTTTCAGCGGTAGACTTCTAGATATTCTTACTTATAAGCAGATGGTTGGTCGTGCTGGCAGGAAAGGAGTAGACACAGTAGGTAAGTGAGTTTGAATTTTATGATAATGTTGCTGAAGGATAGTGTCAGTCTACTTGAAATTGAATAGCAACCTATTGCTCATCATGTTATATGTCTTTGTTATCCAAAACTAATGTCATCCTTTTGGATTTACTTAATATTTATATAGAGTATAACTTAAAATCTTCATATCATCAACTATTGGTTTTCTAGTAATGTAGAATAAAGATTTTCTTTTGTGTTATATACAGTGAAATGATTCAGTATTATGTTTATCAGATGGCATCACATTAGCTGGAAGATGACTTTTAATTTCCAGTACCATCTGCTGTTTTGTGCTAATGAAGGGATTGATTTTTATGGTTATTAATTCTTTTTAGGTGTCTAGTATTAGAGTTTAACTAGGGATTCTGAGAGCTGGGAAGTACTCTCTCACACTTTTGAAATAGGAACTTCGTGTACCCTCTTCCTCTTTCTAAATTGGTGCTGACTCTGAAAACACATTTTCAATTTTTTGTATCAGCAAGTAGTGATAATATTGCCAGCAGTGTAAACAAAACTTTTTTTCTTAAGTAGTAGGAAAAAGACTTGTTTAAATTAAATATCAAGACGGCAGCAAATATTCTTGCTGCTATATTATTCTGGGTATGACTAAATTGTTGAGTCTTCTAATATTTAAGAACTTTGAGAAGAATGTTCTCTGTCACACTTTCTTTTAGTTTGTTTTTCCATGTTCAAGCAATAGCATTTCTATCTTGTGGTATAAGATGGCAACTGCAGTCTCTGTTATCACATCTGCATTTCAGCCATCTGGGTAGAGAGATGAGGTAATAAAGGGCACATCTTGCCCTTTAAGGACACTTCCCAGAAGTTACACATAGTATTTGTTCTTATATACAATTGGCCAGAATGTAGTCACATGTTTATATTCCCCAGCTACAGGAAAGCTGATGAATATAATCTAGCTGAGTGGTCATCAGTTCAGCTAACATTTAGAGGTTTTATTAAAGGAAGAATGAAGGAGTGAAGTTGCTCAGTCATGTCCGACTCTTTGCGACCCTATGGGCTGTAGCTTACAAGGCTCCTCTGTCCATGGAATTTTCCAGGCAAGAGTACTGGAGTGGGTTGCCATTTCCTTCTCCAGGAAATCTTCCCGACCCAGGGATTGAACCTGGGTCTCCCACATTGCAGGCAGATGCTTTACCTTCTGAGCCACCAGGGAAGCCCAAAGGAAGAATGAGAGAATGGCTGTTAGGGGCAACTATCAGTCTCAGTCCTAGTAGCAAATGATTGATCTGTCTATAATCTCTGAGGGCCATTGGTCTTTTAATCAAAGTTTGTTGATTAAAAAAGCCTTGTAACTCATTAGATTTCTATTACTAGAGTCATCAAAGAAGTTTATCCTGCTTCTGTCTCTTACTTTAGCTACAAAATATGTACATTTGACCTAAATCAATCCCTTATGTTATACAGTAAAAGTGACAAATAGATTCAAGGGATTAGATCTGATAGGTGCCTGAAGAACTATGGACGGAGGTTCGTGACATTGTACAGGGGGCAGTGACCAGGACCGTCTCCAAGAAAAGAAATGCAAAAAGGCAAAATGGTTGTCTGAGGAGGCCTTACAAATAGCTGAGAAAAGAAGAGAAGCGAAAGGCAAAGGAGAAAAGGAAAGATATATCCATTTGAATGCAGAGTTCCGAAGAATAGCAAGGAGAGATAAGAAAGTCTTCCTCAGTGATCAGTGCAAAGAAATAGAGGAAAACAATAGAATGGGAAAGACTAGAGATCTCTTCAAGAATGTTAGAGATACCAAGGGAACATTTCATGCAAAGATGGGATCAATAAAGGACAGAAATAGTATGGACCTAACAGAAGCAGAAGAGGTTAAGAAGAGGTGGCAAGAATACACAAAAGAACTGTACAAAAAATATCTTCATAACCTAGATAATCATGATGGTGTGATCACTCACCTAGAGCCAGACATCCTAGAATGCGAAGAAAAGCGAGCCTTAGGAAGCATCACTACGAACAAAGCTAGTCGAGGTGATGGAATTCCAGTTAAGCTCTTTCAAATCCTAAAAGATGATGCTTTGAAAGTGCTGCACTAAATATGCCAGCAAATTTGGAAAACTCAGCAGTGGCCACAGGACTGGATAAGGTCAGTTTTCATTCCAATCCCAAAGAAAGGCAGTGCCAAAGAATGCACAAACTACTGCACAACTGTAGTCATCTCACACGCTAGCAAATTAATGCTCAAAATTCTCTCAGCCAGGCTTCAACAGTACATGAACTGTGAATTTCCAGACGTTCAAGCTGAGTTTAGAAAAGGCAGAGGAACCAGAGATCAAATTGCCAACATCCGCTGGATCATTGAAAAAGGAAGAGAGTTCCAGAAAAACATCTGCTTTATATGCCGAAACCTTTGACTGTGTGGATCACCACAAACTGTGGAAAGTTCATAAAGAGATGGGAATACCAGAACACCTGACCTACCTCCTGAGATATCTGTATGCAGGTCAAGAAACAACAGTTAGAACTGGACATGGAACAACAGACTGGATCCAAGTCTGGAAAGGAGTACATCAAGTCTGTATATTGTCACCCTGCTTATTTAACTTATATGCAGAGCACATCATGAGAAATGTTGGGCTGGATGAAGCACAAGCTGGAATCAAGATTATCAGGAGAAATATCAATAACCTCAGATATGCAGATGATACCACCCTTATAGAAGAAAGTGAAGAAGAACTAAAGAGCCTCTTGATGAAAGTGAAAGAGGAAAGTGAAAAAGTTGGCTTAAAACTCAGCATTCAGGAAACTAAGATCATGACATCTGGTCCCATCACTTCATGGCAAATAGATGGGGAAACAGTGTCAGACTTTATTTTTTTGGGTTCCAAAATCACTGCCGATGGTGACTGCAGCCTTGAAATTAAAAGACACTTGCTCCTTGGAAGAAAAGCTATGACCAACCTAGACAGCATATTAAAAAGCAGAGGTCCGTCTAGTCAAAGCTATGGTTTTTCCAGTAGTCATGTATGGATGTGAGAGTTGGACTATAAAGAAAGCTGAGCCCTGAAGAATTGATGGTTTTGAACTGTGGTGTTGGAGAAGACTCTTGAGAGTCCCTTGGACTGCAAGGAGATCCAACCAGTCTATCCTAAAGGAAATCAGTCCTGCATATTTATTGAAAGGATTGATGATGAAACCGAAACTCCAATACTTTGGCCACCTGACGCAAAGAACTGACTCATTTGAAAAGACCCCAATGCTGGGAAGGATTGAAGGCAGGAGGAGAAGGAGACGACAGAGGATGAGATGGTTGGATGGCATCACTGACTCTTTGGACATGAGTTTGAGTAAGCTCCAAGTGTTGGTGATGGACAGGGAAGTTTGACATGCTGCAGTCCATGGGGTCGCAAAGAGTAGGACACAACTGAGCGACTGAACTGAACTGATGCAGATTACATTTACGTGTTTAAAAAGGTAGACGAAGAGACTAAGACATTCCAATCTCATTTTTAACTGCCTCCTTCTACCCTTGATTTCTCAGTTAGACTCAACTCTGGAGAGTGTTGTGTCAGTTCATTTTATACAGATACTCTTCTCTGAAACACAGAGGGTCTTTAAGATAATGTAGAAGATAAAGAGGTTTTGTTTGCCTTGCTACATTCTTAGCTCGTGCTTATCTTTCTCATGAAGAAGAATGATTGGAATGTTGGCAGCCTGGATTAATATCAAGCAGTACATCAGATAACATTTAAACAAAGCTGAAGTATACCACAACAACTTTGTTTTTGACGTCTTAGAAACTTCTGAGATTTTGACTTTGCGTAGTGCTCCATTTCAGGGCTTCCAATGGTAAAGAATCCACCTGCCAATGTAGTAGACTAAGGTTTGATCCCTGGGTTTGGGAAGATTCCACAGAGAAGGAAATGGCAAGATCCCCTGGAGAAGGAGATGGAAACCCAATCCAACATTCTTGTCTGGGAAATCCTGTGGATAGAGGAGCCTGGTGGGCTACAGTCCATGGTGTCGCAAAAGAGTTGGGCACAACTTAGCAGCTAAAGAAGAACAATGACATTGCTTCATTTCAGGATGACATATGGCTTGCTCAGAATTTAAGTGTGCAAATAAAGGGTTTCGTGTCAACCATGAAGATTTAAATACCTGTCATGGTGTTTGGACTATGTAGCATCTTTGTAACTTCTGTGCATTTTATAAATGATATTAATGCTTCCTGGTGTTTTATTTAGATGACTGTTTAACCTTTCTGTGGATTTCTTGGAATCTTCCAATGTAGGATGATGGTGCTTTGTGCCAAAAGAGTGATTTACAAGTTAAATGGTTTGTAGATCTATCTATATCAAGTCTATGCATGATTTGATTCAAATTGACTTCTCTATTATGAAGTGGATACAGCATCCCTAGGCAAGTGAGAACAGGAGCTAGAAATATATATTGGCATTATTTTTGGCATTTTCATAAATCTTGGTTATCCTGAAAAGTGGTTATCTATTTTGTTGAAGAATCAAAGCCTAGAAGAGCTTTACACAGGTCAAAGTGGTTTTTAACCTATTGCTAATGCTAGTTGATCCATTTTCTAGATAGTTTTTTTGTTTTAAGCTAGGCTATTTTATAGTTAGTGTCAGGTGGTATATTCACTTCTCTTTGTTTTGATGGTACCTAATGTTTTTTGTAATTGTATTTGGGATAAATAACCAACGGTTATCAAGTTTATAATTCCTTACATTTTTCCTATCTTGATTCTTAATTTGGCAGTCAGTGTTGGGGAAGCATCATTTATATTTTCTCTCTGCCTAGGTGATAAGAATAGTCCATCACAATCTACTTTTATTTTTATTGTTCTGTAATGCAAGTGGCCTTCATTTTGCCTCTTGAACATCTTATTTACTGCTTCTTTTCCCCTACTATTGAATTCATTTGGGAAAAAAAGGGTTTTCTCTGGTCTTAATTGTTGTAGTAAGTGTTTATGTTTTTATAAATTGTTTATTTGTATATGTTTTTAATTAATAAGTGCTTTCACATATTTTTGTCCATTTGACCGTCTCAGTAACCTAAAGCATTTAAATTAGTGAGTTTTATATTGTGATTTTTAGGTATCTAGTAATATTTTTGATTTTGTATTATCATCATGTATACCTGTTAATGGAGCTCAGGTTTGGCTGTTCGCTGCACGATAGGCCAATAAAGTCAAGTGACAAGGTGTTGAGTCAAGGAAAGTGACCTTATTCGAAACCAGCTAACTGTGAAGGAGAAGAATATGGACTAGTGTCCTTAAAAACGATCTTAATATCTTGGTGCAGGCAAAGGGCTTTTTAAAGTCAGTGTGAGGAGAGGGGCTTTAGGGTGAATGAGCAGCTTCGGCACAGTTCTCAGATTGGTTAGCATCAAGGTGAAATTTCAAGCATCACCAATTTTCTGGGTTCAGCTGGTTGGGGTCTATGTACTTGTAGTCAGCAGTTTTTATCTGGGAGTCTACTTCTTATAAAACAGCTTAGGAATATGTGTCAGACCTTTTATCTATACCTTTCAAGGAACTGAGAGTTCAGTGACTCTGCTTTGTAGCTGGTTTATACTCTAAATTGTTAGCAGTTTCCCAGGCCAACAGTTATTCTTTGTTTTTACATCTTCACATTTACTAATCATTAACTCTTCAGCCAGCCTTTTGAGACTCAAGGGAGGCCTGGGAGACTAAAGACCTATGGACTCAGTTGTGTACAGCTCTTTGTGGCCCCATGGACTCTAGCCTGCCAGGTTCCTCTCTCCATGGAATTTTCCAGGCAAGAATACTATAGTTTGGTGACATTCCCTTCTCCAGGGGATCTTCCTGACCCAGGGATTGAACCTGTGTCTCTTGTGTCTCCTGTGTTGGCAGGCAGATTCTTTACCACTAGCAGCACCTGGAAAGACTAAAGCAAAAGCTTTTTACTTCAAAGGACAGGGACACAGGAGATAGTGTGCAGTTTCACAACTAGTAATAATTTGCATATACATTTTCCCTTATAGTTTTCAGAATATCTATTACTATTACATACTTAATTATTCAATGATAATAGTTAGTACTGTAGGGAAAGAAAAAAAAAAAAAACCTTTTCTTTTACCCTCTTAGGTTCTATGCCTTGTGCTTGCAAGTTAAACTGACAAATTACAGAGTAACAGGAAAAAAAGCCATACATATTTGAGTCGATGTTTAATTTTTTACATACATGTTGTCCTTAATTGAAATAAAAATCCAAAGAAGCAGTTAGATGCTGGGGGTTTATGTATCCTTTTACCAGAGAGTGATAAATTGTAGAGAAGTGACAAGACAAAGGAAAAGGGGTTGGTCATAGTTGAAAAAGACATGTGTACCCCAGTGTTCATTGCAGCACTATTTATAATAGCTAGGACGTGTAATCCACTTAGATGTCCATCAAGAGATGAATGGATAAAGAAGTTGTGGTACTTGTATACAATGAAATATTACTTAGCCATAAAAGGAATGCACTTGAGTCCGTTCTAATGAGATGAATGAACCTAGCTCCTTCAATACAGATTGAACCTTCAATACAGATTGAAGTTAAGTCACAGAAAAAATATTATATATTAATATGTATATATGAAATCTAGAAAAATGGTATTGATGAACCTATTTGCAGGGCAGCAATGGAAATGCAGACATAGAGAACAGACTTGTGGACACAGTAGGGGAAGGAGAGGGTGGGATGAATTGAAAGAGTAGCAATGAAACATATACATTACCATATGTAAAATAGATAGCCTGCAGGAATTTGCCATATGACGCTGGGAGCTCATACCTGGTGCTCTGTGACAACCTAGAAGGATGAGATGGTGTTGGAGGTGGAAGAGGGATTCAAGAGGGAGGAGATTTATGAATCTATGGCTGATTCATGTTGATGTATGGCAGAAACCAACACAGTTGCTGCTAAGTCGCTTCAGTCGTGTCCGACTCTGTGCGACCCTGTAGACGGCAGCCCACCAGGCTCCCGTCCCTGGGATTCTCCAGGCAAGAATACTGGAGTGGGTTGCCATTTCCTTCTCCAGTGCATGAAAGGGAAAAGATAAAGTGAAGTTGCTCAGTCGTGTCCGACTCTTAGTGACCCCATGGACTGTAGCCCACCAGGCTCCTCCATCCATGGGATTTTCCAGGCAAGAGTACTAGAGTGGGGACCAACACAGTACTGTAAAGCAATTATCCTCCAATTAAAAATAAAGAAAAGGGGTTTAGCTTTCTAGGGGGTGGTACATTGTGGAATGGTAGATATGTGGTGGAAATTAATGCAAGTTAAGTTTTATGTAGTAAGGCTGTGCACACCTTAGTCATTGCTGAATTTTTGTCTCCAGTGATAAGAATTGTTCTGCTGCTATGAGAGACAGGAAGGGGAACACATTCACAGAGTTTTTTCTGTCCTGCTTCTAAGAAATAGGGAGAGGGCAGAGAGCTCTATGTTGGCTGCTGCTCAGTTGCCTTCAGGTCAAAATAATCCTTATGCTAAAGTGGCATATTTTGGTATAGCATATTGTGATCCCCTTTAATCCAAAATTCGGAAAATAAAAACATTTGTGGTAATTCTATAACAGCCACTGTCATCTGTTGTCTCCTTTTAAACAAGTGAGACAATATAAATTCTCTTTAGCAGATATCTTACGGAGATGTGTTGTGATTTTGCAAATGTACTTTTTTTTTCCGTTATAGGTGAGAGTATCTTAGTTTGTAAAAACTCTGAGAAATCAAAAGGCATAACTCTACTTCAGGGATCTCTGAAACCTGTTCGTAGCTGTTTGCAAAGACAAGAAGGAGAAGAAGTAACCTCAAGCATGATAAGAGCTATTCTGGAGGTAAGAGGGAGTTCACCAAATCACCACTCACTTTTTTGTTCATATAGTACAATGGTAGAACTTTAGTGTGTTAAAAATCTTAACTTTCTGTTTCTTTATGAGATTATTTATAACCTTTCCAAGTCTGAATCTCTTTTATATAGTTACTTCCTGGAGATTAATACAGCTAGTACCATATAAATCTACTTCAAAATAGCAGATTAAAACCCAAATGCCAGATGGTTCAGTTTATTTTTTAGGTGTTCTTTATTATTTTCTGAATTTTTTTAAAAAGATGACAACAATGGACCTTAGTTCCTCCATCCAGATAATGTATGGGTGCCCAGTTGTTCAGTTGTGTCTGACTCTTTGTGACCCCATGGACTGTAGCCTGCCAAGCTTCTCTCTCCATGAAATTTTCCAGGCAAGAATACTGGAATGAGTTGCCATTTCCTTCTCCAGGGGATCTTCCCGACCTAGGGATCAAACCTGTGACTCTTGCATCTTCTGCATTGACAAGCAGATTCTTCACCACTACCACCACCTATATATATATATATAATTTAATTATATTGTTAGTTCCTGCGTTTTAGATAGATAATGATTCATCTATTTTCATTTATGAGAACATGTTGGATCTACTTACAAAAAAAATATATATATATATATATATTTGCATTGGGTCTTAGTAGCAGCACATGGGATCTTTTGTTGAGGCACACCGACTCTCTAGTTGTGGGCTTAGTTGCTTCACAGCATGTGGGATCTAGTTCCCTGACCAGGGATCGAACCTATGTTCCTTGCATTACAAGGTGGATTCTTAACCACTGGACCACCAAGGAAGTCCCTGGATCTACTTTTAAGGAAAACTTTCCGTGTTATCAATAGGTGTTAACTGTTTTTGTAATGAATGATGATGGAAGAGTTAATAAAGAGTCTCTGCATTAAGATGCTGATAACATTTTAAGAGAAAAATAATTTATTTTATGAGGGCCTGTGTCTTATTAAGAAGTTACAGAAGATTTCAAACCTCTTTTCTCAGATAATAGTTGGTGGAGTGGCAAGTACATCACAAGATATACAGACTTATGCTTCTTGTACATTTTTGGCTGCAAGTATGAAAGAAGGGAAGCGGGGAATTCAGAAAAATAAAGATTCTGTTCAACTTGGAGCAATTGAGGCCTGTGTAATATGGCTGCTAGAAAATGAATTCATCCAGATTACTAAAGCTAGTGATGGAACAGAAGGTAAATATGACTTCTGAATTGCAACCTACTCTTTTGTCTTTAGTGATCAGAGTATCTAAGACTGTTTTAGTAAAAGGAAATTGACTTATCAACTAATTTTAAATAAATAAGTGCTGTGTTCAGCAACATCAAACAAGTAGCATAGAGCCTGCTGATAAATATCTGTGCATTGGCTTCTGTTTGTAAAACTGATCAGAGCCTGAAAGATTAATTACAAAATGCCAAAAGACAATATTTTGTTTTATTTTTAACATTTGGTCCTTTATTTCCCTACCCCCACTCCCAAACCAGGAAATGTATATCATCCAACACACCTTGGTTCGGCAACTCTTTCTTCTTCACTTTCTCCAGTTGATACTTTAGATATTTTTGCTGACCTACAAAGAGCAATGAAGGGCTTTGTTTTAGAAAATGATCTGCATATTGTTTATCTGGTAAGTTCTGTTTTCTTCATTATTATCTTTGTAAAAATGGGGAGAAAATACCTGTAAAGAATCCTGAACATCAAAAACACCCTAAGGGAATAAATTGTCTGCTTTCCTTGACTAGGATAGTACTGGTGGGAATAGAGATGAAGTAAGAAGAATTGTTTTAAAGTAATAACCTAATGTTCTAGTGACCTTTTAAATCGGCTTGCCTACTTGTCTGTTTTCTTCAGCTTTCTTTCAAAAGGATTTGAGGTGATTTATTAAAAACATGTATTCTACAGTTTGTAAGAACACAGCAAGGGGCAATGAGATATCTGGAAATTAAGGATAAGATCATAATGTAAAACTCAAGCAAAGATTGGTACATAAACAAGAACACCAGTAAGTCATGTACAGTTGTTGTGCCCAACATTGATTCTGGGCTGTCTAGCAACTGTAGCAAAGAGTAAAGCTGGTTAGTCTTAATATTAATAAGATAAAAAAACAAAAAAAAATATAAGTGTTGCATTTTGTTGCCTAGGAGAATTGTAGTCCTAAAATCACACTATGGGACTTAAATTTTTGATAAAGTATTTATAAATGCAATGAGGAATTTTAAAAGCTTGTTTACATTAGATAATCTTATAAATATTATTTCTTAAAACAAAGATTTTTTATAAGAATTGGATAAAATACAGTTTGAGGTCATATTCTCTGGCAAGAACCTGACTGGAAATACTTAATTTTGCAATTAAGAGTAGATGGGGGGAGTGATGTAGGCAAGATGGTTGTAAAAGAGATCTCTGACTGTAGTCCTCATCAAAAATATGAGTTAGCAACTACTCACAGTCAAGAACAGTTTATAAAAATCCTAGAACCTGGTGGTGAGGTTAAAACACTCTCTTATGTAAAACCTGAGAGAAGCCACCTTAGAATGCTAAGAGCACTGGTTTCACTTTGACTGTGTTGCCCATCCTTCAAGCAAGCACAATGCCTCACTGGAGAATCCAAGTTGGCATCCAGTTTCATCAGCATTCTGGAGCATTCCTTGGGAAGGTCACTTATGTATCGCCTCACAGAGAACCTTAGGGGAATTGGCAAGGTTAGATAGACCACCAACGGTCAGCTAGACACAAAGAAACAGATGGGGCTCGCAGTGACCAGTATTTGGATCATGGCGGTGGTACTGCATCTCTCTCTTAATCAGAAAGACCATCAAATGACATTATCTGTGGCATCAAAATGATGTCCCCATTTGATCAGGAAGCAGGGCAAGCAGTTCTGCCCAGCTGGCATCCCTAGCCTGTGCATAATTCTCAATGTATATACTTATAAATTTTTATTTTTTATAAGAATAAAAAAATTTTATTCTTTTTTAATAATAAAAAATTTTTATTCTTTTTTTATAAGAATAAAAAAATATTTGGGGGAATTCATAGAGGGAGAATGTAGTAACAGAGTCAGATTAAGAATGTGATTTATGAGCTGTTAATAAAAAGGTATAATAAAAACTTTAATTAAAAAAAGAAAAGAGAGGGAGCCAAGTCAGCAGCCCTGCCAGCTGCAGAGCTTGCCTGTAGCCTTGCCTGACCAGGGAGCCTGACTCTGGAATATAGCCTGGAATCCTGCATGAACACAGAGTTCATCCTTTGGGCCCACCCAACTGTGGAACACAGTCTCTGCCTGTACTGAAACATGGAATCCAGCTAATGGCACCAACTAGCCAGGGAGTACAGTTTGTTCCTGCTTGACCAGAGAACCCAAGGAGCAGCCCTACCCAACCTCAGAGCTCAGCCAACCTGCCTGACTGTGTGAGCACAGTCATGGGACATGGCTATCCATGTAACCAGGCTAGCAGTTTCACCTAACCAGGCAGCTCAGGCAGTAGTCCTGTCTGACTGCAGAGCTGAACCAGTGGCCCCCCTGACCAGAGGCCCTGCCTGTTCCCTTATGAATTCTACCAGCTGGCTCTTTCCACAAACTAGCCTGACTAGTGAAAATCTTCTCTGGCAAAGCAAACATGAAGATTGGAAGGAGTGACCACTTCCTCAAATGCACAGATACCAACACCAACATGCAAGAATAATGAAGAATCAGGGAAACATGACACCACCACCACCACCACCAAAGAAACCAATAAATTAATAAAAACTTCAGTAACCAAACCTAAAAGAGATCTATGAACTGACTGACCAAGAATTCAGAATAATCCTTTTAATGAAATTCAGTTAACTTCATTAAAGAAAATACAAATAGGCAATTGACAAAATTAAGAAGTCAATACATGAACAGAATGAGAAGTTCAACAAAGAAATAGAAACCATTATACAAAAGCCCCCACCTCACTAAGCCCCCCCAACCCAGAAATCCCAGAGCTGAAGAATACAATAAGTGATTTGTAAAATTCAATAGAGAGCTTCAAAAGCAGACCTGATAAAGCAGAAGAAAGAATCAGTGAATTCAGATAGGTCATTGAAATAATACATCCAGAGGAAGGGGTGTTGGGGGGGTTGGCTAGAAAGTATAAAATTGTGGAGTGAGAAAACCCCATAAGACTTATGGGACACCATCATGTATATTATTGAAGTCCAAGATGGTGGAGGGAGAGAAAATGACAGAAAGTCTATTTAAAGAAATAATGGCTAAAAATATCCCAAATATGGGGATAGATATGGACATGAAGCTAAGAGGACCTCAAACAGGTGCAACCCCAAAAGGACTTCATCTTGATACATCTAACTGTCAAAAATCAAAGATGAGAATTTTGAAAGCAGCAGGAGAAAAGACTGTTGTCAAGTACAAGCAAACCTCTTAAGGCTATCAGATTTCTTAGCAGAAACTTTGCAGAGAGATTGGTATGATGTATCAAAATATTGAAAGAGGAAAACTGCCAACTAAGAATACTATACCTAGCATGCTGTCTTTCCAAAATGACGATAAGATAAGGATTTTCTCAGACAGACAAAAGCTGAAGAAATTCCCTGACATGCATTTATAAGAAATGCTAAAGGAAGTTTCGAGCTGAAATGAAAGGGTGCTGTTTAACAACATAAAAACATGAATGTATAAAACTCGCTGGTAAAGGTAAATTTATAATAAGATTCAGAATTCAGAATATAATGGTGATATGCAAATCACATATGAAAGTTAAAGACAAACTTGAAAATAACTAATTATAATTTGCTAATGGATACATAAAATGTAAATTGTAATATTAACTGCATTAAATGAGAGGGGATGGAGAAGTAAAAATACAGAGTTTTTGTATAGAATCAAAGTTATCAGCTTAAAATAGAAAGTTAAAGCTGTGTATACAATGGAACATCATTTATCTGTTAAAAAAAAGAAGGAAACTTTTCCATTTGTGACAACATGGATTAACCTGGTGGGCACTGTGCTAAATGTAATAAACCATACAGAGAAAGATAAACTTTATATGGTTTCACCCATGTGGAGTATGAAAAAGTTGAACTCAGAAACAAAGTGGAATGGTACTTGCCAGGGGCTGGAGTATGGGCGATATGGGCAGATGTTGGTCAAAGGGTACAGTCTTTCAGTTATAGGCATACTTCCTTATTTTATTGTGTGTTGCTTTGTTTTATTGTGCTTTATAGATACTACATTTCTTTTTTAGAAATTGAGGGTTTGTGGTAACCTTACATCAAATAAGTCTCTTGGTGCCATTTTTCTAACAGCATTGTTTTTATTTTTTAATTTAAAAATTTTTATGTATTTATTTTTGGCCATATTTTGTTGGCTTGTCTTCAACCAGGGACCAAACACAGCCCCTCAGTAGTGAGAGCATGGCATCCAAGTCACTTCACTGGACTACCAGAGGATTCCCTAACAGCATTATTATTTTGAAAAAATATTTACTTGGCCTTGCTGGGTCTTAGTTGTGGCACATGGAATCTAGTTCCCTGACCAGGGATTGAACCTGGGCCCCCTGCATTGATGCAGAGTTTTAAACAATGGAACACCAGAAAAGTCCCAGCATTGTTTTTGTTTTTTAACATTAAAAATTTAAAAAAAAATAATTTATTTATTTTTGTTGCTGTGTGTGGGCTTTCTCTAGTTGTGGAAAGTGGGGATTACTCTCTACTTGCGTGCACGGGCTACTCATTGCAGTGGCTTCTCTTGTGGAGCACAGGTTCTAGGCACATGGGCTCCAGTAGTTGCAGCACAGGGGCTCATTAATCATGGTTCATAGGGCGTAGAGCCTGCAGGCTTCAGTAGTTGCAGAACATGGGCTCAGTAGTTGTGATGCACGGGCTTTGCTGCTCTGTGGCATGTTGAATCTTCCTGGACTGGGAATTGAACCTTTGTTCCCTGAATTGGCAAGGCGGATTCCCATCCACTGTACCATGAGGAAAGTCCCCAGAATTACTTTTAAATTCAAGTGTGTGGTTGGATTTTATTAGACATAATCCTATTGCATACTTAAGAGACTACTTTTGTATGCACTGGGAAACCAAAAAACTTGTGTGGCTCACTTGATTGTGATAATTGCTTTATTGCAATGTTTTAGAATGAACCTATAGGATCCCCAAGGTATGCCTGTGTAAGATGAATAAGTTCTGGGAATTTAATGTATAGCATAGTGATTATAGCTAGCATAGTGATTATAGCTAGTCATATGTATTGTATACATGGATTTGCTTACAGAGAGAATCTCACCACACACACACACACAGTGGTAACTATGTGAGGTAATAGATGTGCTGATCACCTGATTCTGGTAGTCATTTCACTGTGAATACATATATCAAATCATATTGTACCCTTTAAATAAATATATTTGATTTCATTTGCCAATTACCTCAATAAAGGAGGAGGGAAGGGAAGGGAGGAATGAAGGAGCAAATACATGTGTTTTGATAGGCAAGTGAGTGGGGGGTAAATCTGAAATTATTATAAGAATTAGGAAGGCTTATCAAGAAATATATTTCAATAAAAACACTGTATAGGGGCAAGCAGTAGGAGAAATGTCTGGACAGGGCCATTTTTCCCCCCTTCTAGTGAACATGTGTACTTCTACTTCATTTGTGTACTTCATATGTTCAAAGTTCTGTGCCTGAGAATGTGGCTAAGAAGAATCTCAATGCTGGTCTTACCAGTTATCTGGCATGGCCTTAAAAATAAGTCTCACTTATTGTACAGTGGTTATGATTATGAGCTCTAGGGTCAGACTTCCAGTTTATTTCCATGAAAATTAGATTTAATGCAAGAGGCTTGCCAGAAGGCACAGTGGTAAAGAATCTGCTTGACAGTGTGGGAGATGCAAGAGACTTGGATTTGATCCCTGGGTCGGGAAGATCCCTTGGAGTAGAAAATGACAACCCACTCCAGTGTTCTTGCCTAGAAAATTCCATGGACAGAGGAGCCTGGTGGGTTACAATCCATGTGGTCACAAAGAGTTGGACATGACTGAGTGACTGAGCACACACACATGCTATATACACTACTTTCTACCTGTTTTTCCCCTTTAATAATGTATCTTGGAAAGCACTCTTTATCAGTTCATGAAGACTTTTATTCTTTTTATATCTGTAGAACTCCATTGTGTATGTGGATATACCATTGTTTATTCAGTCAGTTCCTCTGAGGAATATTTGAATTGTTCCCAATATCCTAGTATGGCAAATGATGCTGCATTGAATAACTTTGGTGCATAATATTGTAGTTTTGATGGAGGTGTATCTTTAGGAAAGAATCCAAGAAGTATGATCGCTGAATAAAGTGTAAAGACATGTGATTTTGGTTTTGCAAAATTGTTCTCCATAGAGTTTGTATCATTTTCCAATTTTACCAGTGCTATATGAGGTGGTTATTTTTCTACAGCCTCGTAAAAAAAGGTATGTTGTCAAGCTTTTATATTTTTTTAAGCTTTTTTATTTTGTGTATACTTTTAATTTGCATTTTTTATGGATAAATTGAACATTTTTTTCTGTATATTTAAGGCAGTATGCTTTTATTTTCTATGAATTGTCCATGTCTTTTGCACATTTTTCTATTGTGTTTTTGGTCTTTTTCTTAAGTTTTAACAGTTCTTTTATATATACTAAGAGAGTAGTTCTTTGTGATGTAAATACTTTTCTCCTAGTTTTCCACTCAGCTTTTGATTTTGTTTATTGTGTATTTTGTATAGCATTTTAAAATATATAGTTGAATTTTGAACCTTAGAATCAGTGAGAAATTATTTGCTCGCTCTGGGATTTTAAAGAAATCCTCTCACATTTTCTTCAAATAATTTTATGATTCTAGTCTCTCTCTTTTGAGCTCTGTTCCATTTAAAGTTTATCCTAATATATGGTTCTTCAATTTTATCTTTTTTTATAATGGCTATCTGTAGTCACATCTTCATTTATTAAAAAGGTTTAATTTATACACAATGACTGAAAAATTTTCTTCTGCTTTCATTTAACTTTTTTTCCCCAGTTTTTATGTTCTAGTATGCATTTGTATTTAGATACATTTCTGATTTCCATTTGTTGCTGGGTATATTTTTATTTCATTTGTTAACCTGACAGTAGACCAATTTTACTAATATGTACACTACTACCTTTGTTTTAATTAAAAGTTTTTATTGTATTATCTAGTAGGGTTAGTTTCACTGTTCTTCTTTTCTGATGTTCATAGCTATTCTTGCTTGCTTACCTTTTAGTATAATGCTTAGAATTAACTTGGTATTTTCACTGACATAGTTAAATTGATACATTAATGTGGAGGAGAACTGATTGACATCCTTCTTTTTTATTTGATTGGTCTTATTCATGAAAAGAGATGTTTCTTTGAGTCTATGTTGGGGCTTTCAAGAGTGTTCAAAAATTTTTTCATAGAGAATTTGAGGTTTTTTGAAAATAGCTTTGTTGCAATACAATTCACATAATATATCATTTAATGTGTACAAGTCAATAATTTTTAGTATGTTCACAGAGTTGTGCAGTCGTTAGCATCTAATTGCGTAACATTTTCATCACCCCAGAAAGAAACGTTGTACTTATTAGCAGTCACTCCGCATTTTCTTTCAACCTTCTCATCCTCCCCTACCCCTGAGCAGCCATTAGTGTGCATTTTTCTGTAGCCTTTCTATTCTATTCTTATTCAGTAAATAGAATTATATAATATGTTATCTTTTACAGCTGGTTTCTTTCACTTAGCATAATGTTTTCAAGATTCTTCCATGTTTTATCATGTATCAGTACTTAAGTTATTTAATGCAGAATAGTATTCATTGTATGGGTGGTGGTAGTGTTCCGTCTCTCAGTCATGTCTAGCTCTGCGACTCCGTGGACTGCAGCGTGTCAGACTTCCCTGACCTTTATCATCTCCTGGAGCTTGCTCAAACTCATGTCCAGAGAGTCGATGATGCCGTCTAGTAATCTCATCCTCTGCCACCCCTTTCTGTTGCCTTCAATCTTTCTCAGCATTAGGAACTTTTACAATGAATCGGCTCTTGGAATCAGGTAGTTAAAGTATTGGAACTTCTGCTTTAGCATCAGTCCTTCCAATGAACATTCAGGGTTGATTTCCTTTAGGATTCACTGGTTTGATCTCCTTGACTCCCAGAGACTCTGAAGAGTATTCTCTAGCACCACATTTCAAACACATCAATTCTTTGGCGCTCAGCCTTCTTTATGGTCCAATTCTCACATCCATCCATAACTTTTGACCTATTTGTATTTTTGAATCTGTAATGTGTCTATTATAGACAGCATATAGTTGGATTCTGTGTTTTTTTTTTAAAATCCAGTCTGTCAGTCTCTATCTTTGATAGATTATTTAGCCCATTCATATTTAATGTTACTGTTGATGTAGTTTGATTTACATCTTCCACATTATGTCTCTTTATTTTCTGTGTGTCTCATGTCTTCTTTTGTTTTCTTGTCTTTTTACTGGTTTCTTTTGAGTTTAGCAAACACTTTTGTGTATAACATTTAAACTTCCTTAATTAATTTTTCTCTATATTTTTTTGAAGTTATTTTCCTAGTAATTGCTCAAGTGGTTAGCATATAAAGTTTAAAAATTTATACTAACTTAATTCCATGACAAAGAGAAACATTATTCTTATATATCTGTATTCTTATTCCTTTTTTGGGTGGCTGCTATTAGTGTTTTTCTCATCTGTGAGTTGCTTATGATTAAATGAAGTTTCCATATTAACAAGACATTATCATATTTAGAAATCCAAATATTGAGGCTTTTGTTTTTAATATGAAGTTCACATCCACAATTTTGTCATTTTTGTAATGCAGTAATTTTAAGTAATGAATGATGTTTCTTTCCTTTAGGTTACACCTGTGTTTGAGGATTGGACTACTATTGATTGGTATCGATTTTTCTGTTTATGGGAAAAGTTGCCAGCTTCTATGAAACGGGTGGCAGAGCTAGTGGGAGTTGAAGAAGGGTTCTTGGCTCGCTGTGTGAAAGGAAATTTAGTAGCCAGAACTGAGAGACAGCACCGACAAATGGCCATCCATAAAAGGTAAATATCAAGGAGCCTGGACTATTGCGTTTTTAGCACGGTATTGGATGTGCACCAGATGTCCAGTTTTGACTGAATATAGTAAAATTTTCAACTTCTTGTATTTACTAAATTTATTGATATTTTAGTTTCTTCTTTGTAGCTTATAAGAAGCCACTGTATATTGAGATTTTTTAAAGTAGAATATTTAATTACTTCTTCCCTTAAAGAAGATGTGAATCAGAACTGCCAACTTAATGTGGCTTCATTTGAGAATATGGTTTGTATTACCCTTAGAAGTGATTCATTACCAATAGAGAAGAGCCATTTGAAAGATTTCAGGTGGAGAAATTACATAGGCTTCAGCTTTTTTGAAATATAATAAAATTGCTTTTCTTAAAGCAATAGTTTCATATTACTTATGTTGTACTCAAGTGTAAATTTTGTAAGGATTAAATACAAATACATATAATCCAAATATACTTGGATGATTTGTGGCACAATTACCTTTCACATCAAAACTTTTTTATAACCAAATTTTGGTTGAAACATGATTTGGTGATATAATTGTGTATCAAGCATTCTTTAAAAAAATATTTGTGCCATCACATTTCTTGAACTAAGTCTCATTTCTTAAAATCAGTTAGTAGTATTGAAATATGGAAGAAATCTTTTTGATATACAGTTATTAACTTTTTGTTATAGTGCCAACATATGTTAGAATTTACTTTTACAGCCATTGAGCTCTTTGTCCACTAATGCTATATCCTACTAAGAATCTTCTCTCTTTCTCAGAGGTATAAACCCTTTCTTAACCTTTTTTGGTTCTTTCTTGTTTCTCAACATCTATATTGTGCTTTCATAGTAAACATAAGTGACCTCTTACTGTACTTTTTGTAATTTACTTTCCAGGTTTTTTACCAGTCTCGTGCTATTAGATTTAATCAGTGAAGTTCCCTTAAAGGAAATCAATCAGAAATATGGATGCAGTCGTGGACAGATTCAGTCATTACAACAGTCAGCTGCTGTTTATGCAGGTCAGTTAAACAAACATTCCCACATTTATTTAAGACTCTGTGGTTTGAGGTCAAGTTAAGATCACTTTTTTTTGAAATTCCATTTTACTGTAGGTAGGCTTCTGTAAAAGTGATGGGATCATGTCAAACCATAATTTTGTATAGTCCCTGTCATCATCAGAACACCTACAACAGTGACTCCTCTGGGGTCAGTGACCCTGCTACAGAAGACTGGCAGTTAGCTGAGTGTCTGTATCTTGGTCCCTTTCTATCTGTTAGCAACCTACTGACCATCTCTCTTCTTTCTGTATTTTCTTTTTCTTTTTCTGGGGGAGGGGTTTGAAAAAAGAAGTAGACATAATTCTCATTTGTCTTGCTTTTTTCAAGTTACTGATTAATACTTGTCATTGCAGAGGATGGCAAATGAAGAGGGATTTCTGGACTTCTCTCTCACTGTTCTAAATATTATCTCTTCTCTAAGGAAACACTGGTATTCCTTAATAAAATTAAGCTCATTTCTTCTAAGGTAGGCAAACAAGGGAAGTTCTAGATCTGATTTTACTAAGAAATCCTTAAGCCATTAGTAAGGCAATCCTGGGCTACTGGAGACTGTTTATAAGTTTCATTGTGAAGGTGTGTGCATATGTGAGAAAGTACTGAGGGAAAGATGCTGAGAGAGGGTAGTAAGAAGGGAGAGACTTATCTTTAACTCACTGGCATCAAAGATCTCAGATTACCTCTAGAATTAATGTTCTCATAGGGAAGTGATTTTCTTAATGATTTGACACTTGGCTGCTCTGGCCTCTTTATTTTATTTTATCAAGCTGGGCAACTTTTTTTATTTTTTAAGAAAATATCAATGGGACCTTTACTCTTTTTAAATAGTCCTCTTAGCACTTGACAATTTAAATTAGTTCTCTTGTTTTCTCTAGGTGGAAACCAGAGTACTTTCTTCCTTAAAGAAAATAAGGAAGAGTGAGAGAGAGAAAGAGGAATGAACTAGTGAGGGCTTTTTGTTTGTTTTGTTTTTATGTGCTCTGCTTCAGTTTTTTTTGAATGTAAATTTATGATGAAGAATAAATGAGGTAATAGTTAATGTGTCTAGCCAACTAGGTAGGCCCTTAATATAGGTCTACTCTACTATTAATTTATACTTTGGGCCTGTTAAACTTTATAGTTCTATAGGGGAAAAAAAAACCAGTGAAACAAAACTGCCTCTCAAGAAATGGAGAATTGGTCTAGAAAGAATTTTTAATTCAATAATTATTCCATGAATATTCTAGGGATGATTACAGTGTTTTCCAACCGCCTGGGCTGGCACAACATGGAACTACTACTTTCCCAATTTCAGAAGCGTCTTACATTTGGCATCCAAAGGGAGCTGTGTGACCTGGTTCGGGTATCATTACTTAATGCACAGCGGGCCAGATTCCTCTATGCATCTGGTTTTCTTACTGTGGCTGATCTTGCTAGAGCAGATGTTGCTGAGGTGGAAAGTGTTCTGAAAAATGCCGCACCTTTTAAAAGGTAAGAAAATCCCCTCGTCTACATAGGTTATTAAATGAAACAGGCTAATTTGTAAGTAGTAGATAATTTGTTAAAATATTGTATTAAAATATTTGTTAAAATATTAGATAATATTATGCCATATTTGGTATAAGTGAAAGAAAATCTGGCTACTTTTCCCCCCTCAAGGATTACTTTTTTGTGTATATATATTTAAAATATATTTTATGACTTTAAAGGCACTTCTGAAAGTATCATAACTTTCTCCTAGAAAGACCGAGTAAAGCTAAGTTACCAAGGCTTTCTGCTTTGATGGATTTTAGTTCTCAGTATATATCCAGGACTCATTTTAGACTTTCCTTCAGGCAAGAACACTTTATTATTTACTCTTCTTGAATATTCTTTGGAACCCTAGTCCCTCAAAACCAGTTTATGAGAAGCGGACTCTTTGACATATATGTGTGTGTATGTGTGTGTTTAAAACTAATTCATTGAATGGGCTGGCCTCAGGATATTATCAAGGAATAGGTTATTTTCTCAACCACTATTCTTTGAACTCTCTGTTATATGGAATCTCAGCCAGATCCATAGCTATTTAGGCACTTTCAAATGTTAACAGTTTTATTTTCAGGTTTTAAAAATTTGTTCTAAATTAGAGCATTAATCTCATTTCCAGTTCAATGCTTCTTTCCTCCCACTCATTTTAAGTGCAGATGCTCTCATTTAAGAACCTTGACACAGGCTCCGAAACTTGTAACATGTGGGAAGGGATGGGGGGGCATAATCAAAGGAAAGGTCTCACTGCCCAGTGCCACCTTACATCATGGGCTTTATTGTGTGTATCCGGCAGCAATGCAGGTTTGGTTCTTGCAAGCTGGCCCTGGTGCAGCATGCACTGCAACCAGCTATAGTCGTATAGCTTTGTCTACCTAGATTTTGAAGGATGAAATTGCTCGGAGTCTTGAGCATGTGCAACCCGAAGAGAGGACTGCTGCAGTGGGAGGCCCACCGTGGAGTCTCCGCTAGGACAGTGCCTAGTGGGGGCAAGGCCATTCCCTGTGACCCCCAGATTGGAAGATCCACTGGTGTGCCATTTTGTCACTATGGGTGTGCCTCTGGCTAAAACCTACACAGAGTATGCTTTAAAACCTACTTATAAAGGTGTTGATCTCCTCTGGAGCCTGTGATTTTCATAGAATCTTTGAATACATTCATACTTGCTTAGAAATATGTAATAAAAGACCTGAGGTGAAAAAAATTCGTCTGTGGGCATATCTCTGTGGTAACAACATACCAAATAGCATGCTTGACCCTTTCAGGAAGTCATCTGAAAGCAGTACACATTTTTAAAAATTTAATCAGAAAAAAGTTGTAAACACATTTTGAAATCTCTTCATTATGCTAAGGCCGTTATTGCCATGACTGTGCCTCTTCTGAAAGCCCCAAATCATCATTGATCAAAATTAGTGACATGTAGTAATAGGACAGTCAATATTATCTGCCTCCTCATGGGACGTGCTGAAAAATACACAACATTATTCCTGGAATATTCTTATCAGAAATGTCTACCATGAATTTAACTGTAGGGAAACATCAGGCAAACTTTAATTGGGAGACATTCTACAAAATATTTGGCCTGTACTTTTCAAAAACATCAAAAGTTATAAAAACAAAGACTGAGGAGCTGATTCTAATTAAAGCAGGCTAAAGAGGCATGACAGCCAAATGTACCACCTTACTCTGGATTTAATTAGAAAAAGAACATAATTGGAACAGTTGGTAAAATTTAAATAAGGTGTGTAGATTAGATACAGTGTTGTATTAATGTTAATTTTCTGAATAGAAACTAATGTATCTGGAGATTGGCCTCCCTTTCAGTGCTTGAAAAACCCATCTAGCATTCAGATTGTCTCAAATAGTTTGCCATTACCAACAATCTGCAGTGAATTACCTTGTGCATGTATATTTTCATATTGTTGATGATGTTTCTTCAGAGTAAATTCCTAGACATGAGATTTCAGAAGGTAAGTACATATATATAGATCTATTAGATTCCAGATTGCTCTGCAGAAGGGTCCAGCCAAGTTGCACTCTCACTAGTCTATTGGAGCACTTGGTAACATCCCTTCTCACAAGGCTCAAGGGGTGCCTTTGTATTTAGTGATAGCTACAAAGGTGCAAGGGCTTCCCTGGTGGCTCAGAGAGTAAAGAATCTGCCTGAAATGTGGGAGACCTGGGTTCGATCCCTGGGTTGGGAAGATCCCCTGGAGGAGGGCATGGCAACCCACCCCAGTATTCTTGCCTGGAGAGTCCCCATGGACAGAGGAGCCTGGCGGGCGATAGTCCACAGGGTCACAAAGAGTTGGATATGACTGAGTGGCTAAACATAGCACAGCGCAGCAGAAAGGTGCAAATGCAATTTTTCTCTTAATTATCCTCATTTTTTTTTTTTTTACCAAAGATAATCACAATATCACAGTATAACTAATATGTTTGCGTTAAACTTGATCTGATTATTTAAGTGCAGCAAGAATAGTGATTAACCATGCAGGTCCTTTTTTAATACTGCTTTGCTAGAACCTTGTAAACAAGGTACCAGGTTGAGAAGTAGAGTGAACTTCATCTATACTTGCCATAGTCTTTATAGATTCTGCTGCCTTTGTATGGAGGTCACGTAGGTCATTTCTCTGTTATTCAGGTTCAATATTTTTAGTGTGAGCCTCAATTTTTGATAAGAGGTTTTAGAAAGTGAATAGCAGTAAGAAAACTGTTTACTTGTTACCTATTTTTTATTGGGGTCCCAGAGGATTGTCATACACAATTTTAAGATAATGACTAGAATTATCAGTTAGGATTATACCAGGTTATACCAAGTTTTTAGGAACTTCACACAATTTCTGGAACACTTATATACCTATACAAATACAACATAAAGAAGGCTTACTATTACTTCTTGTTTGATAATGTTTCCCATGTGATGTACTATCAAATAAGCATAACCTCTTTGTTCCAGAGGCCTTCTGGAAATTTTCAAAGTTAGTTTGTGGTCAAAAGATGTCATTTAGAATTTGATTTGGGGAAGTTTGTCAAAGACATCAAATTGTTTGGACACTTGCCTAAGTAGGATCACAGGTCAGTATGAAACAATACTTGTCTATTTAGCAGATGAAGAAAAATTAAGTATTAGTTATATATAAGTACACTACTGGTAGTAAAACTTGATTTTTAAAACCCTTATAATAATTCAGTTTTAGCTAGCTTGATTACACATGGTAAAACCTTATCTCTCTTCAGCTTTTTGTATAACTTTAGTTTATCCTTCATAACCAGAAGCTCCAACTCAGACAGAATTACTCTCATTTCCCTTAACAAAATGCATCTTTATTTCCCATGCCTTTTCTTAGCCAAGAACACATCCTGCTTTCCTTGCATAGGGAGATGTTTTCCTTTGTTGTTTCTTTTTTTTTTTTTTTAATAAATTTATTTATTTTAGTTGGGGGCTAATTACTTTACAATATTGTAGTGGTTTTTGCCATACATTGACATGAATCAGCCATGGGTTTACATATGTTCCCCATCCTGAACCCCCCTCCCACCTCCCTCCCCATCCCATCCCTCTGGGTCATCCCATTGCCCCAGCCCTGAGCATTTGTCTCATGCATCAAACCTGGAATGGTGTTCTGTTTCACATATGACCTTTGTTGTTTCTTTTAGCTTTAATTACTTGTATTAGAATTTGTAACCTTTGAAAACCTTAAGTTCTGGTGAAAATTTAGAAACTAAACAATTGTGGACTGCCTCTTAAACTAGGATTCTGCAGCTTGGCAAAATCATAAAGACTTTATAACTTCTAGAAACATATGCTTTCTCATAGAAAAATTTCTCAGCATGGCACTATTGACTGAAAAAACAAAAGCACAATATGAGAGTTGTGAGTTAAGGTTCATTTGGGACAAAATGAGAAGTATAGCCCAGACGACAGTGTTTCAGATAGCTGAGAAACTGCTCGAATGAGGTAGAGGGGAAGGTCAGTGTTACGTATGATTTTAGTGAAGAGGGTACGTGCCATCAAGCACACGTTTTGGCAGAGGCTTGCTGCTAGTCATGAGTAGCAAGTGTCACTGTTAATGATTTTAGTGCTTTTCTAGATAGGAGGAGTTATAAGAATTGGGCCCATAAACTCTTCTAACCGTCTGAAGATGTGTTCTGCCTGTTTTTGCAAGAGCACTGCGTGCCTGGGAAATTCCTGATTTCTCCACCTTAAACTCCTTTCAGGGCATGTTGAAGGTCAGCATCTATAGCAGTTCAGGATTTAATCCTTATAGAGGTAGATGGAAAGTATCTATATTTGGCATCACCAAACATGCTTACTAATAATCCCAAATTTTATCTCTAGTTTTTCAATAATAGGAAGCCAAAAGTAGATAAACCTACATAAAGTAATCTTTCACCTATTGTGTCTTATTTGAAATGATCTAAATGTTCAATAAATTTCCATTACTTAACCTGGTCTTGGGAAAACTTTAGAGTTTTAGACTAAAAATTCAGGAAGCTTGTTTGAAAAGTTCACCTAGAAAACTTTTAATTGTTCTTTTATTTATTTAATTTACTTGTTTTAAACCAGTGGTCCTCAACTGTTGTAGCACCAGGGACTGGTTTTGTGGAAGACAATTTTTTTATAGACCAAGGTGGGTGATGGGGGAGGTTTCGGGATGATTAAGTGCATTATATTTATTGTACACTTTATTTCTATTATTATTGCATCGGCTCCACCTAAGATCATCAAGCATTAGATCTTAGGGTTTGGGAACCCCTGCTCTAAACAATTATATTTAGATTATACTAAACATTTTACCATGCCAAATTATTTTTCTTACTGACAAATTTGTCAGCTTAAGTAGAATAAAAGTATTATAATAATACTGATAATTCTTAAGACAGCTCTGTTTTAATTAAATCAATAAGCTTAAATGAGTTTTATTTATTATAGATTACCTTAGATAACATAATCTTGAAAAGCATCTGAGTTAGTTATATTCCTTAGAACTTTGGAATAGCAAATCCTTAAAGCTTGTATTTAAACCAAAAAAATAGAGCTCTTATTGTAGACAATACTATACTTCCAAAAATTTTTTTTAAAAAGATTACACTTCTGAGGAAGATTTTTAACTGTATTCAGGTTATATATTTAATCTAGACTTGGTATCATGAGTTTAGCACAAGTGATGCCATTTGGAGCCTCTGGTTTTTCTCTTTGACAAACAGATTTTCACTTTTAGTAGCCAGATAGATGAAAAATTATGTCTTGGTATGGTTTTAATATGCATTTTTATAAATGTGCATGATGGTAAATTTTTTTTCAAATTTTCAGGATTATTTAAAGAAATATATCTGAATTATCTGGTTATGTCTTTTCCTTATGTTTCTCCATCTCTTTTTTAAAGCATCTTAGAATATTTTCTTTTCAGAACTGATTAGGGTTCCAGCCATTCGTTTGACATGTATATTTCATAAATTTTCTCAAAACTTACCAATTGTATTTTGACTTTATTGCGTTATTTTTGCCATGCAGAATTTTCTTTTCATTTTTTTTTTAGCAATCTTTTTTGAATTTTTGCTTCTCAGTTGTCATAGTTAGAAAGTTTTTCATACAGGGAGATTAAAGAGGTATTCACATATTTTCTTCTAATATTCATAAGTTTGCATTTAGATTCTTGATGCATTTAGAATTTAGTTTTGTGTATCGTGTTAAGCCTGGATCTAGTTTTATTTCTCAGTGGCTCTGATTTATAAAAGAGTTTATCTTTGTCCCAGTGATTTGAGATGTCACCATCATATATTAAATATCCATATGTAATTAAGTCTATTTCTGGACTTTGTATTTTATTTACTATTCTTTCTGTCAATTAATGAGCCAGCACCATGCTTTTATTTATAAAGGCTTTATAGTGTCTTTTAATGTCTGGTAGGGTAAGTTCTACTTTGTAGTTTTTCAGTATTTTCCTGGCTAAAGTGCTTTTTGATATTTTATTGGAATTGGGTTGAAATATAATAGAACTGATTTGTCAGGAGTTTTAAAATATTTTCCTCGTACAGATTTTTAGGAGTTTTAGTTTTCTTCCTGCAAATTTTGTACATTTCTTGTTAAATTTATTCCTATTTAATCATTATTCTGTTTTTAATTGATGGTTGTCTTCTGTGTTTTCTACATAGTTATTATTTGAGTATGTAAAGGCTATTGAGCTTTATGTATTTTTTATCCATACTTTCGTTGTTTAAATTACTTATCACTTACCATTAAATCAATTATCATTGATTCTCAAGGATTTTCCAGGTAGTGTCATATCATTTGCAAATAGAGATATTTTACTTTTTCCCTAACAATTCTTGTGCTTCTGACACATTTCTTTTGTCTAATTGAATTAGCTATTAATAATAGCGCTATAGGTAATGGTAGTAGATAGTGGTAACAGAGATATAGTGGACATTTTTGCTTTGATTATGATCCTAGTGGAAATGCCTCTGCTACCGTAATAAGATACTGGCTTCAGGATAATGATGTGTGTTTGTGTGAAAAGTGAAAGTGAAAGTCGCTGTCATGTCCGACTCTTTGTGACTCCATGGACTATAGAGTCCATGGAATTCTCCAGGCCAGAATACTGAAGTGGGTAGCCATTCCCTTCTCCAGGGGATCTTCCCAACCTAAGGTTTGAACCCAGGTCTCCCTCATTGCAGGCAGGTTCTTTACCATTTGAGCCACCAGGGAAGCCCTGTGTGTGTGTATGTGCAATCATTTTAGGCAAATGTCCATTAATTGCAATTTTCTCAAATATTTTGTATCAGGAATGGGTATTAAATTTTGTTAAAGGGTTTTTTAGCATCAATGGAGATAGTCTTAGGGTTTTTTTTTCCCCCTGTTACATCTGTTAGAATGTTATATTAATAAGATTTCCTACTATTGAATCATTTTTATATTCCAGAATAAATTTCAGTTGGTTGTGGTATATTATTTTTTACATGGTGCTGGATTCTATCTGCTAATATTTAATGTAGTATACTTTTACATTGTTACCCATAAATAATATTAGTCTGTAGTTTTCATGCATGTGTTCATGTGTGTGTTTGCACTATCTTTACTCAAGTTTTGATATCATTGTTTGGTATCAGACTTGCTTCATGAAAAATAGGAAGATTTTTCCTTATTTTCAGTACTTTGGAACTGGTTGAAGTTTTGGTATGATTACCCTATGAAACAATCTTGGATTGTACCTTTTAGTGGGATTAGTTCTTTGACCAGCTTCTCTGTTTTATTTTTTCAGAAATCAGTCTCTTTAAACTTTCTACATCTAGTGGGGTCAGTTTTGGTAACTTTTCCTAACAAAATTATTTATTTCATCTGGATTTTCAAATATATTTTCATAGAGATCTGTAAATAAGTCTGTTAGGAATTTAAAATATTTCTTCCATTTCTCTTTTTTGATTTGTTATTTTGTAAATTTCTACTTTCTTTTTTTTCCTTGATCAGATCAACTTGTCTATTTTGTAAATTTAAAAAATCAAAGATTTTGTTTTACTGATGAAGTCTACTAAAAAAAAATCTGCCTCATTCATTCCTTATTTTTGAATTTTATTACTTCCCACCACTTTCTTTTGTTTTACTTTGTCATACTTTTCCTGGTTTTTTTTGTTGAACTAGGAATTTAATTTGTTGACATTTATGTTTTTATTGATAAATAAAATGCTGTATTTTTAATTTTGATACTATAAATTTAGTAGTGTGAATTTTCCTATGGTCGCTTATTTTAAATGTAGCCAGAGATCTGATATTTAAAGTTTTCATTATTTTCTTTATAGGAATGATGGAATTTGCATGTTTTCCCTTTTGGCTGGGTGGAAGTTCTTTTTTTTGTCGTTGTTAGTAATTTCTAGTTTTATTGCATTGTAATCTAAGTGTGTTTTATAACATTTCTACATTATGAAATTCACTAACACTTTGTTTCCTAATACAGAATATCATCAATGCAAACTGGATAGATATATTCTCTATAATAAAAGTTAAATGAGATATTTTCACAAAATCTACCTTTTTATGTTAATTATGTCTTATTCATTCCCCAATGCCAGTACTTCATCTGTCTTTGTTAAAGTTTACCAATACTTCTTTCTTTGTCTCCTTGTGTCTGTTACAGTGTTTGCTTCACGAAAGTGATTGCTTGTTATTTAGAGTGTAAATATTCATAGTAAATATGACTGATGATAGTTATCTTTATTGTGCTTTTGGTTTTGAGCATAAATTATACCCTTCTTGGAGTGCCCCTCACTGCTTTCTTCTTGTTTCCCTTTGCCTGGAAATTCCTTTTCCCATCCCTTTATTTTTAGCCTTCTTGAATCGCTTTGTTTTAGATGTGCTTTTTGTCTACCACATTGAGTTATAGTGGTGTTTTGCTTTCTGCTAAAAATTAAAAATCTTTTTTTATGTGTGTGTGTGCTTTGAAAATTTATAATGTAATTCCTCATTTTAATTTTTTAATAATTAAAAATAACAAATGAACATATGAAGGTCTTTTTAATAGATAATTTAATTCTGCTCACCTTGATTGATATGAATAATATGTCTGATGTAAATTCTCTCAAATTATTTTATAATTATTATGTAATGTTTGCTGTTTCTTTATCTAAGGGTACTCTTTGGTACTTTATTTTTAAATTTAGAAAGGTGTATATTTTTGTTTTATTGGATACCTTTTATTATCTGGTTTGTTAAGATTTTAATTGTATTCCATAATTCCTATCTATTGCCTTAATAGCAGTCACTGACATTGAACTTACTTTAGCTTTCTTTTACCCTCTACCTTTTCCTTCCATTTTCAAAGTGCATTATTTCTACCTTATCTCAATATATAAATTTTGTGCATTAATTTTCCACCTTTGTCTCCTTATAAGGGTAGTAATGGAAGATTAATATAATCTGCATTTTTAGTTATTCAGGTTTTTACCATCGTTCTTACTGCTGACGGAGAAGGCAATGGCAACCCACTCTAGTACTCTTGCCCGGAAAATCCCATGGACAGAGGAGCCTGGTAGGCTACAGTCCATGGGGTCGCTAAGAGTTGGAAACAACTGAGCAACTTCACTCTCACTTTTCTCTTTCATGCACTGGAGAAGGAAATGGCAACCCACTCCAGTATTCTTGCCTGGAGAATCCCAGGGACGGTGGAGCCTGGTGGGCTGCCATCTATGGGGTCGCACAGAGTCGGACATGACTGAAGCGACTTGCAGCAGCAGCAGCAGCAGCAGTAGCAGCTTACTGCTGAGGTGTTCCTTCCTCTCTTTGAACAGATGAAACTTATCCTCTAGTAGATTTAGATTTCATGAGGAGGGCTTATATAATATAGAATTCTCCAAGTTCTTGTATGTTTAAAATCGTTTTTCCATAACCTTAATATTTGAAGCACATCTTGGTTGGATGGCCTATACTTTCTTTACTGGGTTTTTTGAAAATGTTATCTCTTTGCTTTGTATGCTGTTTTTGAGATTTCTGATGGGAGTATGATTCTTTTGCCCTTCCAGATATGTAGGCCTTGAGGTTTATTTCCCATATCTTTGAAGTTTGATAGTTTTACTAGGTGTTTTAACTATTTCTTTGGAACAAATTACTTAAGTTAGTGTCTTGAAAGCAACTAGTATTATGTATTATCTCAGAGTTTCTGCAAGTCATGAATTTGGGAGTAACTTTCCTCGTAGCTCTGGTTTAAGTTTCTCATAGGGTTGTAGTCATCTGAAAGGTTGACTTAGATCTGCTTTTAAGGTAATTCACACACATGCTGGCAATTTGGTGTCCAGTTCTACACATGAGCTTCTCCATAGAGCTTCATGACACCCTTATGCCTTGATGGTTGGCTTCCCTCAGAGTGATTGACCCAAGAGAGAGCAAAATGGAAGCTGCAGTGTCTTTTATGGTCTAGCCTCAGTTTTGTAATTGCGGATGAGACGCTAAATTGGTCCCTGTTCTTCTTTCTTCACTAGAAATAGAAGTTTCTTGGCTTCCATAATTTTTATGGAAAATTAAATTTTCCTCATCCTGTTCATCTTGTCTTCATGATATTTCAGTTACATATATGTTTGACTATTCAGGGTATAGAATCTATTATTTTACTATGAAGAGCACTGATATTTTATCAGTCAGTTAGCTTGGCTGAGCTCAAACTTTTCTAGGCAATATCTCAAATCTCTGTTCAGTTGTGTAGATTTTGCCTGGCTGCTTGGAGTCTGCACACACTTGCATAGTTTTGAGGCCAGCTAGATATTTGGGCAGAATTTATATGAAAAATTTTTGGTTCTCCTCTGTATCTCTCAGTTCTGAATTCTCTCGCTTCATTTTGTATCTCTTGTGGTTACTCTGAGCTCTGTTTCACATTCTGTCGATAAACTCCAGTTTTCCATTTAAGGATTCTGTCTTAGTGAGGCCTTCCCTGATGATGCTATTTAAAACTTGCAGAGCCACTCATACCTTTTTGGTGCTTCACTTTTTTTTTTTTACACAACTGTTATTTATCAACAGTTAACACAGTATGTGTTTTAATGTTGTTTTTTTTTTTATTTTCTTATTTTCCCAACTAGAATGTAAGCTCTTTGAGAGTCGATATACTTTCCTCTTGTTCAGTGCTATTTCTTCAGTTCCTAGAAAAGCTCAGATTGATGCTTAATAAATACTTGTATTAATGAATGAATCAATGCATTAATTAATTTCTTTTCCTGTCTCTTGTATAGTACTCGAAAGGCAGTCGATGAGGAAGAGGAAGCCGTTGAAGAGCGTCGAAATATGCGAACTATTTGGGTGACAGGCAGAAAAGGTTTAAGTGAAAGGGAAGCAGCAACCCTTATAGTAGAAGAAGCCAGAATGATTCTGCAGCAGGACTTAGTTGAAATGGGAGTGCAATGGAATCTACATTCCTTTCTAAATTCTGATACACACTCATTGACCAGCAGTGAGTCAGAAGTAAAAGAACACAAATTTATACCTCAAACTAAGAGTTCTTATAAAAGATTGACATCAAAGAAAAAAAGTGACACAATATTTAGTGATTCTGTTAATCATTTACCAGATACCATGCAAGATTTAGATAAAAGTGGAGAACATACAGATTCCTTTTATTATAAATTTCAGGATGGGCATCAAGAGTGTCATCATTCCATCTCCAGAGCAAAAAAACAGGCTTCTTTGAGTATTAAAAAAGGAAAGCTAGGAACCTCTCTGAATGAGAGGAAAGCAAGCACTTTGAAAGCTGTTCAGACTCTCTCGTCAGGGAAAACAAAAAAAAAAGCTTTGAATTTTAGTTCAGAAAAGATGAGAACAACCCCTCAATCTTGGAAACATGGTAAGCATAGAAAACGATCCAGAGACAGTAGCCCTTTGAAAGACACAAAGATGCGTAGAATCAATTTACAAGAACGGACTATGTCTAATTCTATTCATTGTGAAGACTCTTTTACTTTAGATGAGAAGAGTATGGAATTTAGAAGTCCAGAGCCATTTGCTAAAAACATATCTTTCTGTGCTGAGAGAAGATATAACATAGTACCATTTGCATCACAAACAGAACAAAGTTGTTCAAGGAACAATAAAATAGCTAATGATATTCTTGGGGAACACTTTATCACAGGATCTCAGAGTAAACATGTGATTCAAGCCACTAGTGTGGTCAGTGAAAATGGAAGAGGATTAGCTGTTAAATCAGAAAAAAAAAATAAAATGGTGATACAAAATGATTCAAAAATCCAGAATGTTTATGTGACACACCATGACACCCATCCAATTAACCAGTGCCTGGAAAAGCAATTTAATAAAGAGACAAACACTCACACCAAACTGAATAAAACAATAGCAAAACAAATACCCTATGAGACAGACAGCAGTTATATGAATAGAGACTCAAATGTTATTATGAAATGTGAAAGTACAAAGTTTAATTCTGAGGAAAATAAATCAAGTAATCTTAAGGCATCAGGAGATATAAGCAGCACTGAGATACCCAGTGGAGTACATCTACCAAGTGGAGCATTTGCTAAATTAGGAGCCCAGCCTGAGAATATTCTAAATACTCCTAGAGTACAAGGAAAAGCAGATGCTTATGCAGCAGACAGAACTAAAAATAATCATGTTTCTGACTTAGGTTTAGATCTCTGTGGTCTTGAAGATAGTTTCTACCTGGATACTCAGGCAGAGAAAATAATTCAGCAGATAGCAACTGAAAATGCCAACCAAGAAGGACCCAAGGACACCAACCTGTCAACAGGGATGATTCAGAAGAACCTAGATAAACAGAGCTCAATGAGCTCCTTTCAGAAAGGGACTCATGTTGCTTTTCCAGATGAACAGCATTCACTAGGAATGACACATCATTTGAGACATAAGACTGTAGATGTTGTGAAGCAAAGCACTGATTCACATGAGGTTGATAACCTGACTCCAGAAAGCCCAATTTTTTATTCTCCAATACTAGTAGGGGAAAATGGCCCATGTTTTAAAGGCAGTGAACTTTCTGTTACTGACTCCCAATTAAATAGTTTTCTTCAAGGTTATCAAACACAAGAAGCTATGAAGCCAGTTACACCTGTGGTTCCTCAAAAGAGAACTCCTGCTGATACAGAAGTAGAGTGTCTTCCAGTTCCTGAAACAAGTTTGAATTTGAGTGGTAGTTTACTGTTTGACAGTTTCAGTGAAGACTACCTTGTAAAAGAACAACGACCTGACGGACAAGAAAAAGAACACCTTCCTTCTGAAATAACATCAGTCCATTTTGATGATTCTCTGTGTCTACAACCAGAGGGCATAATTGAAAAACCAGATATGAATGAGAATCAAGATAATCAGCAGCCATTGTCTTGTTTCAGTGATGAGTCTATTATATTTTCAGAGATCGATTCTGTCCAGATGGTTGCAGCTTTGGACAATGTAGACATATTTCCTGTCCAAGAGAAACATAATACTGCAGAATCTCTAAAAATACTGAAACTGAGTGATCCAGTGACTGTAGGTAATGATTATTCCCAAAGAGAAGTAATTGGAGGAGATAAAGATAAAAGGTCTCAAAAATCCAAGTTAACTGGCATAAGGCAAGATAATTCATTTCTATGGTCAGGAGCATCATTTGATTTAAGTACAGGACTGCAAAGGGTTTTAGACCAAGTGTCCAGTCCTCTAGAAAATGAAAAGCTAAAATTAACTGCTACAGACTTGCCCGGTTTGAATGGAGAAAATACAGAGGTAAATGACAGACAAGAAGTGATTTCAAATATGAAGCCAAATCAAGCACAAGGAATTCCATTTTCCCCTAAAATTGTAGTAAGAGGCAATATTGAGGCACTACAGACCGATGTCATTCATGGTGAAACCTCCCTCTTGCCTTGTAAAGAAAACTGTATAGTTCATGATAATGGACTCATTCCTCCTACACCTATTCCTTCTGATTCTAAGTTAGCATTTCCAGATATTCTTGGAACATCTGTGAAACTTAAGAAAATTAATAATGGTTTTCAACTTGGTGAAAGTTCTTCATTTGGCTCACCTTCCAATAATAAAAACCATGATTTACATCCAGAGAGTAGAAATGGTTTTAAAGATAACAGTTCTATTACAGACATAAGTTTTTCACCACAGTTACTGCCGAATGAGTCACAGTTAACTCTAGCCTCATGCAGTCCTGAAAGTTTGGCCATAATTGATGTAGCAAGTGACCAAACTCTCTTTCAAACATTCATGAAGGAATGGCAAAGCAAAACTCGATTCTCCATCTCACTGGCTTGTGAAAAGATCAGTAATTTGACATCTTCTAAAAGTGCTACTATTGGTGGTATGTTTAAGCAAGGTAAGATTTTGTTAAAAAAACTTTTACATTTGTATGTAAAATAGTGTGACTGAGACTTGGCAGAATTGGATATTAAATGTAATAAATTTGTTCAAAGTTTAAGTTTCTCCTGTGTAGGTTTACATGTAGAACAGCCTTATTGTTCAGTGCAACTAGGTTAGTAATAATAACCCTCTGGTATAAGAGATGGGGGACATCTGGACACATGGGTAGGAGAGCTGAGCAGTGAGGCCAAGAGCTCAAGCTGGTAGACTGAAAAAGTGCAGACCACTAGGACACTGTTTGTTTCTCTGGCTCTGATCTGTTGTTGTGCCTGGGGTCTATCAATCATGTGTCTGCCTCCTTCCAAGCAGGCCAGAGAGCCCATCTAAACAGCCTTGCTATAGCAGCTCCCCATAGGAGTTCCATAGCAGCGTTGTCTCCCAAGTCACTGACCCAGCAGCCAGGCTTATTGCTACTGGAGACACCATAGCTGGTGTGTCTGGTTCAGAGGCCAGAATTAGAACAGTGTTTGACAGCTTAATGCTTGGGTGTGCCAGGAACCTGTCTCTCAAATAGCAGCTCTTTCTTCTATGCCATTCTCGGGTTTCCCCTGGCTGAGGCCATAGGGCTTTTCCGTTTGGTTGTCTTGTTCATCTCTTTATTTTGTGAGGCTCTATGGAGGTTTCTCATACCTAGTCTGCTGCTTTAGCTCTTGGTCATGCCTGGTGTTAGTGTAAAGTGTGCTGAGCTTTTCCATTAAACACAACATTTCTCTAAGAAATCATATATACATATATATATATGAAATAATCATATATACATATATAAAATAGTTTGAATATAAGTTTTTAAAATTTAAGATGTATATTTTGAATATGGTTCAGCTTTTTTATTGCACCTTAATGATATGGTATTAATTAATTAATTAAAATATAACTGATTTACAATATTGAATTAGTTTTGGGTATACAGTAATTTGGGTATATAATGATTCAGTTTTTTATAGATTATATTCCATTTAATGTAATTGTAACATAATGGTTCTATTTCCCTTTTCTGTACAATATATTCTTATAGCTGACTTATACATTGTAGTTGGTGCTAATTAACCTTCTACTGTTATCTTGCCCCTCACACCTCCTTTTCCTCAACCACTGATTTACTCTCTTTATCTGTGAGTCTGTTTAGTTATATTCATTTGTTTAATTCTTTAGGTTCCACATATAAATAATAATATACAGTATTTGTCTTTCTGTCTGACTTATTTTACTCAGGTCCATTCATGTTGTTGCAAATGGCAGACATGGTTTGTATTAATTATCATTGCTCATGAATTATTTTCTCTTAAACTGTAATATCCTTATTCACTTATGTCATAACAGAAGTACATAACAAATAGACACTATATTTTCACAGTGTGTATTAGCTATGTTTTCCAAGACTTATCTCAAGTAGAATTTATACCTCCACTGATAGTCATGAATTCTGTATTGCGATGTTGACCCCAAAGCCTCACAGGACTCTTCCAGGTTTTCAGAGAATTGAAACTTTTAGTCAAATAATACCATGTATTCCTGTCTTATTTCATGACAGTAATGATTCAGTATTATGGGGGATAGCTGTAGTCAGCTTGACAAACTGTTGTGGAAATCAAAGATTTGATGAAATTTCTTAAATCTCTATATTTATGAATGAATTTGTTCATAAAGTTCTAAGTATTTGTTTGATACTCAATTCAGGAAACATATGTGTTAATGACAAGTTTTATGTACTTTCAGTGTTAACTAGCTCTATTTTTCATCCAACAAACAAAATTGAGTACATTTTCTGTGCTAGCAGTTAGAAAGATTAAAAACATTCACTTAAATTTAACAAATATGTGCTAGTTATTTTCCAGGTATTTGGGATATAAATGTAAATAAGATAGATTAGTTGTTGACCTAATATTTTTGACCAGCGTCTTTGGAATTGAAGGTGTATTATTTTAGGAAAAATGTTGACTGCATGTACAAAATCGGACCTAATTTTTAACTAAGAACTAGGACTCTTGGTTTTTCTGGAGTTTCTAAGTGTTAAAAGTTTCTGAGTTTGCTGTAAAATTTTTGTGGTGTGCAAGTGGTCTTTATTTTTGAGTTATAAAAATTCAAAATGCAGCTTTTGAAAAACTTGAAGTTAATTTTAAACTTAGTCATTATTACAGATCTCTTTTTAAGAAGTCTTTGGTAGATTTTTCATAGTGACAATTTTATCTTAATTAATGGGATGCCTAGAAAGATCTTATAAATATCTAAAAATGACTATCCATATAATGCATATTGTAGGGGATCTGAAAAATTTGCTTATCAAATGGTTTTTATTATCATATTTAATGTTCAATTTAATGACTTTTAGAGATTTTTAACTATTTCACTTTGCATTTACATAGTTAGTTTACCTCAAGAAGCCTCTATTAGACATGATGGATTTCCTGTTAAAGGTTGTGATGACATCTTGGTGGTTGGGCTTGCAGTATGCTGGGGTGGAAAAGATGCTTACTATTTTTCACTGCAGAAGGAACAAAAGCATTCTGGTAAGTAATCACTATTTGGCTAAGTTATTTTATAATTTTAATGCAACCTCTATGAGAGTAGTGACTTTTTTCTTGAAAATAGTCTCCTGATGCTTACCTAGACTTTTGTTTTTAATAATAAGAAAAACTTTTTCATTTTTTAAAAAATCCTGGCTATTATGTACATTATTTCACATATTAACTGGAATAATGTTTTAAGAAGCACCCTTCAACCCCCCCTTTCTCCCTTCTTGTCACACGGGGCTATTAATACTATGTTTTCTTTCTGGGGCTCAGTTGAGTTTAGTTCAGTCGCTCAGTCATGTCCGACTCTTTGCGACCCCATGAATTGCAGCACGCCAGGCCTCTCTGTCCATCACCAACTCCCGGAGTCTACCCAAACCCATGTCCATCGAGTCAGTGATGCCATCCAATCATCTCATCCTCTGTCGTCCCCATCTCCTCCTGCCCCCAATCCTACTCAGCATTAGGGTCTTTTCCAATGAGTCAGCTCTTCGCATGAGGTGGCCAAAGTATTGGAGTTTCAGCTTCAACATCAGTCCTTCCAGTGAACACCCAGGATTGATCTCCTTTAGGATGGATTGATTGGATTCTGGGGCTAGTGGAGCCTTAAAGACTTGCTGGCCACCTAGAAAATTTGTTTCTGAAGACTGGATCAAAGGAGTTTCTTTCCAGGCTTTTTTCCTCCTATTTGATATATCTGGAACTCATTTAGAGGCAGTGATGAGCTAGACATCTACACTAGTTGAATCACACAGCCTTTGGAAAAGTCTTAGAGTTAAAAGGATATGATCTAGTAATAATTTGTGAGCTGATTATGGTGGTTGGATACCTAGTTGATTATTAGGTTTTAGGAGCAGCATTAATAAGGAAACATTTTAAAAGATGCTGTATAATGTCTATTCCTAAGTAAGCATGAAATATTTTCAGTTGTTTTGTAGGAAAACATCTTATGGTGAATAGTTACTTGAACTTCTTTTATTTTAGATGTAGTTTTATACATTCATACTAAACTTCCTTGTAAAATGAGTTCCTTTTTTTACTTCCAAATAACTTTTTTGTCTTTAATTTCACATTCTGAGAAATGTAGATTTATTTTTAGAATCTTAATGTTTAGAATTTTTTCCCACCTAATTAGAGCATTATAAATCAACTAGCCCAAACCTTAATTTTTAGATTACAAAATACTGCATCCGTATAGCCAACATGACCTGGATAATAAGGTCCTGCCGAACTAAACTCTGAGGCTTTTGAGTCTTTTTCAGTCTTAGCACTAAAGATTGCTACTTCAAATGAATGTGTGTACTTTTTGCCTTAAAACTTCTTTTCTTTTTTTAAAAGAAATTAGTGCCAGTTTGATCCCACCTTCTCTGGATCCAAGCCTGACTGTGAAGGATAGATTGTGGCACCTTCAATCTTGCTTTCACAAGGAATCTGATAAAGAACGTTCTGTTATCATCTATGACTTCATCCAGAGTTATAAAATTCTTCTTCTGTCTTGTGGCATCTCCCTGGAACAAAGTTACGAAGATCCTAAGGTTTCTTGTCTTATTTAAATAATTTTTGCATACTTCAAAAAATATTTCAATGTTTACAGTTAATTCTTAAATGACTTAGTATTTATTTAGCTTCATCATTGCAGCTTAAGTATTTTAGGGTAGTCATTCCTTTGTCCAGTAATCTCATTCATCCAGAACAGGTTATTATTAACACCAGATGCCTCTGTGTAGATAAAAACAGAGATGTTATAAATTCTAAGCACTAAAGTTCGTATCTTTTTTCAGAGACTTAAAAAGTTTTCATTTTGGTCATATGTTCTAAATTTTCTGTCTCATAGTAAGTTAGAAATGAAAGGAGAACTGTAAGATTTAGATACATGATAGCAGGATATTTCAAATATTCATGACGAAAGAGGCAGAAAATAGTAAAAGCGTATATAGATATAAGAGATCACAAAGGATAGTAGTTAGAGGCCATTTAGCATAGGGATAAATGGCCTTATTAACCCATGAGAACTTTTCCATATAATAGCAAATTGATACACTGTTTATAAAGATGACTGAATTATTAAGGAAAGAGTAACTTACGTTTTTGTAATACACACTTACATGATTATACATAAACATATAATGCACTTTCAGAAGACATTTATCTATTGGATCATAGCCCTGAAAGGGATATCATTTTTTTCCCCTTTGTGAGACTGGAATACATGAGGTGTGTGGAATATTAATTGAATTGAGATATGATATTAATTGGTTGTTACCAACATAGTCAATGATAATAAGATAATTCTTTAGTTTCTTTAGCTTTCTTGGCAGAGATGTTTGAGGGCATTGGGGCTTCCCTGGTAGCTTAGCTGGTAAAAAATTTACCTGCAATGCGGGAGACCCCGGTTTGATTCCTGGGTCGGGAAGATCCACTGGAGAAGGGATAGCCTACCCACTCCAGTATTCTTGGGCTTCCCTGGTGGCTCCGCTGGTAAAGAATCTGCCTGCAATGCAGGAGACCTGGCTTTGATCCCTGGGTTGGGCAGATCCACTGGAGAAGGGAATGGCTATCCACTCCAGTGTTCTGGCCTGGAGAATTCCATGGATTGTGTAGTCCACGGGGTCGCAAAGAGTTGGACACAACTGAGCAACTTTCACTTCACTTGAAGGCATTATCAGGTAAACTAATGATACTGTCTTTTCTATATTTCAAACCAGCCTTTGTTTATGTGATACATCTCATATAGTTTCTTTTTATTTATTTATTTTTTCTCATATAGTTTCTAAACTGACTTTTTACTGGATATAAAAGGTTATCATTTAATTTTGATGTTTCAGAGTCCAAAATGAGAATATGGGTAATATGAGCTTCTTAAAACTACAGTAGCTTCCCAGATTTATATAGCAACTTTGGTGTAAACCATTTGAAATATTTCATACTTGGTTTTACTAATCATAGCATTTTTGATATAAGAGAAACTATTAATTGATAAAATTTCACTTTTATAAGAAACATTTGCCAACTTTTACATCAAACTATCTTATTCAGTACCTCTAAAAGGGTTCTGATCACTAGTTTCTAATGGTGGGGGCCTGTTGGTGTACCACTAACAGTTCTCTGGATACTAGCTGGATGTCCAACAGTTCAGCTCAATTCTGTTACTGTCTACCTGGAAATAGCATCAAATCCCATAGGCTAAGGGCTCAGTCCCACAAGACCCCAACTTCAGTCACTAGTTGGAAGCCCAGCTTATTAACTGTGCTTCTGGTCAACCAGCTGTAAATAAATTAGATTCCCATAACTCCCTCCTTGAGTTTGGTTAATTTGTTAGAGGAGCTAACAAATTAGTGGTTTACTCACTAGATTAGTGGCTTATTACAAAGGATATTAAAGGTCACAGATCAACAGCCAAATGAAGAGATGTATAGGGCGAGGTTTGTAAGAAGAGGTGTGGAGCTTCTGTCCTTTCTAGGCTTGCCACTCTCCCCGAGTCTTCATGTGATTACCAACCCAGAAGCTCTTTGAACCCTTCCTTTTGGGTTCCTGTGGAGGCTTCATTATACAGGCACAATTGATCAAATCATTGGCCATTGGTGATCAGTTACTCTTTAGCCTGTTCCTCTAACCAGGAGTTAGAGGAGGTGAAACTGAAAGTTCCAGCCTTCCTGTCACAGGATTGATTATCCCCTGGCAACCAGCCTGCATTCTTAGGTGACTTAGGGGTACTCCAAGACACTGTATTAGCATAACTAAAGATACCTGTATCTCTCTTGTGAGAGCTCAGTGTGTCCAACTCTTTGTGATCCTTTAGACTGTAGTCCATCAGCCTCCTCTGTCCATGGGATTTTTCAGGCAAGAATACTGGAGTGGGTTGCCATTTCTTCCTCCAAGGGATCTTCCTGACCCTGGAATCGAACCTGCATCTGCTGCATCACAGGCAGATTCTTTACCTGCTGCGCCATCTGGGAAGCCCTCCTTATCTCTGTTGAGAAGACCCAATTTATATTTCTTATTATAATATACAAGATTGTGCCCCCCTGTAAAACTGAATTCTTAGCCTATAAAAGAAGTAACCGAGTCATATAGTAATGCTTGAAATTATGAACAAGGTTTAGATTCCTTGTTCTAAATCAAATTTCAAACTGCTTGAATCTAGTGTTAGAAAATGGAGGTCTTCTAGTCTCATAGGGAAGCTAAGAATAGCAGTCAAATCACAGGTTGGATGGTCATGGTGACAGGTCCTCATCTTTAAGAGAAAGTCTGTATGCATTCTAAAATACTGCATGTGAACATGTAATGGTTAAATGTTTATGTCTCACTTCTTCCTATGTTGAAAATTAAATAAACCTAAAACTATATTGGCCTATTTTTATTATAATAGTAGGCAAGCCAAAGTCAGCCTTAATGGAAAAGAAACCCAGCTGCATTTTCAGAAATACGATTTTTGTTAGCTCAGAGGCATTTGATTTTCAAGCTGACTTCTGAAGTAAATCAGCAGGCACATTGCAGTAATGGAAAAGTATTACTTTTTCTTGTTTGAAGGTCACTGCTCTTATTGGTTAAAAAAAAAAAAGTTATTTTTTAATACCAATTATCCTTTCCTTATCCTGGTACAGTTGTCCTTTCCTTCTCTCCTGGGAAGACCACTGAATAAGTATTAAGTGTATTAAGTAAAAATGAATGAGATTAAAAATGAGCTTTCTTTTTCCCCTTTAAATTTAAGGATACAGAAATGTCTTTGGAAAATCAAGAAAATATTCTGATTGTTATCCCATTCAGGTAGCATGCTGGTTACTAGATCCAGATTCCAAGGAACCGACTCTTCACAGCATAGTTTCCCGTTTTCTTCCTCATGAGCTTCCACTCCTGGAAGAGATAGAGACTGGCCAAGGAATTCAAAGCTTAGGGCTGAATGTCAACACTGAGCATTCTGGACGATACAGAGCATCTGTAGAGTCCATTCTCATCTTCAACTCTATGAATCAGCTTAATTCTTTGTTGAAGAAGGAAAACCTTCAAGGTAAAAAAACATTTCCTGGCATTTTTATGATGTTGTAAGACCGGGGATAGTTCTGTATTTAGCCACTCTGTCACAGGTGGATAAATTACCCTTTTTTTTTAATATAAGTTATACTTTTTATGCAAACCTTTTCTTTTGATTGTCTAGTGCAGGAATCAACATAATTTTTTCTGTAAAAGGCCAACAGTGACTAGTTTTGGTTTTGTAGGCTAGATGATCTCAATCATGAATATTCAACTCTGCCATCATAACATGAAAGCAGCTATAGACAGTATGAAAATGAGTGTTCCAATAAATCTTTATTTACAAGAACAGACATCTGGCCCCAGATTGGCCATAGTTTGCTGACCTCTGGCTCTACTATAATGAAGTAAGTGAGGGCATTTTAGTCATTTATTCCTAGTTTTGTATTTGAATGGTATCAAATGGTTTTATAAATACACTTACAATGTATCTTTTATGGATTTAAAACAATGAACTATTTTTTTTGTAGAATTCTTTAACAGTTATTTTTTTCAGCAAAGCGTATTCATGTGAATCTTTTTTCCCTTGTGAGAAAGTGTGGATTTATTGTGCAGGCTGCTGGCCCAGATTGTCTACCTTGACTTCAGAGAGCATAATATATGCTTATGGTAAAAATGATGAAGTGAAACAAGGTTGGCTTCATTGTGAAGAGATATAAACCATAGATTTATTGGCTAATTAATTAATATTACAAACAGGAGACTGATGAATTCATGAAGAGTAGGGCTTGAATCTGCATTATTTATTTATGAGGGACCTTGGGCAAGCTACTTTAACTCTCTTAAGTCTAGTTCTTATTTTGAAAGTGTTAAATGAGACAGAGAACTTAGTACTTGTCACACATTAGGCACTTGTTGCTGTTGTTCTTCAGTTGCTAAGTCATGTCTGACTCTTTGTGACCCCATGGACTGCAAGTGCACCAGGCTTCTCTGTCCTTCACCATCTCCTGGAGTTTGCTCAGACTCAGTTGAGTCAGTGATGCTATCCAACTGTCTTGTCCCCTGTCATCCCCTTCTCCTCCTGCTCTCAGTCTTTCCCAGCATCAGGGTCTTTTCCAATGAGTTGATTCTTCACATCAGCTGTCAAAGTATTGGAGCTTCAGCTTCAGCCTCAGTCCTTCCAGTGAATATTCAGGATTGTATTAGTTGATAATTATTATTACTTCTAGCACAAACCCTCTGTGCTGGTTATAAAGTTCTCCCTGACATTACTGGGATAAAATAATACAAAAGGACAGACTGGCTTATTTGCTCACAGGAGATTTGATTAAGTGATGTTAATTAGCAGCTCTTCAACAGGCATTGGAGTATTTCAAACTCAACCTTTCTAAGCCAATGTAGGCAGTAAAGAATTTGGAGTACACAGCACACCTTCCTCAGAACTACTTCTACATTCATGGACAATAATGCTGAATGAACATAGCTAATTCCCTCTTAGTCTGATTAGTCTGCCTCTAGGATAGGCGTCCTGGGTAGTCTGTATAATTTCTAGACACTGACTTTTGATGATGGTGATATGAATTAGTCTGTAATTTTTTAGACATTTATTGCCCATTACCAGATTTGTAAGTTTTTCAGTCTGATTGGGAGGGGACTATTCCATTAAAAGATAATCTTTTGCCTATAAAAAAAAATAAAGGCTGACACTGCTTTTCAGACAAGTGTAAGAAACCCTCTACATGTATAATTTTTAGCTTTCACAGTATGTTTTCTATGTGCCTTCAAAACTTTTTTTTCCCTGTAAATTTTCAGAAGTGGGTGACCAGGAGGTGTTAAATGCATTCTTGTACAGTGTTAAATATTTCTTATTCAAAGAATACATAGAATTGAAGTACATTGAAATAAGGGAAGTTTGGAGAGAGAATGTGGACAGCCATCACATTTTATTTGGAAATGATTATTTCAGGATGCGCTTGTTAGTTTTAGTAGGCCTCCAGAATCGTCATCTTTTTCTCTTCTCATCATCTTGCCTGTTGGGGAGGTGTGTTCTAGCTGACTTTCTCCCAGTAGAGAGCTGATTTTTGTTGAGTATGAATAAATATTAATAACAGAATGTGTCTTTGCTTAATTTGACCCCAGGACAAAGTGTCCTGTTCTCTTCACATTGATCAATTTGCTCTTTTTTAAAGTAGTTTGAACATAGATGAGATGATTTTTTTAGGTATGGAGTTGATTTCTCTCTTTTTCAATGGACCTCAGCCGCACGGATTTATATTAGTCATAATCTTATTTTTCATTAACACTTCATCATTGGTCCATGTAGGTCTTCTTTTTATTCACTGTTATTTTAATAATATAATGAGTAACTGTTAACTCACATTAACAATTTAGACATTTGTCTACCTGGATGCTCCTCTTTCCTTATACATCGTAAGTTTTATGTTTATCATTCCCTTATTTTCTTAATATGCATAAGTCCAAACAATATATTATTTGGTTTTGGTTGTTTTTGAACTTTATAAAACATCTGTCACACTATGTCTTGTTTTACTTGCTTAGCATCATGTTGGGAAGATTCATGCATATTATTGCAAGTATCTGTAGTTTACTTATTTTCACTGCTGTGTAATGTATCACTGTGTGTGTGTGCATGTATACATGCATGCACACCAAAATATATTTATCCATTTTCCTATAGATGAATGCTTAGGTTGTCTCTAGTTTTGTTTTCTTTTATTTTTTGTTCTGCTATACGAAATAGTTCTATATAAATATTCTTGTAAATTTACATGTCTCTTGCTACATTGGGTAAGAATTTCTTTTGGCTGTAGAATTGCTCCATCTTGGAGATGGGAGTATTCTACTTTTCAAGATTATGGTAAGCTGTTTTTCAGAGTGGTTGTACAAAATTTGTCCTTTCAACAGCAATGTGAAAGAAATCTTGCTGATTACATTGTCTCTACTTTGCAAATTCATTGGTTGTAAATGACTGTAATTTTTCTTTCTTGTGCTTTGTTTTGGTAAGAGAGTTATTCCAGTTTCATGGAATGAGTTGATGAATATAGCTTCTTTTTATTTTGGAGGAGTTTATATGTCATAGGGATTATGTTAGTCTTTGAAAGTTTGTAAAATTTGCCTATAAACTTTCTTTGTGGAAGTGTTTTTAACTACTACTTTGACTTCTTTAATAACTGTTAGGTTATTCAATTATATCTTTTTGCTTGTGTTTTAGTAGCTATATATTTTTAAAGAATTTATCTAAAGGTATTGCTGATTTTTTTCTTTTTTATATCTCTCATTTGTTATGCTTTTTCTTTCATAATATTATTGTTTAATTGCAGTAGAAGTTTATCCAATTTTTCAGTGTTTTCAAAAAACCAACTTTTACTGTTGATCTTTCTTGTTGTTTTTGTTTTCTGTTTCATTGATTTCTGTGAACTTTTATATAATCTCTTTTCTTCTAGTTCCCCTGACTTTATTTGCAGTCCTTTTTCTAAATTCTTAAGTTTGATATTATGCTCATTACTTTTCAAATCACATTTTTCTTTTCTAATATAATTATTTAAGGCTATAATTTTCTCAAAAGTTCTACTTTCATTATATCTTACAAATTTTGACATGTAATGTTTTCGTTGTTTTATCCTAAACATTTAAAATTTTCTGGTGTGACTTTTTTAGATGGATAAATTATAAGATTATTTTTAATTCTCAAATAGTTGAAAACTTATTTTATACTTTTTTATTATTACATTCAATCTCTATTGTGTTGTAGAGAATATGTTTGTATAATAGCCATTCTTTGAAGTTCTTTGAGAATTGTTTTGTAACCTAAAACTTGAATTATTGTGTATGTGCACATAAGAAAATAGGTATAGTAATTCTGGATGCAGACTTTTATAAATGTCTGTTAATTCAGTGTTGTTTAAATCATCTATATCTAATTTTCCCTATAGTTTAGGCAATGTTAATTTTATAGCACATTTGAGACTGCTTTATTAGGTGCATACAGGTTTAAATTGGTGTATTTTCCTGGTACATTAACTCTGTCACTATGTTTGACTAGCTCTACCACTAATAGGATTTTTATTCCTAATCATCTGTTTTTTGTGAATGACTATGGCAGCGTCAACTTTCTTTTGATTAGTTGCTTGCCTCATACATCTTTTTTCTGTCCCTTTAAATCTTCTAGATCCTTATGCTTTAGGTGTGTCTTATAAACAAAGTATAGCTTATTTCTTTTTCAAACTAGCAGTTTTTTCCCACAAATTTGGCAGTTTATAATTATTTGTGTGTTTCTGTTCATTGTGATTATTGACATATCACATTTTCCTGCTGTTTTGTTTGTATTCATGTTCTTTGATTTTGTATATAGTTTTTTTTTAATTTATTTAATTTTTAATTGAAGGATAATTGCTTTACAGAATTTTGATGTTTTTTTGTCAGACCTCTGAATTTGTATATCGTTTATTCATAGCTGTGGTCTGTTCTAACTCTAATGATTCTATAGCTGCAAGTCTTAGGGGATCAGTGGAGCGCTCCAGGGTTTGCTGGGTGGGGGGGTGCCTTCCTCTGGAAAGACTTTGCTCTGGTTTCGGCTTGTTACTAAAATGAACTACACTGCATTCAAGGCCTGCATTAGCTTTTCTTGAGAGTTTTGGTTCAGAACAGGAGCCTGAGAATCAGCTTCTCCTTTTCTTGCTACTCCAAAGATGTGTTATCCCCTCAGCCCTTTAGGGTAAGACTTCATTCACATTGCAGCCCTATTTCTTCCTACTGTCTGTGAATCCAGGCTGGCTTCCTATCACTCCTGACTCTTCTTTTTCTGACCCTAGTTCCTTGTTTCTCTAGTTGCATATCCCGTGAATTTCTGCTCTGACTCCAAGCCTCTGAAGCCAGGCTCTGACTGCCCATATCTTCTCCTGCCATCAGAGGCTAGTAGCTCTCACTTGTTTGTTTGCTTTTGGTGGTGGTTACAGGTATCCTTTGGGATTTCTCCTACTGATTGAGACCAGGAGTGCCTTAAAGAATGTGTGTATGTGGAACTGGGGAAGACAGGCCAGGGTTACACAGAGTCCTAGTGACCCATAACACTGAAAGTAGAAATCTTTGCTATGGATTTTTCTTGATAAATTTAGGATAGCATTTCCCATAGAGTGTTCTATGAACACACTCTTTTCATGATGTTAATAAATATTAAACAGATAAAGGGCTTTATAGTCAAATGAGTTCAGTCTTTTGATTAAAACAAACATTAAAATAGTTGTCTTTGTTTAGTTCTACTCAGAGCCTTTGATATATTAACAGGCATCGTGAACATCTAAGAGTAGTATATGAATGCTGAAATTCATGGTATACAGTGTCTCTCAATCCCAACCTTTCTTAGAGTATTTTTGAGACTAATATGCTAATGAACATACTAGGGAAACTGACTTAGAATGACTGTTCTGTTGAGAAATGTTAGCAGAAGGAAAAATACTCTGATTCCTTACTTCAGGAATCTTACTTATCCTTTCCTCTTAAAACACTGGAAAATATAAAACCTTTATATTTAGCTTTGTGCAAGCCTGCATACCATGGGACCAGGAGTATTGGAAATTATTTTGGGGAATTAACCTTTTATAGTCAGCAAATAAAATTGGCTACCTTGTGTTTTACTAAAAGTAGAAACAGAAACATCATCTTGGGAGAAATGCAGTCACTTACAATTCAGACTGTTCATAAGGTTGCCTGTTTTACCCTCTGAATAGACACAGATAGTAGTCCAAAGCTTAAATGGAAAAGTGGAATGTACTTTAATACCTTTCACTGATGGTTTGAGAATGTGGCTCAGGAGACTGGATCTTGAAGGATAGTTTAGTAGCATCTTTGATTTTCCCGGAAAAATGCTATGTATATAGGTAGTGATGCTGAACTAGTCACTTAGCTGGAGAATTAATGTTTTTTGCTTTCTTTGTTTTTTTTTTTCCTTCCAGATGTTTTCTGTAAAGTGGAAATGCCCTCCCAGTACTGCCTAGCCTTGCTAGAACTAAATGGAATCGGCTTTAGTACTGCAGAATGTGAAAGTCAGAAACACATAATGCAAGCCAAACTGGATGCAATTGAGATGCAGGCCTATCAACTAGCTGGCCATAGTTTTTCCTTCACCAGTTCAGATGACATTGCTGAGGTTGTATAATGGGAATGGAGAATTTAGAAAGTCATTTTCTGAGCAAAAAAATGGTTTGTGTGTATATATTTCATAAACGTGTTTACCTAAACACCAAAGACCAATAAAATAAAACAATTGGTTAACCAGAATACTTTGGAGATGTATTCCAATATCTCCTTTGTATGTTTTTATTTATGAGTAGAAAGGTAGTGAAGAAGTATCCTAGAATGTGTGTTTCATGAGGAGATTTGCCTGGTACAGAAGAGGCACTCAGTAAATATTTGTTGTGCAGATGAGATCTTTAATAGTACTTGTATAACAGTATAGATGTTTCTCCATGAAGTTAGTCATTTCATGAACTCTCACTCTTCCTCACTGCAAAATTATATACTTTTCTTAGATATTAGTGAAAAAGGGATTTGGGGGACTCTTTGCTTTTTTAACCTACAATATTTTTATTGCCTTATGTAAATTTTACATAGTTTACCCTCCCCCTCCAATAGTTTGTATTGTGTTCTTTCCCCATACTCCACAAAGGATGGTTGAGTTGTTTTGGAAGAGTTACTGATAGATGGGTGCTTATACTTGATAGCTTTGAAGTTTTGTTGTTTTCTAGCTGTGATTCAGTTTTATAGCATGTTGGTAAATATTTCAGAGACTCTTCTGTTTATTCCTTAACTCCATGATTTTGGGCCACTTTATCAATCCTTTACATCTCAGTAAAATACTTCATAGTAGAAATACCTCATGGAGTTGTGAGAAATAAAAAAGAAAAGTACACCATTCCATGTTCGATGCATGAGACAAGGGCTCAGGGCCAGGGCAATGGGATGACCCAGAGGGATGGGATGGGGAGGGAGGAGGGTGGGGGGTCCAGGAAGGGGAACACATGTAAACCCATGGCTGATTCATGTCAATGTATGGCAAAAACTATTACAATATTGTAAAGTAATTAGCCCCCAACTAAAATAAATAAATTTATTAAAAAAGAAAAGTAAAATACTTAGAACAATACCTGTCTGATAGTAAATATTCAATAAATATTATATAAAGGGCATAAGAATGCCTCCCCTTTTAAGCCACAGAGTTATGTGTTTTTAAAAAATGAGAAACTAGCTAATCTTGTTCAGTTGGTAAGTCGTGTCTGACTCTGTGACCTCACGGACTGTAGCACACCAGGCTTCTCTGTCCTCCGCTGTCTCCTAGAGTTTGCTCAAATTTGTGTTGAGTTGGCAATGCTATCTAACATATCTTAATGAAAATATATAAATGAATGAGTTGAGAGAGTAGATAGTGTTCTGAATTGCCTAAGTTGGAACCCCTCTAGTATGAACTAGTGAGTTTTAGGTATCTGTGTTTTAGAGAACTCCCTCTGCCCTAGAGCCTAGATCTCTGTTCTTTATAAGCCTTCTTTCTTTAGTGGGTGCTTACTGACCACTTTCTAGCTTTTGTTATTGCTACATTGGACCTTCTCCTGGCTTTTTGTTCAGGGATTCTCAGGATGTAGCTTTGTGGTGGTGGAATTAGATGGCTTTTTGGATCCCTTCCTACTTTATTGTTCTCTGATTTTTGTGATCACGCAATAGCCACAAAGGCTCCCATGCTTATCCTCTATGGGGCTTAAATGATCAAGCAGCCATATTGGTTACCATATCAAGAAGTATTTGGGTGAGCTTACAATCCTCAGAGCAACTGAAGTCTCATTGCCAATAGTTTATTTGTTAGTTGTTCAGCACAAAATATACATTCTTATGTTCTTGACTGTTAAGAGCCTGGTGTTAGAATTAACCTGATACTGACTAAATTAGGGTATGGACAGTCTACCTAAGGTTTTTATTGCCATTGCTTATTAAATGTGTTAATTCCAAATTGTCCAAAAAAATTCTTTCAACTCATGTTGAATTATATAGACTCTTTTCTTGAATACTTTAAAAAATGTTTTCTGAATGATAATACTTGTGATTTGATTCTTGGCTAAAGAGGCATAAATTTCTTGCAGGTTTTATTTTTGGAACTAAAGTTGCCACCAAATGGAGAGGGAAAAAACCAAGGCATCAAGAAAACTTTGGGTTCTACCAGAAGAGGGAATGACAATGGACGGAAGCTAAGGCTGGGAAAACAATTCAGCACTAGTAAGGTGCTCTTTGGGGCAGTCACAGGGCAGAATCTGAACTACTGTTAGCATTTGGTGTCTTGAAAGAATGCTGATATGATCAAAATCCAACATAGTCCACCATTTGAATTATCTAGACAGAAACAAATTGATTTCTGGTTCAGCTGCCCACAAACACTGTGGAGACATTCCAGAATGGAAAATCTGGATCATAATCTGACTTAACAGTATGTCCTTCCTATCATTAAAGGAGTATATAAAAATTTGTAAATTCAGACCTATATAGACATTATTTAATTACTGATATGCACTACTCTTGGACTGACATGCCCTACTCTCTGACTGCAGAATATAGTTTCTGTAGTTAAATGAACATGAACAAAGCTATGGAAGAATTTAAAAAATAAATAAAAAGTTAATATAAATTTTGTTTTTTTAATTCTAGGGCAAAATAGTAAGTTTTCCATGAATTTATTTTGAGAATCTAATCTGTTAATTTCAAAGTAAAATTGAATCACTACTCACGGAAACTGTATGCACGGGACAAAAGAGAGAAAAGGCTTAATTTTACATTTTTACTGAATGAATTATCAATGGAAAATAAGGATTGAAAGTACAGCCATATGGAGAGACCAGTCCAAGTTGCCATCCTATATAGATTCCTCCCCCGACCTTGCATATCTCATGGGGTCTTAGTTCCCTAGAAACCAGGGATCGAACCTGTGACCCCTGCATTGGAAGTGTGGAGTCTTAACTACTGGACTGCTAGGGAAGTCACAGTCTGTAGAATTTTGACTGTAATATTATTAACTATGACTTGCCTCCCCTGGGGAAGTTTCCACAGCTTCATTCTGTAGCAAAACTTATTTGATTGCATTACTCTTTTATCTCACAAGTTTTTATCCTTAATGGTTCATTGAAATTCTGTAGCATAGAAAATTCAAAGTTTTAAAAGTAGATTTCCTTGATACAAAATCCATGACAGTATTATGGCAAAAGGGAAAAAAAAAAAGCAACTGGGAGACTTATAATCACATGAGCAATAGAGAAGGGAAATGTAAAGAAAAGAGATGAGGTACACTTGGATAGGGGGTGGGAAGCAGCTACTTTGCTAAGATCTAAATTGATATTACTCAACATTAACATATTTACATTTAATAATCTATAGTTGTTGTGGATTTATAATTACAGTGATTTCTAAAAAAAATAGTAATTTTATAATAGTAAAGTTGAGTTAGATACAGGAGTTACCAAAGTTAATTTTGAGACTGTAATTTTTGTTTAAAAGAGATTCTAGTTTGCTATGGAATTTGGGCAAGAGTCTGATCTTACTTTATTATAATTTTTTTGGCAGGATGTTTTAAATAAATTAAGGGCATTACATCCTTTACCAGGCTTGATCTTAGAGTGGAGAAGAATCACTAATGCTATTACCAAAGTGGTCTTTCCCCTGCAGCGGGAAAAACGTCTGAATCCTTTTCTTGGAATGGAAAGAATCTATCCTATATCACAATCACACACTGCTACAGGTAATGATAAATCTCAAATGTGAATAATACCTAGGTTTGTGAAAAATATTCATATGTAATATTTGCTTATGATGACCCAAGGAATTTAAGTATTCATCATTGGATTCGGTGAAGTTTTATAAACATATATGAAAGACATGTGAGTGCTAAGTCGCTTTAGTCACGTCCGACTCTTTGTGATTCTGTGGCCTGCGGCCTGCCACTCCTCTCTCCATTGGATTTTCCAGGCAGGAATGCTGGAGTGGGTTGCCATTTTCTCCTCCACGGGCTCTTTCCAACCCAGGGTTTGAACCGATGTCTTAACGTCTCCTGCATTGGCAGGTGGATTCTTTACCACTTGTGCCACCTGGGAAGCCTAGTACTGCATCCAAAGCATGAATGGATATTACCTGGATAAAGAGATGAAATTTAGTCTAAAGATATAGTTCCATCTTTCAAGTACTCTATAGAATAACTTGGATGTCTGAGATTGGATGAGAGTATACCTAGGAATTAAATCTTTATTTGAATTAATGATCTTATGTGACTTTAGTCCCAGCCCTCTCCTGAATCACCTAAGAGTCTCTCCAGGTTGAATCTAAGTAGGGCTGTGTGGCATCTGTATAATAAGGCATGTCTTATTTTACTCAAATCAAGAGAAGAAAGTGGTAGAGTCCGTTGTGTGTCTCTCTTGGGATAAGTATGCATGTAATCTCATGAAGCAAAAAAGCATTCTTTTTCTAGGTAGTGTACAACTCTACATATTTGCCAAAATGCAATGTGCAGTAGAAGAAAGGGCAGCATTACCTCCTTTGTAGAGGAGGCATTTTCATTTGGTGGTATGGAATGTGGGCTTTGATACCACATTTTCACAAGGTTTGAATCTTGGTGCTTTGAATCTTTAGACAGGGTACTTAACCTCTCAGTGACTAAGTTTCCTCATGTATGAAACAAAATAATGAGAGTCCTACCTCACTGGGTGATCCTGAGGATTAAATAGGCCACTATATGTAAAGTGTTTAGAATAGTGCAGGGTACATTATCAGTTGTTGCTGTTATTGAGACTGAGGGCACCATCAGGAGCTGCTTTTCTCTCTGCTTGCTTAGTCTCTGTTCTAAACAATTTCTCTTTCCCGTCTTCCCTATTTAGCTAACTTCTTGGTGCTTCTGCCTGTTTCTCGCCCTGTTTTAAATTTCATTTTGAAACATATGCTAATGCTGTAAACTTACGAAAAATAAATCCTTGTTGGTGAAGAAACAAAGTCAACCTAGAGTTTTCAAAGCAAATTTATTTGTTGCTTATAAAGCAGAAAGTCATCAATTCCTTGTTGTTTTTCTAATTGGTTTTCATTGTACTATTCCTGCACTTAAAGAATATTTTAGAGATAGAAGCTTATGTTAGTACAGTAAAGTCTACCATTATAGAATTCATCTCTGTGAAACTGTTCATGTTTTGTAGTTTATTTTTGCCATTTTATTTGTCCACCACTGCTACCTCATTAATTCAAACACTAGACCTGAATATTAAATATTATCATAGAAAAGAAGGCAGTGTACTTAAAAAGAATATTAAGTATTATCATAGAAAAGAAGGCAGAAAGAGACTTGGATTCTTTCCTGTGCTACTTGTTAGCTTTGTAAAATTGAATAGGCCATTTAATGCTAGTAAGTATGTTAATATCTACCATTAATTGAGCACTAATTTTTGCTAAAATTAAATAACAAGGTCATAATATTAAGAGTTTATTCAGTAAAACTGTATCTGAGATACTTAAAATGTCTGATTCATCAAAAGAAGATGGAATCAAAGAGGACACAAATAGACGGAGAAATATACCATGTTCATGGATCGGAAGAATCAATATAGTGAAAATGAGTATACTACCCAAAGCAATCTATAGATTCAACGCAATCCCTATCAAGCTTCCAACGGTATTCTTCAGAGAACTAGAAGAAATAATTTCACAATTTGTATGGAAATACAAAAAAATTCCAATAGCCAAAGCAATCTTGAGAAAGAAGAATGGAACTGGAGGAATCAACCTGCCTGACTTCAGGCTCTACTACAAAGCCACAGTCATCAAGACAGTATGGTGCTGGCACAAGGACAGAAATATGGATCAATGGAACAAAATAGAAAGCCCAGAGATAAATCTGCGCACCTATGGACACCTTATCTTTGACAAAGGAGGCAAGAATATACAATGGAGAAAAGACAATCTCTTTAACAAGTGGTGCTGGGAAAACTGGTCAACCACTTGTAAAAGAATGAAACTAGAACACTTTCTAACATCATACACAAAAATAAACTCAAAATGGATTAAAGATCTAAACGTAATACCAGAAACTATAAAACTCCTAGAGGAAAACATAGGCAAAAAAAACACTCTCTGACATAAACCACAGCAGGATCCTCTATGACCCACCTCCCAGAATATTGGAAATAAAAGCAAAAATAAACAAATGGGACCTAATTAAAATTAAAAGCTTTTGCACAACAAAGGAAACTATAAGCAAGGTAAAAAGACAGCCTTTGGAATGGGAGAAAATAATAGCAAACGAAGCAATGGACAAACAATTAATCTCAAAAATATACAAGCAACTCCTGCAGCTGAATTCCAGAAAAATAAACGACCCAATCAAAAAGTGGGCCAAAGAACTAAACAGACACTTCTCCAAAGAAGACATACAGATGGCTAACAAACACATGAAAAGATGCTCAACATCACTCATTATCAGAGAATGCAAATCAAAACCACAATGAGGTACCATTTCACGCCCATCAGAATGGCTGCTATCCAAAAGACTACAAGCAATAAATGCTGGAGAGGGTGTGGAGAAAAGGGAACCCTCTTACACTGTTGGTGGGAATGCAAACTAGTACAGCCACTATGAAGAACAGTGTGGAGATTCCTCAAAAAACTGGAAATAGAACTGCCATATGACCCAGCAATGCCACTGCTGGGCATACACACTGAGGAAACCAGAATTGAAAGAGACACGTGTACGCCAATGTTCATTGCAGCACTGTTTATAATAGCCAGGACATGGAAGCAGCCTAGATGTCCATCAGCAGACGAATGGATAAGGAAGCTGTGGTACATATACACAATGGAATATTACTCAGCCATTAAAAAGAATACATTCGAATCAGTTCTAATGAGGTGGATGAAACTGGAGCCTATTATTATACAGAGTGAAGTAAGCCAGAAAGAAAAACACCAATACAGTATACTAACGCATATATATGGTATTTAGTCAATCAGTAAAGATAACCCTGTACGTGAGACATCAAAAGAGACACAGATAAATAGAACAGTATTATGGACTCTATGGGAGACGGCGAGGGTGGGAGGATATGGGAGAATGGCTTGGAAGCATGTAAATTATCATATGTGAAATGAATCGCCTGTCCAGGTTCAACACATGATACAGGATGCTTGGGGCTGGTGCACCGGGATGACCCGGAGGGAGGGGATGGGGAGGGAGGTGGAAGGGGGGTTCTGGAAGGGGAACACATGTACACCCATGGTGGATTCATGTCAATGTATGGCAAAACAAATACAATATTGTAAAGTTAAAAAATAGAAAATAAACTAATTAAAAAAAGATGGAATTATATACAGAAGCTGGTAGAGAGCCTGTTACAATGAAGAGTATCATAAAACAGAATTTTTATCTCACTATATGTGTATTATAAAAACTGTGGTAACAATTACCCAAACTTTTTGAACAACACTTGTGTTTTTGGAAAATTCATCCAATAAGTAGATAAATACAATGTAAAATATTTAGGGGAAAATAAAGCCAGAAGCATTAAATCAAATTGGTTTGTGTTTCCTAGAAAATTTATTGGCCACCTGATTCTGGTTTCTAGCCATGTCAATGCTATCTGCCATTGATTCTCGTGATAAGTGAGGAGGAGGAGGAAAACTGGCCAGCTGGTATCTAGAAAGTAATGCTGTACTCACCATCCTTCACTGCTACTCCATCTCCTGCATTAGTTAACTCCTGTGGTCCCAGTTGTCCCTGTTCAGGACTCAATTGCTCTTCTGCTTCAGATCTTTCTGTGTCTTGTGCATTCCTGGCTTTTAAAGTCTTCGACAGTCATTTCTCCTAAGATCCATTAGATTTGTCTTTTACTCATTAGTGTAACTGCTAGTGTTTTATAGTGCTAACTTCTGGTACTTGTTTTAGTGTGGAAATAGTATGATTTATCATATTACTTCTTATCATGGGATTGTTTCTGTAGAAGTTAATATAAAACACTGTATTATAGCTGATTCATATATTCACTTACATCGAGATTGTTCTTTAGTTTAAAAATAATAGAGCATGCATTTTAGGATAATTCAGAAATAGTACTTGTGTTAAAATAAATGTCAGATTTCCCCTCCCCCCTTACCCCTCTAATCTTATGTCTTCATTCTGCTTTATTTTAGGACGAATAACCTTTATAGAGCCAAATATTCAGAATGTACCAAGAGATTTTGAGATAAAAATGCCAACTGTAGTAGAGGAAAGCCCACCTTCCCAAGCTCTAGGCAAAGGCCTGTTTCCTATGGGCAGGTAGACTCTTATTTGTCTTCATTTGTGTTAATATACTTTTGGGAATATGAATGGCTCAAATGTCTTTATTTGTTTTAATATACTTTGGGGAATATGAATGGCTCAAAAACAGCCTATTGGGTAAAATAATTAGTTTAAATTTCTGTTAGTTTAATTTTCTCTTCCTGGCATACACATTTCTATTTCAAGCACTACCCATTTCAAATCCTGAGTCTGTCTATAAAGAAACTGCTGTTGCTGCTGCTAAGTCGCTTCAGTCGTGCGTGACTCTGTGCGACCCCATAGACAGCAGCCCGTCAGGCTCTGCTGTCCCTGGGATTCTCCAGGCAAGAACACTGGAGTGGGTTGCCATTTCCTTCTCCAATGCATGAAAGTGAAAAGTGAAAGTGAAGTCGCTCAGTCATGTCCGACTCTTCGCGGCCCCATGGACTACAGCCTACCAGGCTCCTGTGTCCATGGGAGTTTCCAGGCAAGAGAACTGGAGTGGGGTGCCATTGCCTTCTCCGAAAAAGAAACTAGTTGGCAGTAAAAAGCTGAAATCCTGGGTCCCTAATTAAATCAACCAGCACTGTATGCTTCTTTGTTAGATATTAAAGGGACAAGTTTATCAATGTCTGAAATATCTCCCTTCCTGACATCTCCATATGCTCACAAAAGGAAGAAAAAGCACAGATCATTTATATTAGATATGGTCAATTTATTGAGTTGAGTGAAGCAGTTTGTGGGAAAGTTTATTACAGAAATACCTTACGTCTTGTTCAATTGAATGTTTGTTCAACAAGGTCTAGTATCTTTATTAAGCTTTAAAGTGGGTTTCAAATAAGGCTTTTAAATTTCTTAGATGGAAATATTGACTTACTGAAAAGCTCAGACCCTTTTCATATGTTTGAGACTACCTCATGTCCTACTGATGGATGTTTTTTGCACCAACAGAGGAGGAGAAAAGAAGGGCTGTGGCATGAACACCAGGCGCCAGGCAAAGATGGAAGAGAGAGCCTCAGACAGAGGAATGCCCTTCTCCGTTAGCATGCGACATGCCTTTGTGCCTTTCACAGGTAAGGTTACTGATGATGGTTTTGAGCTTCTTATTGCTATGGGAATGGTTTTCAAAGTACTGATAAAGCGAATTATGAATAAGACTCAGAAGAATGCATTGTTTCCTCCTTCTTTCCTCTCTTTGGTGGAGCCTATTTTTCCCTTTTGTATTGCCAGATTTGTAACAGTCACTCATAATTGTCTTCATGATATGCTCTGTGGGAAACTTCTAGGGCGTTTGCTCGGCATCCTGCTGAAATCATGTTATCCTCAGTCTTCGTCAACCTTTTTGTAGAATCCAGTGAATTTTGTTAGTCCTCATCCTCTTCGACTTCTCTACAGCATTTGTCATTCTGTCAACCCTCTGTTTCCTCAGTTTTTCTCCTCCCTTGACTTCTAAAGGCACTTTTTTTTTTTTTGGTCTTTTTGTAACTTGTTTTGCTCTTTTGTTTCTTCTGCAGTTCTCCCCACTGCTGCTTCCTATTGCATGGGGTAGCCCTCAAGGCTGTCTTACTTCTGTCTGACCTCTCCTCAGCACTCATTATCAAAACCTTTTTAAGTCATGATCTAACTCCCAAAGCATCAGCCCTATTAGTACACATATTTGCTCTTTTATCTTTTGCCATCTGGCAGGTCTGGGTGAGTGCAGTTAGCCAGCTGAATTTATTTAGTTCTGTCAGAAGTTTATATTCTAAGGATAAAATCATGTCTATGATAGTGTTATTGCCATTTGACAGTTTTCAGTTTTGCTTTTTAAGTATGAATTACCAGCATTTTACCATTGTCACTGTGTTAAAGTATTCAGTTCTATGGTATTAAGTACATTCATGTTGTGGTGCAACCATTACCACCATTCATCTCCAGAACTTTTCATTTTCCCCAACTGAAACTCTGTACGCATTAAATATAACTTTGCCCCCTAACTCCCACAGCCCATGGCAACCACCATTCTATCTAGAATTTGACCATTCTCTATACTTCATATAAATGAAATCATGTAATATTTGTACTTTTGTGCTAGGCTTATTTCACTTAGCATGTCTTCAAGGTTTATTCATGTTATAGCATTTGTGTCAGAATTTTCTTTTTTAAGGCTGAATAATATTTTGTGGTATGTATTTATCCTTACTTAAGTAATCAGATTGTGTTTAACACAACAGTATTTTATACTGCTTTTGTTTAAAATTTAAAAATTAAGGTAATTTAAATATATATGGATTTAACCTGAAAATCTCTGCCAATTGAATACAGTGTTTAGTTAACTATCTAGAGTAAGTATTGATGTATGGTTGGATTTAAGTCTATTGTCTTGTCATTTGTATTTTGTTCTATCTGTTCTTTATCCTTTTTTAAAAACTGTAAATGACTTTTTATTGTTTTATTTCTATCTTTTAAATTCTGTATCTTAGATACTTTGGCATTTACAATATGCATCACATCACAGACTAGCTTCAAATAATTTTATACCACTTCATCCATAATTTACATTATGGATGTTTTTTCCATTTCCCTTTTCTTGTAATAGGTTTAGCTCCTATGACTATTATAAATTTGCTGTGTAGTTATTTGGAGTGGGGGGACACAGTTACCATTTACTTCCCAGTAACAATATATGAATGTTTCTTTCTCCACAGCCTTGCCACAGAATGTGCTGTCCAACCTCTGGATTTTTGCAATATAAGTAGAAAAAAATTGTTTCTTATTATAGATTTAATTTGCATTTCTTTTATTGTCAATGAAGTTAAGCATTCTTTAATATGTTTAAGGTTCTTTTGTTTTTATTTCTGTGAACTGCTCGTTTATATTTTGTTCTTGATTGCACCTCTTTTTTGTAATACAGCAATGAGTCCTTTGTGGTATCAGTTGCAAATATTTTTCTAATTTTTCTTTAACCTGGCTTTTATTTATTTTGTTTTTTGCCATGGATAAATTTCTAGTCCATAAATAAATTATTTGAATCCCCTTAATAACGCTTCTGAACATAGAGACCACCTGACTTGTTTTTTGTTGACTTTATTTTTAAAGCGAAGTACACATTTCTTTCCTACTCCCTTAAGATGTGCACACATTAGGAACCAGTTTCTTTATTCACTCATTCATTCATTCAATTACCATCCGTTTGTTCCGACTTGTTAGGTACCTGGAACTGTGTATTTCTGTAGAATGCAAAGGAAGATTAAGTATCCTGTCCCTCGTGGCTAAGTGTTATGTGGGAGAGTCATGAAAGAACATCTCTGACATTTATATTATGTCAGTGTAATCGGAACACTGAGGAAAGCACTACCACAGTGGTTGAGGGGCAGAGGTCAAAGGTGGCTTTATATATATTACATACCTTTGAAAGCTAAGCAGAAAAAATTTTTACATGTTACAGAACTGAACCGAGTCAAATTAAGAGCAAGATTTTAGCTTTTGGATGCATGATCTCAAGGTTCTGTGTTGGAACTGAATTTCTGTCATCCTGCTCAATACTATAAAACTTGGTTTTGTCTTTGTGCCAACTTTTCTAAAATCGTTTGTTTCAGGTGGTTTAATATTAGCTGCTGATTACTCTCAACTTGAGCTGAGGATCTTGGCTCATTTATCCCATGATCATCGTCTCATTCAAGTGCTAAACACTGGAGCTGATGTTTTCAGGAGTATTGCAGCTGAATGGAAGATGATTGAGCCAGAGTCTGTTGGGGACAATCTGAGGCAACAAGCAAAGCAGGTAATCTTTAGTGAACATACTTAACATAAATGGAGAGAATTTTACTGATGCAAAAATTTTTTTAAACTGCCTTAATCATTTGCATTTGAGAAGTGATTTCTCCCTGTTTGGATTTTTCATGACATTCATCTGAGCCTGTCTCATGATATTCATATATTCCTTTGTAGAGTCAATGTAAAGAATCCAATAGACTTAGTCTGAAGCTACTTAGTATTGGGAAAGCCATATGCATTAGTGATATTATGGTGGTGGTGATGGTAGATATTGTGTGTGTGTGTATATGTTTCAAATCTCTAGCCTGTAAGTATACATATATTTGTCTTTCTGTATTTACACACTTTGAGCCATGGTGCTTTTTATAGAAAGGTGCTCTCTGAATGTTTTTTGAAAAATATATATTGCTGAACTGTGGATTACAGTCAATAACTATTAGCTTTTAGTATTTTGAGACCATTGGTGGTTGGCTGATCTGCTTGTGAAATTTCTTACTGCCCTTGGACCTTCTAACCCATATTAGTTCCTGTTCCTGTTTGACTGTCGGGGACAGGGAAATGAAAGGCCACATTCACACCATTTCCTAGCCTGAATTAACACTGATACTTCCTTACCATGTGACCTGTGGGACCTCTGATGCCCTTTTCAAGAGAGCAGAATTGTTGGCTGGGGTAAAGGCACACCACTTTCACCTCTAAGATCCTGCTTTACTAGTTTGACATTTACTCTTCTCATTATCACAGCTGTGATTCTTGACTGGCTCATTAGGTATGAAACACTTCTCACCACTGCCTGTTTAACACCAACACTTGTTTATTCCACTGTTTAGAAAGCCAGCTTTGTTCTCTCTAATCTTTTTTGGGGTTCTGCATTTAGCAAGAATCAAACTCTGGGTTAAATAGGTAACATTCCAATATTTAGTGCTCATAATAAATTCATGAAACAGGTATTATAATTATTCCCACTTTATATTGGAGGAAACCAAGGCATTGAAAGCTATTAATAGTATAGAAAAGAGAAGGGGAGGAGTTGAAGTAAAGACCATTATCTTGCAAATATTCCCTGGAATAGCCAGCCTCAAGGAGTTCAGTTCAGTTCAGTTCAGTTCAGTCGCTAAGTCATGTCCGACTCTCTGCGACTCTGTGGACTGCAGCACTCCAGGCTTCCCTATCCATCACCAAGTCCTGGAACTAACTCAAACTCATGTCCATTGAGTAGTGGTGCCATCCAACTATCTCATCCTCTGTCATCCCCTTCTCCTCCCGCCTTCAATCTTTCCCAGCAGCAGGATCTTTTCCAGTGAGTCAGTTCTTCGCATAAGGTGGCCAAAGTGTTGGAGTTTCAGCTTCAGCATCAGTCCTTCCAATGAATATTCAGGACTGATTTCCTTTAGAATGGACTGGTTGGATCTCCTTGCAGTCCAAGGGACCCTCAAGAGTCTTCTCCAACACCACAGGTCGTGAAGATCTTTTTTGTATAGTTCTTCTGTGTATTCTTGCTACCTCTTCTTAATATCTTCTTCTTATGTTAGGTCTATGCCATTTCTGTCCTTCATTGTGCCCATCTTTGCATGAAAAGTTCCCTTGGAATCTCTAATTTCTTGACGAGATCTCTAGTCTTTCCCATTCTGTTGTTTTCCTTTATTTCTTTGCATTGATCACTGAGGAAGACTTTGTTATCTCTCCTTGCTATTCTTTGGAACTCTGCATTCAAATGAGTATATCTTTCCTTTTCTCCTTTGCCTTTCACTTCTCTTCTTTTCATAGCTGTTTGTAAGGCCTTCTCAGACAACCATTTTGCCTTTTTGCATTTCTTGTTCTTGGAGATAGTCCTGATCACTGCCTCCTCTACAATGTCATGAACCTCCGTCCATAGTTCTTCAGCTACTCTGTCTATCAGATCTAATCCCTTGAATCTATTTCTCACTTCTACTGTATAATCATAAGGGATTTGATTTAGGTCATACCTGAATGATCTACTGGTTTTCCCTACTTTCTTCAATTTCAGTCTGAATTTGGCAATAAGGAGTTCATGATCTGAGCCATAGTCAGCTCCCGGTCTTGTTTTTGCTGACTGTATAGACCTTCTCCGTCTTTGGCTCCAAAGAATTAATCAGTCTGATTTCGGTATTGACCATCTGGTGATGTCCATGTGTAGAGTCTTGTCTTGTGTTGTTAGAAGAGGGTGTTTGCTATGACCGATGAGTTCTCTTCACAAACCTCTATTAGCCTTTGCCCTGCTTTATTCTGTACTCCAAGGCCAAATTTGCTTGTTACTCCGGGTATTTCTTGACTTCCTACTTTTACATTCCAGTCCCCTATAATGAAAAGGACATCTTTTTTCGGTGTTAGTTGTAGAAGGTCTTGTAGGTCTTCATAGAACCGTTCAACTTCAGCTTCTTCAGCATTACTGGTCGGGGCATAGACTTGGATTACTGTGATATTGAATGGTTTACCTTAGAAACAAACAGATCATTCTGTCGTTTTTTGAGATTGCTTCCAAGTACTGCATTTCGGACTCTTGTTGACTATGATGGCTACTCCATTTCTTCTAAGGGATTCTTGCCCACAGTAGTAGATATAATGGTCATCTGAGTTAAATTCACTCATTCAAGTCCATTTTAGTTCACTGATTCTTAAAATATCTGTGTTCACTCTTTCCATCTCCCACTTGATCACTTCCAGTTTACCTTGATTCATGGACCTAACATTCCAGGTTCCTGTACAATATTGCTCTTTACATCATCAGATTTTACTTCCATCACCAGTCACATCCACAACTGGATGTTGGTTTTGCTTTGGCTCTGTCACTTCATTCTTTTTGGAGTTATGCTATTAATAGTAGTTTGCTTAACATCATAGCTATCAGTGGTAGAGCCAGGATAAGTTCAGAATACCAGAACTTAGACATTCTGAGTCCATTATCTAAACATGCATACACTGATGCTAAATAATTGCCTCTATTTTTTAAGTTCTTGCATGATTTAATAGTATTTATCCTATATCGTTTTTTTTTTTCTTGAATCACCAGGCACTCAACGATCTAATCTAGATCTCAGCGTTGCCAAGGTTATCAGCTAAGCGATACCTGAGTTAGAAAGTGTAAAAAGACTAAAAAGAAAACAAGAGGGAATAAAACCATTCTAAATGTGATGTTTAAAACAGAAGTATTTTGAAATTTTGATAATCCTTTCTTTGCAATTTTTCTTTTTAAATTTTATTTACCAATATTTATATAGAACTTGCTTTGTGTCAGATGGTGTCCTAAACATATGTATATAATAACTCATCTAATCTTAACACCCTGGAGGAGGGCGCATTAACCCACTCCAGTATTTTTGCCTGGAGAATCCCATGGACAGAGGGACCTGGTGGGCTATAGTTTGTAGGATCGCAGAGTCGGACACAACTGAAGCTACTTAGCACAAGCCTAACAATCTCCTGATGTAGGTATTACTATTGTCAATTAAAAACAGATGCACAACTTGGAGAGTTGTGAGTTAAGTTTCATTTGGGGCAAAATGAGGTCTGCCACCCAGGAGGCAGCACCTCAGGTAGCTCTTGAGAGACTGCTCCAAATAGGTAGTGGGAGGAATGTCAATATGTAAGTTTTTGGTGAAGGTGGAGTTCAATACCATTAAGTACTCATTTTACAAAAGGTTTTCTGCTAGTTACTAGGGTACGATGTCATTATGAAGGGATTTAGTGCTTTTCTAGATATGAGGAGATGCAAGGATTTCGATCATAAAATCTGTTCCTAAAAACATCTGACTATCTAAAGACCTGTCCCACCCGATTTGCTGGAGCACAGAATGCCTCACTTCACCTTGAACTTGTGACAGCTGTAGCAACACAGGCTTTAATTTCCATAGGGGCAGGTGGCAAACACCCTTGTTCAGTTGTTGGCAATGCATTTGTCAAGTACCAATTTGTAGTAGACACTATCCTCATTCTATAGTTGAAGAAATGGAGATACAAGGTAGCTTGTGGAAGGCCTCTTTTGCATTTGGACCCAGGCAATACTTATTATTAAATTAGTTTATTTTTTGACCTATTTAGAACGTTTTCCTACACTACTCTCAAAATTTTCTCAAGAGTTGTGTTTAATCCAAATGAGTTCTGCAATTGTGGGATTTCAGGTTGCTGTGAGATAAAAAGGATATTTATTTCCAAAGACATCCTCCCTATTATGAACCCTTGTAACCTCTTCTTTCTGCTCTTTTAGTCCTATTCAAAGGTGAGGAGAGCAATGTTTATAACACTTCTCTTTTCTGACTTCTAGGCATTTCTTTAAGCAGCAGGGTTTTTTTTTTTTTTTCCTTTGAGGCAAGGAATATGATTTTACTCAGAAAGCTGGTTGACCTAGAAGATGGCAGACTAATGTCTCAAAATAACCATCTTGTGAGGGTCTGAATCCTAGGTTCTTTTATAGAACAGAGAAGGGTAGGAGTTGAAGTAAAGACCATTATCTTGCAAATATCCCCTGGAATGGCCAGCCTCAAGGAGGGAATGTATTAATATCTTCAAGCAGAGTAACAAGGTTCCCTGAGGCAGGCCTTTAGGGAGGGGATGTATTAATCTCTTCAGGCAGAGGGACAGGTCCCTGGCAGGTCATTATGTATGATTATAATAACATATATGTAATGAAAAACAAAGGGTAAAGTCAAATAGATCCATCATGGAATCAGAATTGGCTCTTCCCTCAACAATACATGTCTTCTTCCTCATTGTACTGGTGTCAGAAAAAGCCTTGAGGAAGCCAGTAGTAGTAGTAGTGTTAGTTGACCCCATGGACTGTAGCCTATTAGGCTCCTCTGTCCGTGAAATTCTCCAGGCAAGAATACTGAAGTGGGTTGCCATTCCCTCCTCCATAAGCAGCAGTTAATGAAGTGTTATGAGGATTTGGAAGCTGCCTTGAAGACTTCTAGATAAATGACAGCCAAAAATAAATCTTCCCTTTTAAATCACTAACATTGTTTTTTTAACACACACACACACACACACACACACATACTCATTCATATTCTGACCCTTCTTTTCTTCCTCCCCCACCTCAAAAAGTATTGCTAAAAGGCAAAAGAGGTGTTCACTGGATATCAGCTTCTATGGATCTAACCCATCAAAGCAAATCTAGTCATTCCTTTGACTTACTATGAAAAATTTACCAAATTTCTATCCTAATGAACTTCTTAGGTTTGCATTTTATGTGGTTTTGAACTATAATTTACGTACTAAGTGTGATGAGTTCCTTTCAGATTTGCTATGGGATCATCTATGGAATGGGAGCTAAGTCTTTGGGAGAGCAGATGGGTATTAAAGAAAATGATGCTGCTTGCTACATTGACTCCTTCAAATCCAGATACACCGGTAAGGAAGTACTGAGTGTTAATTATCTTCTAGATACTATTCTTCTCAACTCTGTTTCCATATTACATTTTTAAAAACTTGTGTTACAGAATTTTCTATTGACAGAAGTTTTCATTAAGCATTATTAATTAAATATCAATAACTTTACTTATCATTATTTACAAAGATGTACTTTTTTCATAAAAGTAGATACAGAAATGGAATAGCAAAATGAAGTTGATATATGCACTACAGTGTCACTGTGGAAATCTTATAAATCTAGGAATTGTCTTATGCTTTAGGATCTTCCCCATAGCTCAGATGGTAAAGAATCTCCCTGCAATGCAGGAGACCTGGCTTCTAGCCCTGGGTCAGGAAGATCCTCTGGAGAAGGGAATGGCAATCCACTCCAGTATTCTTGCCTGGAGAATCCCATGGACAGAGGAGCCTGGAGGGCCACAGTCCATGGGGTCACAAAGAATCGGACACGACTGAGCAACTAACACCACCACTACTACTACTGAAATAGTAAACCATTGATTAAATATACCAGAAACTAAGACAGAACAATTGCTTTTATAGAGCAGTTTGAATGTCATCATTTTAAATTCTCTCTTCTCTTAGCAGTATATTGAGGTAATTTGTATACAGTAAAATTCACCTTTGAATTTTGAGTTCTATGAATTTTGATAGATGCTCACAGTCATATAATCTATGCTACAACTAAGATACAGAGTCATTCCCCCATCATCTCAAAAAGCTCTTTTATTGCCCTTTGTAATCAACTCTGTTCCCAATCCCCAAAAAGAAGCTTTATTCACTTGACATTATCTTGTATATGGAAAATCATGTGAATTCTACAAAAGCAACTACTAGAACAAATAACTAAGTTTAGCACACATTCCCACCATACAAGGTCAGTTTGTAAAAGTCAATTATTTTTATATACTATCGATAAACAGTGAAAGAAGTAAAAATAAAACCATTTACAGTAACATCAAAAACATGAAATACTTAGGATAAATTTCATAGAGTATGTGTAAGACTTTATTGAGAACCCAAAAGCAATCCTTTGGGGTTTGAGAGAAATTGAAGAATACGTAAGTAAATGTGAGGTTCACCATGTTACTTTAGTAGAAGGCACCATATTGTTATGATGACAGTTCTCTGTAAATTCTTGTATAGATTCAGTGCATTTCCAGTCAAAATATCATTAGACTTTAGTGTTGAATTTGACAAGCTGATTCTAAACTTATGTGGAAATCCAGAGGGTCTGGAATAACTAGAATAATTTTGGCAGGGAAAGGTACAGTGTAGAGTACTTACTCTCCTTGGTTTCAAAATTTATTTAAAACTACAGTAATCAAGAATAAGCATAAGGGTGGTTTTAGGGAACAATGAAACACAAGAGTATCCAGAAATATGTCTATATGTACATGGTGAATTGATTTTCAGCAGAGTTGCTGTGGCAATTCAGTGGAGGAAAGATGGTCTTGTCAACCATGTGCTAGAACAGCTGGATACAAGTATGGAAAAAAGATGAACTTCTACTTTTATCTCTTCAGTTCAGTTCAGTCGCTCAGTTGTGTCTGACTCTTTGCGACCCCATGAATTGCAGCACGCCAGGGCTCCCTGTCCATCACCAGCTCCCAGAGTTTACCCAAACCCATGTCCATCGAGTCAGTGATGCCATCCAACCATCTCATCCTCTGTCATCCCCTTCTCCTCCTGCCCCCAATCCTTCTCAGCATTAGGGTCTTTTCCAATGAGTCAACTCTTCATATGAGGTGGCCAAAGTATTGGAGTTTCAGCTTAAACATCAGTCCTTCCAATGAACACCCAGGACTGATCTCCTTTAGGATGGCTTGATTGGATTTCCTTGCAGTCCAAGGGACTCTCAAGAGTCTTCTCCAACACCACAGTTCAAAAGCCTCAATTCTTCAGTGCTCAGCTTTCTTTATAGTCCAACTCTCACATCCATACATGACTACTGGAAAAACCATAGCCTTGACTAGACGGACCTTTGTTGGCAAAGTAATGTCTCTGCTTTTAAATATGCTATCTAGGTTGGCCATAACCTTCCTTCCAAGGAGTAAGCGTCTTTTAATTTCATGGCTGCAATCACCATCTGCAGTGATTTTGGAGGCCAAAAAAATAAAGTCTGGCTCTGTTTCCACTGTTTCCCCATCTATTTCCCATGAGGTGATGGAACCAAATGCCATGATCTTAGTTTTCTGAACGTTGAGCTTTAAGCCAACTTTTTCTCTCTCCTCTTTCACTTTCATCAAGAGGCTCTTTAGTTCTTCTTCACTTTCTGCCATAAGGGTGGTGTCATCTGCATATCTGAGGTTATTGATATTTCTCCCAACAATCTTGATTCCAGCTTGTGTTTCTTCTAGCCCAGCATTTCTCATGATGTACTCTGCATATGAGTTAAATAAGCAGGGTGAAAATATACAGCCTTAATGTACTCCTTTTCCTATTTGGAACCAGTCTGTTGTTCCATGTCCAGTTTTAACTGTTCCTTCCTGACCTGCATACAAGTTTCTCAAGAGACAGGTCAGGTGGTCTGGTATTCCCATCTCTTTCAGAATTTTCCACAGTTTATTGTGATCCACACAGTCAAAGGCTTGGGCATAGTGAATAAAGCAGAAATAGATGTTTTTCTGGAACTCGCTTGCTTTTTTGATGATCCAGCAGATGGTAGCTATTTGATCTCTGGTTCCTCTGCCTTTTCTAAAACCAGCTTGAACATCTGGAAGTTCACGGTTCACATATTGCTGAAGCCTGGTTGGAGAATCTTGAGCATTACTTTACTAGCGTGTGAGATGAGTGCAATTGTGCGGTAGTTTGAGCATTCTTTGGCATTGCCTTTCTTTGGGATTGGAATGAAAACTGACCTTTTCCAGTCCTGTGGCCACTGCTGAGTTTTCCAAATTTGCTGGCATATCGAGTGCAGCATTTTCACAGCACCATCTTTGAGGATTTTAAATAGCTCAACTGGAATTCCATCACCTCCACTAGCTTTGTTCGTAGTGATGCTTTCTAAGGCCCACTTGACTTCACATTCCAGGATGTCTGGCTCTAGGTGAGTGATCACACCATTGTGAATATCTGGGTCGTGAAGATCTTTTTTGTACAGTTCTTCTGTGTATTCTTGCCACCTCTTCTTAATATCTTCTGCTTCTGTTAGGTCTATACCATTTTTGTCCTTTATCGAGCCCATCTTTGTATGAAATGTTCCCTTGGTATCTCTAATTTTCTTGAAGAGATCTCTAGTCTTTCCCAATCTGTTGTTTTCCTCTGTTTCTTTGCATTGATCGCTGAGGAAGGCTTTCTTATCTCTCCTTGCTGTTCTTTGGAACTCTGCATTCAGATGGGAATATCTTTCCCTTTCTCCTTTGCTTTTTGCTTCTCTTCTCTTCCCAGCTATCTGTAAGGCCTCCTCAGACAGCCATTTTGCTTTTTTGCATTTTTTGCATTTCTTTTCCATGGGGATGGTCTTGATCCCTGTCTCCTGTACAATGTCACGAACCTCTGTCCATCGTTCATCTGGCACTCTGTCTATCAGATCTAGTCCCTTAAATCTATTTGTCACTTCTACTGTATACTCATAAGGGATTTGATCTAGGTCATACCTGAATACTTTTATCTCTTACTATATTCAAAAATTAACTTGATAGGAAACATTAACTTGAAAGTAAAAACTAAAACTATCAGTCTTTCAGAAGAAAAGGGAGAGGAGCTTTGTGGACACTGAGTTAGACACCAGTTTCTTAGGTAATGATAATACTGAATTAACCATAAAAAATAAATCCTGATAAAAAGTACCATTAAGAAAATACAAGGCAGGTGATGGACTGAGAGGAAATATTTACAGTTCCTATTATCTAACAAAGGACTTGTGTCCAGAATATATAAAGAAATCTGACAACTCAGTACTAAGAAGGTAAATAATGCAATAAAATAAAGTTTGAAAGATTTGAACATACACTTCACAAAAGAAAATATTTGAATAACTACATCAAATGTTATCATCATTAGTCCTCAGGGAAAAGCAAATTAAAACCACAAAGAGATACCATTACAGAAACATTAGATTGCTAACATTTTTACAAATTATGTCTCTTTTACATTGCTGACTGGTTGTAAAATGGTACAACCACTTTGGAAAACAGTAAGGCTCTTTCATTTGAAGTTAAACATACCTTTAACTGTATGATTCTGCAGTTCTACTATTGGATATTTTCCCAAGAAAAATGAAAACGTATGTCCAAGGAAAGGCTTGTATGTGAATGTTATAGCAGTTTTGTTTATAACAGCCAAAGACTGGAAATGTTAAACAACAAAAATCCAAGTGAATATATTAAAAAAAATTTCCTCAGTTTTATTGAGCTGTAATTGACACACAGCACTTTATAAATTTAAGGTGTACAGCATAATAATTTGATTTAAATACATCCTGAAATGATTACCACATAGATTTAGTGAGCAACTCTGTTTTCATATTGATATGACATTAAAGAAATAGAAAAAAGATTTTTTCCTTGTGGTGACAATTCTCAGTATTTGCTCTCTTACCAGTTTTCATAATATAACATTCTGCAGTATTAATTAGCTTTATTGTGTTGTACATTTCATTCCTAGTATTTATTTATCTTTTAGCTGGAAGTTTGCATCTTTTGACCACCTTCACCTGTTCCTTCTCCTACTCCCCACCTCTGATAGCCACAATCTAAATCTCTTTTTCTTTGAGTTTGTTTTTGAAATATAATTGACCTACAAACTATGTTAGTTCCTGGTGTACAGCAGTGATTTGATAGTTCTACACATTTTGAATGGTCACCATGATAATTCTAGTTGCCATCTGTCACCATGCAGAGATATTACATAGTTATTGACTGTATTCCCCACACTCTACATTTCATACTTGTTACACATGTATCTTGTAACTGAAAATTTGTGCCTCTTAATCTCCTACACCTGTTTCTCTCTTCCCTATTCTCTCCACCTGTGGCAACAACCTATTTGTTCTCTGTATCTATTAGTCCATTTCTCTTTATCAACTGAGTAAATTTAAAGATTAAATTGGTTTTATTCCATGATTCATGAATTGAGCAAGATCCCATCTAGCAATAGAAAGGAATTCCACTGAGGTGTAAAAAAGTTTTTTAAAGATAGAAATGGGGTAGGCAGATGAAGGAAATTATTAGCAAAGAATGTAGTATTGGTTCAGGTAAGGTCACCCTCCTAAGGGCGTATTGGGCAGATAACTTCACTAAAGCTGACCATATAATTCCAGATTGAATGGTTAAAGGTTTTACTCCTGGGGGTACTGAGACTGCAGTCAGGTTATGTATTAAGTCTTGGTTTACTGACATGGGGTTTAGCCTAAATGACTTCATTTTGGGCCTACTGTCTCCATTTTAACAGGAACAAATTATCTGTCAGCAGGATTATGGATAAACAAATTTTGGTATGTCTGTGTAGTGGAATGCTACTTAGCAAGAGAAAGCAGACATAAGTAAGAACATACAGTGAAATTCAATTTTTATGAAGTTCAAGAACATGAAAAAGATAAGGTGTATTGAAGTAGATCCATGAGTGTTTGAGGCTGACAGTGGGGAGCTGGCTGTGAAGTTGGTTAAAATGTTTTGTATCTTGTAGTGGTTTTTACAAAGGTATATACATTTATTAAAGTGCTTATTGTATATACCTCAGCATTGACTGCTTTTTAAAGTAGTTCTTGCAGTCTGAATATTTGAAGGCCTCCTGCAGGAGTCAGGTAAAAGAATTCATAGAGGTGCTGTCTTTTAAATCTCATCCTTTTCTTTGCTCTTTCAGCTGTATCACAGTAATTCTTCTAGAAAAGAAGATGAGAGCCTGATTGCTTTCTGAAATATCTATGCTGGTGGTCAGATATCACCAACAGCTTCACTTGCTGGGTTTTCTCACCTTCCTGTCAGCCACAATCTGTGCCACCCACACAATAGAAATCTTTAAAAGAGGGGTTTTAATTGGGAGTCATTAGTGTTTATTACTTAGAATGAGCAGAACTGAGAGAAAGCAGAAATAGCACATGAGAATTAAGATAGATTGGCATTCTCTATACCTGAATGTGTTTTAAAGAGTATAGATATAGAATATTTCAGAAGAGAAGAACTTTTCTAGCTCAGAGATAGGAGTGAGCAATGAGGAGATTGGCCTACCTGAAGCAAAGAATTTAAAGACCTAAAAATGGACCTATATAGCAAAGGATGAATACTGGCATAGAGAATAGTCTTTTAATTTTAAGGAGTTGTATATGTTTCTAATGAAATGTTATAACTCATGCATTCGTTTCAGTTAGGTCCTATTTGAATTGTAGCATAGATGGTAATAAGGAGCTGTTGGAACGTATTAAGTTTGAAAAGTGAAAGTGTAAGTTGCTCGGTCGTGTTCAACTCTTTGCGACCCCATGGACTGTAGCCTGCCAGGCTCCTTTGTCCATGAAATTGTCCAGGCAAGAATGCTGGAGTGGGTAGTTATTCCTTTCTCCAAGGGCTCTTCCCATCCCAGGAATCGAACTTGGGTTTCCTGCATTGCAGGCAGATTCTTTACTGTCTGAGCCACCAGGGAAACCCAAGCCTGGAAATTGTAAGATCAAAGAGTGAAAGAGGGTTAATGTGATCAAAGAACAGAACCCTGTGAAAAGTAGCATGGAATAGTCTTAAGGACCTATAATAAAACTACCTAGGTTTTAATACCTGCTCTGTCATTCTAGAGTTTAGTTTTGTATTTTTTGCTGTTGGTGGTGGTTAAAAAACAAAGAGATTTGTGTCATTTCTAAAGTCCTTTTAGTTTCTAAGTTTAATGGTTATATGAGATGATGAGTGTTAATTAAACCTATTGTGGTAATCATTTCACAGTATATGTATACATGCCATTTAAGCAAGCACTTTTTCAAATACATGTAAAGCAAGCTGTCATGCTGCACAATGATGTATGTTGGTTAATTCTCAGTAGAACTGGAAGAAAAAGTGAATGAAGGTTTACATGCAAAATTTTGATGCTGTGATGTTAGTGTTAATCATCATCAAGTTTTTCTATGTTTCACTGTATTGAAACTAGTGAGTGAGATAAAGGATGTACGTTGATTGTAATTATTTCTTTATTTTCTTTGTAGGGATTAGTCATTTCATGAGAGAGACCGTGAAGAACTGTAAAAGAGATGGATTTGTTCAGACCATTTTGGGAAGGCGTAGATATTTACCAGGGATCAAAGACAATAACCCTTATCATAAAGCTCATGTATGTTGAAATTTCTCTGGATTTTTAACTTAATATTTTAATGACATATACTTTTGCAGCAAAGACTGAACCCTGCTAATGTCTCTTTTAGAGATGACTAGCATATGAATTGGATCTTCTGTTTCATTAAGGACTTCTGAAGTGATGGTATATGCCAGTATTTGCTGACCACTGTCTTTAGGAGACTAATGTAAATATGGGTTCACTTAATAATACTCCAATTTAAGGTGTTCTGTTTTAGTAAGGCGGTTATTTATTAGCTTTGGTAATAAGTTATATATACACTTAATTCTTACATTTGCTAATTGTTCTTTGTTTCACATATCATGTACTAATTTATCATATCACACCAGATTGCCAGTGTCTTCAGAGATTAGCCAGTCATTGAATTGTGGTATTTTTTTATTCAATCCTTTTGTTTATTTATTTTAAAAACACTGGCTCATCAGAGGTTATTAGGATACCCAAAATAAAAATGCTATTTTTAGTATCATTTAAAAGACTTATTGATGATATTTACTCTAATTATGACCAAAATCTCTTTGTGAAATCATTGGGATCCATAAAAGTATTCCATGCATTTTAGCATTTAAGTTTCTGTTATAGTCCAGATCTTCCTATTTTAACTGGTTGTATTTTGCCCTTACCGCATACTTTCATGTGCCATTGCTCCATACACATTGTGTGTAATGAAAATATCCAACCCCCAAATTGCTAAACTTCTGTCCTGAGCTACAACCTCTCAGAGCAATAATGCTCTTAGGAACTATGGAGGAATAGTCGGGTTTTTGTTACTTCTTCACTCTCTCACTTCCCATATATCCACATACTAGACCTCAGATATTTACCAGACTTTTACCATGTTTACAACTATCCGCACTGTAATTGCAGAGAAGGCAATGGCACCCCGCTCCAGTACTCTTGCCTGGAAAATCCCATGGACGGAGGAGCCTGGTAGGCTACAGTTCATGGGGTCGCTAAGAGTCAGTCACGACTGAGCGACTTCACTTTCACTTTTCCCTTTCATGCGCTGGAGAAGGAAATGGCAACCCACTCCAGTATTCTTGCCTGGAGAATCCCAGGGACGGCAAAGCCTGGTGGGCTGCCGTCTATGGGGTCGCACAGAGTCGGACACGACTGAAGCGACTTAGCAGTAGCAGCAGCACTGTAATTGATGCACTAAGGAGTTCAGTTCAGTTCAGTTCAGTCGCTCAGTTGTGTCTGACTCTCTGCGACCCCATGAATTGCAGCACGCCAGGCCCCCCTGTCCATCACCAACTCCCGGAGTCTACCCATACCCATGTTCATTGAGTCGGTGATGCCATCCAACCATCTCATCCTCTGTCGTCCCCTTCTCCTCCTGCCCCCAATCCTACCCAGCATTAGGGTCTTTTCCAATGAGTCAGCCCTTCGCATGAGGTGGCCAAAGTATTGGAGCTTCAGCTTCAACATCAAACCTTCCAGTGAACACCCAGGATTGATCTCTTTTAGGATGGATTGATTGGATCTCCTTGCAGTCCAAGGGACTCTCAAGAGTCTTCTCCAACACCACAGTTCAAAAGCATCAATTCTGCGGCGCTCAGCTTTCTTCACCGTCCAACTCTCACATCCATACATGACCACTGGAAAAACCATAGCCTTGACTAGACGGACTTTTGTTGGCAAAGTAATGTCTCTGCTTTTAAACATGCTATCTAGGTTGGCCATAACCTTCCTTCCAAGGAGTAAGCGTCTTTTAATTTCATGGCTGCAGTCACCATCAGCAGTGATTCTGGAGCCCAAAAAAGTAAAGTCTGACACTGTTTCCACTGTTTCCCCATCTATCTCCCATGGAGTGATGGGACCAGATGCCATGATCTTAGTTTTCTGAACGTTGAGCTTTAAGCCAACTTTTTCACTCTCCTCCTTCACCTTCATCAAGAGGCTCTTTAGTTCTTCTTCACTTTCTGCACTAAGGAGAGTAAGTCTTAAAATGTATTGGAAGAGATAAAGCAAACACGTATACGTATAGTCAATGACTTATGCTTCTGGAGGAGGTAGAACTTGAACAGATACCTGAAGACTAAAGGTTAGATTGCTGGGCCTGAGAAAAAAAGATAATCACAAGTGAATAAAAGTTTGGGTAAGGGTTGGCTAAAAGCCAATCTGATAGAAGTGGAGAATTTGAGTTGTCACTTGGGCATAGATAATTTTCTACTGGTCACATGAAATCAGCTATTGGAACATTTTTAAAGGCAGGCTATTACTTGAAATCATTGGTCTTTTTGATTTTAGCCATTCTAGTATCTGTCTTGGTACCTCATTGTGCTTTTAATCTGCTTTTTCCCTGATAACTAGTGATGTTGAACTTCATTTTTTATATGTTTATTGACCACTTGGATATCTTTTTGTGAAGCATTTGTGCAAGTCTTTTTGTTTTTGAGTTGGCTGTCCTTTAATTGATTTATAAGAGTCCTTACATTTATATTCCAGATATGAGTCCTTTGCTTACATGGATTTATCAGTCTTTTGTATTATTGTAGTGCTTTCTATGTTCTATTTAAGAAAAGTTTCTCTACCCCAGTGTCAATTCTGTAGAAGTTTTTGGTTCTGACTTTTAAATTTATATCTATAAATTGATTGTAATAAATCAACTAGGAATTGATTGTTATACATTTAGCAAAATTGAGGGTCAAGATTTCCCCCACCCCTATGGATATACAGTTGTACAAGCTGTTATTGAAAAGACTGTTTCCTCCCCCACCTCACCCCCGCTCTGCAGAGTCACTTTTGCCAAAAACTAAATCTACAAATATGGATGTGTCGGTTTATGGACACATTGTTTTGGTATTTTGTATTTACTCATCCTTTAAGCAGTGCCATATTGTCTTCCCAGGTGGCATAGTGGTAAACAATCTGCCTGCCAGTGCAGGAGATGCAAGAGAAGTGGGTCCAGTCCCTGGGTTGGGAAGATCTCCTGGAGTAGGAAATAGTAACCCATTCCACTCTTCTTGCATGGAGAATCCCATGGACAGAGGAGCCTGACAGGCTTCAGTCCATGGGGTCACAAAGAGTCAGACACGACTGAGCAATTAAGCCTCCATACTGCCTTAGTTGTGCAGCTACTTTATAAGATGTTTTGATATATGGTAAGGTAGGTTTTCCCAACTTGCTTTCCCCCCCTCCCCCCCCAAGAATATTTGCCTATTCTTGCATTTTCATATAAATTGTAGAAGCAACTTGTGAATTTCCATACAAACACAAAACCCTGTTGGGATTTTTTAATTGCAGTTGCTTTGAGTTCATAGATCAAGATGGGATTAAGGGACATATTTATAAATTTGAGTTTTCCAGTTGATAAACATGTTATATAGGCCCATTTATTTAGGTCTTTTAAATTTCTCTCAGTGTGATGTAGAGTTTTTGGGAAGAGATCTTACAAGGTTTTTATTGAATTTATAGCTAGATATTTGCAAAATTTAATACTCTTGTGAATGGTATCTTTTAAAATTCTTTCGCTTCCCTTTTTACATTTTTTAACCCTTTGCTGCTAGTATAGAAAGATAATTGTCTTTATTGTTTTTTTGTCTAGAAACCTTGAAAATATTACTTGTTAATTCCAAAATGTTATCTGTAGACACTTTCAGGTATTCTGTCTACACAGTTATTACCTGCCCCTCCCCAAAATAGTTTTTTAACCTCCTTTCCAAGTCTTATTCTTTTTTTAACTTTTGCTTGACTTACTAGTTAGTACAGTGTTGAATAGAATTAGTGATAGTGAACATCTTTGCCACTTCTCAGATCTCAGAGGGAAATTTTAAACGTTTTACCAGTAAGTAGGCCTTACAAATAGCTGTGAAAAGAAGGGAAGTGAAAAGCAAAGGAGAAAAGAAAAGATACACACATTTGAATGCAGAGTTCCAAAGAACTGCAAGGAGAGATAAGAAAGCCTTCCTCAGCGATCATTGCAAAGAAATAGAGGAAAACAATAGAATGGGAAAGACTAGAGATCTCTTTGAGAAAATTAGAGATACCAAGGGAACATTTCATGCAAAGATGGGCACAATAAAGGACAGAAATGGTAGGGACCCAACAGAAGCAGAAGACATTAAGAAGAAGTGGCAAGAATACACAGAAGAATTGTACAAAAAAGATCTTCACGACCCAGATGATCACAATGGTGTGATCACTCACCTAGAGCCAAACATCCTGGAATGTGAAGTCAAGTGGGCCTTAGGAAGCATCACTACGAACAAAGCTAGTGGAAGTGATGGAATTCCAGTTGAGCTATTTAAAATCCTGAAGGATGATGCTGTGAAAGTGCTGCACTCAATATGCCAGCAAATTTGGAAAACTCAGCAGTGGCCACAGGACTGGAAAAGGTGAGTTTTCATTCCAATCCCCAAGAAAGTCAATGCCAAAGAATGCTCAAACTACCACACAATTGCACTCATCTCACACGCTAGTAAAGTAATGCTCAAAATGCTCCAAGCCAGGCTTCAGCAATACGTGAACCGTAACTTCCAGATGTTCAAGCTGGTTTTAGAAAAGGCAGAGGAACTGGAGATCAAATTGCTAGCATCCGCTGGATCATTGCAAAAGCAAGAGAGTTCCAGAAAAACTTCTATTTCTGCTTTATTCACTATGCCCAAGCCTTTGACTGTGTGGATCACAATAAACTGTGGAAAATTCTGAAAGAGATGGGAATACCAGACCACCTGACCTGTCTCTTGAGAAACCTGTATGCAGGTCAGGAAGCAACAGTTAGAACTGGACATGGAACAACAGACTGGTTCCAAATAGGAAAAGGAGTATGTCAAGGCTGTATATTTTCACCCTGCTTATTTAACTTATATGCAGAGTACATCATGAAAAACACTGGGCTGGAAGAAGCACAAGCTGGAATCAAGATTGTCGGGAGAAATATCAATAACCTCAGATATGCAGATGACACCACCCTTATGACAGAAAGTGAAGAAGAACTAAAGAGCCTCTTGATGAAAGTGAAAGAGGAGAGTGAAAAAGTTGGCTTAAAGCTCAACATTCAGAAAACTAAGATCATGGCATCCAGTCCCATCACTTCATGGGAAATAGATGGGGAAACAGTGGAAACAGTGGCTGATTTTATTTTGGGGGGCTCCAAAATCACTGCAGATGGTGATTACAGCCATGAAATTAAAAGACGCTTACTCCTTGGATGGAAAGTTATGACCAACCTAGACAGCACATTAAAAAGCAGAGACATTACTTTGCCAACAAAGGTCCGTCTAGTCAAGGCTATGGTTTTTCCAGTGGTCATGTATGAATGTGAGAGTTGGACTATAAAGAAAGTTGAGCACTGAAGAATTGATGCTTTTGAACTGTGGTGTTGGAGAAGACTCTTGAGAGTCCCTTGGACTGCAAGGAGATCCAACCAGTCCATCCTAAAGGAGATCAGTCCTGGGTATTCATTCGAAGGACTGATGTTCAAGCTGAACTCCATTATTTTGGCCACCTGATGCGAAGAGCTGACTCATTTGAAAAGACCCTGATGCTGGGAAGGATTGGGGGCGGGAGGAGAAGGGGACGACAGAGGATGAGATGGTTGGATGGCATCACCAACTCAATGGACATGGGTTTGGGTAGACTCTGGGAGTTGGTGATGGTCAGGGAGGCCTGGCGTGCTGCAGTTCATGGGGTCGTAGAGTTGGACACGACTGAACGACTGAGCTGAACTGACTGAGAACTTCCCTTTAGGTTTTTAATAGTGCTGTGTCAGAAAAAGTTAGCTCTCTTATATATGTACTTGTAGGCCATAGAGTCTCCATCACAACTACTCAACTCTACTTTACTAGTGCAGATGCAGTCATAGACACAGTGTTCCAGGAAAACTTCATTTACAGAAACAAGTGATAGGCCAGACCTGTAAGCTGTAACTGTCCCACCCCGATCTGTTTCTTCTTTAAATGTAATCTGCCTTTTTTTCTCTAGGTTGCTTTCAATACAGTATTTTTCTTTCCTTGTGGTTTCCAGCAAGTATTCTGTGATGTACTTAAGTTTGTGGTCTTTTTTTTTTTCTTACCTCATGTGCCTTTGTGTGTGGATGTGTGTTAATTGATCCTTTTTGGTGTGCATGAGGACTTCTTGAATCTGTACCTTGAGATCTTTTGTTGATTTTTGAAAATTCTTAGCCATTTCTTCTTAAATCATTGCTTCATTGAAATCTCTTCTCTCGGTCTGGAACTTTTAATACAAAATTTTAAAACTTGTCTTTAATTCCTCCTTTTTCATATCCTCTGGTTGGTATTTTCCATGTTTATATTTCATCATGATTAATTATGGATATTTTCTTCTAACTTATCTTCAAGTTGCCTAATTTGCAACTGTTGAGCTTTTAAGTTCGGAATTATCTAGAACTTTTCCAGCACCCCAGAAGGCTTTTTTATGCTCTTTCCAAGTCAGTACTATCTCCCTACTGTACACATACACCAAACTACAGAGAAAGCACTGTTTAAGTGCTTTAAGTTATGTTATTTTAATATTTTTGGTGATATAGTTTTTATTTTGCTCTTATGGGTGTTTGATTCTGTGCTGAAATATTCAGTTTTGTGTTTTATTTTCTTGATAGCATGAACATTTATAGTCTAATAAGTCTGATAATAGCATGTAGTCAATACATCTCATACTTGTGTCCCTGTAGTCTGTTCCTATTGACTTTTGTTTTTCTTAGTTTTCTATAAAAACAATTGTATTGTCTCTTTACCAGGCTTACTCCTACTTGTTGGGCTGTGAATCCAAATGTTTGTTATCACTCCTTAAAACCATCAAGTTCTTTTTGTCCTCTCAGCTGCCTCTTCTGGAATCTGTTGATTTCCCTGGGGAAAAGGGTGACCTCCATAGCTAGGGTCACCTCTCTGGTTTCATTTCTCTCCTATTTTTTTATGTTCTGTAATTCTTCACTTCCTTTTTCCTGTCTGATTCTTTCAAAGAAGCATTTTCTGACCAGCTTTTCTGGTTATCATCAGTGGGAGGGTTGGTCCTAATGACATAATCTCCCATTACCAGAAAGCTGTGTATTTTTATGTATGTGAAAATGCACTAGTGATGAGAAGGGACTGAGACTGTGGGACACAAAGCTGAGACTGCCAAGTTTTCTTATTTTGGAATAGTCTCAGGGAAATACAGTATCACGAGAATGAGGTATGTATTTTGGTTTTATTTGCTTATGTCACAGTACAAACAAGCCCTGAATTTCAGTGACTTATAATAAGAAGCTTTATTTTTAATTCATGTTACAGTTTGGCTCTGGGTTGACTATGGCTATGTTCTGCATTTTCTTCATTCTAAAATTCAAAATGAAGAAAAGTCCCTATCTGGAATAAACCCTTTTTTTCTGATGGTGTTAGATAGCTTCCAAAACTCCTTACATGTGCTATATGTAAGTTTTGCTAATATTTTATTGGCCAAAACAACATGAGAGTGAAAAACACTGAATCACATGGCAATGGGTGGAGGCTCAGGACTTCACAGAGAAAGGTAGCAAGTTATAACAATAATAACAATCCACTACACAAAGGCATATGGTTTTAAGAAAGGGAACAATCAACAGTACTTTGAAATTCAGTCACTCTTAAAACAGTGATAGCTGAGTGAGTTTAGGATGGATTCATCAGCATTTGACAAAACAAGTTATTAGTATATTTTTTTAAAGTCTATCTCTTTAACCGGTATTTAATATACTCGGAGTTGGATGTAGCCCAGGTGACAGGGAACTAGAGAACACCTCTCAAGTTACATAGATCCCTCCAGTGAGTAGACCTTTCTCATCTTCTGAGCCCTTTGGGGACAACAGGAGTGATAATCATAGATCAATTACACCTTGAATATTGACCTAGATCCCAGTTCCTGTAGCCCCCCAGGATGATCACTTTTAGCAGCTGTGGTTGCCTGCCAAGAAGCTCATGGCAGCAGTAGTTCCAGGGAAGTTCTAACTTAATACCTTGGAATTTAGGATCTGCACTTTCACCAGCAGCTAATGACTAGCCCCAGCATCCCATAAAAACCTCTGATTCATACCAGAGGGCTGCAGGCTTGCTGTGGCCAAACTCTACGTAGGACTAAGAGGTCACTGATGTGGGGGATGTACTTGAAACATTCCAACTCACATCACAAAGAATGGTATTCCAATTATATCTACTTAGGATTAAGAGGAATTGTATTTTGAGGAATAGATCCTTTAAGGTGAAGTTTAGAACATTGATAAAATATTTTTAAAAATAATTTTGAACTTATAGATACATTTTAAGTGTAATGTAGTTTTTACTTCCTAACTGAGTGTTGAAGCCTAAACTGAAGCAATCTGACCTTCTTCTTCTGTTTAGTCTGTCCTCATGTGAATGACAGCCCAGAATCTAGGGCCCTGGATCATTCTAGTTATTAATCTTAGGGTGAAGCTTATAGTTGATGTCCTGGGTTACATCTGTTCCAGATTTCCAGTCTTGTTGCACATGTGAGCGCTAATCTGTGGACACTAAAAGCAGTTATGAAAGCATGTTGGTGTATCTGACGGAGTACCCGTTATTGTTGTTTTTCATAGGCTGAGCGTCAGGCTATCAACACAAGAGTCCAAGGTTCGGCAGCTGATATTGTCAAAATAGCCACAGTTAATATTCAGAAGCAGTTAGAAACCTTCCACTCAACCTTCAAATCCCATGGTCATCGAGAGGGTTTGCTCCAAAGTGACAGAACAGGTTTGTTCATAAATTGGCCCCTGTTATAACATAGTGAGACTAATTACATCAGAAAAGAAAAGGGTAGATTACTTACATTAATTTCTCAACAGTTCTCAAACATTTTGGTCTCTTGATATCTTTACACTCTTAGAATTGTTAAGAATCTCAAAAAGCTTTTGTTTATGTTCATTATATCTACTAATATATACCATATTAGAAATTAAAACTGATAATTTAAAAATATTTATTAACATTTACAGATAATAATAAACCCACCGTGTGTTAACATAAGTAAGATAGTTTTTATGAAAATAATGACATTTTTTTCAGAACAAAAAAAATTGGTAATGAGTGGCTTTATTTTACTTTTCTGAAAATCTCTTTAGTGTCTGGCTTAAGAGAAGACAGATTTTGTTATATATTTTTACATTCAATTTGTAGCAATATTACCTATTCTGTAACCTCTAGAATGGAAAACCCTCTGTAGAGTCTAGGATGATAAATGTCCCAGTTTGTGGGAGACCAATGGTTTCCCATGATGTGGGAAACCAGGATAATTGGTCACCTTACCTTACTGTACACTTATGAGAGAAGGAAATCATAAAAGGAAAATACTCCTTGGAGTTCCCTGGAAACAGTTTTTTAATTTAAGTTGTGGTCTGTGGACCAAAGATGATCTCTGAGACCTTTTCAAACCATCTGCAAAGTCAAATTATTCTCTTAATAACACTCAGAGGTTATTTTCCTTTTTTAGACTCCTTCTCTCTTAAGTGTACAGTAAGGGTGACCAATTATCCTGGTTTTAGCACTGTAAATATATGTGTATGTATGTATGCATATGTGTGTATATTTATATATATATGTATGTGTGTATATAAAACAAAGTAGTGAAACTGTCCAGATATAAACTATAAATTTATGGTCAATTGATATTCAAAAAAAGGAACATGTTTCCTATTCATGACCTTCCTTGAACACATGCACACATTCACACTTTTGTATTTGTAGAAAGAGGATATATGATCAAAACTTATATGGGGGAATAACATTGTACTGTGTGCTTTGGAGAATTTAGGAGGAAAGTTATCAACCTGTGTTTGAATTTTAAATCTGTTAAGGAATGGAAGATATGATACGTAACTGTGAAATAGTTACATGACTTTTCACAGCAGAATGATGCAGTGTCCAAATGAAGGTATAGATAGTATCAAGCTTTAGAATGAGTGGAAGACAATGTGGATATGTCATTAAGGATGACTTCATTGTGTAATGCTGAGTTAAAGGCAGTAATAGGTCAGGGAGATCAAAGGAAGCTGAGCCTGAGGAAGCTAACCACACAGGGAACAGGAGGATCATGGCATTCTGGGTCAGAAGCCGAAGTAACCAAGGGAAATCAAAAAGGACAAAGGTAGAGTGATCAGAAAGCAGAAAAACTAACCCATCCAGACAGCCAATGATGCAAGAAAAGTGGAGTCCAGTGAGGCAGATCAGATTTAAGCAAAACTGGCAAACATATGCACAGCCTTTGCAGTCCTGGAATGGAAGCAACTTGCCATGCATCATCTGCCTTTGCTGTCTTACCCTGTGAAAGCCACCTCTGAGAAAATTTGGGCTGAGGTAGTGGGAGTTAAAGAGCTCTCTGAGGAAAGCACCAGATATTGAAGGAGATGGTTTCTGTGCTCTCCTGAAGAATAAGGAAATTTGGATGGCAGAACGGAAGGACTGCTCTGAGAAATGGGCAAACGATGAAAGGGTATTATTTCAAAAGTATTAATGTTGAAGCTTATTTTGGTGATCAGAGGGGCATAATCTAAACCACTTGACCCACTAATTAGGAAATAGTGACTAGGTCTAGATTTTTAACCATTTTTGGATTCATGAGTTCTTTTGAGAACCTGCTAAAAATGTATAGATCGTCTCTACAGGAATTTGTATGTTCTCTGAAGTCCACAACTGGACCCTGGGTTTAGAATTCCTAGTCTAGAGTGTGTGGTCCAATTGGGGACCAGTTTTACCATGATGACACTTTGGCCAGAAAAAGACATCATCTGGGAGTGTCAGTCAACTCCATTTATTGATATCTTTGTCAGAGTTCTCATTTCTGGGAGGAAGTCTGTGGAGATTTGAATTTACCTGATAGGCAGGTTAGGTGGCAACCAGCGAGTACTTCTTTTCTTGATAGTTCCAAATTTTATGTGTTTCACTCTCTTAATTATAATTTCTCAAGATTTCTTACATCTCTCTTTAAAAAAATTTTCCCAAAGCCCAGTGACCTACTGATCAGTTTTGCTGCTTTTTTCATGGATTAGGATTGTTGCCAAAGAAAAAACTGCAAGGGATGTTCTGCCCCATCAGAGGAGGCTTCTTTATCCTTCAGCTCCATGATGAACTCTTATATGAAGTGGCAGAAGAAGATGTTGTTCAGGTATTTTTGCAGTGTTTGTGTGCATTCTACAGAAAGCTAAGACGCTAGGTCAGGCTAAGATACATGAGATTTCTGGAACCATTCTCTAGCCCCAGGATGGCCATAGAAAATTAGAAACCTTAAGGGGAGAGAAAGAGCTCAGAGTGCTCAGCTTTAAACCCATTTTAAAAGAAATTCCTAATGCAGGGATATTTTTGTCTGTGAAAAGTTAGATGAGAATTTGGAGTCTTTCCCTGAAGATTTCAAAGCTCTGAGCATTCTAGTAAACCTGGCAGAGCTCCAGTTCCTCAGTGCAGACTAGTGTGGGATGCTGGCTCTTTTCTGGCTTAGAGTAAAGAGCTCCTGTCTGACTTATCACCTCAGTGGGTGGGCTGGCAAAGATTCTTCGCACAGAGTCTGTTAACCTCTCTTTTTTTTTTTTCCTTCTGTTTTTGTTTTTTTCTTTTTTTAGTTTTGTTTTCTTTGTTAACCTCTTTTTTATTTTATTTTTTTGTAGGTAGCTCAGATTGTGAAGAATGAAATGGAAAGTGCCATAAAACTGTCTGTGAAACTGAAAGTGAAAGTGAAGATAGGTGCCAGCTGGGGGGAGCTGAAGGACTTTGAGGTGTGATTGTAGGGAAGCCTGCTATAGGTAAAATCACAAGGAAAGAACAGAGATTGCCCTTTCACCTACTTTATGAAAATAGAAACCCCCTCAAGTCTTGATGAATTTAGGATAGTAATTTTATAGTGAAAGTTTCAAAATGTATATCAGAGTTTAATCTTCTATAATGTAAAAAAACTATTTTTGAGGCAAAATATCAAGTTTAATGCTTATATTCACTCTCAAAAAGAGTATCTGTGAAATTGCCTTTTATAGTTTACTCTGGCTCTAAACAGTTTCAGAACACATGCTTGAAATATGTACTTAGCACTTTGTGTCTAATCTGCCTGGTTGAGCATGAAGAAACATTTGTGCCTCAGGGGCATTTTCATCCCAACCAGGATTCAGACACTTGTGATACAGCAGGAGCTAGAGGCAGATAAGGATTTGGTTTAATATAAACCACCAGGGTTAGGTGTTGTGTGTGATTTTCATCCAATATGAGTGTAAGACTACTGAAGTAGTATTTTAAAACAGCATTGGCAAGTAAATTAAGAATTCTATAAAGTGGTAAGACTTGATATGGATGTAGTCTTAGGTATGGATTTTCATGAATTGCCATTTCTTCTTCCTTTTCCTCTTCCAATTCATACAATGAATGTATTTCTAATACTTAGGTATTATAAAATAAGCTAAAAGCTACACCTCTCCAAGAAGTGTTCTGATCTGTAAGATCATATGTTTATATTGCATTATAAGATAACACTGCCAGAGAAGGAAAACACTTCCTCTAATCAGTCCCTTATTGCCTCTTTCTCTGTGGCATGGTGAGAATACTCATGATAAAAGATTGTACTTTATAATCCCAGTCAGAGCTGAATAACCAACTTTTTTTTTTTTTGCTGTCAATAAAATTAATTTATTTCAAACTTTATACCAGCAGTTCAGTTTTTAAATTGTGTTCAGTCTAAGTTTCAGAAGCTTGTGTATCCTCTTATTTTATAATTTGCTCAACAATGTCTGTGTAATAGGAAGTGTTTATTATATTCTCAGTCAGTTATCAAAGGGCTCTTTTATGTTTATTAATCACAATTTTAAAAGACAGTTGCTTTATAAACAAAATGTAATACACTTTTAGTAGTTGGAAATTAGTGCACATGATCCTCAGACATTTAGATGGTTGGGGGAAGTGGGCAGAAGACGACAGAGGTAAGAGGAAAGTTACATCATTATTTCTTGAGTTTTTTCCATATTTACCTGTACCATGTTTCTTAGAAAAGCTGTAGTGCTATTGGTAGTCTAGTGACCTTGAAAATCCAGCACAAGAGAAACCTCAGTCTATTTACATGAGTGTTCTTCAAATATGAGTGGAGATGTATAGGTCATGTCCACCTCATTTTCTGCAGTCATGGCTCTGCATTTGTGGTTACATGCATTTTCTTCATCCTTTTTGACCTATCAGCTGGACTTAAAAAACAGGCACTCCTTGCTTTGCAAGATTCAGTTATGGAAAAATTCCAGTTTCCCTGGCTTACTTACATAACACTAGTGTCCCTGCAACACAATTCAGATATCAGTTGACATGGTATATTAACTTAGTAATTGCATGAAGTTCAAACTTCACTAATAGCTCTTCAGTCCACAAATCACTATGTTAATACTAAATGCCCTTTGTGGTAGGTAGAATAATTCTTGTTCCCTCCCCAAATGTTGACATCCAAATTCCCAAAACCTGTGAACATATATCACATGGCAAAAGGACCATCACTTATGTAATTAAGTTAGAGATCATGAGATGGGAAGACTATCTGGTTGATTTCAGTATGAACACAAAAGTCCTTACGAGAGGAAAGCAGATGATCAGAGTCAGAGGAGAAAATGTGACAATGGGAACAGAGTGAGATTGAGCTTTGAAAATACTTCATTGCTGACTTTAAAGATGGAAGAAGGAGCTGTGAGCCAAGGAATGCAGACAGCCTCTAAAAACTGGAAAAGGCAATGGAATGTACAGCCTCCAGGAAGGACAGAGCCCTGCCAGCACCTTGATTTTAGCACAGTAAGATTATACTGGACTTCTGACCTCCAGAACTGTAAGTGCTGTGATGAACATTGGGTACACGTATCTCTTTCAATTCTGGTTTCCTCAGTGTATAATTTGGTTGATTTGGGTCCTCTCTCTTTTTCCCTTGGTTAGTGTAGGTAAAGATGTGTCAGTTTTGTTTTATCTTTTTAAAGAAGCAATTCTTAGTTTTTTTTAAACCTTTTCTATTATATTCCTGTTTTCCGTTTCATTTATTTCTGCTCTAATCTTTGTTATTTACATCCTTCTGCTAAATTTGAGCTTAGTTTGCTCTTCTCTTTCTAGATTCTTGAGCTGTAGAGTTAGGCTGATTATTTGAGATCTTACTTTTTCTTCTTTAATTAAAAAATATTTTATTGCTAAAAAATGCTAACCATCATCTGAGCCTTCAGTGAATTGTAATCTTTTTGCAGATGGTAATATCAAAGATCATTGATCACAGATTACCATAACAAACAATCATAATGAAAAAAAATTGGAAATATTGAGAGAATTATCAGAGACACAAAATGAGTAAATGTTGTTGGATAAATGGTATCAATAGACTTGCTTGATGCAGGGTTGCCACAAACATTCAATTTGTAACATATACAATATTTGCAAGTCTTTTTTGTTTCTTAATATAGGTATTTATTGCTGTGAATTTTTCCTCTTAGAACTAGTTTTACAACATCCCATGAATTTTGTTTCCATTTTCATTTTTCTCAAGATTCTCTTTTATTTCCCCTTTGATCCATCAGTTGTTCAGGAGAGTATTATTTAATTTCCTTGTAGTTGTGAGTTTTCCAGTTTTTTTCCTGTTACTGATGTCTAGTTTCATACCATTATGATCATAGAAGATATTTAGTATAATTTCAGTCTTCTTGTGTTTGTTAAGACTTGTTTTGTGGAAAATGTACTACCTGTGCTTGAGAAGAAGGTATATTTTGCTGTTGTTGGATAGAAAGTTCTGTATATGGCTGTTAGATCTGTTTGTTCAAATTCATGGTTTCCTTAATGATTCTCTTTTTGAATGACATATCCATTGTTGAGAAGTGGGGTATTAATGCCCCCAACTATATTTGTATTAGTGTATATTTCTCTGTTCAGTCCTGTTAGTTTTTGCTAACTGGATGCATAAATATTTACAACTGTGATGAACTGACTTCTTTATCTTTTTGTAATGACCATTTTTTGTCTCTTTATCATATTTACATTAAATTCTATTTTGCCTGCTAAGTATAGATACTCTGCTTTGGGGGGTGGAGTAGGGGAGGCATTTATCATTTGCTTGACATATCTTTTCCCATCCTTTTTACTTTTAGTCTATGTGTGTTTTTAAGGCTAAAGTGAGGGTCATGTGGTGTTCTTGTTTTGTTTTGTTTTAATCCATTCATCTTTTGATTGGATAACTTAATTCATTTACATTAAAGTGATTATTGCACCCCAGAGTCTTCTGGTTGGGTAGGACTGGGAGCAGTGAGTGGAGCTATGATTCTGCTCCCCTGCCTGGATGGGGAGCTGGAGGGTGAGGGGAGGAAGACCAAGCTCCACGACTGGAAAAGATCTTTGTTTGAGGTCCCAAGTCAGGCACACCTGCACCTTACTGATTCCCTGGTCAGATTTCATCACTGTCTTGGCTCTGCAGACTAGCAAAGCCACTAGTTGGGACTACTATCTGGGCATTGTAGGTAGGACCTGGATCTGTAAGATCTGAGTGCTCGTTGTTGCAAGCTCCTCCACTTCTTCATCACAATTCCCTTCATTGATTCCCAGAGATCAAGCCCTGCAGATTCCCTTGTTATCCTCATGAAGCAAGATCTGAGTGGGACTCCCAAGAAGGAACCCAAAACACTAGAAAAGCTGGATGTCTACTGGGATCTCTTTTCTCACTGGGGAAACTGTAAGCTCAGGGGAGACCCAGGCTGTGCTGGTGTGGGGCAGAGGCCATGCGGTCAGCATGTAGCATCTCCTTTCATCCTTCTAATGTGGTCTATCTCAGTCTGTGTGGTACAGTGGGTGCTTTAGTCTCACTCACCATGCTCTAGGATTTTCTCATCAGTGTCTTATCTACGAGTAGTTGTTGTCCTCATGAGGAGGAGTGCAGTTGGGAATGACTTATGTCACTATCTTGGTGACATCACCCCTAAATTTGTTTTGTTTTAAGCCAGTAAGTTTTCAGTCACTTTTTACATCAAGAATAGGAAACTTAATACACGCACTCTAGTGAGTTACCAGTTATATCACTTCTTTCAAAGTTTGTCCATGACTAGTCACTGCACATCTGTCATTCACTTTACATACAGACAGTAAAGCATGTAACAGTGTTGACTTGGGCTTCCCTGGTGGCTCAGACAGTAAAGAATCTGCCTGCAAAGCAGGAGATCTGGGTTTGATCCTTGGATCAGGACGATCCCCTGGAGAAGGGAATGGCTACCCACTCTTGCCTGGAGAATTCCAGGGACAGAGGAACCTGGTGAGCTACAGTCCATGGGGCTGCAAAGAGTCTGACATGACTGAGTGACTAACACTTTCAATGTTGACTCCTGGTCTCCCAGTGTTTAAAAAAAATTATGTGATATTTTATAAAAATAGTTAACCAGAAGAATAATCTGGCTAATTAAGATACAAGTGCACCAGCAAAATGAAAAATGATAACACTGTAAAGTGAAATTCAAATTGGACATAGAGTAGTTGACTGGAAGTATTGACACTGATGCCATTGTAGAGACCCTAGATATGCAACTTGAAAAACCTAGTGAAGGCAAAATTATCAACATAATTGAGGGAAATGGTTGTCACTAAAAAGATGAAGATGTCCTAGAGAAAGTGATTCTAGGAAAAAACTTTATTACTTATTAACTTACAAATTTACTGTAATTTCAATCAGTCTCAACAGGAATTTTTTTTTTTTTGAGACAGATAATATCCTGGAATTCATCTACAGAAAAAAACTCAATACCTATTAAAATAAACTAGAAAAGATCATTAGGACATATTATAAAGATTGTAGTAATTTAAGAGTTTGATAAGGACATAGAAATAGACAAATAGATTATTTGGGCAGACTGTTCATTTACTATAAAAGGAGAAGACAGTGTTATTAAATTCAAGTAAATCAATAAAATCGAAAATATTTTTATTTTTATAAGTTTATTGTGAAATAACTTCAAACCTAAATAAAAATTTCAAGAATAGCACAGAGACACTCACTCAGGTGAGAAACGACAGTTAAGTTTTGTGAATTGGGCCAATTATGCCTTATACAGCAAATGGGTCCAATTTCAGATCATGTGTCACGCCTACTTGTCACATCTCCTTAAATCCGGAACATCCATCTTTCCTGTACTTTCATAACCTTGTAAGTTTGAATACAGGCTAGTCATTTTATGAATGTCTTTCAGTTGGGTTTTATCCATTGTTTCCAGATGGTAGCATTTTTGGCAGCATTATCACAGAGGTGATGCTGTTTTTTTCATTACATGCTTATCAGATGTACATGATATTCCCTTACTGGTTATGGTAACATTTATTACCTGATTAAAATAGTGTCTGCCAGGTTTCTCCAGTGTAAAATTATATACATGCATGTGTATATGTCAGTGTATATATAATGATTAACAAGTACTTTTCATGAAGATATTTTGAGACTGTGAATATCTTATTCCTCCATCCCATTTTAACTATTTTTAGCATTCACTGGTTATTTGTTGCCCATGTTATTAAATTTTAAAATTCTATCCACATTTATTGGTTGACATTTTACAGTAGAGAAAAGCTCTCTTTTCCTAATTAATCACTTAACATCAGTGTGGACTCATGAGTTATTTTATTAAATTACTAACATTACTTTTGATACACAAATTATCCCTGATTTGGCCTGTATATTCCCTTTCAAGCTGACTTATGTGTCCTTTTGACACATCCACATGGTTCATTGAGTATTTTCTGGCACAAAAACATGATCCAACCTTGAAACCAGCTATTTCTTCAAGAAGCCCCAGTTCCTTTTAGCAGAGAATAGTGTTCAGAAATTAAAGTCCAGGTACTAGGTGTGCTCCTGGTTCCTTGGCTGATGCTCCCAGTCCTCTGTGTTTGGAATTAGGACATGCATGTGTACAACACACACACTTTTTTAATATCGTGTGTGTGTATAACACTCGCACAGGCAGTTCAAATTCTAATCTAATACTACAGGGATTATTTTTGCTTTCCCTTTTATTTGTACTTCTCCAACAGGGAGAAACTGGCTTCCTGCATCCTCAGTAACTTACTTAATTGCTCCATCTCTAATCTCCTGATCTGCTGGGCTGGCTTCCGCCCTGTTCAGTGCCTCCCTCACACAGGCACCTGTTAGCCTGGGGCTGACCCTGCCCCTCACTCCAGCTCTGTCCTTTGGGCTGTCCCTCTCACCCTGCTCCTGTGCGGTCCCTTATGGGGCTATGAAAACAACTTGCTCAGGTTGGTTGACTTTTGGACTGAATGAACGGAAAAAGAGAAGAGGAAGGAAGGGAAGAATGAGGGAGAAGAGGAAGGGGAAAAGTGAAATCTATGAATCCTGAGTGATTGTAATTCAAAGAGGGTGAAGAAGTAAATGGATCCTTTTGAGAAGGTTCTGAAGGGGAGACTGGGTATTTGGATTTTTGAAGAGTTTGTCTTCATAGTTTTACTTGTAATCAAAAAACGTTCTTTAGGCTAGGGTTGGTTTGTTTTTCTGCCATCTTTGTACAGAACCAAAACTAGGAGGGAAATGGTGGTGGTGGGAAATATTTTCTGAATAATTAGACAGCATTTGAAAAAATAAGATTAGTTTGCTAAGGCCACAGTGGAGGTAAATATAAAGAAAGTGCATGAAGAGGAATTAACCATGTGGATGAAAGCCAGAGGAGCAGGAGAATGCAGTTTCCTGGGGGACTTTTGGAGGTGCAGGTTAGTGTATGTTTGTGATGTAGGTGGTAGTATAAGCCTATAATAGATTATTTTTTTCTTACATGGGATTAAGGTTTGAACTTTAAAAAAAAGTGAGGAAGTGGCCATGAATGTTGAATTTGTAAATACATCTTATTTATTTCTCCCATTTTAGATTAATAAACTCTAGCAAAATCTTTCAGTTTGGGGAACTTTGCTGTAGTCGTTCAGTTGCTGAGTTGTGTCTGACTCTTTGCAGCTCCATGGACTGCAGCACGCCAGGCTCCTCTGTCCTCCACTATCTCCTGGAGTTTGCTCAAATTCATATCCATTGAGTTGGTGATGTTTAGATTTTATTTCCCCTTCTCTATTTTCGTTCAAATACATATACTGTACATAGCTCCCTCACCCACCTCCACTGTGAACCAAAAACCAAAACCATGGTTCACAGTGTTGCAAATGAGGGTCTTACCTTTGTCCATATTTAATCTTTGCAACAATCATTAGTGGTATATAACATCATAACATAAGAGAGCATCTATGTACAAACATATACAATTTTATTGATATCTCTACAGACTACAAGAATTTTAAGTATAGTCACAATTGCTGAGTGCAACAGAAAAATAGTAATTTGTCGTTTTCTGAAAAGATGCAAAAATTCTGAAGATGAAAGAAAGATACATCAATGATGTCATCTGTTTCTTATTTCCTAGAATAAAACATCACATAATTAAGTACTAAAAATTATAGGTTATTAGAGATTTTCATCCTGTGTACACTTGTCAATAACCACCACCTAGCTCATTTTCTGGCTTTGTAGTTGAGAAGGGTGGGCCAATACCATAGGGGAGCAGTGTGAGATGAGAGAACAGAACTCCCATTTTTTTCATTGACTAGTATTTCCTTGGATAGGTGGATTCTCCCTTTTTGAAGGTGAAAGCACTTTTTCAGGGCACTGGAGGCCACATAGTGAGTTGCAAGCCTTCTTCCTTTAAACACATATCTAGTAACTTAGAAAATAAATCCAAAATCCTTTGCCCTGGGAGCAAAGACAACAATCAAAACGGGAGAGATGTTCTCTCTTCTTGGTAAGATCAAGTTCAATAAAATATCACTATGGCAGAACAGGTAGCTGGTACCCATGTCTCCTCCAAATGAAGAATGAGTAATAAACTTGGATCTGATTTAGTATAGGATTGTTTTGAGAATTTCTGCTATCCAACTAGTAAGAATTAGTTTTCCACTTAGTGTTAATTCTATTGAACTTTTATGATATCTCTGGTGTCTTTTGATGTCACGTGTATAATGCAATCAAAATCTAGATGTTTGAACTGGAATAATTAGTGGCAGAGTCACTAGGAGACAGTCACAAAGACAGCATTAATAAGAGTTAATGGAGCACTGCTTGGTCAGAAATTTGTACAGAAGATTTGTTTTGGGTTGCAACACAGATATCAATCTGGCCAACACTATCTCCAGTATGTTACTTTCCTTGACACCTCAGAAGTGGGGCTTGAACACTGGCCAGGATAGACAAATGTGTCTTCCTTAGTAGTGGTGATCGACCTTGGCCGGACATTGGAACTATCTTGGAGGCTTTCAAAAGTACTGATGTTTGGTTTCCACTCTGAAAGATTTTGGTGTAACTGGGAATTTCAGAAGCTCCTGAGGTGATTCTTACACACAGCCGAAGTTGAGAATCACTTCCCTACCTGAATGTTTGAATAGACCCCTGTGCTTCGGTTCTCCATCAAAGCTGCTTCTACTTCACTCTGGCTCCCATGTCCCTCTCTGCCCGAGCCTGCCTGTACCAAGTTGGCACTTCCTCCTCCTCCCCAAGTCAGACCTTTCCTGTTCTGCATTTTGTCCTTTCAGGGCTATGTTGTCTGCAAATATATACAATAAACTTCTACAACCATGCTCCCTACAATGGTGCAATCCAAATATGTGACTTATTGGCATGTATTTCTGACATCTGGCAATGTGTCTGCAAAACAGTAACTGCTCAGAAGTGGGGTTGGGGCTACAAAAGACAGAGGTGAAGAAGCTGCAAAGCTACCATGTTTCTCCTGATGCAAAGAGCAAGACCTGGCAGGAATGTTGACTCGTTTTGGCATTGCCCTCTCTGAACAAAGGTGATCGAGTTACAATGTCTTCCCACAAGGACAGACTATAATCATACAGATATACTCCTGGGTTGTCCCAATGATCCTAAACCAATGAGAGGATTTTTAGTTTACTCTTCTAAATCTGCTTCATTTTCCCCTTCTGCCAAACAATTTATAACCAGGTTATAGCTGGTTAGCTCGAAGAGCTAATCTTAATCTTCTTCATCCAAACTTAGACATAATCTTTATTTTCCTTTTCCTTTCTCAAAGCCATGGTAACCCCTTAATGCAGATAACAGACATATGGTTCACATTTTTATAAAAGGACTCCAACAGTAAACTTTTTCCTTTATAATCCCTTAGTATCTTTGAGTAGTAGAGACACTGGATTCTGATTTATTAGTTTGAGAATCACTCGAAAGCTATATGAAAGGTTTGAAAAATTATGACTAAATTATCAGAAAACATCTCACTCAGTTCTGTCACCATCCTTCCAAAGTTAGTCAGACAGTGACCCTGATGATGACTAGGGCACTAAGTCTCGGTCTCAGTGAAGTGTAGGAAGCAGAGCTGATAGTACTACTTTTGCAGGGGATTAAAATAAATGATGAATCAGTCATCCATCCCTCCAGTCTCCAAGGTTAATGGATAATTTATTGGTAGGCATTATTGCTGGCATTATTAGAACCAGGAAAACATATACTTCCAATTTCTCATGATGAATTATAATGCTAAAGGCCTATTTTTCTCCTGGGACACTAAGAAAGGCTTCTCTCTTTAGGGAGTCTTAAGGAGATAAGGTCAACTTGTAGAGACTGCAAGCCTTATCTTATGGTATCACCTTAAGCAGACAAAACGTCATTTAAAGACAACTAAGGCTCAGAGTCATTTTCTCTATCATTGTTCAAGTTACTGAGAGTATTTTTCTTATGTTTCAAGGTAGAGGCAAGACATTTAAATAGTCGAGAAGAGAGATATAAAGTATTCCATGCATCAACAGTAGTTGTTTTCCAAAGATGATGATGATGATTAGGTGGTGGTAGTAGTATGTATGTGTGTGTCTGTGTGCACGTGTGCTAAGGTCAGTGCAACAGAACAGAAATGTTCAAAGAGAAAAATCACATCCATATCACATTCTTGTTATTGCTATCTCTTTGAATTATAAAAATAATTTTGATACAGTAAAACCTCATTAATTTGTATTCCACTAATCACAAGTTTGTGGGATGAAGTTACCCTTACATTAAGAAAGGGTTTAGAAAAACTATATTGAAAGACGACCTCTTTTCAAGCAGCTCAGAAACACCATACTTCTAATTGATGTGCCAGTTATAAACTTTTGGTCTATTCATTAAAGCCAGAGTTTTAAGCACTTCTGTGAAATGCTATTTTGTCCTTTCTGATATATTTTTTTTTTTTGGTATGCTTTAAAATATTCTGTATTTGTTTTCTTTCACAAAATTAATTTGCTCTTGTCAAAATTACTGAGAACATTAAAACAAAGTGCCACTTTAAACAAATTCACCAGAAGTTTAAAAACTAAAAAAAAAAAGCAGAAATACTATTTTTGGCTACTAAAAGATCCTGGAATTATGACGAAAACACAATGTAAGTCTATTAAGACCTTGATTAACCAAAATTCAATAAGCTGAACCCATTAATTTTCTTTAAAAAGATTCTTTTTGAAAGAACAACATACATATTATTGGATGGGTCCCAGAATCTGCATATACTCATTTCCTATGACCTGACCTCCAGAATCATGTTAAATAATGGTAGCAGGTGTCTTGTCTTGTTGGCCTCTACTACTTCTCTGTTCTGACAGATGTCTTTTATCATATTAAGGATATTCTTTATTCCACTTTTAAAAGTTTTTAATAAGGAATAGGTGTTTGGTATCTATTGACATAATCCTGTAGCTTATGTTATTTAGCCTATTGAGTGACAAAAGTATTGATTTTGTATCATTACACTCTCTATGTATTTCTGTCGTCCATAATGGTGACTAAACCCAAGCTAGCAAAAACACCACAACATTTTATAACCTGGTAATAAATATTGAACCAAAAAGCAATTTCTGATGAAAGCCCTTGTTAATCAGAAATGTCAGAATCTCTTTCCTAAAACATTAACTGAGGTTTTACTGAATCAGACTAGAGAATGACCAGTTTGGTCTGTGAGTATCAGGCTGCAAGAGCACCTTTGAATTGAAGACCCCATGGGGATTGAACAGTAATATACTGTGTACTTGGCAGACAAGGATACAAATGGAGCATTAAAAATATATCACTTTAGAAACTGAAACCAGAGTGTGTGAAATCAGTTCTCAAAGCTAACTGCATTGTTCTTGTAAGTCTAGTTTCGCCAAACCTATTGTCAACTCCCCTGCAGAGTATAAGCCAAGCTGAAAAAATGCTTCAAGGTGACCCAACCCTGCATTGGTTGTGACTAAAAATAGCAACTTGTTGTGAAGGTGATGGAAATAATTGTGTTAGGAATAATTTACTGTATTGGCTATATTTGATTATGACTGAGAACTGTGAATAATGTAAAATATTATGGAGAGAGAACAATGTTAATCAGACTCTTGACATAAGAATTCAATAATGTCCTAGTATATAATGAAAGTTATAGATGACAAGAAAACTATGGTTTTGTTTGCTTTGTCAGTTGGGTATCGCAAATGTACTTGGAATGCACTGATCTCTTCTAATGCAGATTTTTTTAAAATTGTCAGGTGTGGCCCAATTTATAAAAATAGTTTACCATAAATCTTTTTTTTTCTTCTGTCACAACATGCTTTTTTCTTTTCCTCTTAAGATGTTAATTTATCATGCAATTTTTTTTTCATTAAGTGCATTAATGCTTTTTGTTTGTACAGGATTTTTTCAAATCAGAAGGACTCCCCGTAGTTCCTAAATGTAAATCCTTAGCGAACGACATGCCAAGATGATAGCTCCATTCCATGTGGGAAAAGGCAAATTCAGCCATATCTTGGGATTTTAACCAGGATTTCAGCCTTGGGTTGTACAATGTCTCTGATAAGTCTCCCTTATGATAACTTCAGATGGACTGTAATGGAACATTTTGTAGAAGAAACTGGCTTCTAGCAGTTGAATATTGATGCTGGGAATAAATTTGGTTTCCCTGAATAATGGTTTCTCAAAGCAGTCGTAGCTTCTTTAGAAGTTTAGAATTGGTACCATTTCTTATCCTTATATTTCAGCATTAACTGCAAAGAAAAAACAGTCACATAAGATGTTAAAAAATATTTAAAAGTGCTATTCCAAGCTCATGTTGAGCACATCATACATACCAAAACCTCAAAACTTCTAAAATGACCTTTAATTGTGAAATAAACTACAGATAGATGTTTTTACAAACCAGTCAAGCTCTAAAGATTTGGCTGACAGAAAATGATTTTTAATGATTGAGACAAAAAGGAATGTGTGAATTTAGCCTCTGCTGCCCCTCACACCTTCTTGAGGGGGATCGTATAATAAACCTAAGTACCTCTTTAGGTTCTGATACACCCAGTGTATCAGAACCAATAAATAATTTTCTTTAAAGCCATCCTCTAAGGTAAAGAAGTATTAATATAATGCTTTAAAAAAAAAAAAAAACAGTTTTTTTTCTCCCCAATCTAAGGAGAATTATAATACATACAGCAAGGTCCCAGTTACCTTGGCTCTCACACATGATTACTTAGAGTGGCATCTCTGTTTAGGCTCTCTTATGCAGAACCTAAATGTTTAAAGTTATTACTGGATGAAGATGCCTATATTTACATAGGCAGCTTACCTCGTGTGCATGTTTGGAAAATGCCTCTGCACTGGTCATCATGCCTGCAGTTTTCTCTTCCAGCTCTCCTAGCCTCTGTCCTCTCTCATCAAGTGCGATCCGTGCACGAGTCAGCTCTCCCATCACGCCTCCAGCAGCGCCTTTCATCCCTTCTATACCACCTGGTCCAGGAATGTGCTGTGCGAGGCTACGTGATGCTTTTCCTGCGGAAGCTTCCCCAACTGGGAGTTCAAGCAATAGCAATTTAAAACACTTTTTCAGTAATTCAAGTAAGTATAGTCAGACTTATGACCAAACTAAGTACTTACATTGAATTTTATTGTTATAATTCTCATGGAGAGACATATTTGTTCCTATCATGGATATATATGTATTTGGAGATGTTAGCATTTACCAAAGAAAAATGCGTATGAAAGAGACTGAGATATTGTTACCATATGTTTTATTGTGTATGTGGGGGAGGGGCTCATATAGTGTGACATAATTGCATTTCTTGACATTACTGCATTGGTATGCTCACACTTTTATTGTGACCTCATATTTAGCCCATATTAGTGTCTGTTCCAATCTCAGGCCTGATGATTTATTTAAATTTCTGCCCAGCTGGGCATTCCAAATCTTCTCTGTTCATCTTCCTATCAGCCTTTGTAGCCCTCAGTTGTTGTTTTTTTTTTTTAAATCTGAGTGTGTGTGTGTGTGTGTTTGTGTGCCTGTGTAAATACTAGAAAATGGGGTATGTATGCATTATGGGCATTAATACACATATGTTGAAACTTTATTACTTTATAAAAGATTAAAAACGTCCCCATCATTTATAACTCAGTTTTACTTAATTTTAATGAAGTAACTTAGGGAAAGATACACCCATTTGAATTCAGAGTTCCAAAGAACTGCAAGGAGAGATAAGAAAGACTTCCTCGGTGATCAGTGCAAAGAAATAAGAGGAAAACTATAGAATGGGAAAGACTAGAGATCTCTTCAAGAAAATTAAAGATACCAAGGGAACATTTCATGCAAAGATGGGCACAATAAAGGATAGAAATGGTATGGACCTGACAGAAGCAGAAGATATTAAGAAGAGGTGGCAAGAATACACAGAAAAGATCTTCATGACCCAGATGATCACGATGGTGTGATCACTCACCTAGAGCCAGACATCCTGGAATGTGAAGTCAAGTGGGCCTTAGGAAGCATCACTACAAACAAAGCTAGTGGAAGTGATGGAATTCCAGTTGAGCTATTTCAAATCCTGAAAGATGATGCTGTGAAAGTGCTTCACTCAATATTTCAGCAAATTTGGAAAACTCAGCAGTGGCCACAGGACTGGAAAAGGTCAGTTTTCATTTCAATCCCAAAGAAAGCCAATGCCAAAGAATGCTTAAACTACTGCACAATTGCACTCATCTCACATGCTAGTAAAGTAATGCTTAAAATTCTCCAAGCCGGGCTTCAGCAATACGTGAACCGTAACTTCCAGATGTTCAAGCTGGCTTTAGAAAAGGCAGAGGAACCAGAGATCAAATTGCCAACATATGCTGGATCATTGCAAAAGCAAGAGAGTTCCAGAAAAACATCTATTTCTGCTTTATTGACTATGCCAAAGCCTTTGACTGTGTGGATCACAATAAACTGTGGAAAATTCTGAAAGAGATGGGACTACCAGACCACTTGATCTGCCTCTTGAGAAACCTGTATGCAGGTCAGGGAGCAACAGTTAGAACTGGACATGGAACAACAGACTGGTTCCAAATAGGAAAAGGAGTACATCAAGGCTATATGTTGTCACCCTGCTTATTTAACTTATATGCAGAGTACATCATGAGAAATGCTGGGCTGGATGAAGCACAGGCTGGAATCAAGATTGCCGGGAGAAATATCAATAACCTCATATATGCAGATGACACCACCCTTATGGCAGAAAGTGAAGAAGAACTAAAGAGCCTCTTGATGAAAGTGAAAGAGGAGAGTGAAAAAGTTGGCTTAAAGCTCAACATTCAGAAAACTAAGATCATGGCATCCGGTCCCATCACTTCATGGGAAATAGATGGGGAAACAGTGGAAACAGTGGCTGACTTTATTTTTCTGTGCTCCAAAATCACTGCAGATGGTGATTACAGCCATGAAATTAAAAGATGCTTACTCCTTGGAAGGAAAGTTATGCCCAACCTAGATAGCACATTAAAAAGTAGAGACATTACTTTGCCAACAAAGGTCTGTCTAGTCAAGCCTATGGATTTTCCAGTAGTCATGTATGGATGTGAGAGTTGGACTGTGAAGAAAGCTGAGCGCTGAAGAATTGATGCTTTTGAACTGTGGTGTTGGAGAAGACTCTTGAGAGTCCCTTGGACTGCAAGGAGATCCAACCAGTCCATCCTAAAGGAGATCAGTCCTGGGTGTTCATGGGAAGGACTGATGTTGAAGCTGAAACTTCAGTACTTTGGCCACCTCGTGAGAATAGTTGACTCATTGGAAAAGACCCTAATGCTAGGAAGGATTGGGGGCAGGAGGAGAAGGGGACAACAGAGGATGAGATGGCTAGATGGCATCACTGACTCGATGGACATGGGTTTGGGTAGACTCCGGGAGTTGGTGATGGACAGGGAAGCCTGGCATGCTGTGGTTCATGGGGTCGCAAAGAGTTGGACACGACTGAGCGACTGAACTGAACTGATTGAGATATAATTCACATGTCATGAAATTCATAGCCGCTGCCACCCCCCACCTCCATCACCACCACCCCCCGCCTTTTTAAAAAAAAAATGTTTTTAGCTGTGGTGCATAGCTTTTGGGATATTAGGTCCGGACCAGGGGTCAAACCCTGGCAACAGCAGTGAAAGCACCTAGTCCTAACCATTCTACCTCCAGGGCTTCCTCAACTCACCCTTTGTAAGTGTACAGTTAAGTAGTTTTTAACTGATTCTCAGACTTGTGCAGCTATCACCATTTTCTGAATTTAGAAAAATTTATCACCCCCTAAAGAAATTCTGTCACCATTAGTCCCTCCTTGCCCTGGTCCCTGGCAACTACTGACTTTCTGTCTCCATGGATTTGTGTATTCTGAACATTTTGTACAAAAGGAATAATACAATATGTGGCCTTTTTTGTCTTTAATTTAGCATGATGTTTTCAAGGGTAATCCATGTTTAGCAGGTATCAAATGTCATTACCTTTTATAGCTGAATAATAGTCCATTTTATGGAAGCACCTAGATATTTTGCATACTTAAAAATTCAAGGAAAAAGGAGTTTTGATCTGTAGAGACCACATAGTGGGTGAGGGAATCTGGAAAATCTTAATTTCTCTCTGAGAATGTTCCTTTTTTACTGCATTTTGATTATTGTTAATCAGAGTCTCTGGCAGATATTTTTTAAGTGATTTATTCTGTACCATTGGTAAACTTTGAATTCTGAATAAAGAATTTGTTTCCTAGAAGTAGTTAGAGGCAGGCAGATCCAAAAACATTTTTTCAGATTTAAGTAACCAAGTGCCTTCACCTTGCCTTGCAGGTCTGATCTACCTGCAAATGACACATTTATTAGCTTACTCATTATTTGTATGAATTAAATGTACTATTTTTGTTAAACTATTTCTAAAAGAAAATGACCAGTTCTATTCATGTTTGGTAAGCAAATAATTTTCATGGTATAGAAGCAATGCCCTCGTCCAGAAAGAGGTCGTCTCTTTTTTGATACAGTTTGTAATCAGCAGTTTACTCACAGAGCTCTTCTCTGTCAAATGTTTGTCCACTTCCACCAAACAGGCCCTTGAGAAAGCCTCTGTTTTGAGCTTCTGGTGTCTCTATAGGAGTAAACAAATCTCCCAGCATGTCCTATATCAAATTTAAAGAAAAAAGCATTAGACTAAGAATAAATTAATAGATCAAAAGATAACATGGTGGCAGGTTAGAACACGTCATGAAAAGGCTGAAAAGTCTGTTCTCCATATATTCTTGTGGTAATTTTTGCTTAGATTCCAATTCCCTCTCTCTGGCGCTTCTTTCTCCACCTTCTTCCTTTCCTTTCCCTTCTCCAAGAACTGGCATCCTAAAATATTCACTTTTCTGACCTCTTGTCTTCTTCCTTCTACAATTAGAAAGCATAGGAAGCTAATATTCATCCTAGGATTAATTTACAGATTAATCCTGATTACAGAATTCACAGGCTTTATTCTACATACTAATCAGAATTTACATAGATACGCTCCGGTTATCTTTATTTTTAACTTGTTCTAACTTTTTTCTAACTTTTAACTTGCTATAAAATGTTTTAACTTGCTTTGGTCTTTGTGTTTATGTCAGTCGCTCAGTTGTGTCCAACTCTTTGCGACCCCATGGACTGTGGCCTGCCAGGCTCCTCCGTCCATGGGATTCTTCAGGCAAGAATACTAGAATGGGTTGCCATTTCCTTCTCCAAGGGATCTTCCCAACACAGGGATCGAACCCAGGTCTCCCGCATTGTGGGCAGACCACCACCATCTGAGCCACCAGGGAAGCCCTTGGTCTTTCTAAAGCAGACTAAAATTTGAGAACCACAGGTTTGGAGGAACTTCAACCCAAAGTCAGATCTGTGAACTAGTATCAGTTTGTGTGTGAACTTGCAGGATGACTGTCATCATCTTCCCCCCTCACCTATACTCCTGCTGCTGCTGCTAAGTCGCTTCAGTCATGTCCGACTCTGTGCGACCCCATAGACAGTAGCCCACCAGGCTCCCCTGTCCCTGGGATTCTCCAGGCAAGAACACTGGAGTGGGTTGCCATTTCCTTCTCCAATGCATGAAAGTGAAAAGTGAAAGTGAAGTCGCTCAGTCGTGTCCGACTCTTAGTGACCCCATGGACTGCAGCCTACCAGGCTCCTCCGTCCGTGGGGGTTTCCAGGCAAGAGTACTGGAGTGGGTTGCCATTGCCTTCTCCTCACCTCTACTCCTAGACCTGTGCTCTTCCTCCCAAATCCCTTCTCTTTGGAAATGGCTACACCATCTACTTAGTTCCCCAACCCAGAAATACAGGAATAATTATTAATTCCTTCCTTTTCTTCACTCCTATCTAATAACCCTCCAATCCAATCGATCACAGTTTATAGTCATTGAATATGCTAATTTTCTCTATCACTGTTGGCTGTCTTATTTCAAGCCATTATTATTTCTGGCCTTAATTATTTAAAAAATAATGCCTCCAAATTGTTCTCCCTACTTTTAGCCTTAACTCTTCAAAACAAATTGTCATACTGCAACCAGAATATTAGTTTTAATAAACAAATTTGCTAAACCTTTTCAATGACTTCCTATTGCCCTGGAGATAAATGCCAGATTTCTTAAGGCGCTTATAAGGTGTTCCAAGCTCTATTCTTGACTAAGTCTCCATCAGCACTCCTTCACTCTCTCCACTTCCCAACTCTGTACTTTGTTAGCAGTTTCCTGAACCTTGGGGCTTTCACATGCCTCTGCTCTGTCAAGATTATTATTACCTTTCCCACCTCCAGCCATCTATTTCCTATGGACAGCTCCTATTCATCCATCCTTCATAACCTTTTTCTAACTACCCCTTCCCTTTTGGTCCATTAACCCTGTCCCCTCTTAACATGTCTCTCCAGCACTGGCACAGCCATGTACAGACAACCATTTTCCAGAATATTATGGTTATGTATTTCTCTCTCCCTCCACACTAGCAGGTAGGGACTTGTATCTTGTTTATGATTGTACTCCTATAGCCCAGCCAAGTACTAGGCATATAAAAAACTTAAGTATATGTTGAATAACATTTATTATTATTTATTTTTAAAACTTAGTATGTTCCAGGCATTGTTCTCAGTGCTTTACATGAATTCTTTCTTAATTCTCACAGTAATGCTTCAAGGTAGAACATACAAGTAGATTAAGTAAAATAGCCAAAGTTATACCAGTAGGCAAAATGCAACTTAAATAGTTTAGAGCTTATACTCTGAACCTCTATATTGTAATGAATTTTAGTTTTCTTTTCTCTAAAATAAGGGAGAGAAACCAATTAAATCCCTAGGATGTCTTTTAAAATTTTGTTACATGTACTTATCCAAGATTAAATAAATTCTTTTATATTTATTTTGTTTCTAAGCTCTGCTTACTGCTATGATCAAAGACAAATGCCCATTTCTAACCTATAGGGTATATATTTATTTTGTATGGCCCACAATTAAGGTTTCTTTTTTTAAAAAAAAGTCTATTAACTTTGAATTGTAGGCAAGACAAACAATAAAATAAACAGAACAACCATTGATATATATGATCTCCATATTCTTCCCACATCCCCTTTTTTCTTATTTTTTTTTCTGTGTATATCTGGAACCACACTAGAATTTGGTAGCATCACCAGGATGAACATACATTCAAAACATGCTCTAGGGCAGGCATGTTTATTGTCTAGCCTAATAATATTTGAGCTTTTAGACATCTCTCTCATTCTTCCTCTTTTTACAAGCACGTTCAATGTTTATTCATAAATGACCTACCTGTAGATTATCACACATCTCTTGGCTGTATGTTAACCGCTGAATTTCAGTAGGAGAGACGAGGTATAATGCCTGTCCTTCATTGGTAAAGCAAAATGTCCGTGCTATCCGCATGTCTGTCAGTGGCAAATAATTAACATCTAACATTGGGCGAAGACTAGGTAGGCTGAATGGAAAAAAACAAATCCACATTCCAATATCAAGTTGTTAGAAGCTTTTAATTTCTGTATATAAAACATAGCGACCTTTACATAAAACAGTAATTTTTATACCACTATTTTATGGTTGCTTCTTTTTATCTTCTTGAAGTCTCAATGGTGGTAAACTAGAACTTCATGTAAAATCATTTTCACAAAAAATTATGGTACAGTATTTTAATCCACACAGATACTTAACAGATGTCCTTGAAGGCTGGATTAAATGCACTGACCAGCAATTTCAAAATGCTTTGTGCAGAATTTCACAGCTTCCTACTGCTGTAAGTTTTTATCATGGCAGAAACACTATAACTAGAAAGTGGCTGCTTGCATACTTGCTCCATTGTCTCTTTTTAAGGCAAAATTCCTGGGTCTGAGGTTATACACTGATGTGCATTTAGTTCACTATGCCTGGGAATGAGTGGCTTTGCTTTCCATTCCTTTACTTCCTCTATACGCAGAAAATGAAAATCATTTATGACTTATGGCACCTATAATGAAGGTGTGATTAATGACTGGGACTGTTACAGAATGAGTTATAAACAATAGATCAGAATTTGCACATCCAAATGAATACTACATCTCAGGTGTACTACATCTTACTGATTGGGTATTTTATTGTTGTCCAGTCACTCAGTTGTTTCTGACTCTCTGCAACCTGTTGGACTGCAGCATGCCAGGCTCCCCTGTCCTTCACTATCTCCCGGAGTTTGCTCAGACTCATGTCTATTGAGCCGGTGATGCCATCCAACCATCTCATCCTGTCACCTCCTTCTCCTCCTGCCCTCAATCTTTCCCAGCATCAGCATCTTTTCCAATGAGTCGGTTCTTCGCATTGGGTGGTCAAAATATTGGAGCTTCAGCTTCAGCATCAGTCCTTCCAATGAATATTCAGCTTTGATTTCCTTTAGGATTGCCTGTGTTGATATCCCTGCTGTCCAAGGGACTCTCAAGAGTCATTTCCAGCACCACAGTTCAAAAGCATCAATTCTAAGGGGCTCAGCCTTCTTTATGGTCCAACTTCCACATCCATACATGACTACTGGAAAAACCGTAGCTTTGACTATACAGACCTTTATCAGCCAAGTGATGTCTCTGCTTTTTAATATACTGTCTAGATTTGTCATAGCTTTTCTTCCAACGAGCAAGCACCTTTTAATTTCATAGCTGCAGTCACTGTCCACAGCTTTTTTAGAGCTCAAGAAAATAAAATCTGCCACTGTTTTCATTTTTTCCCCATCTATTTTCCATGAAGTGATGGCACTGGGTGCTATGATCTTAGTTTTTTGAATGTTGAGTTTTAAGCCAGTTTTTTTACTCTCCTCTTTCACCTTCATCAAGAGGCTCTTTAGTTCCTCTTCACTCTCTGCCATTATCATCTGCATATCTGAGATTGTTGGTATTTCTCCTGGCAGTCTTGATTCCAGCCTGTGCTTCATCCAGCGTGGCATTTCTCATGGTGTACTCTGCATATAAGCAGGGTGACAATACACCGCCTTGACATACTCCTTTCCCAATTTTGAACCAATCTGCTAGTCCATGTCTGGTTCTAACTGTTGCTTCTTGACCAGCATACAGGTTTCTCAGGAGGCAGGTAAGGTTGTCTGGCATTCCCATCTTTTGAAGAATTTTCCACAGTTTGTTGTGATCCACACAGTCAAAGGCTTTAGCGTGGTCAGTGAAGCAGAAGTAGGTCTTTTTCTCGAATTCTCACTATCACTATCAAGCTAAAATCACTATCAAGCTAAAATTTCAATTGTGACAACATTGTAATGTCTTTGAATTTAAAAGAAAAATTTTGAGTGACTAAATGTGAGCTTAGCGGAGTGTACACACATTTTTTTTTCCCTTCTAAACTAAGGCGTGTCTAGGAGTTAAGTCATTATTTTCAAACAAGACTGGAATGGCCCTCTTCAGAAATCTCTAAAAAGAATTTGAGAAAAGAAACCCGATAAAGAGAAAGAATAAGAAACATATAAGAGAATGAGCAGACTGTAAATGATTGTTTTTGTTTTTATTTTTTCAAAACTGTCTCCTCCACTAACTACCTCTCTTTGGCTTATAAATCTACTCATGTCTCCCCTATTAAAGAAAATATAACAATAAAAACACTCTCAAAATCCATTTCACTCTTGAACTACTTTCCTATCTCTCATCTCTCTTTTTACCAAAATTTCCCAAAAGAATATCTGTGTCAGGAGTTGGCAAACTTTTTTAAAGAGTCAGATAGTAAATATTTTAGGGTTTGTAGGCCATGTGATCTCGGGTACAACTACTCACCTCTTGCCTGTTGTGTACACGCTGTTTCTTATAGGCAATATATAAGCAAGTGGTGTGGTTGTGTTCCCCCAGATCTTTATGAACATTGAGATGTGACTTTCTTATACTTTCCACATATGAAATATTTTCTCTACTTTTTTCAACAATTTGAAAATGTAAAAGCCATTCTTAGCTTGCAGGCTATACAGTATCATATTGGGTGGAGGGTAGAGTGGATATTGCGTGCAGTTATAGTCTGTCAATCCCTGATCTATGCCAGTGCCTCTATTCTTGCCTCCCTTGAAATTTAGTCTTATCTTCACTGTGCTCCTAAGATTTGCTTTCTCAAATATCACTAATATCTACATCTAGTGTTTTTCTTGTACCCAAATTCTTTGATCTTTCTGTTCTAACTCTTGATCATTGTTTTGGTAGTCTTCTGTCCTTTTTTTTGATACTCTTCTATCCTTTTCATGAATTTGTGTTACTGTGATCCTTTTTCTAGCTGATGACTGCTTCTGAATCTCCTTTGCTGGATTTTCTTTCTTTCTGCCACTATGTAGATGTAGACATATGCATCCCCCTCCCTCAATTTTTGTCCCCAGGTCAGTCTCTTTCTTCTCTTTTTTAATACTATCTTCTTTGATGATTTCATTCACTGCCAAAACTTTCACTAATGTTTTTACATAGATGATTTCCAGAACTGAATCATCCACCTCTATTTTTTAAGAGTCTAGACCGTAAATTGCTTGCTAAACTTCTTCAAGCTGGCATATAAGCACCTCATATTCCAAGTATTCATTCTCAGACTTATTTTCTCCAAATTCTCCTGACGTTTTTATCTATTAATGACATCACTATTATCCAAGTTCATGACAAAAATTTTTCACCTTTAAGTTCTCTTCTTACCCTGAGATTTAACAACCTCCATTATTTTTCATAACCAATTGGTTTTACATTCAGAAAATTTCCCTCACATCTGTTTCTACCTAGCCTTCAATATAGCTATGACTTCAAAAGTCCACCCCAAACTCTTCCTCCATGTGTATTTCTTAACGTATAGCTATAGCAGGTTAAAATAAAGGGATGATTTTTAGTATACTGTTCAGTGTTGATCTCACTTTTTCCTAGATTTGCAACCTCAGGCAAATTTATTAACATATGTAAAATAGAGGAAGCAGATAATACCTCATTTCCTGTGTCCTAGAGAAGTTATAAGGATAAAATTAAATTCTGTATAGAAATTCTTGTGTGTACTATGAAACATAGTAAAAGTAACAGTTCATTTCTTTTCCTTGTGGTTTATTCATCTTCATATATTCTGTGCCTAGCATAGCATCTGGGAGATAGGTCCTCAATAAATGTTGAATGAATGTGTGAATGACTGGAGAATCACTCTTTCCTTAGATTCCTTGATGGCAGGTAACATATATATTTCATTCACAATGCAAAGCATTTTTAGCAAACAAACAAAACCTAAAATAAACTCCTCAAATTGTTGAGCAATAAAACATTCACAAACATAATGAAACAATGATCTCAGGTTGCTTCTTAATAATATCTTGCATGTTACAGATATACTTTTTATAACTGTACCTTGTTTGCACTGTTATGATTACCAGATAATTTATAAAGACAGCACATACCTCATTATCATGATATGCCCATTGGCACAAAAGCATGCCAAGCAGGCACTGTTACACATGACCACCACATCTGCTTGCAATATAAAAGATGTTTCTGTGATGTTATGAACATAGAGGCAAGTCTGAGAAGGCAGTGAGAAGACTTTAGCTTGTTTCTCTGAGCAGATTATTGTGTACTGATGATCTCCTATTTCTTGGGATGGTGAGGGGCAGTTCATGACCAGTTTCCTTCTCCAAGATTTCTCATTTTCATCTATGTTGTTTGGATCCCTCCAAACTTCGTATGGTGGTTGCATCAACCCACCAGTTCGGTCCATACAGGAGAATGTTAGGACAGCTCCTTTCAATGAGAGGAATGTACCTATAAAAACAATTCCACATCACTGGCACATGAAATTCTTTCTAAAACAGGTGCTATTCATCTGTGGGTGATAAATGGTGTTTTTTATATTATAATAATTTATAGTGTCATAATATTGCCATATTACACATAAATCAGTAGATTTGTGAATTTATCAGCTGCAATAACTTGGAATCATAACGGGTAAATGCTGCAAGGAGTCTAATACATCAACTCATCAAATCCTTTCATTATATTAATAAGAAAACAGATCCAGAAAGATGATGAGTTTTGGGCCAAGACACATAACAAATTAGTGACTGATCCTGGACTGGAACTCAAGTTTCCTAATTCCTAATCCAGTATCCTTTTACTATACTATACAGTATTCATTAAAATACTTTTTTTTAAAAAAAACAAATTTCAGAAAATTTATAATTTTAATTTACTGAATAACTTCAACTGAAAATATAATCATGCCATCTGATTCCATTTCTTTATAGACTCATTCACTAGAGAATACTATTTTTCTTCTTCTGAAAATGAATATTCAGAATACTTCATGAAATTTAAATATCTAGTTCATGCTAGCAATTTTGATTGTATTTTTTTAAAAACAAACTGAATTTGGTGTTTACCCTGGTTTATGCATCTTTTATACAGAAAAATGGTTTACTCACCTGGATTCTCCCAAGGTTGAACATCCATGCCAGATTATTACCTATGGGCGATTTTTTACCAGTCCCAGAGATTGGATACTGCAAAGGTTTAGGAGGTAACTTGGGATAGATTGACCTTTGGAGACTTCCAGACTCTTCCCTAAGCAGTGCCTGAGCAGCCTTTTCTTTCCTTTGTCCTTTGACATCGTGTAGAGAGTAATGGAGGAGGACATGGAAACTCACTCCAGTATCCTTGCCTGGAAAATTCCACAGATGAGCCTGAAGGGCTAAAATCCATGGGGTTGCAAAGAGTTGGACACGATCCAGTGACAGAGCACGCGTGTAGAGAGAGTAAGGAAGCTATCCCAGGCTGACATACCTCAAGAGTGTACATGTACCAGAGACTTGGAAAGAGTATTATACAAATACATTCCATTTAGAAAATACTTTATAAAGTATTAAAAATTTATAAAATTCAAAGTAACATGTTTAGATGCTTTAACATCTCTGTGTTTTTAAACCCACTTTTAAAACCAAGAAGCCTGTAAATGTCTGACAGGGATAAGGGAGCAGGGACTCAGGTGCTTTAATCTGAGGGTCAAGGTATGAAAGACCTACCAAGAAGAAAAATATCTGCCAAGGGCTATGATGAATGATTTAATTAGTATTCATCTAGGAGTGATCCTTCTATTCCAAAAAAAAAAAGCTCCCATATTTCCATTGGTGCACACCATGGAAAAACTTTCTGAAGTGTATATTAACACCCTCAATTTAGAGATAGCCTAAAGTAGGTTAAGAAAAACAAGAAATCTACATTTTGGAAGCCATTTTACTTACTCCTGATGCTTACAAAGCTGTCAGTATCAAAATGACTGTTTCTTAATAAGTTGCCTTGCCCAAATATCTGCTTTGTTTCCTAATTTGTGGTAAAAAAATGCTTTGATTATTCTTTTCATTAGTTTTATACAAGGTTTAAGTTTTCCCTGTGCATGTTTGCGCGTGTGCTCAGTCGTGTCTGACTCTTTGCAACCCCATGGACTGTAGTCCACGAGGGTCCTCTGTTCATGGAATTTCCCAGGCAAGAATACTGGAGTGGGTTGACATTTCCTCCTCCAGAGGAACTTCCTGACCCAGGGATTGAACCCAACTCTCCTGTGGCTCCTGCTCTGGTACCACTGAGCCACCCGAGAATCCCACCACTGTATTATTAATCTTATGACTGTCTTTAGTCTTTTCTAACTTTAAAAAAAAGCTTAAGCAAGTCAGAATTACAACCTTACTATTACTATTTTAGAAATACACATTAAAAGAAGCTTAAATTTAAGAACTTCTGTAATAAAAGGTTAACAGTTCAGTCTACAGTAAATAATTCACAGATAACTAATGAGGATTTTCCTCTTAAAAGAGGTCTTACTGGCTAGAAGTGTGCCTTACTCTAGCTTTCCAAATTATCGGTCTTTCCCACTAAAATCTTAATCATTCAATCAACAAGTATTTAATTTGACCTGAGAAACTGGAAGGATGGAATTGTCATTAATAGATACGGAAAGACTAGGGAAGGAAGGAAAGAAATATTAGGAACTCAGTTTGGGACATAAGTTTGAGATATTTATTAGATCCAAAAGTGAAAAGTGAAAGTGTAAGTTGCTCAGTCCTGTCTGACTCTCTGCGAGTCCACCAGGCTTGTTTCCATGGGATTCTCCAGACAAGAATACTGGAGTGAGTTGCCATTCCCTTTTCCAGGGGTTCTTCTTGACCCAGGGATCGAACGTGGGTCTCCTGCATTGCAGGCAGATTCTTTACCGTCTGAGCCACCAGGGAAGCCCTATTAGATCCAAGTGGCTGTCCAATAATTGGATACCTGTATCGGGAATTTGGGGATGGACCCAGACTATAAATATAAATATAAATATAAATATATGACCCACGAGATTATAAGTAGCATTTAAAGTAGTAAGGCTGGCTGATTTCATGTAGGGCTTGGATATAAATAGAAAACAGGAAAGATTCAAGGAGTCTGTCTTTGAGTATGCTGATTTTAAGTCCAGTGAAATGTAAAGGAACTAGTAAAGGGGACTGAGAAGGAATAGCTATAGAGGTAGGGAGAAAACTAGGTAAATAACGTATCCTGGAATCTAAGCAAAAAGTGAAATGTTATAAGGTAGGGATAATGGTAAGCTGTGCAGTATGTTGCTGATGTTTCAGGTGAGATGTGACTTGAGAATTGAATTTAGCAATGAGGTCAGTGATGACCTATGTAGAGGCTTTTGTTGATTGGTGTGAGAGAAAGTTTGATCAGAATGCACTCAAGAGAATGGGAGAATAAAACTGAAAATAGTGAATATAACAATAATATTCCTTGAATATTTCAAGGAATCTTGCACTAAAGACAAAAAAAGTGAAATGGGCATTGTAGGAGCATAGATTTAAGGAGGGTTTTTCTCTTTTAATGGGAGAAATAACAGCATGTTTGTATGCTGATCTAGTAGATAAATATATAAAGGAAACAGGAAAAATTGCTGGATTGACTTTCTTGTGTAGGTGAAAGGGAATAGAATCTACTGTATAAGTATAGATGTTCACCAAGTCAGGAGTTTACACAGTTTAGTCACAATAACAGGAAAGAAGGTAGCAATCTTGGTGATGGTGGCAGCTGCTGACGTTCTCATCTGATTGTTTTCACAATGAAAGAAAACATGGTCATTACTGAGATTGACAACAGTGGAGAAGGTATTAGAGCTCTGAGGAGAGTGGATAAAGTATGTAACTGTTAAGGCTGGAGAAAAGACTAGAGTATTATAGTGTGACTCCCCAGCAGCACAGTAACCCACCAGAGGTTGTTGATGATTTATTTCAAAATGAGACTATTTAGTCTGATTATTTTTCTCCAGCCATATTCAGCTACACAGGTATAGAAATAAAGTGTATGTTTGTGTGTGTGCACTCAGTCACTCAGACATGTCCTACTCTTTGCGACTCCATGGACTGTAGCCTGTCAGGCTCCTCTGTCCATAGGGTTTTTCAGGCAAGAATACTGAAGTGGGTTGCCATTTCCTTCTCCAGGGGATCCTCCCGACTGAGGGATCAAACCTATGTCTCCTGTATCTCCTTCTTTGGCAGGCTGATTCTTTACCATTGAGCCACCTGGGAAGCAGAATTAAATCTATGAACCAGGACTGTGATTAACCATATTATGTATGCATGATGTTACGATTTATGATAAGTATGTATTTGGTCTTTATCCCTGTTTCTGGTACAGTGCTCCTAAAATCCTTGGACTTGCTCGACAAGAACAATACAGGTGTCTTTCATTAGGTTAATAAGGTGATTTTGGAGTCTCACCTAAGGTTGGGGGCTGGTTGCCAGGGGAACCAACCAGGTGATTAGAAGGTTAACACTTTCAGCCCTATCCCCACCTCTGGGGCAGAGAGACAAGCTGGAGATTGAATTCAATCACCATTGGTTTAATTAATCACATCTGTGTAAGGAAACCATATAAAAACCCAAAAGTGGGGTGGTGGTGGTTTGAAGAGCTTCCGGGTTAAGGAGCAAGTAGCAGTGTGGGGAGAGTGACACTTCTGGAGAAGGCGTGGAAGGGGTAGCTTCGTGTACCTCCCTCCATTCCTTGCCCTACGCATCTCTTCCATCAGATGTTCAGCTATATCCTGTTATAAGAAACTGCTAAACAGTAAGTAAAAGTTTTTCTGAGGTTCTGTGAGTGGCTCTATAAAACTGATTGAACTAGAGGAGGGGGCTGCTGTGGAAGCCTTAGGTCTTCTTGGTCAGAAGAATAGGTGACAACCTTGACTTGACTTGGTATTGGCATCTGAAGGGGGGGGTTACAGAGCTGTTACCCTGTGGAACCATCTCCAAGTGGACAGTGTCCAAATTTAGTCAAACTGTGGAATACTCAGCTGGTATCTCAGAGACTTGCTTGTTTGTGGAGAAAGCCTCCACTTTTCTGGTGTCAGAAGTGTTGTGAGCGTGGTAGTTGTGTGAAGGAGGCGCAAAGGAAAAACACAGGAGGAGGAAGGGCTGTTGTTTTTTCATCCCAGTATGCAAAATTGCATTTGTATTAGTATCACTTGTGGCTTGTTAAACAATTTCTCAGACTCCACTCCAGACCAACTCTGGGATTGGAGCCAGAGTGTTACAATCTAGGCTGTAACCCTTCAAGTGGTTCTGATACAGATTAAAGTGATGGCTTCTGGAATAAATCTCTAGGTGTTCTGTCACTCTAAAATGCAGTGATTTAGTGCTTTAGTTCACATTTCCATATTGTTGATGAGAATTTGTTGTCCAGACAACAAAGATAAGTTAATGTGAAAAAAGTCCTTTAAAAAAGAGAAGTGGGCTTTTCTTTATTGAGAGTTTTTTTTTATTATTATTACTGATCAAATATCCTTATTAGTTACAGGTCTACTCAGAGTTTCTATTTCTTCATGATTCAGTCTTGATATTTGTATGTTGTTAGGAATTTATCCATTTCTTCTAGGTTATCCTACTCTATTAAGAACTATATATCTAGATCATTCGATTTTCACAAAGAGATATGTTCTTTTAATCTCTCCATAAAAGAAGAAATTCCGGCAAAAGTTTGAATTCATGACAATAGCATGTGACAAAATGGTATGTGAGATTTTGTTTGTTTTTGCAGAGCATTTTATTTTGCTTTTTTAATATCTAAAAATCTTAATAGCTTCCATGTGTCTATCTGTTAAAGACTCAGATTTCATACTTTATACTCACAGTTTCAAGTGACAGTACATTTACTTTGGAAAAAATAGAATTGCTATCAACACATTCAGTACAACTAGGAATAAGAACTGTAAACAACAAACAGAGCTGCTGCAAGTGGAGAGTATGTTTGTTTTTCTGTATTAGGCTGGGATTTTACTTGTTCAGTCAAATACAATTATTACATTTGAACTATATTTTTATTGTATCTGTTTTTAATGAAGTTTGTAAGATAAAATGTATGAATTTCACAAATATGTTTGAAATATATATGTCTTATATGGAAAGGCCCTAACTGAATATGGTGCATAGAAATCAGGTGATGAAATTTCTCATCAAGGTTTAGACTTGAGATTAAAAACCATATCCTTCTTATTTTAACTAATTGATTTCCAGACAAAGCCTATTAACTAGCTTCATATTATATCTTGAGAGATAGCACATTTGCTCATTTGTACATTTGAATAAGTTAATTTAATTGTTCTTCATCAGATAGCTGATTTTAAAGGAAAATTAAATGCTGGCAAGTAAGTCTGACATAGGGAGTAGGCTAGAAGTCTAGAGTAGAGGGTAAGTCTATGAGATATTTCTGTCAGCAGGCAAAGGACAAAACAAGAATATGGTAATAAAAATAACAGTTAAAAAAGGTAAGATAATCTCTGATATACATTTACAGTGTTGAGAATATGAATATGAAAACATATCTAAGCTTATATAATACATAATCAAAAACTGAATTAGTAAGTTAGAGTCATATCCTAGTATACGAAAAGAGGAAAAAAGATGAAGATACATTTAGTTTGACTTTAGTATATTTATGTATTAATAGATGATTCATTGTCACTACCGCGTCTAGGTTACTGCTCTCCTTCTAGGTATAGCGATGGCTCCCAGGAAAACTACTACCATGATACAACTCAGCATTAATCTGAGATGAAAGTGCAGGGCTGAAGAGCATATTACAAATTATATATTATGTCAACAATAGAAATAAATAATGTAGAACAAACAAGATTTGAAGTATAAAATGTATGGAGCTAAAAGCTAGTCTGTAGAAATTTATTCTAATTCTGTCAAATCTTATAGCTACCAAGAAACTTGATACAAGTTTTCCAAAATTTTGACAACAAATACAAAAGTTCATATGACATCAAACAATGATAGATGATTGACAGGTGGCAAAGAGAAATGGGAAGAGAAGAAATAAGATTGGCTGGACCAGGGAACTGGTGCTGGAAAGTAGCAGGAAATCAGATTAAAGAGGTAGAACAAGGCTGAGCTTATAGAGATCATTGATTTCCAAGAAATTGCTTCTATTGGTAAGTGAAGGTATCAGAGAATATGGTGCATAAAAATCAGGAGATGAAGACATTACTGGAATTAAGACCAGTACAGGGGCAGTAAGTAAAAGGAATCATAAAAGAAATGGAAGTGATGGAAGTCATTTAGGTAGTATTGTGGAACTATTAACAGAAATAGAGTAGAAAGAAGAAACAGTTCAGGGGTAAAGAGAATGAATTTATTATAGAGAATCTTCAGTTTAATCATGAGTTTGAGTTTGATATTGAAGCATGAAAATAATTTTTTTTACAAATCAGTGATAGGCACTTCATGTGGCAGAATTGATAATTACAGAATAATTTGTTAGCAGGTAGCACAAAGCATTACATAGAAATGAAATAAAATTTAAAATGAGTCTCAAAATTACAGGGGTAGGAAGCTGTTGGAAGTGATGAATATGTTTATGGCATAGATTGTGGTCATAGTTTCATGGATGTTTACTTATCTCCAGACTCATCAAGTTGCATACAATAAATATGTATTTTTTTTTGTATGTCAATTATACTTCAATAAAGGAGCTTTAAAGTTAGAATCTCAGCAAATTTCTCACAGAATTACTGTTGGGAGAGTAAAATTCCTAGGGGCAGAAGTATGGTGGGTGGAGATGGGACAGACAAGGGGGAGAGTTTGCTCGTGGCAAAATTTTCATTTACCTTCCTCTGTATTTGGAGTTTTTACAATTACAATTTCTTTTTTTTTTTTTTACAATTACAAAATTTAACCACCAATGTTTTAGAGAAAAAAGCATACCATATCACAATCTTTGTACACAACAACAAAAAAAACCCAGAGATCTAGGAAGTCTCTTCCAGCTTCTTATTGTGGTCTTAAGGTCCTCTATTCCCCTGCCTGTTTTTCCAGCCTCAGCAACGTTATAGCTCTAAGTTTTAGCTGTGTCATGCTCTTTTTACCCCCTAGGTTGTTTTTCTTTTTTTTTGGTCTCCTTTTAAAAATCTGTTTATTTTTAATTAGAGGAAAATTGCTTTACAATATTGTGTTGGTTTCTGCCATACATCAACATGAATCAGCCATAGGTATAAATATTTCCCCTCCCTCTAGAGCCTCCCTCCCATGTCCCACCCCATCCCACCTCTCTAGGTTGTCACAGAGCAATGATTTGAGCTACCTGAGTCATATAGCAAATTCCCACTTCCCACTGGCTATCTACTTTACATATGGTAGTTATGTTTCCATGCTACTCTTTCAATTTGTCCCATTCTCTCCTTCCCCTACTGTGTCCACAAGTCTGTTCTCTGTGTCTCCATTGCTGCCCTGCAAATAGGTTCATCAGTATCGTCTTTCTAGATTCCATACATACGCATTAATATATGATACTTGTTTTTCTCTTTCTGACTTACTGCACTCTGTATAATAGGCTCTAGTTCTTCCACCTCATTAGAAGTGACTCAACTGTGCTACCTCTAGGTTTTTTATTCTTTTCTGAATTTCTCTTAAATATCAGTACTGTGCAGAGCTCCCTTCTGAACCTGTTCCCACTTCAGACAGATGCTTTGTGTGAGAGGTCTTCCCCAAATCCCCCTCCCATGCTGCCACAGTATTGTTTACTTTCCTTATTGTAATTTTCTGGTTACTTTTGTTTTTCGCTGCAAATAATCCGAGAATAAAAATCATTCTGTGTCCTGATCACCATTGTATGCCCAGTGCCTAATTAATTAGTATGAGCTTGGGAAACATATGTTGAAAAAATGGATGAATAAATTTCAAAATGGATTGTATTTTCAGGAAATTGCTAGACTCAGAGAAATTTTTCTAGGCCATCTGATAAAAGGTAATTTAACAATGTTTTGACAGGAAAACCCATTCAGGGCCTGAAAGCACCTCACCCATTGTAGCACTGACTATGAAAGAGGGAAATGGCTCTAATTCCACACTTTTCAAAATGGTTCCCATAATCTAGAGCACTACAGTGGGACAGAGACGAGTGGAACACGGATGTGATGGAGAGTAGATACTGAGAAGAAGGTGAAGACGTAGTCAGGAAGTGGGATGTGAGGGAGGAGAGGATGAGTTTTCTACTTTAAATCTGAATTGGCTTTCTGTCTTCTTTGTGGAACTCCATCCTTTTTCTTTTTATTGTCATTAATTATGCCTTCCAATTAGGCTTTTTCTCTTTCAGTGGTTAACTATAAAACAAATCTGAACCTGGACTCGGTTTTCTGCCTTACAGGTACTGCTTTTTTAAGTTCGTAGACTTAATTTTTTTTAGAGCAGTCTTAGGTTTTATAGAAAATTGAGCATATAGTAGAGAGAGTTCCCATATGCCCTCTTTGTCCTTTCCTCTGTTATTAGCACCTTGTGTTTGTGTGGCACATTTGTTAAAATTATAAAATGGTGCTGATATAATAACCAAAAGCCTTGAAAGAAGACTGACATAGAAACTTGGAGAAGATAGCTTCCCATTATCTCTCTTTAAGGAGGTTTGCAGATATTTATGAACTAGATGGCCAAATATTAAGTTAAATCTATACTCACTGGTATTTTGCCATCATTTCAAGTCTGAGTCTGTTTGCTAAGAATGTTGAAGAACTTTCCTACGGTACTGATTCATTAAATTAGTTCCAGAGTCTTGTTTACTTCTATGCTTGTGGAATAGAAAACTGTGTTTTTTAGAATATCTATTAGAAAATTGTCTTTCACTCACAGTTGTATGCTTGTGTATACATTGGTTTGATTTTTCCCTTTAAATATTTGAGGAATACATGACATGCATTAGATATCCAATCTGTATAAAAATTTATTGAGTTAAAAAATGGATTGAACTAAAACTTAAAAAATCATTATGACCTTACTGATCTGGCTCTTTCTCAACCATTATAAGAGAATTATTCATATTTCCTTAAAATTAGGAACACAGTAAAAGACATTTTCTTACTGTGAAATATGTTTACAATTAAAATATAGTGGTGCTAATAAGTAACTTTTAAAATACAGTGCATTTTATGGGCTAGATCTTTTCCCCTCCTCCCCTTATCAAATTCATGCATTGAAGGCCTACACCCCAGTTCCTCAGAATGTGATCATATTTGAGACAAAGCCTTTAAAGAGGTGATTAAGCTAAAATGAGGCTGATAGGGTGGGCCCTCATCCAAATGTCTTTCTAAGAGATTAGGATACACGAGGAAACACCAGAGGTACAAGCACACAAAGAAACAGTCATGTGAGAATATGGTGAGAGCGTGGCCAACTGCAAACCAAGGAGAGAGGCCTCAGAAGAAACCAGGCCTGCCAGCACCTTAATCTTGGTCCTCCAGCCTCCAGAAGTGTGCAAAAATAAACTCGTGTTGTTTAGGCCACACACACACATATTACATTTTTCTGAATTTGCCTCACTAGTAGAGAGCTGAATATTCTTCCCACAGAAACAATCCATCTGTATGAATTTAGCATACCAGTTAACAAAGAAAACACAACTCTATCTAACCTATCATACCATATGTGTTCTTTTAAAATAAAATCCCTTATTCTATATATTAATAAAATTATTTTTACTTTAGAAATGTTTTCCAGATAGTTTTTTCATATATGGAAAAGAGTAAAAGTTATTGATAAGAATAAATTTTAAAATACTCAAAGGAATAACAGAAGGAATCACATGTCTTCAAGAGGGAAAAAGTAGGAAGAGAATACAACATATACTTTAGCAGCAATACTCATAACTGGGGTCAAATTCTCTAGGTATTAGGATAAAAATGGAAGAAATTTTGAGGCATGGCTTCAAAACAAGATGAAGAGATTATCAAAGAATTTAGAAAGCCAGCTCAAGTCAGAATGCTTCTAGTTTAATCATCTGAGTTCTTCAGGGATGATGTAAAACACTCATAGGCTCTGATCTGGCATGGAACATTGGAGAAATGCTTCAACTCATTAAAATTTTTAAACTTTTGCCTTAAGGCTTTCCTAAATGCTTTTCAGAAACTTATTTCCCAAGGCATCATTTAGTTGGGAATTCCACAGATTACTACCATAGAAATGGCTGACAATTTTTGCCTTGCAGGAAGGTAAACTGCAATAGTTGGGATAGTATATGATTTATAAAGTTCTCAGTAGTTCCTAATAGCCAGAATACTTAAATCTTTGCTCCAGATCAAAACAAGTTAAATGTTTTACAATACATTTATATAAGTTTGGAAAAGTAGCAGTGAAGGAATAAATGAAAACTCTTACCACTTGGCAATACCATGACTGGCTCTGTAAATCTTTGTTCATCTGCTGAAGGTAGGTTTAGGGAGATGATTAACACCATTCCCAGACTAGTTCCAACAAACAAACAAGGGGAGATAGTAGAGTCATTTTTCCGAGCAAAGGACTCCATGAAGTATAGTGCTGTAATCGCTTCTTTAGAATCTTTGTCAATGCTGGAGATGCTAGAGCTTCTAGAACGATTATAGGAATTTTCTCGACTTTCTATGGAAATTTAAAAACCAAAAATTAAGTTTTAGTGTGTTTCCAGAACAAGTGAAGTCAGACTTAGTACATGAAAACCAAAATGATGAGGGAGAAGTAGAATTTGATTTTCTGTTAACTGATCTGGAAGGCAGCTTATCCAGTTCACCAGCTTATTTTGAAGATGAAGAGAAGTCCAGAAGTGTAAATCATAAACTTAGGCAGAGCTGGGACTAGCCTTGAATCTGCAGAGCTGCAGTCCACTTTTTTGTTTTGTTTTTTTTCTCTACCTTACCTCACAAGTTAGTTGAAATTCTCTAATTTAGAAAAAATATGTTTAGTCTAAATAGTTAAGATTACAAGAATTTCTAGTACAGTTTTAATTACGCTTCTCTCTGTTCTCTAAATTACTGTAACTATTCCTAATGACTTCTTGACAATTCCCATATACTGACAATATTGTGGCTACTTACCTGGAGGGTCATGTATGTTCTGTGGTAAATATATTCCTTTAATTTTGCTATATTTGAAGTCATTTCAATTTTAAATATTGAACTATTTATATGACATTGAACGAATGTTATCTCCCTGAACTAGTTACAAGCTGCTTCAGTTCAGTTCAGTTGCTCAGTTGTGTCCGACTCTTTGCGACCCCATGAATTGCAGCACGCCAGGCCTCCCTGTCCATCACCAACTCCCGGAGTCCACCCAAACCCATGTCCATCGAGTCAATGATGCCATTCAACCATCTCATCCTCTCTCATCCCCTTCTTCTCCTGCCCTCAATCTTTCCCAGTATCAGGGTCTTTTCCAATGAGTCAGTTCTTCGCATCAGGTGCCTACCTTGAATCTAAATCCAGTTTTGGCTTTGCCAAGGACTAAATACAGAGCTGTACACAGTGCCACCCCACTGAGAGTGTGGTAATCTTTCTGAGAGGGCTTTAGTCCAGTGAAAAGGAAACAGATGGCTTCAAGTTCTCATGCTCATCAACTCTGACACATGTGTACACTCCAACAAGCAGAACCTCATCACCTCAGGTAAATGATATAGGAAAGCTGTATTGTTCTTATAATCACTCCAGAGTACAAGTTCCTCATATTCTTCTTTCTACTGCCTTCCCTCTCCTTTCCATTTTGATAGGAAATGACTCATTTTTATAAAAAGAGATAATATATAATAAAATAATATACAATAAAATTAAATATTAAAGTTCCTCAGACTATTCTTTATTCTACAAAGCAAAATAGAGTATTCCTAATTTCCCCCCTTCTCTATCCTTCAGCAAATTTATAAAAATAACTGTTTAATAGAATTTAGATCTGAGAGGGAGCACAGATATAAACTATATATTTTACAGATTTGGAGATAGAGATGTAGAGTTAATTTTCCCCAAATCAACACGTTAGAAATGTCAGAGTCAAAATTCCCAGCTCAGTCCAGTGACTGAAACTACTAATTCCTTTACAACCTCTACATTTTCCTTACATTGTTACATTGCTAGCTAATGTCTCAAAAATTTTCCATTCATGGTTCATCAACATTAAGGTTGCTACTCATAGATACCTGTGAAAGAGATCACCAGACTTACTATGGTGGAACGTTGAAAAGCTAATTTTGGCCATGCCACTTGTGTGTGTGGAATCTTAGCTCCCTGACCCGGAGTCGGGTTCCATGCTCCCTGCAGTGTGCAAGTGCAGGGTCTCACCATTCAGCTGCCAGGGAGGTGCCTAAAAATTTTATTTTAAAAATTTGAATAATACAGATCATTACTGTCAAATTTTTTGAGGAGTGGTAAATGGTGACTTGGGCTTCCCAGGTGACGCAGTGGCGAAGAATCCGCTTGCCAATGCAAGAGATGCAACAGACTGGGTCAGGAAGATCCCGTGGAGGAGGAAATGGCAACCCATTCCAGTATTCTTACATGGAAAATTCCGTGGGCAGAGCCGCCTGGAGGGCTACAGTCCATGGGGTTGCAAGTCAGACATGACTCAGCAACTGAGCACACACACAAATGGTGCATTACTTTGTAGAACAGAATTACCATAACATATTCCTAAGATTACTTTTTTTCTATTTCTAGCCCCAAAGCTTTTTATCAGCAAGGCAGTAGCAGAAGTTGTATGCGTGCTCAGTCGTGTCTGACTCTGTGTGACCGCATGGACTCTAGCCCACCAGGCTCCTCTGTTCATGGGATTTTCCTGGCAAGAATACTGGAGTAGGTTGTCATTTTCTCCTCCAGGGGATCTTCCTGGTCCAGGAATCGAACTTGTGTCTCCTGCATTGGCAGGTGGATTCTTTACCACTGAGCCACCTACAGCAGTTACAGGATTCCTCTTTTTTTTATCTTTCTTAATCTAGGCCTTCTGAATCATGTACTTTACTCCGTGCCCCCAACACTAATTCCATAAATAAGCAAATAATCCTCTCTTTTTAAAACATAAGATTGCAAACTAGAATTTAATGTCTTGCCTTTTTCTTGGTCACATTCTCTTAATAGTTGAGGAAACAAAGGTTACAAGACAATAAATAACTGTCTACAGATAGAAATACCAAGATGCTTACCACTGAGATGGAAGGAAAGTAGGAGTATACAGAACAGATTAATACATAGGTCTCACTTTGTACGGAAGAGATGGACACCTACCCATAAACAGAAGCATTCTGGTTTTCGAGATGAAGAGGTGTAGTGAGGAATGGATTTGGGATTCATGGCTACAGCCTGACCAGGTTCTCAGTTGCTCATTGTCTAGAGTTGACCAGCTTTTCATATCTTTTACATGTGACCACAATCGCTTATCCCCCAGCTCCTAATTCCCGTGGTATGTCAAATTTGAATTGTATCCACAAAAATTTGTATGTTTAACCTACCTTCTGTTGTAACTGGCAAAGAAATCTCCATGCAAGCAGCTGACTGTGCTTTTCGAAATGGTGGTCTTCCAGGACCCCAGCGATTTATTTTTGAAACATCAGCACTGGAAAGTCGTTTTCCAGAACCGCAGCTCTGCGAAGTGGGACTTGTGCAGTGTCCATTTACATGGTCTGTACCAAGAGGAAGAAGGCAACATAAATATCATAATTAAATCTTAATATAAAGGAATTTAAGTGTGTAGATTAATATAAATCTAAATGGAGGCAGAATTCCTTGTTTTTAAACCATTTAAAGATGCATAAGTCCTTCTTTTAGTATTTAGTCATAATTTCAATAGCTAGCCAAATTTTTCATAAGGTAATTATTAAATATATTTGTCTTTAAAATCTGACTAACAGTTAAAATTTATTCTATATTTTCATTATGTATTCTGCCATTTAATGGCAGTACAAAATAGGTTATAGTACTAGACTTTTTTTTTGCATAATGTAAATATACACCTATTTATATAAGTTTTGGAAGAACTTCAAGTGCTTAGGGTTTAAAATATAGAACGGAAGCATTTTACTGCAAAGTTGAGAATGGTACATAAGAATATTGACTCTACAGCCAGACTGCCTGGGCTCAAATCCCAGTTCTACCACCAACTAGTTGTATACATTTTTGCAGACTTCACAGTTTAGTTTCCTCTTGATTGGGACTATTACTATCTAACTCATGGAGCTTTTGTGATAACATGTTATATGCCAGAAACTTCCTGGTATATGGAAAACTGTGAACAAAGATGAACTATTACTGTCATTTTTGTTTTGACATTATTACTGTCATTTTGAACTCCAACTGTTCCACTAAAGTTGCTCAAGTCTAAGGCCAAATAGTACTGTTTATTTCAGAGCCTGTGAATTTATCTCTGTTCTGATATAATTTAAAAATCTGGAATAATTGCACTAAAATAGTCTTAATGCTAACGTATAGTATTTGAAACATCATCTCATAGCTCAACAATATTCAGAATACATTTTAAAAAGTGCTTCTTTGGTTATTCAAAGGACAGAGTTAAACAGAAGAATCGTGTTTAATGTTCATATTGGACATGGGAACTGTATCCACAGTATCCACTCCATTACAGCTTTTCTATATTGAGAATTTGAAAACTTAAAATATACATTCTATGGATCCGCTTGTAGTTAGTGCAAAGATGAGAATTAGGTTTCACCATTTAAATGCACTAGTGTGTTTTACTATTTTTTTTTAATGAGTTAACATTTGTTGAATACTTCAATGCCAGGCATTTTACACACATTAATGATTTAATCTTCACAACAACTATGCAAGGTAGGTGCTCTATCCTGATTTTGCAGATGGGGAAAATGAAGGTCAAAAAGCATTCGGAAAATTGTCTAACGTTACATAAGCAGTACTCATGGAGTCAGGATTCTAATCCAGATTTGTCTCACTTAATGTCTGTATGCTTAAAAACTAGGCCACTGGGTCAGCTAATATATTTGGTAAGGATTAGCAATTTTGATGACGTATTTAGTAGGGTTTAGGAGTAGCTTATGTAATGTCCATTGAGCTCCTAGTCTCTTGGGACCAGTTGTCTTCTATATTAACACAGATTTCTCAGACAGAAAGGCATAAATATCATGTGATAAGTTAGCTATGGGGAAGCAGAAGTTCTGCTTCTCCTTCACTATTGAATCTAGTCTTATAAATAGGAATAACACTGAGGGCAACACCCGGAACCAACAAAGACATAGAGTAGGTTAGAAAATGGCAATTACTTCAGGGATACAAACTGCAAATATAAGCCACGCTGCTCTGGGCATATCAGTTAGGATATACCCAGGTGTGAAGGCTTGTTTTAGGGCTTATTCAGGGTAATGTGGGATGGGCTATAGCACTCTTCACACTCACTTATCTAGGTTCAAGAATACATGGCAGAGCTCTGAAAATGGTAAAATTTGATCACCTAGCCAGGACTCTTTGGACTTGCTAAGTGAAAGTGCCTGCCTATCTATTACCATCTTTTGGTGGCTGTTTTTTGTGAACATTGTTTCATTTGAGCTTATAATAGGGTAGTATCATTTATTAGATTACTCAACATGTTGGTCTGTCTTTTTTTTTTTTCCCTACCCTCTGTATGGCCCAATTTCCCCCGTCTTATGGTTGACTCATGAGGTCTGGCTGACATTACCATATCTGGGCAGCTCAGAGTCTTTGGCCATATTCTTCTGTCTTCAATAGGGCTGATTTCTTTTTGTTGCTTAAAATTTTTTTTTAATATATGAAAGTTAATTTGCTTAATATTTTTTTCTTAGTACAGTAAATATTCAAGACAGATATGAATACTATAAAACACTTATGAAGAAATTTGGTTATAGCCCAGACATAGTCATTCTGAAAATTTATATTAAAGAAATGATACTAAATACAAAAACTTCTACTGATAAAATTATTCACTGTAGTTTTAGTAAGAGATAAAAATTGGAAGCCAGCTATCCTTTACAATTCAGCATAAAATTGTAGGTACATTGTGCTATGTATCACATAATAGAGTATTATCTTTAAAAATGTTTCTGAAATGCTTATTGAATCTTATATCTATATCATGTGTTTCAGTTACCTCCTTTTGCATACAGACGACTCCAAATGTTAGTAAATGTAAACTAAAAATCATTTTGGGCTTCCCTGATGGCTCAGCAGTAACAAATCCACCTGCAATGCAGGAGCTGCAGGTTCAATCCCTGGTTTGAGAAGATCCCCTGAGAGGGACATGGTAAACCACTCCAACCCATCTGCCAATGTAAGAGACATAAAAGATGTGGGTTTCATCCCTGGGTCAGGAAGATTACCTGGAGGAGGGCATGGCAAACCAATCCAGTATTCTTGCCTGGAGAATCCCATGGACAGAGGAGCCTGGGAGGCTACAGTCCGTATGGTTGCAAAGAGTCAGATATGACTGAAGCAACTTAGCAAGCACCACAATCATTTTATTATGCTTACAGATTGTGAGAGCAAGGAGTTAAACTAAGGCAAGGTAGGGATATTATTTCCATGATGTCTGGGGCATTAGTTGGGAATACTCGAATGACTGAGGGCTTGGAATCTTTATGAGGCTACTTTACCCACATGCCTGGGTTAGAATGACTCAAAGGTTGAACTCAGTTGGGACTGTCAGTGGTGACTTTGTTAGGAGGCTTGGGCTTCCTCATGGCATGGTGGCCTTTTTTACACAGTGCATAGTGGGTTAGGGCCTCAAAAAGTTTGACAAGTGGCTTTGAAATGGAAGCAATCTTTCTGCTGCTTTGGTGTTACTGCAATGGAGATTTTGCTTTATTTTTGAAAGCAACATTCCAGCATCCAGTCACAAGCTTTTTGTATGTCAAGAGGCAGTTGTAGTAGAATCCTGATCTTATAAAAGTGTGGTCTTCAGTTCAACAATTGATGGGCAGTAGTCTTCTGATTCTAACAGTAGCAAAGCTGTCTGCTTCCTTGATGTTTCTGTTGATGGCCTTATTCATAAAGTCATACCTGTAGGCCAAGCTTAGGGTTGTCTCCAATCTTTCAGTGACTTGATAAGCACCTAGTTTCTTGTATTAAATCACTTTCTGCATAATATCACTAGAATGGTTTTTGTTTCCCAGTTGCTTTCTGATTACATTGATGTTTTAGCTCATCTATAGTGCTCTATGCCCTTTAGAGAAAATTCAACATTCTAAAAAATTCAACCTTAGAACAATAAGCAGATTAAAACAAAAGGGAAACTTTACAAAAAGCTTCTCAAGTCTAAAAAAAAAGAAATTACAAGTTTTCTTTTAAATTAGCTGATTCTCTTGTATCTCTAAATCAAGATTTGATTTAGTGTATATATTGTATAAAGTAATGTGAATTTTTCAGTAATGACTTACTGAAAAATGACTTACTGATTCCAGTTTAAATTATTTTTAACATAGTCCTTGCCAAAGCTTTATAGGAGTATGTAAATGAAGATTTAATTTTATACTTGGTACGCTAGTGAAACTTTTTACTATACCATACAATTCCTAGAAAATGAAAATTAGTATTATGCTTACGCCACAGGGGTGATTCTATGGTGAAATAAATGTTGAACATAAGACTAAATCAAAATAAGCATTGGATTTTAAACTTCATGAAAATAAATATAAAAAGGCTTTAGCTTGGAATCTTTAGGAGTCTTTTTAAATGTAAAAAGACTCTGGCTTTTTACATATATATTGGCTATATAAAATATAGCTAATATCAAATAGTTGGTTAAAATATTTGAAAACTCACCTAACTTTACCTTTCTTACTTTTATATTAATAGTTAAGAGGAAACTCTTCTTTCACTTCCTCCCTTCTTACTCATTAGTAAGTAATGAATTGGTTGGAGGACAAGCTGGTTAATTGACTTAATGTTGTTTGCTTGATTAGTTTTAAGTAGGAAAATAATTTATTAAAGTATATTAGGAAGTTCACAATCTCAGGGAGAACCTGTGAGTTATACACAGGTTTGTAGCCCCAGCCATACTGGAACTGAGTTCCTTTTTAGATGATGCTGATGATGCAGGGGCCTATATGCCATGAGCTGTGCTACTGCTGACCTGATACAGTAGAGCATCTCTGTTATTATACTCACTAAAACTGAGTATAGTTTTTATCTTTATCTCAGTTTTTGACTATCAGATAAGGAATAAGCTATATCATCTTTCTCTTTGTGCTGACACTTTTGAGGTTTTTAAGCTCTTGAGGGCACTTTTCTGAAGAATTTTAAGCTGAAGACCCAAAGCGACTAAATCACAGACCTCCCTTGAAGTTAGTTTGATTTTTATTCCCAGTTTTAATCTGGCTCTTCTGTAGCAAAGTTTTCATGACTGTGATTTTTTACATGTTTATATACTCATTCATGTTTACTCTCTGCAATCCAAAGTTTCAAAGAGCTTCTTCCTTTTTTTTTTTTTTTATAACTTTATTTATTTTAGTTGGGGGCTAATTACTTTACAATATTGTAATAGTTTTTGCCATACATTGACATGAATCAGCCATGGGTTTACATGTGTTCCCCTTCCTGGACCCCCCACCCACCTCCCTCCCCATCCCATCCCTCTGGGTCATCCCATTGCCCCGGCCCTGAGCCCTTGTCTCATGCATCGAACATGGAATGGTGTTCTGTTTCACATATGATAATATACATGTTTCAATGCTATTCTCCCAGAACGTCTCACCCTCACCTTCTCCCTCAGAGTCCATAAAATTGTTCTATGCATCTGTGTCTCTTATTCTGTCTCGCATATAGGGTTATCGTTACCATCTTTCAAATTCCATATATATGCATTAGTATACTGTATTGTTGTTTTTCTTTCTGGCTTACTTCACTCTGTATAATGGGCTCCAGTTTCATCCATCTCAGTAGCTTCTTCTTTATTAATAACTTCCCTTTTGTTTTTTCAAGTTTGGTTTCTATTGCATTCATTTAAGTGAATGTTTAAAAACTATTTGGGATCAAATTTCCAGTCTTTGAGAAAATTATCTCTTAATGACAATACTGCCTTAGGCTTTGTCACTTTTTAACCTGGAATAGTAATGTATTTAAAAAATTTTTAGCTTTAGTATAATTGCCATACAGAATTGTAAGATATTTAAAGTGTACATTGTGTAGATCTGGTATACATATACATTAGGGGAAAGTCTCATAATCTATTTAGTTAACATACCCATCTCCTCACATATTTATTTTTGGTGAGAATACAAGTTCTATCCTATCAGAAGAGTTCTATTAGCAAATTTCGATTATACATTACAGTGTTATAAAAAATACTCATCCTGTTTACATTAGGTCCTCTGACCTTATCTTATAGCTGAGAGTCTGTACCCTTTTATATACCTCTCCTATTATTCCCACTCACCAATCCCTGGCAACCACTATTCAACTGTCTGTTCTGAAGTTGACTTTTCTTTTTTTGTAGAGTCAACATAAAGTGATGCCATGAAGTATTTGCTTCTTCTCTCTAGCTTATTTCATGCCACATAATGTCTACCACACGGTCCACCATTTTTCTGGCAAATACCACACTTTCAACCTTTCTCATGGCTGAATAACATTCCTCTGAGTGAGTGTACCACCTCTGCTTTATCAATTCTTGTGTTGATGGACACTTAGGTTGTTTCCTTATCTTGGCTATTGTGAATAATGTTGAAATAAACATGGGAATGCAGGTATGCCTTAATAGACTGTTTTCATTTACATGGATATATACCTAGAAGTGGAATTGCTGGATCATATGGTAGTTCTATTTTTAATTTTTTGAGGAACCGCCAAATTGTTTTCCATAGTGGCTGTACCAATTTGTGCACCAAGAGTGCACAAGGTTTTTTTTTTCTCCACATCTTCAGAAAAAAGATACTTATCTCATATTCTTGATAATCAGTTCAGTTCAGTCGCTCAGTCATGTTTAACTCTTTGTGACCCCATGGACTACAGAATGCCAGGCATCCCTGTCCATCACCAACTCCCAGAGCTTGCTCAAACTCATGTCCATCAAGTCAATGATGCCATCCAACCACCTCATCATCTGTTGTCTCCTTCTCCTCCTGCCTTCAGTCTTTCCCAGCATCAGGGTCTTTCCCAACGAGTCAGTTCTTTGCATCAGGTGGTCAAAGAATTGGAGCTTCAGCTTCAGTATCAGTCATTCCAATGAATATTCAGGATTGATTTTATTTGGGATTGACTGGTTTGATCTTGCTGTCCAAGGGACTCACTCTCAAGCCTCTTCTCCAACACCACAATTCAAAAGCATCAATTCTTCAGCACTCAGCTTTAATTATGTTCCAACTCTCATATCCATACATGACTACTGGAAAAACCATAGCTTTGACTAGACGGACCTTTGTCAGTAAAGTAATATCTCTGCTTTTTAATACACTGTCCAGGTTGTCATAGCTTTTCTTCCAAGGAGCAAGCAACTTTTAATTTCATGGCTACAGTCACCATCTGCAGTGATTTTGGAGCCCCCCAAAATAAAGTCTCTCACTGTTTCCATTGTTTCCCTATCTATTTGCTATGAAGTGATTCGACCAGATGTCATGATCTTAGTTTTCTCAATGTTGGATTTTAAGCCAGCTCTTTTACTCTCCTCTTTTGCTTTCATCAAGAGGCTCTTTAGTTCTTCTTCACTTTCTGCTATAAGGCTGGTGTCATCTGCATATCTGAGGTTATTGATTCCAGCAATCTTGATTCCAACTTGTGCTTCATCCAGCTGGGCATTTCACATGATGTACACTGTATACAAGTTAAATAAGTAGGGTGACAATATACAACCTTGACGTACTCCTTTCCCAATTTGGAACCAGTGTTCTTCCATGTCCAGTTCTAACTGTTGCTTCCTGACCTGAATACAGATTTCTCAAGAGGCAGGTCAGGTGGTCTGATATTCCCATCTCTTGAAGAATTTTCCACAGTTTGTTGTGATCCACACAGTCAAAGGCTTTAGTGTAGTCAATGAAGCAGAAGTAGATGTTTTTCTGGAATTCTCTTGCTTTTTCTATGATCCAATAGATGTTGGCAATTTGATCTCCAATTCCTCTGCTATTTCTAAATCCAACTTGAACATCCAGAAGTTCTCAGTTCACATACTGTTGACACCTAGCTTGGAGAATTCTGAGCATTACTTTGCTAGCGTGTGAGATGAGTGCAATTGTGTGGTAGTTTGAACATTCTTTGGCATTGCCTTTCTTTGGGATTGGAATGAAAACTGACCTTTTCCAGTCCTGTGGCCACTGCTGAGTTTTCCAAATTTGCTGGCATATTGAGTGCAGCACTTTCACAGCATCATCTTTTACGATTTGAAATAGCTCAACTGGAATTCCATCACCTCCACTAGCTTTGTTCGTAGTGTTATTTTCTAAGGCCCACCCACTCGACTTCGCACTACAGGATGTTCAGCTCTAGGTGCCTGATCACACCATCGTGGTTATATGGGTCATTAAGACCTTTTTCGTACAGTTCTTCTGTGTATTCTTGCCACTTCTTCTTAATCTCTTCTGCTTCTGTTAGGTCCATACCATTTCTGTCCTTTATTGTGCGCATCTTTGCATGAAATGTTCCTTTGATATTTCAAATTTTCTTGAAGAGATCTCTAGTCTTTCCCATTCTATTGTTTTCCTCTATTTCTTTGCATTGATCACTGAGGAAGGCTTTCTTATCTCTCCTTGCTTCTTTGGGACTCTGCATTCAAAAGAGAAAAAAATCTTTCTTTTTCTCCTTTGCCTTTTGCTTCTCTTCTTTTCTCAGGTATTTGTCAATTGACAACAGCTGTTCTTATTACAATGTGGTGTGTTAGTTTCAAGTGTGCAGCAAAATGGTATATAAATGTATGTGTATATATACATATATTTTTTTCAGATTCCTCTCCCTTATATTGTTGCTGTTCACTCACTAAGTTGTGTCCAACTCTCTGCAACCACATGGACCCCAGCACACCAAGCCTCCCTGTCCCTCACAATCTCTCAGTGTTTGCCCAAGTTCATGTCCATTGAATCAGTGATGCCATCCAGCCATCTCTTCCTCTGCCACCGTCTTCTCCTTTTGCCTTCAATCTTCTCCAGCATCAGGGTCTTTTCAAATGAGTCAACTCTTCGCATCAGGTGGCCAAAGTATTGGAGCTTCAGCTTCGGGCCCACCAATGAGTATTCAGGGTTGACTGGTTTGATCTCCTTACGGTCTAAGGGACTCTCAAGCATCTTCTCCAGCACCAAAATTCAGAAGCATCAATTTTTCAGTGCTCAGCCTTCTTTATTGTTACAGGTTATTACAAATATTGAGTGCAGTTCCCTGTGGTATACAGCAGGTCCTTTGTGGTTATCTATTACTGGAATGCAAAAGTAGGAAGTCAAGAAACACCTGGTGTAACAGGCAAGTTTGGCCTTGGGGTACAGAATGAGTCAGAGCAAAGGCTGTTAGTTTTGCCACGAGAACGCACTGGTAATAGCAAACACCCTATTCCAACAACACAAGAGAAGACTCTACACGTGGACATCACCAGATGGTCAACACCGAAATCAGATTGATTATATTCTTTGCAGCCAAAGATGGAGAAGCTCTATACAGTCAGCAAAAACAAGACCAGGAGCAGACTGTGGCTCAGATCATGAACTGCTTATTGCCAAATTCAGACTTAAATTGAAGAAAGTAGGGAAAACCAGTAGACCATTCAGGTATGACCTAGATCAAATCCCTTATGAGTATACAGTGGAAGTGACAAATAGATTTAAGGGACTAGACCTGATAGACAGAGTGCCTGATGATCTATGGACAGAGGTTCGTGACATTGTACAGGAGACAGGGATCAAGAAAATCCCCATGGAAAAGAAATGCAAAACAGCAAAATGGCTGTCTGAGGAGGCCTTACAGATAGCAGGGAAGAGAAGAGAAGTGAAAAGCAAAGGAGAAAAGGAAAGATATTCCCATCTGAATGCAGAGTTCTAAAGAATAGCAAGGAGAGATAAGAAAGCCTTCCTCAGCGATCAGTGCAAGGAAATAAAGGAAAACGACAGATTCGGAAAGACTAGAGATCTCTTCAAGAAAATTAGAGATACCAAAGGAACATTTCATGCAAAGATAGGCTCAATAAAGGACAGAAATGGTATGGACCTAACAGAAGCAGAAGATATTAAGAAGAGGTGGCAAGAATACACAGAAGAACTGTACAAAAAAGATCTTCACAACCCAGATAATCACGATGGTGTGATCACTCACCTAGAGCCAGACATCCTGGAATGTGAAGTCAAGTGGGCCTTAGAAAGCATCACTACGAACAAAGCTAGTGGAGGTGAAGGAATTCCAGTTGAGCTATTTCAAATCCTCAAAGGTGATGCTGTGAAAGTGCTGCACTCGATATGCCAGCAAATTTGGAAAACTCAGCAGTGGCCACAGGACTGGAAAAGGTCAGTTTTCGTTCCAATCCCAAAGAAAGGCAATGCCAAAGAATGCTCAAAGTACCGCACAATTGCACTCATCTCACATGCTAGTAAAGTAATGCTCAAAATTCTCCAAGCCAGGCTTCAGCAATACGTGAACCGTGAACTTCCAGATGTTCAAGCTGGTTTTAGAAAAGGCAGAGGAACCAGAGATCAAATTGCCAATATCCGCTGGATCATCGAAAAAGCAAGAGAGTTCCAGAAAAACATCTATTTCTGCTTTATTGACTATGCCAAAGCCTTTGACTCTGTGGATCACAATAAACTGTGGAAAATTCTGAAAGAGATGGAAATACCAGACCATCTGACCTGTCTCTTGAGAAACCTGTATGCAGGTCAGGAAGCAACAGTTAGAACTGGACATTGAACGACAGACTGGTTCCAAATAGGAAAAAGAGTACATCAAGGCTGTATATTGTCACCCTGCTTCTTTAACTTATATGCAGAGTACATCATGAGAAACGCTGGGCTGGAAGAAACACAAGCTGGAATCAAGATTGCCAGGAGAAATATCAATAACCTCAGATATGCGGATGACACCACCCATACGGATGACACCACCCTTATGGCAGAAAGTGAAGAACTAAAGAGCCTCTTGATGAAGGTGAAAGAGGAGAGTGAAAAAGTTGGCTTAAAGCTCAATGTTCAGAAAACTAAGATCATGGCATCCGGTCGCATCACTTCATGGGAAATAGATGGGGAAACAGTGTCAGACTTAATTTTTGGGGGCTCCAAAATCACTGCTGATGGTGATTGCAGCCATGAAATTAAAAGACGCTTACTCCTTGGAAGGAAGGTTATGGCCAACCTAGATAGCATATTTAAAAGCAGAGACATTACTCTGCTAACAAAAGTCCGTCTAGTCAAGGCTATGGTTTGTCCAGTGGTCATGTATGGATATGAGAGTTGGATGGTGAAGAAAGCTGAGCGCCGAAGAATTGATGCTTTTGAACTGTGGTGTTGGAGAAGACTCTTGAGAGTCCCTTGGACTGCAAGGAGATCCAATCAATCCATCCTAAAAGAGATCAATCCTGGGTGTTCATTGGAAGGTCTGATGTTTAAGCTGAAACTCCAATACTTTGGCCACCTCATGCAAAGAGTTGACTCATTGGAAAAGACCCTAATGCTGGGTAGGATTGGGGGCAGGAGGAGAAGGGGACAACAGAGGATGAGATGGTTGGATGGCATCAGCGACTCGATGGACATGGGTTTGGGTGGACTCCGGGAGTTGGTGATGGACAGAGAGGCCTGGCGTGCTGCAATTCACGGGGTCGCAAAGAGTTGGATACGACTGAGCGACTGAACTGAACTTATTTTATATATAGTGGTATGTATTTGTTAATTTCCAATTTATTCCTCCCTCTTTTCCCCCTTTGGTAACCGTAAGTTTGTTTTGTATTCTGTGGGTCTGTTTCTGTTTTGTAAATAAGTTCATTTGTATTTTTTTTTTTTTTACATTCTACATAGAGGTGGTATCATATGATGTTTCTCTTTGTCTGGCTTACTTTGCTTAGTATCATAATTTCTAGGTTCACATATTGCTGCAAATGTCATGACAGCTATTCTAACATGTTTAGGATGATATCTCATTATGGTTTTTATTTGCATTTCTCTAATGATTAGTGATGTTAAGCACCTTTTCATGAACTTGTTAGCCATTTCCATGTCGTCTTTGAAAAAGTGTCTATTGGGTTCCTTGCCAATTTTTAAAATCAGATTGTTTGATTTTTGTTATTGAGTTCATGACCTCTATATATTTTGATTATTAATTCCTTAGAAGATGCATGATTTACAGATATTTTCTCCCATCCTGAAGGCTGCTGTTTCATTTGTTGAAGGTTTCACTTGTACAGAAGCTTTTTTTAGTTTTTAGTTTATTTTTGGTTTTGTTGCCTTTGCTTTAGGTGTCAAATCCAAAAAAAATATTGCTAAGACTGATGTCAACAAGCATATTGCTTATGTTTTCTTCTAGAAGTTTTAAGGTTTCAGGTCTTAAGTTCAAGTCTTTAATCCATTTTGAGTTGCTTTTCTGTATGGTGTAATATAGAAGTTAAGTTACATTTTTTAACTGTCCAGTTTTCCTAGCACCATTTACTGAAAAGAATAACTTTCTCTACTGTATATTTTATGCTTCTTTGTCATAAATCAGTTGGCCATACATGCATGAGTTTATTTCTGGGTTCTCTTTTCTGCTCCATTGATATGTTTGTTTTTGTGCCGATACCATATTGTTTGACTGCTATAGCTTTATTATAAACTTTGAAACCAGGAAGTGTGATGCCTCTAGCTTTGTCCTTCTTTCTCAAGATTGTTTTGACTATTAGGAGTCTTCTGGAGTTCCATACAAACTTCAGAATTTTGTGTTCTATTTCTGTGAAAAATACCATTGGAATTTCCATAGGTGGTTACATTAAATCTGTATTGGACATTTCAAAATATTAATTCTTCCAATCCATTGGCATGGAATATCTTTCCATTTATTTGTGTCTTATACAATTTCTTTCATTAATACTTTATTTTCAGTGTACAGACCTTTTACCTCCTTGGTAAAAATCTATTCCTGAATACTTTATTCTTTAAGTGCAATTATAGATGGGACTGTTTTCTTTAATTTCTCTAATCTTTGTTGTATAGAAAGGCAATTGACTTATACGTATTGATTTTATACTTGAAATTTTGCTAAATTGATTGGTTAGTTTTAACAGCTTTTGGTAGAGTCTTTGTGGTTTTCTATAAGGATGTCATCTGCAAATAGAGAATGTTTTCCTTCTTCCTTTCTTATTTGGATGCCCTCTATATATTTTTCTTGGAATTGCTCTTGCTAGAACTTCCAGTACTATATTCAGTGAAAGTGGTGAGAACGGGTATCTTTCTCTTGTTCCTAATCTTGAAGGAAAAGCTTTTCACTTCTAAGCATTATCTTAGCTGTGCCCTTGTCAATATATGGTCTTCATTATGTTTAGGCACATTCCCTCTAGGCTCTGTTGTGAATTTTTATTAAAAATAGATATTGAGTTTTGTCAGATACTTTTCCTGCATCTATTAAGATTGTATGATTTTATTCTTCATTTTGTTAATATGCTATATCACATTAATTTGCAGATGTTGAACCATCCTTTTATCCCTGGAATAAATTATACTTGATCATAAGATCCTCTTAAAGTACTGTTGAATTTAGTTTGATAGTATTGTGTTGCAGATTTTGCATCTCTATTAACCAGTGATATTGGCCTATTGTTTTCTTCTCTTGTAGAGTCCTTTCTGGTTTTGGTGATGGTAGTATTGCTCTTGTAAAATGGGTTTGAAAGTGTTCACTTCTCTTCTGTGCCGCCTGCCAATTCATGAGACATAAGAGGTGTGTGTTTGATCCCTGGGTCAGGAATATCCCCTGGAAAAGGAAATGGCAACCCACTCTTATATTTCTGCCTGGAGAATTCCATGGACAGAGAAACCTGGTGGGTTAGAGCCCATGGCGTTGCAAAGGGTCGGACATGACTGAAATGACTGAGCATGAGCGTGAAACTACTGTCCTGTCCTAAGAGTTCATTAGTCCTTTTTCTGTTCCATCTAGCCTACCACTGAATGCTTCTATTAAATTTTTCTGTGAAGTTATTGTATTCTTCAGGTCTGTGATTTCTGTTTGAAAGTTAAAGTGTTAGTTGCTCAGTCATGTCTTACTCCTTGGGGCTCCATGAACAGTAGCCTGCCAGGCTCCTCTGTCCATGGAATTCTTGAGGCAAGAATACTGGAGTGGGTAGCCATTCTCTTCTCCAGGGGAACTTTTCCACTCAGGGATTGAACTCAGATCTCCTGCATTGCAGGTGGATCCTTTACTATCTGATCTACATTCATATCTTTTCTATCTCTTTGTTTAAATTCTCCCTTTGTTCAGTGTGTTGTTCTCTTATTTGGAACACTTTATCAGGTTAAGTAAGTCACTTAACTCTGTTTCACTAAGGTCTGTTTCTGGAGTTTTATCTTTTTGTTGCAGTTATGTTCCTGTTTCTTTGTTTTCCTAATCTCTCTGTGTTGGTTTCTACACAATACACAAAACAGTCACCTCCCCCAAGCTTGATGGAGTGGCCTTTTATAGGAGATGAATGTTATTATTCAGCCTAGCATGAGCTCTTGGTTGTCTTTCAATTCTTTGTGATTGTCTGAGCTCCTTTTTTGTTCTTAGTGGCTCCCAGTATTTGAGAGTATGCCAAGACCTGTTTGGGCTTCCCTTGTGACTCAGCTGGTTATTATTTAGTAGCATAGCTTAGTTAGTAAAGAATCTGCCTGCAATATGGGAGACCTGGGTTTGATCCCTGGGTTGGGAAGATCCCCTGGAGAAGAGAAAGGCTACCCACTCCAGTATTCTGGCCTGGAGAATTCCATGGACTGGATAGTCCATGGGCTCGCATAGAGTCGGACAAGACTAAGCGACTTTCACAAGACCTGTTTCCATGTGGGTGTTATCTCATTCATCCAATATTTAGGCGTTAATAAGCTAGTTCTGGACTTCTTCCAGAGGAAAGTGCTCCATTTAGAGCTACAGATTTGGTGTATCAGGGAGGAGTTGAGTTCAGAAGTCTTCTATGTTGTCATCTTGGACCCTAACTGTAAATAACAAAAAAACATCCTGATGGATGCTGAGGGAGCAAAGTGACACCTTACCCTGCACCATATAAGTAAGTGTTCACTTCAAGCCGCATATTAAGAGTGGGAAGAGAGGAGGGAAAATAAAACAAAACAAAACATGTATATGCTGAAGTAAACAAGAAAGTTAGTCTAAATAGTCTCCAAAGAGATGAAATCTTGAGTTGCTAAATTACTCATTGCTTAACAAAATGTTTTTATTCCTGAAATTTTCAAAACTGATGTCAAAGGTATAATAATCATGTGGGTAAAATTATCCCCCTCTCCTAGTATGAACAAATTATCTAAACTTTGAAAAAGCTTATGGGTTTTTTGTTTCTTTGAAATATCTGTTATAATTTACATTCAGTGAGTCAGTTCTTCATATTCTGAACTCCTTGTAAAACACTTGCAAATCAATACATGGGGCCGCAATGAGTTGGACACGACTGAGTGACTAAACAGGGGCTTCCCTGGTGGCTTAGCAGTGAAGAACCCGCCTGCCAATGCAGGAGACTTAAGCGACCTGGGTTTAATCCCTGGGTTGGGGAAGATCCCCTGGAGTAGGAAAGGACAACCCACTCCAGTATTCTTGCTTAGAGAATCCCATAGATACAGGATCCTGGTGGGCTACAGTCCATGGGATTGCAAAGAGTCAGACACAACTGAGCAACTGAACAACAGCAATGCTTTTGTGTCTGAATATTCCTTTTACCATGCACTGTACATACAATAAATGTTTTCTAAGTCATGTGAAAACTTACAATGAATAATTTGAGTCTATTCCTTTTGAGGGGGAAATCTCCTAATATACTAAGTTAAAATTATTTGGTTTAAAAATTGAGTTTTATTATTGTATCAGTTCAGTTCAGTCTCTCAGTCACGTCTGACTCTTTGCAACCCCATGAACTGCAGCACTCCAGGCTTCCCTGTCCATCACCAACTCCCGGAGCCTACTCAAACTCATGTCCATCACATCGGTGATGCCATCCAACCATCTCATCTCCTGTTGTCCCCTTCTCCTCCTGCCTTCAATCTTTCCCAGCATGAGGGTCTTTTCCAATGAGTCAGTTCTTCACATAGGTGGCCAAAGTATTGGAGTTTCAGCTTCAGCATCAGTCCTTCCAATGAATTATTCATGACTGATCTCCTTTAGGATGAACTGGTTGAATCTCCTTGCAGTCCAAGGGACTCCCAAGTGTCTTCTCCAATACCACAGTTCAAAAGCATCAGTTCTTTGGTGCTCAGCTTTCTTTATGGTCCAACTCTCACATCCATACATGACTACTGGAAAAACCATAGCTTTCACTAGACAGACCTTTGTTGGCAAAGTAATGTCTCTGCTTTTTAATATGCTGCCTAGATCAAGGCTGTATATTGTCACTGTGCTTATTTAATTTATATGCAGAGTACATCATGTGAAATGCCCGGCTGGATAAAGCACAAGCTGGAATCAAGATTGCTGGGAGAAATATCAATAACCTTAGATATGCAGATGACACCACCCTTATGGCAGAAAGCAAAGAAGAACTAAAGAGTCTCTTGATGAAAGTGAAAGAGAGTGAAAAAGTTGGCTTAAAACTCAACATCCAAAAAACTAAGATTATCGCATCAGATACCATCACTTCGTGGCAAATAGATGGGGAAACAGTGGAAACAGTGAGAGGCTTTATTTTGGGGGGCTCCAAAATCACCGTAGATGGTGACTGTAGCCATGAAATTAAAAGACGCTTGCTCCCTGGAAGAAAAGCTATGCCCAACCTAGACAGCATATTATTACTGTATATACTATGGATATTATGCTCTAAAAGTGTTATGTAGATACTGTAGCTTCTACCTCCAATTTACTGTTTGAAAATAATTTTAAAATTTTAGCTTAATTCTCTGAGTCTAACCTCCCATTTATTTTTTTAAATTTTTAATTGGAGGATGATTGCTCTGCAATGTTGTGTTGGTTTCTGCTGTACAACAACATGAATCAACTATATGTATATCCTCTTCTTCTTGAGCCTCCCTTCCTCCACACTCCCCATCTCAGCCCTCGAGGTCATCATAGAGCACCGAGCTCAGTTCCCTGTGCCATACAGCTGCTTCCCTCTAGCTTTCTATTTTACACGTGGTACTGCATATATGTCAGTGCTACTCTTTCAATTCATCCCACCCTCTTCTCCCCCCACTGCGTCCACAAGTGTTCTCTACATCTGCATCTCTACTACTTCTTATTTAGACAGAGCGTTAACATTTTCTTTGAGTATCCTTCCATAATTGATTTTTTTCCAAAAGAAGGGGAAGCACATTTCACAGTGTTTCATGCCTTGATTTTTTTTTAATTTCACACTTGCCTTGGAGACCATAATATATAGATATACTTAATTGCTTATGTAGAGACAAAGTTTCCATTTTGGGGGCTATATAACAATTTGACTATTCTCTTATTAATGAATCAGGGTTTCAGTCTTTACTATTTCAAAGCAAACTTTAATGACCATAGTAATACTTCTTTGTACATGTGTGATTATATCTGTGGAATGAATTCTAGAATTGAAATTGCTTGGCAAAAGAATAAACATTTTAGATTTTGATTGGAAAAGGTTTCCAAAAGTAATTAACCGATTTACATCCCCAAAAACAGTATATCAGAACTTCAGTTTCCCAACTTCTTCACCAATTTTTGCTTCATACAATTATTTGATATTTATTGCTGTAATAGGAAAAATACTGTTTTAATATTCACTTCTTTAATAATGAGTTTCAGTACCTTTTTATTTATTTTCAGTTCAGTTCAATCTGTTCAGTCACTCAGTTGTGTCTGACTCTTGGAGATCCTACGGACTGCAGCACGCCAGGCCTTCCTGTCCATCACCAACTCTCGGAGTTGACTCAAACTCATGTCCATTGAGTCAGTGATGCCATCCAACCATCTCATCCTCTGTTGGATGGCATAATTTATTTTAAAGACACTTATTTCTTCCTCTGTGAACTATCAGTACTTAACCTTTATAAATTTGTCTAGTGTTTTCTTCCTTTTCTTGTTTTCATGTATGAGAACTTTCCACACTATAGAAACTAGTCTTATTTGTCAAATTATTACAGACTGTCATTTGTCTTTTTTCTTTATATAATCAAATTTCTCAACTTTTTTGTTTTTACATGGGTATTGACTTTTATGCCATCTGTAGCAAAGCCTTTTTAAAATTAATTTTTATTGGAGTATAGTTGCTTTACAGTGTGGTATGTTTCTGCTGTACAGCAAGGTAAATAGTTACATATACACATATATACCCTCTCATTTTAGATTTTTTTTTTTTTCCCATTTAGGTCACAACAGAGAATTGAGTAGCTCACTGTGTCATACTGTAGGTTCTCATTATACATATCTCTATTCTACACACAGTAGTGTATATATGTCAATCCCAATCTCCCAGTTCATCCAATTACCATCCCTAGCTCAGCTGGTAAAGAATCCACCTACAATGCAGGAGACCCGAGTTCGATTCCTGGGTTGGGAAGATCCCCTGGAGAAGGGATAGGCTAGGGACTCCAGTATTCTTGTGTTTCCCTGGTGGCTCAGATGGTAAAGAAGCTGCCTGCAATGTGGGAAACCTGGGTTTGACCCCTGGGTTGGGAAGATCCCCTGGAGAAGGGAACAGCTACCCACTCCAGTATTCTTGTCTGGAGAATTCCATGGACAGAGGAGCCTGGCAGGCTACATCCATGGGGTGGCAAAAAGTCGGACCAGACTGAGCGACTTTCACTTTCACCATCCCTTACCCTCTTGGTATCCACAAATTTGTTCTTTACATATTTGTTTCTATTTCTGAGCAAAGCCTTATTCCGAGAATATTTTTAAAAATATATATTCTCATGTTTTCTTCTAGCATTTTTATGGTTTCTCTCTCTCTATTTTTTATCATCTAGAATTAATTTTGGCTTATGGAGATTATTTTTCAGATGCCAAGTTACTCCTTCCAACATTTATTGAATGATCTACCCTTATTTATTTTTTGAATGACCCACCTTATTTTCAAGGCTACTTTTTTTTCTGCATCTGGTTCAGGAATAATTTACTCAATCTCAAACGAAGGAAATAAAACAACGTGATAAGTTTTGGACATATCCAGATCTTTTTCAGCACTTGACTCTAAGACTACTTATTTGCAATGACAAAATTTATGTATGAATTGGGTCTTTTTCTGGATTTTCTGTTCTACTGATTGGACTTTTTATACATCAGTACCAAAAATGATATGATGATTAGTAGATATATGTTTTGGAGAAGGCAGTGACACCCTACTCCACTACTCTTGCCTGGAAAATCCCATAGACGGAGGAGCCTGGTAGGCTGCAGTCCATGGGGTCGCTAAGAGTCGGACACAACTGAGCAACTTCACTTTCACTTTTCACTTGCATGCACTGGAGAAGGAAATGGCAACTCACTCCAGTGTTCTTACCTGGAGAATCCCAGGGATGGCGGAGCCTGGTGGGCTGCCGTCTGTGGGGTCGCACGGAGTCGGACACGACCGAAGCGACTTAGCAGCAGCACAGCAGCAGATATATGTTTTAAACTGTAATTTTATATTGTATTTAACTATCTGGTAGGGCTAGACCTCATTTATGACTCTTGTTTTTCAGAATTGTCCTGGCTCTCTCATATGTATACCTTTTCAGATGAATTTTAAAATTATAATTTTTACTCCTCTGAAAAATCACCATTATTTTCAGTGGAATTATTTATTTCTAAAGTATAAAATGTACACCAACTTCAAATCTTCTTGTCCAAAAGGAAGAAAGCAGTGTATGTTTTATAATTAATACAAGTCCTTTAAATGATCTTTCAGTTCAGTTCAGTCCCTCAGTCGTGTCTGACTCTTTGCGACCTCACCAACCGCAGCACGCCAGGCCTCCCTGTCCATCACCAACTCCCTAAATCTACCCAAACCCATGTCCATTGAAAACTCAAAATTGATCACAGTCCTAAATGTTAAACACAAAATTGTAAAACTACTAGAAGAAAACAGAAAATCTAGATGACTTTGGCTTTGATGATTTTTTAGATATAATACCAAAGGCACAATCCATGAAAGAAAATTGGTAAGTTTGAATTCATTAAAATTAAAAACTTTGTAAAGACACTATCAAGAGGATGAGAAGACAAGCTTCAGACTGGAAGAAAATAGGTATAAAATATATACCTGAAAAACAATAACTAAAATACACAAAGAACTCCTAAAACTCAACAAAAAGAAATGAAACCAGCTGACTTAAAGAATGGGCAAAAGATCTGAACAGATACCACACCAAAGGAGACAGATGGCAAAATGAGCACATAAAAATATTTAAAACAAGGATGAGAAACCACTACATACCTACTAGAATGGCAAAAATGTAAAACACTGTCAACCCCAAATGCTAGAAAAGATTTGGAATAATGGGATATAACTGATAGTGGGGGATGCAAAATTGATTGTGCAAAGACTTCTTAAAAAGCTAAACATACTTTTACCATATGACCCAGCAATCATGCTCCTTAGTATTTACCCAAAGAGGCTGAAAACTTATGTACACATAAAAACCTGAATGGATAAACTGGTACATTTGAGACAATGGAATATTATTCAGTGCTAAAAAGAAATGAACTATAAAACCATGAAAAGAACATAGAGGAACGGTAAATACATATTACTAAATGAAGGAAGTTCATCTATACTATGTGATTCCAACTGTGTAACATTCTTGACATTCTCTGTAGACAGTAGAAAGATCTGTGGTTGCTAGGAGTTGAGGTGGAAGAAGTGATGACTAGGCTGACAGAAGATTTTCAGAGCAGTAAAACTATTCTGTATTACACTGTAATGTATAGTGATGGATACCTGTCATTATGCATATGTTAAAACATCAAGTATGAGCCCTAATGCAAACTGTGGATTTGGGGTGATGATGATGTATACATATTGGTTCATGAGTTATAATAATATACCATTCTGGTGGAGGATGTTAATAGTAGGGGAGGCTCTCTGGGGAGAGGGAGAATATGCAATATGTAAAACTGCTTTAAAATCTTACTTACATTAAAATTAAAAAAAGGGAATCCTCATACATTGTTGTGCTAAGTCACTTCTGTCATGTCCAACTCTTTGCAACCCTATGGACTATAGCCTGCCAGGCTCCTCTGTCCGCAAGAATACTGGACTGGGTTGATATGCCCTCCTCCAGGGGATCTTCCTAACCCAGGGATTGAACCCATGCCTCCTGTGTCACTTTACTACTAGTGCCACGTAGCATAGCACCACGTCTTTACCACTAGCACCACCTGGGAAGCCCTAGCTATACACTGTTAGTGGGAATGTAAACTGGTGCAGCTACTGTGGAAAACAGTATGCAAGTTCTCAAAAAACTAAATATAGAACTATCATATGACTCAGCAATTCCACTCCTAGATATTTATCCCCAAAACACAAAACACTAATTTGAAAAGATACATGCACCCCAATGTTCATAGCAGCATTATTTACAATTGCTAAGATATGGAAACAACTTCTGTCCATCAACAGGTGAATGGATAACATGTTATATATACATATTATACATACAAAATGGAATACTACTCAGTCATAAAAGGTTTTCTTGCCTTTTGCTGCAACATGGTTGGTCTTGTAGGGTGTTACGCTAAATGAAATAAGTCAGAGAAAGACAAACACTATATGATATCACTTATAGGTGTAATCTAAAAAATATAGCAAACTAGTGAATGTAACAAAAAGAAAACTCAGATACAGAGAACAAACTAGTGGTTATCAGTGTGGAGGAGGGAGGGGCCAACACAGAGGTAGGGGAGTGGATGTTACAAAATATTTGGTGTGAGATAGGCTAAAGGATGTATTGTACAACACAAGGAATATAACCAATATTTTGTAGTAACTCTAAATAGATTAGAACTTTCTAAAATTATATAAAAATAATATATTTAAAAGTGTACAGGGAAGTCCATGTACTCTTCACCCACTCCCCCATCACTAATATCTTGTGTAACTACAGTTTAAAATCAAAACCAAGATGACATTGCTTCAAGTCACAGAGCTTACTCAGATTTTGGCAGTTTTCGATGTATCGTGTTTGTGTGTGCGTAAATGGCAACCCACTCCAGTACTCATCCCAGGGACGGGGGAGCCTGGTGGGCTGCCATCTATGGGGTGGCACAGAGTCGGACATGACTGAAGCGACTTAGCAGCAGCAGCAGCAGCATGTGTAGTTTTACGTAATTTTGTCACGTGTAGATTTGAGGAAATACCACTGCAATCAAGATTCAGAACTGTTTCCTCACCAACGGGGTCTCCTGTGTTACTCCTTTATAGCCACACTAGTCCTTCTCTAACCCATTCATAACTTTTGGCAAACACTAATGAGTTCTCCAGCTCTGTAATTTTGTTATTTCAAGATTACTGTATAAGTGGATTCCTATAGTATTTAACCTTTTAAGATCAAATTCCCCTCACCCCCTCAACTCAGCCCAGTTCTCTTGAGATGCATACAAGTTGTGAATATCAATAGCTTGTTTTCTTTCATTGCTGAATAGCATTTCATGGTATAACATGGCCACATTTTGCTTAACCGTTCACCTGCTAAAGTACATTTGGGTTGTTTCTAGTTTTTGGCTATTACAATTTAAGCTGCTATGAATTCTAAATATAAATTTTTGAGTGAAGATCACTGTTCATTCTCTTAGAATAAGTACCTGCGTGCTAAATCACTTCAGTTGTGTCCGACTCTTTGCGACCCCATGGAATGTAGCCCACCAAGCTCGCTCCTCTGCCCATGGAATTCTCCAGGCAAGAATACTGGAGTGGGTTGCCATTTCCTTTTCCAAGAGTAAGTACCCAGGAGTGGAACTGTTAGACAATATTGTAATTGTGTTTTTTCTTTATAAGAAAATGCCAATCTGATTTCTATAATGGTTGCACCATTTTGCATTTCCACCAGTAGAGTATGAGAGTTTCAGTCGATCTGTGTTTTGTCAGTATTCTTAATTTTAGCTATTCTAATGGGTATTTAGTGGCATTCCATTGTTGTTTAAATTTGAATTCCTCCAGTGGCTGATGATGTTGTACCTTTTTATGTGCTTATTTGCCATCTATCTTCTTTGGCAAAGAGTCATTTCAAGTAGTCTGCCCATTAAAAAAAAATCTTTTATTTTGGAATAATTTTACATTTAGAAGAAAGCAGCCAATACATAAATTTCTTATTCTCCTTTCCCAATGTCACCTTGGTGCATTACTATTAACTGAACTCGAGATTTCATATTTCACCAGTTTTTAAAAACATTTTTCCTACAGTTTTTGAGGTGAGATTCATCTGAAGCAATTTTAAAATGTACAATTCAGTGGTAGTACACTCAAAATATTGTGCAACAACCACAACTAGATAGCTCCAGAACATTTTCAACACCACTAAAAACAGCATTAACACATTAAGCAGTCACTGGCCATTCTACTCTTCCCTAGCCACCGGTGACCACCAGTCTACTTTCTGTTTCTAGGGATTTAGTTATTCTGGATATTTCATATAAATGAAATCATGCAGTATGTGGCTTTATGTCTGGCTTCTTTCACTTCATGTAGCGTTTTTGAGGTTCATCCATGTTGTAGCATGTATTAGGACTCCCTTTTTAAAAATAAAATATTTAACAACTGTGGTAAAAAAAATTTATCGTCTAAACCAATTTCAAGTGTACAGTTCAGTGGTATTAAACACATTTGTACTGTGTAGCAGTCATCTCCAGAATTCTTTTCACTTGGTAAAAATGAAACACATTACTATTAAACAATAACTCCCCATTTCCTCCTCCCTAGCTCCTGGCATCCACCATTGTACTTTCTTTCCCTATATATGTGACCACTCTGGGTACCTCATATAATTGTAATCATACAATTTTTGTCTTCTTGTGACTGGCTTATTTTGCTTAGCATAATACTCTCAAAGTTCATTCATGCTGTAGCATGCATGTGTGCTCAGTTGCTCAGTTGTGTCTGACTCTTTGTAAACCCTGAAGCCTGCCAGGCTCCTCTGTCCATGAAATTCTCCAGGGGATCATTCCAACCAAGGAATTGAACCCTAGTCTCTTGCATTTCCTGCACTGGCAGGCAGATTCTTTACCACTGAGCCACCTGGGAAGCCCCATGTTGTAGCATATGTTAAAATTTCCTTCCTTCTAAGGCTAAGCAAACTCCATTGTTCTGTACACAGGTTTTGTTTATCCATCCATCCATTGATGGACTGTGGGTTGCATGCTTCCACATTTTAGCTATTGTCATTGTCAGTTAAGTCATTAATCCATTTTTTTTGTATGTAGTATGAGGTAGCGGTCCATCTCCATTATCATGCACATGGACTTCCAGTTGTCTCAGTACCATTTGTTGAAGAGACTGTTCCCTGCCCCTCCTGCCCACCCCATTGAATTGTCCTGGTAATTTGTTGAAAATCAATTGGTCACAGATGTATAGTTTTATTTCTAGACTCAATTCTGTCGTTGACCTATGTGTATATCTTCATGCCAATAACCCTGGTAGCTCAGCTGGTAAAAGAATGTACCTGCAATGCAGGAGACCCTGGTTTGATTCCTGGGTTGGGAAGATCTGCTGGAGAAGGGAAAGGCTACCCACTCCAGTATTCTTGGGCTTTCCTGGTGGCTCAGCTGGTAAAGAATCTGCCTGCAATATGGAAGACCTGGGTTCGATCCCTTGGTTGGGAAGACCCCTGGAGAAGGGATGGCTACCCACTCCAGTATTCTGGCCTGGAGAATTTAATGGACTGTATAGTCCATGGGGTTGCAAAGAATCAGACACGACCAAGTGACTTTCACTTTCACTTTGATATGTGTAGCCATTCAGAAGTTTTGAAACTGGGAAGTGTGAGTATTTCAACTTGCAACCATGTGTATTGTTTTGTCTATTTTTGCTTTGGCACTTCCATATGAATTTTAGGAAAAGCTTTTCCATTATTTAAAATGGCTATTGGTATTTTAGCTGTGACTGCATTAAATCTGTTAGGCTGTTTTGGGTATTACTTAAATAATATTAAACATTCCAATTCATGAACAAGGGATGTATTTTCACTTTTGCTACTGCTAAGTCGCTTTAGTCGTGTCCGACTCTGTGCGACCCCATAGACGGCAGCCCACCAGGCTCCGCCGTCCCTGGGATTCTCCAGGCAAGAATACTAGAGTGGGTTGCCATTTCCTTCTCAAGTGCATGAAAGGGAAAAGTGAAAGTGAAGTCGCTCAGTCATGTCCGACTCCTAGCGACCCCATGGGTCTGCAGCCTACCAGGCTCCTCCACCCATGGGATTTTCCAGGCAAGAGTACTGGAGTGGGGTGCCATTGTCTTCTCCGTTTTCACTTTTATAGGTCTCTTAAAGTTTCTTTTAGCAATGTTTTGTAGTCATCAGTGTAAGGTTTTACATCTCTTTGGTTAAGTTTATCTTTAGATATTTTACTCTTAGGAGACTTACAAATGGGATTCTTTTTTTAAAATTTCTTTTTCAAAATTTTCATTACTTGTGTATAGAAATACAGCTGATTTCTTTGTGCTCATCTTATACCTTGCAACTCTACTAAATTCATTTATTAGTTCTCATTTTTCTTTTGTGGATTTGGGAGGATTTTCTGTATACAGGATCATGCCATCTGCCAACAGGGCTAGTTTTACTTCTTTATCAATTTGGATGTGCTTCCCCCCCACCTTAAGTCACTGGCTAGAACTTCCAATACAAAATAGAAGTAGTAAACAAAGGCCCCTTTGTTTTGTTCTGGATCTTTTCTTTTTTGGCTGCACTGGGGATTTGTTGCTGCATGGGCTTTCTGTAGTTGTGAGGATACTTTGTTGTGATGTGGGGGCTTCTCATTGTAGTAGCTTCTCTTGCTGTGAAGCACAGGCTCTAGGGTGTGATCTCAGTAGTTGTAGCACGCAGGATTCACAAGCTGTGGTGCACATGGGGCCTTCCCAGACCAGGGATTGAACCTGTGTCCCCTATGTTGGCAGGTGGATTCTTAACCATTGGACCACCAGAGAAGTCCCTATTCTAGATTTTAAGGAAGAAAGTTTTCAGTCTTTCATCCTTGAGTAGGATGACTGTGGGCTTCTCATGAATGCCTTTTATCAGTTTCAGAAAGCTTCCTCTATTTCTGGTTTCCTGAGGTTTTGTTTTTTTTTTTTAAATCATAAAAGGGTATTCAATTTTGTCAAGTCCTTTTTCTGCACCAATTGAGATGATCATGTGTGGGATTTTTCCTTCATTCTGTTAGTGTGATTTTCACATTTCAAATTTTCTTCTGTTGAACCACTCATGTATTATTTCTGAGATAAATTCCACTTGATTGTGGTATATAATCCTTTTTATATGCTGCTGGATTTTGTTTGCCAATATCTTGAGAATCTTTGCATGTATATTCATATGGGGTGTTGGTCTCTAATTTTATTTTCTTGCAGTGTTCTTTGTCTAGTTTTGAAATAAGGGTAATGCTGTGTCATAGAATATTAGGAAATGTTCCTTGTATTTTTTTGAAGAGTTTGAAGAAGACTGGTGTTCCTCTTTAAATATTTGGTAGCATTCACCAGGGAAGCTGACTCATCCTGGACTTCTCTTGAAATTTTTGAGCACTGATTCAGTATCTTTACTCAGATTTTCTCTTTCTTCTTGAGTCAGTTTTGGTAATTCATGTATTTGTAGGAATTTGTCTATTTTATCTAGATTAGTTAATGCTGGCATAAAATTGTTCACAGTATTCTCTTATAATCCTCTTCTGTAAGGCTGATTGTAATGCACTCACTTTATTCCTGATTTTAATTGCTTGTATATTCTTTTTTCCTTAGTCTAGGTAAGGGTTTGTCAATTTGTTGATCTTTCCAAAGAATCAACTTACAGGTTAATTATTATTTTTCATTATCTATTTTCTCTCTAATCTTTGTTTTCCTTACTTTGCTTCTTTTTATTTGACATTTGTTACAGTACATGCCACACAAAATAACAGGTAATTATAAGATTATAAGCTTTTCAATGATACATACTTGATTTAAGTTCAGTTTTGCTATTAGTTATATGACCTTAGACAAATTTTAATTTTTCATATCCTTAATTTATTGGTAAAGTGGGTTGAATATTACTGATATATCTATTATCTATCTATCATATACCAAATAATATGTACAAATTATATAGCATACTAACATGTAGTAGGAGGTCAATACATGGAACTAGAATGTTGACTCCTTTGATATCAATTACACTGGCAAAATACTAATTAACTTCGTAACAATTTTGTTAGTATTGAACTAATAATGTTGCATCTGCAATTAAAATGTGCTTTACATTTAATATCACTGACAAAATTATCTAATCAAATTCATCTAAGATGGTATGTAATTAGATTTTAAATGTAACAAATTATTTATTGACTGAAAGTTATTTAATTTAGTTAAAATGAGATGAGGTATGTGAATATGCTCAATAAACTTTGAGTATTATGTTCTGTGATCTAGGTTCAAATCTTAATTCTACAATTTATTAACAATATAACCTCAGTTTCTGCTCTAGGAAAAAAGGAATACTGATAACTACCTTAAAGAGTTGCTGAAAAAGTGAAAAGTGAAACTGTTACTCGTTCAGTCATGGCCAACTCTGCAACCCCAGGGACTGTAGCCCACTAGGCTCCTCTGTCTGTGGAACTGTCCAGGCAAGAATACTGGAGTGGGTAGCCATTCCCTTCTCCAGGGGATCTTCCCAACCCAGGGATTGAATCCAGGTCTCCAGCAATGCAGGCAGATTCTTTATTGTCTGAGCCACCAGAGGGCTTTTTAAAGAGTTGCTAAGAAAGTTAAATAAAATCATGTATGTGAAACAGCTTTGAACACTAAAAACCAAAGACTAATTATTGAATTTTTGTTATTTTAGACATGACATTGACATTCGTAGGATTTATGCTATGACTTTAAGTCAGAAGAAAGGAGATGAAAATAAAGGTGATTCAATTAAATTTCACAAAAGAAACTATTTTGGAACAAGTAGATTAAAGTTCTGAGAGAAAAATTGATGAAAACCTATTTAATAAGACCTTATTTATTTCAGAACTAGAATTATGAATAAGCTTGGAAGCACCACAAAAAATAAAGTGAATAACATCTTCTATAACTTTCCTTAATGGCAAGAACTCCATTCTTTTATGTATCAGACTTTGTAGTTGTTGTTGTTAAATAGTATTAGTTGTAAATGATATTAATATCCAAAATAGGAAAAATAGTTCCAGAGAAAATGATGCTCATTTACATGATTACTGTCACAAAGGGTCCATATGCATGACTCTAGTTAATGTTTAAAAACATTTTCATGATTAAAAAACCCCCAAACATTAAGTAATTGGTGTGTAATGATTTATGAAACATAGTTTTGTAAAATGATTGTTAACAAACAAAATGTTGAATGCTGCCAACAGAACTGTATGGTGATTTTTAAGAAAGCCTTTTTGAAAAGCCATTAAACACTGCCATCTAGGAAACTTGTTATTCATGGACCGGTTGGTTAAAATGTTCAGCCAAATGAATGTAAGAAAACTTAAAATTGTTGGCTTTTGCCTACCGTACCAAGATCAGCCTTAAGATCTGTTGGCAGACTTAACTTTCTTGATCCTTTAACTGAAACAACAGAAAAAGGAAAAAGGCAGTTAATTATATAAAACTGAAGAGGAGTATGAGGGAACAGTATGTTTTACAGTATAATTATTGAAATCCTGATGAACATTAATATTTAGTGAGCATGTACAGAAGCGGAAATATTGTTCAATGTTAGTTTGTTGTCATTCAGGATTAAATATTCACTACGCAAACAGAAACATGAGAAAAGCAACTGTTATTACAGTAAATAATCAAATGTATCTTTGTGTAGTTTTTTCACACATAGCATGAGAGGAGATTTCTTATTTTGGAAAGAACCAAAAGTCAATTTCAGATAAATCTAACAGATAAGTACTGCAACAAATGTATAAGCTCATAGCATAAGTAACAATGGTAAGGGTAAAAACTGATTAACTCTATAAACATTTTTTGAAATAGAAAATTCTATTAGAGATGTATATGATGTAATCAAGGAAACTCTACCATACCATGAAATGACTTCAACATTGAATACTACAATGTTAAATTCAGTAGTTCAAAAAACTGAAATAAAAAATATTTGAAAATGTTTAATTATATTATTATAAATCAAGCTGTCATAAAATGCTTGAAAAAATCAAGAAAACTACAATTTATTGAAAATTTGCCTCATCTGTTAATATTTTACATAGGGCATCTCAAAATATTAAACTGGAATGCATTATAATAGAAATGCATTAGGGGAAATCAAGTTAGAAACCTTTTCTGTCAATTAATACTTTAAGACCCAAATTGATACTATCAATTAATGTATACCTTCCAATGAGTGATTTTCTTTACAACTAGGAAAATTATTTTAAAATAAAGATGCAGTATAATATAGAAGAAAGAATACTCAATTTAAAATCAGAAAATATGAGTCCCAAATTTCTGAATTGTTACCACCTAGTTATAAAACTTAAAGTTTAATAAAATTCCCTTCATCAATTTGCAGCTTAACCTTCTTTGCGTCAAAAATGTTGTTTGATGGATACCTCTAATATTTCAGCAGGAATGGAATATATTTTATAAAAACCTAAATGTAAAAGAAGCCTAAATATACATTTTGTGTGTCACGAAATATTACTCTTTTGATTTTTTTTCCAACCATTTAAAAACCCATTCTTAATTCTCAAGTCATACCAAAATAGGTGGCAAAATGGCTTTGGCCTGTGGGCTGTAGCTTGCTGACTACAATATGCCATGCTAAACTGCTTACTAAAGGAAATCTAAGTATTATAATTCTAATAAAAATAATAGCAACAGGCAGTTGTCTCTAAAAAAGTAAAAATAATTCTACTAAAGAGAAATCAAATTTTAAGTCAACTTTGAGCAATTTGGGTTTAGAATCAGCAGCACAACAAAAAGATTGTTATTTATATAAAAATATGGCAAACTAAATAAACAAATGTAATAATTATACCAGAAGAGGTTGCAAATAAAGTATATTTTGTAAATTGATTCACAATTCAATTTGTTGACCTCTTTCTATTAGTTCCTTTCCATTAGTCTAATATGTAATTGACTCTGGCTCTCAAATATGCTCCACTTTTTCGGATACCCTCTCCACTTTACCACATACCTTCTTGATTTCCTGTAGACTGCTTCCTACCTAAAAATTGGGGACCCTCTCACAAACCCCATCCTCAGTTGTATAACTAGGGGAGGAAAAGGGAGAAATTAGATGGTGAGATTAATTGCTGAACTTCTTTAATAAAATTAATTACAGGTGCCAGATACTGATTCACAGAAAAACCTTCTCTTCATTTGTCCAGCTGCAAGTAAACTCCTACTCATCCTTTAAGACAGCTGAAAAATCATCACCTCTATGAAGGCAGCCTGACCTAAGGCTTCATTTGGTGCCATTATCTTAATCTACACCTTGTGCCCATCTCTCTATAACACTTGCATTTTATTATACTGGATTTTTTTTTATTCTCTTACTATTGATTAACATCCTAAAAATTTTGAGTTTTCTAAACATGGGGATTATATTCCCAGTATCTAATTAACTGGCATAAAATAGGTGTACAATACATGTGTGCTGAATCAATGTTTTTAAAAAACAGTGAAGTTGGAAGGTAGGGATGATGGGTTATTCTGAAGAGGGCTAGAACAGGAAGAAAGCATGTTTCAAGTGTTAGAAGAATATGTTACACATTAACATTTGAGGAATTTGAGATGGAAGATGAGTAAGGCAAAAGGGAATAAGAGGTAAGTGGTTTTAGAAATATACTGAGTGAAAATACATATCAGTCTTTGCAATGTACCCTTGAGAATGCAGATCTATGAATTTCATTTTTATTTTCTAGCAAAAATGTACATACCACTATCATTTCATACTGTTAGCCAAAGGGGCGAAAAGCAGGAAACAAAAACTTCACATTACTCATGGGTTAAGCACACTGCACTAAGAGATCTTCCCGACCCAGGGATTGAACCCGGTCCACCCACACTGCAGGCAGATTTTTTACTGGCTGAGCCACCAGGGAAGCCCTGGAAAGAGGTAGAGTAAGGTCAGATTTCTCTGACTCCAAATCTATGCCCTTTGCACTAAGCAACACAAATGTTCCTGACATAAGATACCACCTGTGTAGCCTACACAGATCTATAAAATCTATATCTATAAAATAAATAAAACACTAAATTAAATGTTATTTAGATTAACATGTTAGGAAAGTTTACCTATCACTTAACTGGCTCGTTGGAATATAGTACTATCCCCCCTATGCTAGAAATGAAGATAGGACAAAAATACCTGGTGTATGTGCATGTATGTGCACATACATACACACACATACATATATATACATACACAGGTATAGTTAACAAAAACACAAAACATTTGGGGTTACAATGCCATGATGGAATCCTGAAAAGCCTACACACCTCTAATTTTGTCCCCAAATTTAATTTTGTTGGATCATATGCAGTTCTATTTTTAGTTTGTAAAGGAACCTCCGTATACTTTCCTCCATAGTGGCTGTACCAATTTACATTTCCACCAACAGTGTAGGAGGGTTCCCTTTTCTTCACGCCCTTTCTAGCTGATGATGGCCACTCTGATTGGGAGGGGGGGCAACTTCCCTGGTGGCTCAGATGGTGAAGAATCTGCCTGCAATGTGGGAAACTCAGGTTCTATCCCTGAGTCAGAAAGATCCCCTGGAGTAGGAAATGGCAACCCACTCCAGTATTCTTGCCTGGAGAATTCCATGGACAGAGGAGCCTAGAGGTTACAGTTATTGCAGGGTCACAAAGAGTTGAATATGACTGAGCAACTAACACTACTATGACTTTAATTGGGGTGAGGTGATATGTCATTGTAGTTTTGATTTGCATTTCTCTAATAATTAGCAATGTAGAGCATCTTTTCATGTGCCTCTTGGCCATCTCAATGTCTTCTCTAGAGAAATGTGTATTTAGATCTTATGCCCAGTTTTTGATTGGGCTCTGTGTGTGTGTGTGTGTGTATTTTATATTGAGTTGCATGAGCTGTTTGTAGATTTTGGAGATTAACCCCTTTTCAGTGGCTTCATTTGCAAATATTTTCTCCAAATCTGTGGGTTGTCTTTTAGTTTTGTGTATAGTTTCTTCTGCTGTGCCAAAGCTTTTGAGATTAATTAGGTTCCATTTGTTTATATTTGTTTTTATTTCCATTACTTCAGTAGATGGATCAAAAGATATTGCTGTGATTGATTTATGTTGAAAAGTGTTCTTCCTATGTTTTCCTCTAAGAGTTTTATAGTATCAGGTCTTACATTGAGATCTTTAATCTATTTTGAGTTTATTTTTGTGTATGGTGATAAAAAGGTTCTAATTTCATTCTTTTACATGTAGTTGTCCATTTTTCCCAGTCATTTATTGAAGACACTGTCTGTTCTCCATTGTATTGTCTTGTCTACATCATAGATTAATTGACCATAGGTGCGTGGGTTTATTTCTGGAACTTCTATTTTGTTCCAGTGATCTATATTTCTTTCTGTGCCACCACCATACTGTTTTGGTGACTGTAGCCTTGTAGTATAGTCTGAAGTCAGGAAGCCTGACTCCTCCAGCTCTGTTTCTCTTTCTCAAGATTGCTTTAGCTATTCAAGTTCTATTACGTCTCCATACAAACTTAACATTTTTGTTCTAATTCTGTGAAAAATGTCATTGGTGATTTGATAGAGATTGCACTGAACTGTAGATTGCTTTGGGGAGCACAGTCATCTTGACAGTATTTATTCTTCCAACCCAAGAACATGTAGTATCTTTCCGTCTTTGGCATTTTCAATTTCTTTCATCAGTGTCTTATGTAGTTTTTCAGAGTACAGGTCTTTTGCCTCCATATGTAGGTTTATTCCTAGATATTTTATACTTTTTGATGAGATGGTAAATGGGATTTGTTCCTTAATTTCTCTTTCTCATCTTTCCTTGTTAGTGTATGAAAATGCTACATATTTCTATGCATTAATTTTGTATCCTGCAACTTCACTGAACTCATTGAGATCTAGCAATTTTCTGGCATAAGGTCACGTCATCTGCAAACAGTGACAGTTTTATTTCTATTTTGGTTCGGATTTCTTTTCTTTTTCTGCTCTGTCATGGCTAGAATTTCCAAAACTATGGTGAATAATAGTGGCAAGAGTGAGCACCCTTGTCTTGTTTCTGATCTTAGAGGAAATGCTTTCAGTTTTTCACCATTGAGAATGATGTCTGCTGTGGATTTGTAGTATATGGCCTTTATTATGTTGGCACAGGTTCCCTCTATGCCCACGTTCTGAATTTTTTTAAAATCATAAATGGGTGCTGCATTTTGTCAAAGGCTTCTTCTGCATCTATTGAGATGGTCATATAGTTTTGTTAATGTGGTGTATCACACTGATTGATTTGCAGATATTGAAAAATCCTTGTGTCCCTGGGATAAATCCCATTTGATCGTGGTATATGATCCTTTTAATGGGTTGTTGGATTTGGTTTGTTAGTATTTGGTGGAGGATTTCTGGACTTTGGTTGGGAGTTTTTAATCATAGCTTCAATATCAGTGCTTGTGATAATATATTCATATTTTCAGTTTCTTCCTGGTTCAGCCTTGGAAGTTTGTATCTTTCTAAGAATTTGTCCATTTCTTCTTGGTTGTCCATTTTATTGGCATATAATTGTTTGTAGTAGTCTCTTATGATCCTTTGTATTTCTGTATTGTCTGTTGTTACTTCTCCCTTTTCATTCTTAATTTTATTGATTTGAGATGTCTCCCTTTTTTTTCATGATGAATCTGGCTAAAGGTTTATAAATTTATAAAAAATCTTTTTAAAGAACCAGCTTTTAGTTCTACAGATCTTTTCTGTCATTTTCTTCAACTCTTATTTCATTGATTTCTGCTCTGATCTTTATGATTTTTTTCCTTCTACTCACTTTGGGTTTTGTTTGTTCTTTTTTCTCTAGTTGCTTTAAGTGTAAGTTTGTTTATTTGAGATTGTTTTGAATTTCCTGAGGTAAGATCGTATTGCTATAAACTTTCCTCTTAAAACTGGTTTACTGCATCCTGTAAGTTTCAGATCATTATGCTTTCATTTTTATTTGTTTCTAAGTATTTGTTATTTCCTGTTTGATTTCTTCAGTGATCCATTGTTGTTTAGTAGCATATTGTTTGGCCTCCACATGTTTGTGTTCTTTTTACATTTTTTTTTTCATTGTAGTTGATCTATAATCTCATAGTGTTATGGTCAGAAAATATGCTTGATATAATTTCCATTTTCCTAAAAGTACTGAGGCCACTTTGTGGCCAGCATGTGATCCATCCTGCAAAATGTTCCATGTGCAGTTAAGAAGAATGTGTATTCTGCTCCTTTTGGATTTATATTCATAGACTTTTGAATAGTCTATAAATATCAATTAAGTTCATTTGGTCTAATGCGTCATTTAAGGCCTGTGTTTCCTTATTGAGTTTCTTGTGAATGATCAGTTCATTGACAGTGGGGTGTTAATGTCCCCCAATATTACTGTGTCACTGTTGATTTCTCCTTTTAAGGCTGTTAGTATATTTGCCTTATATATTGAGGTACTGCTATATTAGGTTCATATATATTTAGAATTGTATCTTCTGCTTGGATTGATTCCTTTAACTTTAGGTAATGTTCTTCTTTGTCTCTTGTAACAGTCTTTAAAGTTTGTCTAATATGAGTATTGCTACTCCAGCTTTCTTTTAATTTCCATTCGCATAAAATTCCTTTTTCTATCACCTCACTTTCAGTCTGTATGTGTCTCTAGATCTGAAGTTGGTCTTTTGTATATATCTGCATATATATGGGTCTTATTTTTGTATCCATTCAGCTACTCAGGCTTTTGGTTGGGGCATTTAATCCATTTATGGTTAAGGTAATTATCAATATGCATATTCTTATTGCCATTTTAATTGTTTTGGATCTATTTTTGAAGGTCTTTTTTCTTACCTTCCTCTTTTGCTCTCTTCTCTTGTGATTTGATGACTAACTTTACTGTTGTGTTTGATTACTTTTTCTTTTGTGTGTGTGTATCTTTGTAGATTTTCAGTGTGCAGTTACCATGAGGTTTTGATATAACAGTCTGTATATAAACAAGATTGTTCTAAGTCATTGATCTTTTAATTTCAAGTGTATTTCCAATATACTGCATTTGTACTCTCCTCTTATCACAGTTGCTGGTTTTGAGATTGTATTTGTGTGTGGAATACTTCCCACCTTTATCATGTGTTGGCCTTCACCAGAGAGCTTTTCCATTCATAATTTTCTTGTTTCTAGTTATGACATTTTCTTTTCCCCTAGAGAAGTTCCTTTGGCATTCGTTGCAAAGCTGGTCTGACAGTACTGAATTCTTAGTTTTTGCTTCTCTGTAAGGCTATTGATTTCTCCATCAAATCTGAATGATATCCTTGCTGGGTAGAGTATTCTTGGTTGTAGGTTCTTCCCTTTCATCACTTTAAAAATATTATGCCACTCTCTTCTGGCCTGCAGATAACCTTATGGGAGTTCCTGGTACATTATTTGTTGATCTCTTCTTGTTACTTTTAGTTATTTTTTCTTTGTCTTTATTTTCTATCAGTTTGATTACTACATGTCTTCGTGTGTTTCTTCTTGGGTTTATTCTGCCTGGACTCCATGATTCCAGGGCTTTGGTGAATGTTTCCTTTCTTATATTAGGAAAGTTTTCAGTTATTATCTCTTCAAATATTTTCTCAGGTCCTTTTTTTCCACTCTTCTCCTTCTGGGATCCCTATAATGTGAATGTTGGTGCATTTCATGTTGTCCCAGAGGTCTCTTACACTGTTCTTTCATTCTTTTTTCTTTATTCTGTTCCACAGCCATGGTTTCCACCATTCTGTCTTCCAGCTCACTTATCTGTTATTCTGCCTTACTTATTCTGCTATTGATTCCTTTCAATGTATTTTGTATTTCAGTTATTGTATTATTCATCTATTTGTTTGCTCTTTAGGTCTTCTAGGTTTTTGTTAAACATTTCCTGTCTCTTCTTGATCTATGCCTCCATTCTTGGGAGGTCTTGGGTCTTTACTATCATTACTTTGAATTCTTCAGATAGATTGTTTGTCTTCACTTCACTTAGTTGTTCATCTGGGATTTAATCTTATTCCTGCATCTGGCACATAGTCCTCTGTCTCACACTAACTTTCTGTGATTGTGGTTTCCATTCCTCAGTTTGCATGGTTATAGTTCTTCTCACTTCTACTGTTTGCCCCCTGGTTAATGAGGCTTACACTAGCTTCATGGTGGGAGGAACTGGTTCCCAGCTACTGGTGGGTGGAGCTGGGTCTTGTCCCTCTGGTGGACAGGGCTGTGTTTTATGGGCAGCTATGTGCTCAGGAAGACTTTAAGTAGCCTGTCTGCTGATGGGTGGGGCTAAGTTCCTAACCTGTTGATTGTTTGGTCTGAGATGTCCCAGCACTGGAGCCTGTTGGATGGAGTCAAATCTTGGAGAGGAAACCCTCCAGGAGGGTTCACACTAATAAGTATTCTGCTAGTTTTTGTCCTTGTAGTGAGCCATAGCTGCCCCCTGCCTCCACAGGACAGCCCCCCCACCCAATACTAGCAGGTAAGTCTGCTTTGGCTCTTATGAGGCCACTGCTTTTTTTCCTGGGTCCTGGTATGCATGAGACCTTATGTGTGCCCTCCAAGAGTGGAGTTTGTGTTTCTCCCAGTCCTACAGAATTCCCACGAACAAACTCCAGAGGCCTTCCAAGCCAGATTCTCTGGGGGCTCCTCATTTTGAGGCCAGACTCTCAAGGTAGGGAGCCTGAAGTGGGCTCAGACTTTCACTCTTGCGGGAGAATTTCTGTGTTATAATCATTTTCCAGTTTGTGGGTTGATCACCTGGCAGGTATGGATTTATCATGATTGTACCCTTCCCAATGTCTCACTGTGACTTCTTCTTTGCCTTTGGATGTACAGGATCTTTTCTTGGTAGCTCCACTGTTTATTGTTGGTGGATTTCAGCAGTTAGTTATGACTTTGATACTTTTCTAAGAAGAGGTGCGTGCACATCCTTCTACTCTGCCATCTTGTCTCTGCAAATGGGATGTCATACAACTTCAATAGTAATTATTTCTTGTAATTCTCATATTTCTTGTTCTCAATTTATTAATGAAAATTAGACGGAAATCTTAGGCTTTACACCCAAATATAACTCACTGGGGGTTCCAGCTCCACTTATTTAAATACTCTGAGCTTCAGGTTTCTCATCAGAAAATGGCATGCCAGAGAGGTGTCGTATTATTATATAAGAAAAATGGAAAGTTCTCGGTTATAATCATTTTTATGTTTCTTGGCCATTGATTTTATTTGGGGTCTAGAACAGTGGTAATTCATGCTGGTTAATGATGTAAATCTCAGTTCAGTTATGTTGCTTGGTCTTGTCCGACTGTTGGTGACCCTGTGGACTGCAGCATGCCAGGCTTCCCTGTCCATCACCAACTCCTAGAGCTTGCTCAAACTCATGTCCATTGAGTCAGTGATGCCATCCAACTATTTCATCCTCTGTCATTCCCTTCTCCTCCTGCCCTCAATCTTTCCCAGCATCAGGGTCTTTACCAGTGAGTCAGTATTTCACATAAGGTAGCCAAAGTACTGGAGTTTCACCTTTAGCATCAGTCCTTCCAATGAATATTCAGGATTGATTTCCTTTAGGATTGACTGGTTGGATTTCCTTGCAGTGCAAGGGACTCTCAAGAGTCTTCTCCAGCAACACAGTTCAAAAGCATCAATTCTTCAGTGCTCAGCTTTCTTTATAGTCCAACTCTCACATCCATTCATGACTACTGGAAAAACCATAGCTTTGACTAGACAGACCTTTTTTGGCAAAGTAATGTCTTTGCTTCTTAATATGCTGTCTAGGTTGGTCATAGCTTTTCCTCCAAGGAGCAAACATCTTTTAATTTCATGGCTGTAGTCACCATCTGCAGTGATTTTGGAGCCCCCCGCCAAAAGTCTTTCATTGTTTCCCCATCTATTTGCCATGAAGTGAGGGACCAGATGCCATAATTGTAGTTTTTTGAATGCTGAGTTTTAAGCCAAATTTTTCACTCTCTTTTTTCACTTTCATCAAGAGACTCTTTAGTTCTTCTTCACTTTCTCCATAAGGGTGGTGTCATCTGCGTATCTAATATTATTGCTATTTCTCCTAGCAATCTTGATTTCAGCTTGTGCTTCATCCAGCTTGGCATTTTGCATGATGTACCCTGCATGTAAGTTAAATAAGCTGCAGCTGCTGCTAAGTCGCTTCAGTCGTGTCCGACTCTGTGCGACCCCATAGATAGCAGCCCACCAGGCTCCTCTGTCCATGGGATTTTCCAAGCAAGAGTACTGTAGTGGGTTGCCATTGCCTTCTCTGATATAAGTTAAATAAGCAGGGTGACAATATACAGCCTTGATGTACTCCTTTCCCTATATGGAACCAGTCTATTGTTCCATGTCCAGTTCTGTTTCCTCTTGACATGCGTACAGATTTCTCAGGATGCAGGTAAGGTGGTCTGTTATTCCCATCTCGTGAAGAGTTTTCCACAGTTTGTTGTAATCTACACAGTCAAAGGCTTTGGCGTAGTCAAGAAAGCAGAACTAGAAGTGCTTTTTCTGGAACTCGCTTGCTTTTTCGATGATCCAGCGGATGTTGGAAATTTGATCTCTGGTTCCTCTGCCTTTTCCAAATCCAGCTTGAATATCTGGAATTTCACAGTTCATGTACTGCTGAAGCCTGGCTTGGAGAATTTTGAGCATTACTTTGCCAGCATGTGAGATGACTGCAGTTGTGCAGTAGTTTAACATTCTTTGGCATTGCCTTTCTTTGGGATTGGAATGAAAACTGACCTTTTCCAGTCCTGTGGTCACTGCTGAGTTTTCCAAATTTGCTGGCATATTGAGTGCAGCACTTTCAGAGCATCATCTTTCAGGATTTGAAAGAGCTCAACTGGAATTCTATTACCTGCACCAGCTTTGTTCATAGTGATGTTTCCTAAGGCCCACTTGACTTTGCATTCGTGGGTGTCTGGCTCTAGGTGAGTGATCACACCATCGTGGTTATCTGGGTCATGAAGATATTTTTTGTATAGTTCTTCTGTGTATTCTAGCCACCTCTTCTTAATCTCTTCTGCTTCTGTTAGGTCCAAACCATTTCTGTCCTTTATTGTGCCCATCTTTGCATGAAATGTTCCCTTGGCATCTCTAATTTTCTTGAAGAGATCTCTAGTCTTTCCCATTCTATTGTTTTCCTCTATTTCTTTGCATTGATCACTGAGGAAGGCTTTCTTCTCTCTCCTTACTCTTCTTTGGAACTCTGCATTTGAATGGGTATATCTTTCCTTTTCTCCTTTGCCTTTTGCTTCCCTTCTTTTCACAGCTATTTGTAAGGCCTCCTCAGACAACCGTTTTGCCTTTCTGCATTTTTCTTGGGGATGGTCTTGATCACTGCCTCCTGTACAATGTCACGAACTTCCGTCCATATTTCTTCAGGCACTCTATCAGATCTAATCCCTTGAATCTATTCGTCACTTCCACTGTATAATTGTAAGGGATTTGATTTAGGTCATACCTGAGTGGTCTAGTGGTTTTCCCTACTTTCTTCAGTTTAAGTCTGAATTTTGCAATAAGGAATGCATGATCTGAGCTCAGTCAGCTCCTGGTCTTGTTTTTGCTGACTGTATAGAGCTTCTCCATCTCCGGCTCCAAAGAATATAATCAATCTGATTTCGGTATTGACCATCTGGTGATGTCCATGTGTAGAGTCTTCTCTTGTGTTGTTGGAAGAAGGTGTTTGCTATGACCAGCACGTTCTCTTGGCAAAACTCTGTTAGCCTTTCCTCTGCTTTATTTTCTACTCCAAGGCCAAATTTGCCTGTAAATCTAGTCATAAGTCATTTTGTAATGAATGCCTATTTTAAGAAAGCTATGTAGTGTTTAAAAATTTATTTTCTAATTGAAGGATAATTGCTTTACAGAATTTTGTTGTTTTCTGTCAAACATTAAAATGAGTCAGCCATACTGTACATCTGTCCCCTCCCTCTTCTGATTTGGTTCCTGTGAATAGCACCAAATATGCAATGAGCCTGCATAAAATATATAGGACTTTTCTTTTTGCTCACTATTTCTGAGAGAGCATTGCCTCTTTGAGGCAGTTCTTTGGAGTTTCCATGAGCATCACAATTGTTTCTGATCACAGAAAATATTTAATTGTATCACGAAGAATATAGGAGAATTTTTACAAAACTACTCTAGTTTTTGTCTCTTAGGTTTTCCCTCAATTCTCTGTTGGCCACTTCATATTTTCTTATAGGCCTGATGAAATTATCCAGGTTTAAAGTAGAAAACCTCACTATCAAAATTATGTGGCACATTTCAAAAGCCTTAGGAATTCCTTCTGTATATCTAATGAAGTTCATATTTATAATTTTAACCAATGCTTTAGGGAAATTGGTCTTTATTCACCATAAGGGAGATGTATTTTTAGCACAACAAATAAGAAAGGTTTTGGAACAAATTGTGGAGATAATAGCTTCTTTGCTCATAAAAGAAATTTTCACTTTCACCTGGCAAATGATGTACTTGAATCCTCTGTCTCATAGCTGGTATTTCATTCCTATAAAAGCCTGGTGCTGCCTCGGGAGTTCTGGTAGCAAGTCCTAAAGGAAGGGAATAAAAAACTATTGGCATGTAATTTTTTAGCCCAAATGAACCAAGAGTTTTTATCTTAGAGGTGACTTTCATAATAACCATTTGGAAGGCACAAAATAACTGTTTTGTGCCTTTACCTGAGTATTTTGGTACTGCTGCAACAGAGGACACTTTGAAAGGAAGAAGCTTTCTTTCTTGAAGGATGTTATGGGGTTCTAGACATGTAGAATTACACAGAAATGGCATTAAAACTAGGCTCTAAGACCTAGCTTTAACCCATGTTTGAGAACAGAACTTTTTTTTTTTTAGTATTTTGTGGCACTAGTTTCCATGTTAATTTTTAATAAAGATACCTTTAGGGATAAATATTATGCTATTGTATATTGTAGACAGTGAGAATCTTGAGGATGGATGGCTGTATAGGTAGCAGCAGTATTACGACCTAATGCTAACCCTCCCCAAAAATGTTAAACTCAGAAAATGATTTTTAAAGGCAAACCTTCAAGGAGAACAAATTAGAAAAATGCACACCTTGCGGGCAGACATAACCCTACAGTTGAGGGCTTGATTAATTTTCAACTCTTGGCCCAAAGAAAAAGGGACTGTTTTCTTAGGGGATTGCAGTCCTATTCCAGATTTGGTAGAGCTAGTGCTGATGTTAGCTTCTGCTCACCTCTTTGGGAAGTATGTTTCTGCAGTACCCAAACTGCACAACCTTACCTGGTGAGTGAAAAATGGTTACACAGCTTTAAGGAAAGATAATAATTTGTATAACTATTGCTTTAATGTTTATTTCTGCAGATAGACTGTCAGGTCCATTTGGCACGGGATATTTTTAGTTTGTTCATTAGTTTATTCTCAGTGGATATCATAATATCACTCTAACTATAGACACTTTGACTTACTTTTTGAATGTAACAGTTGGGTGAATGAATAATATGAAATGATTGTTATCTTGAAAGCTGAGAATATCAATGTTTTCATTGGTTCAGTGGGATCCTTTTAGCTCTCAATCCCTATTCTGTTCTCTCATATTATCCTAAAGGAAGTATTTAATAGTCTGAAACTTCACCCTGTATTACTTGCAGTTTATTGGCATAAAAGGGAGTTTTAAGAAAGCAGAGTTATAACATGATTACTGGTCTCTGGCTTTCTTTATTTCGATCTCTCTTACTCAGAGATATTTGTGTCAATGTTTTAATATGTTTTTTAGCAGACTTAAATAGGTGAGGGTTTGGGATCCCAAAACAGAAACTGAGAAGGGAAGCAACTACTGAACAAATAATGTAAAAAAAAAAAAAATTTTTCATAGAGTCATGGTTCTCCAGGAGTCCAGAAACCAGAAGCATTAGTACCACCTGGGAACTTGCTAGAAATGCAAACTACCAGGCCCCACTCTAGATTTATTGAATTCGAATCTCTTATACTCAACAATCTATGTTTTAACAAAAATTCTTCATATGATTCTGATACAGGTTTTAAGCTTAAAAGCCACTGCATTATGAGGAAAAAAGAATATTGGCTTTTAAATGCCATATATACATTAAAAAGGAAGATATACTGAGATATAAACATAATAATTATTATTACTAATCAGACCTATGAAATTTCTCTAAGTGTATAAATCAAGGAGACTTGCTAGGAGGCATGACTGTTTTTATTAGTTTTTCAAAAGTTAGAATGTATTACAAATATTCTTAATCATGTATATTGATTCTATCACTTGTAAGTTATCTAAACATTTTAACTGTTTATATTTTCATTCTTTTCTACCTCTAAAGATAATATACATCATGAATTTTATAAAGCTACTGTTAAAATTTTAAATGATTTTTTTTTTCATGCTTACATTTTAAGATTTGATTGGGCTAAGAATCTTCATTTACCATAATTATACCTTTCCTGATAATCTAGATTGAATGTAACAATTTTTACAACAGCAAGAGATTGCAGAATGTTGTTTTAATGTACGTTTGTTGGCATAGTATTCTGGAAATAGTGTTGAACACATTCTACTTTGTGGGCTTAAAAAGATTCATTAATATAATACAATTACTTTTCCTTTTTCATGATGAATGGAATAAGCAAATATTCATTATTTCCCGCAATTTTAACGAAGATAAAAGAAATCTGTTGGTATTTTCCTCAGAAAAATAAACTTCACATATTTTAAGAAATATATATAGTGATTAGAAAGCTAATGTAACAAAAAATATCATTCCTCAATCATGATTATTTATAGTTTAAAATGGCTACTAAAGAAGAATGGGATCTGCCAGTAAACCATTCTCAAATAAGGCACTGAAGTGATAATGAATCTTAGTCAAGCATTTCTGTTCCAAATAACATAATACAAAAGTAGTCAAAATCTTCCTGTTTTGAAGCAATCTATTTGATTGCATGCAAAGTCCTTTGAGTGCTTTGCCAAAAAAAAAAAAAATGTGATAGTGTTTCCAGATCCGCTTTAACATTAATAAAAGAAGAAACATCCAAGGCAGAGGACTAAAAGTAGAAGGTCTATTAAAAGCCTGTAGGAATCCTCATAATTAACTATGAAATCTTGAAAGACATATACCTGAGACTGGAAAAAAAGAAAAGATATCTGCTAACATCACATCTATTCAACATTGTTTTGGAGGTTCTAGCTGATTTCTTCCTTTAGAAAGAAGAAATAGAATTGTCCTTTTAACAGAGTCAGTTCGGTTTGGTTCAGTTGCTCAGTCGTGTCCGACTCTTTGCGACCCCATGGAGGATAATTAGATACATAGATAATCTAAAAGAACTGATAAATTACTGAATTTAAATAAGTTTATCAAATGTTCTGGATATAATATCAATATACAAAAATTAATTACTTTTATATTAAAGCCACAAAGCATAAAAAAGATATTAAAAAATTTATAACATAAAAAATCAAATACTGAGTAATAAAGGTAATGAAAGATGTGTAAGACCTCTACAAAGAAAAATAAAAATATTACTGAAAGAAGAAATAAATGAAGAGATACCAAATGGAAAATTCATTGTTGAATATCAGTTCTCACGAACTGATCTACAGATACAATGAAACTGTAGTCACTATCCAAGCCTGTTGATTTGTGTGCAATCTGATAATTTTTTTCTAAAAGTTATATGAAAACACAAAACACCTAAAATAGCTATAGCATTCTTGAAAAAGAACCACAAAAACAAAATTGAAGGACCTATACTATCAGCAATACTGCAAAGCTACAGCAGTTAAAACAGTGAGGAATAGGATAAATGATAGATAAACATGCAAATGAAATAGAACATAAGGTCTAGAAACATAGATACATAGTAGAATACACTAATTTGTGACAAAAGTACCATTTTAATGCCTAGAGGAAATGATCGTTTTTTCATAAATGGTCCTTATCAACTGGATACCTAAATGAAAGTAATAAACCTTGACTCTTCCCTCACATTAGACACAGAAATACATTTCAAGTGAAACTTGAACTTAAAATTGAAGGTAAAACAATGAGGCTCCTAGAAAACAGGGAAATAGGTTTATGACCTTAGGGTAGACAAAGACGTTTTTAAAAACAAAACACATGAAGCATTAACAATAAAAAATATACTGATACATTGAGCAACATTAGCATTAAAATATTTTGTTCATCAAAAGACCACCTTTAAGAGAGTAAAAGATGAGGCACAGAATGGGAAAAGATAGTTTGCTCTATATACACCCAACAAAAGTACTTCTTTGTATGTATCTACCTATCTATACACATACACAGAATTTCTTATCTATCAAAAGTTGGCAACATAGTAACAATGAGTAGAAGACTTGAATATCTCATAAAAGATGATATTAAAAGTAGTCAATTAACATAAAAGAAGTTCATCAAAATCATTAGACATCAGGGACATGCATTGCAATTTGATTCCACAGTGAGATAGTCCTATATATACCTCAGAATGACTAAAGTTGGAAAAATAAAAACATTGGCGAGTATGTGGAACAAATAGAACTTTTATATGTTATTAATGAAAGTAAAGTTGGTGTAACCACTTTAGAAAATTCAGTAATATTTACTGAAGTTTAACATATGCTGCTGCTAAGTCGCTTCAGTCGTGTCCGACTCTGTGCAACCCCAGAGATGGCCACCCACCAGGCTCCCCCATCCCTGGGATTCTCCAGGCAAGAGTACTGGAGTGGGTTGCCATTTCCTTCTCCAAGGCGTGAAAGTGAAGTCACTCAGTCGTGTCCGACTCCTAGCGACCCCATGGACTGCAGCCATCCAGGCTCCTCCGTCCATGGAATTTTCCAGGCAAGAGGACTGGAGTGGGTGCCATTGCCTTCTATGCATACCCTATAATCCCAAAACTCCACTCCCAGATACATGTAACACAGAGATAAATTATATTTGTACTAAAAATTGTACAAGATTGGTCATAGCAGCTTTACTTATAATAGCTCCCAATTGAAAACCACCTAAATATTCAGCAATAATAAACTGCATAGAGATATATTTGTATAATGGAGTATTACACATCAATAAATATCATCAGCAACATAGATGAATATTATATATATTGGAAAAAAAAAGCAAAAAATAAAATGTAAATATTGAATGATTTCATTCATCTGATAGTCCAAAACCCACAAAGCTAATCTATGATGATAAAAGTCAGAATAGTAGGTATCTTTCTGGGTGTTAGTGGCTGAGAGGGGCAAAAGAGTGGCATCTAGTAACATTCCATATCTTGATATGGGTACGTTTACATGGAGTATTCATTTGTAAAAACTAGTCTACCTGAACTCTTAAGAATTATGCACTTTGAGGTTTATATATTATACCTCAGTTAAAAAAAAGTTTATCCCCAAATAATTAAGGCCAAGAAATATAAAAAGAAATTACAAATAAAAGCAAGAGTTGTGGTATTAATAGCAAAAAGGTGATATCAGGTGGGACACAATATAATATGAACAATGGTGATTAACATAAAGGATGTATATATCTTTGAATATTTACACATGAATATAAAGAAAAAATAGAAGATATAAGAACAAATAGAAATACATTATTAATACAATATTTTAATTTGCCTGTTTCCCATCTTTGACAAATCAAGTAATCAAAATGTAAGTAAGGACATAAAAGACATAATAAGGTAATACTTTCAGCTGCCTAATGCTACACACTTACATTAAATAATTCTTGGGTCAAAGAAATATAAACAAATTGTTTACTATATATAAAATACTGTTAATGCAATCATAATATATCAAAAGGTATTATATATTTAATGCAGAGTTCAAAGAGAAATTTAGCCCTGTTATATCAATATGTAAGAAATAATAAATATAAATGAATTAAGCATCTACCACAAAAAGGTGACAGGGAAAAAATGAAGGAAAACAGAAGAGGGTACTAATAATGATAAAAGCAGAAATCAGTAAGGTAAAAAACCAAAAAATAGTAAAACCATTGTTTGGGTGTAAATAAACAGAAAATAGATCAACTAATTGGTAGCCTAATTAAAGGCTCTCAATCTTTGCACATGTTCATTGTACATTTCAGAGGAAGTACAAAGATGCAAATAAGTAACCATGGGTAAAGACTGACAGAGGAATTCTACTAAAACATTAAAAAAAGTAGATAATGTATAGTATTTAAATTGCTGGGCATAAAGAAAGAAGTCCTTAAAGGAAAAGATCAATGTCTGATTATTAAAAAAAAAAACTACTCTACAATAAAACACACCATAAGCAAAGTTAAAAGTTAAATTGAAGAAAACATTTGGGTCTCATGTCACAGAGAAAATTTTAACTTATTAGAAGACTAATTATTATGAAAAGAATAAACAACGCTATAGAAAATGAGCAAAGTATATGAATAGATAATTTACAAAATATTTAAAGAGCTCTTAAATATATGAAAAGGTATTCAACATCACTTACAATATGTGAGAGGTAAATTGAAACTTATATCCTTTTGAAAATTGACATATCCCTTTTACTAAACAGACTTGCAAAAATTAAAAAATTTGATAACAAGTATTTTCATGTTATTGCTGGAAGGAATGAAAAGTTACAAACCCCAAGGAGAACAACTGGAGATTAAACAAGTATTATGCTCTTTGACCCAGCAACTTCAGTTTTAGGAATTCATCCAATTGGTATACCTGCACAACATTTAGTTACTGCAGCAGTTTGACATAGCAACAGACTGGTACTAAACTAAGTATCCTTTAACTGGTAAGTGATTAAATAAATTATAGTATACACATGTAATTCAATATCATATAATGTAAATAAGAATAAGAAAATAATGAAATGGAAAGCAAGATACGCTGTAAAGTGAAACAAGCAAAGTACAGTGAAATACATACAATATACTGCTTTTGTATAAAACAGAAAGCAAAAGCCTACTTCTTTTTGTTTACAAACACAAACTGTCTAGAAGGATAAACAAGAAACTAACAATAATGTTTATTTTTTCAAGAGGATGGAAACAATGCATGGGGAAAGATGAAAGGGAAAGGTTTTTATTCCATTTTTGATGTTAAAACCTAATACATGTATTACTTTCAAATTCAGATTATGGATGAGAATTTAAAGTGAGGTTAAATTATCTAAATTTGATATAGGATGTTGAATTACATTTTAATTGAAGATTTCTGATGCAGGGATATACCAAAGTAATATTTTAAGAAGATTAATTTTGCACCATGATATGCAAAATGAATTCTAAGAGGGAGACATGGAAAACAGAGACACCTGTTAGATTTATCTTTGTGATATCATAGGTATAATAAATACCTAGATTAGGATGATGCCAATGGGAATACAAAAGAAAGGGTAAAGGCTTAAAATGAAAGCAGTACAATAAGGATTAAATGGATATGATTAAAACAGAAATTTACACAGGACACAAATAGATTCTACTCAATCTACATTCCTAAAGAATAAACAACTGAAATGTCACAATTCCAGCTGAATTTCTAAAGGTCAAAATTCACTGCCTTATAAAGAGATTACTGTTTATAAGTTTGCATGGTTTAAAATAATTTTTTAAATAAAAATTATAATATTTGGGTACCCTATGAAAACAGACCTACAGTTCAATGTCAAAGATATATCTAACTTTTTGGTGCTTAAGAATTTATATAATACTATGTGTATATTATAGTAAAATCAGGTAAATACAAATTTTTTTAAAAAGCAAATCATTCATAATGATTACTACCACCAATTTCTACCTGTTAAAATTTTTTTCACATACTTTAAAAACTTACTCCTTAATTTTGCAAATATTGCAAAAACTTACTCCTAATAACCTTTATACTCATGTTTTTAATATAATGGGCTTACACTTTGTTTTACTCCCAACATACATTATAATTTTTCTTTGCCAACAAATACATATGTTTCAAAACTATGATTCAGAGGGCTGGTGTCTTATGCTCCTCTGCCTATAGTGTGTATTTCCCACTAATTAAGCTCTAGCTGTAAGACAATTTCTACATAATATAACCAATTTTTACTTAGCATTACTAATATATGTCTGTAGAATAACCTTCCTTCAAAATGTCTTTAAAAGTATTGCACTCATACATTTGATCTTAATTTTTTGGGAAGCCATAAATATTTTAAGACATTTATATTTTATTTTGGAATCAAATTTTATACCTAATTACCAAAATTATGAATTTCCCAAGAATTATGAAGATAAGGCAGTGGATTAGTACAATGAGTTACCAGAAGCCTGAAAATTACCATTCATGTTTACCTGAAGTAGGAGACTTGCAGCGCTCAAGTTCCTGGGGAACTGGACTGTCATTCAACTCAGTTAAGCCTGAAAATGAAATGAAAAAAAATGAGAAATTTTCTAATGTTTCATAGATAATTATTAATTCCTATAAGTTTTAAAATAAGGCTTTGTTTTTCCCCTGTGAGAACTTTTCTATGCTCATGTTATGACAATTATTTTGAAAAATTTTAACAATGATACAGGAGAAGCAATAACTGACATATTTAGGGTAATTGAATATAATGGTGGAAAAATACAAAATCCCTTTTCTTATTTTTTATATCAAATAATATTTTAGTAAATGACCTAGTTTCATCTGAAAATAGACCAAGAATAACATGAATTAGAACTTCTTTTAAAAAAAGATCTAATCAATTCTCCCATTTCCAAGGGAAATGGTTACTGGCTTTTTAAAAGACCTTTAAGGAGATGTTACAAATTTTAAATATTATACTTATTTATAAAAGTTAGGTAAATACTAAGTGATGTGTTCAATGGTATCAAATTCCTTCTTATAATAAACACTCTATTTTCCTCATTTCTAATATTCCTTTATTCTAGCGTCACTTTCCTGAAAAACAGAAGGACATGCACAATGGATTAACAAACATTTTGTAATTCTCACTATCTGCCAGTCTACATTCCTATGGCATTTATAAAATATCCTTATCATTTTCCTATCCTAGTTGGAGAGTTTCACATTTTTTTCTTTGTAAATAGAGTTTCTACTTTAATGTAAACCCCCATACCCAGGGGTACTTAAAAGCTATTGACAATTACTGAAATGATCTTTATTCATATTCCTTTCCTACCATCCTCTTCTTTATGTAATTTATACCAATAAACTTGCTGTAGATTAAAAAAATCATAGCACTTTAGAAATGTCCACTGTGATACTTAAGCCCAGCCATTATGTTTATAAAAAAGAAATTCTAAGTTTGGAAAGTTTATCTACTTAAGGTTACAGAAATGAGTAGTGCCAAAGCTTCAACAGAGTTCTTTATATATTTTGCTCAAGAGTCTTTCATCAGAAGTAATTGTGAGTATTTTCTTCCATTTGTGACTTATTGTTCCATTTTCTTTAAGATAATAAAATGTCTTTTGATGAGCAAAAGATTAATTTACCTTAAGGACAATTTGTTTTTTCTTTTATTTTGAATTTTTTTGATTCCTGTATAAGTAATCATTGCCTATCCCATGGTAATGAAGATATTATTCTTTGTTTTCATTTTCAGGACTATAATTCATCTCAAGTTAATTCCGATTACAGTGTGAGATAGGGATTAAGGTCTATTTTTCCCCCTATTTGCTCAGTTGTCCATCATTATTTGTTAAAAAGATTTTCCTTTCCTAATTGATTTGTATTAGTGTCTTAGTCAAAAATAAATTGACCATGTATGCGTGGGTCAATTTCTTAATTCTCTCTTCTACAATCATTGGTCTATTTGTCTTTTTTTTTTTTCTTTTACTACCACGGTATCTAATTAATGTAGGTTTATAGTACATCTTGTAATCAGGAAGTGAAATCTTCCAACTCTGTTCTTTTCAAAATGTGTTTTAGTTATTCTAGATCCTTTGAATTTCTAACATACATTTTTAGAATTGGTTTGTCAATTTCTATAAAAAGATATGTGTTGTTGTTGTGCTTAGTCACTCAGTCAAGTCCAACTCTTGCGACCTCATAGACTGTAGCTGCCAGGCTCCTCTGAGCATGGGATTCTCCAGGCAAGAATACTGGAGTGGGTTGCCATTTTCTTCTCCGGGGGATCTTCCCAATCCAGGAATCGAACCTGGGTCTCTTGCATTGCAGGCAGACTCTTTACCAACTGAGATATGCTAGATTATTAGTGAATTCTGATAAATTTATAGATAAATTTGGTAGACTAAGGATCTTAAAAATACTGAGTTTTCCAGCCCATAAACATGGTACCTCCATTTAAATAATGTTTAAACATTTCCTTTCTGTAGATTAGAGTACAGAGGTCTTACACATGGCATTTTTCAAGTCTTCTGTTTAGTTTTTGACCTTCTGCCTAGTTCTTGTGTTGTATTTAAAAGTAGAGTATTAAAATATCCAGTAATTGTTGAATTGTCTGTTTCTCCCTTTGAGTCTGTCAGATATTGCTTCAGATACTTTGTAACTCTGTTGTTAGGTATGTGAAGTGAAGTGAAAGTCACTCAGTCGTGTCTGACTCTTTGTGACCCCATGGACTGTATAGTCCATGGAATTCTCCAGGCCAGAATACAGGAGTGGGTAGCCTTTCCCTTCTTCAGGGTATCTTTCCAACCCAGGGACTGAACCAGGTCTCCTGCATTGCAGGCAGATTCTTTACCAGCTGAGCCACAAAGGAAGGCCATGAATACTGGAGTGGTTAGCCCATCCCTTCTCCAGGGGATCTTCTCAACCCAGGAATAGAACTGGCGTCTGCTGCATTGCAGGCAGATTCTTTACCAGCTGAGCCACAAAGGAAGGCCATGAATACTGGAGTGGGTAGCCCATCCCTTCTCCAGGGGATCTTCTCAACCCAGGAATAGAACTGGCGTCTGCTGCATTGCAGGCAGATTCTTTACCAACTGAGCTATTAGGGAAGCTAGTTGTTAGGTTTGTTACATCTTCTTGATATATTGACCATTTTATCACTTTAAATGTCCCTCTTTAATAAAAATTTTTTATTCAAAATCTTTTTGTCTGATATTAGTAGAGCTATTCCAGTTTGTTTCTTTTTAATGTTTGCATGATATTTTTCTACCCTTTTACTTTTCCCTTTTGTATCTTTTGGTGTCACCTTCAGACAGCATGGAATTAGATCTTGATTTATTTAAAAATTCAGCCCAACAATCTGTCTTTTGATTGTTTTTTTTTATTATCTATCCACATTAAATGTTATTACTGATACAAGGTTACATGTTTCATTTTAGGTTTCCTGCATAACTCATGTATTTCTATTCTTCTAATTCTTCCTTATTGCTTTGCTTGTACTTAAGTACATACTTAAATATTTAAGTGATATTTAAGTAGTAAAGTGATAAATTTTACCGTATATTTTTGGAGCTCTTAGTGGTTATTCTGAGATTTAACATATACATCTTATAAGAATCTACTTTTGATGTGTATTAAATTCCAGTATATATAGAAATGTTATTCTTGTAGCACCATTTCTTCTTTCTCTTTTATATGCTATTACTGGTATACATATTATATCCATATGTATTACAAACCCCAACAACATATTGCTATGCTTTCTATAATTTTATTTTTTATAAAAGTCAAGAGAAGAGAACAAACATATATTTATAAGTTTATATATTAACCTTCTGATTTACCATTCTGGCTTTCTTCATTTGTTCTGGGAGAGCCATCATCTACTTACTCATATATCAATACAACTTTGCTCCCACCACCCTCTTTGTGTTATTGGAAAACATATTACATTTCTATATATTATTGGCCTACCAATACAATTTTATACATATTGTTTCAGAAATTGCTTTTTAAATCAGTTAAGAGAAGAAATACACATTTACTCTATTAGTTTATAACTACCATAACAGTATTGTTTCTTTGTCTAGATTCAAATTACCATTTGGGTCACTTTCTTTCAGCCTGAAGATCTCCCTCAGTAATTCTTTAAGGATGGCTTTGCTAGAAGAAAATTCTGTTTTTGTTTATCTGGGAATACCTTTTTTTTTGATAATAAAATAAGCAATAATCTTGTAAAGCAGGCAAAATACAAATAATATAGCTAATAGCATTAGTGGAATTATAAGTAAATATTTCAGCCATAAGCCTTTCTGGGAATATCTTTATTTAACCTACATTTTTGAATGTGGTTTTGCTGGTGATAAGAATCTTGTTTGATATATTTTTTTTTTCCTTTTAGCACTTTGAAAATGTCACCCTAAAGTCTTCTGGCTTCCCCTGTGTCTGTCCTATTTTTGGGGTAATACGTGATAAGTCATTTTTCTGTTATTTTTAACATTTTCTAGTTTTCCAGCATTTTTACTATGATGTGTATCAGTGTGGTATCTTTGCTTTTATCCTACCTGGACTTCTTCAAATTCTGGAAGTTTTCAGGTTCTTTTCCTCTCTTCCTTTATTCTACTACTTTATTATGGACATACTGGTGCATGTAAGTGTCCCATACTTCTCTAAAGTTTGTTAATTTTCTGCATTTTTCTCTTTTCTTAAGAATGCATAATTTCTATCAACCTACTTTTCAATTTGCTGATTCTTATTTCTGCTAGTTCAATCTACTATTGAGTTCCTCTACTGAATTTTTCTTTTCATTTATTATACTTTGCAACACTAGAATTTCCATTTGGTTCTTTTCCCAGAACCCTATCACCTATTTCACCCCCTCTTGCTTGCTCCTCTGACAACCACCAATATGTTATCTGTATATATGAGCTTATTTTTTTGCAGTTTTTGTTTGTTTTTAGATTCCACATATATGTAACATACAGTATTTGTCTTTCTGTTTGACATAATTCACTTAGCATATTGGCCTCAAGAGCCACTCATGTTTTCACAAAGCCAAGATTTCCTTTTTTTATGGCTGAATTAATATTCCATTGCATATTTTCTTTATCCACTCATCATTGATGATCACTTAAGTTGTTTCTGTATCTTGGCTACTGTAAATAATGCTTCAATAAACAAGAGGGTGCATGGATCTTTTTCAGTGTTTTCATTTTCTTTGGATACATACTCAGAAGTGGAATTGCTAGATCATATAGTAGTTCCATTTCTAATTTTTTGATAAACTTCCATACTATTTATCACAGTGCTTGAACCAATTTCTTTCCCACCAACAGTGCAAAAGTTCCCTTTTATCCATTTCCTTGTCAACATTTGTTATTTCCTGTATTTTTTATAATAGCCACTCTAAGAGGTCCGAGGTAATTTCTCATTGTAGTTTTAATTTTCATTTCCCTGATGATGCACATTTTCTTTTTTAAAATTTACTGAAGTACAGTTGATTTTAAATTTTGTGTTAGTTTCACAGCAAAGTGATTAGTTACATAGCAAAATGATTTGTTTGTACATCCACATATTAATTCTTTTTTCAGATTCTTTTCTCATACAGGTTATCACAGAATATTTAGTAGAGTTGCCTGTGCTATATAGTAGATCCTTCTTGGTTATTTTTTTGTATATTGTAGTATGTGTATGCTAATTTCAAGGTCCTGATTTAGCTCACCCACTCCCATGCATACTCATTTCCCCTTTGGTAACCATAAATTTGTTTTTAATATCTATAAGTCTGTTTCTGCTTTGTAAATAAGTTCATTTATATAACATTTATTATTGATTCCACGTATGAGTAATATACGCTATTTATCTTTGTCTGACTTACTTCACTTAGTATGATAATCTCTAGGTCCATCCATGTTGCTGCAATGGCATTATTTCGTTCTTCTTTATGGTTGAATTAAGGGCTTCCCTTATGGCTCAGCTGGTAAAGAATCCACCTGCAATGCGGGAGACCTGAGTTCAATCCCTGGGTTGGGAAGATCTCCTGGAGAAGGGAAAGGCTACCCAGTATTCTGGCCTGGAGAATTCCATGTATAGTCCATGGGGTTGCAAAAAGTCAGACACCACTGAGCGACTTTCACTTCACTATGACTGAGTAACATTCCACTGTATATATATACAATGGAATCTTCTTTATCTGTTTATCTGTCGATGGACATTTATGTCTTGGCTTTCATGTCTTGGCTATTGTAAACAGTGCTGCTGTGAACACTGGGGTGCGTGTATCTTTATCTTTTCTAATAATGGTTTTCCAGGATATACGCCCACAAGTGGGATTGCTAGATCATATAATAGTTCTATTTTTAGTCTTTGAAGGAACTTTCATACTGTTCTTTGTAGTAGCTGTGTCAGTATGCATTCCCATCAACAGTGTAGGAGGATTCTTTTCCTCCACACCCTCTTCAGCATTTATTGTTTGTATATATTTGATGATGGCCATTCTGACTAGTGTTAAGGTAATACCTCATTGTGGTTTTGATTTGCATTTCTCTGATAATTAGTGATGTCGAGCATCGTTTCATGTGCTTTTTAGCCATCTGTGTGTCTTCTCTGGAGAAAGGTCTATTTAGATCTTTTGCCTATTTTTATATTTTTTTAAAAATTATTCATTTACTTGCTTTTTGCCTGTACTGGGTCTTTGTTGCTGCATGAGGTCCTTCTCTAAGTGTGGCGAGTGGGGTCTACTCTTCATTACAGTATGCAGGCTTCTGATCAGGGTGGCTTCTCTTGCTGAGGAGCATGGACTCTCGGGCACACAGCCTTCAGCAGTTGTGGCACGTGGGCTCAGAAGTTGTGGCCCATAGACTTAGTTGCCTCATGGTATGTGGGACATTCCCTGACCAGGGATTGAACCCATGTCTTCTGCATTGGCAGGTGGATTCTTAACCACTGGACCACCAGAGAAGCCCCCTGCCCATTTTTTGATTGTTTTGTTTTTAATATTGCGATTCATGAGCTGTTTGTATACTTTGAAGATAAATCCCTTGTTGGTTGCTTTGTTTGCAGATATATTCTCCCATCCTGAGGATTGTCTTTTTGTTTCACTTATGGTTTGCTGTGCAAAAGCTTTTAAGATTAATTAGGTCCCATTTGTTTATTTTTGTTTTTATTTTCATTATTCTAAGAGGTGAATTGAAAAAGATCTTGCTGTGATTTATGTCAAGGAGTGTTTGTCCTATGTCTTCCTGTAAGAGTTTTATAGTATCGGCCTTACATTTAGGTCTTTAATCCATTTTGAGTTTTTGTGTATGGTATTAGTAGTTGTTTAGTCACTAAATCATGTCCAACTCTTCTGCAACCCCATTGTAGCCTGCCAGGCTCCTCCGTCCATGGGATTTTCCAGGCAAGAATACTGAAGTGGGTTGCCATTTCCTCCTCCAGGGGATCTTCCTGACCCATGTCTCCTTCACTGGCAGGTGAATTCTTTACCACTGAACCCACCAGCAAAGCCCATATGGTGTTAGGGAGTGTTCATTTACATGTAGCTGTCCAGTTTTCCCAGCAGCACTTACTGAAGAAACAACCTTTTCTCCATTGTATATTCTTGCTTCCTTTGTCATAGATTAGTGACCAGGGGTATATGGTTTATCTCTTGTCATTCTATCCTGTTCCATTAATCTATATTTCTGGTTTTGTGCCAGTACCATACTGCCTTGATTACTGAAGATTTGTAGTATGGTCTGAAGTCGGGGCACCTGATTCTTCCAACTCCATTTTTCTTACCTAAAATTCCTTTGGCTATCCATGGTCTTTTGTATTTCCACACAAATTGTAAACCTTTTCTGTTCTAGTTCTTCAAAAAAAGTCATTAGTTATTTGATAGGGATTGCACTGAATCTGTAGTATAGTCATTTTGACAGTATTTATTCTTCCAATCAAAGAACATTTGTGTTGTCTTTACTTTCATTAGCATCTTACAGTTTTCAGAGTACAAGTATTTTGCTTCCTTAGGTAAATTTATTCCTAGTTATTTTATTCTTTTTTGATGTGATGGTAAATGGGATTGTTTCCTTAACTTTTCTCTCTGATGTCTCATTGTTACTGTATACAAGTGATTTCTGTGTATTGATTTTGTATCTTGCAACCAAATTTATTTACCACATTCATTTATGAGATCTAGTAGTTTTCTGGTAGCATCTTTAGGATTTTTCTATGTATAGTATCAAGTCATCTGCAAACAGTGACAGTTTTACTTCTTTTTTCCAATTTGGATTCATTTTATTTTTTTCTCTGATTGCTGTTGCTAGGACTTCTAAAACTATGCTGAATAAAAATGACAATGGACATCCTTGCCTCATTCCTGATCTTAGAGGGAATGCTTTCAGCTTTTCGCCACTGAGTATGATGTTATTTGCAGGTCAGTGATGGCCTTTATTGTGTTGAAGTATGTTCCCTCTATCCCCATTTTCTGGAGAGTTTTTTTTATCTTAAACAGGTATTGAATTTTATCAAAAGCTTTTTCTGCATCTATTGAGATGATCATATGGTTTTTATTCTTCAATTTGTTAATATGGTATATCACACTGATTTATTTGTGGATACTGAAACAGCCTTGCATCCATGTGATAAACTACACTGGATCATGGTGTATGATTCTTTTAACATTGTTGGATTCAGTTTGCTAGTATTTTGTGGAGGATTTTTCCATCTGTGTTCATCAGTGTTATTGGCGTCTAATATTCTTTTTTGGTGGTATCTTGGTCTGGTTTTGGTATCAGGGTGATAGTGGCCTCATAAAAAGAGGTTGGGAGTGTTCCTTCCTCTGTAATTTTTTTGGGGGAGAATTTCAAAAGAATAGGCATTTCCTCTTTCTAAACATCTGATAGAGTTCATTTGATGTAATCCCATTGTTTATTTTTTATTACATTTTTTTTGGTTTTGGGGTCAAATCCAAAAAAAAAAAAAATCACTGCCAATACCCATGTCACAGAGTTTACCACTTATGTAGGAGTTTTATGGTTTCAGATCTTACATTTAAGTCTTTTATCCATTTTGAGTTAATTATTATGTATGGTCTAAGATCCATTTGCTATGTTATGTAACTTCTATGTCTTGTTGCTATTCTCTATTTGATGGGGCATTATCACCATAGTTTCCCTTACTTCTTTAGTTCTTTAAACATATTTTTAAAAGTTGCTGTGAGGTCTTTGTTAAATTCAACATCTGGGCCCTCTCAGAGGCAATGTCTGTTGCCTTGCTTTTTCCTGTGAATAGGTAACACTTTCCTATTTCTTTGCAAGTCTCATATTTTTGTTAGCTGGACATTTTAGGCAATATAGCAATTCTGGATGCTGATTACTGATTTCACTCCCCCATTTATGGTTTTTATTCTTATTGGCTTATTTGTTTAGTAATCTGGCTAGACTATTTAAGTGAAATTTACTTTCCTTACCTTGCAAAGGATTTGATGTTGTCCTCAGAAGGTGCAGCCTTCAGTATACATATGAGACAGCAACGTTTGTTTTAGCAGGGCTCTCTTTGATGCTTTCCCTGGTCTCTCTGGAAGGCTGTCTGCCTTTGTTGATATCACTTCTAGCTATTAGGTATCACAATTAGAGCCAAGTGATTACTCTGCTATTTTAGAGAACACCCGGGCCCATATATTATTCCAACATTAAATTTGGACAGGGGTCATATTTGAAGCCATTCTTTGAGGTTTATTCAAACCTCAGGAGAAGTCGTCTTAGCTATCTCTTTTCTAGGTTCCTTCCGGTGAAGCAGCTGACTGTGTTCTAGCTGGTTATTCTTAATTAAGAGGAACTACCTACCTCTTATTTTATTTCTATCAAATACTTCATCAATTTTGAGGGCATTTTTACGCTTGAATTTCTCAAACTGTTTTAAATTAAGCTAGTTCCTTTGGAGAGAGCATCAGAATTCACAGTTCTTAGAGACTATCTCATTCTCTGAGCAAAACCTCTAAGTCACTAGGCTGGGGTAGAGATGGTAACCTCTGATTTTCTGTTTGACATTTTTTTGGCATGAAACTTCTACCTTATGAGCATGTTGGTGTGAACAGTCAGAACCTCAGCATTTTTGACTTTCCATACCTGGAGTAGAACTTCTGTCCTATTAGTTTGAGACTGGCAGGGGGAGGGAGCCTCTGACCTCTTGACCACACTCGGCAGGAATTTGGACTTTTCAACTTGGAGTTAAAGCAGGAAATGCTGGCAGCTTGAAGGCAGGAGAAGTCTAGAGCAAGTTGTGCCTCAGGTCTACAAACTCTCACTTTTTAAACCAAGTTTCAATATATTTTCTTGAATCAATGCTTTTTCATTTTCTGTGTCTTCTTAGGACAATTACCAGAGACTAATGATTGGTTTTTTAAAAACAGGTTTTACCAGTTATGCTTTCTCTCTGTAGAATGTATCCCTGGTGCTTCTCAGGTTGATATCTGAAAAATCTATCCTGTATAGGGTAGTTTTAAGAATATTTCTCAAAGAAAAGTATTTCTCAATTGTTTACTGTTATTAGATAGGGATATAGTCGATTTTTGTATACTGACTTGTATTCTTTGATGTTGCAAAATTCATAATTGTTTTTGTAGCTTTTTTGTTTATTCTTTTGGGCTTCCTACATATACCACAATACTACTGGCAAAAAAAGAGTTTTAGTGTTTTCCTTCTGATCTTTATACAAATTACTTTTTATCTTGCTTTTTGCCCCTACTTAGATCAAGCACAATGTTGAACAAAGATAATGAGAGTGGACATCACTCCCTTGTTACTAGTTCTAGTAGAAAAACATTCAATATTTTAATATTATTTCATAATTATTATGTTAGTAAGTTTTTCAGAGATGGGTTTTATTCAATTTAAGATATATTTTTCTATTCCTAATTTTCTGAGGATTTTTATCATAAATAAGTGTTAAATTATGAGTTTTTTGCATGTATTGAGGTAATTACATATTTTCTCCTTTGTTATGTTAATCGGCTGTTTTGCATTGATTTTCAAATATTAAACATATTCTTGGTATAAATGTACCTCCGTTATATTTCATCCTTGTTACAGATATGTCTTCCATTTGCTAATATATTATTTATCACTTTTGCATCTATGTTCATAAGTGAGACTGGTCTGTACTTTCCCTTAAGTTTGTCAGATTTTCAACATTGTGCTGGCCTCATAACCTGTTGGGAAGAATTCTCTTTTTTTCTAGCCCTCATATTGTTTGCATAAAGTATGGGTTATTTCTTTCTTAAATGTTTGATTGAATTAGTCAGTGAGGCCTACAGTTTTCTTTGCTGTGATTATTTAACTTTGAATAGAAAAAAATGTAAAAAAACATGAGTCTATATTTTCCAATGTGTTTGTCACTTTTTCTGGTCATTTTTTATAATTTTTTTCCTTTCAAGAATTCCCTTAATTTCATCTACATTTGGTTATTTATGCTTTTTCTTCTTTCTTGATCAGTCTTACTAGGGTTTTATAGATCATAGTAATTTTTTTTTGAAGAATTATCTTGTGGGATTGTTGATCTACTCTATCTTTTGCCCTCTATTTGACTGATTTAATTTCTTTCCTTTGTTTATTTTGGGTCACACTATAAGGCAATGGCACCCCACTCCAGTACTCTTGCCTGGAAAATCCCATGGACGGAGGAGTCTGGTAGGCTACAGTCCATGGGGTCGCTAAGAGTCGGACACGACTGAGCAACTTCACTTTCACTTTTCACTTTCATGCACTGGAGAAGGAAATGGCAACCCACTCCAGTATTCTTGCCTGGAGAATCCCAGGGATGGCGGAGCCTGGTGGGCTGCCGTCTATGGGGTCGCATGGAGTCGGACATGACTGAAGCAACTTAGCAGCAGCAGCAACTATGCTTTTTTCAGTGTTTTAACTAAGAAGATTTTTTAGATTATTGATTTGAGATCCTTCTTTTTTCTAATTTAAGCTTCTAGTGTTCTAAATTTTCCATTAGGTACTACTTTAGTAACATCTCAGTATCACAAATTTTGGTATTTTGTGTTTATACTTTCACTAAGTTAAAAAATAATTTTAAAAATCCCCTTATGATTTCTTCAAGACATGAGCTATTCTTAATTTTCAAATATTTGGAGATTTTAAGACATATTTCTGCTACTGATTGCTAATTTAATTTCTTTTATGATTAGAGAACATACCATGCTTGATGTTAATTCGTTATTGTTTCATGACAGTCCATATTTGTGAATGTTCCATGTTGCAAGAAAAAAAGTATATTTTCCTTAATATGATGCAAGTGTCTATTTATGTCAGGTCAATTCGGTTAAGAGAGTTGCTTAAGTTTTTTACAGGCTTACAAATTTTTATCCTTCGTCAGACAGCTCAAGTGAAGTGCTAATCATTCAGATTCTAGAAAGTATTGAGCTGAGCTGTGGCTGGCCTGCAGCTTTAATTAGATTCAGTTTCCCTTCAAAATCTTTGCTCTTCAATCCAACCTTCAAACTTCCCTATTCACTTTTTTAACAGGCTAATTCCTAATATTCCCAGTATTTGTGCAGAAAGAGGGTTGAGATGCAGTTTCAGATAGTTTAATTCAGCTTGGGTCAGATTCTATAATAACCCCTGGATGCAAGCACTTTGAGACTGCATGAATTTTCTTTTACCCACTAGATGCCAGTAGAGCACCCCTCCCCCAGGTTGTAACAATCAAAAATGTTTCCAGACATTGCCAAATGTCCCCTGGGGGACAAAATCATACTGAGTTGAGAACCACTGCTCTAAATTATATTAGCTGTTTTATTTATTTGACTTAACACAAGATGACTGTTAAAATCTAGAAAACTCACATCTATTACTAAGTAATATCTCTCTTATTTTTTATTCTTTGTTCATTTTTTAGAATTCAAAGATGGAACCTTATATTTTACCCACTAATTACAGATCAGTGTGCTTTTCAATACAAAGTTTGGAGTAAGAAAACACTCTGTAAAACTGATTTCAAAAAGAAAGGATACCTATTAAAATATAGAACTGAAAAACAGAGATGCAAAAATCACTTAATTTCTCAACCAAATCATACATTTGTAATTTGTCCCTCTGATTGTGTAGCTTTTTCCTTTTATGTACCTCTCTATTACAATAGAGAAAACTTCCTATTGGATACTAATTTTTGTACATATGCTCTGATATCCTCCCCTCTCCCTTTCTGAGGGATTTTGCTTCTTCTTATTCCCTCTGTCCCTTATCATCAATCTCTCTTTCTCTGTGGATCATTCAGTAGTCACATCAACTTAAAAATATGCTCTTTATCTAAAATGAAAAATATCCTCCTCTTAACTTTCTTCCTATGCAAGTACTGGCCTGTTTTTGGCACCCCTTCATAACCAAACATCTCGAAAGAGTTATTTACTTGTGCTGTTTCCTCATTGCCACTCCTTAGTCTAAAATAATTGTGGCTTCTATCCCAATACTTTTCCAAAACTACTTTGTAAAGGGTCACTAATAACCTTACCAGCACAACACCCACTAATCACTTTTCTGAACTTAACCCTACTATAGCATTTGATGTGGCTGACCACTTCTTGAGACATCCCCCTTTATTATGGCTTCTTCAATATTCTCCTCATTTCTTCTCTTCTCTCTGGCAAGTCTTCTCTGCCAGCTACTCTTCTTCCTTTGGAAATTAAATGCTGTAATTCCTATTGTCTCTGTTCACAAACCCTCACTTCCCTTCTTCTACTCCCTCCATAACTACCATTACATACTAAACTTGTATATGTATGTAAATTTGATTTGTTTACCTGTCCACTTGTCATCTTCACTTCATAACAGATACATCAAAGTTTAGCAAGTCTAAAACTGAACTTTTTAATCCCTACTACCATGCCATGCACTAACCCTAGCTTCTTCATCTTTGTAAATAATATCATGATACAGTCATTGGCTCAAGCCCAGATTTGGGAAATACTCTTTTATTGTACTTTCTGATATCCCAAATTAAATTACAGTTAGTAGCTCTGTAAGGTTAGTAGCTCTGTAAGTGTTAATGATTCTTGCACCTGTTTTCCTCCAACAACACTGCTATCACCCTAGTCAAAGTTACCTTCATTTCTTGCCTGGAGTATAATATTGGCCTTCCAACTGGTATATTTGCTTTCATTCTTTTTTCGCCTCACAGGTTTTTTTTCATTCAGCAGTGTGGGTAGTATTTTTAAGATATAAATCAAAGCCTATCATTTCCTTGCTCAAAATAAAACTGAATTTCTTATAACTGCTTCAGAAATTTGTATGATCTTGTCCCTGTTCATCTAGACATCAAAATCTTAACCCACTTTTCCTGTCAATCACTACATCCCCAGACTCCTTGACCTTCTTTGTATTTCTAGAAGATAAAGTCCTTAACCACTTTAGAACCTTCTTACAACCTCTTCATTCTGCCTGGAGTATACTGCTCTCTGCCTTTCATGTGACCAGCTCTTTTTTTTTTTTAAATAACTCTTTAAGTTTAATCGGCCTATTTATAAAGTATTTAATTTGATAAATCTTGACAATCAAGATAATAAATGTATCCATCGTGTCCAAGAATTCTTTGTGTCCTTTTATAACCCTCCCTTCCAGCCCCTTCTCTATCTGCAGGCAACTGTGGATCTGCTTTCTGTCACTCTGCATTAGTTTTCATTTCCTAGGATTTTTTTATATAAATGGAATCATACAATACGTGCCCTTTTTTATCTGGTTTCTCTTATTCAATGTAATTATTTTGAGGTTCATCCATGGTATAGCACATATCAATAGTGCATGACTTTTTACTGCTGCATAGTAAACTATCTAACATATATATGAGGTTTGCTTTATTCATTGAACTTTCGATGGAGACTTTAGATATTTCAGTTTTTGACTACTAAAGATGTTTGAATCTTCTGGTTGCTATGAATGTCTTTGTATGGATACATTCTTTCATTTATCAAGGGTAAATATGATAAGTACATGTATATAAACTGGCTAGGTCATATTAAGCATACGTTTAAATCTTTTAAGAACCTGCCAAATGGTTTTATACCATTGTACATTCACACCAGTAGTTTTCTATTTCCTTGGCATTCTTGCCAGTGCTTGGTATGATCATTCTTTTTAATTTTAGCCACTATAATGTATTATTATATCTTATTGTAGTTTTGATTTTCTTAACAATGAATGTTCAGAACCTTTTATATGCTTATTTTTTAATCACTATTTTCATTTGTGAATTATTTATTCAAATTTTGACTCACATTTTTATTGGATTGCTTGCTTTCTTATTATTGAATTTTGAGAAAATAAAAAAATAAATTCTAGATACAAGTCCTTAATCAGATATACACTTTGCAAATATTTTCTCCTAGTCTATGATTTAACTTTTCATTCTTAAAAGTGTCTTTTAAAAGGCAAAAATTTTTACTTTTGAAGAAATCTGATTTATCTGTATGTTTGTTCCTTTATGGAGCATGTCATTGGTATATTATCTAAAATATTTTTGCCTAAAATCACAAAATTTTCTTTTTCCCTAGATTTATGATTTTAAGTTTTATATTAAAGCTTATTAACCACTGTAAATTAATCATTAAAATTCAGTACAAAGTATGGATCAAACTAAATTTTTTTTATGAAAGGATATTCAGTTGTTTAAATACAGTTAAATAGAAAAGACTATTCTTTCTCTACGTAACTGCCTTTGCACCTTTGTAAAAAGATCAGCTTTCTGTATATGTGTAGGTGTATCTCTGGAGTCTCTGTTGAGTTCCACTGACATATTTGTCTTTGGATCAATACCAACCTGACTCAATAACACTAATTTTATTTATTTTTAAATTTATTTTTTATTGGAGGATAATTTTTTTTTAATTGGAGGATAATTGCCTTACATTGTTGTGTTGGTTTCTGCCATACAACAACATGAATCAGCCATATGTATACATATATCCCCTCTCTCTTGAACCTCCCTCCCACCCTACCCCCTATCCCATCGCTTTAGGTGATCAAAAGCATTGGGCTGAGCTCCCTGTGTTATATAGCAACTTCCCACAAGCTATTTATTTTACACATGGTAGTGTATACATATATATCACGTAGCATGTATCAATGCTACTTTCGCAATCCATCCCACTCTCTCCTTCCCCTACTGTAACACTAATTTTTTAAAAAGTCTTGATTAGGTGGTGTTGGTTCTCCAAGATTATTCTTTTTAAAAGCTGCTTTGGCTACTCTAAATCCTTTGCATTTCTATATGGGCTTTAGAATCAGTTTGTCAATTTCTATTAAAAAGTCTGCAGGATATTTATTAGGACTGTACTGAACTACAGATCAATTGGGAGAGAACCGATATCTTAATAATATTGATACATGTAATTCTTCATTTTTTTAGGTCTTTAACTTCTTTCAGAAATGTTTTCTGGTTTTCAATGCATGAGTCTTTCACATCTGTTGTTTAATTTATGACTCAGTATTACAGGTTGACAGAAATAAAATTGATTTTTTGTATATCGACCTTATATCCTGTACTTTGTTAAATTCACTTATTAGTTCTAGTAGCTTTTTTGTAGACTTTATTAGATTTTCTTCATAGATGATTGTGTTGGCTATGAAAAAAGATGATTTAACTTCTTTTCAATTCTGGATAACTTTTATTTTTCTTGCCTGGATAACTTTTATTTTTCTTGGCTAGAATCCCAAGTACAATGTTAATTAGAAGTGGATATGAATTACATTGATATTTTTCTAGTCTTCCTGGTAGTGAAAAATAGATACTATTTACATTGTTTGAGTGTTGGGTGCCCTTTCCTTTAGTCCTTTCAGACAGTTCTTTACACGTCCTTGGATAGCTACAGCATATGCATGTATAGACTGGTACTTTGTTCAAGCAGGGAACTGGAGATCTCTGGGATCCTCTCTTTATGCGCTGAAGCTGCTTTGGTTTCCCTGGTTTCTCATCCCCATCTTCTCAACATAGGGAGCTGGTTTCCTCTTGGGTTTCCCCCTCCTCCCTTGGCTGCAATCTAAAAACTCTCCTGGGACAGTAAACAGGTACAGTTACAGAGTTCACTTCTTTTGTTTTTCATCTGCCAGAAATGACTGGTTTTCATTGCCTGATGTTCCATGTCTTGAAAACCAGAATTTCATTCATTATGGCTGTTAATGTTTGTGTGTTTGGGGAAGGATGTTAAACCTTGTCCCTGTTATTCTATCTTGTTCAGAACTGTAAGTTCAAAGCTTTGTCTTATTCCTTCTTGTAAGGATTCACTTAAATGTTTCCTCCTCAGATAGGCCTTCACTGACAACACATTCAAAAATCAGTCCAACTTTTCCATGTATCATTTTTTTTCTTTCATAGCATTGTTATCTTTTTTCAACTTTAATTGCATATCTAGAAATTTCTTTGTATGTTTTCTCTTATAAATTGAGGGAAGAGACCATAATTATTTCATTCATTAAATATCTAGTACCTAAAAAAATATTTGACACAGAAGATGCTTAATAAATATTCTTTAAATGAATGGACTTTTCCCATTTATTTGTTCCTTGAGGCATTCCTCTTATTCTTTGCTTTACACTTCCTCCTTTCTTGACTTTCTCCAATCATTTTTTGAAAATATTTGACTCTCTTTTCTAATTCTCTTCTATTATCTCTCCCCCTTTTCTCCAATTTTTCTTTATGCTTATGATTTGTGTATCCAGGATCTGTTATGACTCCCCATACTCTGAAAAAACTATGCAGTGAAAGAAAGAAAATATCTATACATAAGATTGAAACTTTCCAATGGATTCCTTCATTGCATAACTAGAAATTGATGCATAAGCATATTTTCTGACAATGTTCTACCCTAGGCATACTTTTTAAACCTCCTTTCATTCAAATGGTATATTAGCAATTTTCAACTAGCAAAATTTGTCATTATTACAAGTAAAAAGAGCACTAGGCGATGAGGCAGCTGACTGGATGTTAGCCCTAAATCTTCCATAAATTGGTTGTATTCTGCAAAAGTTATGTAACCTGTGGTGTGGGTTTCATCTTCTATGATGATAATTATAGAAAAATAATGTCTAATATTTATAGAAGTGCTAGTACAAACACTAATCTTGAAAAGTTCCAAAAGTCTCTAAAGGGTAAGTAGGGATTATGATTTTACTTTATGAGAAAAAAGAAAGAGCAGTTAAATGATTTGCTTAAGATTATAAATATAATGTCTAGTCAATAAGAAGAAAAGGAAGAACTTGATATAAACCTTCTGACCCTATGTCTCCTGCTTTTTCCAAAGCATTTCATTTCATCCACAAATCCTAGTTTCATGGAAGACATGCAGCATCTCTTTATGGTCTCCTAAGGATTTGATTTTTCTTATGTCTTGACACTTCAATTCTTTGTTTAGAAGAAACTATAATTTCTTTTCTAAGTTCCAGTGAATCCAGTAACTACAGAAGCCATGTCTACTCTCATTTATCAAATTTGAAAAGTCTCCCATTGTTCATGTGAGTGAAAAGCATCACCTGTCAGGCTCTATCCCACTACCATCATCACTGACTTACTGAGCTCATAGTTGTGCTGGGTGTAAGAGGATAATAAGAAATTTACATATGGTCTTCAGGTTCTCTTTGTGCACTTATAAAGGTAGAGCATATGCATAAAATACAAATCTAAGTACCAGTTAAGTGGTTCAGACTCTATTGTGTCCAAGTCTGTACACTGTGGGCATTGTAGACATTTTAAATTAAGGAACTGGTGCAAAGCACTCTGATGGTAGCAGGAAAGGTTTACTATAGGGAGTGAAATCTAAGGAAAGTTTCCAGAGAGTTTCACTTATAAGTGTAGTAAAAGCCCCACATTGACTTAAAAGGAGTGTTTTTATAGGTGTAGTAGAAAATTCATTTGAAGATGTAGATAGGAATTATATTTTAGAGTACCCTGAAGGAAGGTTTAAAATCTTTTTTTTTTTATTCTGAAGACAAGATAAGATTATTGAAATAATCAAGGTAAATGACATTTAAGCTTTATATCATGGTTGATATTGTAGACTTCATATAGTTTAACTAAGTGCTTCTTATCCTCAGTATCCACTTTCTTTTACTATAAAAGCATTACATGTTTATTATAGAAATACCATAAAATACATTTAAAAGAAATTTATAAAATTTACAATCTCATGTTCCAGAAACTTCTTCCATCTGTATAGATGGATACATTCACATATACACACACACAATAGGGGGATTCCACCATGGGAAGGCTAGACTAGGATTCAGAAGTTTGAGTATGTATGTGAAACCACCTAGATATTATTTTCAGGAAAAGTTTTGGCTGGACCCTTTTAGGTGGCAGGGGATGGGTAATGAATAGCATAGTGGAGAGGTCAGCAAATTCTTCATGTGAAAAGCAAGACAGTAAATATTTAGGTCTCATGGGCCATATGGTTTCTGTTGCAATTACTCAACTCTGCCATTGTAACTTGGAAGCAGCCATAGACAATAGGTAAATGAATGAGTTTGGCTGTATTCCAGTAAAAACCTAGGGAATAGTTATGAGCAAAAATAAGTCATCTCTGGGCCCCAGAAATTTTTAAGGATTTCAATAGTACTGACATCATTTGGTTAATGGAACCCAAAGTTTTAGATTTTTATAAGTGATGTAATTTTATTAAATATCTACAAGCTGGTGAGGTGAGGTCTGAAGAAATGCAGAGTAAGAGCAACAAACGTGTGTGTATCCATATGTGTATATTTTATACAAACATATCATCTTATATGTATTGTTAAGCAAACTTTCTCAAACATAGCATAGATTAACATATTATACACATCTTCTCATACCAATAAACATTCACCCATAACATCACTAATATTATCTGCATCTCTAATCATGCTCTCACTCTTCATTCTTTCTGTACCATTTTTAAGAATATCTGACTCCACCATTTTCAGATTTGCATTTGCTACCACAGTAAAAGTTACTATTACTGACTTTTATTTATGACCTTAATTTCCCAATTTCAGTGTTTGGTTCCTAAAATAAATATAGAAATGTTTATTTGCATATTCTATTCAAAGGACAAGCATCAGAAATTGGAAATATTTGGCTACCTCTAAGAAATCTAATTACATTGGAAAAAGCAAATATTGTGGCCCTGGTTACAATAATTTTATAAAATAGCCAAAGGCACAAAGTTTCCAAAATAACCATTCAATTATTATTGATACTAGATTATCAAGTTTATTATTTACAAGGACACCATAGCTCTTCCTCCTCAAAACAAAAGACAATGGCTCTTGGACTAACAACACATGGTATGCATGATTTGAAATAAACACTGAAACATGAATATGGGTAAATAGGTATTTGACGATAACTATTTGAAGTGTTTACATAATTTTTATTAAAATTATCAGGTTGCATTTCCATAACAAAACAAAAATTTGCATGCATGCAGAATGTGTTTTAACAAACACATTACTGAGCACAGGTGTATGGATTTAACTCAGGCATTATGACTTAAAAAAGCTATTTGCCTAACCTTTGTAGAACTTACTCTGATAGGAAGTACGGATCCGTTTCGTTAAATCAGGATAAAAGTTAGACAGGCCACGCATGCAAAAGTTGTCTTTGGAACATGCCAGAACACCAGCATCAGCAGCAGGCAGAAGGAAGAGAGAAAAATAGTCTAAAGTGAAAGGAAGTGATATCATACCAGAATCTAGAACAGCCAAGATGAAGAAATTGCAGCAAGTTTAGGTAATCAAATTAGAAAGGAGATATTAAAAAAAATAAATTAATTAGAAAGTAAGAGGTGATAGATGAATGATGAGTATGCTGTAGTAATTTTATTCAATCAAGTCTCTTATAAAAATAAGTGGCATTTCTCTTACATGCATTTTACATAGTAAACTTATTTAGCTTATAAATAATTTGTATGTTATATCATAAATATAAAAATGGTTGTCTTTAATCTTCAGTATTAACAAGAAAGCCTAGGGATTTTAGGGTTTTTTTTTTTTTTTAATAACAAAGTGAGTGCTCATTATATAACTAAATACAAGCATAGTTCACTTCATCCCAGTTTTTCCTGTCTTTTGAATCATTAAAATTCTGAGTTCTAATCATAATTTTTGAGGCTCAATAAGTTTAAATTAAATGATAATTGAATTATCTCTTGTCAAAATACGCACTTTGTCACTCCACAGTGTATTTCCAGCAAGTAACTTAGAAGCTGTCTTAAGATCCATAGCTTTTCTAATTGAATTAGTGTTTCAGCAGACAAACAGTGCTTACTTTCCCCTAGTATCTATCGGGAGTACACGAACTTTCAAAAATCAACTTTCTCTTTCTCAATCATGAGGGAATCTCATGGTACATGAATGCACAATTTCTCTATTCTGCCTTTCTTTCAAAAGCCAGTAGTGGTAGAAGCAGAACCTGTCTATATTTCTAGCACTCCAAAATATTGCTGAAAGATGAGATCCCTAACAACAAAACCCAGACTCTGAAGGAGAACTTTTGTGCTCCTGAAAAGAGTCTAGACTATAAATTTGGAAAGGGTTGAGGCTTACAAAAGAAAGATTAACAAAGAGAGAATTTCAGTATATCAAGTAATTTTTTATTAGTCCCAAAGGAAACTTCACTTATTATCACTTTCATATGTTAAATTTGGCACACTTACAATTTAAAAAATAAAACCTACAATAATGTACTTTTTTTTTTTTACTTTATAATAGTCCTTCGTTTGGTATATTTAGTAAAAGTGTCAATATTCAACTGATTATTTTAAAAATACAGAAAATTTTAGAAACTGTATAATGATAATGTAATATGTAATACTGTAGATGCATGTCTATCTGCAAACCTTATAGCTCAACCAGTTTTTTTTTTTACCAACTAAACTATGTTAGTGGACAGAAAATATACAAAATATTGGCAATGTTTACAAAGCCAACTATTTGGATATATACTGAAATTTCAGTAAAACTTTGCATAACTTGGCATATCAAAGTTTGGTATTACATGTAGAAGTATATTGGCTTGTATTTTAATAACTTTATATATTTTCATTTATAATTGTCCTGTCAAGAAAAATATCATCTTTCATAGCATTATAAAATGTTAATTAATGTTTACTGCATTTGTGAAAATACCTCCAAGTCACCATCCAACAAGGAAAAATGACAGCTAAAAACTGGAGCTAATTTAAAAAATTATAATGGGTGAATAACATTGTTACATTTTTAAAGTTATAGTATATTAGAAGAAAATTATCCCATTTAACACAACCATTGTAAGTAATTTTTTTCAACAAAAGAGACTAATTTTCTTAGCATTTTTATATTCAATAGTGTCTTATTTTTTCTTAGGAATTCAACTTAAGAACATTAAGATGCTTCCTAACGTAAATAACAAATTGAAGTTTAAACACCTTCTTTACCCTTTCAGAGTCTTGCTATGTTTCTGCCTAATTTTACTTACATGGCATTATAAATTATGCTGATTTTATACTGCTATGCATTTGAATAGCATCACAGAAGACAAGAAATCTAAAGGAAAGAAAACAGGTGAACTAAATAAGTTCATAATCATCTTGTTTTATCTCCTACCTGCAATGAACTGCTTGTTTTTTCGAGGAGACCGTGGCTGTCGTTGGTATATGTCACTTGATCTATACAGGTCAATGGTCCCCATGCTTAACAGTACAGTCTTCTGTATAAAATCCACCACAGCCAACCCATTGCAGTTCCCAAATGCAACTCTGAGAGAAAAAAAATACAACTAGAATGTATCACACCAACCATTATTATTTTGTCTCTGAATTAAAAAAATAAACATCATTATTGGAAAGTAATGTTTTAGGATTGGGTCAGTCAGGCAGTGATTGGTAGTCATGAAGGAAATGGTACCTTTTACATAGGATAGGTTAACCTTGCATAATAGCCAGGACCACTGCAAAAAATACAGGAATGACCTGCAATAATGTTTTCTCAGATATTTTCTCATGTAAGTAGTGATTACTCAGCCTGTTCTTTAATAACTTGATTTTATGTGATTCTTCTGTAAAAACAGAAAATCTTTTTGCTATGAAGAGGAAACTAGGTCAAGAAATGTCACACTTTAATAATTACAGATACTTAAGTATGCAATTAGATGCCTTTTTCAAAGAAAATCATAATTTGGGGGTTCCAGATTAGTTCTCTTCTTAAACAGAGTATACATTTAAGATATATAAGATTTTACATAAAGATTAACTTATATCAAAGGTTTTGATACTATGGTAGATATGAAGAGAGACAGAATTTTCACTCAGAAAAATTTAAAAATATCCTCAATCTTATGTTCTTTATTTTGTTCCATTTATTAAACTACAGAGACTATTTGAATTAATTTCTTAACTAAATCTCCTTTAAAATTAAAACAGATCTCCTAAGCAGATATTTTGATCACCTTAACCACTGAGCTATGCTGTGCTGTACTGAGTCGTGTCTGACTTTTTGCCACCCCATGGACTGTAGCCTGCCAGGCTCCTCTGTTGGCATATACTAAACTCTTTTTTTATCCATTCACAACATGACTTCTAGCTGAAAAATTGTAAATCTGTGCTTTTTGCTTCCTAAATTATATATAAAATAGTTGTATGAATGTTGTTTCCTCGTTTTAAATAATTCCATGTTATTTTCTTAGATTGAATCTTGTGTACGAGTCACCAGCTACTGTAAATCTAGTTATTTCTATTGCACCACACTGCCTTCCTCACAATAAGTGAAAAGAAAAATTCTATCATATTAGATGTTTTGCTATTTTATATAAAGTTCTACATCTTCCAGGAAGACTGACTCTGGAAACTGGAAAAAACATTGCAAAAGTCAGAAGATCCCATCTCATCATTTATAGATTATGTGACTGAGAAAAATTAATAAATATTGCCAAGCCTTAGTTTCTTTACTTTGTAATGAGAATTACAATGTTAGATTTATCTAGTTCAGAGCTTTTATGAGCATTAAATCAGAAATGTTATTAAAGTATTTTGAAAAGTTTCCACACAAAGTAGAATTGATCTTAATATTTCTTTATCTACAATATTACATATTATAGTGAATTAATATCTCTAAGTTTTTAATGTTAAAATGTAGTTCCTCTGCCTACAGGTATAAAAGAGTTCCCAAATGCAATTTTGAGAAAAAAGGCAACTTAGAATGTATGACACCAACAAAAATAATTATTTTTATTTTGAGTTAAAAATAAGAATACTACCTTCAATTAAAATAAATTAATTAATTAAAAAATAACAATACTAGAAAGTTATACCTTAGGTTTGGAGAGGTTAGGCAATGGTTGTTTGAAAGGATATTGGATTTAATCTTACACCTTAACTAGAAAACTGAACAAAATATATTGAACAACAGTTTCCACACACTGGTCAACAGGAAACAGAGTAAGATGAAAGAAGGATAACAAAATAAACTTTAGGCATTCTAGTTTAAGTGTTCTAACTTAGTGAATGGAGAAATTTCCCAGGCTAGAGCACAGAAAACCAAAGCTCAAGGACAGATCAGAAGTCTTGCTGAACTGAGGCGACAGAAATCAGAGTCTGATGCAGCAAAAGCAGTGAGAATTTATAAGGCAAAATACCAGAGAGAAGACAGCACAGAATACACCAGAGATTTATAGAATGGTCCTCTTGAGATTTTGTCTGGGTACTGATCTGTGCACCCATGTAAATAAAACTACCCCAGGCTTGGGAGCAAACTACCAAAAAAGAAAACAGAGTAATTTGCAAAGCTCATCCAAGGCTGAGACTATTTCATGTCACTACCAGCCAAACTGCCAAGATGTCCAAATACATGGGAAAACAGATACAGGGGTGTCACTTCAGTAGTGGGAACAAATTAGCCATAAATTAAAGGCTTTTCTGGATCCATCCTAAACAAGCTCAAAAACAATTATTCTAAGTAACATAACTTCCTTCCAGAAAACTACTGAAAAGAATCCAATAAAATATCACCATAAATATAAAATTCACAATGTTAACTACATGAAAAGTATTAATAGTAGGCATATAAAGAATTAAGAAAAAGACTGATAACCCCGGGGGAAAAATAAATCACCAGAAACATATCTAGAAGTAAAATAGATGGTAAAATTGGCAGAAAAGGATGTTAAAAATGCTTTGGAAAATATATTCCAGATATTCAAGAAGGTTGAGGAAAACATGAATGTGGAAAATAATTTCTTATTCAGAATATTCACAGAACTCCCAGTAATAATAAGATAATTTGATTTAAAAAGTAGGCAAAAGACATAAACAGATGTTTCACCAAACAACATGCACAAATGTGAAAATAGCACTTGAAAGATGCCAAACATAATTAGTTACCAGGAATATGTAAATTAAAACCACAGTTAGATACCACTGAACCCATCAGAGTAGATAAAACTGAAAAGATCAACACTATGCACTGTTGACAGGTATGTGGTAAAACCAAAACCCTCATACATTCTCACAGAAATACAAATGATATAACCTCTTTATAAAACAGTTTATCCTGTCTCATAAATATATACTTACAACATGACTGAGAAATTCTGCTCTTATTTACCCATGAAAATACAAATAAATGTTACATAAAGGCTTTTACTTGAATGCTAATAGTAGATTTTTTTATAATAGTCCCAAACTGGAAAAACCCCACAGTTCCATCAATGGTTAATAGATACAACACATTTTTGTATATCCACATAATGGAATATTATGCAGCAATGAAAATGAACAAGTCACAAATATATATAATAACACAGATGGATCACAAAAGCATTATGCTAAGTGTAAGAAAACAAAATAATTTATGCTTCTATTTATATAAAATTATAATATATGTAAAAATATGGTGACAGCAAATCAGTGGTTTTACAGGGCCAAGTAGTGACAGGTAATAAAAGGGCACAAGGGAACTTTTGAGGTGATGAGTAGTGTTTATAAATAAATTAGTCTGTTGGTGGTTACATAATTTACACTGTCATGTATATTTATCGAAACTCATATTGCATACTTATAATTGGTGAAAATTTTTTTCATGTATGTTAATACCTCCATACAGTTTTTAATATTAATAAATATTTAATTAAATTACTGCCAAAATAGACCTGTGTGCTTCCTGACCCAGTGGCCAGTCAGCCCATATTTCAAGGTCATCATCTCCAGCCTAGTGTCACGGTCCTAGCCCTGAACTGGTGAGGCCAGAAAATGCAGCCAAATCAGAGTGAGGACTCCAACTCACCAGCCTGAATTCGAGGAAGCCATGGGGCATTGCTATTAACAATTCAACATTGAATATCCTTTATGATTTAGTTTCACTCAAATAGAGTATATTTAGGGGATAAATTTCTAGAAATAAAATTACTCAATTATTTGAAAAACACTGTATATATATTTTTTTCTTTCTTTTTTTTTTTTTTAATAGAAAATTTTGGGGTTTTTTTCATTTTTTTTTTTTTTTTTTTACAATATTGTAATAGTTTTTGCCATACATTGACATGAATCAGCCATGGGTTTGCATGTGTTCCCCTTCCTGGACCCCCCACCCACCTCCCTCCCCATCCCATCCCTCTGGGTCATCCCATTGCCCCGGCCCTGAGCCCTTGTCTCATGCATCGAACATGGAATGGTGTTCTGTTTCACATATGATAATATACATGTTTCAATGCTATTCTCCCAGAACGTCCCACCCTCACCTTCTCCCTCAGAGAACACTGTATATTTTACTCTTTAATTCAAGCATACACACATAAATGAAATTGAACACTTAGTTATCACAAAGGGAACAACCTCAAACAATTATCACTATATCAAGAAATAGAATGTTACCAGCAGCTGTCTTGTGCTTCTCCTGATTATTACTCCTGTCTCCCCAAATCTGACTTCTTACGCCAAAAGTCAGTGTTACTTGTTGATAAATGTTTCACTTTTTTCTAATATTATTGTTACATGTAAATGAAGTTCATTTTCATTGCTAGAGAAATTAATACAATTTATTCAGTCTACTCCGGTCATTTGTTGGTAGTTTGGGACTATTATAATACTGCCATCACAAATAATGCTACTGTCTTGATTTATTTATTTTTAATTGAAAGATAATTGCTTTACAGTATTGCATTTGTTTCTACCAAAAGTCAACGTGAATCAGCCATAGGTTTACCCATGTCCCCTCCCACTTGAACATCCCTCCCAGCTCCCTTCCCATCTGACTCCTCTAGGTTGTTATCGAGCCCCAGTTTGAGTTCCCTGAGTCATACAGCAAATTTCCACTGGCTATCTATTTTACTTACAGTAATATATGTTTCCATGTTACTCTCTCTATAGCTCTCCTTCTTCCCACCACCAGCAATGACCATAAGTCTGTTCTCAATGTCTGTATCTCCATTGCTGCTCTGCAAATGGGTTCGTCAGTACCATCTTTCTAGATTCCATATATATGTGTTAGTATACAATTGTTATTCTCTTTCTGACTTACTTTACTCTGTAAAATAGGCTCTAGGTTCATCCACCTCATTAGGACTGACTCAAATGTGTTCCTTTTTATGGCTGAGTAACATTCCATTGCCTTGGAACTGAAGAGAGATCATTCTGTCGTTTTTGAGATTGGACCCAAGAACTGAATTTCGGACATTTTTGTTGACTATGAGGGCTACTCCGATTCTTCTAAGGGATTCTTGCCCATAGTAGTAGATATAATGGTCATCTGAATTAAATTTGCCCATTCCAGTCCATTTTAAATCACTGATTCCTAAAATGTTGATGTTCACTCTTGTATCTCCTGTTTGACCACTTCCAATTTACCTTGATTCTTGGACCTAACATTCCAGGTTCCTATGCAATATTATTCTTTACAGCATCGGACTTTATTTCCATCACCAGTCACATCAACAACTGGGCACTGTTTTTCCTTTGGCTCTATCTTTTCATTCTTTCTGGAGTTATTTCTCTACTCTTCTCCAGTAGCATATGGGGCACCTAATGACCTGGGGAGTTCATCTTTCAGTGTCCTATCTTTTTGCCTTTTCATACTGTTCATGGGGTTCTCAAGGCAAGAATACTGAAGTGGTTTGCCATTCCCTTCTCCAGTGGACCACATTGTGTCAGAATCCCCCACCAGAATGATCTCTGTTTGTTTCCAAGGCAAATCATTCAATATCACAGTAATCCAAGTCTATGACCCAACCAGTAATGCTAAAGAAGCTGAAGTTGAACGGTTCTATGAAAACCTACAAGACCTTCTAGAACTAACACCCAAAAGAGATGTCCTTTTCATTATAGGGGACTGGAATGCAAAAGTAGGAAGTCAAGAAATACCTGGAGTAACAGGCAAAATGAAGTAGGGCAAAGGCTAACAGAGTTTTGCCAAGAGAATGCACTGGTCATAGCAAGCACCGTCTTCTAACAACACAAGAGAAGACTCTGCACATGGACATCACCAGACGGTCAACACCAAAATCAGACTGATGATATTCTTTGCAGCCAAGATGGAGAAGCTCTATACAGTCAGCAAAAAAGACCGTGAGCTGACTACAGCTTAAATAATGAACTCCTTATTGCAAAATTCAGACTTAAATTGAAGAAAATGGGGAAAAGCACTAGATCATTCAGGTATGACCTAAATCAAATCCCTTACGACTATACAGTGGAAGTGACAAATAGATTTAAGGGATTAGATCTGATAGACAGAGTCCCTGAACTGTGGACAGAAGTTCATACATTGTAGAGGAGGCAGTGATCAAGACCATCCCCAAGAAAAAGAAATGCAAAAAGGCAAAATGGTTGTCTGAGGAGAAAATAGAAAGAAGATAAAGAAGAGAAATGAAGAGAAGATAAAGGCAAAGCATAAAAGGAAAGATATACCCATTTGAATGCACAGTTCCAAAGAACAGCAAGGAGAGATAAGAAAGCCTTCCTCAGTGATCAATGCAAAGAAATAGAGGAAAACAATAGAATGGGAAAGACGACAGATCTTTTGATGGGCACAATATAGGACAGAAATCATATGGACCTAACACAGGCAGAAGATATTAAGAGGTGGCAAGAATACACAGAAGAACTATGTAAAAAAGATCTTCATGACCCAGATAACCACAATGGTATGATAACCCACCTAGAGTCAGACATACTGGAATGCGAAGTCAAGTGGGCCTTAGGAAGCATTACTATGAACAAAGCTAGTGGAGTGATAGAATTCCAATTGAGCTAGTTCAAATCCTAAAATAAGCTGTGAAAGTGCTGCACTGAATACACCAGCAAATTTGGAAAACTCAGCAGTGGCCACAGGACTGGAAAAGGTCAGTTTTCATTCCAATCCCAAAGAAAGGCAATGCCAAAGAATGTTCAAACTATAGCACAACTGCACTCATCTCATAGGCTAGCAAAGTAATGCTCAAAATTCTCCAAGCTAGGCTTCAATAGTATGTGAACCGAGAACTTCCAGATGTTCAAGCTAGATTTAGAAAAGGCAGAGGAATCAGAGATCAAATTGCCAACCTCTGCTGGATCATAGAAAAAGCAAGAGAGTTCCAGAAAAACATCTACTTCTTTACTGATTACGCCAAAACCTTTGACTGTGTGGATCACAACAAACTTTGGAAAATTCTTCAAGAGATAGGAATACCAAACCACCTGACCTGCCTCCCGAGAAACATCTATGGAGGTCAAAAAGCAACAGTTAGAATTGGATATGGAACAACAGACTGGTTCCAAATTGGGAAAGGTTTACATCAAGGCTGTATATTGTCATCGTGCTTATCTAACTTATATGCAGAGAACATCATGCGAAATGCCGGGCTGAATGAAGCACAAGCTGGAATCAAGATTGCCGGGAGAAATATCCATAACCTCAGATAAGCAGATGACCACCCTTATGGCAAAAAAACGAAGGAGAACTAAAGAGCTTGTTGATGAAAGTGAAAAAGAAGAGTGAAAAATTTGGCTTAAAAGTCAACATTCAAAAACCTAAGATCATAGCATCTGGTCCCATCACTTCATGGCAAATAATAGATGGGGAAACAATGGATACAGTGACAGCCTTTATTTTGGGGGGCTCCAAAATCACTCCAGAGGGTGACTGCAGCTATGAAATTAAAAGATGCTTGCTTCTTGGAAGAAAACCTATGACCAACCTAGATAGCACAATAAAAAGCAGAGACATTACTTTGCCAACAAAGGTCCGTCTAGTCAAGGCTATGGTTTTTCTAGTGGTCATGTATGGATGTGAGAGTTGGACTATAAAGAAAGCCGAGCACCGAAGAATTGATGCTTTTGAACTGTGGTGTTGGAGAAGACTCTTGAGAGTCCCTTGTATGGCAAGGAGATCCAACCAGTCCATCCTAAAGGAAATCCGTCCTGAATATTCATTGGAAGGTCTGATGCTGAAGCTGAAATTCCAATACTTTGGCTACCTGATGGGAAGAACTGACTCATTGGAAAAGACCCTGATGCTCAGAAATATTGAAGGCAGGAGAAAAGGGATGACAGATGATGAGCTGGTTGGATGGCATCACCGACTCGACGGACATGAGTTTGAGCAAGCTTCTGGAGTTGGTGAAGAACAGCAAAGCCTGGCATGCTGCAGTCCATGGGGTCACAAGAATCAGATACCACTGAGTGCCTGAACTGAACTGAATATTCCATTGTATATATGTACCACAACTTCTTTATCCATTCATCTGTCAATGGACATCTAGGTTACTTCCATGTTCTAGCTATTGTAAATACAGCTGCAGTGAACATTGGGTTACATGTGTCTTTTTCAATTTTGGTTTCCTCAGGGTATATGCTAGTAGTGGGATTGCTGAGTCATATGGTAGTTTTATTCCTAATTTTTTACAGAATCTCTATATTGTTCTCCATAGTGGCTGTATCAATTCGCATTCCCACCAACAGTGCACATCCTTTTCTCCACATCCTCTCCAACATTCATTGTTTGTAGATTTTTGCCATTCTGGCCAGTGTGAGGTGACACCGCACTGTATTTTTGACTTGCATTTCTCTAATAATGAGCGATGCTGAGCATGTTTTCATGTGTTTGTTAGCCATCTGTATGTCTTCTTTGGAGAAATGTCTGTTTAGGTCTTTTTCCCATTTTTTGATTGGTTGGTTGTTTTTCTGGTATTGACTTGTATGAGCTGTTTGCATATTTTTTAAATGAATCCTTTGTCAGTTGTTTCATTTGCAATTATTTTTCCCAATTTGAGGGTTGTCTTTTCACCTTGTTTATAGTTTCCTTTGCTATGCAAAAGCTTTTAAGTTTAACAGGTCCCACTTGTTTATTTTTGTTTTTATTTCCATTTCTCTAGGAGGTGGGTCATAGAGGATCTTGCTGTGACTTATGGTTTAGAGTGTTCTGCCTATGTTCTGTCCAAGTTTTATAGTTTCTGGTCTTAGATTTAGGTCTTTAATCCATTTTGAGTTTATCTTTGTGTATGGTGTTAGGAAGTGTTCTAATTTTTCTTTTACATGTAGCTGTCCAGTTTTCCCAGCACCACTTACTGAAGAGACTATCTTTGCCCCATTGTATATTCTTGCCTCCTTTGTAAAAATAAGGTCCATAGGTGTGTGGGTTTATCTCTGGGCTTTCTATTTTGTTTCATTGGTCTATATTTCTGTTTTTGTGCCAGTACCGCACTTTCTTGATGACTATAGCTCTGTAGTATAGTATGAAGCAGGAAGGTTGATTCCTCCAGCTCCATTCTTAAGATTGCTTTGGCTATTTGGGATCTTTTGTGTTTCCATATAAATTGTGAGATTTTTTTGTTCTAGTTCTGTGAAAAATGCCATTGGTAATTTGATAGGGATTGCACTGAATTTGTAGATTACATTTGGTAGTATAGTCATTTTCACAATATTGATTCTTCCAACCCAGAAACATGGAATATCTCTCCATCTGTTTATGCTATCTTTGATTTCTTTCATCAGTGTCTTATGGTTTTCTGTATACAGTTCTTCTGTCTCTTTAGGTAGGTTTATTCTTAGATATTTTATTCTTTTTGTAGCAATGGCAAATGGAATTGATTCCTTAATCAATTTCTCATTCTAATATTTCATTGTTAGTGGATAGGAATGAAAGTGATTTCTGTGTATTAATGTTGTATCCTGCCACTTTGCTAAATTTATTGATTCAGTTCAGTTCAGTTGCTCAGTCGTGTCCGACTCTTTGCAACCCCATGAACTTCAGCATGCCAGGCCTCCCTGTCCATCACCAACTCCCAGAGTTTACCCAAACTCATGTCCATTGAATTGGTGATGCCATCTAACCATCCCATCCTCTGTCGTCTCCTTCTCCTCCTGCCTTCAATCTTTCCCAACATCAGGGTCTTTTCAAATGAGTCAGCTCCTCACATCAGGTGGCCAAAGTATTGGAGTTTCAGCTTCAACATCACTCCTTCCAATGAACACCCAGGACTGATCTCCTTTAGGATAGACTGGTTGGATCTCCTTGCAGTCCAAGGGACTCTCAAGAGTCTTCTCCAAGACCACAGTTCAAAAGCATCAATTCTTCTGTGCTCAGATTTCTTTATAGTCCAACTCTCACATCCATACATGACTACTGGAAAACCATAGCCTTGACTAGACAGACCTTTGTTGACAAAGTAATGTCTCTGCTTTTTATTGTGCTGTCTAGGTTGGTCATAATTTATTGATAAGCCCTAGTAATTTTCTGATGGTATCTTTAGGGTGTTCTATGTATAGTATCACGTCACCTGCAAATAGTGAGAGTTTTACTTCTTTTCCAATCTGGATTCCTTTTATTTCTTTTTCTTCTGATCGCCATAGCTAGCACTTCCAAAACTATGTTGAATAATGGTGGTGAGAGTGGGTTTTGTTCCTGATCTGGTCTTTGTTCCTTATCTTAGAGGGAATGCTTTCAGTTTTTTCACTGTTGAGAATAATGTTTGCTGTGGGTTTATCATATATGGCCTTTATTATATTGAGGTAGGTTCCTTCTATGCCCTTTTTTGGAAGAGTTTCTATCATAAGTGGGTGTTGACTTTTGTCAAAAGCTTTTTCTCCATCTATTGAGACTATCATATGGTTTTAATGTTTCAATTTGTTAATATGGTATATCATATTGTGTGTATTGGAGAATGCTACTATCTTTTAATGTATCTGTGCTTGCACTTCATTAGGAATATATCTAGAAATGAAACTTTTGGGTTGTAGGGAATGCATACATAGGTATGCTAAAATAAGGTAAATAATGCTAACAATATTATAAAGTAGATTCACCAATCTACCCTCTTAGCAACAATGTCTGACAGTTCTTAATACCTGATATCTTTGCAAACACTACCAACATTACTAGTGGTAATGGTGGACCTTTTCATTGAACTATGAATATACTTTTGTCATTTAGATACCCTCTTTTATGACATGTTTGTTCAAATTTCTTCATTTTTTTCTATTGAGCTATCGTTTTCTTATTGATGACTCTTTTTACACTCAGATAGGAGTCCATTGTGAGATAAAATTAATCCAAAGATCTTTTTACTGTTCTGCCATTTCACTTTCTTTATTGTGCCAATTTTTTCCAAGAAATTCTTAACGTTTTCCTTTATGGTTAACACCTTTTTGAGTACTACCGAAGAAATATTTCCTTAATTTGAGTATTATGAAGATAGACTCCTATTACACTTTCCCAAATCTTTGTGTATAGTGTAAGAGAAGAGTCAAGTTTCATTTTTCTATATAATTATTCAATTGACTTTGTGCTGCTTATTGTGAGGGGGAAACCTGCCATTTCCTCCATTGCTCTGCTGACCCAATTTCGCTACATATGCTTGGATCTATTTCTGAGCTCTTTATTCTGTTCATTGGTCTATTTGTCTATTCTGTACCAATAAAAACACTGTCATGACTAACACAGCTTTATTTAATAAGTCTTATTTTTAAGTATAGAAGTCTTCTAATTCTGATTTTCTTAATGCTGTCTTAGCTAGTTGTGCCCTGTTGCATTTCTCTATACATTTTAGAAGGAAAATCAGCTGAAATTTATATTGCTATACTGGTAAATCCATGAATCAATAGATGAAAACCTGTCATCTTTACAGCATTATTGAATTTTTCATTCCATGATTTAGGTTCTTTATTTATCTTGTTTTACAGTTTTCTGTGTAAAAGTCTTAAACATCTTTTATTAGATTTAGTCTTAGATATTTTATTATTTTTATTTTATTGTAGATGAAATCTTTATATAATTTGTTTCTATTTTATAGAAAAAATATTGACATATAATTTACTTGAACTTTATATTCAGTAATCTTGTTAAACTCAACTACTAATTCTAACAATTTACCTGCTAAATGATTTTTTCTACTTCCTTTGTTTCTAATCCGTATGACTGATTTATTTTCCTTTCTCAGTACAATGAAAACAGAAATGGTCATAGCAGTCATCTTTGTATTGTTTTTACTCCAGAGGTAAAGCTTTTAATATTTCAATGTATGAATAATATTTATTGCCATATATCACATTAAAGAAATTTCCTTCTTGTTTTAGTTGTTTCTTTTTAAGTCATAAATAGATGTTGAGTTTTAGAAAATGTCTTTGTTTTTTCATATTATGGTTTCATTATAGTTTTCTACATTATCCTATTAATGTGATGATTTACACTGATTCATTTCAAATGTTGAACAAACCTTACATTCCTGGTATAAACCAAATTCGATTACAACATGTAATTTTTATTGCTATATTTATTTATAGTTTGAATGGGATTTTTGTATCTATGTTCATGCATGGTGTTGTTCAGTCACTAAGTCTAGCCTGACTCTTTGTGACTCCATGGACTGCAGCATGCCAAGCTTCCCTGTCCTCCACTGTCTCTCGGAGTTTGTGCAGACTCATGTGCATTGAGTCCGTGACGCTATCTAACCATACCATCCTCTGCTGCCCTCTTCTCCTTTTGCCCTCAATCTTTCCTAGCATCAGGGTCTTTTCCAATGAGTCAGCTCTTTGCATCAGGTGGCCAAAGTACTGGGGCTTCACCATCGGTCCTTCTAATGAATATTCATACTTGATTTCCTTTAGGGTTGGACTGGTTTGATCTCCTTGCTGTCCAAAGGACTCTCAAGAGTCTTCTCCAACACCACAATTCGAAAGCATCAATTCTTCCATGCTCAGCCTTCTTTATGGTCCAACTCTTACATCCATACATGACTACAGCTTTGACTATATGGACCTTTGTAGGCAAAGGAATCTCTCTGCTTTTAATATGCTGTCTAGATCTGTCATAGCTTTCCTTCCAAGGAGCAAGCATTTTGAATTTCATGGCTGCATCCGCAGTGATTCTGGAGCCCATGAGAATAAAATCTGTCACCGCTTCCACTTTTTCCCCATCTGTTTGCCATGAAATGATAACACTGGATGCCATGCCATACCACACATGATATGGACTTATAATTTTCACTTAATGCCCTTTTCAGTTTTTATTTCATAAGTTTTAACATTTTTAAGTTCAAGTATAGTCATTTTACAATATTGTATTAGTTTCAGCATGGTGATTTGGGTTTTTGTAGATTATATTCCATTATAGGTTATTATAAGATACTGTATATAATTCCAAGTGGTATACAGTAAGAACCTTGATGCTTATCTATTTTATGTATAGTAGTTGTGTTCGTTAATTCCATTCTCCTAATTTGATCCTCCCTCTTCCTGCTACCCTTTGGCAACCATACGTTTGCTTTCTATGTATGTGAGTCTTTTCTGTATATAGATTCATTCATTTGTTTGTTTGTTTGTTTTAGATCCCAGAACATTAGGGGTATCATATATATTTGTCTTTCTCTAACTTATTTAACTAAGCATAATATTCTCTAGGCCCATCCATATTGCTGCAAATGGCAATATTTCATTCTTTTTTATGGCTGAGTAATATCCCATGGTCTATATGTACCACATCTTCTCAAGTCAGTCATCATCTGACAGGCATTTGAGTTGCTTCCATGTCTTGGCTATTGTAAACAGTGCTGCTATCAACACTGGTTTGCAAGTATCTTTACAAAGTAGAGTTTTCACTGTTTCTGCATACATCCCCAGGAGTGGAAGTGCTGGATCATATGGTAGTTCTACTTTTAGTTTTCTAAGAAACCTCTATACAACTCTTACCAGTAGTGTTAAAAGGAAAGTGGGAAAGCTGAACAGCTGCATGTAAAATGATGAAATAGAACATTCCTTCACACTACATACAAAAATAAACTTAACAAGTTTAAAAAACCTATTTACATTCTCACCGATAGTGTAAAAGGATTCTCTTTTCTCCACATCCCCACCAACATCAGTTTGTGGGTTTTTTTGATGAAAGGCATTCTGACTAGGATGAGGTGCTACCTCACTGTGGTTTTGATTTGCATTTCTCTAATGATGAACAGTGTTGAGCATCTTTTCATATGCCTGTTAGATATTTGTATGTCTTCTTTGGAAAAATGTCTCTTTAGATCTTCTTCCCATTTATAAATTGGATTCTTTGGCTTTTGTGGGTTTTTCTGAGTTTATGAGCTGTTTGTACATTTTGGATATTAACCCTTTGTCAGAGGCATAGTATGCAAATATTTTCTCCCATTTCATAGGCTGTCTTTCATTATTTTGATGGTTCTCTTTGCTTTGCAAAAGCTTTTGCATTTGCTTTGATTGTTTTTGCCTTGGGAAACTAAACAAAGAAAACACTGCTACAATTTATGTCAAAGAAAGTTTTGCCTATGTTCACTTCTAGGAATTTAGTGGTGTCATAAACTAACATTTAGGTTTTTTAAACTTGTTAAGTTTATTTTTGTATGTGGTGTAAAGGAATGTTCTATTTCATTGTTTTACATGCAGCTGTTCAGCTTTCCCAACACCACTTGTTGAAGAAACTGTCTTTTATCTTGTATATTCTTGCCTCCTTTGTCATAGATTAATTGACCACAAGTGCATGGGTTTATTTCTGGGCTCTCTATTGCATTCCATTATTCTATATGTCTGTTTTTGAGTTAATACCACACTCTGTTGATCACAGTAGCTTTGTAGTATAGTATAGAAACCAGAAGCATTATGCTTTGTTTTTTTCCCCCCTCAGGATTGCTTTGGCAATTATGGGTCTCTTCTGGTTCCATACAAATCTTAGGATTATTTATCTTAGTTCTTTGAAGAATATCATAGATATTTTGATAGGGATTGCATTAAATCTGTAGACTGTTCTGGGCAGTATGACCATTTTAAAAATATTAATTCTTCCAACCCAAGAGCATAGAATATCTTTCTGTTTCTCTGAATCATCTTCAACTTTCTCTCAGTGCTTTATACTTTCAGCATCTAGGTATTTCACCTCTTTCGTTATGTTTAGTCCTTAGGTATTTTATTTTTTGATGCAATTTTAAATGGTATTTTTTTTTACTTTCTCTGATATTTAATTATTAGGTTATACAAATGCAACAAATTTCTGTATATTAATTTTGTATCCTATGACCCTGCTGAATACATTTGTTATAATAGTTTTGGGGTGTATACTTTATCCCTTTCAATCTGGATACCTTTTCTTTCTCATCTGATTGCCGTGGCTAGGACTTCCAATACTATGTTGAATAGAAGTGGTGAGAGTGGGTAACCTTGTCTTATTCCTGAACTTAATGGGAAGGCTTTTAGCTTTTCACCATTAAGTATTATGCTGGCTATGGGTTTGTCATAAATGGGCTATATGTCATTGACATATATTCCCTCTATATCCACTAAGACAGTTTTTATCATAGATGAATATTGAATTTTTTCAAATGCTTTTTCTGTATAGAGATGATCGTGTGGGTTTTGTCTTTCCTTTTGTTAATGTGGTGTATTTTACAGATTGAGTTGTGTATATTGAACCACCCTATGACTCTGGAATGAATTCAACTTGATCATGGTGCTTGATCCTTTTTATGTGTTGTTGGATTTGGTATGCTGACAGTTTGTCGAGGATTTTTGCACCTATATTTATCAAAGAGATTGGCCTATAATTTTCTAGTTTCACAGTGTTTTTGGCTGGTTTTGGTATTGGGGTGATGGTGGCTTCATAGAATGAATTTGGGAGCATTCCCTCCTCTTCAATTTCTTAGAACAGTTTGAGAAGGACAGGAACAAGTTCTTCTTTGTAATTTTGCTAGAATTCCCTATTAAAGCCATCCAGTCCTGGACTTCTTCTGCAGGGAGTTGTTTTTATTATTACTACAGATTCTATTTCGCTTCTGGTGATCAGTCTGTTCAAATTATGCTTCTTCTTGATTTAGTTTTGGCAGCCAGTCGCCTTGCAGCCAAGAAGGCTTGTTTCCTTTATGTAGGGTTCCAAGACTGGGATTTCCAGTGTGGCTTGACCTGCTCACTCCCTAAGGGATGTGTCTATGCATGCAGACCTTTTCACCCTTTCAGATCCCAAGGTGGAGGTCCTAACCTTTTGACTTTTTTCCATCCTACCTAGTTACATGGAAATCTTTCTTGCATCTTTGTTGTATAGGACTACTTTGGTCAGTCTCCAGTTCCATGAGACTCATTCCACACGTAGTTAAATTTTTGAGTTGTTTGTGGGGGTGAGATGAGCTCTAACCCTTCTACTCTGCCATCTTGATCCAATCCCTTTTCAAGTTTTGACATCATTATGTTGGCCACATGAGATGTATGTCACTTTTTCTTTCACAAGTTCTCAGAAAATAAATACTGTTGTTACTTACTTCTTAAAACTTTGGTGGAATTTACATGGATGCCTGAAGTTTTTTGGCCGTTGAGAGTGTTTATGAGGCAGGTGTCCAAGCTTTCTCATACAAGTATAGGCTCTTTAGAGACTTTGTAGTGACTGTCACCCCCACTCCCACTTACTGAACAAGGGAAACATGCTCTGACTTATTTATTCTAACAGCTTTCAGCAATTTGCCTGGACCTAGCAATATACCTTCATAGCTCTTAATTTTGGCATCCCCTTGCTTTTGCAGGTCAATCTCTCAAATAGGGAACCGTGAAAATGGTTTGAGCTCAGCCATCTTCCATAGTAACCATGTGGGTTAGAGGATAAGCATATATTCTGGCCATATCAAACAAATAGCATTATAGCTGTCCCACACTACCTTCCTTTCCTCCCGTCATCCCTGGGCTGTTCCTGCCAGCTTTCCTATCAAAGGATTTTTCAGTCAAGAGCAAACTCCCAATATCTATATTCACATACATCTCTTACACACACCCACAAACCTCTTAGAACACAAGATTGTTTTCAGGTCATTGCCCTTTCAGCTGGCTTCAAGTTCTCTTGGAGCTCATGAGACTTAGCTTCAGGGCAGACTGGGTATATAGAAACAGAGCTATGTATATGCATGTGTGCTAAGTTTTTTCAATTGTATCTGACTCTTTGCGACCCTATGGACTATAGCCTGTCAGGCTCCTCTGTCCATGAGATTCTTCAGGCAAGAATACTGGAGTGGTTTGCCATGCCCTTCTCCAGGGGATATTCCCAACCCAGAGACTGAACCTATGTCTCTTTTGTCTTCTGCATTGTCAGGAGGGTTCTCTACCACCAGCACCACTTGGGAAGCCTAATGCATGTGTGTATATGTGTATATTAATGTATTAATTTGATAAAAGATGATTCCAAATTTAGAAGGGAAACATGAAATATTCAGTAAGTGGTACTGTCATAACTCAGTCATCAGGTAAGAAATAAGGTGTAATTCCTATGTCATGTCTCATACCAAAATATACTTCAGATAAAGACTTAAATATATTAAAGCAATAAATATATAAGACAGTATTCTTCATGATCATGAAGTGAGAAAGGCTTTTCTAAATATGACACAAACCCAGAGCCAGAAAAGAAAAAAACAGAATTACCTAAATATTTTTTAAATTTTTGCTTGCAATAAAAATCCTAATCAAAGTCATGAACAAAACCAAGGAAAATATCTGTAGGTTTCATCACAGAGAAAGCTAACTTCCTTACTACATAAACATTTTTCACAAATCTACAAAAAAAATGATAACTCTGCAAAAAAGATGGACAAAGAATATACACAGAAATGTTACTAGAGAAAAAAAGATGTTCGGTTTCATTTAAGATACAAGGAAAGTGCTAATATTATAATAATAAACTTCCTTTTACTTAATGATATGACATTTGGTTATACACTGCTGTCAGAAAGGTTGTAGGGAATCAGGTATCCTCAAAAACTGCTGATGGGAGCAGAATTTGATACAATGTCTATGCAGGGTACAAACTAGGAATAAGAATCAATTAGAACTAAATTAGTGCTTAAATGGAATACAATCCAACTTTCAAAGACAGGATGTCTGATTGGATTATCCTGTCTGAGCTTTCTATACTGCTTATTAGCTTAGTCAGTTGGAGAAATAAATAATACTTTCTGGAGGATGAAAACATCATTTAGAACCTCAAATTATCTCTAATAGTTGTGTGTGTGTCACACAGACATATACACATATATATAGTGGTATATAAAGTTCAATAAAACAAAACAAAATAGAAACAAAATGAAAAGGCAAACCCAGGTTATATGATGACAATATAATGTGACCCAAACCCAAGACAAATAATAAGCTAGTTATCAGACACATTTTTTTTTTGTAAATTGGAGGATAATTGCTTCACAATGTTGTGTTGGCTTCTGCCATACAACAACTTTAATCAGCCATAAGTATACATATGTCTCCTCCCCCTTGAACCTCCTCCCACTCTCTAACCCCATCCCGCCCCTCTATATTATTACAGAGCACCGGGTTGAGCTCCCTGTCAAACAAATATTTAAAGTAACTATATTCAACATGTTCAAGGAAATAGAAGAGTGGTAATTTAGGAAGATAACAGAAAACTTTAAAAAGAACCAAGTGGAAGGTCTAGAGCTAAAAGAGAACTGAAATTCAACTCCATGGGTGAATCTACCATTAGATTAGATACCACTGAAGAACTGGTGAACCTTTAAAGATAAGTCAGAAGAAAGTATCCAAAATGAAATACAAAGAGTGAAAGGATAGAAAATACAAAACAAATAAAAATGTATGAGTGTGATAATATCTTAACAGCCTCCCAACACTAAAAGTGGAGATACTATTACAAGTTTGACATCAAGAAAGAGCATTTAACCACAATTTATGTTTAAATTACTATTTTCTTATACAACTTTCAACCTAATAAAAATCCAGGGGAGGGTTTCTTTCCACTTTTAGGACTTAAGTATTTTAAAAGAAACATTTAATGTATCAAACACATTAGATAAATTATACAAATTAGAAAGAATGTTTAACTACTTACATTCCATACGCTGAGCTCACAGCAAGGCTAGTAATCTGCTGTGGAGGTTCACCATCCACCCACACCAACTGAATAACAAGTTCTGCTTGATATCCTGGAGGCATCCGCACTGGTCGTGTTTTAACACTAGAAAAACAGAAAAAATAATTGCATCATATACGGTTCGAATAGATATGCTCATGCTTATTTTCAGAATTTATAACAATAATCTTCCTACAGAAATATACAATAGCAGGCACTGAGGACATTATGCAGGTAAACAGTATCTTCTAGCTTTCTGAAAATACACCGAGCCACTTGTGATTTCTTAACCTTTCCTTTAGGTAGCTTTTCAGTCAGTCAGATCTAGAACTTCACTAGACTTCATGAGTTCCTTTTTCTCTTTTGATAGTAGTATTTTAAATTATTTTTATTATTTAATTATTTTTCTTACACAATATTTGTTACATATGGGTAAGTTATAATGCATGACAATAAGAACTATGACCATTAATCTACAACCCAACTTGAGCTCAACATATTCAAAACCTGAATTCCTGTTCTTGCTCTCTAAATTTGCTCCACTTGCAGCCTTCTCTATCAAAGCTATGTTTTCTTCAGGGTCCTTCAGGGAAGGAAATGTATTAATTAGTAATGAAGAATAAAAATACTGGGCTCTTTTCATAGATAGTCCCCAAAAAGACTAAGGTACCTCTTGGTGGACTGTAGACCACTTGAAAACAACTTAATAAAAGAGGATGATTTCATTTGGCAAGTTTCAAAGAATTATACAATTAACATGTAAAGTTGTTTTAAAATTTGGCAGCAACTCTTACTTGAGGCATGGGATACTGTCCTTTGTTACTCCTTCACTAGCCACAGTGTTAGTGCTCCCAGAAAGACTCCTTGAAGGAAGCTGGGATGAAAGATCTGGAAATGGAGGACTTGTTTCTGGCTCTGGGGTAATAATATCTTCAATATCATATTGCAGTCGTACCTCTAATGACTTAAAAAAAGACAAATCAAGTTTTGATTTAATCTAGGTTGTCATAATAATGATAATCATATTAAAATATCTGTTATTTGTTTGGTAATTATTATTCAGATTAATTAGTTCAATTTCAATTCAAAGTAGAGATACCCTAAACTGAATTAAATAGTAAATTACATAAAATATTCAATGGCATTCACAAAAAATGTAAAATGTTTTTAATTCTTTAGAATTATAAGAAAAATACCTACCGGTGGAGATAAATTTTCTATATAATAAATATTCCTTAAGATAAAGTATAAATTACAATTCCACATATGATAAAATAAAAGGAGAAATTGGTCTGGTTAGTCCAATAAAAGAAACTAAATTGGATGTGTATGTCTATTTACATACAACACACTTAAAATTGTTATTTGTACAAAACTTTTTAGCTTTAAAAAAATTCATTCAAGCTTGACTTTGAATTAATTCAGCATAATTTTCCAAAATAAATTCCATATTTTGTTTATTAGTTTAGCTCTTATATAATTTCATTAGCTTGGTCAGAATTGCTTAATGAAAAAAAATGATAATTTAAAATGGAATAAAAAGGTGATCCAAAACCTTTTCTTTTAAGCTAAGAATGTTTAAAAATTACTTTATGACTACATTCAATGCTTCAAAAAATCAATTTTATAACATAAACATTGTCTTTCATTGTAAAAATAAGCATTTTTGACATTGAAAACAATTGCTTACAAAAAATAAAATTATGGAGTAGTGAATACAGCAATATTATCCAAATTATTTTCATAATTATCTTAACACTTAAATCCTCTGGTGGCAATAACAATTATCAAGTGCTTACTACACTTAGATACTCTGCTAATGACTTTACATAATATCACAAAACCCTATGAAAATGGCATTACAATTTCTAGTTTACCACTACTTTCTGTTTTTCTATTTTTTTACACAGGAAATTACATGAGTGATGAAGCTGAGTCTTTACCCAGACTATACTACTGACTAATGGAGTCTTGTGATTTGTTTAGTCACACTGGTAAAGCCACAATTAAAAGCTAGGCTTAGCTGATGCAATGTCTGGGATTTAACTACTATAGTCTAAGAGCAATGTTTAATTTTATTCACTAAGGTAAAAGCAGTTATATTTAGGCCTTTAATAGAAGATCTTTATTTTCTGATAAAATGGAGTGGGTAGGGAAGACCCATTATACACAGGTGCCTTTACTTAGACTTAACTTATCCCTTAAGAGCATCATTATGTTGAATAATTAAACTATTCCATTATGTCTAAAAATTAATATTAGGTAAAGCAGCCCCATAATTATTTCCACCCTATAAAAAATGTTGCTGTTTAAAAGATCATTCAAAGTAATCTTACTGCAGTTGATAGTCATTTATGACACTTAACTGACAAAAAGGACAGCCTAAAAAATTTAATAAAGATATAGAACAAAGCTTGCATTAATTTGACATTTATACATAAAATAAATCAATGACTGTCTATATAAAACCTATAGGCATAGTCTATCCTATTTAATAATACTAAATTTTGATAGCTGATTTTGTCATTTTAAACCAAATTACTTTTTAACATAGTAAGTAACAAAAACAATTAAAAATTCTATGAATTGGATAACTGACCACATACTGTACTCTTGATGGCTTAAAACTATACCAAGCACTAGTCAAAATCTATGATAATTGTTTTCTTTTAATAACTTGAAGTGTAAAAGTTAATTTTTAAATGACTTACCACTATTTCTGTTGTAATTTCATGTCTGCTGAATTTATAAATTATGACATATGCAGAGACTCCTGATACACAGAATATTCTGCTCTCTGGACACCAGTAGATCATCTGAATGGCATATGGGTCTTCCTCTACAATCTCACATGTTTGTTTTCCTTCTCCTACCTTCTGTTTTTCAAACACTTTTGAAGTTTTTAGCTTGTATAGCATCTGCAGAGTTACTATAAGATATTGAATCATAGTTATCTTCTAATTTGCACTTAATTCTTTCATTTGTTGAAGCCTTTTCAATATATCTGTTACATCACAAAAATTAAAATCCAAGTAAACAAAATTAACTACATTTTAACAAGGAATTATTCAAAGTCATGCTCTCGTATCAGTACTGTTTAGCTGGAGGAAGACTATAGGGAAAAAAATAAACACTTATTGAACATATATTATATACCAAAGAACATGTAGGACTTGGTGTATTGAACATATATTATATACCAAAGAACATGTAGGACTTGGTGTGCATTGTCTCATGTGTTCCTCAGAATAGTCCCATGAAATATTTCTATCCTTGTTTATTGATAAAACAATTGAGCTCAGAAACTTTATAATGAAACTACTGAATCTACTTCTTTCCCAAGATTGAGAAGTCCTTTTTTAAAAAATTTTTAATTGAAGGATAATTGCCTTACAGAATTTTGTTGTTTTCTATCAAACCTCAACATGAGTCAGCCATAGGTATACATATATCCCCTCCCTTTTGAACTTCCCTCCCGTCTCCCTCCCCACCCCACCCCTCTAGGTTGATACGGAGCCCCTGGTTGAGTTTCCTGAGCCATAGAGCAAATTCCCATTGGCTATCTATTTTACATATGGTAATATAAGTTTCCATGTTACTCTTTCCATACTTCTTTTTTCATTGTTTTACCTTTTGATTGTTGGATGAAAGGTTGATTCTATTCAAGAGTTTATTCCTCTCAACAAATTTTTAGACATTCCTTCAGATGAGAAATACTTGTAATTTACCAGTTAGCAATATTGGGAATGATTTAGATTATTTTAGAAAGGTCATTTCTGAGTGGCTCTGTGTTAGGAAATAGTCAATTATAATTTCTAAATAGTCTGGTCTGTGAATTGTTTTCAGGAGTATTTATTTGGAGGAATATTATTTCCACTTTAGAACTGGATAATAGCTCCACAATATTAAGATATCTGATCCTACGAAGGATTCTCGAGAAAATTTCTAAAAATCTAGGAGTTCCTGCCAAAAGTGCACAATCTGAAACAATCATGAGAAACATTAGTCAGATTCAAAATGAAAGAGATTCTACAAAAGAACTGGCCTGAACTAAAAATGCCAATCATGAAATACTTAGCAACCATGCCAGACTTTAAAATCCAAAAAATAATCTGAGATTTCTTTTACTATATGAGATTTTATTGGAACAATTGGCTAAATTGAGTAAGATCTGGAAGTTAGATAATAGTATTATATTAATATTAAACTCCTGATTTTGATAACTATAATTTCATTACATAAAAGAGTGCCCTTGTTTGTAAGAAATACACACTAAAGTATTTAGGGAGGCATGTACTGTTAAGGAGAACATCATATTTGTAGCTTACTCTCAAATGGTTACAAAAAGCTATGTACATGTATATGTTCGTGTGTGTATGTGTGTAAGAAAACGGAGGCGAAAGAGAAAGGGTGTGAGCAAGCAAGTGCTAGATTGAGAGCATGCATATGGTAGAAGGGTGGGTGAAGGGAATACATGTATACACTGAAATTTGGGTAATCTTGCTGAAGGCTATACAACACTTCATAGTGCATTTTTTTGATTTTTCTGTAAGCTTGATGTGACATGGAAATATTAAAGAATACTACAGACATAGTTATTTGACTTTGAGTTAATCAACAGAGATTATCCTTAGTAGGCCCAACAGAATCAGGTGAGCCCTTTAAAAGAGGGACTGAGGCCCTCCCTGAAGTTAGAGACACACTCCTTTGAAGAAACAAATCACATGAGTTTTAAAGCTGCAAGAAAATGAATTTTGCCAACAATTACATGAGCTTGGAAGAGAACTCTGAGCTCCAGACTAGCCAACACCTCAATTGCAGTCTCTTAGACCTGAGTAAAGAACGCAAATAACCTGACCCAGATTCATGACACAGAAAATGTGAAGCAATATATGGGTATTGTTTTAAACTGCTAACTTGTGGTAATTTGCTGTGTTCAGTCAGTCAGTCATGTCCAACTCTTTGCGACCCCGTGGCCTGCAACACACCAGGCCTCCCTGTCCCTTACCATCTCCTGGAGCTGGCTCAAACTCATGTCCATTGAGTTGGTATGCCATCCAACCATCTTGTCCTCTGTAGTCCCCTTCTCCTCCTGCCTTCAATCTTTCCCAGCAACAGGGTCTTTTCTAATGAGTCATCTCTTAGAATCAGGTGGCCAAAGTATTGGAGCTTCAGCATCAGTCCTTCCAATGAATATTAAGGATTGATTTCCATTAGGATTGACCAATCTCCCTGCTGTCCAAGGGACTCTCAAGAGTCTTCTCCAACACCACAGTTCAAAAGCATCAATTCTTTGGCACTCATATTTCTTTATAGTTCCACTCTCACATCCACACATAACTACTGGAAAAACCATAGCTTTGACTAGATGGACCTTTGTCAGCAATGTCTCTGCTATTTAATATGCTATCTAGTTTTGTCATAGCTTTTCTTCCAAGGAGCAAGTGTCTTTTAATTTCATGGCTGCAGTCACCATCTGCAGTGATTTGGAGTCCGAGAAAATAAAGTCTGTCACTGTTTCCATTGTTTCCCCATCTATTTGCCATGAAGTGATGGGACCAGATGCCATGATCTTGGTTTTTTGAATGCTGAGTTTTAAGTGAGCTTTTTCACTTTCCTCAAGACACTCTTTAGTTTCTATTCATTTTCTCTCATAAGGGTGGTATCATCTGCATATCTGAGGTTATTGATATTTTTCTCACAATCTTGATTCTAGCTTGTGCTTCATCCAGTATGACATTTCAAATGATGTACTCTGCATATAAGTTAAATAAGCATGGTGACAATATACAGCCTTTGACGTACTCCTTTTCCAATTTGGAACCAGTCTGTTGTTGCATGTCCAGTTCTAACTGATGCTTCTTGACCTGCATACAGATTTCTCAGGAGGCAGGTAAGGTGGTCTGGTATTCCCATCTCTTGAAGAGTTTTCCACAGTTTGTTGTGATCCACACAGTCACAGGCTTTAGCGTAGTCAATGAGACAGAAGTAGATGTTTTTCTGCAATTCTCGTGCTTTTTCTATGCTCCAACGGATGTTGGCAACTTGATCTCTGGTTCCTCTGCCTTTTCTAAATCCAGCTTGAACATCGGAGGGTTCACGATTCACTTAGTGTTGAAGCCTGACTTGGAGAATTTTGAGTATTACTTTGCTAGTGTGTAAAATGAGTGCAATTGTGCCATAGTTTGAACATTCTTTGGCATTGCCTTTCTTTGGGATTGGAATGAAAACTGACCTGTTCCAGTCCTGTGGCCACTGCTGAGTTTTCCAAATTTGTTGGCATATTGAGTGCAGCATTTCCACAGTATCATCTTTAGGATTTGAAATAGCTCAGTTGAAATCCCATTATCTCCATCTGCTTTGTTCATAGTCATGCTTCATAAAGCCTACTTGACTTCTCACTCCAGGATGTCTGGTTCTAGGTGAGCAATTACATCATCATGGTTATCTGGGTCATGAAGATCTTTTTTGTACAGTTCTTCTGTTTATTCTTGCCACCTCTTCTTAATATCTTCTGCTTCTGTTAGGTCCATATCATTTTTGTCATTTATTGTGCCCATCTTTGCATGAAATGTTCCCTTGGTATCTCTATTTTCTTGAAGAGATCTCTAGTCTTTCCCATTCTATCATTTTCCTCTATTTCTTTGCATTGATCACTGAGGAAGGCTTTCTTATCTTTCCTTGCTTACTCAGCAACTGAAGATGAATACAGCTGATCCTTGAACAATACAGGTTTGAAATAAATGGGTCCACTTATTCTCAGATTATCTTCAGTAGTAAATACTACAGTACTACACAATCTGAGGATGACTGAATCCTCAGATGCTGAATCATAGATACAGAGGAACACTGTGAGGGCCAACTATAAATTATGCCCCAATTTTAAGTTATGGGTAGAGGGTTGACTGTGTAGAGGGTTGGTATAGCCAATCTGACTGACCCCCATGTTGTTCAAGGGTCAACAGTACACATATCTATTCAAATTAAATATAACTTTATTTCCTGTACTGGACCCTATCCCACAAAATTGGCAAACTAACTAATACTTCTCCAATAACATCCACTGATTTGAAGATATGCTCTTATAATGGATTACAGTAAAAATATTAAACATGCTGCAAACTTTTGCAACATATGTTCTGAGTTTAATAAAATACTTTATTTAGAACATAAATTCCTAAAATATTATCATGTATGCTTTCAGGGTGGCATGCACTTAAGTCATTAGAGTGTTAAATGGTCTTCTCACATTTTAAAAGATAAGGAGTAACTTTGAGGTGGTATGAAATGAGCAAAGATATCACTGTGCAATTAATTGTGTTCATGGAACAAACTCAGATTTACATGAAAAGGTTCATCAAAATAAAAAACTGTCATCCTTTGGAATTTCCCCTTAATCAACTGTTCTTTATTGTGAGGTCAGAAAGGGGCCTCAGAATTCATGGTTTTAAATCTTTTAATAATTTTCTCTTGCTGATGTTTTGTTCCACAGCTAAAGGACTCTAGCTTGCAGACTAAGACTGTCATTAATATTCAACTTTCTTCCCTCTGATTATCTGTTTATCACAGTCTTTCTCAGTTTACTTCTATAACTTCAGGTATCACTTTAATGCTACTTCTTCATTACATACCATTCTTGACTGTTCTTCCTAACTGACGGACATTTTTACTTGAATTTCCTGGTGTTCCAACAAAACTCAAACCTCCAGAACTCTCTTGTATTCTTATTTCCAAAGAGTTATCTCCATCTTGATGATTACTCATCCTCACAAAGTTAAGAGACATTATTCACTCCTCCTAGTCCTATCAAAATCTTATCTTCCAATATTCACACTAAATGTTACCCCATCAAAATACATTCCTGAATCTACCTGGTTCAAATAAATCTCCCATTTCCAATATCAAACAGATCTTGGGTTGTACTACATTTAGACTTCTTACCATATTGTTTGCCCTGTAAATTTTCTGAAGAGTATGTATGGGTATAATCAAGTCTTAAATATTTTTGCATGTCCTTCAATGTTGAGCAGAGTACTTTTTGTCCTTAAATTATGTAATTCTCAAGATTTCAAAAGAAAATTTACATTTATCAAATTATTTTTTGATTCGCATACACTTGGTAGACAAGCAGCAAAGGAAAATAAAGACTAGTAGGACAAAAGCACTTTTCCAAGACCACAGAGTGAAGAAGTAAAGGAAATTCCTTGAACAGTTACTCTGATATATGAATAATTTGGTACATTTTTTCAGTGTACCTTACCTCTTATAAATATAATAGGTTGCTAGTAAAGAGTGATTTCAGTTCTGCCTATATCATAGGATAAAAGTACAGTAGAGGTAATACTTTAAACTGACTTAGTATTACAGGAAACGCATTTTGGTAACACAACTATACGTGTATGCTAAACATGTATCTAAAATGTTAACTCTCCAAACTAAAAAATGGTAAATGGCTCTGAGTAAATACTAACCAAGTTTTTTTCTACAATAGAAGGAAAAACTTAAAACTTACTTGCAGATGCATCCCAAAACTTGATTGACCCATCTGCATGCCTAGATAATAAATAAATTAGCATTAAGTATGGTCAATTAAAAAATCATAATTGTTTGAACTGTATAAAAACTTGAATTATTATTAGTGACCCCATGGACGGTAGCCCGCCAGGCTCCTCTGTCCATGGGATTTTCCAGGCAAGAATACTGGAGTGGATAGTCTATCCCTTCTCCAGGGAATCTTCTTGACCCAGGGATCAAATTCAGTTCTCCTGTACTGCATGCGGATTCTTGACCACTGAGCCACAGAGTACAGAATACTTCGCAACACATTTCATGAGGTCAGGTTTATCCTGACACCAAAGCCAGGGAAAAACATGGCAAGAAAAGAAAATTACAGACCAATATCCCTTGAGCATAGATGTAAAAAAAAAAAAAAGTCAACAAAATATTAGCAAATCTAACTTTAAAAGTATAAGGATAATATATCATAAAACTAAGTGTGGTTTATCCCAGACATGCGATGCCAGTTAAACATTCTTAAAAATCAGTCACCATATATATTTCATTATACTGCCGGATTGAAAAAGAAAAACCATTATCATTTCAATAAACAAAGAAAAAGCATCTGAACTTAAAGTGATTCACCACCACTACAGTGTGATTCTGTTTTTGTCTATGTATTTACTTTTACCAGAGAGCTTTATATTTTCATATGCTTTCATTTGTTGTCTAGCATTCATTCATTTCAACTCAAAGGACTCCCTTTAGCAATCCTTGTGAGGCAAGTATACTGCTAATAAATGATTTCAGTTTTTGTTTATCTTAGTGAAAAGTGAAAGTCGCTCAGTCGTGTCTGACTCTTCGTGACTCCATGGACTATACAGTCCATGGAATTCTCCAGGCCAGAACACTGGAGTGGGTAGCCTTTCCCTTCTCCAGGGTAGCTTCCTGACACAGGAATCGAACCAGGGTCTCCTGCATTGCATGTAGATTCTTTACTAACTGAGCTATGAGGGAAGCCCTTTGTTTATCTTGGAAGACCTTTATTTCTCCTTCATTTTTGAAGTGCAGTTTCCCAGATACAGTGTTCATGGCTGGTTTTTCATTTATTCTTAACGCACTTTAAATATATCATCCTACTCCCTTCTAGCCTATAATATTTCTGCTGAGAAATCCAATGATAATCTCATGTAAGTTTTCATACACATAATGAGTAGCTTTTCTGTTGCTGCTTTTAAGACTGTTTCTTTGTCTTTGACAATTCGTTTATAATGTGTCTTAGTGTTGTCCTCCCTGGGTTCATGCTCACTTGAGTATTCTGATACATATCCAATGAATATGGAAGTCCATTTACTTCCTCAGATTAGAGAAGTTTTTAGCCAACGTTTCTTCAAATAATTCCTCTGTCCCATTCTTTTAACTTTTATCCCTTTCACTCAGTATTTCTTATTGTCTATCTTCAAATTTGCTGGTTCTTTCTTCTGATTAAATCTGCTATTGATATCCTCCAGTAAAATCTTCATTTCAGTTATTGTATTCTTTCACTTAAAAATTTATTTCTGGTTCTTTTTAACAGTTTCCATCTCTCTGTTAATATTTTAATTTCACTCATGCATCACTTTCCTTATTTTGTTTAGTTGTCTGCCTGTGTTCTCTGGTCATGCATTGAGTTTCTTTAAGACAATTATTTTGAATTGTCATGTAATCACAGATATCAAATTCTTTAGGGTCAGTTTCTAGACATGCATCTTGTTCCTTTGATTGGGCTGTATTTGCCCAATTTTTTATGTGTCTTGTTATTTTATGTTGTGAATTTAGCATTTGAAAATATAGCCACCTGTTATCGACTGGCTTTATACAGGGGAAGACCTTCACCAACCTCTTTGGGGTCTCTCAAACCTTCAGTGGGGATGCATCTTCTCTGGGATTGTGTGTATAATTTCCCAACTATAGAGGTTTGCTGGTTTCTTTTTTCAGGAGCTTGTACTCTCTTGCTCCATCCATTATGTCTGTAGTACTGCAAGTTTCTTGGCATTTCAACAAGCCCCTGAGCTCTCCCTTGTTTTCTGTGGATACCCGGGCATCCAGATTCCATCAGACTGAGAGGAGATAAAAACTAGTCTCTTTGGACGTCCCTTGAAAAGCAGGAACATTGGATGCACAGTCTATTCCATAACTTCCTTCTTATTAAGATTCCTCCTTGAACATGAGCTGTGCCAACTTTGGGGGGGAGCTGACACAGCTGAAATAAAATGATTGTTCTCACCCATTTCAAAGCGGCTGTTCCTGGCTTTGAGCTCCCCTGGAGTACTATGATTTTCTAACTGGTTTCTAGGGTTTTCATAAAGGTTTTTAGACCATATATTGTTGTTAAATCTGTATGCCTGTGGGAGAACAAGGTCTGGGGTTACTTATTTTGACATCTTGCTGATGTCACTCTCCACTGATTCTTTTATGAAGTATTTTTCTGTCCTTTTTCTCTTAACCTGGTGATACTATTATATTTGAAGTGAGTGTATTGTTAATGGCATACAGTTTGGTTATATTTTTTAATTCACTCTGCCAATCAATGCATTTGAACTAATGTATTTAGACCATTTACATTTAAGCTTTAAAATTTCAATAATTACACTGTCTCTCTTTTTTTCTTTTGTTTTTTTCCTCTTTTATTGTCACTGTTTTTTCACCTTCTTTCCTATGGGCTATTTGAATTATTTTAGTACATCCATTTTTATAAGTCAGTAACGTTTTGAGTGTATCTCTTAGCCCAGTTTTTTTTTTTTTTAAACAGGGTTGCATTAGGTACTTCATTGTATATTCATTTAACTTATCATATTCTGATGTTATCATACTACCATTTTAAGGGAAGTAGGAGTGCTAGCGGTAAAGAACCTGCCTGTGAAGGCAGGAGATGTAAGAGATGCAGGTTCGATACCTGGGCTGGGAAGATCCCCTGGAGGAAGGTATGGCAACCCACTCCAGTATTCATGCCTGGAGAATCCCATGGACAGAGGAGCCTGGCAGGCTACAGTCCATAGGTGTCACACACAGTTGGACATGACTGAAGCAACTTAGCACATAAAAACTTTTTCTTTATACCAGTTTACCCTTGCCCATTTATAATCGCCTTAAATATTTCCTCTATACATATGTAGAACCACATCAAACAATGTAACCATAATATTTTCTTCAATCATCAAATATAATTTTAAAAACTCAAAAGCAAGAAAACCTATTGTATTTGCCCAGATTTTTACTTACTGTGGGCTTCCTTCCTTTCTCATAATCCAAGGTTCCTTCTTTTATCATTTGCTTTTTGTTTAGAGAACTTGTTTTGGCATTCTTTTTGATAGGTCTGATATAGACAAATTCTTGGTTTCCTTCATCTTAGAATGTATTAATTTCTAATTTCTAGAAGATATTTTTGCTGGATATAAGATTCTAAGTTGCCAGTTCTTTTCTTTTTGCACTTGAAAGATTCAGGTTTCCTCTGGCCTCCATGTTTTCTAGTGGGAAATCTGCCTTCATTCAAATTAGTTTTGCCCTGTTGGTAAAAGTGTCATTTCTCTTTTGCTTTTTTCCTGATTTTTTTTCCTTGGAATTTAGTTTTCAGTATTTTGACTATCATGTACCTTGTGGACTTCTTGTGACTCACCCACTTTCTGCAATCTCTCGGTTCCTGTCTTTTGCTAAATTTGGGAAGTTTTCATCATTAGTTCCTTATGAACTTTTTCAGCTCTGTTCTTTTCTCCTTTCCCAGTGGACTTTCATTGACACAAAAAGGGGAGGGTATGTGGCTCCTCATTACTGCTGGGCAGTGCTGGGGATTCTGTCTCCCCATATGATCTCTGTCATCACAGGTGATGAGTTTCATTACCACTCAGCAGATTTAAAAGTCCCAGCTCCCTACTCAGACTTATGCTCAGTCTCAGAGACTGAGTTGGGGTAAGGTGAGGTACACTGTTGTGGCCTGATGAGGGTGGAAGTCCAGGTTCCCCATTCAATCTTAGATGAAATGGGTTAGGGTGGGGCCACAGTTTTTCCCTGTGGTGGTTAGCTGCAGTAGAAAGATTATTTTCTAAAAATTTTCTGTCTTGATAGCCTGCCCCTTTCCTTATCTTTTGGCTAGAGAGAGCTAGCTTTTGTTGGGCCTTTCAGGTTTGTGCCCACTGGAAGTTCCAGGTTGCCAGCTTTTTCAGTTCCAATTTTTGGATATACGAGACAAAAACAAAAGCCAAGAAACTCACCTCCATGTCATTCCTTGGGTCTTTGGGACCCTAGCCGGTGTGACTTCTCTCCATCTTTTTCAATCATATTATGCTTTGAAATACATAATATCCAGGGGGTTTAGTTGGCAATGGCACCCCACTCCAGTATTCTTGCCTGGAAAATCCCATGGACAGAGGAGCCTGGTAGGCTGCAGTCCATGGGGTTGCTAAGAGTTGGACAAGACTGAGCGACTTCACTTTCATGCATTGGAGAAGGAAATGGCAACCCACTCCAGTGTTCTTGCCTGGAGAATCCCAGGGACAGGGGAGCCTGGTGGGCTGCCGTCTATGGGGTTGCACAGAGTCGGACACGACTGAAGTGATTTAGCAGCAGCAGTGGGAAGAATACGGAAAATTAAATCTATTCTATAGCTCCAAACAGAGTCCCTTATCTTTTAAATCTTATCTTGTGTGTTGCTATGTTTCTATTTTTATTCCTAATATTAGAGCATGAGTGGACTGCTATAGGAAGTAATAACATTTCTGGTGCTATAAGTTTTGCAGTATACTTTAAATAACCACCTAATGGGGATACAGAGCAGTGATTCCTAGATTTGGAAGGAATCAAGAGATATTGATAAGGACCTTTCCAAGGCTAATAGTCTATGAATTCTACAGAAATTCTTCATTGACTAATTTTTCTTGATTTTTCTATCTTTGACCTTCTTCTGGTCTTATAATCTATACTTATTTATTGTTATATATCTATGTTTTTCAATGGTTTGACTCTTCTATAAAGGTTGTAATCTTTGGACAGAAGCTGTATCTTATATTTTTATTTAAACTGTCAGCATTACTAGAGAACAATTATGGAAAAGTGTGAATATTCAATGAAATATTTTTGATGATAAATTGGTAAACTCATAAATCACAACCACTTACCCAGTAATAATGATTTCTGGGTATGTTTGTGTGCCAAGGTTCCAAGCTCCTCCACTGATTGGCCACTCCTAAACAGATTACACAGGAAGAAATTATAAGCTTTTATTTTTTTAATTTAATGACTTAGAAATTTAAAATAGAAATATTTTAAAATAAGAGTAAAAGTTTCACTTAAAATAGCTGTTAAATAATGAAGAATGAAATTTATAGCTATCTTTTGATTCTTTCATTGGACAATTCCAAGTGTATAACTTAATATCCTTTAAAAACATAGATTTTAATAAATATAACCATTCATCTAAAAATGCAAAGAAGCATTTTTAACCATACAAATACACTGTTGCTACATTTTCCACATAGTCTATGTATTCCCAAACTGTTGTGGTGCCATTTAATACAAAGCACTATGTAAACTGTGCCCCCTGGAGCTGTCCATTTGAACAGTCCTGTGCAAGCAACAGAAATTATAATGGGGGGGTCTATTAAAATTGTAGACATTTCAATCCTGTAGTTAAATAACTTCCTAGAATTCCATTTTGTTATATTTAACAAATGACTTTTGATAATTATGTCTTATTAACCACTGATTAATAAGAAAAAACTAGAGAGATTTGACTTGAATTTCTTAAAACCATAAACACTGATTAATAAGAAAAAACTAGAGAGATTTGACTTGAATTTCTTAAAACCATAGTCTTTCACCTAAAATAATCTAAAGTAACATCCTATTACTCAAACATATGTTAGTTTTAACATATACTTAGTATAGACTTCCCTGGTTGCTCAGTGGTAAAGAATTTGCCTGCAAGGCAGGAGCCGCATGAGACACGGGTTTGATCCCTGGGTCAGGAAGATCCCCTGGAGAAGAGAATGGCAACCCACTCCAGTATTCTTGCCTGGAGAATCCCCATAGAGGAGCCTGGCAGGCTACAGTCCATAGGGTTACAAAGAGTTGGACAAGACTAAAGTGACTCAGCACACACATACTTAGTATATAAATATACATGACAGGTAAGTAAATCTTAGTATATAATTGTATACTTAATATATAAGAAATTTATATTATTGTAGACTTAAAGCTATGTAGCATTTAGATAATTTGGCTTTCAGAAATTATCTTTTAGTGTGCAAGCTTATGACTTGAAAATAATTTAGTTCAAGTTATTTTCTGACTTTCCATAGGAAAAAAAAAGTATGATCACATGATATGGATATGAATACAGGAAAATATTTTTCTAATTGCTTTTACCTTATTACTGTATCCTTGTTTTTTATGCTTGACTCCTATAGAGTAGAGCACTAGAATCAAATCTGGTGGGCAATCAGCAAAGTATGCTGTGCATGTAACTGGTGATTCATGAATGTCCATGGGATATGGATTTTCAAAGATTGGAAAGCTAACAGACAAAGATAATATATTAGTATCATTTTATAATATAAAATTTGATGTAAAAATGAAATAACTTTTATAAAACAAATCCTAAAACCTTCCAAATATTGATTATACATTTCACATAATTGTTTTTTAAGCATCATAAACAATTATCACCTGAACAAGAATTCTCTTTAAAAAATATATCTATAAAATGTACTATGAATACTGGTAGAATTTTACTTGAATAAACTCATTTTCTTTCTTGTAATTCCAAAATTCCACAGCAATATTACTTTCTAATATACATAGACTAAATTATATTACATTGAAAAGATGCAGAAAGTTGACTTAGTTTATTAAAATGTATCAACTAGGTACTTTATGTATAGTTTTATCTATATGTTTATAAAAGTATTAAAAATATGAGTAAATTTTACGTGCTTTCCAAGGCACATAATGCATAGGTAAGTATTTTTGTTTTGTACTTTTATAGGGAGCAACTGAAAGATGTGTGTACTATGTAGGTACACATGTGATTATACATGTTAAAGGTCATTTCCTACGTAAATCAGAAAGCAAAGTGGGCATGCAGACATATGGATGTAATAAATTTTATATCCTCAAGCCAATTATCATTTTAAAAAAGGGTATCAGTATGGAACCAAATTAATAACTCTTAGAGCCACAATATATCGTGCACTTCTTTTGTACTGAATATACCAGGCACTGTGGTAGATGGAATTGAGTATTATATATGCTGCATCTGTTCTCAGCCTGTGTGACTTACTTCTGATACAGTGTGCTTTGGGATGGGGGGAGGACTATTAAAAATAATTTTCCCTATATTAAAGAAACTTAATCAGAAACTTGGTTCAAACTTCAGAAGAGTATGGTATGTGTGTCTATGTGTGTGTTGACAGGGGTTCTCTCTTCCCTGCAATTTTAATGGTTTCCTAGTTAAGAATAGTAGTATATGGAAAATCATGTACAAAGAGAACGTTAAGTTTAATAAATGGAAAGTAGGTTAAACTGATCTGAGATTATTCCTTGTTTCAGAGTAGAAATTATCAATATTTTTGATGTTGAAGAATTAGAAGTAAAATAAGTAGATCATCTTAAAGATCAGATCTACAACCTGGGATTTGATAATAGCAAGAGGTTACAATGATAGATTCCTGAGAAAGTGAACAATATCATGAAAATGCTTGGGGTAAATAACTTTATCATTTGGGCATAGCTTTCTTTATCTATTTAAAAATAGCTGAAATATATGATAAAATTAACATGTGAAGTGTAAATTGTAGAAATGTAAAGCCAAGAAACCAAGAAGAGTGAAAAAAAAGTAAGTTCTAATGCTTGCTTTCAATGTAGAGGATTAAATGGAAAAGACAGAAGGAATAAATTTATTTGGAAAGGAGGACAAAGCTACAACTTAACATTAAACATGGCTAAAAGATAACTATTTGGAGGGAAAGAGAACATGTTTAGTTTTTGACACATTAAACTTCTTGTTTTAGACAACAAAATGGGAAAGTCTCATAGATATTAAAACAAAACCGAGTGCTGAAGAAGGCAAAATATTAGATAAAAACATGCAAACAAAATATCAGTTCACATACTTACATAAGGTAAGTATGCTGAAAGCATAAGAATTAATGTATAAAAATAGTAATTTTATGTTATATTTTACCACAATAAAAAGTTTTAAAAAGAGTAAATATATACTAAAGAATGTGAGTATTAAAAGGAAAGTATAGTGGACCTTGGAGGATGTTAGACAATTAGACAAGGCATGAGGAACCAATAAATATGGCACAGAAAGAAGAGTTGACTACAAGTGAGGTTAGAAAAGTTTTATATATAAAACCTGTATTAGAACTTAAGAGAAGGAGGCATAAATCCACACTTGAACACAAAATTTACTCAGTCTTATGTTGACAAATAAAGTAGCTAGGCGGAATTCAATTATGGTGATATTATGGACCAATTCTATTCCCTTTCAAAATATTGAAATATTATATGATGCAAATGATCACAAAGAAGAACTTTGGCTCTTACACTTACAAACTACATTAAAGTAAAACTCAGATTGTACTTCATTCAACAGTTTATTAAGAACCTACTTCATGTGGAGACCAAAGCTTGTTCTTCATGAGGCCTATAGTCTAGTAGGGAGACAATCTTTAAAGTAATAACAAGTGAAAAATTTCATCGTGTCAAAGCTATGAAGGACAGGAACATGGATCTAAGATAGCCCTTAATAGGATATTTGACCAAATTATATAAATAACGAAAGATTTTCTTTAAATGAGGAAATGATATCTGAGTTGAGATTCTTACAGATGTTAATAAGGAGAAAAAGGAATAGAAAATTATTCCATGCAGAAGAGGGAGAATGTACAAAAGCTCTGTAAATATAAGGAACTAAAAAATGATCAGAGTATCTAGAACATAGGATGAGAGAAAAGGAGCTTTATGCCTATCATCATTGATAATGAAAATATGTACCAGGAAGACAGGGTTTATCAAAGTCAAGTCTACTTTTGCTATCCATGGAAAGTAGTGGGGAGTGCTACTCTAACAGCGATATTTTATATTTGTTTCCATTGCCCACAACATAATGAAAAAAAGAAAGTATAAGAAGATATCTATCTTCTCTTCCTTCCTGATCATCTATATTGTCTGCCACAGTAGTCCAATAATACTTTTATCACGTGAATTTTCCTTTTAAAGTGTCAGCAGATGGCCAGACAATACTTACTGCAAGATTTTATAACAATTGTTTTTGCTTAGGGAAATGGCAGAAATGAGATCCATTTTATGTGTCCTGAGTCTCCAAATGCCTCTTTCTAAACATTAGAGGCTGCCTTTAAAATATCTTGCAAAATTTTCAATATCCCCTAAACTCTCCTGGTTTAGTTTTCATTATTGAACCAAATTATATTTATGTAATTCTAAGAAAACAATATTCCACATAAAGAATATTTACCACCTAAAGAATTCTAATGCCAAATTACCTATAATGTCCTCCTATATTTCAATTGTAATAAATAGAGTTTAAAATAGTGTTAATCTGTACATGGACAACTTACTTGCTTTGTGTCAGATCAACTACAATGAGATCTTTCTCTAGAAGTACTGCAACAGCATAAGGTTCTTGAAATTCTACAAGTAGAAGAAAATGAAAAAGTTTTCATGTTTGGTGATTTTATAAACATTTTATAAAATGTTAAACTTGTATTTCCTTTATCTCCTGTACAAATGTTACTTAAATGATTTGAGAAGACCAAAATATAAGCCAAAGTAAGAAGTAATAAAGAGCATATTTTAAAAATATATGTTGTGTTTGTCAAACAATTTTTAAGACCATTATAGAGAGCAAGGAAAAAATGAGAAGCTGCAGAGCATAAAGTTAAATATATCTCAATAATCATGATAGTAGTAGATTATTTGAAGAGAGTGAGTCTGTCACCTACATTTCACATTTATCTTAGTCTTCAACAACCTTCCATTCCAGATCTGATTTCATGCCTACAGAGAGATATGCTAAAGAAATAGCTCTGCTTCTTTAACATATGATACATATTCACCTCCCTATGAGAGCAACACTCCTTATACTAAAAAGATTACTTTCAATTCAATGTGATTTAACAGTGCTTAAAGACCACATACTATGTGCCCAAGTAGATTTCAAAAAAACAGAATCTGAGGATAGCCTAGGATTTTCAAGTTCTTAAAATTCAACCCTCCCTTTCTCCCTTTGGCTAGTTTAAGAGTTATTCGTAAACTCAACAAGCACTTGGCAGGAATTCTGGATTCAAGAGTACTCAAGCCTTGAATAGTAAAGTAAAATATAGGATCTTCATAGTCCTTCTGGTCCTGAGAAGCTACAGAACCTGTTTGTCTTTCAAGCCACAGGCTATGAGAGAAAAACTAGAAAAAAAAAATCACAAAAAAACAAAAACTGAGGAGTCTGCCTTTGTTTGGGTGAAAATTTATACAACAGTATACAGTTCTTATATTATTTACTGCTCAAACTTTTTTCAAACTGAGGCATTTCCCCCTTCACCTTTAGAGTTTTTTTTAAGTTTTCAACATTATTTCAATACTTCTGGGGCTTGGGGTTTTGTTTATCAGCTTAAAGAATACTATTAGTTTCCTCTTTGTCGTCTCAACCCTCTCTAGGAAACTCACTGGTTAGGAAGCAATGGCTACAAAAATAAAATAGGTGAGACACTGGTATGAATGAGTAAAAGTCATAAATAAATAATTATTTTTATAGTAGTACATCTGTTGTAAATTATGGTTTCTTTTCAAGTGATAAAAACTGGTAGCAAAAATTTCACCTTTGTAGAAGTACTTTTACTATGTGTGGTAACCACTGAATAAAAAGATTTCCTTTGGGTCTCCTTTGAGTCAGTGTTAGCTTCAGTTTGTGTCTAATTTATTAACAGTTTGACCATAGACAAATTAGTTAACTTTTTTTATTTTCAATTTCTTTATACATTGAAATGGCAAAATAATAACTACCTTAGACTGTTATGAAGATTAGATGTATATAAAGATATTTAATACACATCTTTATATATTTAATGAGCTTCCGTGGTGGCTCAGATGGTAAAGAATCTGCCTGCAATGTGGGAGACCCAGGTTCGGTCCCTGGGTCGGGAAGATCCCCTGGAGAAGGAAATGGCAACCCACTCTAGTATTCTTGCCTGGAGAATTCCATGGACAGAGGAGCATAGTGGGCTACAGCCATGGAGTCACAAAGAGTCAGACACGACTGAGAAACTAACACTTTCACTTTCAAAGATGTTTGATGCAAAGCCTGGCTTATAGTAGGTACTCACTATATCCCAACTGTATTACTTTCTTCATTAGATTGGTTGCTTTTGAACAGGCTCAGCCTTTTAACTCTAGCCCCCAACAAGAAAGTTGAAAAGTTTTATCATAATTACTACTTCTCTGAAGAGAAATGCATTATTTATGACACTTGCAGAAGACTAGATACAATTAAATATGGATGTGAAACTGACAAATTCTGAGTATTATTGGTTAATTACTCTGGGCAAAGCCCTGTGAGGTAAGAGGATTAGGCATTTCTATACTTTGAGAAATAGGTTGAACTGTCAGATGTCACAAATGATTCAGCAATATTAAAAACTTAATAAATGTATTTTGTTTAATGTATGCATAACATTTATCACTATGTGGCTATACAGAAGATTAAAGTTCCATATTTGCTAGTATGGAATCATAATTAAAATACTATACTGTTAAGTGAAAACAGTGTGAGAACAGAGTATGCTATCATCTTACAAAAGAGATAATGTATATATACATAAATAAGCATACATATGCATACGTTATTTGTGGGAGAATACATAAGAAACTTAGTGGTTGCCTCTGAAAGGGCAATGAGAAAGTTTTCATTATATATTGTGGCATACTATAGAGTTCTTTTCTGGCATTTTCATGTACTATTGCTTTAATCAGAAATAGTTAATAAAATACACTTATATGTTACTGAGTCTAGTGAAATTTCTCCTAGCTCCTAATAAATAAAAAGTTCCATTCTCATTACCATTATTTCTTTGAAAAGCAAAGTAATATACATGGTTTGGCAGTAATTAGACTTGGTTACTGTACATTTATAATTTGTTTAACATTATTAGAAATTGTCCTAACATCTCTACTGATGCGCAGAAATATACATAGACATATAGTGTTTGATCTTTGAAACCACACATTTTCAGTTTTTATTGCTGGCATGCACACCTTCTTTCTTGAAGAAGGCATTTTCCCAACCTAAGTTTTTGGTCCTCTGTTCTGTTTCTTTGTTCATTTATCATTCATTCTCACAACTCCAAAGAACATCTATATTATGATGTTTCAAAAATAAATAGTACAGGCCTCCTCCCTCTCTTTTTTATGCTCTAAACAACTGTACTGACTCAAATTTATCTTTCTCTACTTCCAAGAACTGTTATTACTGCTTATAAAACCACTATTCCTAAAACGTTATCTTTGACTCATATCACTCCCTAATCCAACTGTTGACCAAATTCAATGGGTTTTCATTTTCCACTCCTATAAGTAGCAGATCAAGATGTCATAGCTTGACCATTTAATGTATACTATCACAAAGCCTCCCCAGTTGGAATCCAAAGTTTTAGATTTCAGTCTCTCTCTTCAAACCCACACACTAAAACATTGCTTTCTTTCACTTAATATTTCCTCCAAATTCCTCTGTAGTTCCCTACTGCCAAATATCTACAAAAGGCTTTCAATCTTTTCTCTGAATTGATCCCACTCTAGCAAATTCACAATTTCTAAAACCTTTACTCAATATTATTTTCAAGGCCCAAGTCATTCTTCAAGCCCTATCTAATCCTACATTTTCTATAAGCTTTGCATGAATATTTCATGCAATATTTCAGTCATCAACTACCTGACTAAACTATAAATTAGCACATTATTTAAACTCTGACTCATAACTCTGCACTTAATTAAGGTGTAATGTTTTAAGTTTAAGTCATAATTATCTTCCTTTTGTGGCCAGATTATCCGAAATTTGACATCAGAGATTGGTTTCATACTTCTTCCATTTCCTCACCAAGTTCTTATTATACTGAGGCCATAGAAGCATCCAATAAATATTTTTGGTTAATTAACAACACAGGTAATTTGTCTGCCACTGGCAACTCGGAATAAAGTGCCACATTGGTTTTTATTTCATATCACTTTATTCTAGGTTTTAAACATGAAACTCAGTAATTTAAAACAAATTAATACATTTATAATAAAACTATTTATCTTTATAGATTACAAGATGAGTCCATCTGGCCTTCTAATAATCATGTGGGGTCAACATTATATTTTTCTACAAATGATAAATATTAAGTGATTTGTCCAAGGTCACATGGCTAGTAAGTGACAGAGCTAACTCATAAACTCAAATATTCTGTCTCTAAGTACAATGTTCTTCTCTCTATATCTATATTTTCCCTCCTGAAAATATAGTAATATGTATGTGTGTGTGTATATATATATATACATACATATTATGTTTTTTAATCGTAAACTCATATTTCCCCTTTTGCATTTCATCCATCTCAATTTTTAGATTTCATTAAGATATATTTCATCATTAGATTCCATTATACAGTTTGCATATAAGTTTAGACTAGATTTTATGTTTATAAAAAGTCTTTATATTTGGGATGATAAAAATACCTAAGCACCTCTCCTCTCAAAGACTCTTCTAATTTTTCTCAAAATTGGAATAAATCACTAACCACACATCAGCAATCCCAGAGTAATCACAGGTGCTGCAGTTGCATCTGAAGCAAAGTCAGATGTGAAACAGATGCAGCACCGCCAGAGTTACAGATCACTGATATCAGGTAAGTGCTTTAACTTTGATTGGCACAGGAATGGGATGGGTGGAGCTGGTCTAGGAGAGGCTATTAGGAGACCTCAGTTTCTCCAAGTGATTTCACCCCGGACCCCGATCGGACCCTCCCAGCTCAGCTTCCACCATCCTTATCAAAGTTTAAAGCACTTACCTGATATTAGAACCTGAAACTCCAGCACTGTTGCACTACATTTGTCTTACTTCCAGTCTGTCAAGTAGGTACAGTTGCAGAGCCTGCTCCAGCACCTGTAGCTCACAGTGTTGTATCACAGTAGATGTCAGCTGCCAAAACTAAAAATATTTAAGCTTAATTTTGTTAGGAACTTATTATTTCAAAAATTATTTTTTAACATCACTTCATTTTAGTTACTTACCATTTGGGTAGGGTGTTTCACATAAAGTTAGAAATTCAACAATAGGATGATCCATTTCAAGCACTGTAATTGCTTTTCCATGCATGATTGTTAAACTTGGTCTTCTGCAAGCTTTGTCATAGGACAGTCCACCAGAAAATATTATGAATGGTTCACTACAAAGGAAAAAAAAATGAGACAGAGTTCTTTAGGATGACACAATGTCACAGGATTGAGGCAAAAAAGAATGGACTTGGTAGGGATTATGTACAATAATTGTCAGAGCAAAAGCCTTTTCTGCCACCAAATATCTCACCCGACAAATTTATTATTCTATTTCCCTTTTACTTGATGTACATCCTCACTGTTAAAATTACTAATGAATCAGTCTGAAGATGTTGAGGTGAGATGGGGAAAGGCAGTGAGGTTGGTCAGGGGAAAGATGCTCACTGACTCAATAGAACATCACATATGGTTGGTTCCCAAACTCTAAATTACTACTATTAGAATGTTAGACAATATTAGTTTATCATATTAACCAGTAGGCATGTGGGGTTCCAAATCACTAAGAAATAGAAGCAAATTTCAATATAAAATGAAATGTGACAATGGCAAGCCCAGAATAGTGGAAGGCAGCATGAAAAGTCTACCTAATGGTGTTTCTGCATAAAAGGGTTATGACAAAAAGATGGAGAAAACTACACGTAAGGGGAAAATAATTCACCAAAAATAAATGTGATCTTCTCACCTTTACCTAGGGTAAGCCAAATTTTATTTAGCTTGTAATACTAACTTGAAACAAACATTTTCATTTCTGTTAACTGCAAGTTACGGTTAGGTAATAGAGGGGAGCTAAGATGATCATAAAATATTATAGCTGTCAGAAAGTTATTAAATATTTTCATAACTTTTCATTTTTCTTTTCTCAACTATCTGTATCTCCAGCATATGTATATGAAAGAAAATGTGTGTTGCTATGAAGCATTTTTTAATAAGTAAAGACCAGACTGAAAATATTCTCCAAAAAATTTTTAAAGAAACTAGACACTTTTATTGTACCAAATTCCTTGAGAATATATGATTCACTAAATAATTCACTTCTATCCACCTGCTAAACTGAACAATCTACTTGTTTCTAGAACTCACTCTATAAGAATCCCTGTTTTTTTCCATATTGTATTGTATGGTAGTACCAAACATTATCAAAGGGACATTTGCTAATCTTATGCTGGCTATATAACAAGAAAAGAGCTGTTTAAAAAGTTTTCATCAAAACTTACATACAAAATGCCTTCACTAATTTTTAAAGTTTTGTCAGTATTTTAACACAAATAATTGAGTTGTAAACTAAATATGGGAAAATGCTCTAATTTACTTTCCTTGAGTCTTTGCATCATTATGTTGAGGAAAAGAAGCTAGGATCAAAAGTTATATAATATGTAACTACACTTACATGACAGCTGAAAAAGGCAAAACTATAGTGATAAAGTACAGATCACTGGTTTCCAGAGGTTAGGAGTGGGGAAAGGTGCAATTATTAAGGGACTGCAAAGATAATTTGGTGCATATGAAAATTTTCTGTATTCTTATTGTGGTGGCAATTTCAAGAATCTATACATTTGCTAAAAAAATCCACAGAACTCTACACCAAGAGAAAAAAAAAGCTACTGTATAATTTATAAAATAATACAACAAAATTGAGATTTTTGTCTCAGTGAAGGCAAAAGGATTAAATGATAAATTGTGTAATATAACAAATGTGTAACAGCTGTTGAGTATTTATGATGTTCCAGGTATTTTGTGAAGAACTTCACATGCATTATTGTATTTAACCCTTAAGATATACCAATCAGAGAACTACTACTACTATCCTCACTTAATAGATGGGTATACTAAAGCTTTGAGAATTTAACCACACATGAAGTCTATCTGTAGGTGGCTACAATAGGAAGGGATTAAAAAACTAGCAGAGAGTAATTTTTATTAACACAGAGAACCTGATAATGCTAGTGATAGCAGGTAAAGAGATCATTATTTGCTTTTTTTAAAGGATAAAATTATTAAGCCTGAGGCCATTGTGACTGGAGTTGCAGCAAGCAAATTGGTGACTAGGGACCAATGATTCCTGAGCAAGTTTGTGAATGGCTAGTCCAAGATAATATTAAACAGAAAACATATGCTTTACATCTGTTACCTGTGCAGACCTTTAAGAGGCCCAGGTGCTGCAGCATACATGGTAAAGGAAAGTGAAGTCGCTCAGTCATGTCTGACTCTTTGTGACCCCATGGAGCCTACCAGGCTCCTCCACCCATGGGATTTTCCAGGCAAGAGTACTGGAGTGGGTTGCCATTTCCTTCTCCAGGGGATCTTCCTGACCCAGGGATTGAACCCAGATCTCCCACGTTGCAGGCAAATGCTTTACCATCTGAGCCACCAGGGAAGCTCTGCACACAAAGGTAAGGCTCTTCTTATAAAGTTCCTGCTCCTGCTAAAGCCATCCCATTTTCTTTACTTCACAAAGTATCTGCTGTGTACAAGAAGGAGCAGAAATAGATTTATTTCCACTTCCAGACTATGGCCCACTTTGCTGTGGACTCAACTTCAGTGTGCCTCTGTTTTTGAGGTCTCTCTTTGTTCTGAGCTGTGGATCCACTGCTTCTAATATAGTTGTAAATCACAACAAATTGTAGAACAAGTGTTCTACAGTGCACGGTAAGTGGCCTGATAGCAATTATCTATTACTAATCATAATTATTTCACATTAGAAATCTGAAGTATTTCTACACAAACTTCAACTACCAGTAACTAGAACAAATCAATTTAGAATCAGAAAAATATTAACAGTGTGAAATAACACGGCTTTGATGGTGATAACAACAACTGTTTTTTAAGAAATCCACTGTGGGCCTCTCATCAAATTTATGATGTTACAAACATCATGATGAGATAGGTACTGCTGATGAGAAAATTAAATTTTTAAAAAGTTAATTTTCAAGGTCACACAGCTCTTTTACTCCAATGATCTTAATCATTATGTTAAACTGTCTTGCCTTGAATCCCTGATTTCTGAATTACCTTTTCTTTATGTTTATCCTTTTCTCCCTTCATCTGGAACCATCCTATCCTCCATCCCTTAAAATCCCATCTCAGGCATCTCCTTTCCTAAGAAGAATTTCAGTGATTTCTTCCTTCACTGTTCTCCTCCGTACTCCCTTTAGGCAAGGTTAGGTGCCCTTGAAGTGCAACACTGTATAACAACGGATGTAAATAATATTGAGCCTAAAGACTCAAGCAAAGTTAAAGTTATAAACACTGTTTTAAGAAAGAAAGAATATATGTAAAATATTTTCATCCATCATGATTAAATTTTGAATGTTTTCATACTTTAGTTACAATAGTAATAAAACTGTGGTTGTTTTTATTAGTTATGCCTAGTAACATTAGGCTAGGCTAAAGAGGTTTTGATCCATCTATCTATCATACTTTGAGAATAGCGGCTATAAGCAAATATTATATGTACCTGTGATGACAGGAAAATATTCTAGTGTGAGCATTTAAGTAGACTTAAATTTAGACTTAAAACTAAGGTCTATACAAGATTTGTAATTATGGTAACTCTGGATGGGAATATTGCCACTAATAATTACTTTAAGTATAAAGAACATTGTCGATGTATAGGATATGGCTGCTATACATACAAGATAAATTTTATTAAATATTATTTTTAATTTTCTATATCTTAAAATTTAGTACTATTGTATTATACCAATATACATAAATGTTTATATTCCCAACTAACTTTAAAGTACCGAGACTTAGGTATATATTTAATTCATATGTAATACTAATAGGTAAATAGCTTTTGCTGTTTAATAATGCTAAATGATTGCTACTTGCAATTGCATGGCCAAAAAGCCCTACATTGTTAAAATTAATGTATATAATACTTATCTGAATATTCATATAAATCTTTAAATAAAGAGTTACCATTTATAAAAATATTGACATTATATACATACCCATTGAATAATAAATCTGTTATCAAGGAACATTGCTGTTAATGTTAGTTAATATAATTATATAAAACTTAACAATATATAAACATTAAAGGCTATCTGTATTTCTTGTCGCTCTTTCTTACATATTTTCCCATAACCCCCCAAGTAAAAATGCATACCTGTTTCTACAAGTCTTGTATTCTACTTTAAGAATTGGTTTGCAAGATTCAGGTTTTCTTCCTTCTCTTTGACTCTTTCCTAAAGAAAGAAAAGGACTTTATTAAATATGAATTAAATTCTACTTATCCATGAGAATTTTTAAAGGAATTTTTTAAGTAATTATGTATTTTTCATAATTGGATAGACACATTTCTATGCATTCTAACATTCTTGTTAAGTGTATAAATGGTTTATTGAGCCCTAACAATTGACTGTTATATAATCAATAAAGTTATTTGTAAACATATTTTTATTGCTTCACATTCTCCATGTATAAATCTAGTATCATATAAAGTTATTTTAATTACATGTTTCATGATAAACAACTGCAGAATTGAAGACACACACATATATACTTATCTGCATAATGAAATATATTATGAAAATCCATACTAGGCTTTAAAAATTTCACCTATGAAACAAGAAAATTCTTTCTATATGCAGAAAGACTTGTCACTTAAAACTTATGATACACTATGAAAATCATTTACACTATGAAAATCATTGCATTTTCATCAAATTCATGTAAAGGAAAGTCCATTAGACAATGAACATAGGTGATATATTTCAAGATTTTTAAAAATTTTAATGATGAACTCTATTTACATAAAACAAAAATAATAGTTGCTTATAAGGGAAAGATTATGTTCAGATTCCATAAGAGTTTGAATAAAACATCAAGAAGAGTTGAAAATGGAAATAAGTATGTCATAGGCAGAAGTAAGCTTTATCTTTATAGTTATAATTTTGCTTATTAATCTGTTTTTTAAGATGACACCTTTTATTTTAATAAATATTCTTACATTGCCAGAGCTATTTGTAGACAGAGAAACCTATCATGTAGAGAGATGTTTACATGCATATAAGTTAAAATTTCATCACAGTTTCAGAATGGCAAAGACAAATCCAACTCGGAAGTCAGGACAGTTTTATCCAATTTGTTTAATGGCTATCAGCATACAGTATACCTTATCTGCTCCATGGCATGCTTTTTGAAATTTCCTTCTTTTTCTTTTACCCTATGTCATCTGAAGAAGCAACCCAACAATAAATATTGGCCAATATCATTTATACTGTAAAACAGGATTAAAAGTACCTATATTATATATGAAAAAGAATTGTTAACACTAAATATAGATCATTACAAAGGGACAACTTTGGATCAGGGACTCATTCTGTACAGTGGTCTTAGAGCTAGTCAGGGATTATGGAATTAGAGAATTAAAGGAAGTAACAGACTTAGCAAAGAAGCCCCTTCTTCTCAGTTGATATTTTTTCTACCCAATGCTTCTCTAGTAATTTCCAAACCATTAGTTGACCAAAACAGCATATTTGCAATTGTGCGTGTGTGTGTGTGTGTGTGTGTATATGTGTATATATATATATATATATACATGTATATATATATATATATACACGTATATATATATATACAGAACCAATTACTATTTTTCAATCAGTAAACATCAGTAGCATGCACTGATTTTAGTAGAAAAGAATCATTGTTTAATTAACTAATGTTTTACTTCAATTTCCAACTCTGATTTATTTGAAGGTGAAAGCTCTCTGCTTTGATTATATTTATTGCCTGTTAGTAATTGAAATATGCTTAAATGTCATATTGTTTAAAACGACATTGTCAATAACTGTATTTATTGCTATTCCTTATTTTCAAAGTATTGTAGTAAGTGGGAGGGTACAGAGAAATAACTACCAAGAAGCTTAAAATTTACTAAACATAAAAATTTTGAAAATGATAATATGAGGTACCATAAATGATTGATAGACATGAAGCACTTTAGGAGTGGAGAATAAAACTGTGGTTTCCTTTTATAACAGAAGACTTTGTAGAATTTTACAGAAGACTTGTTAGATACTAGACTAAGAACTAAAAGACAGAAGTTGCCTAGGAGAGTATAAGAAAAGACATGAAGGCAGAATGTTGAGAGAATATGCCCAGTATGATGAAAGAATAATGCATAAGCCAAACTGGGTAGATTAAAAGATTAATGTAGAAGAAGAAAGGAAAGAATGCTGATGAGGTACAAAAGAGCCATAAAATGGCAATCTAAAAGACTGATTTGCTGTGTTTAGACAAGGGAGAACCACTGGAAACTTCCAAGCTGAGAAATAATATGTGTAAAGCAATGTCTCAGAAATATTAATTTAGGTTTGTTTAAGAAAGAAATTTTGAGGATGTAAGATACTGATAATGGAAAACAAGAAGATAATTAACAAATGTTCAAGAAAAACAGGGAAAAAAGAACTGAAGAAAAGTTAAAGGTCTCAAAGAAAGGTAGGATACTATTAATCACACCAACATATGCATTATGGGAATATTAGAAGGAGAGGAGAGAGAGGAGAAAACATTCACAGAAATATTGGCTGAAATTTTTCTAAATTATTTGAAAAACATTATTTATACATCTAAGAACCTCAAAAAACTCCATGTAGGATAAAAAAATCAATCTACTCCCAGACATATCAAGGTAAAAATGCTAAAAGAAAAAAAAATATTGAAAGGAGCAAGAGAAAAATGATTCATTGTATATAAAGGAGCCCCAATAAGGTTAATAGCTGAGACTCTTATCAGAAACAATAAGTCAAAGGGCAGAGGAATGACATACTTAATTTACTGCGAAAAGAAACCCTGTTAACCAAGAATCTTACGTTCATCAAAATTATCTTTCAAAAATGAAGGTGAAATAAAGATGTTTCCAGATAACAAAAACTGAGAGAATGTGTTGCAAGCAGAGCTCCCTTACAAAAAATACAAATAAGTTCTTTAGGCTGAAAGAGTAATATGAACCTATATACAAAGATGATAAGTAAAAGTAATTAATGTAGGTAATTATAGTGAAGTGAAGTCGCTCAGTCGTGTCCGACTCTTTGCGACCCCATGGATTGTATGTAAGGTACCACGCTCCTCCGTCCGTGGGATTTTCCAAGCAAGAGTACTGGAGTGGGTTGCCATTTCCTTCTCCAGAGGATCTTCCCAACCCAGGGATTGAACCCAGGTCTCCCGCATTGTAGGCAGATGCTTTACCATCTGAGCTACCAGGGAAGTTACCAGGTAATTATAAAACCAGTATAATTACACATTTCGTCTCCAATATTAACTGATTTAAGAAACAATGTAAAAATTAATATGTATATAATTGTAATATGGGATAATAACACAGAGAAGGTTGATGGGAGCAAGGCCACACAGGAGGGAGAAAAGGACACCAAATGGTAACTTGAATCCACAAGAATAAAGGAAGAGAACCACAAATAAGCAGCAAAAAGGCTAACGTAACAAGTTCTATACATACGTGTGTGTGTGTGTGTGGTAGTCGCTCAGTCATGTCCGACTCTTTGTGACCCCATGGACTGTAGCTCGCCAGGCTCCCCTGTTCATGGAATTCTCCAGGCAAGAAGAGTAGAGTGGGTTGCCATTCCCTTCTCCAGGGGATATTCCCAACCCAGGAATTGAACCTGGGTCTCCTACCTTGCAGGCAGATTACCATCTGAGCCACTAGGGAAGCACCTATACATACATACCCTTGACTAAATAAATGGTTCAAAGAAAAAAATATTTTTAGAATAATATATGCTACAACACACTAAAACTTCTGAGATGAAGCCTAAGCAGTGCAGAGAGGGAAATTTATACCTATGAGCAGCTATATTAAAAAAGAATATATGAAATCACTAACCTAACCATTTACCTAGGTCACAGAATAAAAGAACAACATAAACCTGAAGCAAATAGAAAGAAGGAAATAATAAAGATTTGAGCAGAAATTAATGAAGTATTGGGCTTCTGTCGTGGCTCTGCTGGTAAAGAATCCGCCTGTAATGTGGGAGACCTGGGCTCGATCCCTGGGTTGAGAGGATCCCCTGGAGAAGGGAAAGGCTAACCACTCCAGTATTCTTGTCTGGAGAATTCCATGGACTGTATGGTCCATGGGGTCACAAAGAGTCGGACATGACTGAATGACTTTCACTTCCCTTTAATGAAGTATTAATAGAATAGAAAAAAATGTATCAATAGAAAATAAACTGAAATCTGGTTCTCTGAAAAGATCAGTAAAATAGCTGAACTGACCAGAAAAGACAGAGATAAAAGACTTAAACTCTTCCACCAATTCTTCAAACATTCTCCTAAAAACAAAAGAGGAAATATTTGCTAACTAGTTCTATAAAACTATTAGTACCATCCATTGTTTGAGATCCTAATCCTCAAACATCCTGACTTGAGGCTAAGACAGAAATATAACAATGAAGTGAGATTTTTCTAAATAATGGGAATATGGTTACCATCAGAAAAACCAGTTACTGTAATATACCCTATCAATAGAATAAAGAACAAAAATTACACAATTATCTCAACAGACTAAAAAGGCATCTGATGAAGTCTGATACTCTCTTGATTAAACAAAAGCTTCAACAAAGGAAAAAAAAAAAACTTTCTTCAACCTGACAAAGACTATGAATAGAAACCCAGAGCTTACCATCATATTTACTGGTGAAAGAAGAAAAACTTTCCCTCTATGATCAAAAACAACTGAAGAGAGATCAAGATGGCGGAATAGAACCATGTGGAGCTCATGTCCTCCCACAGATACATTAAAAATACATCTACATGTGGAACAATTCTCATAGATTCCTACTGAATACTGGTGGAAGATCTCTCTCTTGTGATTAAAACTGCAGGAAAGATCATCATGTAAGCAGGTAGGACAAAAGGGAAAAAAAAAATAAAAAGCAATCAGGACAGAACCTGCCCCCCGGGAGGGATCTGTAAAAGAAGAAAGGTTCCTTCACCCTGGGAACCCCCTTCAATGGCTGGGAGATTAGCAGTGAAAAACAGGGAGCTTCAGAGGCTCAGAGGAGAGTGTAGCAGCTGGCTAGTGGTAGGCAGAACAAACAGATATCAGCACAGATGGTCCTGGCTACCTCACTTGCAGTCTCCAGACCGAGATGCGTGTCTGTGGTGCTCACTGAGGGCTGGGTGCTAAAACTTGGGCTTCAGTGGATAGACCCAGGGAGAGGCCTGAGGTTAGCTGTGCAGAAGTAGCCCAAAGGCTAGAGTGTGCCCTGGACTGTAACTGGGGGTACACAGGATGCAGCCTGATTCTTCCATTGAAGCCCCACTGTTAATGTGCAAGCATGGAGGGGCAGGCTCTCACCAAAACATGCTCACAGTGGGCACGGCTCTGCCTCTGTGAGCACTGGGAGTGCACAAGGACCATGGGCCGTCCACACACAGAGGCAAGGCTGAAATCTATGTTGATCCCCAGGAGCCGGAGCCGCGTGACTTTAGAAGCAGGGCTGAAATTTGAGCAGTGTCCTGTCGGCTTTGGAGTATTTATGCCATAGGCTCCTTTGTAAGCTCAGAGCCTGTGAGACATTCAAGCAGAATGCTGGTACTCCCAGGGTTGGGTGGGTCTGGCATTAGTAGCTTCCCGAACAAGCAAAGGCAGGGCCATGGTCTGGATTGACCCCTCAGGTCTCACAGCGGGTCCTGGTGCCTGACCAGTGGATCTGTGCCAGCATATCTATGCTGGTGGACTGGTGAGCACAGTGCCTGAGAAATATCTGGGCTGATTGCTTGCATTCTTATCCCAAGGAAGGGCCAAGGGCAGTGCCAACAAGAGCATACTTCATGAGCTTGCACAAGTTATGGGTGAGACCACAAAGCACACTTCCCAGCAGACAGTTCCTGGGGAGGAACACTTAGTGGCTCTTCCCCCAGTGAAGTGTTTCACTCTCACCGACCTCACACCACAGCTCAGAAATGGATCTAGGAGCTACTATTCCAACAACTGGGAGCAGACCCTACCCCCAACAGGGCTGTGACAACCACAGAGCAAAACGGAGGCCCCATTCAACATCCAACAGGCTCTGATCACCACAATACCAGTCACACCCCATTATCAAGAAGATAACGGGCAGCACACAATGAGGAAAGCTGAGGCAGGCATCCATACCAAAAACAGCCCTCTCACCAAAAATATTACACAGACACAGGCCACACAGGGATACCCACATAGAAACAGCCCTTTAAGACCACAGTGGACAACTGTTCCTTCTAAATTCATAGAGTCGAAGAAGAAGAAATCTAAGTAAAATCAAGAAGCAGAAGTACCACTTCCAATTAAAAGAAAAGAGAAACCCCCTGAAAGAACAAACGAATCTCTCCAGTCTTGGAGTTCAAAAAAGAAGACTAATAAAAATACTGACAGAATTAAGAAAGGCTATCAATAGGAATTAAGAAAGGCAGATCACTGAACAAGGAACTAGAAACTATAAAGAGGAGCCAATTAAAATTAGAAAACTAGTTTTCTGAGACAAAAGCTGAGCTGAAAGCAAGAAATACCAAACTTAACAATTCAGAAGAACAAATAAGTGATCTGGAAGAAAAGAATGGAAATCACGCATCAGAACAACAGACAGATGAAAAAAAATGAAAGCAATATAAAAGACCTATGGAATAATATAAAGCAAGCCAATTTACACATAATAGGGATCCCAAAGAAGAAAGAGAAAAGAGGATTGAAAATATATTTGAAGAAACTATGGAAATTTTTTCCCCAAACCTAAGGAAACAAACTATCTAGACACAAGAAGCACAGTGGGTCCAAAACAGAAGCACCCAGACAGACTTACACCAAAATATATCATAATTAAACAGAGGATTCTAAAGGCAGCAGGAGAAAAGAAAAAAGTAGGTTACAAGGAACCACCATAAGGCTATCATCTGATCTCTCTACAGAAATGTTGCAGACCAGAGGGGAGTGTCACATTATATACAAAGCTCTGGAAGGGAAAATCCTGCAACCTAAGATAATCTTGCTGGATAGAGTATCATTTAGAAATTCCCCAGATAAGCAAAAACAAAAGGAATACAGGAATAGAACTATTGAAAGGACTACTGAAAGGACTTATCTAAATAGAAAAGAAGCAAGAAACTATAGGAAAGAGAAAATCACAATTGGAAAGCAAATCACTTAAATAGGTCAGTACATGAATTTAAAAAGTTTTTTTGAAAGTGATGATAATTACAATGAATAGCAAAAGGATAAATATGACAATGTAAAACAATACATCAAAATCATAAAATGTTGGGGAGGGGTATAAGAAAATGTAGATTTTTTTTTTTTAATGTCTTTGAGCCTATATGACTATCAGCCTAAGCAAGTAGATATGGTATTGGGTTAACACACTTGAAAAATTATAACCACAAATCAAAAACAAAATAAATAGATGCACAAAAAACAGACAAAAAAGGGATTAGTTTCTGCTATACAACAAAGTGAATCAGCTAGATGTATACATATAGCCCCTCGCTCTAAAGCCTCCCTACCACCCCTTCATCCCATCCCTCTATGTCATCACAGAGCACTGAGCTGAGCTCCCTGTGCTATACAGCAGCTTCTCACTAGCTATCCCTTTTACACATGGTAGTGTATACATACATTAGTGCTACTCTCTCAGTTTTTCCCACCCACCTCTTCCTGTGTGTGTCCACATGTCCAACTATGCTCCAATAAAAATAAATAAAATATTTTTAAAAGTTTTTAGTAAATAAGGTGCCAAGTACATGAAAAAGCAAAAGAAAACACAAGCATAATACAAAAGAAAATTATCAAACCGTAAAAAGACAAAAAGAAGGGAACAAAGAAGAAATACAAAATCAACTAGAAAATAAGATTTAAAATCACAATAAATTTATATCTATCAATAATTACCTTAAATGTCAATGCACTAAATGCTCCAATCAAAAGGCACAGAGTGGCAGACTGTATAATAAGACAAGAGACTACAATATGCTGCCTATGAGAGATTAATTTCACATGTAAAGACACATACTGAGTGTGAGGCAATGGAAAAAGATATTCCATGCAAATAGAAGCAGAAGAAAGATACGGTGGTAAAAAGAATGCTTGCTATACCATGACTAAGTGCAATTTATCCCAGATGTGTAAGGCTGGTTCAACATTCAAAAACTAATTAATGTAGTCCCTCACATCAATAAGCCAAAAAAGAAAAACCACATCACCATATAAAGATGCATAAGAAGCATGTGACAAAATCCAACACCCATTCATGATCAAAACTCCCAGTAAACTAGAAATGAAACTGTGCAGGAACTTAAAGGGCCTTCTCAGGAACGGACACTCCAATGTGTCCCCAACCTCTTGCTTTTAGAAGAAGCTTTAGCCTCCTAGACCTTTGCCCAGTTCCAAAGACCAAATTTAATCAAAGAAAGGAGAAAATACAGAAACAAAGGAAAAAACAGTCAAGCACTCAAAATAATATTGAACGTGAAAGTCACTCAGTCGTGTCCGACTCTTTGTGACCCCATGGACTGTAGCCCACTAAGCTCCTCTGTCTGTGGGATTCTCCAGGCAAGCATACCAGTCTGGAGTGGATTACCATTGCCTTCTCCATGGGATCTTCCCGAACCAGGGATTAAACCCTGGTCTCCTACATTGCAGGCAGATTTTTTCACCATCTGAGCCACCAGGGAAGCCATAAAAAATAATATTAGTTAGCAACAACACAAAATTGAGGACACTTAATTCATCCTCAGCAGCTATAAATAATATTCTAAGCCATATCCTTGAGTTGTTTTTCAGATACTAAATACCCCCACCAAGAGGAAGAAGTTAACTACATGCTGACCACCAGCACATAAACCCTAGACTAGCTGGAACAAAAAATGTTGATCAAGATTCTAGAAATATCACCCTATTATCACCATCAACCAGTCAGAGAATTAAGCACAAACCGATCATGTACTCTGTAACTCTCTTCCTCAGACTGTCTTTAAAAGCCCTAAAAGCCACTGGGGAGTTTGGGTCTTTTGAGCATGAGCTACCCATTCCTCTTGCTTGGCCCCACATTGTGTGCTTTGCAATAAATGATGTACTTCACAAAAATGCAGTACCAGCAGATTGACTTTACTGCACATAGTCAAGTGGACCCAAGTTTGGTTCACTAATAGAAATAGATGGAAACGTTGTTAATGTGATAATAAATGCCTACCAAAAATCCTATAGGAAATGTGGTAGGATACTTAATGGTGAGAAATCAAGTCTTTCCCACTGAGATTAAGAACAAGGCAAGGCTATCCCTTCTCACTATTGTTTTTCAATATTGTACTGAAGAGTTCCAAAGAATAGCAAGGAGAGATAAGAAAGCCTTCCTCAGTGATCAGTGCAAAGAAATAGAGGAAAACAACAGAATGGGAACGACTAGCGATCTCTTCAGGAAAATTAGAGACACCAAGGGAATATTTCATGCAAAGATGTGTGCAATAAAGGACAGAAAGTGTATGGACCTAACAGAAGCAGAAGATATTAAGAAGAGGTGGCAAGAATACACAGAAGAACTGCACAAAAAAGATCTTCATGACCCAGAAAATCACGATAGCGTCATCACTCACCTAGAGCCAGACATCCTGGAATGTGAAGTCAAGTGGGCCTTAAGAAGCATCACTACAAACAAAGCTGGTGGAGGTGATGGAATTCCATTGAGCTCTATCAAATCCTCAAAGATGATGCTGTGAAAGTGCTGCACTCAATATGTGAGCAAATTTGGAAAACTCAGCAGTGGCCACGGGACTGGAAAAGGTCAGCTTTCATTCCAATCCCAAAGAAAGGCAATGCCAAAGAATGCTCAGACTACCACACAATTGCACTCATCTCACACGCTAGCAAAGTAATGCTCAAAATTCTCCAAGCCAGGCTTCAGCAATATGTGAACCTTGAACTTCCAGATGTTCAAGCTGCATTTAGAAAAGGCAGACGAACCAGAGATCAAATTGCCAACATCCGCTGGATCATCGAAAAAGCAAGAGAGTTCCAGAAAAACATCTATTTCTGCTTTATTGACTATGCCAAAGCCTTTGACTGTGTGGATCACAATAAACTGTGGAAAATTCTGAAGAAGATGGGAATACCAGACTACCTGACCTGCCTCTTGAGAAATCTGTATGCAGGTCAGAAAGCAATAGTTAGAACTGTACATGGAACAACAGACTGGTTCCAAACAGGAAAAGGAGTACGTCAAGGCTGTATATTGTCACCCTGCTTATTTAACTTATATGCAGAGTACATCATGAGAAATGCTGGGCTAGAAGAAGCACAAGCCAGAATCAAGATTGCTAGGAGAAATATCCATCATATATGCAGATGACCCCACCCTTATAGCAGAAAGTGAAGAAGAACTAAAGAGCCTCTTGATGAAAGTGAAAGAGGAGAGTGAAAAAGTTGGCTTAAAGCTCAACATTCAGAAAACTAAGATCATGGCATCTGGTCCCATCACTTCATGGCAAATAGATGTGGAAACATTGGAAACAGTGGCTAACTTTATTTTGGGGGGCTCCAAAATCACTGCAGATGGTGACTGCAGCCATGAAATTAAAAGATGCTTACTCCTTGAAAGGAAAGTTATGACCAACCTAGACAGCATATTAAAAAGCACAGACATTACTTTGCCAACAAAGGTCCGTCTAGTCAAGGCTACGGTTTTTCCAGTGGTCATGTGTGGATGTGAGAGTTGGATGGTGAAGAAAGCCAAGTGCCGCGGAATTGATGCTTTTGAACTGTGGTGTTGGAGAAGACTCTTGAGAGTCCCTTGGACAGCAAGGAGATCCAACCAGTCCATCCTAAAGGAAATCAGTCCTGAATATTCATTGGAAGGACTGATGTTGAAGCTGAAACTTCAATACTTTGGCCACCTGATGCAAAGAACTGACTCATTTGAAAAGACCCTGATGCTGGGAAAGATTGAAGGCAGGAGGAGAAGGGGATGACAGAGGATGAGATGGTTGGATGGCATCACCGACTCAATGGACATGAGTTTGGGTAAACTCTGGGAGCTGGTGATGAACAGGGAGGCCTGGCATGTTGCAGTCCATTGGGTAGCAAAGAGTCAGACACGACTGAGCGACTGAACTGAACTGAAGTCCTAGGTAATGAAATAAGACAAAATATGGAACAAAAGAATACAGATTGAGAAAGAATAAATAAAAATATCTGTCCATAGATAACATAATCACCTATGTGTGTGCATGCTAAGTCGCTTCAGTCATGTTCATTTCTTTATGACCCTGTGGACCATAGTCCACCAGGCTCCTCTGTCTATGGGATTCTCCAGGCAAGAATACTGGAGTAGGTTGCCATGTCCTCCTCCAGGGATTTTCCCAACCTAGGGATCAAGCCCACGTCTTTCATGTCTCTTGTGTTGGCAGGTGGGTTCTTTACCACTAGCACCACATGGGAACCCCAATCACCTATGTAGTAATCCAAAAGCATTGGCAAAAGATCTGGAACTAAGAAGTGATTATAACAAGATTTCAGGATACATTGTTAATATACAAAAGTCAATTTATTTCCCTTGTATCAGCAAAAAAGTGGAATTTGTAACTAAAACACAATATATTTACACTAGTATCCAAAAAAATGAAATACCAAATATCTATGTGATCACTAGGAGTAAAACTAAAAACCCTGATGAATGAAACCAAATAACTAAATAAATGGAGAGATATTTTGCATTCATGCATAGTCAGATTCAATATTGTCAAAATGTCAGTTTTCCCAACTTAGTCTATAGATTCAGTGCAATCTCAATCAAATTCTCAGCATGGTATTTTGTGAATACCAACAAACTAATTTTTAATGTTTATATGGAAAGACAAAATATCTAGTATTGTCAACAACAAAATGGGAAGACTGCAAGTACTGGGACTTTAAGACGTACTATAAAGCTAAAATGATCAAAATAGAGAAAGATAGACAAATAAATCAAAGCAACAGAATAGGAATCCCAGAAATAGACCTCCAGAAATACAGCCAACTGATCCTTGACAAAAGAGCAAAAGCAATACAATGAAGAAAAGACAGTCTTTTTAACAAATGATGCTAGAACAGCTAGCCATCTACATGCAAAAAAAAAAAAAAAAAGACACTGATGTTACACTTTTCACAAAAATTAACTAAAAATGGATCATAGATCAATTTGTGTAAACATAAAACTATATAACCTGAGGAGATAACAAAGCAAAAAACCCAGTTGATCTTTGGGATGGCCATGACTTTTCCGATACAATACCAAAGACATAATCTATAAAGAAATAATGGGTAAATTAGACTTCATTAAAACTAAAAGCTTCTGCTCTGTGGAAGATAAAAAATTAAAGACAAGTCTCAGATCAGGGAAAAAATATTTGCTAAAGACACAGCTGATAAAATATTATTATCCATAATTTACAAAGAACTCTTAAAGGACTTCCCTGATAGCTCAGTTGATAAAGAATCCACCTGCAATGCAGGAGACCCTGGTTTGATTCCTGCATTTGCAAGATCTGCTGGAGAAGGGATAGGCTACCCACTCCAGTATTCTTGGGCTTCCCTTGTGGTTCAGCTGGTAAAGAATCCGCCTATAATACAGGAGACCTGGGTTTGATCCCTGGGTTGGGAAGAACCCCTGGAGAAGGGAAAGGCTACCCTCTCCAGTATTCTGGCCTGGAGAATTCCATGGATTGTATAGTCCATGGGGTCGCAAAGAGTCAGACACAACTGAGTGACTTTCACTTTCAATTAAACATCAACAGTAAGTAAAGCAAACAACCCAAGCCAAAAATCTTAATAGACACTTCATCAAAGAAAATATACAGATGGTAAACAATCATACGAACAATGTTCCACATCAAATGTTAAAGAGAAACGCAAATTAAAACTATATGAGATACTAAGACACACTTATTAGTATGGCTAAAAAATGAAATACAGACAATATTAAATGGTGGAGAGGAAGTGGAACAACAGTAACTCTCTTTCATCGTGGGTGGGAATGCAAAATGGTACACCACTTTGGAAAACTGGACAATTTGCCAATTTCTTATAAAACTAAACATACTGTTACCACAGGATGACACAGTTGCACTCCTTGGTATTCTACCTGCCAGTATTCCAACACTAACTTCAGTAACAGTTCATCTACCAGTTGGTGGTCAATAGTCCTGGAGCCTCTGGGACCCTGTGAGTGAGTCAGCACTAGCCCTGGCCATTAGGGTTCTACAACCAGCCACCTCATGGCCAGGCACCACTAAACACCAGCCGGTAGCATCCACACAAGGCAGGACCTGGCAACCAACTGGCCCAACTGGCAACCAAACCTACCAGAGTGCCCACACAGTCAATCTGCCACAATTGAAAAGAACCCATGTAGCTCTCTTAGGGGGAAGCCCTAGAGCACATACCTTGCTGATGAGAGGGGAGTGCATTGCTGTGATACATAGGGTGTCTTCTACAGAAAGTCACTTCTCCAAGGTTGAGAAATGTAACTAACCTACCACATCAGTTGCTCAGTCATGTCTGACTCTTTGCAACCACATTAACTGCAGCACACCAGGCTTTCCTGTCCATCACCAACTCCCAGAGCTTACTCAACTTCATGTCCATCGAGTTGGTCATGCCATCCAACCATCTCATCCTCTGTCGTCCCCTTCTCCTCCTGCCTTCAATCTTCCCCGGCATCAGGGTCTTTTCCAATGAGTCAGTACTTCGCATCAGGTGGCCAAAGTATTGGAGTTTCAGCTTCAGCTTCAGTCCTTCCAATGAGTATTCAGGACTGATTACCTTTAGGATTGACTGGTTGGATCTCCTTGCAGTCCAAGGGACTCTCAAGAGTCTTCTCTAACACCACAGTTCAAAAGCATCAATTCATTTGTGCTTAGCTTTCTTTATAGTCCAACTCTCATATCCATAGATGACTATTGGAAAAACCATAGCTTTGACTAGATGGGACTTTTGTTGGCAAAATAACATCTCTGCTTTTTAATATGCTGTCTAGGTTGGTCACAGCTACCACATACATAAACCTACCACATACACAAAATAAAAATAGAAACTTAGACAAAATGAGATGGCAACAAAACATGTTCCAGATAAAGGAACAATATAAAATCCCAGAATATCAAGGTGAAGTGGAGATAAGCAGTCTATCCAAGAAGCAGTCCAGATTAATGGTCATGAAGATGATCAAAGAACTTGAGAGCAGAATGAATACACAGAGCAAGAAGTTATTAACAAGGAGAAAATATAAAGAACACTCAAACAGAGATGAAGAATACAAAAACTAAAATGAAAAATACACTAAAGGAATCAATAATACACTAAAAGATATAGAGGAATGGATCAGTGAGCTAAAGACAGACAGAATAGTGGACATCATGGCTGCTGAACAGAAAAAAGAAAAAATAATGAAAAGAAATGAGCACAATTCCAAAGATCTCAGGGACAATAGCAAGCACATCAATATTTACATTATATGGGTCTCAGAAGGAAAAGATAGATATAAAGGAGCTGAGAACATATTTGAAGATATCATAGCTGAAAACTTCTCTAACCTGAAAGAAAACCGCTACCCAAGTCCAGGAAATGCAGACAGTCACATACAGGATGAATCCAAAGAGGAACATATTAAGATACTGTAACTCAGTTCAGTTCAGTTCAGTCGCTAGTTGTGTCTGACTCTTTGTGACCCCCATGGACTGCAGCATGCCAGGCTTCCCTGTCCATCACCAACTCCCAGAGCTTGCTCAAACTCATGTCCATTGAGTTGGTGATGCCATCCAACCATCTCATCCTCTGTCATCTCCTTCTCCTCCTACCCCCAGTCTTTCCCAGCATCAGGTTCTTTTCCAATGAGTCAGTTCTTTGCATCAGTTGGCCAAAGTACTGGAGCTTCAGCTTCAACATCAGTCCTTCCAATGAATATTCAGGACTGATTTCCTTTAGGATGGACTGGTTGGATCTCCTTGCAGTCCAAGGGGCTCTCAAGAGTCTTCTCCAACACCACAGTTCAAAAGCCTCAATTCTTCAGTGCTCAGCTTTCTTTATAGTCCAACTCTCACATCCATACATGACTACTGGAAAAACCATAGCCTTGACTAGACGGACCTTTGTTGGCAAACTAATGTCTCTGCTCTAACATGTTACTTATGTTCTTCTTGGATTAATGTTTTACTTATGTTACTTACTTTGCTGATAAAGTAATACAGTAAGTAATATGACAAAAATTAAAGATATAGAGGGAATACTAAAAGCAACAAGGGAAAAGCAACAAATTAGATACAATGGAAGTCCCATTAGGATATCCACTATCTTTTCAGGAGAAAATCTGCAGGCCAGAAAGGAGTGGCATGATATATTTAAAGTGATGAAAAAGTGAAAAAAATACAATGAGGGATCTCACTTAGATTTGATGGAGAAATAAAATGATTTACAGACAAGCAAAAGCTGTAGGATTTCACCACCAAACCAGCTTTACAACAAATATTAAAGGAACTTCTTTAGGTAAAAAAGAAAAGGCCACAATTAGAAACAAGAAAATTATAAAATGAAAAAGCTGACCAGTAAAGCAAAGATACAGTAAATGTTCAAAACCATCCACACACAAAACCAGTAGGGAGGTTAAAAGATGAGTCATTAAATCATCTACATCCACAATAAACAGTTAAGGGATACAGAAAACAATTAGATGCAAAATATGGTATCAAAATATTAATCATGAGGGGGAGGAGAGTACACATGCTAGGTTTTTGAAATGCATTTGAAAGTAAGAGATAAGCAACTTAAAACAATCATCTATATATAGATTACTATACAAAAACCTCTTGATAGTGACAATCCAAAAGCAATAAGAGATACCCAGATACACAGAAAAGGAAAAAAAAAATCCAAGCATAACTCTAAAGATAGTCATCAAATCACAAGAAAACAGAACAAGAGAAGAAGAAAGCAGGGGCGGGGGGGAAGCTACAAATCCAAATCCAAAACAATTTACAGAATAATGGCAATAAGAACATAAAAATTGATAACTGTCTTAAATATAACTGGACCGAAAGCTTCCAACAAAAGATATAGGATGGCTGAATGGTACAAAAAAAAGACCCACAAACATGCTGCTTATAAGAGACCCATTTCAGATCTAAAGATACATACAGACTGAAAGTGAGGGGATAGAAAAAAACTATTCCATGCAAATGGAAATCAAAAGAAAGCTGAGGTAGCAATACTCACATACAATAAAGTGACTTTAAAATAAAGATTGTTATAAGAGAGAAAGAAGGACACTACATAATGATAAAGGAATCAATCCAAGAAGAAGATACAACAATTGTAAATATATATGCACCCAGCATAGGAGCACCTCAATATATAAGGCAAATGCTAACAGCCATAAAAGGAGAAATTGATGGTAACACAATAAAAGTGGGAAACTTTAAAGCCCCAGTTTCATCAATGGACAGAACATCCAGAAAAGAAATCAGTAATAAAACACAGGCAATAAATAACACATTAGAGCAACTGAACTTAATTGATATTTATAGAGCATTTCATCAAAAAGCAGAACACACATTCTTTTCAAGTGCACATGGAACATTCTTCAGGATAAATTATGCTAGGCCACAAAAAAAGAAAAAAAGCCCGCAATAAATGTAAGAAAACTGAAATTATATCAAGTATCTTTTCCAAGCAAAACACTATGAGGACTAGAAATCAATCAACTACAAGAAAAAAAAAATGTAAAAAATGCAAACACATGAAGGCTAAATAATATGCTACTTAACAACAGTGGATCATTGAAAATATCAAAGAAGAAATAAAAAAATACCTAGATATAAATGAAAATGAAAAATGATACAAAATATATGAGATGCAGCAGAAGCAGTTCTAAGAGAAAAATCTATAGTATATACAGGTTTACCTCAGGAAACAAGAAAAATTTCAAATAAGCAACACCTAACCTTAGGCCTAAAGCAACTGGAAAAAGAACAAACAAAACCAAAAGTTAGTAGAACAAAAGAAATCATAAAGATGACAGCAGAAACAAAACTGAGTCTAAGAAAAAATAAAAATGATCAGTGAAAGTAAAAGCTGATTCTTTGAAAATATAAACAAAATTGATAAATCCTTTGCCAGACTCATTGAGAAAAAAAAGGAGAGGGCTCACCCAAATCAATAAAACCAGAAAAGAAAAATAAATTGTAACCAACACTACAGACATACAAATAATAATAATAAGAGACTACTATGAACAACTATATGCCAATAAAATGGGCAACCTAAGAGAAATGGACAAATTCTCAGAAAGGCACACTTTCCCAAGACTAAACCAGGAAGAAATAGAAAATATGAGCAGACCAGTAATGAAACTGAATGATTAATTAAAAACTCTCAACAAGCAAAAGTCCAGAACAAATTGACTTCACGGGTGAATCCTAACAAACATTTATAGAAGAGTTAGAACCTATCCTTCTCAAACTATTTCAAAAACTGCAGAGGAAGGAACACTTCTGAACTCATTCTATGAGTCAACCATCACCCCGATACCAAAACCAGACCAAGATATCACACACAAATAAGAATATTATACGGCAATTTCACTGATGAACATAAATGCAAAAATCCTCAATAGACTACTAACAAACCAAATCAAACAATACATAAAAGAATCATATACCATGAAAAATGGAATTCATCCCAAGGATAATAATTTTTCAATATCCACAAATCAATGTGATATACCATATCAACATATTGAAGAATAAAAACCATATGATCATCTTAATAGGTGCAGAACGCTTTTGATAAAAATCAACATTAATTTATTTATGGCAACTCTCTAGAAAGAGGACACAGAGAAAACATACCTCAACATAATAAAGGCCATATTTGACAAACCCATAGCTAATATCATGAAGTGAAAGTGTTCCTCTCTGTCATGTCCAACTCTTTGCAATCCCATGGACTATAGCTCACCAGACTCTTCTGTCCATGGGAATTCTCCAAGCAAGAATACTGAAGTGGGCAGTCATCCCCTTCTCCAGGGGATCTTCCTGACCCAGGGATCGAACTCTGGTCTCCCACATTGCAGGCAGTATTTTTACCATGTGAGCCACCAGGGAAGGCCCAACTAACACCATAATCAATGGTAAAAAGCTGAAAGCATTTCTTCTAAGATCAAGAACAAAAAAAGGATGGGATTTTCACTCTGTCAACATAGTTGTGAAGTTCTAGCCATGACAATCATACAACAAAAAGAAACAAACGAAATCCAAATTGGAAAGGAAGACGTAAAAGTGTCATTGTTTGCAGATGGCATGATACTATATATAGAAAATTCAAAATATACTACCAAAAAATTATCAGAGCTCATCAATGAATTCAGTAAAGTTGTAGGATGAAAATCAATATACAGAAATCTGTTGCATTTCTGTACATTAACAATGGACTGTCAGAAAGAAAATTTAAGGAAATAATACCATTTACTATGAATTCAAACAGAATAAAAAACCTAGGAATAAACCTGCCTGGGGAGGCAAAAGACCAGTATGCCAAAAACTATAAGACATTGATGAAAGAAATTAAAGAACACACAGATGGAAAGAAAATACTATGTTCTTGGACTAGAAGAATCAATATTGTTAAAAAGACCATAATATCAAGGCAATGTATAGATTCAATGTAATCCTTGTCAAATTACCACCATATTTTCACAGAACTGAAACAAATAATTTAAAAATTTGTATGGAAACACAAAAAACTTTGAATAGCCAAAGAAATACTGAGAAAGAAAGATGGAGCTGGATGGATGAGGTGCCATGACTTCAGACTATATTCCAAAGCAATAGAAATCAAGACAGTATGGTACTTGCAGAAAAAACAGAAATATAGATCAATGTACACGAGAGAAAGCTCAGAGATAAACCCATGCACTCATGGTCACCTTACATATGACAAAGGAGGCAAAAATATACAATGGAGAAAAGACAGCCTCTTCAATAAGTGGTACTGGGAAAACGGGACAGCTACATGTAAAAGAACAAAATTAGAACAGTACCTAACAACCATACACAAAAATAAACTCAAAATGGATTAAAGACCTAAATGTAAGACCAGATACAATAAAACTCTTAGAGGAAAACATAGGCAGAACACTGACATAACTGCATCAAGATCTTTTTTGACCCATCTCCTAGAGTAAAGAAAATAAAAACAATAATAAGCAAATGGGACCCAATAAAACTTAAAAACTTTTGCACAACAAAGAAAACCATAAACAAGACAAAAAGACAACCCTCAGAATAGGATAAAGTATTTAAATTATGTGACTGTCGAGGGTTTAATACCTAATATATACAAATAGCTCATACAACTCAATATTTAAAAAAACCCAACAACCCAATCTAAACATGAGCAGAAGACCTAAACAGACATTTTTCCAAAGAAGACATAGGTGACTGACATATGAAAAGATTGCTAATTATTAGAGAAATGCTAGTCAAATGCAAGTCAAAAACAGAATAAGTTAAGTCTCACAGTGGTCAAATGGTTATCGAAATGTCTACAAATAATAAAGGCTAGAGAAGATGTGGAGAAAAGAGAACTCTGCAGGAAGGAACATAAACTGGTATAGCCTTTATGGATAGTAGTATGGAGGTTCCTTTAAAAACTAAAAATGGAGCTACCTATGTGATCCAGCAATCCCACTACTGGGTATATATCCAAAAAGAAAGAAAAAAGAAAATTCTAATGCCAAAACATATATGCACACCAATGTTGATAGCAGCATTATTTACAATAGCCAAGACATGGAAACAACTCAAGTGCCCATCAACAAATGACTGTCTTAGGATGTGGTGTGTGACACATATACATAACAGTGGAATATTACTCAGCAATAAAAAGAATGAAATGTTGTCATTTGCAGCAACATGGATGGACCTAGAGAATATTATACTTAGTGAAGTAAGTCAGAGAAAGACAAACACTATATGATATCACTTATATGTGGAATCTAAAAAATAATACAAATGAATCTATATACAAAATAGAAACAGACTCATAGATATTGAAAACAAATGTAAAAGGGGAGGGAGGACAGGAAAATTATAAGTACTGGATTAACAGATATAAACTACTATACATAAAATAGGTAAACAACAAGGATTCACTGTATAGAACAGGGAATTATATTCAGTAATAACCTATGTTGGAATATAATCTGAAAAAACAACTGAATCACTAAGTTGTACACCTGAAACTAACAAAACATTGTAAGTTAACTACAACAATAAAAAATACTTCAGTGTATTCAAAGTAAAAATTACAACATTGTATTTAGATGTAATAAATATGATAACTATTGCATAAAGGACAATGGGTAAAGGTAAATAGATATATGTGGTTGTGAAATTTCTACATTTTATGTAAAGTGTTACAATTAACTCTAATATGGAAAGTTAAGGAAGTATACTGTAATCCCTAGAGCAACTGATTAAAAAGAATATGTGAAGATGAAGATAAGTTGCCTATATGTAAATTCAAATGAATTATAGTAAAAACTTTCAACTAATCCAAAAGAAGGCAAAAGGGGGAGATAAAAGGAACAAAAAATGCAATACCATAAGTAATTATATTTAATATTAGTGAACTAAACACTCCAACTAAATGATGTAGGAGTGAATAAAAATGCAAGACCCAACTATATGTTCTCTACAGGAGACATGATGGATGTCTAATAATAAAATCTTAAAATACATGAAACAAAAAAAGGATGGAATTAAAGAGAGCAGATAATTCTATAACCATTAAATTTTAATACCAGTTTCTCAGAAATTGGTTACTAGTCAAATATCAGTTAAATCACAGATCTGATAAACATTATCAGCCACATTTAGCTATTTTATTTTTAAAGTATAAACACAAAATGAATAGAATTACAAGGAAAATTTCACAATAATAGAGGTTTTAATAATAGGTATTTCTCTACGAATTGAAAATGCAATAATAAAAACAGTGAAGATTTAAATAGTACAAAGTAAAAATAAGAATTTCAAGTTTGATCTTCGTGTAAAAGGAAATCATATTCTTCTCAAGTATACTTGGAACTTCATGGTAATTAATTGTGTATGTCTAATTATAAAGTAAATGAAAGGCAGAATAGAAGAGTACTCTGCTAAGTTAAATAATGCAAAGAAAGACAAATACTCTATGTTGTCATTTATACGTGAAACCAAAAACAAAGCAAAACAGAAACAGACTCACAGATGTAGAAAACAAACTAGTGGTAACCAGAGTAGAGAAGGAAGGGGGAGAGGCAAATTAGGGTACGAGATGAAGTGATATAAACTACTATGTATAGGACAAATAAGCAATAAGGAATATTGCACACTGCAGGAAATTATAGCCATTATTTTGTATAAACTTTAAATGGAGTACAATCTATAAAAATATTGAATCACTATATTGTATACCTGAAACTAATATAAATAATATATCAATTGTACTTCTATATAAATAAATAAAGCATCTCTAAGTAAGTGCCTAAACGTAAGGTAATCTCTTAAGTAAACTGCTAAGATAAATGTTGCAATAATTTAGTTTTTTGCAGATAGAACATGATGGTACAAAAAGATGGCAGACCAACCCAAGTTGGAATAATTCCATCTTTTGATTTATGGGTCACCCACTATACAAACACAACACTATTTTCTAAATGTAAAACTGTAATAAACACCCAGAAACTGTAACACAATGTATTTGATTAACCTCTAGGTTTTGACTTTTCTATTCTTACAACCAAGAGTATGAGGTAAACACGAAAACTCAGATCATCACCTATATTATAGAAAATAATATGGCCTCTGAATAAAAGTTATTCATATATTGGACATTTTTATTCTGTCCAGTTAGGTAGATCCAACATAAATCCTAAATATCTCCTTTCAATGAAGAATGTAATAAGAAATACAACCTACAATAAAAACCACAGTACTCAAATGGCATAAGTGAAAATAAATGGGAGAATTTAGAAGACAAAAGACTCTAAAGCAGTATAGAAATTAGGTCTAAGAGTTAGATCCATAAAGTGCCATTCTCTCACTAGCTTCCTTACCCCCTTTAAATTGGTCAAATTCCTGCATCATTTCCTCTGCTTCAGACACATCAATCATCAATTATTCGATTTTTGCCTGGGAGGTCTCTATATACATTCAGTTACAATGTAGGAAAGTTGATAGACAGGAGGAAGGGAAGGTTAGAAACTTTGGGTCATAAGGTGGGGATCTGAAGGAGGTATAAAGGGGTATTTAGAATCAGAAGCTATGTTCTATTACCTCTTTTTAGTGATAATGATACCAACTTTCCTAGTTCAAGTAGTGGCACTGCATCTCCAGAGTTTCTTTCTTTTGAAAGCATATATCTTACCATGTGGAACTGTGGTCTGGAAAGGACGACTTGGGCTTTTCAGGTTCCATAAAGTCAAGCTACCATCTGAATGGCTGCACATGAATTGTTTGCCCTCATGATGCCAATCAATTGAATGAATAGCCTAATGAAATAACAATTAAAAAGAAGTAGAGGAGGAAGAAAGTTGATATATCATTCTATATTCCAAAGGAAAAATATTTTAACACAGAATTATTATAGCAGTAACACTTAAGAAACATGTAATTTTTCTGACCTAGATCATACTACCTTTGGCTTCAACTCTCTATAGGCATATAAAAGGCTATAAAATCTTACCTCCTTAGATAAAGAAAAGCTAAGTAAATTTCATATTGTTAGATCCCACAACTTTTTGTTGTAAATTCTATGTCTTCCCCATATCCTTTAATGCTTCTTTGAAAATTATTACATGGAAGTAAAAGCAAGGTTAACAGAAGATAATCTCGGGTGAGGCAGAATTTACTTTAATTTCACTTAAAGTAACCAACTTAAAAAGTAATTTACATTAGAGTTGCAATTTGAGGGCTTACTATGTGCCAGACCCCAAGGAAGCAGTTTATGTACATTATCTCATTTAATCCTACCAAACAGAAATTATGTTTTTCCAAATTACACATGGTAAAATAGGCTAGAAAGACTGAGACATACTTGCTCAGGTTATACCACTCAAATCCAACATCTAACTACAAAACCCATATTTGGAATCAATGAACTATGTTAACTCTAACATATGCTATTTAAATTGACTTAAAGCAGGAAGAAGTATACATCTGTTTGTATTTACAGATTAATTCTGTAGTTATAAATTAAATTAAAAAGCAATCGTTACATTTTCCTGAATTGTTTTATTCCCCATGATTACATAATGTCTTACATAAAGTAGGTACCCAAATATCTGTTAAATGAATAAGTATTTATGTTATCAAATGTTGCTACACCCTTGGTATTCTTTCAAAATTAGTAAAGCATATAGGGAACTTGGGTAATGTGCTATTTATTGCACAATGAAAGAAACTCTAGTAGACATAAAAGTTGAACAGATGTATATAGCATGATCTTTTCTTAAAGGAACTTAAACAACTGCGAGAAAGGAAACTATAACAATACTTATTGTTTGGAACTTTTACTATTTAGTTTTTTAATCTATATTTATAAAATTAAGTTATGGATATATGTTATTATTTATATTTATACAACTAAGTTATGAATATATTTATTTATACCAAACTTATACATATATTTACACACACATATATTTCTAAACAATAAGTATTATTTGAGTTATAGATAAATGATGGCTAGAGCAATCATTAGACATATTAGAAATGAAGCAGTATATCAGTGGACCTCAAGATAAGATTTGATTAATTGGAAACAATACCATGACACAACAGACTTATTTTTTCTCTCACCCTGGTCTCCATTACTGAGCAGAGATTTCTTTACTACCAGGGTTCAGTAGAGGCAATGAGAGTGAAAAAAACACTTCTTTGTCTTCTCCTCTGCTTATTTCTTCTCATTTTTGTATGTGTCTAAAGGGAAAGGCCACTTCTTGCCTCCTCTACATGTTAACCTAGATGAACCTCAGTCAATTTAATAAAGTTCTCTCTGACTACTTTGCTAAAAATGGTAGGTGCAGAGAAAGCACCCCCAGCCCTAATCTTTACATCCCACTGAATTTGTCTACTGGAGAAGACAGATATAAAAATAATAGATATAACATAAAATCAGAGTAAGTTGTATAAAAGAAGTACACTTATTATACAGAAGAGTAGGCATGTAAAACCAACCTGTTATTAATAAAAAAAAGAATAGGAAGTCACATAATTATTGAAGAGGTTGAAGAGCTGGCATTTGAACTTGACTTAATGGGTAAATATTTAATTTCTATTTATTTGATTATACCCTACTCCATTCTTTAAGAAGGATTTTAAGGGTTTTCTGAAAAACCAAATATAATACAACTAATTAAAGAAGAATTTTTTAAATGGAAAACAATATGGAAAATAAAACACTAGTAACTTTGGTTAATTCAGTGGCTGTGACTGAATTTCTTGTAAACAAAAAAGACAAAGGAAACCCAAAAAGCTCAGTAATAATCTGAAAAAAGGAAAAACAGCAGTTACTAAAGGAATTAAAAGATTTTCCTCATGTCAAACTCTGAGAGAGTTCTCTGTGAGAGATTATTTTAAAAATATAGATGAAACAAAAACTTTACAGCTAATGTGAAAATAAAATTTGTATACTTATTTCTGAAAATGATCTTGGATATACAAAACTGAATTCATCAGTAATTATTTATCCAGTGGCTAGACTGTACAAATAGCTTTACGATTGCTAACGAATTAACAGAAGTTTGATATGCATAAGAGGAAAGAAGGGAGTTCAAGATAAGGTATAAGCAGAAGGAAAGGCTTTGAAGTCAGGACTAAATAGTATGTTTAGGAGATAGTAATATGTCTGAAGTATGAGGAGTGTATAGAAAGAATGCCATAAATTAAATTCAAAGGAAAGATAGCACCAAGGCCTTAAATCTCCTGTCAAGGAATAAGACTTTGTATTGTTGACAACTGGACCCATTTAAAGGTTCTGAGGTAGGAAATTATGATCAGCTATGTCTTAAAATGATAATCTTGTTAGTGAAAGATATATTGAAAAGCTAAGACATCTGAGGAACCGTTATTAGTTAAAAACCTACTATAGTCTTCAAGGCAAAAGATAACATCCTCAACTAGGACACTGAATGTGGAAATGAAAAAAGAGAGGAGATAAATGAGAGATAATATAAAAATGGGATCAAGAAGACTACAAGAGTGACTGCTTATACCACATGAAGAAGATAAAAGGGTCAACTATGACTCTGTGGGTTCTAAATTGAAATAACTAAATCAAAATTGAAAATCTGAAATAAAAACACAAAGAGAGAATCAGGTCTTTAAATACTAATGCAGCAGCAGCAGTGCCAATGGAATATTCATCTGAAGTTACCTAATATATTATTATATATTTGCACCAAAGATATATGAATTTTAATTTATCAACATAATATAGGTAATATTTGAAATGATGGGAGGCTGAATATGAACATAAATGCAAACTGAAGGAGAAATGAAAAGAGGGTGAAGACGTAGAATCCTGAAGAGTATAATTTAAAGGAGAGTTAGGGAAAGAACCAATGATGGAGAAAGGAGGGGTGGAAAAAATGAGGTGGAACAATACAAACAAATGAAGAAACCATTTAAGAACGAAGGACTGATGTAAAGTCACAGGCTTAGTGAGGAACTTAAAAGACTAAGAAGGCATCCTTGGTGACTTATTAGATACTATTTCAGGTAAGTATTGCAGATGATTTCAAACTATGAGAGGAAAAGTGCTGAGAAAATTTTGAAAAGTTTAGTAATAACATGAAGTATATAACTATCTTTATTAAAATGACAGGACATAATTATGCATTATAGATTTTATATATTCATATAATTCTAGATATAAAATAGGTAAAGTATATTATTCTACTGATTAACAATGTTAATATTTATATAGACATTTCATTGCAAAATTGCTTTCATTTACCTTTTAAGGTTAGAAACTTTCCTTCCACATTTTTTAAAGCTACAAGAAAACTAGTTAACTGAGCCCTCTCATCTGGATTCCCATTTCAGCCACTCTGCTCTAGTCCCAAGTGGCTAAACACACAGAGAGCACTTGCACTCTTATCTAAAGGCTAGTTACGCAGAATAAATGATCTCCATCCTCATCTTTATTTTCATGTATTTAACAAAAGGAAAACCCTAGCTTAGCTCTCCAGGACCTTCTTATGATTAAAGGTACCCTGTAAGTTGCTCATAGAGCACATAATGGTATGACATTGCTTGCCAGAATATTGCTCACCAATCATGATGAAATTACCCCGCTGTTATATCATTTACTTCTGAATTCTTTGTTACCATGATAATAATCTTGTATATAACATAAAATTGTGTTTTGCCAGAACCGTTAAGAAATGAATAGGGATAGCAGTTATGGAATAACTAAAGGCTTGTATCTTTAAGCATCAAAATTTAAATTTTACTGTTATAAGGGGATGGAAGGGAGCACAAAAAGGAATTGTTCTTTTAAAAATGTGTTTTCTTTTCAAAATTCTTTTTCTATTTATCTTAGTGTTGTCTTGAATTCTATGGCACTCTTCCTATTTAAGCCTCGGTAATGCTAGACAATGATTTATGACCTGTATTTTCTTCCTATCTCTCACCACTGTACCAGTTTTTAAAATTTAACAGAGAGCCTAGATGATCACCTTTATTTCCACAGCTACAAGACATAAATCCCCTTTCTCACCTTTTGCCCTTAGCCTCACTCTTTTCTCATTAGCCTCTTTTTTTTTTTTTTTAATAAATTTATTTATTTTAGTTGGGCTAATTACTTTACAATATTGTAATAGTTTTTGCCATACATTGACATGAATCAGCCATGGGTTTACATGTGTTCCCCATCCTGAACCCCCCTCCCACCTCCCTCCCCATCCCATCCCTCTGGGTCATCCCATTGCCCCAGCCCTGAGCATTTGTCTCATGCATCAAACATGGAATGGTGTTCTGTTTCACATATGATAATATACATGTTTGAATGCTATTCTCCCAGAACGTCCCACCCTCACCTTCTCCCTCAGAGTCCATAAGACTGTTCTATGCATCTGTGTCTCTTATTCTGTCTCGCATATAGGGTTATCATTACCATCTTTCAAATTCCACATATATGCATTAGTATACTGTATTGGTGTTTTTCTTTCTGGCTTACTTCACTCTGCATAATGGGCTCCAGTTTCATCCATCTCAATAGAACCGATTCAAATGTTTTTTTTAATGGCTGCGTAATATTCCATTGTGTGTATGTACCACAGCTCTCATTAGCCTCTCATTAGCCTCTTAAGAAGACAATACTTAATGGCCTAGAATCAATCTGTGAACACCTGAAGATCAATTAAGAGACTATTCCTTGATATGAGTTCACTGATTTCTCTGCATGAAAATCTAAAGTCTCAAGTCTGTATGATAAAACATACTTTAAGATCTGATTCTTAGTAACAAGTATTATTATTTTTAAAATCTCTATTTTAAGAAGGCAAGTATTAGAAGATAAAGCCTTTCAAACTGACTACGTAAACTCTGCCACAGAAAAGAAATTTTCTAAAGATATGAACAGTACCTTTAGAGACCTTAAGGACAAAGAGGTAAGAAATTATCATGACGCCTAAAGAAAAGAAAAAGATAAGTAATAGAAACCAACACATGTAAGATGTCCAAAAATGCTTAAAAATAGTCCATCAAGGCAAAATTTCCACTCAGGAGAACAACTCCGAGGTGAAAGTGATGCAAAAACCAATAGGCAGTGTGAGGCACTGGATCAGAATGAGGCAGTTTTCCAAAAATAAAAATATTGGTAATATACAAGGAGTAAAAGTAGACAACAGGCATAAAATCATGATACTCTTTTCAAATATTTCAGTAAAAATCACTTACCTCATCATAGTAAACTCTCAGTTCTGCTCTCTTAGATTTCAAGTCCCAGAAAACTACAGTACCATTTTCATAACCTATTAGCAACTGGAAAACAATAGAACAATCATTTTTGTAATTCTAACATTAATTTTAGCTTGTTCCAAATAAAGATTAATGTTAATACAATAAAGTAAAATCATACTGCATAATATAACTTCATTTAAAACACCAATCTTTCCAAACCTGACTATTTTCAACATTGAAAAATATTGGCAAAAGAACTCTATTCAATATAAATATATACCAATGAAATGAAAAAACTTGTAAGTATGTATGTGCTGTGCTTAGCCAGTCAGTTGTGTCCGACTCTGCAACCCCATGGACTGTAGCCTGCCAGGCTCTGTCCATGGGGATTCTCCAGGCAAGAATACTGGAGTGGGTTGCCACACACTCCTCCAGGGGATCCTCCCAACCCAGGGATCGAACTCCTGTTTCCTGGATTGCAGGCAGATTCTTTACAATCTGAGCCACCAGGGAAGCGTAAATATGTATGACACAACATAAAAATAAATGGGAAAACTGGAACAAAAGAAAAATGGAAGAGAAAATGAACATGAAATAAAGGTGATAAACTGAATAAACAGTGTATATGCCATTCAGGCCTATGCACTTGAAAAATGTGGCCACAAATTTGGCTTCAAATTATTTTCTATCAAATCCAATTTTATCTCTGATTTAAGTCAGTGTTTCAAACTGGTGATTGATGAACTCTCAATAGTTTACAAAGATATTCTAGAGATTCATGTCATTAAACATAGTTGATATTGACTTGTAAATCAATAAATAAGATAATTAACAAAATATACATACTTCATTTCAAAAGAAAAGCATTTGAGAACAGAAAATGATTAGATGATCATACTCAAGCCTCAGTCACTCAGCTAAATATTACTTGCTATGCTGATGATTTTTACTATAATATGACACTGAATGTTCAAACAACTGCACAATTTCACTCATTTCAAATTCTAGCAAAGTAATGCTCAAAATTCTTCAAGCTAGACTTCAACAGTACATGAACCAAGAACTTCCAGATGTACAAGCAGGATTTAGAAAAGGCAGAGGAAGCAGAGATCAAATTGCCAACATTCACTGGATCATAGAAAAAGCAATAGAATTCCAGAAAAACATCTACTTCTGCTTCATTAACTATGCTAAAGCCTTTGTGTGGATCACAACAAACTGTGGAAGATTCTTCAAGAGATGGGAATACCAGACCACCTTACCTGCCTCCTGAGGCCAAGAAGTAACAGTTAAAACCAGACATGGAACAAAAGACTGGTTCAAAATTAGGAAAGGAGTATGTCAAGGCTGTATATTGTCACTCTGCTTATTTAAATTACATGCACAGTACATCATGCAAAATGCTGGCCTGAATGAAACATAAGCTAGAATCAAGGTAGCCAGGAGAAATATCACCAACCTCAGATATGCAGGTGATACCACTCTCATGGCAGAAAACAAAGAGGAACTAAGGCGCCACTTGATGAGGGTAAAAGAGGAGAGTGAAAAAGCTAGCTTAAAACTCAACATTCAAAAAACTAAGATCATGGCATCTGCTCCCACCACTTCACAGCAAGCAGAAGGGGGAAAAGCAATAGATTTTATTTTCTGGGTCTCCAAAATCACTGTGAATGGCAACTGCAGCCATGAAATTAAAAGATATCTGCTCCTTGGAAGGAAAGTGATGACAAGCCTAGACAGCATATTAAAAGCAGAGACATTACTTTGCTGACAAAGGTCCGCATAGTCAAAGCTATGGTTTTTCCAGTAGTCATGTATGGATGCGAGAGTTGGACCATAAATAAGACTGAGCACCGTTGAGGCTTGTGAAATGTGGTGCTGGAGAAGACCCTTAAGTGTCCCTTGGACTGCAAGGAGATCAAACCAGTCAATCCAAAAGGAAGTCAACCCTGAACATTCATTGGAAGGACTGAGGCTGAAGCTGAAGCTCCAATATTGTGCCACCTGAGGCAAAGAGCCAACTCAATGGAAAAGACCCTGATGTTGGGAAAGATGGAAAGCAAAAGGATAAGGGGACAGCAGAGGATGAGATGGTTAGACAGCATCACCAACTCAATGTACATGAATCTGAGCAAACTCTTGGAGATAGTGAAGGACAGGGGAGCCTGGCATACTGAAATTCATGGAGTCATAAAGAGTTGGACATGACTTATGGGCTGAACAACAACAAAAACAACCAGAAAACATGTAACAAAATTGCAAAATGCACATACCTACCAATAATCACTTTAAGTGGAAATAAACTCAATGCCCCAACAAAAAGACACAGGGTAGCTAAACAGATAAAATAAATAAATAAATACTCATCTATATGCTGTCTACAAGAGACTCAATTCAGAGCTAAAGACACACATAGACTGAAAGTGAAAGGATGGAAAAAGATGTTCCATTCAAACAGAATGAAAAGAAAGTAGGGGTAATACAACTCATATCAGCAAAATAGACTTTAAAACAAAGACTGTAACAAAAGGAAAAGAAGGGCATCACATAATTTTAAGGGGCTCAACCCAAAAAGAGGAAATAATATTAATAAATATATACATGTACCTAACATAGGAGCAACTAAATATATAAGCCAAATAATAACAGACAAAATAAAAGCAGAAATTGCCATAACAAGTACTAGTAGGGATTTTAATACCCAACTTACAACAATGAATAATCACCCAGACAGAAAATAAATAAGAAAACACTGGCCTTCAATGATACTTTGACAGTTGAACTCAATAGATATTTACTAAGCATTCCATCCAGAAACTACAGAATATGCATCTTTTCAAGAGCACATGGAATATTCACCAGGATATATCACACGGTAGGCCACAAAACTAATCTTAATAAATCTAAGAAGAGTAGAATCACATCAAGTATCTTTTCTGACATCAATTATAGGATGAAAGGTGGAAAAGACACGAACACATGAAGACCAAACAATGGGTTGCTAGAAAATCAATGGGTCAATGAACAAGTCAGAGAGGAAATTTAAAGATGAGATGAATGAAAATAGAAACACAACTTCTCAAAATCTATGGGATGCAATAAATACAGTTGAGAAGTTTACAGCATTACAAGCCTACCTCAAGAAACAAACAAAAGTATCCAAAAAGCCTAACTACAAATCTAAAAGAATTACAAAAATAAAACAAAGCCCAACATTTAGAAGGAAGGAAATAATAAAGAAAACAGGAGAGCCCAAGGAGAGAAATATATGAAACAGAGACACAAAAATGGGGGAAAAGTCAATGAAACTAAGAGGTTAACTTTTTAAAGATGAACAAAATTGATGAACTTTTAGCCATATTTATCAAGGAAAAAAGAGGGCCCAAATAAATACAATAAAAAATGAACAAGAAGTTTTGAACGATATCACAGAAAGTCAATAACTGAAGAATACTACAAACATTAATATGACAAATTGGACATTCTAGAAGAAATGCACAAACTACAAGAAATGTAAAATATCCCAGGAAAATGTAGAAAATATGAAAAGACAAATTACCAGTAATGAAACTGAATCTGCAATTAAATTAAAACAAAACAAAACAAAACAAAAAACTCCCAACAAAGTCCAGGATCACATAGCTTCACACTGGAATTCTACCAAACATTTAAGGATGATTTGGCACTTATCCCTTTCAAACTCTTCCAAAAAATTAAAGAGAAAGGAACACTTCCAAACTCATTCTTTGAATCCAGTATTACACTGATATCAAACCCAAAGACATTACAAAAAAAGAAAATTACAGGCCAATAAATCTGAAAAATACAGATGCAAAGATCCTCAACAAAATATTAGCAAACAAAATTCAACAGCATATAAAAAGAATCTTATGCCAAGATCAAATGAGATTTCACCCAAGAATGCAAATTTGGTTCAGTATCTGAAAATCAATCCCTGTGATACATCACATTAACTAACGGAAGGATAAAATCACATGGTCATTACAAAAGGTGCAGAAAAGGCATTTGACAAAATTCAACAATCACTCATGATAAATATTCTTATCAAAGTGGGTATAGAGGGAATATATCTCAACATAATAAAGACCATATGTGACAAAACCACAGGTAAACATTATAGTAAATGGTGAAAAGTAAATGGTAAATGCTTTTTCTCTAAGATCAAGAACAGGAAAAGAATGTTCGTTCTTATTTAATATAATATTGGAAGTCCTAACCACAGGAATCAGACAAGAAAAATAAATAAAAGGCATCCAAGTTAGAAGGGAAGAAGTAAAACTGTCACTATTTGCAGATGACATGATGCTTCATATAAAAAACCTCTAACGACTCCACTCAAAACTGTTAGAGCTAATAAGAATTCAGTAAGGATGCAGAAAAATTAATATACATAAATCAACATTTCTATACATTAAAAATGACTATCAGAAAGAGAAAGCGAGAACACAATCCCATTTAAAGCTGCATCAAAAAGTATAAAATACTTAGGAATATACTTAACCAAGGAGGTGAAAGACCTACACTCTGAAAACTATATGACACTGATGAAATAAATTGAAGACAACATAAATAAGTACAAAGATATTCTATGCTCATGGACCAGAAGAATTTATAGTGTTAAAAAGTCTATACTACCCAAAGCAATCTACAGATTCAATGCAGTTTCTATCAAAATACCCACAGCATTTTTCACAGAACTAGAACAAATAACCCTAAAATTTGAATGGAACCACAAAAGATCCTGAATAATCAAAGCCATCTTGAGAAAGAACAAAGCTGGAGGTATTACATGCCCTGATTTAAAAAATTACTACAAAGCTAAAGTAATCAAAACAGTATGATGCTGCTCAGAAACAGACAAGTACATATATGAAACAGAAGAGAAAGCCTAGATATAAACCAACGACAAAGGAGGCAAGAATATAAAATGGGAAAAAGGCAGTTTCTTTACATAAATTACATAGAAGAATGAAACTAGACCATTTTCTCATAACTTATAAAAAAATAAACTCTGTATGGACAAAACACTTAAACCTGAAATAGAAAATCTCATAGAAGAAAACACAGGCAATATGCTCTTTGAAATCAGTCTCAGTAATACTTTTTGGATCTGTCTCCTCAGACACGGACAAAAAAGCAAAAATAAGCAAATGGCACTACATCAAACTAAAAAATCTTTTGCTCAGAGAAGGAAAGCATCAATATAATGAAAAAAAAAAAAAACTATGAAATGGGAGAAAATATTTGCAAATGATGAGACGAACATCCAAAATATATAAGAACTCATACAATTCAGTATCAAAAAACAAACTATCTGATTTAAAAAATGGTATTTTTCCAAAGAATACACACAGACATCCAACAGGCACATGAAAAGAAGCTCAACATTACTAATTACCAACCACAATGATATCACCTCACACCTGTCAGAAAGGCTGTGATCAAAAAGACCACAAATAATTAACAAGCATTTGCAAGGATGTGGAGAAAAGGGAACTCTTGTGCACTGTGGGGAGAACGTATATTGATGCAGCCACTATGGAAAGCAGTATGGAGGTTCCTCAAAAAATTAAAACTTGAATTACTGCATGATCCGGGAACTCCAATCCTGGATATTTACCTAAAGAAAATTAAAACACTAATTTAAAAAGATATACACACCCACAATGTGCACTGTGGCATCCTTTACCATGGTTAAGATATGAAGCAACCTGTCCATCAGCACGGAGAAGGCAATGGCATCCCACTCCAGTACTCTTGCCTGGAAAATCCCATGGATGGAGGAGCCTGGTAGGCTACAGTCCATGGGGTCACTAGGAGTCGGATACAACTGAGCGACTTCACTTTCACTTTTCCCTTTCATGCACTGGAGAAGGAAATGGCAACCTGCTCCAGTATTCTTGCCTGGAGAATCCCAGGGATGGTGGAGCCTGGTGGGCTGCCGTCTATGGGGTCGCACAGAGTCGGACACGACTGAAGCGACTTAGCAGCAGCAGCAGTCCATCAGCAGATGAATGGATAAAGATGTGGTACACACACACTCAGAGGAATATTTCTCAACCACAAAAAAGAATGAAATCATGCCAAATGTGATAGCATGAGTGAACCTGGAGAGCAGTATGCTAAATGAAATAAGTCAAATTAAGAAAGATAAATAGTATATGTTTTCTTATATATGTGGAATCTAAAAAAAGTAAAACAAATATATAACAAAACAGAAACAGACTCACAATACAGAGAACAAAACTAGTGGTTGCCAGTGGGGAAGGCACTGGGGGAAGGTAGCAAAATAGGTGAAGAGTATTAAGAGGTATAGCACAAGCAATGTAAACAATAATATCACAATAACTTTATATGGTGCATAATCTATAAAAGTATCAAATCATTATGTTGTATAGCTGAAACTAATTACTATTGTAAGTCAACTATACTTCAATTATACTTCTTATATACTTCAACTATACTTCTTATATATTTTGAACAGTATGAAAAGGCAACAAGATAGGACACTGAAAGATGAACTCCCCAGGTCAGTAGGTGCCCCATATGCTACTAGAGATCAGTGGAGAAATAACTCCAGAAAGAATGAAGAGATGGAGCCAAAGCAAAAACAACACCCAGTTGTGGGTGTGACTGGGGATGGAAGTAAAGTCCTATGCTGTAAAGAGCATTATTGCATAGGAACCTGGAATGTTAGGTCCATGAATCAAGGTAAATTGGAAGTGGTCAAACAGGAGATAGCAAGGTGAATGTCAACATTTTAGGAATCAGCAAACTATAATGGACCGGAATGGGTGAATTTAACTCAGACGACCATTATATCTTCTACTGTGGGCAAGAATCCCTTAGAAGAACAGAGTAGCCATCATAATCAACAAGAGAGTCTGAAATTCAGTTCTTCAGTGCAATCTCAAAACCATCTCTGTTCGTTTCCAAGGCAAAGCTTTCAATATCATGATAATCCAAGTCTATTCCCCAACCACTAATGCTGAAGACCCTGAATGGTTCTATGAAGACCTACAACACCTTCTAGAACTAATACCCCAAAAAGATGTCCTTTTCATTATAGGGGACTGGAATGCAAAAGTAGGAAGACAAGAAATACCTGTAGTAACAAGCAAATATGGCCTTTGAGTACAGAATGAAGCAAGGCAAAGGCTAATAGAGTTTTTCCAAGAGAACGCACTGGTCATAGCAAACACCCTCTTCCAACAACACAAGAGAAGACTCTACACATAGGCATCACCAAATGGTCAATACCAAAATAAGATTGACTATATTTTTTGCAGCCAAAGATGGAGAAACTATACAGTCAGCAAAAACAAGACCAGGAGCTGACTGTGGCTCAGATCATAAAGTCCTTATTGCCAAATTCAGAATTAATTTTAAGAAAGGAGAGAAAACCACTAGACCATTCAGGTATGACTTAAATAAAAATCCCGTATGATTATACAAAGGTAGTGACAAATAGATTCAAGGGATTAGATCTGATAGACAGAGTGCCTGAAGAACTATGGATGGAGGTTCGGGACATTGTAGAGGGGGCAGTAATCAAAACCATCCCCAAGAAAAAGAAATACAAAAAGGCACAATGGTTGTCTGAGGAGCTCTTACAAATAGCTGTGAAAAGAAGAGAAGTGAAAAGCAAAGGAGAAAAGGAAAGATACACCCATTCGAATGCAGAGTTCCAAAGAATAGCAAGGAGAGATAAGAAAGCCTTCCTCAGTGATCAATGCAAAGAAATAGAGGAAAACAATAGAATGGTAAATACTAGAGATCTCTTCAAGAAAATTAGAGATACCAAGGGAACATTTCATGTGAAGATGGGATCAATAAAGGACAGAAATGGTATGGACCTAATTGAAGCAGACGATATTAAGAAAAGTTGGCAAGAATACACAGAAGAACTATACAAAAAAGATCTTCATGACCAAGATAACCACGATGGTGTGATCATTCAGCTAGAGTCAGGCATGGTGGAATGAAAACTCAGGTGGGCTTTAGGGAGCATAACTACAAACAAAGCTAGTGGAAGTGATGGAACTCCAGTTGAGATATTTCAAATCCTCAAGATGACGCTGTGAAAGTGCTGCACTCAATATGTGCTCACATATTTGGAAAACTTAGAAGTGGCCACAGGACTGGAAAAGGTCAGTTTTCATTCAAATCCCAAAGAAGTGCGATGCCAAAGCATGTTCAAACTACAGCATGATAGCACTCATCTCACACGCTAGCAAAGTAATGCTCAAAATTCTCCAAGCCAGGCTTCAACAGTATGTGAACTGTGAACTTCCAGATGTTCAAGCTGGATTTGGAAAAGGCATAGGAACCAGAGATCAAATTGCCAACATCTGTTGGATCATCAAAAAATGAAGAGAGTTCCAGAAAAACATCTACTTCTTCTTTATTGATTACGCCAAAGCCTTTGACTGTGTGGATCACTACAAACTGTGGAAAATTCTTCAAGAGATGGAAATACCAGACCACCTTACCTGCCTCCTGAGAAATCTGTATGCAGGTCAAGAAGCAACAGTTAGAACCGGACATGGAATAACAGACTGGTTCCAAATTGGGAAAGGAGTACATCAAGGCTGTATATTGTCACCCTGTTTATTTAACTTATATGCAGAGTACATCATTCGAAATGTCATACTGGATGAAGCACAAACTGGAATTAAGATTGCTGGGAGAAATATCAATAATCTCAGATACGCAGATGATACAACACTTGTGGCAGAAAGCAAAGAACTAAAGAGTCTCTTGAAGAAAGTAAAAGAGGAGAGTTAAAAAGCTGGCTTAAAACCCAACATTCAAAACACTAAGATTGTGGCATCTGGTCCCATCACTCCATGGTAAATAGATGGAGAAACAATGGAAACAGTGACAGATTTTATTTGGGGGGGCTCCAAAATCACTGCAGATGGTGAGTGCAGCCATGAAATTAAAAGACACTTGCTCCTTGGAAGAAAAGCTATGACCAACCTAGACAGCATTTTAAAAAGCAGAGATATTACTTTGCCAACAAATGTCCATCTAGTCAAAACTATGGTTTTTCCAGTAGTCAAGTATGGCTGTGAGAGTTGGACTATAAAGAAAGCTGAGCACCGAAGAATTGATGCTTTTGAACTGTGATGTTGTAGAAGACTCTTGAGAGTCCCTTGGACAGTAAGGAGGTCCAACCAGTCTATTCTAAAGGAGATCAGTCCTGAATATTCTTTGGAAGGACTGATGCTGAACCTGAAACTCCAATACTTTGGCCAACTGATGTGAAGAGCTGACTCATTTGAAAAGACCCTGATGCTGGGAAAGATTGAAGATGGGAGGAGAAGAGCACAACAGAGGATGAAATGGTTGGATGGTATCACTGACTCGATGGACGTAAGTTTGAGCAAACTCTGGGAGTTGGTGATGGACAGGAAGTCTCGTGTGCTGCATTGCATGGGGTCACATAGTTGGACAAGACTGAGTAACTGAACTGAACTGAAATGCCCTTCCATCCCCCAGACTATTAGAGTCTCAAAATCATCACATACATGGCAAGGTCCTAGATATTTATGGGACAAAGCCTTATGACACATGAGCCTCTGACATATGAGTGTTATGAGTTATATAGCTACTTGCCAGTTCTATTCACCAGATCCAATGAAAGTTGGAAGGACCTCAGAAACTGTCCTTACTTGGAAATAGGGTCTTTGCAGATATAATAAGTTAAGAATTTTGAGATGAAATCATTCTTGATTTAGGGTGGGCCCTAAAATCAAATGACTTGTATCCTTATAAAAGGAGAGGGCACAGAGACACAAAGAAAAAAGCCATGTAAAGACAGAGAAAGAGACTAGAGTTATCCTGCCACAAATCAAGAAACATTAGGAGCCACCGAAAACTGGAAAAGGCAAGGAAGGATTCTCTCCTAGAGCCTTCAAAGAGAGCATGGCCAAACTAAGACCTCGATTTCAGACTTATGGTGTCCTAACTGTGAAATAGTAAATTTCTATTGTTTTAAGCTACCCAGTTTACAATTTTATTATGGCAGCTCTAGAAAGCTATATCAGATGTCAGGATCACACTCCTTCCTTATTAGGACTTTGACTTTAATAAATAAGACCTTTCAACCTATGTTTGGTCTCCTTATAAACAGATTCTCAGCCTATTTTTAGTACAGTCTATCCTAGAGCTGCAGAAGGTAAGAGTTCCTTTGCAGCTGCCTTAGAGGGCCTCTGGAATGCCTTATATCAGTAATGAAGTATTCTGAGTTGATCATTTTATTTTCACAGTGTCTCCAGTGTTTTGATAGGCAAAATAATGCCCTCTCCAAAGTTGTCTATCCTAATTCTCAGAACATGTAAATATTAATATATTACCTTCAGTTCAGTACAGTTCAGTTCATCACTCAGTCGTGTTCAACTCTTTGCAACCCCATGAACAGCAGCACACCAGGCCTACCTGTCCATCACCAACACCTGGAGATTACCCAAACTCATGTCCATTGAGTCGGTGATACCATCCAAACATCTCATCCTCTGTCATCCCCTTCTCCTGCTGCCCTCAATCTTTCCCAGCATCAGGGTCTTTTCCAATGAGTCAGCTCTTCACATCAAGTGGCCAAAGTATTGGAGTTTCAGCTTCAACATCAGTCCTTCCAATGAACACCCAGGAGTGATCTCCTTTAGGATGGATTGGTTGGATCTCCTTATAGTATAAGGGACTCTCAAGAGTCTTCTCCAACACCACAGTTCAAAAGCACCAAATCTTCGGTGCTCAGCTTTCTTTATACTCCAACTCTCATGGCCATACATGACTACATGAAAAACAATAGCCTTGACTAGATGGACCTTTGTTGACAAAGTAATGTCTCTGCTTTTTAATATGCTGTCGAGGTTGGTCATAACATATCTTCCAAGGAATAAGCGTCTTTTAATTTCATGGCTGCAATCACCATCAGCAGTGATTTTGGAGCCCCCAAAAATGAAGTCAGCCACTGTTTTCACTGTTTCCCCATCTATTTGCCATGAAGTGATGGGACCGGATGCCATGATTTTAGTTTTCTGAATGTTGAGCTTTAAGCCAACTTTTTCACTCTCCTCTTTCACTTTCATCAAGAGGCTCTTTAGTTCTTCTTCGCTTTCTGCCATAAGGGTGATGTCATGTGCATACCTGAAGCTACGGATATTTCTCCCAGCAATCTTCATTCCAGTTTGTGCTTCATCGAGCCCAGCATTTCTCATGATGCACTCTGCATATAAGTTAAATAAGCAGGGTGACAACATACAGCCTTGATGTATTCCTTTCCGTATTTGGAACCAGTCTGTTGTTCCATGTCTGGTTCTAACTGTTGCATCCTGACCTGCATACAGGTTTCTCAAGAGGCAGGTCAGGTGGTCTGGAATTCCCATCTCTTTCAGAATTTTCCAGAGTTTGTTGTGATCCATACAGTCAAAGGCTTTGGCATAGTCAATAAAGCAGAAGTAGATGTTTTTCTGGAACTCTCTTGCTTTTTCGATGATCCAACGGATGTTGGCAATTTGATCTCTGGTTCCTCTGCCTTTTCTAAAACCAGCTTGAACATCTGGAAATTCACAGTTCACAGATTGCTGAAGCCTGGCTTGGAGAATTTTGAGCATTACTTTACTAGCATGTGAGATGAGTGCAATTGTGCAGTAGTTTGAGCATTCTTTGGCATTGCCTTTCTTTGGGATTTGAATGAAAACTGACCTTTTCCAGCTCTGTGGCCACTGCTGAGTTTTCCAAATTTGCTCACATATTGAGTGCAGCAGTTTCACAGCATCATCTTTCAGGATTTCAAATAGCACAACTGGAATTCCATCACCTGCACTAGCTTTCTTCATAGTAACTTCCTAAGGCCCACTTACATAACAAAAAAGAATTTTTAGATGTAATTAACATTTGTTGAGATGGAGAGAAGATCCTGGCCTATCCATGTGGCCCCAACCCAATCATACAAGTCCTTAAGAGTGATGAACCTTTCCCAACTGTCACTAGAAAGAGATTTGATGATGGAAGAAAGTCAAAGACATGCTAAGTTTTTGTCTTTGAAGATGGAGGATAGTGGTTTCATGCTTAGAAATGTGTAACGCCTAATAAAAGCTGAAAAAGGCAAGAAAAGATTCTCCCACTGAGCTACCAGGAAGGAATGTTACCCTGCAGTATTTTGATTTTAGCCCAGCGAGACCTGTGTTGGACTTCTGGCCTACAGAATTTTAATACAGTCCATACATTTGTGTTGTTTCAAACTACTAAATTTATAAAAATTTAAATTTGTCAAATTTAAACTGAAATTGAAAATAATTCAAGTGGCATAAAAGGAAGCTATTTTATTTCATCATCATTATAATTATCATTGTCCTTTATCAACTGACCACCACAAATACTTTGATCTCCTACTATCTTACCTTTCCATCTTCCCCTCACCCTAATTAACTGAAGGAGAATGTTCAAGATATTTTGATGTCACCACATGACAGGGTTTAATACCACTTCACTTGACACCTTGACTGGGTCCTTTGATTTTAAATAGGCGATAACCCAACTCCAAAATCCCATCCTGAGGGTTTACAATGGACAGAGGTCAATGCACTTTTTATAAAGTGATAGACAGCAAATGTGTTAGGCTTTGCAGGCATATAGTTCTATCACAATCATTGAGCTTTGCTCCTGAAGTAAGAAAACAACCACAGGTATATTCTTAGGGCTGCAATAATCAAGGAAAAGTGAAGTAAAGCAGAGAAGTAAAAGATGATTCATTATCATACTAACCCCTCTTTCTTGGGGAGAAGCAGAAGAGACAGCCAGGAACTCAGCAAGTGTATCTATTCGGTTTTGCAGGATGTTTCTAACAGTTTACAGGGGGAACCCATGAATCAGAATAGCCCAACCATAGGAAGGAGGGAGGGAGAATTTATTTCTTATGTCTTGTTTAATAACATTGGTCAAGGTTTTCTCCATGGAAAGTTAACACTCCTTCACTCCAGGGTTGTGTCATCTGACTTTTCTGGCAATTGTTAGGGAAGCCAGATCTCATGCCTTACAGTATGGCACATTATCTAAGTCCAGAATTAAAGGGAGAAACCAGACTCTGGGTGTACTTCAAAAAGTAGTACTACATGAAGTTGATTAACTCTGCCAAAACTGAGATGAAGCAGGCAGCCAAGGGTTTCATGTTCTGTGCTAAGTCACTTCAGTTGTGTCCCTATGGACTATAGCCCACCAGGCTCCTCTTCTATGAGATTTTCCAGGCAAGAATACTGGAGTAGGTTGCTATGTTCTCCTCTAGGGGACCTTCCTGAACCAGGGATCGAACCTGTGTGTCTTATGTCTCCTGCCAACCTCCATTGGCAGGCAGGTTCTTTACCACTAGCACCACCTGGGAAGCCCAAAGGTTTCATAGACAAGCAAAGCTGAGAGAGAATCCAAGAGATGTATACAACACCATGCCCAACACAGGCACCTCTCAGTCCAAGAGAACCCTCTTGTATTTTAAAGGCTAATGTGCAGTTTCTTTAGTAAATGGTGTTTCAGGCAGAAGGGGTTCTAGTTTACAATTTTATGATACTATTTTGTTTCAGTAGGAACCATAATATCAGTAATTTTTTCCTTCTTTCACTTCACCAACAAGCCACCATGAAAGTTTTCCCCTTCCAGGTTGAATTTATCCAAGAAACACAAAAATATTTACATTAGAAAATCTACTTACATATTTCAACAAATTACTAAGGAATAGTCATTTTGTAGTATAAAGCACCTGAAAGTCACCTTTTTAAATTACACTGTAAGTGACACTAAGCTTTTGATTGCTGAGGCACCCACTGCAAAGACCTCCATCTGGAATAAACCCATTGCCAAATATACAACTAGATAAAGAGCCAGGATGCCCTACCCATGAAGTTTCCTTTTTTTTTTAAGAAAGTTCTGGTTGATATAGATTAAACCAACCATTGACTGACTACTTGTATTTCCCTTTTTGCACTTTAATTCCTTCTCATGTTTAAAACTCACCTATAACGTGAACCTGTTGAAACCTAGGCATCCCATTCTGATCTCAATAAAAGTAGAACTCCAGGCCCATGTTCTGGAGAAGGCAATTGCACCCCACTCCAGTACTCTTGCCTGGAAAATCCCATGGGCGGAAGAGCCTGATAGGGTGCAGTCCATGGGGTCGCTAAGAGTCGGACACGACTGAGCGACTTCACTTTCATTTTTCCCTTTCATGCACTGGAGAAGAAAATGGCAACCCACTCCAGTATTCTTGCCTGGAGAATCCTAGGGACGGGGGAGCCTGGTGGGCTGCCGTCTATGGGGTCACACAGAGTCGGACATGACTGAAGCAACTTAGCAGCAGTAGGCCCATGTTCTCTCTCTCTCTCTCTCCCTCCTTCCCTCTCCCTGTCTCTCACTCCCACTCTGATCATAACATCCTTGTGTTACCCCAGGCATGTCATGTACACTCTAGGACCTATAAGTATAAATCTTGATTTTCAAACAAGGATGATTGTTTGGATAGTTGTTGCTGAGGTGCATCTCACAATCATACTAAGAATCAGAAGGGCCATTCTAGCAACAACATTGGCTTCAAAAGCATAAACACCTGTGAGGACTCACCCAGTAGAGTGTCCCCAGGCATTTCTAGAATCACTATCAATAACATCTTTATCAACAGGTTGAGACTGGCACAAAATGCATCTTGATACATAAGAAAAGCATTCAATAAAATTTCACACCATTCATAATGTAAACCCCTTAAAATGTGTAAGTAAAAACACAAATTCATTATTCAAGTGATTTTATACTACCCTTACTGTTCTGCATCTTTTCTTTAAAAAATATAGCTTGAAGAACCTTCCTTATCAGAATAGCATTCCATAGTATGTATATAGTATCATTCATTTATTCAATTTGCTACTAATAGACCTTCAGGCTATTTTCAGTATTTTGCCCTTTGGTCCTATAAATAGGATAAATATCTGAAATGGATTTTCTATCTATCAACATATTTTAAATGTTGATAACAAATTGCCCATACTGGTATGTATAATCATGATTGCTATGTCTAGATGCCCAATTTTCAATGCCTGTTCCATTACTTGATATTATTAATATTTTTAATTTTTAATATTTTGCCATTCTAATGGGGAAAAGGGGGTATATTGCACTTCCCTAGTGATCACTAATGAAGCTGGTTCCTCCTCACTGCCAAACCCTGGTCTTTATTAGAAAAGAAAGAAAGTGAAGTCGCTCAGTCATGTCCGACTCTTTGTGACCCTAGAGACTATACCTACCAAGCTCCTCCATCCATGGGATTTTCCAGGCAAGAGTACTGGAGTGGGTTGCCATTTCCTTCTCCAGAGGATCTTCCCACCCAGGAATCGAAACCGGGTCTCCCACATTGTAGGCAGACGCTTTACCATCTGAGCCACCAGGGAAGCCTTAATCTTTATTAGAGGTAAGAGGCAACCATAGCTTTAACTCTTAAAATCATCTTTTCTAGCAGACTTAGTTTCATATTTATATTTATATTGCAATTTCTTGATTCATTAGTTAGACATTGTCTATTGACTTCCTATTATGAAAGATGCTGCTGCTGCTGCTGCTAAGTCGCTTCAGTCGTGTCCGACTCTGTGCGACCCCATGGACGGCAGCTCACCAGGCTCCCCTGTCCCTGGGATTCTCCAGGCAAGAATACTGGAGTGGGTTGCCATTTCCTTCTCCAGTGCATGAAAGGGAAAAGTGAAAGTGAAGTTGCTCAGTCGTGTCCGACTCGTAGCGACCCCATGGACTGTAGCCTACCAGGCTCCTCCATCCATGGGATTTTCTAGGCAAGAGTACTGGAGTGGGGTGCCATTGCCTTCTCCGTATGAAAGATGAGGGTTTAGCAAAAGATCGTTAAATATTTTGCATATTCATTAATTTCCTGCTATATACCTAGCAATCATTGTCTCCCACTTTGTTGCCTGTCTCTTATCATGATTGTCTTGTTATGGTATATTCCTTAAAGCTTGCCTAAAGATGTCCCTACTCCACAGTAATAACTTGTTATTGTTTCTGCTAAAACTCTCTGAGTTGCCATTTGAACACTAAGTGTTTTCTCTATCTGGAATTTATTTCTGTGAATGGTAAAGGGCAGAGGTCTTAAAATGTTTTTCAAACTGGATACCAACTGACCAAAGCCACTTATTTAATAGTTTATCATACCCTGAAATATCTTCCCTAAAGAATATACAAAACTCTCCCAAATACCTGAATCGTTTCTGGAATATCTCTTTAGATCCATTGGTCTTCTTGTATTGCCCTGTACCAATATCACAATGTTATTCATTAAAAAAAAAAAAAAAAACATTTTGGCTATTCTTAAACATTTCATTTTTCTTATGAATTTTAAAATCAGCTTGTAAATTTTTTAAAATAAGTAAATTCTCCATACCTACTTTACTAAGGGCTTGTATCATTAAAGGATGTTGAATTTTCTCAAATGCTTTTTCTGTGTCTATTGAATTGAGTGTGATTTTTTATTCTTCCTTTCGTTACTGTTGTGTATCACACTGATTGATTTGCAATGTCGAACCATCCTTGCATTCCTGGAAAAAATCTTACTTGATCATAGTGTATGATCTTTTAAACATATTTTGGATTCTGTTTTCTAAAACTTTGCTGAGGATTTCTACATCTATATTAATCAAAGATATTGACCCGTAATTTTCTTTTTTTTGTAATGTATTTGTCTGGTTTTGGTATCAGGGTAGTGTCAGACTAGTTGAATGATATTTAGAGTGTGCCATTATCTTCCAATTATTTTTTTTGGAATAGTTTGGGAATGATAAGTATAAGTCCTTCTTTACATGTCTGTCAGAATTCTCCTGTGAAACTGTCCAATCCTAGATGTACTTGTGCTGGGAGTTATCTTTTTAGTTACAAATTCACCTCCACTCCCAGTGATTGGTCTATTCAAATTATGTTTCCTCTTGATTCAGTCTGGCAGGTTGTATGTTTTTAGAAATATGTCCACTTTATCTAGGGTGTCCAATTTGTTGGCATATAACTATTGTATTATTATCTTATTATTTTGTATGTAGTATTAGCTTATGATTTTTTTTTTTTGGTATCTCTGTGGTACTGGTTGTTATTTCTCTTAACTTTTAATTTTTTTTATTTGAATTGTCTCTCTTTTCTTCTTGGTGAGTTTGGCTAAAGGATTATTAATTTTGTTCATCTTTACAAAAAAACCAGCTCTTCGTTTTGCTGATATTTTCTATTGGTTTTCTAATCTCTATTTTATGTATTTCCTCTCTTACCTTTATTATTTCCTTCCTTCTACTAACTTCGGGCTTTGTTTCTTTTTCTAATTTCTTTAGGTGGTTGGTTAGATGGTTTGAGGGTTTTTTTGTGTTTAGCCTGCATCACTACAACTTTTCCTCTAAGAACTCTTTTGGCTGGATTCCATTGATTCTAGAGTGTTGTTTTTCCATTTTCAAGGCATTTTTTGGATTTTCTCATTGACTCACTGGTCTTTTTGTAGCATGTTGTTAAGTCTCCACATGTGTGATCTTTTCCCATTTTTCTCTCTGTAATTGATTTCTAGTTTTATACTGTTCTGGTTGGGAAAAAATGTTTGGTATAATTTCCATTCTCTTAAATTTGTTGAAACATGTTTTGTGGCCTAGCTTTTGATCTATCCTCAACATAAGAAAGGCTCTTTATGGCAAACCCACAAGTAATATCATACTCAACAGTGAAAAGTTGAAAGACTTTCATATAAATTCAGGAATAAGACAAAGATACCCACTCTTGCCACTTCTACTTAACATAATATTAGAAGTCCTAGTCACAGGAATCAGGCAAGAAAAATAATTAAAAGGAATTCAAATTGAAAGCAAGGAAGTAATTCTATTGGCAGATGACATGATACTTCATATAGAAAATCCTAGAGTCTCCACCCCAAAACTATTAGAACTAATAAATGAATTTAGAAAAGTTGTAGGTTACAAGATTAATATATAGAAATCTGTTGCTTTTCTGTACAATAATAATGAACTATCAGAGACTAAAAGACAATGCCATTTAAAATCCCACCCAAAAGAATAAAATACCTGGAAATAAACAACCAAGAGGATAAAATATCTACACATTAAAAACTATAAAGCACTGAGGAAAGAAACAGAAAATGATACAAAGAAATGAAAAGACATCCTGAGCTCTTGAACTGGAAGAAATAATTTTGTTAAAATGTCTATACACTCATAGCAATCTACAGATTTAATGCAATTTCTATCAAAATACTGATGAGATTTTGTTTTTACAGAACTAGAACTAATATCCTAAAATTCATATGGAATCACAAAACATGCTAAATTGCCAAAACAATCTTGAAAGGAAAAAACAAAGTTGGAGGTAACATGCTCTCAGACTTCAGACTATACTACAATGCTACAATAATGAAAAAAGCATGGTATAGGCACAAAACAAGACATATACAACAATAAAACAGAATGGAGAGCCCAGAAATAAACCTTTGCACCTATGGTCAATTGATATACTGCAAAGGAGGCAAAAATATAAAATGGAGAAAAGATAGTCTCTTCAATAAGTGGTTCTGGGAAAATTGGAGAGCTACATGTTAAACAGTGAGATTAGAAGATTTCCTCATACCATATACAAAAATAAACTCAAAATGGATTAAAGATATAATGTAAGTTCTAAAACTATAAAACTCCTAGAAAAAAATAGGAAGAACACTTGACATAAATTGTAGCGATATTTATTTTTTTTTAAACTGTATCCTAAGGCAAAAGAAACAAAGCAAAAATAAACAAATGGGGCCAAATTAAACTTAAAAGCTTTTGCACAGCAAAGGAAACCATTGACAAAATAAATATACAACCAACAAAATGGGAGAAAATATTTGCAAATGATATGACTGAGAAGAAATTGATACTCAAAATACATAAACAGCTCATACAACTCAATATTTTAAAAAAACAAACAACCCAATTAAATAATGAGTAAAAGACCTAAATAGATCTTTTTCCAAAGAAGACATACAGACACCAAACAGGGACATGAAAAGATGTTTAACACTGCTAATTACTAGAGAAATGCAAATCAAAACCACAATGAGACATCACCTCATACCTGTCAAAATGACTGTCATCAAAAAGTCCATAAATAACAAATATTGGAGGGGATGTGGAGAAAAGGGAACCCTTGTACATGTTGGTCAGAATGTATATTGGTCCTGCCACTATGGTAAGAAGCATGAAGGTTTCTTAAGAAACTAAAAATAGAACTACCATATGATCCAGCAATACCACTCCTTGGTATATATATTAAGAAAATGGAAACATAAATTCAAAGAATTTATGCACCCAAATCTTTAGAACAGTGCTGTTTATGATAGCCAAGATATGGAAGCAACTCCAGCAGTGCAGGAGACCTGGGTTTGATTCCTGGGTCAGGAGGATCCCCTGGAGAAAGAAATGGCAACCCATTCCAGTATTCTTGCCTGGAGAGTCCCCATGGACAGAGGAGCCTGGCAGACTATACTCCATGGGGTTGCAAGAGTTGGACACAACTTAGTGGCTAAACCACCACCATTTATGATAGCCAAGATATGGAAGCAACCCAAATGTCCATGAATAGATGAACACATAAAAAGAATGTGACAGATATATATATATATATACATATATACAATGAAATATTATTCAGCATAGAAAGAAACAAAACTCTACCAATTGCAGCAACACGGTTGGACTTAGAGAACATTATGCTTAGTAAACTTATTCAAACACAAATACTATATGTCACTTACATTTGCAATCTAAAAATAATACAAATAAGTATACACAGCAAAACAGAAATAGATTCACAGAAACAAAAAATCAATTAGTGATTACCAGAATGGAGATGGAAGGGAGAGGGGAAAGTTAGGGGTATAGGATTAACAGATAAAAACTATTATCTATAAAATATATAAGCAGGGGGCGGTCCTAAGATGGCGGAGGAATAGGACAGGGAGATGACTTTCTCTCCCACAAATTCACCAAAAGAACATTTAGACGCCAAGTAAATTCCACAAAACAACTTGTGAATGCTGGCAGAGGACATCAGACACACAGAAAGGCAGCTCATAGCCTTCGAAAGGAGGTAGGACAAAATATAAAAGATAAAAAGAGAGACAAAAGAGGTAGGGACGGAGATCTGTCCCGGGAAAGGAGTCTTAAAAAAGAGAGAAGTTTCCAAACACCAGGAAACACTCTCTCCGGCGGGTCTGTGGCGAACCTTGGAATTGCAAAGGGCAAAATAACCGGGAGGAAAAATAAATAAATAATTAAATTCCGCGGTTTATGTACCTAACAGCAAATCCCAGCGGGTGTGCAGCCCAGACACGCGCATCCCCAGCTAGCAAGCGGGGACTGGGCAGGGAGAGGCGGGCTGCATTGCTTTGGGTTAGGACTGAGCCTGAATGCCCCACGGGCAATCTGAGGGAACTAGATTGAGACAGCAACCTAGACAGTGGGATAGCTTTCCCGCGAAAAGCCTTAACCTAACACACCACCAGGCCCGCTCACAGAACAAAGGACTGAGCAGAGTAAACCAGCTGCGGACCGGCCCATCCCCAGCAAGAGACAGGAAGGGGAGGGCAGCAAGAGCCGGAAGGGTGGAATCGCGGCCCAGAGGGGCATCCTATACCAAACTGCAAACAGACCTCGCTGCTAAGCAGGACTTCTTGGGACTCTGGAGGGTCAACACCCGCCAAGAGGGTAGCAACCAGAGATCAGCTCCACAGGGGAAACCACAGCACACCTGGGAAACCACCCGTTGTACACCCAGAAAACCGAGCGGCTGGGACAGGGGAAGGGAAAAAGGCACAGCCTCTGACCGTGCTAGCCAAAAACCTGGTCACCAGAGCTGTTCGGACCTGGGAATGGCACAAAACCCAGGCTCAACCAAGTCTGCACCTTTGTGAAGTACCTGGGAACCAGAACCTGAGCTGCTTAGACCAGGGAAGTACAGGCAACCCCAGGGGCCGCTTCAGACAGTTCTTGGCAGTGCAACCTAGAGCCTGAGCAGTGTAGACTGGGAAAGCACACACGCCGTGAGCGGGGCAAACCCAGTGTGGCTGAAACATTGTGAGCACACGCCAGTGAGATTTGTTTGCAGTGTTCCTCCCTCCCTACAGCACGATTGAACAAGTGAATCTAAAAAAAAATGTGACCACCACAGCCCCCCTTGTGTCAGGGCAGAAATTAGACACTGAAGAGACCGGCAAACAGAAGAAGCTAAAAGAAACAGAGGGAATCGCTTTGGAAGTGACACATGCAACAGATTAAAACCCTGCAATTAGCACCAACTACATAGGAAGGGGCCTAGAGACCTTGAGAAGTACAAGTTGGACCAAGGAACTATCTGAAAATGAACTGACCCCATACTGTCCATAACAGCTCCAGAGAAAGTCCTAGATATATTTTTACTAGTATATTTTTAATTTTTAAAACTTTTTTATTATTTTTTTGTTAACTTTTTAAATTTTATTTTATTTTCTTATTTTATTTGTATTTTTAAGTCCCCTATTACTCCTTCAATTTTCATTTATTTAACCTACTATTACCTTGCAAAAAAAAAAAGACCCTATTTTTATTTTTTTTTCTTTAAGACATTACTTTTAAAGTAAACTTCATATATATATATTTTATAATTTTTGGGACTTTGGTGGGGTTTTTTTCTTTTTTCTTTTTCTTTTTTTAATATGATATTTTTAAGAACCTAACCTCTACTCTAGATTTTTAATCTTTGCTTTTTAGTATTTGGTATCAACTTTGTATCTTCAAGAACCCAATCTTCAGCACCCATTCTTACTTGGGAACGAGATCACTGGCTTGATTGCTCTCTCCCCCTTTCAACTCTCCTTTTCCTCCACCAGGTTGCCTCCATCTCCCCACTCCCCCTTTTCTTCTCTACCCAACTCTGTGAATCTCTTTGTGTGTTCCGGGCTATGGAGAACACTTAGAGAACTGATTACTGGCTGGATCTGTCTCTCCCCTTTTGATTCCCCCTTTAATCCTCTTGCCCACCTCTGTCTCCTTCCTCCCTCTTCTCTTCCCTGTGTAACTCCGTGAACATCTCTGAGAGATCCAGATGGTGGAGAGCACATAGGGAAGTGATTACTGGCTAGCTTGCTCTTGTCCCTTTTGATTTCCCTCTTCTCCTCCTGGCCACCTCTATCTCCCTCCTCCCTCTTCTCTTCTCCATGTAACTCTGTGAACCTCTCCGGGTGTCCCTCACTTCAGAGAAACTTTTCATCATTAACCTAGATGTTTTATCATCGGTGCTGTATAGATGGAGAAGTCTGGAGGCTACTGTAAGAATAAGATTGAAAACCAGAGACAGGAGAATTAAGTCCAAATCTTGAGAACACCAGAGAACTGAATCCAGGAAGCATTAAACGAGAGGAGTTCATCAAACACTTCCATACCTACATTGAAACCAACCACCACCCAAGGGCCAACAAGTCCCAGAGTAAGATATACCATGCAAATTCTCCAGCAACACAGGAACATAGCCCTGAGCTTCAACATACAGGCTGCTCAAAGTCATACCAAACCCACTGACATCTCAAAGCTCATTACTGGACACTTCATTGCACTCCAGAGAGAAGAAATCAAGCTCCACCCACCAGAACACCGACACAAGCTTCCCCAACCAGGAAACCTTGACAAGCCACCCATCTAACCCCACCCAGAGCAAGGAACCTCCACAATAAAGAGGAACCACAAACTGCCAGAAAACAGAAAGGCCACCCCAAACACAGCAATATAAACAAGATGAAAAGGCAGAGAAATACCCAGCAGGTAAAGGAACAGGATAAATGCCCTCCAAATCAAACAAAAGAGGAAGAGATAGGGAATCGACCTGGTAAAGAATTCCGAATAATGATAGTGAAAATGATCCAAAATCTGGAAAACAAATTGGAGTTACAGATAAATAACCTGGAGACAAGGATCGAGAAGATGCAAGAAAGGTTTAACAAGGACTTAGAAGAAATAAAAAAGAGTCATTATATAATGAATAATACAATAAATGAGATCAAAAACAGTCTGGAGGGAACCAACAGTAGAATAACAGAGGCAGAAGATAGGATAACTGAGGTAGAAGATAGAATGATAGAAATAAATGAAACAGAGAGGAAAAAAGAATTAAAAGAAATGAGGACAACCTCAGAGACCTCTGGGACAATGTTAAACACACCGACATACGAATCATAGGAGTCCCAGAAGAAGAAGACAAAAAGAAAGACCATGAGAAAATACTTGAGGAGATAATAGTTGAAAACTTCCCTAAAGTGGGGAAGGAAATAATCACCCAAGTCCAAGAAACCCAGAGAGTCCCAAACAGGATAAACCCAAGACGAAATACCCCAAGACACATAATAATCAAATTAACAAAGATCAAACACAAAGAACAAATATTAAAAGCAGCAAGGGAAAAACAACAAATAACACACAAGGGGATTCCCATAAGGATAACAGCTGATTTTTCAATAGAAACTCTTCAGGCCAGAAGGGAATGGTAGGACATACTTAAAGTGATGAAAGAAAATAATCTACAGCCCAGATTACTGTATCCTGCAAGAATCTCATTCAAATATGAAGGAGAAATCAAAAGCTTTATAGACAAGCAAAAGCTCAGAGAATTCAGCACCACCAAACCAGCTCTCCAACAAATGCTAAAGGATCTTCTCTAGACAGGAAACACAGAAAGGGTGAATAATCTTGAACCCAAAACAATAAAGTAAATGGCAACGGGATCATACTTGTCAATAATTACCTTAAATGTAAATGGGTTGAATGTCCCAACCAAAAGACAAAGACTGGCTGAATGGATACAAAAACAAGACCCCTATATATGCTGTCTACAAGAGATCCACCTCGAAACAAGGGACACACACAGACTGAAAGTGAAGGGCTGGAAAAAGATATTTCATGCAAATAGATACCAAAAGAAAGCAGGAGTAGCAATACTCATATCAGATAAAATAGACTTTAAACAAAGGTGGTGAAAAGAGGCAAAGATGGACACTACATAATGATCAAAGGATCCATCCAAGAAGAAGATACAACAATTATAAATATATATGCACCCAACATAGGAGCACCACAATATGTAAGGCAAATGCTAACAAGTATGAAAGGGGAAATTAGCAATAACACAATAATAGTGGGAGACTTTAATACCCCACTCACACCTATGGACAGATCAACTAAAAAGAAAATTAACAAGGAAACACAAACTTTAAATGATACAATAGACCAGTTAGACCTAATTGATATCTATAGGTCATTTCACCCCAAAACGATGAATTTCACCTTTTTCTCAAGTGCACATGGAATCTTCTCCAGAATAGATCACATCCTGGGCCATAAATCTAGTCTTAGTAAATTCAAAAAAGTTGAAATCATTCCAAGCATCTTTTCTGACCACAATGCATTAAGATTAGATGTCAATTACAGGAGAAAAACTATTAAAAACTCCAACATATGGAGGCTGAACAACACACTCCTGAATGACCAACAAATCACACAAGAAGTCAAAAAAGAAATCAAAATATGCATAGAAATGAACGAAAATGAAAACACAACAACCCCAAATCTATGGGACACGGTAAAAGCAGTGCTAAGGGGAAGATTCACCTCTTGAAGTGAGCAATACAGGCTCACCTCGAGAAACAAGAAAAAAGTCAAATAAATAACCTAACTTTACACCTAAAGCAACTAGAAAAGGAAGAAATGAAGAACCCCAGTGTTATTAGAAGGAAAGAAATCTTAAAAATTAGGGCAGAAATAAATGCAGAAGAAACAAAAGAGACCATAGCAAAAAATCAACAAAGCCAAAAGCTGGTTCTTTGAGAAGATAAATAAAATTGACAAGCCATTAGCCAGACTCATCAAGAAACAAAGGGAGAAGAATCAAATCAACAAAATTAGAAATGAAAACGGAGAGATCACAAGAGGCAACACAGAAATACAAAGGATCATAAGAGACTATTATCAGCAACTGGACAACTTGGAAGAAATGGAAAAATTTTTAGAAAAGTACGACTTCCCAAAACTGAACCAGGAAGAAACAGAAAATCTCAACAGACCCATCATAAGCACAGAAATTGAAACTGTAATCAGAAATCTTCCAGCAAACAAAAGCCCAGGACCAGATGGCTTCACAGCTGAATTCTACCAAAAATTTAGAGAAGAGCTAACACCTATCCTACTCAAACTCTTCCAGAAAATTGCAGAAGAAGGTAAACTTCCAAACTCATTCTACAAGGCCACCATCACCCTAATACCAAAACCTGACAAAGATGCTACCAAAAAAGAAAACAACAGGCCAATATCACTGATGAACATAGATGCAAAAATCCTTAACAAAATCCTAGCAAGCAGAATCCAACAACATATTAAAAAGATCATACATCATGACCAAGTGGGCTTTATCCCAGGGATGCAAGGATTCTTCAATATCCACAAATCCATCAGTGTAATACACCACATAAACAAATTGAAAGATAAAAACCATATGATTATTTCAATAGACGCAGAGAAAGCCTTTGACAAAATTCAACATCCATTTATGATAAAAACCCTCCAAAAAGCAGGAATAGAAGGAATATACCTCAACATAATAAAAGCTATATATTGCAAAACCACGGTAAACATTATCCTAAATGGTGAAAAACTGAAAGCATTTCCCCTAAAATCAGGAACAAGACAAGGGTGCCCACTCTCACCACTACTATTCAACATAGTTTTGGAAGTTTTGGCCACAGCAATCAGAGCAGAATAAGAAATAAAAGGAATCCAGATTGGAAAAGAAGAAGTAAAACTCTCACTGTTTGCAGATGACATGATCCTCTACATAGAAAACCCTAAAGACTCCACCAGAAAATTACTAGAGCTAATCAACAAATACAGTGAAGTTGCAGGATATAAAATGAACACACAGAAATCCCTTGCATTCCTATATACTAACAACGAGAAAACGAGAAAAGAAAGAGAAATTAAGGAAACAATTCCATTCACCATCGCAATGAAAAGAATAAAATACTTAGGAATATATCCACCTAAAGAAACAAAAGACCTATATATAGAAAACTATAAAACACTGCTGAAAGAAATCAAAGAGGACACAAATAGATGGAGAAATATACCGTGTTCATGGATCGGAAGAATCAATATAGTGAAAATGAGTATACTACCCAAAGCAATCTATAGATTCAACGCAATCCCTATCAAGCTTCCAATGGTATTCTTCAGAGAACTAGAAGAAATAATTTCACAATTTGTATGGAAATACAAAAAACCTCGAATAGCCAAAGCAATCTTGAAAAAGAAGAATGGAGCTGGAGGAATCAACCTGCCTGAATTCAGGCTCTACTACAAAGCCACAGTCATCAAGACAGTATGGTACTGGCACAAGGACAGAAATATAGATCAATGGAACAAAATAGAAAGCCCAGAGATAAATCCATGCACCTATGGACACCTTACATTTGACAAAGGAGGCAAGAATATACAATGGAGAAAAGACAATCTCTTTAACAAGTGGTGCTGGGAAAACTGGTCAACCACGTGTAAAAGAATGAAACTAGAACACTTTCTAACACCACACACAAAAATAAACTCAAAATGGATTAAAGATCTAAACGTAAGACCAGAAACTATAAAATTCCTAGAGGAAAACATAGGCAAAATACTCTCTGACATAAACCACAGCAGGATCCTCTATGATCCACCTCCCAGAATATTGGAAATTAAAGCAAAAATAAACAAATGGGACCTAATTAAAATTAAAAGCTTTTGCACAACAAAGGAAACTATAAGCAAGGTGAAAAGACAGCCTTTGGAATGGGAGAAAATAATAGCAAACGAAGCAACAGACAAAGAATTAATCTCAAAAATACACAAGCAACTCCTGAAGCTCAATTCCAGAAAAATAAACGACCCAATCAAAAAGTGGGCCAAAGAACTAAACAGACACTTCTTCAAAGAAGACATACAGATAGCTAACAAACACGTGAAAAGATGATCAACATCACTCATTATCAGAGAAATGCAAATCAAAACCACAATGAGGTACCATATCATGCCCGTCAGAATGGCTGCTATCCAAAAGACTACAAGCAATAAATGCTGGAGAGGATGTGGAGAAAAGGGAACCCTCTTACACTGTTGGTGGGAATGCAAACTAGTACAGCCACTATGAAGAACAGTGTGGAGATTCCTCAAAAAACTGGAAATAGAACTGCCATATGATCCAGCAATCCCACTGCTGGGCATACACACTGAGGAAAGCAGACTTGAAAGAGACACATGTACCTCAATGTTCATCACAGCACTGTTTATAATAGCCAGGACATGGAAGCAGCCTAGATGCCCATTAGCAGATGAATGGATAAGGAAGCCATGGTACATATACACAATGGAATATTACTCAGCCATTAAAAAGAATACATTTGAATAAGTTCTAATGAGGTGGATGAAACTGGAGCCTATTATACAGAGTGAAGTAAGCCAGAAAGAAAAACACCAATACTGTATACTAACACATATATATGATATTTAGTCAACTGGTAATGATAACCCTGTATGCGAGACATCAAAAGAGACACAGATAAATAGAACAGTGTTATGGACTCTATGGGAGAGGGTGAGGGCGGGATGATATGGGAGAATGGCATGGAAGCATGTAAATTATCATATGTGAAATGAATCGCCAGTCCAGGTTCAACGCATGATACAGGGTGCTCGGGGCTGGTGCACCGGGATGACCCGGAGGGATGGGATGGGGAGGGAGGTGGAAGGGGGGTTCTGGAAGGGGAAAACATGTACACCCATCATAGTGGATTCATGTCAATGTATGGCAAAACAAATACAATATTGTAAAGTTAAAAAATAGAAAAGAAACTAATTTAAAAATATATATATATATATAAGCAACAAGGGATATATTGTATAGCACAGGGAATTAGAGCTATTATCTTTTAATAACTTTTAGTGGAATATAATCTGTAAACATATTTAATCATTATATTTTATACATGAAACTAATATAATAATATAAATCAACTGAATTTCAATTTAAAAAGTAAATCTGAATGACACTTGATTGGAATTACACTCTATAAATCAATTTGAAGAAATTCAATGTACTTTCTCTTACTATCAGGGGACTTGTCTTTCAGGCTCAGTATTTATTAGGCTAATTCAGTTTCTATTGTTTAAAACTAAAGAACCAAATCTATATAATTTATTTGTGTGTTTTATATAGTACTTAGCAAAAATATATACACTTGAAGAGACAATACTGATAATGAAAGTGACACTTTAGAGCTTTTATCAACTTTGTTTCTCATCATTAAAGTGTGCATGCTCAGTTGCTCAATAGTATTTGAGTCTTTACGACCCTATGGACTGTAGCCTGCCAGGCTTCTCTGTCCATGGGATTCTCCAGGCAAGAATACTGTTGTGTTGCCATGTCTTCCCTCCAGGGGATCTTCCTGACCCAAGGATCAAATCATTAAAGGAAAATTATGAATAATCAAAATTATTAAAGATTATTTCTGCAATCTGAGAACATTTTCTATATTATTATCTATTTATAAAATTAAGATTGGCTAATTTATGATTATTTAATATTGCTATTTATCATTACCATTACTGAATATCATGGGCCAATGATTAATGATACTGATACTATTTTTAACTTTAAGCATAGAATACTTGAAAATTAAAATTGTTCAACATGTTATATGCCTTCCTCAAAATTCTGGCACTAGTAGTAAAGAACCCACCTGCCAGTACAGGAGACATAAGAGACCCGGGTTCGATCCCGAGATCAGGAAGATCCTCTGGGGGAGGAATGGCAACCCACACTAGTATTCTTGCCTGGAGAATCCCAGAGACAGAGGACCCTGGTGGGCTATGGTCCATGGGGTTGCAAAGAGTTGGACACAACCAAAGTGACTTAGCACAACACAACACATGTGTTATATGCCTTTCTCAAAATTCTATAATTAAATATCAACTTAACTCAGGTGAAACTAATGATTCAATTTGGAACCATTATTAGTGTAAATAATACATTCATTCATTTGCTCATTCATTCAACATGTTTTAATTTGAGATTACACTTAATGCACTGTACTAGATGTTACATATAAAATAACAGTAAGAAACACCTTTATTCAAGAATAAGAAAAATAAATTCAAGAATAATGGTATTGTAATACTCACTTTCCCTTCATCTCTTGGACTATCACTTAAATGCACAACTGGACCTGGATGAGTCTTTGTGGATCTGTTAAATCAATTCAAGAGAGTCACTTTAAAAAAACATTAAAACACTTTACCATTAGAGACTGAAACAAAGGAATTAAGATTACAGTGAAATACACTCCCAATATTCTGGAGCTTAGCATAAACTAATTTGAGCTCTTGGTTGTTTTTCTTTAAGACTATTTTTCTTTTCCCTACTAACTCTATTAAAGTAGGTCTATTTTTAAACATCTGGTTTAAGAACACTGATCCACATAACAATGGCATTCTTCATTATCTTATATGCTTATCTGTGTGTTGCTAGATCTGGTTCTCTGAAAATCTAAGAATGAAGTTTTACTTATACAGACAAAAGGACTTATATGACCACAAGGGTGATGCTATAAACCTGTTTCAACTAAGCTGCAAAGTACATATCAAGTTTAAAATTTCCTTTGACAAGAAATTTCTGATTTTGCTTCTAAGGGATAGTACAGGGACTCCTTTGATCTACAAATAGACTTTTGCCAGTCATAGCTATCTTACAAAAATCTGAGAAATTGGGGAAACCTACCTCACTGGTTATGTCTCATTTATCTGGTTAACTAGGGTAATCAATAATAGCCTAAGAGCATATTGTTAAAAAGATCTTTGCTCTACTAATCTGACTTTTAATTCATCCTATTCCAATATCTGGCATGTTTTTTATGTTTCCTACCTTAACTGAAACCACCGTTGAGTATGATTATATCATGATTAAATATGACATGAACTGATATGACATAGATTATTGCTTACTTTTCCACATCCTGTCTTCAATGACCTAATTGTGCCAGATTAACCCTATTATAAGTATACTTGACATAGTTGTAATTTATTTCTTAGGCACACATGAAAACCATCAAATATTCTGCACAAAACAAGAAAATATAAATTTTAGAAATTCTTTGGAGTCATACAAAAGTGACAAATTATGTAACTTCAAGTTCCCCAGATACAACTCCCTAGAATAACTCAAAGAATTATTAATAAATACATATTTATTACATATCTTATCAGTGGTTTTGGCCTAAATTTTTTCACTTAAAAATGGAGATGATAGCAGTGAACCTACTGAATAATAGTGAGGATTAGAATATACATACAGCACTTAATGTAATACCAAAACATAGTACTCAATAAATAGTATGTATTAAGTTTGTTGTAAATCATTGGAAGAATTAGATACTAGAGTTACTATTTGCATTCTAGGATATGTTCAGGAAGAAAAGGCTTCATAAAAAGTTTATATAGTTTTTTGCAGTTCTTCTAAATTTATATGTAATATATCATTCACATACAAATGCACTGCTTTATTACAGTATAAAGGCCTCTGATAAAAGACAATGTCCTTCAATTATCTTTTGGTAACTAATAATATCCAATAAACCAAAATTCCTATGTCTCTTGGGTTTGATTGGAACAACAAACACCGAAGTGTACCCCATGATAAACTAGTGAATATATAAGGTGTTTCACATAGAGTGTTCTATATCGAAAAACGTTTGGGAAACCCTGAATTAAAGTTAAATATTTTGCTTTTCTTTTACAGAACTTCTTAGAGTCATGATATGAAAATCAACACTGCAAATCTTCTGACCATACGCAAGTTAGACCATATGCAAGACTAACTTATCAGACTCTATAAAACATTTAAGTTTAGAAAAAAATCTAGAGTTAAACTTCAGTTATTTGTAATAACTTTTTAAGGCTATAGAAGAGAGTTTTTTTAATTGTAAAAAATAAAAGAACCCTGAAAGTTAGGAGATAATGAAAGTTAAAATCATTTCTATACATGACTATTAACATTTTGATGTATTTTTTTCTGACTTTTTCCACCAACACTGAATTTTCAAAAACTACCAAGCATTCTTTGCAAAAATTATGGCCATTAGAAACTACTTTAAAAAGCAATTCTGTACTATGGATTCTGTAAATCTCATAGAAATTACTTTAGATAGAATTATCAATGAACTTAAATTCATGGGACAGTCATCTAAACAATGCCCAGTAATTCTAAAATCCCTATTTATTTCTCTTCCTCTCATTCATCACAATGGCTTCTTGATAGTTTCCTTTGTGGACTTCCTCTTCCCATATCTTAAATACTGGTATTCATTTGTATTTTGTTCTAGACTGAAATGTATTCCCATATTATATATGATCATGAATTCAAGAGACCACAGGAGCCAGATAGGTATTGCAAATGAGTTCAATAGGCTGAATAAGAACTGTGCCTAACTGGAGAGCACACTGAATGTGAATGTGTCAGTCGTGTCCGACTCTCTGAGATCCCACAGACTGAAGCCCACCAGGATCCTCCGTCCATGGGATTCTCCATGCAAGAATACTGGAATGGATTGCCATGCCCTTCTCCAGGGGATCTTTCCAACCCAGGGATTGAACCTGAGTCTCCTGCATTGCAGGAAGATTCTTAACCTCGTGAGCCACCAGGGAAGCCCATATGTGAATAACACATTACCCACCTACAAAAGGAAAGTCATTAGTCTCAGTTGATTGCTGACTGCCATGCAAGAATACTGGACTGGGATTGTTTCATTAGGAATTTTTTTCATGAAAAGCTGGAAATTCAAATTTTCATCTCTATTCTACCAGTTCTTAAATACTGGAAACTAATAATTCAGAATATACTTAAATTCTTTGATGGGCAAACAAAACATACCCATGAGTCAAAACTGATTCATTGTCTACAAGTTTGGTATCTCATTTATATACATTCTCCATGTACAATCTCATATATTCTCATAGTTTCAGTGTCTATGTAAATTCTGATGTCATTAGGTTCAGAATATACATATAGAATATTCTGATATATTCCATATATCCCACACCCTTCCATTCTCCCATAATACAAATTCCATTTGAATAACTTAAAAACACACACAACTCAACCTACCTAAAATTGAGCTCATTATTTTACTCCCAACCTACTTAATCTCCTTTCTTTCACTAAATGACACCCTTGTCTACATAGTTACTCAAGCCAAATACTCACTCAACTCTCTATTATTCTTACATCTTCCCACAAGACCCAAGTATTGCCTCTTCTGTCTTCTAACTATTTCTTTAATATGTCAGCTTATCTTCACTCCTAAATCTTCCATAATTTTTGCTAAGAATACAGTCTTTTCTCTTTTCAATGATTTCTCCATACCTGCATTCAGAGTAGACTTTTTAAGTGCAAGTTTGGTCAAGTCCATTTTTCGCTTAAAACCCTTCAAAACCTGGCTCCTGACCTTAGATAAAGTCTAAATGCTCAAATTGGCTTACAAGACTTTCATACTATGTATCTTTATTATCTTCTCAGCTTTATCTCTTGCCATCCTTTCTCCTAGCCATTCCCAACTAACTAAAATCCTTAAAATTTCTGTGCATGGAACAAAATCTCTCTCACACTCTATTCTTTAACATTTCTGTTTCCTCTTCTCGGAAACCCTCTCCCCCAATTTATTCTCCACTCATCTAACTGAGACTCATCCTTCAGATCTCATGGATGTAACTTCCTTCACTGATACTTCTCTGAGACCTCACATGTATATTAGGTATTCTTCCTACAAAATTTGCAACATTATATTTCCAATATAGTGTAATTGCCTTTTTACTTAATCTCACCTTTATTACACTGGAATCTGCAAGAAGAGAGAAATTATGTCTCCCTAGTTTATACTGGTTTCTAGGAGCTAGCATATCATAGTGCTCAGAAAATATATTTGAAGACTGTAAGCCTTACATTTATTATTTAGTTCTGAATTTCATGCTCAAATTTTTAATCACATGTAGAAAAAATAGGTCCTTTTTTTTTTTTTGAAGCTGGGACTGCTCTGCAGAAACACCTGTCTCTGTGCTATAACTTGGAATATTTTTCCAATTAAATTTTTTTAATGTCATTTTGTTATACTACTGTTTTATAAAGACATTATTATAAAGACTATTTTCTATGGACATTGTTTCTACAGACATCACAAAAATGGCCTCCAGTTTCCAAATAACTAACATATACACTATGGGAACATGAACAATTTATAATTATGAGAACTGCCTACAATTACAATTGGGAGACTTCACTGAAAATACAAACAAGCTAAAAAGACAAACAATGAATGAAAAGTATTTCAAGAATTATTTCCATTAAAATAGAAATAATCTCACATCTTAAAGATAATTCTGCATTTCTCACACTTAAAATGTCCTGTTAAAATTTGTATAAAGTTCTAATTATAAAATGACTCTTCTTAATTAAATGCATATATTATTACTATCCCAAACTCTTAGTACACATTACTAAGTGGTTTGCATTTCCTAAAGTATCTCAAGAGGTAGAGAGCAATTAAAAGACTGTTCTAGAAAGTTGGAAGTTGGGCTTTAAAATTATATCTATCTCAGTGGGACTATATTACCATGGAACACACTTTTGGAAATCTGGTCTAAATAAAGCAATAAACAGTCAGGAGATTAAGGTGGCTACTGATAATTTCTTGAGGATATTTCAAGGTTATTTTCAGAGGTACATACAACTCCATAAAACACTCTATTTATATAAATGGGAGATTCTATTCAGAATCACATATGTAAGATATTATGAAAAATAAAAATGCCTTATTTTATTTCTTTAATTTCTCCTAGTTTTATCCTCCTTTATAATATACATTTTAAAATCTTCATTAGTTCAGAAAATATGAAGTATATAGACTATGTAAATACATATAGGGTATAAGTCATAGTTCAGGTAGTATTAATCTGAATGATGAAAAGGATTTGTTAAGTAAATGAATATAGAAATAACACTGCCAGAGTGGTGAAATATTTGAACTGTTTACAAAAAAAACTTCTTAATTACTTTAGCAGCATTGAACTGAACACAAATCTATTATATTTGTTACTAATAGCAACTTTGTATAAAATCTCTATCTCTCAGGTTTACTTGTGTCTATCAGTATCCCAAAACATTATGAAAACAAATATTAAGCTCAGCGTTATATAATGCTTTTATAGATTTAAGATTATGGGGGAGATGCCTTTCCCAAATAGCTGAAAAAATACTTTTTGAGAGACACATAACTGTCTATAGAACAAATGTTTTCAAAAATATATACATAGACTATTAAAATATATATGAACAAAAAAGCTCATACCAATCATAATTATAAATGAAAGCTTTAAGTCAACAGCACTGTGTATCTATTTATCATACTAATTTTCACTAATGTCATTAGTTATTTAGTAGCCGCTCTGTGGAAAGCACCAAAATAAGACAAATATGAAAAAAAGAAAAAGAGCAACAAAGAATTCTGCCCTGAAGCTGTTCTTATTTTAATGAGGAAGAGTTACCATTACTTTTAAAAAAGACTCATTAGGACACAATACAAATGGATAATTTTAATAAGAATATAAGTACTAATATCCCCTCCCTATCAAGCAATATACATGTACACTGAAATATTGGGAATAGGGAATACTAGATTTATTATGAAGACCAAAGTCAAACTTCATGAAAATAGGCTGTTATAACCAGAGTTTTAGAGAAAAACCATTATATAACTTAGAATATGTATATGTAAGAGAAAGAATGAGTCAACCTCAAGTCAAATGTACCTTATTAAGGACCTGGTATGTACAGAGCATAAACATTTATTAAAGAAAAATAGTTTTGCCAATTCACACACTGACAAGGAGAATTGTTTGTATATATACTACAAAAGATGGCTTGAAATTCCATAAAGTTTCACATTTGAGGGATTTCACATTTTACATATGAAGAAACGTAAATAGTGCCAAAGTGAAAATGGTAATTGCCATCAGCCACATATCCAAAGAGCTGTATATGTCACAATGTGAAAGATACTGAACTGATTCTTCTTAGAACCCAGAAAAATATGTTACTGGGGCAAGCAAAGAATAACCTATCAGTATTTAAAAACATGTGAACTGATCATGATTATTTTTAAATTAAACCATATGTGGTAACAATCCTCTTGCCATTCCCACTGGAAGTGGCTATACTGACTATAAAGAAATGAGATGATTTTCATGTATACTTTTTAGAATAGGCCTTACTATTTTACCATAAAACTTGCATACATAATAGCCCTTAATTATTTATATTTGGAAAGGCTAATATTAGCATCTGTTAATACTACAATATCTATTTTTAGAAGACTTTGTAGTTTTCAATTATTTTAGATGAATTTTTCACTCAAATTCATCATAAACTTAGCTACTGATGCTTCAAATAACTCCGTAATTTTATATATATATATATATATATTTATGCATATATATATATATATACACCAGAGAAGGCAATGGCACCCTATTCCAGTACTCTTGCCTGGAAAATCCCATGGATGGAGGAGCCTGGTAGGCTGCAGTCCATGGGGTCGCTAAGAGTTGGACATGACTGAGCAACTTCACTTTCACTTTTCACTTTCATGCATTGGAGAAGGAAATGGCAACCCACTCCAGTGTTCTTGCCTGGAGAATCCCAGGGACAGTGGAGCCTGGTGGGCTGCCATCTGTGGGGTCGCACAGAGTCGGACATAACTGAGGTGACTTAGCAGTAGCATATATATACATACTATATAACTCTAAGAAATATTGAATCCAAATATAGTGGTATTCAAGTTCAAACTTACAGTTCAATTGCTTTGTTCCACATGATAACATATCCAGAAAGAATGAAAGATTCAATATTTACAATATGTGTATTTCCTCTTTCTGTTCCAACATAGAGCCATTTACTCTGGAAAGGTAGATGACAGTAAGTAATTCTGAAAGAAAGAAAATTACAATTAAAATATCTAAATTTTATATCTGGTCAGCATTAAATTTTCTTTACACTTTTTACAGTGATAGCTATATAAACAATAAAATTTACTGTATACTCAGTAGCATTTAATTATTAGCCATTTATAGGGTAAATGACAAGATTATGTCATTAAAAATAATAATGATAAAGCAACCACTATTAAATAAGTGTCTGAAATGGACACTGATATATATCATTTCTAATTCTGAAAATAGCACTCCAAGACATATATACAATTTTTCTTTACAAAGAGGAAACTGAGGTCAAGAATTTGTATTTCTACTTGCCTAGCACTGTCAGCTAATAAGTGGCAAAACTGGGATTCAAATTCATTACTGTCTGGTTGAAAAACTACTGCATTTCTACAAAGCTATGTGTGGATTTTTATAATAATGTCACTTGAAATAAAAATTAGGTATATATGAAACATAATTTTCAGAGTTCTCAGAGAAACTGTAGCTTTGTCTACATGAAGTGATAAATTACTTTTTTTTTTTCCTGATGCTTGGCATTTAAATAGTATAAAGAAAACTTGTAAGGTTAGAGATCCATTATACTATTTCTTTATTTTTCTGTTCTGCCTTTGTCTTCATAATGGGCTTTCTGACCAATTCTGGGACCTTGTTCCATAGCCAGAGCAACCATGACTCCGATATATGAAATCTGGGAATTTATTAGTCTTCTATTCACAGTATCATCACTTTTTCTAGTTTGGCCTATTTACGCTCCTTAACCACTTTTAAAGACATGGGGGCTAAGTTCACAGTTATCTTCTTGCCAGAACTTGTGTTTAAACCATAATATTTCCTAGAATTTATTTAGAAAAGGAGCTGGCAAACTGTTAGAAGAGAAAAACAGAATTCTGATGTCAAGCAGACAGACCACTATGAAAAAAAAAAGGAAAGTGAATGATAAATTCCAAGGACTTCATCTTGTACCTTTTTATGTAAGAGTGAACATGCAGCATCTCAAATTTATATTTTCAATCTGGTTCATTGACTTTCTCTACACCCTTGTGTGTGGGCATGCTCAGTCATGTCCAACTCTTTGCAAGCCCATGGGCTATATATAGCCTGCCAGGCTCCTCTGTCCATGGGATTTTCCAGGCAAGAATACCGGAGTGGGTTGCCATTTCCTACTCCAGGGGATCTTCCTGACCTAGGGATCAAACTCATGTGTCTTGTATCTCCCTGCATTGGCCAGGCAGGTTCTTTACAACTGTGTCAACTGGGAAGCCCAAACTTTGTCTATTCAAAAGTATTCTGCTGAAGGCACCTAGCACACTAAATTCAAAAACTAGAAGTCTTGTTATTACATACACATTTACAGAGTTAATTGATAATCTAATTAAAATATAACATATATGATATTAGACAATTTTGATGAAACCTAAAGTCCAGAAGTGCTGTTGCCAAATAAAGTTCTACAGGAAATAACTTAATAGTCATGTTTCTAGTCAATGAACAATCAATTTCCAATTTAATCTATGTAGAAAGAGGAAGCTCATTTTAAAAAGGATTTATGATCACCCTTTCTGAATAATCAATAATCAAATCCCTAACAATTATACAGTGGAAGTGACAGATTCAAGAGATTAGATCTGATAGACAGAGTACTTGAAGAACTATGGATGGAGGTTCAGGACATTGTACAGGAGGCAGTGAGCAAGACCATCCCCAAGAAAAAGAAATGCAAAAAGGCAAAATGGTTGTCTGAGGAGGCCTTTGAAATAGCTGAGAAAAGAAGAGAAGTGAAAGGCAAAGGAGAAAAGGAAAGATATACCCATTTGAATGCAGAGTTCCAAAGAATAGCAAGGAGAGATAAGAAAGCCTTCCTCAGTGATCAATGCAAAGAAATAGAGGAAAACAATAGAATGGGAAAGACTAGAGCTCTCTTCAAGAAAATTAGTGATAGCAAGGGAACACTTCATGAAAAGATGGGCACAATAAAGGACAGAAATGATATGGACCTAACAGAAGCAGAAGATATTAAGAAGAGGTGGCAAGAATACACAGAAGAACTGTAAAAAAAAATCTTCATGATTCAGATAACTACAATGGTGTGATCACTCACCTAGAGCCAGACATCCTGGAATGAAAAGTCAAGCGGGCCTTAGGAAGCATCATTACCAACAAAGCTAGTGGAGGTGATGGAATTCTAGTTGAGTTATTTCAAATTCTTAATGTTTCTGCTGTGAAAGTGCTGCACTCAATATGCCAGCAAATTTGGAAAACTCAGCAATGGCCAAAGGACTGGAAAAGGTGTTTTCATTCCAATTTCAAAGAAAGGCAATGCCAAAGAATGTTCAAACTACTACACACTTGCACTCATCTCACATGTTAGCAAAGCAATGCTCAGGCTTCGACATTACATGAACCATGAAATTCCATATGTTCAAGCTAGATTTAGAAAAGGCAGAAGAACCAGAGATCGAATTGCCAGCATCTGTTGAGTCATCAAAAAAGCAAGAGAATACCAGAAAAACATCTACTTCGGTTTTGTTGATTACACCAAAGTCTTTGACTGTGTAGGTCACAACAAACTGTGGAAAATTCTTCAAAAAAAGGGATTACCAGACCACCTTACCTGCCTCCTGGGAAATCTGTATGCAGGTCAAGAAGCAACAGTTAGAACCAGACATGGAATAACAGACTGGTTTCAAATTGGGAAAGGAGTACGTCAAGGCTGTATAGTGTCACACTGCTTATTTAACTTATATGGAGAGTACATCATGTGAAATGCTGGGCTGGATGAAGCACAAGCTGGAATCAAGATGGCCTGGAGAAATATCAATAACCTCAGATATGCAGATGATACCACCCTTATGGCAGAAAGCGAAGAGGAACTAAAGAACCTCTTGATGAAAGTGAAAGAAGAGAGTGAAAAAGCCAGCTTAAAACTCAACATTCAAAAAACTAGGATCATGGCATCTGGTCCCATCACTTCATGGCAAATAGATGGGGAAAAGGTGGAAACAGTGACAGACTTTATTTTTTTCAGCTCCAAAATCACTGCAGATAGTGACTGCAGCCATGAAATTAAAAGATGCTTACTCCTTGGAAGAAACACTATGACCAACCTAGACAGCATATTAAAAAGCAGAGATATTACGTTGCTGACAAAGTTCTGTCTAGTCAAAGCTATGGTTTTTCCAGTAGTCGTGTATGGATGTGAGAGTTGGACTATAAAGAAAGCTAAGTGCTGAAGAATTGATGCTTTTGAACCATGGTGTTAGAGAAGACTCTTGGAAGTCCCTTGTCTCCTTCACATTCCTAGGACTCCCTTGGAATGCAAGGAGATCAAACCAGTCAATCCTAAAGGAGATCAGTCCTGAATATTCATTGGAAGGACTGATGCTGAAGCTGAAACTCCAATACTTTGACCACCTGATGCGAAGAACTGACTCATTTGAAAAGACCCTGATGCTGGGAAAGATAGAAAGCAGGAGGAGAAGGGCACAACAGAGGATGAGATGGTTGGATGGCATCACCAACTTGACAGACATGAATTTGAGCAAGCTCCGGGAGTTGGTGATGGACAGGGAAGCTTGGCGTGTTGCAGTCCATAGGGTGCAAAGAGTTGGACATGACTGATCGACTGAACTGAACTTTCTGAACAAAGAGAGAGTAAAAAAAATACTAATCCCATTTAAGTAGACACAAATACAGGAGTCTTGGGTAGAAAAGGAGCTATCTTAAAGTTTATATAGTCATTTATATGGTTAAGGAGAAAAGTCTAAAAAAATGAGACCTGAAGCAAGTGGCAAAATTCCAATACAGACTTTACATTATGTACAAGAACAATGGAATACATGAAGAAGTTCCAAAGAGAATTATAAATATTGCTTGAACTACAGTACTGTATTCCTCATTCTAATTGATAAGAAACTAGACACTTTATGACAAAAGTGTTTCATCTTATGTCCAATGTCCAACTGATGAGTAGTTGTTAAACAAGTAAGAAAGGGTTCCAGAATTAATCTTAACCCAATAAAATCACTAATTTGAAAAGACATATGTACCCTTATGTTCACTGCCACATTACTGACAACAGCAAAGATATAGGAGCAACGTAAGTGCCCACCAATACATGAATGGATAAAGGAGATGTGATATATACACATACAATGGAAAATTACTCAGCTACAAAATGAGTAAAATCTTGCTATTTGTGACAATGTGGATGGATCTTTTGTTACGAGAAACAAGTCAGGCAGAAATACATCTATTATATGATTTCACTTAAATGTGGTATCTTAAAAACAAATCAAATGAACATAACAAAACAGAAACAGTTATAGACAGAGAACAAACAGGTCGTTGCTGGAAGAGGGAAGTGGGAAGATGAGTGAAACAGGTGAAGGAAGTTAAGAGGTACAAACTTCCAGCTACAAAATAAATCAGTCATAGGGATGAAACATACAGCATGGGAAATATAGTCAGTAATGTAATATCTTTGTATGGTGACAGTTGATAACTAAAATTATTGTGGTGATCATTATATATAGAAATACTGAATCACTGTTCACTCTTTATTGTACTAATCATTTCACAATGTATGTAAATAGTCATTACACTGCATACTTTAAGACAGTGCCATATGTCCATTTTATCACAGTAAAACTGCAAGAAAAAAAAAAGAAATTGAAATTTAAGGACAACCACTTGCAAAGAGCCAACTACACTTTCCTAAATAAAGCAGCTACTTAAGCTATAGCCAATTCAATAATTCCTTGATTTGCTTTCAGGTCTTATCTATAAATCCTTGCCCCTAGCTACCTGTGAGCACTCCTAATCACTTCTATTGGCACTGCCCAATTCAAATTGATTTTTGCTCAAATAAATTCTTAAATTAAAAAAAGAAAAAGTAACGTGATTTACTTAAGATGATGGACATAAGTGAAGGAGAATACATGATTATATTTGTGCTGTGTATTTGATACACTGGAGAAGGGAATGGCTACCCACTAGATAAGTGACTAATCAATAGTCTGACAGGACTTAACTTATTGTACTTAATAATAGCATTTTCATTGATAATTTATTTACTACCACCACCACCTGCAAGATGATTTTCTGTTTTATGTGAATCTTGAAAAAATAATATTGCTCCTAGATCCATATTTACTATCATTCTTTCATAGTAAATCACTTAAGACATCCTCAGTATTCCTTTCATTTATCCATGCATGCAGCCTTCACTGTACAATTCTTTATAAAAAGTCCTGTCTTGATTACAACATACTTATTCTTTTTCCTTTAAAAAAATATTAATAACATCCATCAACAGAGATAAAACAAGTAGACAAGTAAGAAAAATAAAAGTAAAATGTGTTAATTGCTATAAAGAGTTCAAAGGAAGGAGGAATTCATTCAATTATGAAATTAATTCAAGTATGAAATTAATTCTGGAGGAATTTCCAGAAATTAAGGAAAACTATGGTAGAAAAGTGTACAGTATATGGATTGGGCCATTAAAGATCAAAGGACTCTTTAATTTCACATATTTGTTACATAAGTATATTACATAAACAAAATACACACTTTTCAAGATTGAATAATATACAGATCTTTAAAAAATTTTTTGCTGCTCTTCACTTCTGACTTACTGTTATAACTTCTTAAACCATATATAAAAATAGATATAAATTCCTCATACTTATGGCTCTTATATACACAAAAATAAAAATAAATATGAATAAAACTAAAGTTAGAATTCAAATGACATTAATTTACATGAGTGAGAAATTTTTTTAAAAACAAAAAACCTCACAATATGGATGTGATTCTGTCTATACAGGTTGTTTTCAATTTGGTGAGTCTACACTTACTCTGTGCTTCTCTTTCACCACTTAGTACCTTTGAATTCTGTTCCACAGTACACCATCACATAATTTTATAATTATTTGGCATGAATACATGATACATAACCCATAACAATTAAAATGATACTACTTGGTGCCAACACAACCATGAAATGCAAATATAACTTCAAATATTAAATTGTATGACAGCATTTTTGCATAAAATAGTTTATTCAAATCATTCAGGATATTTCCATTAGTCTAACTCTAAAACAAAAATATTACAATCAGAAATTACTGTGGATAATTCACAACCCCAAAACTATGCCCATAGATCCTAGTTTGAGAAACACTATCAATACACAAACCAAAAATATACATTTAAAAAGAAAATGGCTTAAAATTATAGAAATTATGTTGTATAAAACAGTGGAAGATTTCAACTTCATAATGTTTTCCCCCTAAATTCTAATGTAGCTCAATTTTAGTCTTATTTTTTTAATCTACAGTGAAGCTGCTCATTCGTGTCTGACTCTTTGCAACCCCATGGACTGTACCCTATGAGGCTCCTCCGTCCATGGGATTTTCCAGGCAAGAGTACTGGAGTGGGTTGCCATTTCCTTCTCCAGGGAGTCTTCCCAACCCAGGGATCAAACCCAGGTCTCCCACATTGCAGGCAGACACTTTACCGTCTGAGCTACCAAGGAAGCTTTTAATCTATATTCCAGGTGAAACTTCTAGTATTAGGCATGATGACTCTGGCTCCTGTTCCTTCTAAAATATTTATAATCATTCTTTACAACCTGGTTATACTCAGAGTCAGGTTATGATTCTGCATATTAAAAACACAAATAACAGGGAATGACAATTCAGTAGTTCTGGAGTAATATCTAGGATTACTACTTTCAAACTCTTTCTGGGTGGCTTTGATGCACAATTATAGTTAAGAACCATGAAATTATAACAACTTTATATTTTTAGTATAGATAAATATCTCACTAAAATGCTTATCCCAGATTCCAGTCACACAAACTGACTCCATGGACCTGAGGAGAAACATATTACTCATATTTTAATAAATATTTTGCTATTCAACATGAAGCCGATAGACCAGCAGCATGGATGTCACCTGGAACTTAGTAGAAATTCAGAGTGTCAGGCACAACCCCAGAATTAGAAATGGCATTTTATAAAGACCCCCCCAGGTGAGTCACACACACATGAAAGTTTAGGAAGCACTCCTCTAGATGATTCTGATACAGATAATTCATGAATTACATTTTAAGAAATGTAGTTCTGTGGCTGAATGACTGCTGCTTACTAACTCTTCAAATTTTAGGATAATGAACCTAAACTACTAAGTTAGTAGTAGGAATGACACCTTGTAGAAGGGATAACGCTATGTAGTACCCCTGAAACAGCTAAAGATGGTTATAATAATGATGATAATAAAAACCCCAATAACAGGGAAAGAGATAGATAGGATTCTCTCAGCATCTGAAGCCAAAGGTTGATATTTAGGAGTTTTAGTTGAAAAACTAAAATCATATAAAAGCAAAAAATAAGGAATCAAAATTTGTTTAAGAAAAAAATAACTTTGGATAGCCTGTATCAAGCTAGAATTATAATACAAGAGATAAAACTAGTGAAAATTTAAATTTCATTGTCTTAATGGGCTTTAATTAACCAGACAGTAAAAAATTCACTGAATTTTATTGTTCATAATTAGTTGGAAAACAAATGGAAGTCAAATTTTAAAAATAAGTCAAATCTTTGCATTCCCATAGGGAATAATATGGTTTTTTTGCAAATGCAATTCTGAGAAGCTTATTCTCATTCTTCTACAGTGACAGAATTAACATTTTGTATCTAGAATATTTCAATTTCCAAATGAGAGAAGCAAGTTAGTGGAAGCCACATGGGGAGAGTGAGAATGAGTCACAGGTCTTCTGGTCAGGGCAATTAAAGTACAAGTATAATGGAAGCCATACTCCACCCCAGTAAGATGCCTCTCCCTATCTCAGGTGTTAGCTAAGGCCAACTAGGGAACCTGAACTTCTATTCTCACCAGTTAGCAATTAGAGGACACCTGCGCTTCTGCTGCTAGGCAATGTCAAAACTGCTGCTGCTGCTAAGTCGCTTCAGTCATGTCCGACTCTGTGCGACCCCATAGACGGCAGCCCACCAGGCTCCGCCGTCCCTGGGATTCTCCAGGCAAGAATACTGGAGTGGGTTGCCATTTCCTTCTCCAGTGCATGAAAGGGAAAAGTGAAAGTGAAGTCGCTCAGTCGTGTCCAACTCTTAGCGACCCCATGGACTGCAGCCTACCAGGCTCCTCCATCCACGGGATTTTCCAGGCAAGAGTACTGGAGTGGGGTGCCATTGCCTTCTCCGAATGTCAAAACAACCCACCCAAAATCAAAGGTTTAGACAAGGCCTAGGGTATCAGATTATTATATTGGAAATGTTCAGCTTGAAATAAAAAATCACACATAACAAATAAAAAGAAAAATTTCAACTGGAATGTATGAAAAATAGATACCAACATGAAGATGATACAGATGTTAGAATTTACTGATAAATATTTAATGAACGTATCATAAAAATGGAACAAACAATTATGAATAAAATAAAATGAAAAAAGTAGAAAGCATCAGCAAAGAAATGGGAGTATAAAGAAGAACCAAATACAAATCTCACCACTAAAAAGTACAATAAGGAAAATATTTTTATAAAAGAATATATTTAAACCTACAGATAAACTGAACAGCAGAATAGGAAACAGAAGAAAGAGTCAGGGAACTCAGATGTAAAGCATTTATCCAATCTGCAAAACAGAAAATAGCTGTTTAAAAAAAAAATCAGAGACTCAGAGACCTGTAGGACAAAAACAAAAGATCTAAAAATCATGTTATCAGTTTCCCAGAGGAAAAGGATAGGACTGAAAAAGTAGCTCAAAAATGTTTAGAACATTTCCAAAATTGGTAAAAGTCAAAACAAAGGATTCATAAAACTGAAAAGAAAAAAACCCCAAAAGGATAAACCCAAAGAAATAAAACCAAGACAGATCATAACTAAACATCTGAAAACTAAAAAAAGAAAAGAAAAAAATCTTGAAGGTGGCAAGAGACAAACAACGCTTTAACTACAGGGGGAACATTCCAATGATAGTAGATTTCTCATCAGAAAACAGGGAGCCAAAAGGAAGAAGAGCATTACTCAAGGGTTTAAAGAAAAAAACAGTCAACCCAGAATTCTATCTACACCAAATATATTTCTATTTTTATTAAAAATAAAGGAAAACAAAGAAATTGTCACTAAAAGATCAACTCAAAGAGAAAGGTTAAAGGGAATTTACTTAACAAAAATGAATGATAAAAAAGGACTATCTGAATATCAAGTGTAAACAAAAACAACAAAAAGTAAAAATATGAGTTAAGTATAATGTATTTTCATTCTCTTGAATTCCCTAAATTATGTTTGACAGTTGAAAAATATTTAATAACACAGTCTGATTTGGTTCTAACTAGAGAGGAGGAAAACTTATTATAAATGAGGGAAATAAAAAAGAAATGGTCTTTATACTTCTTTCAAACTGGGAAAACACAATAGCAAAAGACTGTGATAATTTGTTTACATATAATGAAGCACCTACAGCAACCTCTAAAGAAGTGAAGTGATACAAAGAGATACTAAAAAATAAAGATAAATCAAAATGAAATTCCGAAAAAAAATTACAAACAGAACAGCAAGAAAAAAAATGCCAAGTGAAAAATAGATTTTCTCCAACAAGCAGACTACAAAAAATAAAATGAGATATTAAAACCAAAGCCTTGACTAGACGGACAGTTGTTGGCAAAGTAATGTCTCTGCTTTTAAATATGCTATCTAGGTTGGTCATAACCTTCCTTCCAAGGAGTAAGCATCTTTTAATTTCATGGCTGCAATCACCATCAGCAGTGATTTTGGAGCCTCCAAAAATGAAGTCAGCCACTGTTTCCACTGTTTCCCCATCTATTTCCCATGAAGGGATGGGACCAGATGCCATGATCTTAGTTTTCTGAATGTTCAGCTTTACGCCAACTTTTTCACTCTCCTCTTTCACTTTCATCAAGAGGCTCTTTAGTTCTTCTTCACTTTCTGCCATAAGAGTGGTGTCATCTGCATATCTGAGGTTATTGATAGTTCTCCCAGCAATCTTGATTCCAGCTTGTGCTTCTTCCAGCCCAGCGTTTCTCATGATGTACTCTGCATATAAGTTAAATAAGCAAGGTGACAATATACAGCCTTGACATACTCCTTTTCCTATTTGGAACCAGTCTATTGTTCCATATCCAGTTTGAACTGTCGCTTCCTGACCTGCATACAGGTTTCTCAAGAGACAGGTCAGATGGTCTGGTATTCCCATCTCTTTCAGAATTTTCCACAGTTTCTTGTGATCCACACAGTCAAAGGCTTTGGCATACTCAATAAAGCAGAAATAGATGTTTTTCTGGAACTCTCTTGCTTTTTCGATGATCCATCGAATGTTGGCAATTTGATCTCTGGTTCCTCTGCCTTTTCTAAAACCAGGTTGAACATCTGGAAGTTCACGGTTCATGTATTGCTGAAGCCTGGCTTGGAGCATTTTGAGCATTACTTTACTAGCATGTGAGATGAGTGCAATTGTGCGGTAGTTTGAGCATTCTTTGGCATTGCCTTTCTTTGGGATTGGAATGAAAACTAACCTTTTCCAGTCCTGTGGCCACTGCTGAGTTTTCCAGATTTGCTGGCATATCGAGTGCAGCACTTTCACAACATCATCTTTCAGGATTTGAAATAGCTCAACTGGAATTCCATCACCTCCACTAGCTTTGTTCGTAGTGATGCTTTCTAAGGCCCAGCTGACTTCACATTCCAGGATGTCTGGCTCGAGGTGAATGACCACACCATCGTGATTATCTGGGTCATGAAGATCTTTTTTGTACAGTTCTTCTGTGTATTCTTGCCACCTCTTCTTAATATCTTCTGCTTCTTTTAGGTCCATACCATTTCTGTCCTTTATCGAGCCCATCTTTGCATGAAATGTTCCTTTGGTATCTCTAATTTTCTTGAAGAGATCTCTAGTCTTTCCCATTTTGTTGTTTTCCTCTATTTCGTTGCACTGATCACTGAGGAAGGCTTTCTTATCTCTCCTTGCTATTCTTTGGAACTCTGCATTCAGATAGGAATATCTTTCCTTTTCTTCTTTGCTTTTCGCTTCTCTTCTCTTCCCAGCTATCTGTAAGGCATCCTCAGACAGCCATTTTGCTTTTTTGCATTTCTTTTCCATGGGGATGGTCTCGATCCCTGTCTCCTGTACAACGTCATGAACCTCTGTCCATAGTTCATCAGGCATTCTGTCTATCAGATCGAGTCCCTTAAATCTATTTCTCACTTCCACTGTATAATCATAAGGGATCTGATTTAGGTCATACCTGAATGATCTAGTGGTTTTCCCTACTTTCTTCAATTTAAGTCTGAATTTGGCAATAAGCAGTTCATGATCTGAGCACAGTTATCTCTGGGTCTTGTTTTTGCTGACTGTATAGTTTCTCCATCTTTGGCTGCAAAGAATATAATAAATCTGATTTCAATGTTGACCATCTGGTGATGTCCATGTGTAGAGTCTTCTCTTGTGTTGTTGGAAGAGGGTGTTGGCTATGACCAGTGCGTTCTCTTGGCAAAACTCTATTAGCCTTTGCCCTGCTTCATTCTGTACTCCAAGGTCAAATTTGCCTGTTATGCCAGGTGTTTCCTGACTTCCTACTTTTGCATTCCAGTCCCCTATAATGAAAAGGACATCTTTTTTGGGTGTTAATTCTAAAAGGTCTTGTAGGTCTTCACAGAACCGTTCAAGTTCAGCTTCTCGGCGTTACTGGAAGGCCGAGAAGAGTTACTCCATATTCAAGGTCAGGAGGGGCCGCCGTGAGTAGATACCCATTGTCCAAGGTAAGGAGCAGTGGCTGCACTTTGCTGGAGCAGCCATGAAGAGATACCCCACGTCCAAGGTAAGAGAAACCCAAGTAAGACAGTAGGTGTTGCAAGAGGGCATCAGAGGGCAGACACACTGAAACTGTAATCACAGAAAACTAGTCAATCTGATCACACAGACCACAGCCTTGTCTATCTCAATGAAATTAAGCCATGCCGTGTGGGGCCACCCAAGACGGATGGGTCATGGTGTAGAGGTCTGACAGAATGTGGTCCCCTGGAGAAGGGAATGGCAAACCACTTCAGTATTCTTGCCTGAGAACCCCATGAACAGTATGAAAAGGCAAAAAGGTAGAATACTGAAAGATGAACTCCCCAGGTCGGTAGGTGCCCAATATGCTACTGGAGATCAGTGGAGAAATAACTCCAGAAAGAATGATGGGATGGAGCCAAAGCAAAAACTATACCCAGCTGTGGATGTGACTGGTGATAGAAACAAAATCTGATGCTGTAAAGAGAAATATTGCATAGGAACCTGGAATGTTAGGTCCATGAATCAAGGCAAACTGGTAGTGGTCAAACAGGAGATGGCAAGAGTGAACGTTGACATTCTAGCAATCAGCAAACTAAGATGGACTGGAATGGATGAATTTAACTCAGGTGACCATTATATCTACTACTGTGGGCAGGAATCCCTTAGAAGAAATGGAGTAGCTATCATGGTCAACAAGAGAGTCCGAAATGCAGTACTTGGACGCAATCTCAAAAACAACAGAATGATCTCTGTTCATTTCCAAGGCAAACCATTCAATATCATGGTGACATATACACACTACTATGTATAAAATTGATAACTAATGAGAACCTACTGTTTAGCAAAGGGAACTCTACTCAGTGCTTTGTGGTGACCTAAATGGGAAGGAAATCTAAAAAAGAAGGGATATATGTATACATATAACAGATTCACTTTGATGTACAGTAGAAACTAACACAACATTGGTAAAGCAACTATATTCCAGTAAAAATTAATAAAAAATATAGGCAATGCTTACAAAGTTCCCAATAATTAAATTTGTCCAAAATCTGTCAGCTTGCTTTTATATTGCTACTAGTTAAATACACCTCAATTGAGTTAATAAAATTATAATCGGAAATCATTTCTTCTCCACAAAATGGTTTTAAAAGGAACCAGAACATTTCCTTCAACAATCCAGTTGTAAGGGGAAAGAAGACTCATTCTGTTTATCTACACAAAATTGTAGAGCCAGATCTACTCAAAATATTGGCAAACAAAAAATGCTACAAGCAGAGAAAGAGATAAAATCAATATGGCAATACCTGAGTAGGTACTATTTTTAGTAGTAAAGATACAAGGAAACATATAACAACTGTTGACTGATCTTTCAGTTTTTCATATCATGAAATTTCTGCTACATTACTTATTTTAAAATTTAAGATAAAATAAACCAAAATTAGATCTAATATGAAGAAAGAAGTTCTATCTAGTTTTAGCAAATAGCTAAAATATAAATTTTCTCCACTCAAAAAAATACTGGATATAATGAAAACTTTCATTGATGATGAATTCTAAAATACTGTGGATATAATACACATGAATATTGCTCAGAATATTGAAGGTTAAGTAATATGCAAATGAGAAGAAAAAGTTCCAGGTAGTAAAAAGGAATGTATAGATGCCATTCTTTCTTCTCATCAAACCTATAAAAACACATTTACTTCATTAAGCTCTGCGTATATGGTGATGATTCCATATGAACTATAACCATTCAACATAATAAAATAAGTACTTTCTTGAGCTCTCAGCAGTGTCTGTCTCTATCATCTACCTACCTCAGTTGTAACTAGTACTCTCTAATTTGTGTAAATTTACATCTCAGAGATTTCTTTTTCTTTCATTAATATCAAATTTTCCTGTGCTAGCCCTTCGTAATCACTGCAAAAAGTCTGACTTCTTCCCAAATAATAAAAAAAAAAAATCAAATCATTTGATAGTTAAATAACAGAGATGGATAATAAAACACAAATTTTACTTCATCTTGAGATGGATTATCAGCTAAGTTGATGTCTGTGATATTCTAGCTCTGGTTGAAACAAACACTAGAAACATTAAAATTTGGTACAGTTACAAATAAAATCTAATAATTGTTCCATATCTGTTCATATAATTTTTTCCAATTATTGCTATGCTATGCTATGCTAAGTCGCTTCAGTCATGTCCGACTCTGTGCGACCCCATAGACGGCAGCTCACCAGGCTCCGCCGTCCCTAGGATTCTCCAGGCAAGAATACTGGAGTGGGTTGCCATTTCTTTCTCCAGTGCATGAAAGGGAAAAGTGAAAGTGAAGTCGCTCAGTCGTGTCCGACTCTTAGCGACCCCATATTTCACTCTAAAATGGAAGAATTTGAATTCTGATCAATTAATCATCTCTGAAAATGTTAATCTTGAATGTATAATGTTGCTCAACACTTAGTACCAGCAATTTTGGATGTCTAAAATCTCTGTCTCATATTTTTTAAGGTAAAAACAATATTTAAGCAAAAAAGTGAAAGTGTAAGAGGTAACTTCCAAGAACAAAAAGTGTAGAAATACATTCAGTATTTACTTGACTTTTAAATTTTAGGTCTGAATTTTCAGCACCTTGGCCTAAGGAAGAGAACATATCACCCATTGCTGAAGTCCTGGTTTACAGAGAAGAGAAGAATGCTAGGAATTCTCCACTAGAAAATGATTGAATCTATATCAGTGAATTTTCTATGTAAATAAACTATTATAAAAGCAAGCATAAATATTATTTAGAGCTATTAAAATTATTTTAAATTTTTTTTCAAAAATTAACTTGAAACCTGTTCAGCAAATCATTTTCTTATACATTAAGAAATTGTGTAACTCTTACATTCTTACCGTTCTCTGTTAAATTTGAGAGAATGGAGAATAGCTGGCCTTTTTTGTCTAAGGTTCCACAAATGAAGTGTATCATCTGAACTTGCACTGACCAAAGCACCCTGGAACAAAATGAAGACAAAATGAGTGATTTACTTAATTTGTGTTTTTTGTGAAGCAAAACCTAAACTAATGTACTGAATTTTTCAGTGCTCTTTATGTTATCTGTATTTATATAACGTAGAAATACAAGGAAGGACAATGAACATACTTCAGTCAGGAAGCCTAAGAATGCCAAGAGTAGAAGCAGGTAAACTACCATGTATGGATTGGTGAGAATGATTAGCTCAAGGAACATGCATTTATCAATAGAGGGATTATTATTATTCTAAGCATCATTGTAACTATTAAAGATTTCTTATATTTTCTTTGTGAAAAACTATTCTTTTTTGTTTCTACTATTTACATATATATCATGTAGCTCTACAGAGAAGCAAATATGCAACTCAGTTTTAAAACTGCAATCTAATCACATAAAAATTCACCATTTCTAAAAATTTTCTATACAGCTGAAATGTACATATTCTTCCTAAAAAGTATATTTGATATAATTTGTCTTCATAGTTCAAGAAGATTCATCTATGACAAAAGAAAACATCTGTAGTAAAAGTAAACATTTTTCCAACTAGAATTCAGTATAACTACAAAAATAAGAGCCTTTTTATACAAAGCCTCCAAATACAAATGAATCCTACTTCAAATACTTAAAATAGGATGGGTTCTACCTATTAGTATGGCAGACACAACATGGGCAGAAAGCTAGCTGCCATGTATATGACTTTATACATATATTTAAACTACTTATTTCAGAGTTAACTAAGATCATCTTAAAACTGTGTCAGAACTTTTGCCATTATGAATTTCCCAGCAAAAAATGTCAACGCTTGCCCTATGTCAGAGCCAGAAGCTACTCTAGAGTACTGAGTGTGTTCTGTAAAACTGATCTTGCACAATCATGGTAGTCCTGAGATATCTAAAATTCTTATATTTTTCAAAGTACTCTGTTACAAGTAACCTTTCGTAGTTTATTAACGCAACCACAGATATCAAAATGATTAGCTCATGTATATGCTAGAAAGAGCTATACTGAAATTCCTAGAATTTATTTCTTCTTTAGGAATTAATGAATATAGGAATCTAAACGACACTTCCATAACAATTCCTAAGACAAACAGATGCTCATGTATCTTGTGATGGTTCTCTTGACATTATTCAATATATAACTATGATTTTAGTCTCAGAGAAAAATAGCTTTTAAAACAACAATCATAACAGAGTATAACCATTACAATGTTTTAAAATATATGTAATTTTCATATTTGTATATAAATATGTAAATTACACATATTCAAAGAGGTATACATTGATACACACATTTTAACATGATCTCACAGGTAATTACACTCCATGCAATAAAATAAATCCTACCCACGCCTTGAGGATTTTTGTATTTGTATGCTTGCTTTATTTGTAAGCTTTTCTCAAATACTTTATATATTCCAACTAGAAAATTATTAGAATTTCTTAGAAGTACTTGATGAGCTACAATTTTTCTGAGTTATAGAACAGTGACTTCATTTCTCAGGAAGGTGGAAACTCATCTGGGACAGGGTGATGATAGACCATGATATACAAAATGAATAAAACATAATATCATTTCATGATACATGAAATTAATAAAATGTAGTTACGTGCTATACAAAAGATACATACTATGCCAAAGGAAATGAAAGTAAAATAAACCAGCAGATGTTCAGTAATATCTTAGTGTAATAGCTGCATATATAAGAAGGAAGTCATAATTAATAATCCTATGATAAAACTAGGAGATAACAGCATTTAAGGGAAGTGAATAGGACCTCTAAACGTAACAGTGCCAGCAGAGGCATAACACTCATCAGCAGGGTGTCTATGACTCATTTACAAAAACAAATCTATAAGAAGCACTACTAATGAAGACTTGTGAAGATTAAAAACTGAATAAAAACATGGGTCATGAGATCAGAGGCTGGGAAGTTTGGGAAAATGTACAGAAATTGAATTTAAAGGCAGATCAAGGTGAGAAGTTCAGGATAGACAACATAAACACTGGCAGGCTTGTCAGTTTTGAAGGCTTGTCTTTATTTATTCTTAGCTATGTAACAGCACAGAGGCAAATTTAAGGCCTTGAAGACAATTCTCAGAGAACAGGACACAGAGAAAATCACCTGGAAACAATTTACACTTACCAATAAACATCTATACAGAAGGCAAAGGACTGAGATCTCTCAACCAGGAGCTACGATGCGTTGTGTCTGATTCTTTGCAACCCCATGGACTGCAGTACACCAGGCTTCCCTGTCCTTCACCATCTCCCAGAGTTTTCTCTGGGAGCTACAGAGTAACACTGAGATTTCAAAAAGGCTGTCATTCTAGATACTAATGACTAGTTATCACAATGAAGTATTCAAAAAAATCTTTTCCCTGCTCTTTTTTATTTCCCTCTCTCATTTTGCTACCCCATATCAAATATGCCTACCACATGAAATATGCTAGGTCTGTCAATAAGAAGAATCTCACAGCCTTCTGAGAAAGATTTCTGAGTCAAGAAAAGTAAAAAGTGGACATGTCTCAGTATCATAAGTTTTTCATATCTCAGGTATCACTGATACAAAGCTATATGAAATATTTTACCCATGTTTATGAGTAAAAATTCTTAGAAAGATATAAATATACAAATACATAGAGTTGTCAAATAAAAGATCATCATTCATGCCATAAGAAAATGACCAATGATACCTCATGTTTTTCTCTCAACATACTGAGCCCAATCTGTTAAGTGCTCAAATTTGGTATGGCATAAACTCTTAAAACATTTTTGTATTGACTGACTCACTTAACATAAAAGAGTTCTAGAATACTAAAGGATCCATTGTAAAAATATGAGTCAAGAAGGCCTTAAGCAGCCTTCAACTACACTTTCTGAGCTTTACAAACTTCATCTTTAGGGAGTTACTCACCACCATAGGTCTATAAAAATAGGAATAGTGTAGGCAGCCAATTGTCATAATAGCTATGTATTCATATACCAACAAATGATCATAAAGATACAGACAAAGGTGTTCAAATTATATAACTGAAAAGATTATTTAATGGAAGATAAAGACAAAACATGAAAATTAACACTAGATGATTAAACAAACTGGTGAAAGGAGAGTGTAGAGGGAAAGTTTAATGTCAGTGTAGCAACCAAAGGATTTTAGTAACTTTTTAAAAACCACTTAGACAATTAATCTATAAATTATGCTACACAATCACAATAACAGGATCTTCTGGTAATATAAACTTTTTCCTTTAAAATTTAATAAATTAACAAATACAGGAGTGCAGTCTTTAACAAAAAATGTCACCATGAATAATATTTCATATGTATATATCTTTAAGCATGTAGAAAAATATTATTAAAACAATTACACAATGTGTGTGTGAGTTATAAATATTAAAGAAGATCCTTACCTCATTGATCAAGAATTGGAGTTGCAGAACAGCCGCACCACTTTCATGTTGACAATAACAATCAACACCAGGTCTTCCAAGTCTAAAATAATAAAAGTCAAGGATTCTAACATTTTAATTAGCATCAATATTAATGTGTAAAGAAAAAAACTAACCTACTTAGCAACCAACATTTGGCTTATTATTTACCTTTATTTTTGTAAATAAAGGGTTGAAAAATCATGGTCTTAGTTCATGGAAATTATATTATAAAGCATTGTTTGTCAGAAAAATGGCTGAATAAAATGTCCCTTACACATCAACCCCCCTCAACAACAACAATTTTGCATCTGCATGCACAGACCAAAGTGCATTCTCAGGAACTTCAGGATCCAGCTTGGAGCCTATGAAGGTGAAGTCCATTTTCTCCACTGAGGAGACAGAATTGCCTCTAGGCAGCTGACTCACTGACTGTGGTCTCAGCTATAGAAACAGAAATAGCTCTGTTCCCCTGAGAATTTAGCTACTATCCCATTTGGCTCTGGGTCTGTCACCAGCACATCCCATATGTCAAGAGATCCCAAGGAGTCACATTCATCCATGTATCAGGTAACAGGCATAATGAAGAACTTGTTCCTGGCTGTAGACCAGGAAATGGCCTTTGAACCAGCTCCAGCTTGCTGCACCTTTGGAGGAGACCCCCTGGAAGTAACGTCTAGTTCATCAGACTGTTGATTCTGAAACGGCCCCGTAACAGACCTCCAGCAGATCTCAGCCAGTTGAAGAACAATCTTGCTGGCACAGGAACCCTTTAGGAAACACGCTTGTCTGGGCCTTCTAAGATCCTAAAAAGGATTTACACTCAACTCAAGCCCCCTCACTGCCACAATACGCTAGAATTTCTGCTGGCACAAAGACTAGGTAGGAGACACTCCTGTCTCTGCCCCTTGGAGTTCCTGAAAAAGCCCTATGTATGACTCCAGCTTCCTCATATCCATAGTCTGCCAGTATACAACAATCTTGAATGACCAGTGTCCCAATAGGAAACACTCCTACTTGGAGATCTGAAAGGGCCCTATACCTAATCCCAGTCCCTCCCAACAGCAGTCTGTGAACAGTCCTGCACCAAATATACCCAACAGGACAGACTCCTGTCTATACTCTCAGAAATTCTGAGAGGGCCAAATACACCACAAACACTCCTAGCACAAGGACCTGTTGGCTGAGGACCCACGCATGGACCCTAAAGTGGACTCTTGTCCCAGTTCTACCCTACTGAACATGGTACTACAGGCAGTCACATCCACCCAGGGACCAGAAGGGATCCATCCATACCAGCCCAAGATCCAGTAACAAGCCCACAAGTCATAGATGCCACTGTAGACCCAGCAAAAACTGCCTCCCATGCATGCTTCACAACAATTATGAATGTAATCCTATCAGCTCAGGAAACAGACAGGAGGTTTTTATCTCATGAAACCAGTTTGTAAAAATTGGAAGAGGTGTTTGTTTCCACAGATGAACAGACACCAATGTAAGGCTACACAGACAACAGAGAATAATGCAAATGTGACACCACCAAAGGAAAGTAATAGAGTTCTAGTAACTGGTTCCAAAGAAATGGAGATTTACGATCTGCCTGACAAAGAATGTAAAATAATCATCTTAAACTGTATGAAATGCAAGAAAACACAGAGAGACAACTGAACATAATCAGGAAAACAAAATACATTTAATAAAAGAAATGGAGAGAGATCAAAATGGTGGAGTAGAAGACACTGAGCTCACCTCCTCCTGATGAATACATCAAAAATAGATCTACATGTGAGGCTTGCTAAAAATAAACTAGAGACTGGCAGAAAGGCTCTTTTACAACCAAGGCTGTAAAGAAAGATCCACATGGAGTCAGGTAGTGAGGAAGGCAAAGTGATCAGGACCAGTGCCTAGCAGGAAGCACAGAAAAAGAAGAGGGTATCATAGGTTGGGAGGTTCTCCCTGAGGAGTGAGGGGTTTGGGCACCCCAGCCATTGTGTTGGAATCAGGAAGATGAGTCTGCTGAATGGCTTTAAAAACCTGCTGAGTTCCAAACAATAGCAATGAGAGATAAGAAAGTCGTCCTAAGTGATCAATGCAAGGAAACAGATGAAAACAATAGAATGGGAAAGACTAGAGAACTTCCAGGTGTTCAAGCTGGATTTAGAAAAGGCGAAGGAACCAGAGATCAAATTGCCAACATCCGTTGGATCATAGAAAAAACAAGAGAATTCTAGAAAAACATCTGCTTTTTTTGACTACACCAAAGCCTTTGACTGTGTAGATCACAACAAACTGTGGAAAATTTTTCAAGAGATGAGAATATCGGACTACTTTACCTGCCTCCTGAGAAATCTGTATGCAAGTCAAGAAACAACAGTTAGAACCGGACATGGAAGAAAAGACTGGTTCCAAATTGGGAAAGGAGTACGTCAAGGCTGTCACCCTGCTTATTTAACTTATATGCAGAGTACATCATGCAAAGTGCTGGTCTGGATGAAGCACAAAGTGGAATCATGATTGCTGGGAGAAATATCAATAACCTCAGATATGCATGCAGATGACACCACCCTTATGGCAGAAAGTGAAGAAGAACTAAAGAGCCTCTTCATGAAAGTGAAAGAAGAGAGTGAAAAAGCTGGCTTAAAACTCAACATTCAAAAAACCAAGATCATGGCATCTGGTCCTGTGACTTCATGGCAAATAGATGGGGAAACAATGGAAACAGTGAGAGACTTTACTTTCTTGAGATCCAAAATCACTGCAGATGGTGAGTGCAGCCATGAAATTAAAAGACTCTTGCTCCTTGGAAGAAAAGCTATGACAAACCTAGACAGTATATTATAAAGCAGAGACATTATTTTGCCAACAAAGGTCCATCTAGTCAAAGTTATGGTTTTTCCAGTAGTCATGTATGGATGTGAGAGTTGGACTATAAAGAAAGTTGAGTGAAAAAAGAATTGATGCTTTTGAACTGTGATATTGGAGAAGATTCTTGAGAGTCCCTTGGACTATAAGGAGATCAAACCAGTCAATCCTAAAGGAAATCAGTCCTGAATATTCATCGGAAGGACTGATGCTGAAGCTCCAATTCTTTGGCTATCTGATGCAAAGAACTGACTCATTAGAAAAGACCCTGTGCTGGGAAAGATTGAAGGTGGGAGGAGAAAGGGACGGCAGAGCATGAGATGGTTGGATGGCATCACTGACTCGATGGATGTGAGTTTGGGCAAGTTCTGGGAGAAGGTGATGGACAGGGAAGCCTGGCGTGCTGCAGTCCACGGGGTCGCGAAGAGTCGGATACAACTGAGCAGCTGAACTGTACTGACCTGAACTTGAGAAAAGAATAGATGAACACAGTGAGAATTTAAACAAGGAAATAGAAAATATTAAAAAGAACCTGTCAGAGAAAAAGAGCATAACAACTGGAATGAAAACATACTAGAGGGACTAGGTGACAAAGAAAAATGTACACGCAATCTGTGAGACTGAATAATGGAAATCACCCAATCATAACAGGAAAAAGAAAAATTTTTAAACGTAAGGATAGTTTAAGGGATCACTGAGCCAACATCAAACATTCATATTAACATTCACATTATAGGAGTCCAAGAAGTAAAGATAGAGAAAGGAGTTTAAAATGTGTTTGATGAAATTGTGGCTAAAAATTTCTAGAGCCTGAAGAAGGAAACAGACATCCAGATATAGGAGGCACAGAGGACCCCAAACAAAATGAACCAAAGAGACCTGTACCAAGAGATATCATAACTAAAATGGAAAAATTTACACATAAAGAGATAATTGCAAAGGCGGCAAATGAAAAACAAAAAGTCACATACAAGGGAACATCATAAGGCTATCAGCTGATTTTTCTACAGATTTTGCAGACCAGATGGGAGTGGCATGATATATTTGAAGAGTTGAAAGGGGAAAACCTACAACCTGGGATACTCTATTCCACAAGATTATCATTTAGAAATGAAAGAGAGATAAAAACACTTTCTCTGACAAGCAAAGACTAAAAGAGTTCAAAACTAAATTGACCCTAAAAGAAATGTTAAATAGTCTTCCCTATGTGAAAAAGAAATGGCTATGGTAAGAAGTAAAAATTCATAGGAAAGGAAAAATCTTACTAATAAAGGCAAATATATAGTGAAGACTATGGATCAACCACTTAAAAAAGATAATGTGAAGATTAAAAGACAAAAATTGTAAAATCAACTACAAAAAACAATTAAGGGATAAATATAAAGGCATAAAATATGCCATCAAAAACAAAAGCATGGGGAGAGGGAGTAAAATATGTAGATCATTTAGAATGTGTTTAAGCTTAAATGACTACCACTTTGTAACAAGTTGACATATAGATCAACATATATAAATCCCATGTTAACTACAAATCAAAAACATACAACAGATTCACAAAAACTAGAGAGAAAGGAACACAAGCATGACACTAAAAAAAAAAAAATCATTGAACCACAAGGAAAGAAACTAAGAACAGAGCAGAATCATAAAACAAAAAACAAGAAAGAAAATGTCAATAAATACACACCAATTAATAATCACTTTATATGTCAATGGATTAAATGCTTAAGTCAAAAGATACAAGGTGGCAGACTATTTAAAAAAAAAAAAAAAGGATACATTTATATCCTGCCTATAAGAGACTCATTTCAGAGCTAAAGGCACACACAGACTGAAAGTGAGGGAATAAGTAAAAAACATTTCATGCAAATGAAAACAACAAGAAAGCTGAGGTAGCAAGCATATATCAGACAAGGTCTACCACAAAGGAAAAAGAAAGGCATTATATAATTCTAAGAAAATTAAGTAGCTTGCAGGGAGGGTTCCTACTTGTTGTCTCACATAGCAGAAGATTCTTCACTCTTGATTTACAAAACCTCTGATGGAAAAGTTGCTAGGACAGCATACAATTTGCATAAAACACACTGCAGCCTTCCTGGTGTGACGTCCAGCCTCTCAGTTCCTTGGGTCCTGTTAGATCCCAGTTTCTTATTACCATATCATATCCATCATGGAAGAATACCTTGTACTTTTCCACCTAAGTCACTGGGTCCAACAGCACAACAAAAGATTGGTGGAATAAGAATGCCTACCCACAGCTGTAGGAATACTTTTCTGTGGAAATGAAAAGCTCAGCAAGTTGAAAATGAAGGAGTGGCTCAAAGTAAAAGAAAAATAACTTAAAGACTGTACCATGGAAAACAATGAAAAACCAGTTATCACAATGTTTAATTTAGAAAAATTTGAGGGGAAAAATACCTGAAAGATCTGTAGGCAACAGTAATGTTTTTCTTTTACTGTCCATGAGAGTTCTTAGAGTGCCTTAAAAAAACATGTTGACTATGTGAAGCAGTGTTTCAACTCAAACAGAATAATATGCTCTTAACACCTGAGGTTTGAGGAGACTATAGATATGTTTTAACATTACTGTGGCAGGAAAATATAGAGAGAATAAATTATTTTTATAGTAGATCTTTAGCAAAAAATTTTAAGTAGGAAAGTAATTTGCTCTTTCAAGAGCAATATTTATCATGATGTATTAGGTTAATCCTGGAGGAGGAAACGGCAATCCACTCCAGTATTCCTGCCTGGAGAATCCCACAGACAGGGGAGCCTGGCAGGCTACAGTTCACAGTGTTGCAAAGCATTGTTCAACTCTCATTGTTCAATGACTCAGCAACTACACAATGACAGAAGGATCAATACAAGAGGATATAACATTCATTAACACACATACAGCTAATATAATGGCACATAAGTATATGAAGCAAATATTGACAGATGTAAAGGAAGAAACTGACAATCATACAATAACAGTAGAGGATTTGAATAGCCCCTTATATCAATAAACAGAGTATCCAGAAAAAAAAAATACTAAAGACACAGTAGTCTTAAATGACACATTATAACAAATAAACTTAATAGGCATCTAGAGGACTTATATCCCCTAACAGCAGACTATACACCCTTTAAGTGCACATAAAACATTCTCCAGGACATACTGCATGCTATGTCACAAAACATGGCTAAACAAATTTAAAAGGATAAAAATATACCAAACATTTTTTCTAAAAAAAAAAAAAAACCCTAGAAATTAACTACAGAAAGAAAAACAGATAAAAACCATATACATATGACACTAAACAAGAGAGCGGAGATATACGTATACAAATAGCTGATTCACTTTGCTGTACAGCAGAAACTAACACAACATTGTAAAACACCTATATTTCAATATTTTTTTAATTAAAACACAACATAATAAACCTTAGGGGATATTGATAAAGCATTTCTCAGATACAAATTAAGAGCTATAAGCATCTACACACACAAAAAAATCTCAATTCAGTAACCTAAAATTGCACCATGAGAAACAATAAAAGCAGAGAAAACTAAACCAAAGCAATCAGAAGAAAGGAAATAAACAAGATGAGCTGATATAAATAAAATGGAAAATAAAACAATAAACAAAATCAATGAAAGCAAAAGTTGGTTCTTTATAAAAAATCAGCAAAATTCATTTAGCTACATCAACCTTAAATAAAGAGAATACACAAGTAATTAAACTCAGGAACTAAAAATGTGACTACAAATCTTATAAAAATAAAGACTATAATGGGATATTATAAACAATTTATATGCCAACAAATTAGATAATATAGAAGAAATGAACAAACTCCTAGAAATACATAAATTACCAAAACTGATTAGAAAAGAAATTTTAAAATCTGAATAGTCCTTTAAAGCAACTCATTTAGTAATTAACTACCCAAGAAGAAAAGCCCAGATGGCATCATTGGTGAAATATACCAAAAAGTTAAGATTACTACCTATTCTTCATTAACTCTCTTAAAAGTCAAAAGAGAAAACACTTCCCATAAGACGCTATTAGGCCAGGAGTACCCTGATACCAGATTCAAAGATATTACAAAGAAAGAAAACTAAAGACCAATAATTTACTAATACAGACATAAAAATACTCAGCAAAATATAATCAAAAAGAATCCAGAAACATCTAAAAAGGGTCATTTATTATGATCTGGTAAGATTTACTCCAGGAATGCAACACTGGTTTAACAACAAAAAATCAATTAATATAATACATATATTATCAACAGACTAAAAGACAAAAATTACTTGGTCATCTCAAAAGGTGAAGAAAAGGTATTTGAAAAAAGTTTGTACACCTTCATGGTAAAAACTCTCAATAAATTAACAATAGAAAGAAATTTCTTCAATAAAGGGCATGATAAAGGGCATGTACAAAAAACCTGGCACTAATGTCATACTACAGAAAAAATGAATACTTTCCTTCTAAGAAGAGGAATGAGACAAATAAGTACCAGAGGTTTTATCCAGGGCAACTGAACAAGAGAAATAAAGGGTACCCAGATTAGAAAAGAAGAACTAAAACTATCTGTAGAAAACACGATCTTGTACATACAGGTATATCTTATTTTACTGTGCCTTACTTTTTTAGCACTTCTCAGACACTGAGCTTTTTTACAAATGTAAGGTTTATGGCAACCCTGCATTGTGAGATGATGATTAGCATTTTAAGCAATAAAGTATTTTTCAATTAAGGCATGTACATTATTTTTTCAGACATAATACTATTGCATACTTAATAGGCAACAGCAGAGTATAGACAACTTTATATCCACTGGGAAATCAAAAAATTCATGTGACACTTTATTGTGGTATTTGCTTTATTGCAATGGTCTGGAACCACAATATCTCCAAGGTATGTCTGCACACAATCCTAAGAAATACACTGAAAAATTATTACAACTAATACAAGAGGTAACATTAAGGCTGCAGGTAACAAAATCAATGTACAAAAATCATCTTTCTTTATATACTAACAAAGCACTATCCAGAAATTAAGAAAATAATGATATTTACAGTAGTAAAGTAATAAAAGAATCAGCAATAAATTGAACAAAAGAAATACAAAACATGTATTCTAAAAACTATAAACATTAATGAAAAAAATTAAAGACCTAACAAGTGGAATGACATCTCATGCCCATAGATCAAAAGACTTAATATTGTTAAGGTGGTAATACTCTCCAAATACAGAATCAAAGAAATCCCTATCCAAATTCCAGCTGCATTTTTTTTTGCAGAAATAGATAAGACAATGATTTTTGCAGAAATAGACAATATACAAAAATTCATATGGATATTTAAGAGACCCAGAATATATTAAAAACAAAAAACCCTTAAAAAATAAGAATAATGTTGGAAGACTCAAACTTCAAAATGTATAGCAAGCTACAGAAATCAAAACCAACAAGGTGCTGAAATAGAGTAGCCATATAGCTAACTGGAACAGAATTGAGATTCTAGAAATAAATCCTCACATATTTAGTCAACTGATTTTCAACAAGGATATTAAGACAATTTAATGGAAATAGACTTCTTTTTAGGAAATATTACTACAACAACTGAATATCCACATATAAAGTGATATAGATCCCATCCTTATACCATATACAAAACTTAACTCAAAATGAATCACAGCTTAAATTAAAAAGCTAAAACCATAAAACTGATAGAGGAAAATAGTCACAGTAAAGCAAGTCACACAAATTTTCTGATTTCCCAGTGCATATAAAATTTATGTTTATACTATACTATAGTCTATTAAGTGTGTAACAGCATTATGTCTTAAAAAAAACAATGTACATATCTTAATTAAAAATACTTAATTGCTACAATGAGCTAAACATCATCTAAGCCTTCAGTGATTCACACTCTTTTCGCTGGTGGATGACTTGAAACATTGCAAGAATTAACAAAAAGTGACACAGAGACACTAAGTGAGCAAATGCTATCAGAAAAATGGTGCTGATAGACTTGAAGACACGAGTTGCCACAAACCTTCAATTTATAAAAATGAATATCTCAAAGCAAAATAAAATGAAGTATACTTGTATTTAATACATAGAACTGTATATTAAAAGAAAAAAGTCAAATCTGCTATATGAAAATATTGAAAGGTGAAATTTAAAATAATTAATGTATTCTCTAAAAAGAAAAGTAACATCTCTTAAAAATATATATGTTAAAACATAAACCTATTTTTAATATGAAAGTAAATAAAAAATTATAAAGCGTGGAGATGGTCAACTTAGGGAAACAAGCAATATCCAACTAGGTGCTGCTTCTAAGAATACACTAAATGTGAAGACACAAATAGGTTAAAATAAAAGAGATGCAAAAATATGCACCATGCTAATACTCATCAAAATAAATCTTGAGTGGCTATAGTCATATCAGAAAAAGTAAATTTCAGATCAAAGAATATTACCAGAGACAAAGAAGGTCATTTCATAATGTTAAAAGAGTCAACACATCAAAAGGACTTAACACCCCTAACTCTTCATACAACTAAAAACAGAGCTTCAAAATACATGAAATTAAACAAAACAAACTGATAGAACTGCAAGGAGAAACAGATCTATCTAAAATGATAGTGGAGGATTTCTATACCACTCTCTCAGTTATAGAAGTAGATAAAAAAATCAGCAAAAATATAAATTTGAATAACACTCTCAATTTTACCTAATTAATATTTACAGATAAATCCAACCAACAATACCAAAATATTCATTCATTTCAAAATACTCATTCATTTAACATTTATTATGATAGACCACAGACAGGGCCATAAAACAAGCTTCAGTTAATTTAAAAGGATTCAGTTCATATACTGTCTGACCACAATGGAATTAAATTAGAAATCAATAATGAAAGAATTCTAGAAAAATCTCTAGTATTTAGAAACTAAATAAAACATTTATAAATAAACCATAGTTAAAGAAAACAAGTAGAAATTAGAAAATAATTCAAGCTGAATGGAAGGAAAAACACAACATGTTAAAATTTGGGGATGGGGAATTACAATTCCTCCAAGAGGGAACAGCCCTATTACTCCCAGTTTCTGTCTTTCATAACTGAAAACACAAGCAAAAACCCTGGGGATAACATTATAAACAAGCAAAAGTAAACTCTGAGGTAGGAAGAAAGAGAAATACCTAGGCATCTCAGGACGTGTGGAATGACACAGCAGTGAGTTCCTTGAGTTTCCTTTGTGTTCCATATATGCTAGACAGGGCACTGCAGAAGTTTTCAACCCAGCACCACCAAATAGCACAGGTTAAAAATAAAGACAAAAACAAAAAATCCAAGAAAAGCTACTCTCCAAAAGGACTGAGAAGAGGGCTAGAAGCAAACTGTGGCATTATCCACCCTATTCTATCCAAACAACAATGAAAAAACCATACTCTCCTCCTTCCCACTCCATGGAGTTCAAGAGGGCTGAGTAGGGAGCTGATCATCTACCTCATCTCACTCCCGCCCTGTAGAGAGCACACCTTAACTCCTATAGCAACTGGTATTTAAGGACACAAGAGGTTGCTAATCACCCATCCCCTGGCCTGGAAGAAGCAGGTAGCACTTTGTTCCACTGTCAGGTTGTATCAGTGCACTAAGCAGGATGCTGAATTCCCATCTCCACAGCAGTGGAGGCAGGGGGCAGCAATACGACCCTGATGGGGTAGTACTATTGAGTCTAAATCAGCAGTTGATCTTCTATCCTCTTACCAGTATAAGGAAGTTATTTCAATTTCTCCAACAAGATATGGCAGCACTGGAGTACAGTGGCAACAAGTTTGAATGAGGTAGTATAAGGTGGGGCTAGTTATCATTAGGTTTCACTCACACCCTCCTAGCACCCTAAGTCAGCAAGGTGATAATTTGGAAGCAGAATTCTAACTTCCACTTGACAGCAACAAGACTGAACAAGGTGGGTGAAGCAGGGCTAGTCAGCAACCACATCGTATCAGACAATCCTAATAGAAGCTGAAGCACTATTCACATCAGTGAGGCAAAACAAGGTGATGCAGGGAGAAGTGATTGATACTATGATTCTTTTATCTCCTGATGTCACTGGAGCACAGTGGGAAGGTGAATTTCCACCCCCACCCACTTGAAATGAAGCAGTATCAGTTACTACTCTCTCTTTTCAGGGATGAGTATGTTGACATGGCTCACCAAGAAACTGTACATATCCATCTGGGACTCAAACTCCAAAGGAAGAAGTAAAATGGTCACTCATTGCAGATGACATTATACTGTACATAGAAAATTCTACAGTCTCCACCAGAAAACTACTAGAATATATAAATTCAGTAATGTTGTAGGATACAAAATTAATACACAGAAATCTGTTACATTTCTATACACTACCAAAAAGAGAAATTAAGAACACAATACCATTTTTGCAATCGTATCACAAAAAACTAGCCAAACTGATCACATGGATCACAACCTTGTCTAACTCAATGAAACTATGAGCTATGCCGTGTAGGGCCACCCAAGACATATGGATCATTGTGGAGAGTTCTGACAAAATGTGGCCCACTAGAGAAGGGAATAGAAAAACACTTCAGTATTCTTGTCTTGAGAACCCCATGAACAGTATGTAAAAGCAAAAAGATCTGACACTGAAACATGAACTCCCCAGGTCAGTAGGTACCCAATATGCTACTGCAGAAGAGCAGAGAAAAAACTCCAGAACTAACAAAGAAGCTGAGCCAAAGCAAAAACAACATCCAGATGCGGATGTGTCTGGTGGTGGAAGTTAAGTCCGATGCTGTAAAGAACAATATTGCATAGGAACCTGGAATGGTAGGTCCATGAATCAAGGCAAATTGGAAGTGGTCAAATAGGAGATGACAAGAGAGAACATCGACATTTTAGGAATCAGTGAACTAAAATGGACTGGAATGGCGAATTTAATTCAGATGATAATTATACCTACTACTGTGCGCAAGAATCACTTAGAAGAACTGGAGTAGCCCTCATAGTCTACAAGAGTCTGAAATGCAGTACTTGGGTGCAATCTGAAAAATGACAGAATCATCTCTGTTTGTTTCCAAGGCAAACTATTCAGTATCAGAGTAATCTAAGTCTATGTCCCAACCACTAATGCCAAAGAAGCTGAAGTGGAACAGTTCTCTAAAGACCTATAAGATCTTTAGAACTAACAGCAAAAATAAATGTCCTTTTCATCACAGAGGTCTGGAATGCAAAAGTCAAGAGATACCTGGAGTAATAGGCAAGTTTGGCCTTGGAGTACAAACTGAAGCAGGGCAGAGGCTAAAAGAACTTTGTGAAGAGAACACACTGGTCATAGCAAACACCCTCTTCCAACAACACAAGACAACTCTACACAAGGACATCACCAGATGGTCAATACCAAAATCAGATTGATTATATTCTTTGCAGCTGAAGATAAAGAAGCTCTATAGAGTAAGCAAAAACAAGACCAGGAGCTGACTGTGGCACAAATCATGAACTCATTGCAAAATTCAGACTTAAATTGAAGAAAGTAAGGAAAACCACTAGGCCATTCAGGTATGACTTAAATCAAATTCCTATGATGATACAGAGAAAGTGACAAACAGATTCAAGGGATCAGATCTGATAGACAGAGTGTCTGAAGAACTATGGATGAAGGTTCAGAACATTGTACAGGAGGAGGTGAACAAAACCAGCCTGAAGAAAAGAAATGCATAATGGTTGCCTGAGGAGGCCTTACAAACATCTGAGAAAAGAAGAAAAGCTAAAGGCAAAGGAGAAAAGGAAAGATATACCCATTTGCATGCAGAGTTCCAAAGAATAGAAAGGAGAAATAAGAAAGACTTCCTAAGTAGACAATGCAAAGAAGTAGAGGAAAATAATAGAATGGGAAAGACTAGAGATCTCTTCAGGAAAATTAGAGATATCAAGGAACATTACATGCAAAGATGGGCACAATAAAGGACAGAAATGGTATGGACCTAAAAGAAGCAGAAGATATTAAGAAGAGGTGGCAAGAATACACAGAAGAACTGTATAAGAAAGATCTTAATAACCCGGATAACCACAATGGTGTAATCAATCACCTAGAGCCAGACTTCTGGAGTGCGAAGTCGAGTGGGCCTTAGCAAGCATCACTACAATCAAAGTTAGTGGAGGTGATGGAATTCCAGCTGAGCTACTTAAAATCCTAAAAGTACTGCTGTGAAAGTGCTGCACTCAATATGCCAGCAAATTTGGAAAACTCAGCATTGCCACAGGACTGAAAAAGGTCAGTTTTCATTCCAATCCCAAAGAAAGACAGTTGCAAAGGATGTTCAAACTACAGAACAATTGCACTCATTTCACATACTAGCAAAGTAATGCGCAAAATTCTCCAACCGAGGCCTCAACAGTACATGAATTGAGAACCTCCAGATGTTCAAGATGGATTTAGAAAAGGCAGAGGAAACAGATCAAATTGCCAACATCCATCGGATCACAGAAAAAGCAAAAGAGTTCCAGAAAAACATCTACTTCTGCTTCACTGGCTATGCTAAAGCCTTTGACTGTGTGGATCACAATAAACTGTAGAAAATTCTGAAAGAGATGGGAATACCAGAACACCTGATCAGATTTCTGAGAAACCTATATGCAGGTCAAGAGGCAAAAATTAGAACCGGACACGGAACAATGGACTGGTTCCGAATTGGGAAAGGAGTATGTCAAGGCTGTATACCATCACCCTGCTTATTTAACTTATATGCAGAGTACATCATGCAAAATGCCCCACTAGATGATGCATAAGCTGGAATCAAGATTGCCAGGAGAAATATCAATAACCTCAGATATGCAGATGACACCACCCTTATGGCAGAAAACAAAGAGGAACTAAAGAGCGTTTTGATGAAAATAAAAGAGCAGAGTGAAAAAGCTGGTTTAAAATTCAACATTCAAAAAACTAAGATCATGGCATCCGGTCCCATTGCCTCAAGGCAAATAGATGGGGAAACAGTGAAACAGTGACAGACTTTATTTTCTTGGGCTCCAAAATCACTGCAGATGGTGAGTGCAGCCATGAAATTAAAAGATGCTTGCTCTTCGGAAGAAATTCTATGACAAACCTAAACAGCATATTAAAAAGCAGAGACGTTACTTTGTCAACAAAAGTCCACCTAGTCAAAGCTATGGTTTTTCCAGTAGTCATGTATAGATGTGAGAGTTGGAGCATAAAGAAAGCTGAGCACCAAATAATTGATGCTTTTGAACTGTGGTACTGGAGAAGACTCTTGAGAGTCCCTTGGACTGCAAGGAGATTAACCAGTCAATCCTATAGGAAATCAGTCCTGAATATTCATTGGAAGGACTGATGCTGAAGCTCCAATCCTTTGGTACCTGATGCAAAGAGCTGACTCATTAGAAAAGACCCTGATGCTGGGAAAGATTGAAGGCAGGAGAAGGGGATGACAGACTACGAGATGGTTGGATGGCATCACCAACTCAATGGACATGAGTTTGAGCCAGCTCCGGGAGATGGTGAAGGACAGGGGAGCCTGGTGAGCTATAGTCCCTGTGGTCGCAAAGAGCTGGATACGATTGTTGAGTGACAGAACAACAACAAGAGCAAAAAGAATAAAAGACCTAGGAATAAATTTACCTAAGGAAGTGAAAGATGTGTATACTGGAAACTATAAGATACTGATGAAAGAAACTGAAAACATAAATAATAGGGTAGATATACTATGCTCATGCATGGAAGGATTACACTGTTAAAAATGTCCATACCATCCAAAGCAATCTAAGGATTCAGTGGAATTCCTAGCAAAACACCAATACACTTTTCATAGAACTAGAACAAATAATCCTAAAATTTGTACACAACTACAAAAGACCTCGAATAGCAAAAACAATCTTGAGAAAGAAGAACAAAGCTAGACTTGTCATGCTCCTTCATTTTAAACTATATTACAAAGCTATAAGTAATCAAAACAACATGATACTCACATAAAAACTGACACATAAACCAGTGTAATAGAATCAAGATCCCAAAAATAAACCAGTGCATATTTGGTCAATAAGTATTTGACAAGGAAGCCAAGAATATTCAACAGAGGAAGGACGTCTCTTCAATAAATAATGCAGGAAAAACTGCATCACTGGAGTTTTCTGGACAGCCATATGCAAAAGAATTAAGTTGAACCACTACCTTACACTATATACAAAAATTAAGTCAAAATAGATTAACTCAAAATTAACTCAAAATAGAACTTGGACAAAAGACATGAAACCATAAAACTCCTAGAAGAAAACATAAGCAATATACTCCTGAAAACCATTCTTGTCAATGATTCTTCAAACTTGACACAAAAAGCAAAACATAACAACAAAATACAAAACAAAGTGTGACTATATCCAGCTAAAAAGCTCCTGTACAGCAAAGGAAACTGTTAACAAAATAAAAAAGCAACCTATCCTATGGAAGAAAATATTTGCAAATTACGTCTGATAAGGGATTAATATTCAAAATATATAAAGAACTCATATGACTCAACAGCAAAACAAACAGTTCAATTAAAAATTGGCAAGGGATCTGAACGGATATTTTTGCAAAAAAGACAGACATACAGACAGCTAAGAGATACTGAAAAGGCATTCAACATCACTAATTATCAGGGAAATGCAAATGAAAACAGCAATGGGATATTATCTCATTGTTAAAATGCTATTATCTGAAAGGCAAGGAATAACAGCTGTTGGCAAGGATATAGAAAAAGGGAACCCTTGTGCACTGTTAGTGAGATTGTAAACTGTGCAAGCACTATGAAAAACATAATGAGGTTTGGGATTGGCATGTACACACTACTATATTTAAAACAGCTAATCAACAAGGACCTACTGTATAGCACAGAGAATTGGGCTCAGTATGCTTCAATAACCTAAATAGGAAAAGAATTTGAAAAAGAACAGATACGTGTATGTGTATAACTGAATCACTTTGCTGTACACTTGAAACTAACACGTCATTATTAATCAACTATACTGCAATACAAAATTTTAAATGTTTTTAAAAGATAATAAAATAAAATAGAACTACCACCCAATCCAACAATTCTACTTCTGGGTATTTATCAGAAGGAAATGAAAATCTAATTCAAAAAGATATCTATAACTTCATATTTATTCCAGAATTATTTACAATAGCCTAGACATGGAAACAACCTAATTGTCCACTGATGGATGAATGGATAAACAAAATATGATATACATAGACAGAGAACAGAATCTTACTCAGCCATATTAAAAGAATGAAATCTAGCCATTTGTGACAACATGAATGGACATCGAAGGCATTATGCTGACTGAAACAAGTCAGAGAAAGACAAATAGTATACACTAGCACTAAAAAACAGAAATCTAAAAAACAAACAAACAAAAATACTGAACACATAGAAAGAGGGAACAGATTGGTGGTTACCAAAGGTAGGCGGTGTGGGGTGGGCAGAATCGATGAAGGTGCTCAAAAGGTCAAACTTTCATTATAAAATAAGATCTGAGGATGTAATGCACAGCATGGTGATTATAGTTAACATTATTCTACTGTATATTTGAAAGCTGCTAAGAGGGTAGATCTCTAAAATTCTCATCAGAAGAAAAAAAGTCTTTGTAACTATGTGTGGTGACACATTAACTAGACTTATTGTGGTGATCATTTCACAATATATAGAGATACTGAATAATTATGTTGTACATATGAACCTAAGATAACATTTTATGTCCATTATATCTCAATAAAAAAAGAAAGAAAATAATCCAACAATATTCTGTATACAATCAACTCACTTCAAATACAACGACATAAGTTTACAGTAAAAGGATAGAAATAGCTATAACATGTAAACATTAATTTGTTTTTAAAAAGTAGGAGTAGCTATGTAAAATCAGATAAAGTCAATTTCAGAGCAAAGAAAATTACTGGAGATAAGTAAAAACATTACATAGTGATCAAGGGGTCAATACATGGAAGGTAAAACAATTCTAAATGTGTGCATACCAAATCACAGACCCTAAAAATACAGAAGGCCAAAACTAATGAAGCTAGAAAGAGATAGATATATCCATAATCAGAGTTGGAGTTCCTAATTCACTCTACTCTAGGGATTTGACAAGAAGTATCAGACAAAAATTAGCAAGAATATAGAACTCAACAACACAATCAACCAATATCTAGTTGACAAATATAAAACATTCCACTCAGAAAGAAAAGAATGCACATGTTCCTCCATAGTCTATAGAGTATCTACCAAGACAGATCATATCCTATGCCACAGAACAAATCTCAACAAATTTAAAAGAATTAAAATCATAAAGTGTGTGTTTTCTGACCATAATAGAGTCAAAACTGGAAATTTTCTTGTTTTTGATTTCTAAACACTTGTCATTTAATTAAAATACTTCTAAGTAATTGATGATCCAAAAAAGTCTCAAAGACAATTTTTAAAACTACATATGACTGAATGAAAATTCAGACACACATATCAAAACTTGTGGAATCAGTTAAGACTGTGCTGAGAGGAGAATTAATAACACTAAATGTATATCTTAGAAAAGAGAATGAAAATTCTCAAATAGATAACTTACGTTCCCATTTCAAAAAAACAGAAAAAAAGAGCAAAATAAGCTCAAAGAAATAATAAAGATAATTCAGGATAAAATGGAAAGAATAAAACAAAGTCAATTAAACAAAAGCTAGTACTGAACGGGCAGATGCTTTCAGAAAAGCAAAGAACAGAGCCGTTCACTATTTGCATTATATAGAACGATATGAAGAACATACCCTATACCATGATATTTCTTTAACATTTAAAAGGACACATATCAAGATGAAGAAACAACCCAGAGGCTATGGCCTCCACTGCCACCGAGCCATCATCACTATCTGCCGGCTCATTGGCATCAAAGACATGTATGCCAAGGTCTCTGGCTCCGTCAACATGCTCAACCTCACCCGGGGCCTCTTCCAAGGGCTCTCTCGCCAGGAAACCCACCAACAGCTGGCAGATAGGAAGAGTCTCCACGTTGTAGAATTCCGGGAGGAATGTGGCCCTCTGCCCATCGTGGTTGCCTCGCCACAGGGGGCCTTGAGAAAGGACCTGGAGCCAGAAGATGAGGTTCCAGACATCAGACTGGACTGGGACGATGTCAAGGCCACGCAGGGAATGAAGCGCTCGGTGTAGTCAGGTTTAAAGAGAGCTGCCACGTAGGCCTCCCTGCTGCCCGGGCCAGCCTGCCACCGGGTGCTTCAGCACCTGGGAGAGACTCATCCTCTCACACTTTAGATGGTCATTTTTTTTTTAAAAGGAAAGGCCAACCTTACATTTCTTTATTTACAAATAATAAATAATATAGATGTAAAAAAATAAAATAAAAAAACAAAAGCTAGTTCCTCAAAAAAAAATCAATAAAAATTTATAAACCAACTAGTAAGACAGACTACAAACTATCTAAATAAAATAGAAAGCTAAAGTAGTCCTATAACTAATTTTAAAAAGTAAATCTGTAATATAAAATCTCAGTCTCCAGGTCCAGGTACTCTCATTAGAAAATACTTACAAACATTTAAAGAATTAACACCAATTTTATACAAAATATTCCAGAAAACAGAAGCAGAGAGAACATCTCTCAGTTCATTTTATGAACCCAGTATTACCCTACTATGAAAAGCAGACAAGACAATACAGATAGAAAGTTCACTCAAAAGGAACCTGTATTTAAATATAAAATGTATAACTATAATTTAGAAAAAAAAGAAAATAAGATACAAAGTGAGACAAAGACTTCTAAAAGGTGATATCGAAGAAGCACAATCTATAAAGGAAAAACTGATAAACTGGACTCTAAAAGTCTGATTAAGTGGGTGAAAAGATAAGTTGAAGACTGGAAGAAGATAAATATCATATCATACCATTTATATGTGGAATCTAAAATATGATACAAATTAACTTACTTACAAAATGGAAACAGGCTCACAGTCATAGAAATGAAACATGGTTACTAAAGGGGATAGAAGGGGGAACAATAAATTAGGAGTTTATGATTAGCAGATACAAACTAGTATATATAAAACAGATAAACAACAGTGTCCTACTGTATAGCATAGGAAACTATACACAATATCTTGTAATAAACTATAATGGATAAGAATAGAAAAGATATATATATATAAATCATTTTACTGTACATCAGAAACTAATACATTACAAATTAACTATACTTCAATTTAAAAAAATTTTTAAAAATAAAACAGCAAACCAAAGAAAAAGAAAGACTGAAGAAAATAATCACAAACCATATATCTGACAAAAGATTAGTATCTAAAATATACAAGAATACCATAATGAGACATCACCAGAAAATGATCAGGAATGGCTACAGTAACTCTAAATGCTGGTAATGATACAGAGATACAGAATCACTCATACACTACTGGTGGGAATAAAAATGTTATGACCACTCTGGAAAACAGTTTGGGATTTTCTCATAAAACTAAACATGCAACTATTGCACAACCCTTGCAGCTGCTCTCCTGGACGTTTATACAAGAGAAATGAACATTTATGTTCACACAAAAATATGTACACAAATGTTCATAGCTGCTTTAATCATAATAGCCAGAAACTGAACATCCAGATATCCTTCAGCAAGTGAAAGGTTAAACAAGCTGTGGTACATCCCTACCGTGGAACATTACTCAACAATAAAAAAATTCAACTATCAATACGTACAACAACTTCAATGAGTCTTCAGAGAATTATGTTGAGTGAAAAAAGCAAACCTCAAAAGGTTACATACAGTATGATTCCATTTATATAGCATTTTTAAAGTGACAAAATTATTGAAACAAAGAACAAACAAGTGATTGTCAGGAGTCAAGAATGAGGGTGAGGGAACTGGAGGGTAAGGATGTGGCTCTAAAAGGGCAACATAAGAAATCTCTGCAGTGATAGAAATGCTCTTTACCTTGAATATATCAATTTCCTGGTTGTAGTATTATACTAATAGTTTAAGATATTTCTATTGGGGGAAATTGGATAAAAAGTACATGGGATTTTTCTATATTACTTCTTAAAAACTACACAAGTCTATAATTATCTTATAAGTTTATTTACAAAACTGGGATGACACTAAAACAAAATCTGGGAGGATATTTAAAGCTCTACAGGCATATATTAAGACAGAAGAAATTTCTCAAATCCATGACCTCAGTTTTCACCTTAGAACACCAGAAAAAGACGATAAAATGAAAGCCAAGATTAATCAACAGAAAGGAAATAAAAAAGACCAAATCAGGAATCAATAAAATAAAATATAGGAAAACAATACAGAAAAACAATGAAACCAAAAATTGCTTATGAAAATCAGTACAGTTAATAAGTTTCTAGCTAGACTAATCTGGAAAAAAATTGAAAACACAAATCACCAATATCAAGGATTTTTAAAGGGACATCAATAGTTATTTCACAGACATTAAAAATATACCAATTAATTTGATGACATGGGTTACTATGTCTAAAGAAGCAATAAAATTTATTTGGTCATAAATATTTCACTTACCTGAATATTTAAGGAAATGTAATTGGCATTAATATAGTAAATAATGAACCAAAATTAAGGATACATTCGTATAGCACCAGTTCTCGTCCCAATAGCCAAGATTTTCTGAACTGGATCAAAGGCTAATGTGGTGGGCTGATAAGGAAAACCATGCCGAACTGTCTGAAAGAGAAAATACTGAAAATAGTCATCAGGGAAATAAAAATTAAAGTCACAAGATATCACTATCCAACTAGCGGAAAGACTAAAATAATTATTTAATTTTATAAAAAAGACTACCAAGTGTGTTCTCAGGAGTGCTAAATCACAAACACTTTGGAAAAACGTATTGCAATTCTTTAAAAACTAAACAAATACCTGTCCTATGACCTAGAAAGTTCACTCCTATGTATGTAACCATGAAAATGAAGAGCATATGTCCACATATTAATTTGTATAAGTACGCCCCTAACAGCCTTAACAACCTAGAAAAAACTCAAATGACAAACAAGAGAATCAAACATCAAAACTGTGGTATATGCATACAGTAGAATAACTCAACAATTAAATAATAAAAACTAATGACAGAAACAAAAACATGGATGATTCTCAAGAACATTATGCTAAGTAAAGGAAGCAATACACAAAACACGATGTATAGTACGATTACAAATATAATATAAACAAGCAAAACTAACCTATGGTGAAAGAAATCAGAACTGGTTTTGACTTTGATCACTTGGTTTGACAAGTGGTTGACTTGAGGAGAACTGACTAGAAAGCCCCCAACTAAAATAAATAAATTTATTACAAAAAAAAAAAAAAAAGAAAGGGCATAAAGGAACTTTACTAAGTGAAGGTAATATTCTATATTCTGATAAGGTTTGAATTACACATGTGTATACTTTAGTCAAAACTCATAAAATGGCATAATAATATTTGTGCTTTAACATATAAATAATATGAGTGTTCCAGTATAATTCTTTCAACTCCACCGTATGTTTGAAAGGTTTCATAATATCACAATGGAAAAGAAAGAAAAGAAAAATATAAAGAGCTCATAATATCACAAAAGAGATAAGACTAACATGTAAAAAAGGAATATGCAATATTAGATGAATTAATTTCAAAATGAAATATGCTAGAATCTTTAAAAAAAAAATAGAGGACACACATAGGTCAGGAAAAAAGAGATTCTCTATCTTGTTCAGTCAAATATTTAGTGCCCCCAAAACTACTTTTAATGGAAATATTTTTATAATATATTGCTTTTGTAAATATTCAAAGATGAAAAGATTAAATATAGCATATAGTTTATCTAAAATGCATTCCCCAGAGAAAACAAAGTAGAGTTCATTGCCTAAATTCCTCATTTTCCTTTAAAGCATATAAGAACATATATGCAAAAGCATATTAACTAATATATAACCATATCTGTATTTTTCTTACTTATTAGCATATTATGGAAATATTTCCACAAAAAAAAAATACGTTTAGATGTACTTCAACCTATTTAAAGATTGTAGAGCTCATTATAGTATTAATATACCACAATGTCTTTAACCAACCAACCATTGTTCTATAATCTCCAAAGAACTCTCACCTAAATTGGCAAAAAATATACTTAGCAACAAAACCCACTTCCTATTCATGATCCTTAACTGAGGTATTTCCCTATTCATTCTCAATTGTCCTTGTTTTGACTTATAAACAAAATTGTCGAGGAAGATACTCATAATTCTTATGCAGATCAATGTGGATAAGAGTAATCAGAATATAGTTTCTCTCAAAAAAAAACCAGAAGAGGTGGGAACAATTTCCAACTCACTTTATGGCCAATAAACCCTGATTCAAGGCAAACCATTCAAAATCACGGTAATCTAAGTCTAGGACCCGACCAGTAACACTGAAAAAGCTGAAGTTGAACGGTTCTACGAAGACCTACGAGACTTTCTAGAACTAACACCCAAAAAAGATGTCCTCTTCATTATAGGGGACTGGAATGCAAACGTAGGAAGTCAAGAAAAACCTGGAGTAACAAGCAAATTTGGCCTTGGAGTACAGATTGAAGCAGGGCAAAGGCTAATAGAGTTTTGCCAAGAGAATGCACTGGTAATAGCAAACACCCTCTTCCAACAACACAAGAGAAGACTCTACACGTGGACATCACCAGATGGTCAGCACTGAAATCAGATGGATTATATTCTTTGGAGCCAAAGACGGAGAAGCTCTATACAGTCAGCAAAAACAAGACCGGGAGCTGACTGTGGCTCAGATCATGAACTCCTTATTGCCAAATTCAGACTTAAATTGAAGAAAGTGGGGAAAACCACTAGACCACTCAGGTATGACCTAAGTCAAATCCCTTATGATTATACAGTGGAAGTGAGAAATAGATTTAAGGAACTAGATCTGATAGACAGAGTGCCTGATGAACTATGGATGGAGGTTTGTGACATTGTACAGGAGACAGGAATCAAGACCATCCCCAAGAAAAAGAAATGCAAAAAAGAAAAATGGCTGTCTCAGGAGGCCTTACAAATAGCTGTGAAAAGAAGAGAAGTGAAAAGCAAAGAAGAAAAGGAAAGATATACCCATTTGAATGCAGAGTTCCAAAGAAAGCAAGGAGAGATTCAAAGCCTTCCTCAGCGATCAATGCAAAGAAATAGAGGAAAACAATAGAATGGGAAAGACTACAGATCTCTACAAGAAAAACAGAGATACCAAGGGAACATTTCACGCAAAGATAGGCTCAATCAAGGACAGAAATGGTATGGATCTAACAGAAGCAGAGGATATTAAGAAGAGGTGGCAAGAATACACAGAAGAACTGTACAAAAAAGATCTTCATGACCCAGATAATAATGATGGTGTGATCACTGACACTCACCTAGAGCCAGACATCCTGGAATGTGAAGTCAAGTGGGCCTTAGGAAGCATCACTACGAACAAAGCTAGTGGAGGTAATGGAATTCCAGTTGAGCTATTTCAAATCCTGAAAGATGATGCTGTGAAACTGCTGCACTCAATATGTGAGCAAATTTGGAAAACTCAGCAGTGGCCATTGAACTGGAAAAGGTCAGTTTTCATTCTAATCCCAAAGAAAGGTAATGCCAAAGAATGCTCAAACTACCACACAATTGCACTCATCTCACACGCTAGTAAAGTAATGCTCAATATCCTCCAAGCCAGGCTTTAGCAATATGTGAACCTTGAAATTCCAGATGTTCAAGCTGGTTTCAGAAAAGGCAGAGGAACCAGAGACCAAATTGCCAACATCCGATGGATCATCGAAAAAGCAAGAGAGTTCCAGAAAAACATCTATTTCTGCTTTTTTGGCTAGGCCAAAGCTTTTGACTGTATGGATCACAATAAACTGTGGAAAATTCTGAAAGAGATGGGAATTTCAGACCACCTAACCTGCCTCTTGAGAAACCTGTATGCAGGTCAGGAAGCAACAGTTAGAACTGGACATGGAACAACAAACTGGTTCCAAATCAGGAAAGGAGTATGTCAAGGCTGTATATTGTCACCTTGCTTATTTAACTTTTATGCAGAGTACATCATGAGAAACGCTGGGCTACAGGAAGCACAAGCTGGAATCAAGATTGCTGGGAGAAATATCAATAACCTCAGATATGCAGATGACACCACCCTTATAGCAGAAAGTGAAGAAGAACTAAAGAGCCTCTTGATGAAAGTGAAAGAGGAGAGTGAAAAAGTTGCCTTAAAGCTCAACATTCAGAAAACTAAGATCATGGCATCCGGTCCCATCACTTCATGGCAAGTAGATGGGGAAACAGCGTCAGACTTTATTTTTTGGGGCTCCAAAATCACTGTAGATGGTGATTGCAGCCATGAAATTAAAAGACGCTTACTCCTTGGAAGGAAAGTTATGACCAATCTAGACAGCATATTAAAAAGCAGAGACATTACTTTGCCAACAAAGGTCCATCTAGTCAAGGCTATGGTTTTTCCAGTGGTCATGTATAGATGTGAGAGTTGGACTAAAAGGAAAGCTGAGCGCCGAAGAATTGATACTTTTGAACTGTGGTGTTGGAGAAAACTCTTGCGAGTCCTTTGGACTGCAAGGAGATCCAACAAGTCCATCCTAAAGGAGATTAGTCCTGGGTGTTCACTGGAAGGAGTGATGTTGAAGCTGAAACTCCAATACTTTGGCCACCTGATGTGAAGAGCTGATTCACTTGAAAAGACCCTGATGCTGGGAAAGATTGAAGGCAGGAGGAGAAGGGGACGACAGAGGATGAGATGGTTGGATGGCATCACTGACTCGATGGACATAGGTTTGGGTACACTCTGGGAGTTGGTGATGGACAGGGAGGCCTGGCATGCTGCAGTTCATGGGATCACAAAGAGTCGGACATGACTGAATGACTGAACTGAACTGAACCCTGAATCCGGAAACTAAGTCGTCACAAAAAAAGAAAACTAAACACTAGTAATTCTTAATTAATATGGGTATAAAAATCCCCCCAAAAAATATTGGCAAGCCACTCATCAGCAGAAAAGTGGATGATTTATTGAGCTAGGCCCTGCCCACCAGAGCAAGACCCACTTTTCCTGATAGCCAGTCCCTCCCATCAGAAAGCTTACACAAGCTTCTTAGCCTCATCCATCAGAGGGCAGACAGAATGAAAACCACAATCACAGAAAGCTAAGAAAAATGATGACAAGGATCAGTGTTGCATAACACAATGAAACTATGAGCCACACCATGTAGGGTCACCCAAGATAGATGGGTCATGTTGGAGAGTTCTAACAAAACGTGGTCCACTAGAGAAGGAAATGGGAAAAAAGCTTCAGCATTCTTGCCATGAGAACCCAATGAACAGTATGAAAAGGCAAAAAGATCTGACACTGACAGATGAAGTCCCCAGGTCAGTAAGTGTCCATTATGTTACTGGAAAATAGGGAAGAAATAACTCCAGAAGGAATGAAGAGGCTGAGCCAAAACGAAAACACCATCCAGTTGTGGATGTGTATGGTGGTGAAAGTAAACTCAAATGCTATAAAAAACAAGGAATCTGGAATGTTAGATACATGAATCAAGGTAAATTGGAAGTGGTCAAACAGGAGATGGCAAGAGTGAACATCAACATTTTAGGAATTACTGAACTAAAATGGATGGGTATGGGTGAATTCAATTCAGATGACCATTATATCTACTACTGTGGGCAAGAATCCCTTAGAAGAAATAGAGTAGCCCCCATAGTCAACAAGAGTCCAAAATTCAGTACTTGAGTTCAATCTCAAAAATGACAAAGTGACCTGGGTTCATTTTCAAGGCAAACCATTCATCATCACAGTAATCCAAGCCTATGCCCCCAAGCACTAATGCCTGAAAACAAGAAGTAGAATGGTTCTATGAAGACCTACAAGACCTTCTAGAACAAACAGCAAAAAAAGATGTCCTTTTCATTATAGGGGACTGGATGCAAAAGTAGAAGTCAAGAGATACCTGGAGTAACAGGCAAGTTTGGCCTTGGAGTACAAAATGAAGCAGGCAAAGGCTAACAGAATTTTGCCAAGAGAACACACTGGTCATAGCAAACACCTTCTTTCAACAGCACAAGAGACGACACTACACATAGATTTCACCAGATGGTCAACACCAAAATCAGACTGATTATATTCTTTGCAGACAAAGATAGAGAAGCTCTATACAGTCAGCAAAAACAAGACCAGGAGCTGACTGTGGCTCAGATCATGAGCTCCTTATTGCCAAATTCATACATATATTGAAGAAAATAGGGAAAATCACTAGATCATTCAGGTATGACTTAAATCAAAACCTTTATGATTATACATTGGAAGTAAAAAATAGATTCAAGAGATTAGATCTAATAGATAGAGTGCCTTAAAAACTATGGACAGAGGTTCATAACATTTTACAGGATGCAGTGACCAAAACCAAACTCAAGAAAAAGAAATTCAACAAGGCGAAATGGCTGTCTGAGGAAGCCTTACAAATAGCTGAGAAAACAAGAGAAATGAAAGGCAAAGGAGAAAAGGAAATATATCCACATCTGAATACAGAGTTCCAAAGAATACCAAGAGAGATCAGAAAGCCTTCGTAGTGAATAATGGAAAGAGGTAGAGGAAAACATTAGTGTGGGAAAGACTAGAGATCTCTTCAAGAAAATTAGAGATACCAAGTGAACATTCCATGTGAAGATGGACACAATAAAGGACAGAAATGATATGAACCTAACAGAAGCAGAAGATATTAAGAAGAGGTGGCAAGAAAACACAGAAGAACTGTACAAAAAAGGTCTTAATGACCCAGATAACAACAATGGTATGATCACTCACCTAGAGCCAGGCATCCTGGAGCGTGAAGTCAAGCGGGCCTTAGGAAGCATTACTATAAACAAAGCTAGTGAAAGTGATGGAATTCCAGCTGAGCTCTTTCAAATCCCAAAATAGGATGTTGTTAAAGTGCTGCACTCAATATGCCAGCAAATTTGGAAAACTCAGCAGTGGCCACAGAACTGGAACAGGTCAGTTTTCATTCCAATCCCAAAGAAGGGCAATACCAAAGGATGTTCAAACTACCACACAATTGCACTCATTTTACATGCTAGCAAGGTAATGCTCAAAATCCTTCAAGCTAGGCTTCAAAAGTATGTGAACTGAGAACTTCCTGATGTACAAGGTGGATTTAGAAAAGGCCAAGGAATTAGAGATCAAATTCCCAACATCCGTTGGATCACTGAAAAAGCAATGAAATTTCAGAAAAGCATCTATTTCTGCTTCATTGACTACACTTAAACATTTGACTGTGTGGATTACAACAAACTGGAAAATTCTTCAAGAGATGGGAACACCAGACCACCTTATCCTGCCTCCTGAGAAACCTGTATGCAGGGAAAGAAGCAACAGTTAGAACTGGACATGGAACAACAGACTGGTTCCAAATTGGGAAAGGAGTATATCAAGGCTGTATACTGTCACCCTGCTTATTTAACTTATATGTGGAGTACATCATGCGAAACGCCCAGCTAGATGACGCACATCAATTAGATTGATGGGAGAAATATCAGTAACTTCAGATATGCAGATGACACCACCCTAATGGCAGAAAGGGAAGAGGAATTAAAGAGCCTCTTGATAAAGCTGAAAGAGCAGAGTAAAAAAGATGGCTTAAAACTCAACATTCAGAAAATGAAGATCATTTTCTATTTCATGGCAAACAGATGAGGAAAAGGTGGAAACAGTGACAGACTTTATTTTCTTGGAGTCCAAAATCACTGTGGACAGTGACTGTAGCTACAAAATTAAAAGACACTTGCTCCTTGGAGGAAAAGCCATGACAAACCTAGAAGAGTGTATTGAAAAAAACAGAAACATCACTTTGCCAACAAAGGTCCGTATATTCAAAGCTATGGTTTTTCCAGTAGTCACGTATGGATGTGAGAGTTGGACCATAAAGAAGGCTGAATGCCAAGAATTGATGCTTTCAAACTGCGGTGCTGGAGAAGACGCTTGTGAGTCCCTTGGACTGCAAGAAGATCAAACCAGTCAATCCTAAAGGAAATCAGTCCTGAATATTCATTGGAAGGACTGATGCTGAAGCTGAAGCTCCAATATTTTGGCCACCTGATGTGAAAATCCAACTCATTGGAAAAGACCTGAATGCTGGGAAAGATTGAAGGCCGGAAGAGAAGAGGCTCACAGAGGATGAGATGGTTGGATGGTATCATCAACTCAATGGACATGAGTTTGAGTAGACTCTGGGAGGTGATGAAGAACAGGGAAGCCTGGCATGCTGCAGTCCACAGGGTTGCAAAAAGTTGGACACAACTTAGCGACTGAACAACAACAACAAAACCAATTCCAGCAACATATGAAAAGGAATACAATATGACTTCATAGATTTTATCCCAGGAATGCACAGTTGGTTTAACATCAAAAAATTATCTAATGTAATATACTATCTCAATATACTATCTCAACAGATGTGAGAGCTGGACAATAAAAAAGTCTGAATGCTGAAGAACAGTGATGCTTTTGAACAGTGGTATTGGAGAAGACTCTTGAGAGTCCCTTGGACTGCAAGGAGATCAAACCAGTCCATCCTAAATGAAATTAACCCTGAATATTCACTCAAAGGATTGAAATTGAAGCTCCAATACTTTGGCCACCTGATGGAAAGAGCTGACTCATTGGAAAAGACCCTGAAGCTGGGAAAGTTTGAAGGCAGGAGGAGAAGGGGTCAGCAGAGCATGAGATGGTTGGAGAGCATCACTGACTCAATGGACACGAGTTTGAGAAAACTCTGGAAGACAGTGAAGGACAGGGATGCTGCAGTCCTTGAGGTCACAAAGATTCAGACACAACTGAGTGACTGAACTATCTCAACAGAGCATAGTACAAAACTCACATTGAGTTGACCTCAATAGATGGAGAAAAATTATTTCAAAAAATCCAACACCCACTCATATTAAAAAACATTCAACAAATGAACTGTAGAGAACTTTTTCAATCTGATAAACGGCATGTACAATAAACCCTCAGCTAACATCATACTAATCAGTGAAAGAATGAACGGTTTCCCTCTAAGGTCAGGAATGAAACAAGTGTGTCCACTCTTGCCACTTCTACGTCCTTTCCAGGATAATTAGGTGAGGGGGAAAAACAGACACCCAGACTTTTTAAAAAATAACTAAAACTATGTGCTAATGACATGACCTTGTGCATATAAACCTAAGAAATAACTGAAAAAATTATTAGAACTAAAAAGAAGTTAGGCAAGATTGCAAAATTAATGTACAAATTATATTTCTATAAATACTAGTGATACCCTATCCAAAAACAAAATAAAGAGAACAATTTCATTTACAATAGCAACCAAAGGAATAAAATACTCAATAATGAAATGAACAAAAGAAGTATAAAGCTTACATGCTAAAAACTAACAAACGTTGTTGAAAAAAATTAAAGAAGACCTAAATAAAGGAAAAGCTTCTCATATACATGTATTAAAATACTTAAGATTGTTCAGGTGACAATACTCCCCAGACTGATCTTCAGATCCAACGCAACCCCTAAAAAAATGTTTTTTTTTTCTTTTTTGCAAAAATTTGACAAGTTGACCCTAAGATTCGTATGAGTATTCAAGAGACCCAGAATATCAAAATGATCTTGAAAAAAGGTGAACAAAGTTGGAACACTCATATTTTCCATTTTTAAAACTTATGTGAATCTACAATAATCAAGACAATGAGTTACTGGCATAAGGATAAACACTTAGACCAGTGGAACAGCATTTAGATCCCAGAAATAAATGTTCACATTTTCAGTTAATTGATTACTGACAAGGGTGCTACGACAATTCAATGAGAAATAAACGGTCTTTCAACAAAATGACCCTGCAACAACTGGATATGTACATGCGAAATAATCAAGTTGGACTCATATATACAAATAACTCAAAATGGATCATAGACCTAAATGTAAGAGGCAAAACTATACAAATTTTAGAAGAAAGCACATGTTTCTAAATCTTAGTGACTTAGGATTAGGCAATGGTTTCTTAAATATGACACCAAAAGCAATAAAATTAAAGATAAATTGACCCTTGTGAGAATTAAAAACTTTTGTGCTATAGAGGAAACTATCAAGAAAGTAAAAAAAAAAAAAAAACCACATAATGGGAAAAAATATTTGTAAATCATATCTAATAAGGAATTTATATCCAGAAAAAAATAAAGAACTCTTACAACTCAGTAATAAAAGACAAATAACTCATTTTTCCTCAAAATGTGAAACAGCGTTACCCTATAATCCAGGGATTTCCCTCCTGGGTATATAACCAAGAAAAATAAAGATAAATCCCAAATATATCCCCATTTTATAAGATATTTGGAAGTATATAGAATAGAAATGTGATTTTTAACATTAAAATCTTAAATCTGTATATTCTTTCTTTTTTCACTTTAGCTTTATTTTTATCAAACTCAATCATGCACATAATTTTAAAATGTCAGATAATTCTATAGGATCTGTCATGAAAATTAGAAATAATCTATCCACTTCCTTTGCCCATTTCCTGCTTTCTAGAGGCAACCACTTTTTAATCTTTTTGCTATTTATTTTGGCATTTACCTAATGTGTCTGAAAATGACATTTTTATATTGCTATTAACTGACTTCTCAAAAAAATTCTTTCTTCTCTTCCACCTCTTCATTACACATACAAGCACCCTTGCCACATTTCCATCTTCTCAACAAATCATAGCAGTCAGTGTTAATATTCTATTAATACTGCTCTCTTATTTTGCCTCACAAATGTTTTATCCCCTGATGTTACATTTTTTAATTTGCATTTTCTAAGTTTTTATGTGCTTGTCATTAATTCAATCCCAAACTTTGCCCCAGATGCCCAAATTGTCTTTCAAAGTGTTAAACACATTGGGTATATGGATTCAGAGAGAGGAAGGAGAGAGAGACAGAGAGCCAAAGAAAGAAAGGGAGGAATTATTTATATAATGTTCAAACAATCCCTATTGACTTAAAAGCAAATCAGTTGCTGCCTATCTCCGGGAACAGAAAGAGAGATGGGCTACTACAAAGGCCACAAGTGATGAAAAAGTCTGTCATAGTGATTTCACAGGAAACACATCACATACTATAGTATATGTGATTTTAGATTGTTTTAAGCATTATAAAGTAAGTACTTAATAATACAGGCACAAATACTAATAAGATACTAGTAAATCCAATCCAGGAATGTTTACTAAATGATGATAAACCATGACTAAATAATGTGTATTCCAGAAATTTAAGTATGTACATGTACCTCATATTTCATTTGTTACTAACATATTTCACTCTTGTCTTTCCCTGAACTTAAACTTTAAGTTCTCCAGGCCTCAGCCTTGACACTGAGGGCACTTCTGCTTACAAAATAAGACTTGACAAGATACAGACACAGAAAAGCAAATAATATTCTTCATAATATAAATGTATTTGCAGCTACCATTTCTAAAAAGAAGTCTGTACCTTACAGATTGATGCTACTTCCTGTGAATGCAATCTTTAGTTTCAAAACATCTATAATTCTGATTGGTTGTTTCATTTAATAATGTGTTCCCATGATAGTAATATTTAAATTGAAACAGCATTTTCAGAAAAATATAAATACTTGTGAGTTTTCTTTATAAACCCAGAAGGAGATCATTAGTATTTTTTCTTTCATAAGCATGGAAGAGAAAAAAAAATTAAGTATATCTTTGTTGGATTTAGATGGAGTTTGGCTGCCTAAACTCACTTAAATTAACACAAAGCTCAATATCAGGATATGTATTGATGTTCATTAAATCAAGTTTTATCAAAAGATAAAACTTCACTCTTATATCAATAGGTTCTGAAAAGACATCTGATAAAATTCATCAGTCAATCCAAGTAAACATCTTATGTAAAATAGGATTAGAGGAAAACTGCTGCTGCTGCTGCTGCTAAGTCGCTTCAGTCGTGTCCGACTCTGTGCAACCCCACAGACGGCAGCCCACCAGGCTCCCCCGTCCCTGGGATTCTCCAGGCAAGAGCACTGGAGTGGGGTGCCATCGCCTTCTCAAGAGGAAAACTACTTATAGATAATAAATATTAACAATAACAAAAATCACAACAAATATAACACTGAACAGTAGAAAGGTATAGCCATTCCCATCAAAGTCAAGAAGAAGAAACCCATGTTCATTTTTTCTTCTATTATTCAGATTTGTTTTATAGATTCAAGCTAATTTAGTAAAACAAGAAATGAAATAATAAACATATAAATATAGGAAAGTAAGAAAACAAGCTACTAAAACTGTCTTAGAAGAAAAAGAATCTGGCAAGTTGTTTAGATGCAGACAAAAACTAGCAACTTCTCCCTCCACTAAAAAATAACCAATTACCAATATAATGTTTTATTCAGTAGCACTGAATATTTTCAGTACATAAATTGGTTAGGGAGACAAAACATTTTTCAGTAGACTGGAAATTAGTGATTAATAATAGAATTATATTCATATATACAAATATTTATTTAATACTATAGAGATTACAACAAAACTGCTAGAATACTATGAGAAATGCAGAACTGATGTAATTAGTTTCTTCTGTAGCTACGACAACAAAATCCCACCAGGATTTAGTATTCAAGAAGAAATTATTTGTTTATATACCTCAAAAACTTTTTCATTATTGCTCTGTGATTTAAGGTGCTAAAAGTATCTCTTTTCAAAGTATCTACAAAAATGTTGTCTTTTGTAGGAAAACATACTTATACATAGGAAAATCTAGAAAATTTATTTATATATAGTAATAAATGTGGTCTTAATAATTAGTATTTTTCAAAACTAAAATATTTACCTACTTATCTCTCAAATTCCAAATCAAGGTCTCACTTCCACAAAAAAAAATATTTGCTAAAATTCTAAGCCAACACAACAGTTTAGCACTTATTCAAAATTACTGAAGAATGATTATTGCCCTTTGGTCTTCCCAAGTTAAGTTCTAAACTTTAATGTTTCCCCTTCATGAAGCTTGGCGGTTTAGTCTCTAAGTCGTGTCCGACTCTTTGCGACCCCATGGACTGTAGCCTGCCAGGTTCCTCTGTCCATGGGATTTTCCAGGCAAGAATACTGGAATGGGTTGCCATTTCCTTCTCCAGGGGATCTTTCCCACCCAGGGATTGAACTTGGGTCTCCTGCACTGCAGGCAGATCTTTTACCAATTGAGAATCTTTACCAGGGAAGCCCCTCATGAAGCTTAGTGCTATGATTAAATAGTTGGGCTTTTTGAAGTTCATCAATGTGATTTGTACATACAAGCAATATGATTTATCCACATAAGCAGTAGTTCCCTCAAAAACTATTCTCTCATATTTTTAAGATGAATAATTGAAACCAAATATTTTATAAGTATTGAAATAAAATCTTTATCTAGAATAATTTTAAATCAATATATAATTATCTCTGTATCTGGAGTTGTTGTCATAACTTTCCACAGAAATGAAAGCACATTTGAGATGTTACTTTAAAAGTTCAATAGTTATCATTCTCACCCTTTGCCCTCTGGGCACCTTTGTGAATTTTTGTAACCATATGCAATAACATCATGCTGAAGTGTTCAAAGAGAACAAGCACTAACACTTGGATAATGTATTTAATATATACAGTTATTTAATTAGGAACATGTTACAAATACTAATGTACCATTAAATCTAAAGTTAAACTAGGTTATTCTTTACTAACCAATTATGTTTCTTTCTACCATATTACAAACCACTTGAGGTTAGAGATTCTGTTGTTTCAACCCTGAGAGCTTTATAAGCATTCAAAAACTACCAATTTTTACTACAATAGTTTAACACATACTGAGTAACTTTGACTCTGTATTTTATACTGCTAATTTTACCAAAAATCTAAGACTCATAATTGAGACAATGCATGTAAATGTGCTTTATAAATTGAGCGTACTATGTAAATATGTTTCTAGTACTTCAACTTAATAGATGTTCTTTCAAAACATGAGTGAATCAAGTTCAAATTAAATGAATTTACCTTTTCTGATATCTCATCTCTCATGTTATCATGTTCTCTCATAATTTCATGGAGGTATGCTAAAACATACTTTAAAAAAAAACACCAAATAATATATGAACAGCCCTAATTCTCACTACAGGAAAGTATATATAGATATATACACATACAAATATATATTGACATAAGCAAGATGAATATGAACATACTAATGGCATTAAGTAACCATGGGTAAACCCAAAGGTATCAAATTCTATCATCCTTACTGTTCAATACAGGACACAACTGACAGATAGAACAGTCTTTAATATAGCCAGATTGTTCTCTCCAAAGTACTTCCACTGTTTGTGGTTTTTTTCCTTCTATTCATAGCACCTCTGAGGTAATTTTACCATCTGGCTTATATATATTTTCTCTCTACCCTGAGACCCATTAACACCCTTATGTCTTTAACATCATTGCTTCAATATACCTTGACCACAGCATTCTTTCCTCCCTTTCAATTCAACTTAGCATCACAATTAGTATCATCAGCCTCAAATGAACACAGTTCCATCAACATACACTTCCAGAACTCTTTCAGGAACCCAAATTTGGCATTCTCTATATTCACTCAATATAGAATCTATATTCATTCAGTATCTTTCCTGTTATCACTTCCATTCCATCTTTCTTACTATCTGAGTATTTCCACTTTAACTCTCCTATTTATTTGAAACCTTTATCTTTCTGGCTATACTAGTCTCTGTCCTCATATTATTTAACATTTCAATTTAATTCTGAATCATGCTTAAAAGAAATATAAACATCTTTTATTGAATCTATTTTTTATGTCTATATAACTATCAAATAAACTTCTGTGAACTTAAAGATCTAGTCTCACTGATAAATAATAAAAGTGGAAATCAGCAGTCATAGAAAATAATTTGGCCTAGTGGTAAAATACTCTTCCCTGGTGGCTCAGACGGTAAAGCGTCTGTCTGTAATGCAGGAGACTCGGGTTAGGTCCCTGGATTGGAAAGATCCCCTGGAGAAGGAAATGGCAGCCCACTCCAGTATTCTTGCCTAGAAAATCCCATGCATGGAGAAGCCTGGTGAGCAACTGTCCATGGGGTCACAAAGAGTCGGACACAACTGAGCGACTTCACTTTCACTTCAGGGGTAAAATAAAAACCACTTTTAAAAGAAAATAACAATCTTGTGAGCCAAAATCACAGACAGGATGATGTGTAAGAATACTGCACTAGGAGTTAGGAGGTCCTAGCCCTGTCACTGACTATCTAACCTGGACATATTACTGAAGCTCTCAGTTTCTTTATATATAAAACAAAGAGAATAAACTAAATTATTTCGAGTTGCTTTCCAATTCCATATTATATTCATAATACATATACTTGCATTAGAAACATGGCAGACTCAGAGACACAGGATAGGCCAACAGATAATTCTAAGAATATATTCTTTAAAAGAAGAAATCAACAATGGACTTAGAAGAAATCAACAATGGACTTAGATTTAGTGGTGTATTCCCTGATTCAAAAGGACTAATTATCTACTTAGTTACTGTGTTAGACTATTAAAAATGATTTTCTGTTTATTTAGCTAGATTCCCTTGTGAACTATACACTTGGATTTCAAACAGTCCACTGAGACAGCTAGCACTATGGTTATTTCTATTAATATAACTAGTCTTTAAATATCTGAGGGCCACCTTTCTTCCTCAGATGGTACCTTCTTAAATTTCCAGTAATAGGAAGGGTAGACATTTTGAGTCTCTGTTACAAATAAAAAAAGACCTAAGTTTACAATCTACTTGCAGAAACAGCGTTTCACTCCCTACCAAAGGAGTAATGCAGAGCTGATATCTTTCTCTCTTCGACCTATTTAACGTCAGTTGCAAAGAATTTGAAAATGACAGTTTTCCTCTTGCTAAACTAGAAACTGACAATGAAGACTATATGCATATAGTCATTGTCCCCAGGGTCACTGTCACCACCATTTGTTTACTATGGACTGGGTACAGTGAAAACCATTTTACATGGATTAAATTTGCTATTTATTTTTGTAGCCCCATAAGGTAGATGGTGTCATTACAGAGGAAGAAATTGAGGATTAGTAAGGTTAACCAACTTATCGAAGGTCACCAAGCTAATGGATACAGTTCCACTGATAGCTTTGGAAATGAGAACCATGTAGCTTTTAAATAGAGATTGGAGAATCTTGTCTTGGGATGAAAGAATGTAACCTTTTGATTTGCATGATAAGAATTTAAAGTCAGAACAAGAAATGGATTTCAAAAGGATCATAAGAAATATCAGAGCTTCAACTCGGAATAGAATCAGTATCAGCCATTGAGTTAAAGAAACCACAAAGACAAAAACCAAACACTTCTGCTCCTAACTTCACTAAATTGTGTAAATAAGATCAAGTGAAGGACGCTTCACATTTTAATCAAGAAACTAGTAAGGGAGTAGGAGGGAGGCTCAAGAGCGAGAGGATATATATATATATTCATATATGTATATAGTTATGACTGATTTGCAGTGTTACACAGCAGAAACCAACACAATATTGTAAAGCAATTATCCTTCAATTAAAAATTAATTAATTAAAAAAAATCAAATAGTAAGACTGTATCAAAAAAGGAGGAGCCGTGGTCATCCCTGATCTTTGAGTCATAGGTTACAGATAAAAGGGCATTACAAACCAGCAAAATGCTTTTTTTTTTAACCTCCTACTTCTCAGGGCCATTCTGGAATAAGCTCTTTCACACTAGGTTAAGAAGAAACTGATCCATGCCAACCTTGACAGTTCTTACAGTGTTACACCTCAAGGTACTTGTAAAAACTAAAGTGCTAGCTTATTAATTTTCCTAGAATGTGTAAAAACAGTCCATTTTGCAAAAAAAAAAAAAATAGGGCAGAAAAAAACAAGAGCATGAGTGACAGCAAAATATGGTGGTTCAGGGTACAGAAAAATGAATATACGAACTCAGAAATTTATGATTAAGAATGGGAGAACAAAAAGGGATAGTAGGGACAGAAGGAGAGAGAAAAATTAGGAGTTTGGGATTAATAATATGCATTATACATGAAATAGATAAACAGCAAGGACCTACTATACAGCACAGAGAGCTATATTCAATAGCCTATAATAAACTACAATGAAAAAGGATGTGAAAAAAGATATATATGTATAATTGAATCACTTTGCTGTACACCTGACACTAACAAAACATTGTAAATTAAACATCATTTTTTATGGCAAAAAAACAAGAATAGGAGAACAAGGTCTATGCTCAAAGGGGAAAGAAAAAGTCTGGCTGAGATTACCAAAGGAAGAAACATGGGCTGGTGATCTTGCACTTTGTCAGGCCTCCACCTCAAGCTGCTGCTAGTAATAGGCCTCAACTGTAGCCAGCACAGTTAGTCCATTAGGTAAAAATTGAGAAACAGGTGGATGCTTAAGGGGGCAAAATGCGAGCTATTTATTCTGACTCTAAGAGTTCTACCCACAAAAGCAGAATTTCAGAAGCTGTGTAAATATTTTTTGGCTCCATACACCCCAATAATTTCCATTAATTTAATCTTTTGCCCAAAATACAACTCTCAGAAGGTGAACACATTTTTTAATACCACAGCAACAAAAACTCAAAAAACAAATACATAGGAAAGACGACACCTGGGAGGCACATATTTTTAAAGCAACACATTGACTAAATACCTTTTCACAATGAAACTATCATAATGATGGCAGTGCTTTTTACTCATAAAGTAGGGAGGAGTGTCAAGAGAATAGTAGGGGAAAAGTTAAGAAAGAGAAGACTGGAAGCTGAAGACCAACCTGATCTACTGAAACAGAAGCTATGAATGAAAGTATTTTTCATGCGGAAAGCACTAATCCCAAATGTAATACTTCAGTTCAGTTCAGTTCAGTCGCTCAGGCATGTCTGACTCTTTGCGACCCCATGAATCTCAGCACACCAGGCCTCTCTGTCCATCACCAACTCCTGGAGTCTATCCAAACCCATGTCCATCGAGTCAGTGATGCCATCCAACCATCTCATCCTCTGTCGTCCCCTTCTCCTCCTGCCCCCAATCCTACCCAGCATTAGGGTCTTTTCCAATGAGTCAACTCTTCGCATGAAGTGGCCAAAGTATTGGAGTTTCAGCTTCAACATCAGACCTTCCAATGAACACCCAGAACTGATCTCCTTTAGGATGGATTGATTGGATTTCCTTGCAGTCCAACGGACTGTCAAGAGTCTTCTCCAACACCACAGTTCAAAAGCATCAATTCTGTGGCGCTCAGCTTTCTTCACCGTCCAACTCTCACATCCATACATGACCACTGGAAAAAACAGCCTTGACTAGACGGACTTTTGTTGGCAAAGTAATGTCTGTGCTTTTAAATATGCTATCTAGGTTACTTAGAGGTTTATAATCCCTGATCCCTAGGGTAGCAGCAGCAAAAAGATGAAGAAAAAGAAACCTCAGAATACCTCTGGTGTACAGATCTTTCACTTCCTTGGTCAAATTCATTCCTAAGTATTTTATTCTTTTTCTTGTTATTGAAAACAGGATTGTTTTCTTAATGTCTTTTTCAGATAGTTCATTGTTAGTATATAGAAATGCAACTGATTTTTATAGTTTTTTATGCTACAACTTCTCTGAATTTTTAGTTTTAACACAATTTTTAGTACAGACTTCAGGGTTTTCTATATATAAGGTCATGTTATCTGCAAATGACAGAGGGGCCTGGCATGCTATAGTCCTTAGGATCACAAAGAGTCAGACATGACTTAGCAATTAAACAACAGAAACATCAGCAAACAGAGACAATTTTACCTCCTCTTTTCCAACTTGAATGCTTTTTCTTTTTCTTTCCTAAGTATTCTGGCTAAGATCTCCAGTATTGTGTTGAATAGAAGTAATGAAGGTGGGTACTCTTGTCTTGTTCTCAGAGGAAAAGCTTTCAAGTTTTCACTGTTGAGTACAATGTTAGCTATGGGCTTGGCATGTGTGGTTTTATTACACTGCGGGCTTGTCACATATGGCTTTTATTACACAGAGGCAAATTCCTTCTATATCTAATTTTTTGAGAGTTTTTATCATGAGAGTATATTGAATGTTATCAAATGCTTTCCTGCATCTATTACAATGATTATATGATTTATATCCTTCATTTTGTTAATGTGGTGTATCACATTTATTGCTTTGATGTTGAGCATCCTAGGGATAACTCTGACTTGACCATGCTATATAATCCTTTTAATGTATTGTTGAATTCAGTTTGCTTCTATCTTGTTGAGAATTTTTGCCTCTATATTTATCAAAGATCGGTTCGGTTCAGTTCAGTTCAGTTGCTTAGTCATGTCCAACTCTTTGCGACCTCATGGACTGCAGCATGCCAGGCCTCCTGGTTCATCACCAACTCCCGAAGCTTACTCAAACTCATGTCCATTGAGTTGGTGATGCCATCTAACCATCTCATCCTCTGTCGTCCCCTTCTCCTCCCGCCTTCAATTTTTCCCAGCATCAGGGTCTTTTCCAATGAGTCAGTTCTTCGCATCAGGTGGCCAAAGTATTGGAGTTTCAGCTTCAGCATCAGTCCTTCCAATGAATATTCAGGACTGATCTCCCTTAGGATGGACTGGTTGGATCTCCTTGCTGTCCAAGGGACTCTCAAGAGTCTTCTCCAACACCACAGTTCAAAAGTATCAATTTTTCAGGGCTCAGCTTTCTTTATAGTCCAACTCTCACATCCATGCATAACTACTGGAAAAACCATAGATTTAACTAGATGGAACTTTGTTGGCAAAGTAATATCTCTGCTTTTTAATATGCTGCCTAGGTTGGTCATAACTTTTCTTCCAAGGTATCAAAGATATTGGCTTATAATTCTTTTAAAACACTGGTGAAAGAAATCAAAGAAGACACAAATGGAAACATATCCTGTGTTTGTGGATTGGAGTAATTAATGTTGTTAAAATGTCCATTCTTCACAAAATGATCTACAGATTCAGGTCAATTCCCCATCAAAAATTCAACTGCATTTTCCACAAAAAAGAAAAAACAAATCTAATATTTACATGAAATTACAGAAGACTCCAAATAGCCAAAGCAATCAAGAAAGAAGAACAAAGAGGTATTACAGTGCCTAGTTTCAAACTATATTACAAAGCTGTAGTAATCAAAAGAGTATGCAGGCAACACACAAGCTAATGGCTCAGAAGAGAGAGTCCAGAAATAAACCCATGCATATACAATCAATTTTCAACACAGGTGTCAAGAATATTCAATGAGGAAAGAATAGTCTCTTCAAAAAATGATATTCGAAAAACTAGTCACATGCAAAAGAATGAAATTAGACCTTTATCTCATACTACATTAAAAAAATCAACTCAAAAAGATTAAAGACTTAAACATGAGACCTGAAACCATAAAATGCCTAAAAGAAAAGATATGGGGAAAGCTCCTTGACAGTCTTAGAGTAACTGTTTGGAACTGACACCAAAAGCACAGACAACAAAAGCAAAAATAAAAAGTAAACAAGTAGGCCAACATCAACTATTGATAAAAAGCCTCTGCACTGTAAAGAAAACCATCAACAGGCAACTTACGAAATGGGAGAAAATATTTGCAAACTACCTATCTGATAAGAGGTTAACATCCAAAATATATAAGGAATTCATATAACTGAATAGCAAAAAAAATAACAAAACAAATAACCCGGCTAAAAATCGGGGACCTGAAGAGATTTTTTTTCCCAAAGAATACCTACAAATGGTGGAATTGTAAATTGGTACACCCACTATGGGAAACAGTATGGAACTTCCTCAAGAAATTAAAAACAGAAACACACTATGATTCATCAATCCTACTTCTGGGTATATATCAAAAGAAAATAAAAACATTATCTCAAAGAATTATATGCACTCCCATACTCACTGCAGCATTATTTATGAGATGTGGAAACAATCTAAGTGTCCATTGATGGATGAATGGATAAAGAAGACACTGTGTATACACATACACATGTGCACACACACAATGGAATGTTATTTAGCCTTCAAGAAAAAGGAAATTCTGTTATATGCAACAACAAGGATGAACCTGGAGGACACTATGCTAAGTGCAATAAACCAAACACCAAAGACAAATATTACATGATCTTACTTATAATGTGGAATCTAAAAAATGTCATACTCACAGAAACAGAACAGTGGTTTACAAGAGGTTGGTGGGGTGGGGAAAAAGAGGAGATATTGATTAAAGAGTATAAATTTTCAATTATAAGATGAATAAGGTCTGGAGATCTAATGTACAGCGAAGCAACTATAACTAATGATAATATATGTATCTTTGAAATTTGTAAAGGGAGTAAATATCAAGGGTTCTCACCACATGCATACACAAAATGATAACTATGGGACGTGATGAATTAGTTTGATTTTAGTAATCATTTCACAAGATACTCTTCAATTTCATTCAGTTCAGTTCAGTCGCTCAGTCATGTCCGATTTTTTGTGACCCCATAAATCACAGCACGCCAGGCCTCCCTGTCCATTACCAACTCCTGCAGTCTACCCAAACCCATGTCTATCAAGTCAATGATGCCATCCAGCCATCTCATCCTCTGTCGTCCCCTTCTCCTCCTGCCCCCAATCCTTCCCAGCAGTAGGGTCTTTTCCAATGAGTCAACTCTTCACATGAGGTGGCCAAAGTATTGGAGTTTCAGCTTCAACATCAGTCCTTCCAATGATCACCCAGGACTGATCTCCTTTAGGATGGACTGGTTGGATCTCCTTGCAGCGCAAGGGACTCTCAAGAGTCTTTTCCAACACCACAGTTCAAAAGCATCAATTCTGCGGCGCTCAGCTTTCTTCACCATCCAACTCTCACATCCATACATGACCACTGGGAAAACCATAGCCTTGACTAGACGGACTTTGTTGGCAAAGTAATGTCTCTGCTTTTTAATATGCTATCTAGGTTGGTCATAACCTTCCTTCCAAGGAGTAAGCGTCTTTTAATTTCATGGCTGCAATCACCATCAGTACTGATTTAAAATTAAGGATAAATATGCTCATTCACAGTAGCAAAAACTAACAGTGAAAACCGTGATATGGGAATCAGGATTCATCATAGCAAGAAACACATAGGATAAAAAGATGAATATAAAAGATTTGAACAAATGGAGAAAGAGACCACATATCTGCATGGATAGGAAAAAATATTAAGGTACTTGTTTCTCAAATTAACTTACAGGTTTAATATATTTTGAAACTCAAAATCTAAATGTATTTTATGTGTACTGGAGGAGGGAGATCAAGATTCCTAAGTTTAACAAAAATATATACACTTTTAAAAAGTGTAGTAATAAAAAATGAGGTCTACCATTTAATAAAACATGTTCTAAATGTGTAAGGCAATGGCACCCCACTCCAGTACTCTTGCCTGGAAAATCCCATGGACGGAGGAGCCTGGTAGGCTACAGTCCATGGGGTCACTAAGAGTCGGACACGACTGAGCGATTTCACTTTCACTTTTCACTTTCATGCATTGGAGAAGGAAATGGCAACCCACTCCAGTGTTCTTGCCTGGAGAATCCCAGGGACGGGGGAGCCTGGTGGGCTGCCATCTATGGGGTCGCACAGAGTCGGCCATGACAAACGACTTAGCAGCAGCAGTAACAGTTCTAAATGTGTAATGATTAAATCAGTATGTTTCTAGGGTAGGACCAGATACCAATAAGTGAAATAGAACAGATATCTCAAAAGCAGATCATGATTTTGGTTGAATCTAATATATGATAAAGATAACATCAAGGGCTTCCCTGGTAGCTCAGTGGTAAAGAATCTACCTGCCCATGCAGGAGACACAGGTTCGATCTCTGATCTGGGAAGACCCCAAATGCCAAGGAGCAACTAAGCCCCTGCACCACAGCTATTGAGCCTGTGCTCCAGAGCCAGAGAGCTGCAACTACTGAAGCCTGCATGTCCTAGAGCCTGTGCTCTGCAACAAGAGAGGCCACCACAATGAGAAACCAGAATACTGCAACTAGAGAGTAGCCCTCACTCACCAAAACCAGAGAAAAACTTGCACAGCAACAAAGACCCAGCACAACCAAAACTAAAATAAATAAAATGTTTTTTAAAGATAATATCAAGAATTACTAGGAAATGAATTAAATTATTCAATAATTGTAATTTTGGAAATTAAATAACTATTCAGAAAAAAAATTTTAGGTTCTCCATTATATCACATCAAGTCTTGACGTTTGATTGAACTCTTAAGTCTTAGCTAAAATGTTTCAAAAGTCTCACTGTTAATTCCCACCCTGAAGTTCTTTGATAGATGGAAAAATGACCAAAAACTCTTTCTCTCCAATCAACAAGGAGCCTATATCCTCCCTTCCTCTCTATCTCAGTCATGTGATTTGCTTTGACCAATTAGACAACAGTACACCTGACCCAACAGAGACTTAAAAAGTGTTGTGTATTAGGGATTGGTCTCTTGCTGCTCTTAGAATGTCAACACCATCATGTGATCTGGCCCAAGCTAGCCTAATGGAGAATGGAGCAACCACAGGAAGGAAAACCAATCACAGCTGACAGCCAGCACAAATCCCTAGACATGTGAGTGAGACCATGCTAGATCATTAAGCCACCAGCCAACCCAACAACTGATCCCAAACATGGGAGAGAGCTGAGCCTGTGTCTCTGGTCATCTGGTGGGTCCAGAGCAGAAAACCTGCCCAACTAACTCACAGAATCATGAGAAAAATAAAAGATTATCTGTAAAGCCAGAAAACAAAAAGAAAAAAGGAAACAAAGCCTTTAGTTTGGCAGTAACAAGATTTTGTAGATAGACCTGCCTATTTTACAGGCAAGCCTGCCTTGGCTGCTAGGCAGGTCTGCCTGAAAAGACCCAGGATAGTTTAAAAGATTCAAGTATTTAAGTGGTTGGAGGTTATTTTCAGATAAGTGAGCAGAAATAAAGAGTCAGAACTACTAGTAATAAATGGCTTGGCAATAGTGAAATAAGTCATAAAAACTGACAAATTTGACCCAGTTTAGAGTTTAACCATCACAGCCCTATACCAATTAGTCATGTGACTTTAGACAATTTATATAACCTCTCAAAGCTTCAATTTTCTTATGTGATTCATGAGAATAAGAACAGTTCTTACTTCATAGGATTGTTATGATGATAATCAAAAGAGGTAATTCCTCCAAAGTGCTTCACATTTCTTGCACACTTCATATATTTCTGGTGCATGACCAGAAGTAGGCACTAAATAAATTTTAACTATTATCCCTGCCTTCTATAATTTAAATTTAATGTATAAAATGATACCAGATACTCATTTTGACTATCCTTGGAATCATCTGGTCCTTAAAACCCACTTACTCTACTTTTAGCACCTCTCAATTTACCATTACCTTCTCCTCCTGACAGGCTGATAATTTAGTCTAATTAGTGGGAAATGTGGGTATGTTTATGTTTGTATGTGTGATGACATGTGAAAAAAAAAATATGGAATGCAATCCCTATCAAGCTATCAATGGTATTTTTCACAGAACTAGAACAAATCATTTCACAATTTGTATGGAAATATAAGAAACCTCGAATAGCCAAAGCAATCTTGAGAAAGAAGAATGGAACTGGAGGAATCAACCTGCCTGACTTCAGGCTCTACTACAAAGCCACAGTCATCAAGACAGTATGGTACTGGCACAAAGATAGAAATATAGATCAATGGAACAAAATAGAAAGCCCAGAGATAAACCCACGCACCTATGGACACCTTATCTTTGACAAAGGAGGCAAGAATATACAATGGAGAAAAGACAATCTCTTTAACAAGTGGTGCTGGGAAAACTGGTCAACCACTGTAAAAGAATGAAACTAGAACACTTCCTAACACCATACACAAAAATAAACTCAAAATGGATTAAAGATCTAAATGTAAGACCAGAAACTATAAAACTCCTAGAGGAAAACATAGGCAAAACACTCTCCGACATAAATCACAGCAGGATCCTCCATGACCCACCTCCCAGAATATTGGAAATAAAAGCAAAAATAAACAAATGGGACCTAATTAAACTTAAAAGCTTTTGCACAACAAAGGAAACTATAAGCAAGGTGAAAAGACAGCCTTCAGAATGGGAGAAAATAATAGCAAATGAAGCAACAGACAAACAGTTAATCTCAAAAATATACAAGCAACTCCTGCAGCTGAATTCCAGAAAAATAAAGGACCCAATCAAAAAATGGGCCAAAGAACTAAACAGACATTTCTCCAAAGAAGACATACAGATGGCTAACAAACACATGAAAAGATGCTCAACATCACTCATTATTAGAGAAATGCAAATCAAAACCACAATGAGGTACCACTTCACACCAGTCAAAATGGCTGCTATCCAAAAATCTACAAGCAATAAATGCTGGAGAGGGTGTGGAGAAAAGGGAACCCTCTTACACTGTTGGTGGGAATGCAAACTAGTACAGCCACTATGGAGAACAGTGTGGAGATTCCTTAAAAAATTGGGAATAGAACTGCCATATGACCCAGCAATCCCACTGCTGAGCATACACACCGAGGAAACCAGAATTGAAAGAGACACGTGTACCCCAATGTTCATCGCAGCACTGTTTACAATAGCCAGGACATGGAAGCAACCTAGATGTCCATCAGCAGACGAATGGATAAGGAAGCTGTGGTACATATACACAATGGAATATTACTCAGCCATTAAAAAAAATACATTTGAATCGGTTCTACTGAGATGGATGAAACTGGAGCCCATTATACAGAGTGAAGTAAGCCAGAAAGAAAAACACCAATACAGTATACTAATGCATATATATGGAATTTGAAAGATGGTAACGATAACCCTATATGCGAGACAGAATAAGAGACACAGATGCATAGAACAGTCTTATGGACTCTGAGGGAGAAGGTGAGGGTGGGACGTTCTGGGACAATAGCATTGAAACATGTATATTATCATATGTGAAACAGAACACCATTCCATGTTCGATGCATGAGACAAATGCTCAGGGCTGAGGCAATGGGATGACCCAGAGGGATGGGATGAGGAGGGAGGTGGGAGGGGGGTCCAGGAAGGGGAACACATGTAAACCCATGGCTGATTCATGTCAATGTATGGCAAAAACTACTACAATATTGTAAAGTAATTAGCCCCCAACTAAAATAAATAAATTTATTAAAAAAAAAAAATGGAAATGCCAAGTTACCTAAATCCTATAGAATGGCAGAAAGGCATTAGCTTGAACTTGTCAGTACTGCTAAAAATAGCTTCTGTTCTACTTTATTCAATGGTCTTTCCTTAGGCAAGATAAAGATGAGCCGATAATAATTAGGCCCCTGCTTCTAAATAAATTAGTCTCAGAAGTAGAACAAGCTAATGAAAAACAAGCTTTCACTTTTGTTGTAACAACTATAGGACTAGGGAAAAAGCAAGTCATATTAATATTAGGTGGAGTGAGACAGAATTATGAGACAAAATAAGCCCTGATCATATACTAAAATTGTTACAGTGCCCATCATGCTAGTTCAGTTGATACTTTTAGACTGGACTTGTTCACTATGCCTAACTCTAAAATGAGCACTTTAGACATATACTGAAGAGCAAAGCCAAATCATGATTGAAGAGTCATCACCAACCTTATAATAACTGTAAAGAATGCCTCCATGATAAAAACAACATGCTCTGGAACCAAGAAAGTAGACCAAGGGGAAGTGGTTTGCACTAATATTTTCTTCTTAAGCCACTGCTTTCCCTCTTTTAAAAAGCCTGAGGTTAAGAGCATTCAGTTGAGCAATCAGCCAAATACAGAATGTGGGAAATTCTATTAGACAAACGACCTAGTTTCTTCAACTATCAATAGCATGGAAGAAAATGAAGAGGAACTATTAGAAATTAAAATAATCTTAACAAACATATGCAAAGAAACAGAATGTATGGCCTTTGTATCATTATACTAACAAATCTATTATAAAAAGATATTTTTGAGACAATCAGAGAAAACTAAACAAGTATTAGATATTAAACAATATTAAGGAATTATAATTAATTTTGCTAAGATAGTATCATTATGGTTGTGTCTTTTAAAGCCTTACATTTTAGCAATATATACTTAAGTATTATTAGGGCTTCCCTGGTAGCTCAAGCAGTATAGAACCTGCCTGCAATACAGGAGCCACAGCAGATGCAGGTTCAATCCCTGAGTTGAGAAGATCCCCTGGAGGAGGAAGTAGCAACCCACTCCAGTATTCTTGCCTGGAGAATCCCATGGACAGAGGCGCTTGTCAGGCTACAGTCCATGGGGTCACAAAGAGTAGGACATGACTGAAGAGAATTAGCCCATTATTAGGTGAAATAAAAAATATCTAGGACTTGCTTTAAAACTCTGTTGGATAAGGAAATACATTATTTATTTAAAATTATTTCCCTTTATCCACAATTTCCCATACAAACATAAAAACTAAAAAATAAAATTACTACTTGGGAATACAAGGGTCTTTCTTCAGTCCAGTCGAGGGACATTCACAGCCCTTTCACTCTGTGAAGGAGACTACTGAGGCACACTGAAGGGGGCATAAGACTAGGAAGAATGCCTGAGAAACAGTTTCCAGTGAGAAATATAACAGGCCAGAATGGTAGGCTTCTCTGGTAGACTTGGGGTGTTATCCATAGAGGACACTGCCTAGCTTCCCAAGAGGGTACTGACTGTCTGCCACCATCCCCCACCTCTTCACTACCAAACAGTGCACATCCAACACAGGTCACACATCTCATGAGCTGTGGGGGGTATGATGGTGACAGGGAGAGGGGTGTCACTGAACGCCTCTCTCTGGGAAGAGCCCCAAACCCCAGGGACACACAGGAAACCCTTTCCTTGGCCCTGACAGTCAATCACAGCTTCTGTCTTGGATACAATGCTGACTTAAAGTCAAAGCAGAAGCACTCGCCAGATACCAGGGGAAAGGCAGGGGCCAAAAATATGCAGAAGGGCTTCTGCCTCCGTAGTCCTCTCTGGGAGGCTGCTGAGGGTGAAGGGTGGGGAGCTCTAAATGCTGAAGACGGGGAAGGAGCAGGGAAGATGTTCCACAGACTCTAAGACTTGTTTTAAATTACTCTACAAAATAAATGACCTGAACTCTTCAAAAATATCAGGATGATAGAAGTCAAAGAAAGACTAATTGCCATTCAGTCTTTAGTCTCATTGAAAAGGAGACTAAAAGCACATAACAGGACTTCCCTGGTGGTACAGTGGATAGGAATCCACCTGCTGGTGCAGGAGATGCAGGCTCAATCCCTGGTTTGGGAAGATTCCACACGCCACAGAGCATGTAAGCCCATGGGCTGTGATTACTGAGCCCGTGCACCATAGCTAGTGAAGCCCTCACACCTAGAACCTATGCTCCAGAACAAGAGAAGCCCCCACAATGAGAAGCCATGCACACAAGAAAGAGTAGTCCCCACTCACCAAGCCTGAGTGCAGCAACGAAGACTCAACACAACCAAACAAATAATTCTATAAAGTCACGACAGCTAAATATAACATATGATCTTGGATTAGATCCTGGCTCAGAAATAATTTTTATCTTGCCAATAAAAGACGTTAGTGTGACAACTGGCAAAATTTTTAAAAAGTCTATAGATTAGATAGCAATATTTTCATACCAATGTATTAATAGATGTTCTAATTTTAATTATTATACTGTTTTTTAAGCTCTTTATTTCAAGAAATAAAAGCTTATATACTTAGGGACAAAGTGGTATCATGTAGATAACATACTTTCAAACAGTTCAGAAGATGAGAAAGAATAGTAACTCACATGTGATAAAATAACATTTATAGAATCTGGGTGAAAATATGTGGAATTCTCAGCAAAAAAATTGCTACTTTTGCAATCTTTCTCTAAATCTGAAATTATACTTAAATAAAATAAAATATTCCAATAAAAAAGTTGTGTTTGAGGAAAGCAAAATGTGATAATTATTGAAACTAAGTGATGGGTGGCGTGGTGTGTGCATATTCAGTAGTGTCCGACTCTTTGCAACCCCATGGACTGTAGCCCACCAGTATCCTATGTCCTTTTTAATACTTTTCTATTTTTGTATATATTAAAATTCTTCCCTATTTTTGTTAAAGAATGTTCAGTTGGCCAAATAGGTAGATTAGAGGGAAAATGCTTGCCTTGTCTTTCAATTTCTCTATCCATGTTAAGGATCTTCTGTAATATACACTATTCTAACAGTGAAATTAGTACTGTCCTTTAGAGAAATCTGAAAAAAATTGAAATATCTTTTAAGAATTCAAAGAAATTTCAAAAATCTCACTAAGAGTAGTAGTCCAATGCTATACTATGTAGAAGAGGTTCACATGCTTCTTATTAGTATTAGTTTTCATAAGGAAAATATAAAATAAACCTCATATCCTCAAATAACTGCATAAAAGATTATTGTATTAATAGGTATTTCTCTAGCAAGGGTTTATTTCCCCTTAAAGTGAAGTCGCTCAGTCATGTCCGACTCTTTGCGACAGCATGAATTTTACAGTCCATGAAATTCTCTAGGCCAGAATCCTGGAGTGGGTTGCCATTTCCTCCTTCAGGAGATCTCCCTGACCCAGGAATAGAACCTGGGTCTCCCACACTGCAGGCAGACTCTTTACTATCTAAGTCACCAGGGAAGCCCTATTTCCCCTTTACTGTGTACTTTTCACAACACTACTTAATCAATATCTTGGTTTTAATATAGGGTATTTTGCTTTTAGAAATTGTTTTAACTCAATGCCTACGAAGCTAACGGAGAAGGCAATGGCAACCCACTCCAGTACTCTTGCCTGGAAAATCCCATGGACGGAGGAGCCTGGTAGGCTGCAGTCCATGGGGTCACTAAGAGTCGGACACAACTGAATGACTTCACTTTCACTTTTCACTTTCCTGCACTGGAGAAGGAAATGGCAACCCACTCCAGTGTTCTTGCCTGGAGAATCCCAGGGACGGTGGAGCCTGGTGGGCTGCCATCTATGGTGTCGCACAGAGTCGGACACAACAGAAGCGACTTAGCAGCAGCAGCTACAAAGCTAAAACTTAAGGTGGCATTGATCAACTTTAGAGTAGAAACTGTGGGTTTAGAAAGATTAAAAAAAAAAAACCCAATACCCAAGTTACTTTGCAAATTACCACATTAGGTATTCATGTGTGTGTGTGTTTAGTTGCTCAATCATATCCGGTTCTTTGCAACCCCATGGACTGTAGCCCACTGGGCTCTTCTGTTCATGGAACTTTTCAGGCAATCTTTCATGCCATTTCCTACTCCAGGGGACCTTCCTGACCCAGGGATCGAACCCACATCTCTTGCATCTCCTGCATTGGCAGGCAGGTTCTTTACCACTGTGCCACCTGGGAAGTATTCATACTATTTCCTGTTAGCAAACAGTTTTATAGTAATTAAGGTCCCCTTCATCTACAACAGAGACCTTCTCATATTCTTGAGCACCTCTTTTATCACAGAGACAATAAGGAACCATTTCAATAAAACAAAAATCAAATTTACATCAAGTTAAAAAATATCCATATTTCTCCAAAATACAATTTTAGGTTTCCCAATTTCTCATCTATAGTCGTAGGTTGACTGAATTGCCTATAAAGTTCTCTTACTATTTTCAGCTCATAAAAAATCGGTGGAGTTCATTCACCAACTATTCACAGAATCTTAATTTCTAAGTCTTAAATTCTTTTTATTTCTTTTGTTAAGGAGACTAAGAGAAGATTGCTATCTAGTTTTCCTTTCTGAATCAATTTCAAATATAAAAATGAAACAATCATTGAGTTGTTTGCAAAGTAATTATCCATTGCTAATTTACTATGAAAATTAAAGATAGGCAGCAGAAAGGAAAATAGAACTGATTTACCTTTTCAAAGTAAATCAGTAACTTTAAACTTATTTTTCCTCTTTTCACTTAACTTCAAACATCTCAAAATGCATTTAAGTGCCATTTATTTGAACCATCTATCAAAAGCAAACGGTGTATATGACATAAACTGTCAAAAATTAAGTGTCTAGTTAACTTTCCAAATGAAAAGTCTTCTGTGAAATCTGCTGCTTTCTGCTCTAAATAATGACATTTATGGATAGAGCAGACATTTTATCAAAGTGATGAGATGGTAAGTACTGCATCACACCATCCTATAATTTTAAATGAAAAAATTATTTATACTTTCAACAGAATTTTGAAAAACATGTCACAATTTTTTTTATTCTAAAAGCTAAATAAAAATCAAAATAAAATGTTATTCCAAAATAAAGTTGCTGAGTACAAAAATGGCATAATAAAAGTATGTTATTGAATGACTTGTTAAAGGCAAAGAGACATATGAAAGCAATATTTCAATAGGAACTGGCAGTCAAGAGATTAACATTAATAAAAAGTCATTAATAGGATATGGAAATATATTTATTATATTGAATAAAATATAGGAGGTGTTTATTAAACTAGAGTTCAAGCTACATCTCTAGTTCAATAACATAGAATGGGTTATTTTCCTTTGCAAAAACCTGCCAAAAATATAACAACAGTCAACAATGTGTAACCTTAACATTATTTTAATATAATCTTACTGTCTTTGAACTTGATTTCTGCACTTGTAAAAGGCATACATTTGATTTGATAATCTCTAAATTATCTTCCATGTCTAAAATCTTGTGATGATTTTAAACTATTTCCAAGGGATTCAAGGGTTTCCCCAAGATTTGGAAGCCTTCAATCTGTATCCCAGGGCTTCCCAGGTGGCTCAGTGGTAAAGAGCCGCCTGCCAATGCAGCAGATGCAGGTGTAATCCCCGTGTTGGGCAGATCCCTTGGAGAAGAAAATAGCAACCTACTTCAGTATTCTTGACTGGAAAACCCTGTGGACAGAGGAGCCTCACAGGCTACAATCTACAGAGTCGTGAAAGAGTCGGACACAACTTAGCAACTAAACAAAATAACAATCTGTATGCCAGCTGCACAAGCCAAGTAAAATAGTCCTGAACTTCATTTGTGTATTCCTATTCCGTAATGTGCTGTATAAGGAGGTTACCTAATCATGGGAAAAATAAACTGTATATCATCTCTGGCCCTTAACAAAAAATTGTAACACATTATTGAAAGGCCAAAAGAAAAAAACCACAGTTTGAAGAGACAAGCGTTGGAACCAGCTTCAGATATGGCAGAAATTTTGGAACTATCAGCCCAGGAATTTAATACAACTATAATAATATGCTATAAACTCTAAAGGAAGAAATGGATGATACACAAGAATAGGTGGGTAATGTAAGCATAATGACAGAAACTCTAAGAATAAAAAATATGCTAGAAATAAAACATTAAAAAACAAAGAACACTTTTGGTGGGTTCACCAATAAGCTGGACATAGCTGAGAAATGAATAAGTGAGCTGAGAAATGAGTAAGTGAGCTTGAAGAAATGTCAATAGAAACTTCCAAAGCTAAAATGCAAATACAAAAAAATAAATCAGAAGAGAATACCCAAGAACTAAGGAAGAATTACAGAAGGTGTAGCACATGTAATGGGTATATAAGAAAGAGAAGAAAGAAAGAAATATGTGAAACAATAATGTCTGAGAATTTCTAAAAATTAATGAAAAACATCAAATCACAGTTCCAGGAAACTCAAGAGAATTCCAACCAGGATAAATACCAAAAAATCTGTATCTAGGCATTTCATATTAAAACTATAGAAAATCAAAGATCAGGAGAAAAATCTTGAAAGAAGCCAGAGAAATGAAACCTTACCCATAAAGAATCAAGGATAAGAACTGTTATTGGGGGAAAAAAAAAAACTACATCAGACTTCTCTGAAGAGACTTTTCTGAAATCACATAAGCAATAAGACAGTTCAGTTCAGTTCAGTCGCTCAGTCGTGTCCGACTCTTTGAAACCCATGGAATGCAGCATGCCAGGCCTCCTTGTCCATCGTCAACTCCTGGAGTTTACTCAAACTCATGCCCATTGAGTCCATGATGCCGTCCAGCCAACTCATCCTCTGTCGTCCCCTTCTCCTCCCGCCTTCAATCTTTCCCAGCACTGGCTCTTTTCAAATGAGCCAGTTCTTCACATCAGGTGGCCAAAGTACTGGAGTTTCAGCTTCAGCATCAGTTCTTCCAATGAATATTCAAGGCTGATTTCCTTTAGGATGGATTGGATGGATCTCCTTGCAGTCCAATGGGCTCTCAAGAGTCTTCTCCAAAACCACAGTTCAAAAGCATCAATTCTTAAGTGCTCAGCTTTCTTTATAGTCCAACTCTCACATCCATACAGGACTACTGGAAAAATCACAGGCTTGACTAGATGGACCTTTGCTGACAAAGTAACGTCTCTGCTTTTTAATGTCTCTGTCTAGGTTGATCATAACTTTCCTCCCAAGAAGTAAGCGTCTTTTTTTTTTTTTTTTGAATTTTCTAAATTAGTTTATTTTCTATTTTTTAACTTTACAATATTGTATTTGTTTAGCCATACATTGACATGAATAAGCATCTTTTAATTTCACGGCTGCAGTCACCATCTGCAGTGATTTTGGAGCCCAAAAAATAAGGCAGTGGAGTAAAATACTTAATGTGTTTAAAGGAAAAAAAAAAAAAACAACCTGGATTTCTGTGTGCTGTGAAATTATTTCTCAAAAGTGAAGGAGAAATAAAAATTTTCTCAGACAAAAAAAAAAAATTGAAGTAGATCTACCTTGCAAGAAACATTAAATGAAATTCTTCAGATAGAAGGAAAATGATAAAGGTCGGAAACTTAAACTACAAAAAGAAAAGTAGCGTGTAAGAGAAGGAATAAACAGAGGTTAAAAATAGTTTTATATTTCTTATTCTTAATTGATATGATAGATGATATTCTGTTCCAATAATAATAGCAACAATGCATTTATATAATGCAATAATAGCATTTGGTGATTATAATAAATGACAGTAATGTTAAAAGGGACAGGTGGGAGAAATTTGGAATACACTAAAGCAGACTTGGATTATTTGTAAATGTACATTGCAAACTCAAGGACAATCACTAAAAAGCATAAAAAAGAAGTATAATTGATAAGAAAAGAAAGAAATCTGAATCATATAAAATGTTCAGCTAAAACCAGAAAAGATAGAAAAAGAGTCTAAGACAAGGAATCAAAACAAAGAACAAAAGCAACAAACAGAAAATGGTAATAAGTATAATATGTTAATCCAACTATGTTAATACTAATTTTAAACATCAAGATTAGATACACTAGTTAAAAGACAGAGGTTGTCAAAGTGAGTAAAATAAAACATAAGATCTCAACTATATTTTATTCCACAAGAAGCCTACTTTATTTGTAAAAACACAGCTCAATTAAAAGTAAATGAATGAAGAAAGATATCAACTGGTATCACAGTTCTACATCACTCTTTCCTTCCACGCTTTCATTATGAATCTTAAACTCTACCTATATATGATCACACTAAAGCAAGTGAATACAATCTCTAGACAAATTAATCACCTTCTGTGACTATGCCCTATGAACCTCCTTGCCTAAATCTCTAACACACTCAGTAAGTTAAGTTTTTGAATATGTTTCATTCAACAGCTTGGCCATCCTATTCCCAAATACAACTCCATCCCCCAAATACATACGCTAAGGATATTATTTTACCTCACATAATTTTCTTTTATCAAATAATCTATGTTTGCCAGTACATGACTAAAAATAAAGGGTTTGAAAAACAGAAGCGAGACCATTTCAGCATTGTAAAATGTTTGCAGTGATGTGGGCCAGATAATAATTTCTCTCTGGAACTTAGTTAAAATAACTGGCTTACCTTATATTACAGAGTTCAGAAGAAAAATCAGAGTATTATAGATAGCTGACTTCACTCATATACAACAGAACTTCCCATAGGGATTTCAAAAATTAGTTTTACTTCTATAAATAGTTTTTTAATAAGTTTTATTTTCACAGTGAGTGGAATTTTATATAGTTATAGCTATACAAAAATACTAAATTAATTTGATGGTTGAACTCTCAGAAAAGGTAGAGTTTACTTCAAATCTTTTATGTGCTTCCATTTTAAAACGGCTACATCTCAACAGATGCAAAAAAAGATTTCTGTAAAATTCAACATCCATTTATGATATTAAAAAACTCTCCAGAAAGTGGGCATAGAGGGAACATACCTCAACATAACAAAAGTCACATATGACAAACCCACAGCTATCATACTCAATGGTGAAAGCTGAAAGCATTTCCTCTAAGATCAGAAACAAGACAAGGACATCCACTCTTACCACTTTTATTCAACATAGTTTTGGAAGTGCCAGCCACAGTAATCTTAGAAGAAAAAGAAATAAAAGGAATCCAACTTGGAAGAGAAGAAGTAAAACTGTCACTGTTCCAGATTACATGATAATATACATAGAAAATCCTAAAGATGTTACCAGAAGATTACTAGAGCTTATTAATGAATTGCGTAAAGTTACAGGATACAAAATTAATGCACAGAAATGTGCTGCATTTATATACAAATAACAATGAAAGATCAGAAAGAGAAATTTAAAAAACAATTTCATTAACCATCACATCAAAAAGAATAAAATGCCTAGGAATAAACCTACCTAAGGAGGCAAAAGACTTATACTCTGAGAACTATAAGGCACTGATGAACAAAACTGAAGATGACACAAAGAGATGGAAAGGAATACTGGTGTTTTTGGATTGGAAGAATCAATACTATTAAAGTAAATATACTACCCAAGGCAATCTACAGACTCAATGCAATCCTTACCAAATTACCAATGACATTTTTCACAGAACTAGAGCAAACTTTTCATTTGTATGGAAATACAAAAGATCCTAAATAGAAAAAACAATCTTGAGAATGAAAAATGGAGCTGCAGGAGTTAGCTCCCTGACTTCAGACTACACTACAAAGCTACAGGAATCAAAACAGTATGGTACTGGCACAAAACCAGAAATATAGATCAATGGAACAGTGTGGAAAGCCCCCAAATAAACCTATACACCTATGGCAAATTCATCCACTACAATGGAGGAAAAGAATATACAATGGAGAAAAGAAAGTCTTCAATAACCGGTGTTGGGAAAACTGGACAACTACATGTAGAGGAGTGAAATTAGAAAATTCTCTAACACCATACACAAAAATAAGCTCAAAATGGATTAAAGACTTAAATGTAAGACCAAATACTATAAAAATAGAAGAAAACAAAGGCAGAACACTTTGATATAAATCACAGCAATATCTTTTTCAATCCATCTCCAAAATAATAAAAATAAAAACAAAAATAAACAATTGAACCTAATTAAACTCAAAAGTGTTTAAACAGCAAAGGAAAGCACAAATAAAATGAAAAGACAACCCACAGAATGGGAGAAAATATTTGCAAATGAGGTGACAGACAAGGGATTAACCTCCAAAATATACAAACAGCCCATACAACTCCATAACAAAAAAATCAAAAAATCAAATCAAAAAAATAGGGAGAAGACCTAAACAGACATTTCTCCAAAGAAGACATACAGATGGCCAAAACGCACTTGAAAAAATGCTCAACATTGCTAATTACTAGAGAAATGCAAATCAAAACTACAATGCAGTACTACCTCATTTTAGTCAGAATGGTCATCACCAAAAAGTCTACAAATAATAAATGCTCGAGATGGTATAGAAAAAAAGGAGCCCTCTTACACTGTTGGTGGGAATGTAAATTGGTACAGGCACTATGGAGAAGAGTATGGAAGTTCTTTAAAAAACTAAAAAGAGAGTTACCTGGCTGCCTGTCAGGAAGTATTTTATGGAGAAAATAGAATCTGCATTATTTTCTCAAAATGGAGAGGAAAAGAAAATGTGAATAAATGGAGAAATAGTGCAAATGAAAACAAGAAATTATTATACTTATTTAGAATAATTGTACTAAACAATAGTTGCTGTCCAACAAACATACAACAAACTCAAACCAATCAAATCAATCAATAGGATTGTTGGCTTTTAATAAGAAAAGTTTCTCTTGTCTAAGTATTGAACCAGGCCTGCTTACCAAAAGCTACTTTAAAAGTAATAAATTGCTGAAAGAGAAAAAAGCAGCCTCTACCAGCTGTCTGCTGGAGCTTGCCCTGTACTAACAGTTAGGCAGGCAGGCCATGGTGTTCTCCATTGTTGAACATGAACAATTTCACAGAAAAACAACATCAAACAAGGCCACTCTATGAAGCAAGATAAAAACAAAATCACTGCATAACCATGTCTGGGGATCAGATAATTATAAGAACATTGCACAAACCACACTAATGAGTAAACGTTCCCCTCATATAGCGGGCATAAGCAACAGCTGCTTCTTTAGCAATTATAGCTTTATACCATTTCGCCTGCTTCCTGGATAAAAATTCTTAGGATACCAAACGACAGAAATGTCTCCAACTTTCTAACAACACTCAATTCATGCTTCTTTGAACTTTGCTAAAATCATCTAACACAAACCCAAATTCTACAAAAGGCCTTCCGAACATCCTCTTACTAGAATATCTCATGTTTCCCTATAGTATGTAATCTCTTTGTTGTAATAAACCCAGATTTGTTTGACTATATGTATACAGTCTTTCGCTGACACAGTTCGTTATATGTTTGTTGGACAGCAACTATTGTTTAGTATAATCATTCTGTGTTGCAGGCACAGGTACTGCATTTTCTTTTAAATATTCTAAAACCCAGCCTACACATTATTTTGACCAGTCTTTAGCCTGAAAATTGTCAGTATGGTGTGGATATTATTGCTTAGTCGCTAAGTTGTGTCCAACTCTTTTGCAATCCCATGGACTATAGCCTGCCAGGTTCCTCTGTCCATGGGATTTCCCAGGCAAAAATACTGGAGTGGACTGCCATTCTCCACGGGAGCTTCCCGACTCAGGGATCGTTCGAACCCACATCTCCTGCATTGGCAAGTGGATTCTTTACCAGTGAGCCACTAAGGAAGCCATGGTATTGGTTTAAGAAAAGGCAGAAAGATGTAAAATATTATAATCCCAGATACAAATCCTAGTACATATCAAAAGTTAGTATATGACAAAAGAGTATCACAAACAGTAGAAAAAGGAAGAATCAATTAATAAATAGTATGCTAAAACTAATTGTCTATTTGGAGGGAAAAAAATATCACACTATACGCCTGGGAAATTCTATGAACAGAGGAGCCTGGTAGGCTACTGTTCATGGGTCACAAATAGTTGGACATGACTTAGCAACTAAACACCAACATATGACCAAATTCTGTTTGGATAAAAAAGTTAAAATATAGAAGTTCAAAGCACCAGAAAAAAAATAGAAATAAATATTTAACCACAACTCTGAATTTTAGAGACCCTTCCTTCCTTAGGGGATAAAAGCGTTCAATAGATTTAACCATACAAAAAAGTGACAATAAATATGTATACACACACACACACACACATATGTATATATGAAAATCATGAACTAGGGAATATTTTCACAAAACTACAACAGACAGGGGCCTATATGTTTAATATACAAATATGTTATGCAAACTAATAAAAAATTACTAAGAAAAAATATATAAGAGGGTAAAGGATAGGGCTCCCCAGTGGCTCAGACAGTAAAGTACCTGCCTGCAATGCAGGAGACCTAGGTTCAATCCCTGGGTCGGGAAGATCCTCTGGAGAAGCGAACAGCGAGCCACTCCAGTATTCTTGCCTGGACAATCTCATGGACAGAGGAGCCTGGCAGGCTATGGTCCATGGGATAGCAAAGAGTCAGACACAACTAAGTGACTAACACTTTCACTTTCAAAGAACAGAAAAAAAAATTCATGGAAGAAGAAACTCAGCTGGGTAATAAATATATGGAAAAATAATCAAGGTCACCACTAATCAAAAAATACAAATTAAAATAATTATAAATTCTATTTTTCATCTACTGAATTGGAAAAATATTTTTAAGTATCTAAAGCTGGTGACTGTATTATTTAAATGGCAGTTATATGTTACTAAAGTGGGTTTAAATTGTCAAGTCCTTTTGGAAAGTAATCCAGCAAGAAATATAACCTATATATATAACCTAATTTACATATAAGTCTATATAACCCAACTATTTTACCTCTAGGAATCTAGTCTAAGAAAATAATATTAAATATGTTGAAAGTTTAATGCTCACAGACATTCGTAACAGCATTATTAAGAGAATGGAAAAATTGAAACAAGAATTTCCAATAATAAAGGAAGAGTGCATCCACTAGATGGAGTTTTATAAAGCCATTAAACTTATGTTAATAAAAAATTCATAACAACATGAAGAAAATATTTATGCTTGCTGCTGCTGCTGCTGCTAAGTCGCTTCAGTCGTGTCCGACTCTGTGCGACCCCATAGACGGCAGCCCACCGGGCTCCCCCGTCCCTGGGATTCTCCAGGCAAGAATACTGGAGTGGGCTGCCATTTCCTTCTCCAATGCATGAAAGTGAAAAGTGAAAGTGAAGCCGCTCAGTCGTGTCCGACCCCTAGCGACCCCATAGACTGCAGCCTACTAGGCTCCTCCGTCCATGGGATTTTCCAGGCAAGAGTACTGGAGTGGGGTGCCATTGCCTTCTCCATTTATGCTTAACACTAAGCAAAAAAAATCCTAGTAAGTAGAATTCTACATAAGATCTGTAACATAAACCAAAATACCACTGAGAGACTGATCATACAATATGTGATGCTGGACCAAGTATGACATCAGAACTCTGGCCCATACACTCTGCCTCAGTAAGCTCAGGAAACCTAACCAAAATCCCTGCAGCACCATTCCAGGAAGCCAAACCACCACCTCTGCAACTATCAGCCCAGAACATTAAGATCTGGTCAATGACTGCTGGGCTCCCTAATTCTTGCAGACCTCTCCTCCTAAGACTTCAAATTCAGTACTAATATGTCAAATATGATTCCTAAACCAATCACACAGGAGGCCCTGCTTACAGCTAGCCTGCCTCCATCTTCCATGTCAACAGCCTCCACTATCAGCCTACCTTATTTTTTTTTTTTATATCTGAAACCACTCAGACTACGTTCTCTCCCTCTTCATCTCCAAAAGGAAAAGAAGAACGATCATCAATGGCTAGTGGCAGCTGTAGAAACAACACCAAGAGCCAGCTTCACACTCAGGAGAGAACGCTGCATCTCCTCCTCATGGCAGCCTACCTTATTGAGCCATAAAGAAAGATTGAAACAATGCTATTTGCAGCAACCTGGATGGACCCAGAGATTACCATATTAAGTGAAGTAAGTTACACAGAGAAAGATGAGCATCATATAGTATCACTTACATGTGATAGCTAAAAAAATTATACAAATGAACGTATTTGCAAATCAGAAATAGACTCACAGACATAGCAAATTTATACTTACCAACGGGAAGAGTGGAGGAGGGATAAATTAGGAGCTTGGCCAAAGAAGACATACAGATGGCTAACAAACACATGAAAAGATGCTCAACATCACTCATTATTAGAGAAATGCAAATCAAAACCACAATGAGGTACCATTTCACACCAGTCAGAATGGCTGCTATCCAAAAGTCTACAAGCAATAAATGCTGGACAGGGTGTGGAGAAAAGGGAACCCTCTTACACTGTTGGTGGGAATGCAAACTAGTACAGCCACTATGGAGAACAGTGTGGAGATTCCTTAAAAAACTGGGAATAGAACTGCCATATGACCCAGCAATCCCACTGCTGGGCATACACACCAAGGAAACCAGAATTGAAAGAGACGCGTGTACCCCAATGTTCATCGCAGCACTGTTTACAATAGCCAGGACATGGAAGCAACCTAGATGTCCATCAGCAGACGAATGGATAAGGAAGCTGTGGTACATATACACAATGGAATATTACTCAGCCGTTAAAAAAATACATTTGAATCAGTTCTATTGAGATGGATGAAACTGGAGCCCATTATACAGAGTGAAGTAAGCCAGAAAGAAAAACACCAATACAGTATACTAATGCATATATATGGAATTTGAAAGATGGTAACGATAACCCTATATGCGAGACAGAATAAGAGACACAGATGCATAGAACAGTCTTATGGACTCTGAGGGAGAAGGTGAGGGTGGGACGTTCTGGGAGAATAGCATTCAAACATGTATATTATCATATGTGAAACAGAACACCATTCCATGTTTGATGCATGAGACAAATGCTCAGGACTGAGGCAATGGGATGACCCAGAGGGATGGGATTGGGAGGGAGGTGGGAGGGGGGTCCAGGAAGGGGAACACATGTAAACCCATGGCTGATTCATGTCAATGTATGGCAAAAACTACTACAATATTGTAAAGTGATTAGCCCCCAACTAAAATAAATAAATTTATTTAAATAAAAAAAAAATTAGGAGCTTGGGATTAACAGATACATACTGCTGCTGCTGCTGCTAAGTCGCTTCAGTCGTGTCCGGCTCTGTGCGACCCCATAGACAGCAGCCCACATACTACTATGTATAAAATAAACAACAAAGATCTGTATATCTGAAACTAATACAACATGGTAAATCAACTGTACTTCAATTTTTAAAAAAGCATACCTGAAGCCTACTCCTTCTTTCACTATTAAGCTTTCCCCACTTTCTTGCTGGCCTTTGAGTCTCTCCAAAAGCAAGTAATGGTTGCTGACTCCCTTGCTATACAAGCTTTGAAAAAGCAGCCTCTCTGCTCATTTGGGTGATAATTTAATTCCACATAACAAAAGACTAAGCAAAAAATACTGATATAAAATGAACCTCAAAAAATCACTATTCATCTGCATCTGAGTATTCAAACTACAAATTTGAATGATTTAGAATTGTCTTTCTCTCTATGTTGTTGTACTTTCTCTTATGAGCATGTTTATATTTATAATGGAAACATAATCTTTCAATAAAAATATCTGATAGACTATTGCGTGCGTGCATGCTAAGTCACTTCAGTTGTGTCCGACTCTTTGCAACCCTTAGACTGTAGCCCTCCAGGCTCCTATGTCCATGGGATTCTCCAGGCAAAAATACTGGAGTGGGTTGCTGTGCCCTCCTCCAGGAGATCTTCCCAACCCAGGGATCGAACCCACGGTTCTTATGTCTCCTGCATTGGCAGCGGGGGCGGTTTACCACTAGCGCCACCTGGGAAGCTGATGGACTGTTACTCAGCAATAAAAAAGAGACAAATTGCTGGTAGATTCAATAGACATACAACAAAAACATTATGCTGCATGAAGCAAGATATACACACACACAAATATACACACACAATGTATGCTGTATGATTCTATTTATATGAAAGTCCAAAAACAGGCAAAACTAAGCTACGGTGACAAAAGTTCAGAATTTGCTGCTTCTGGAAAGCAGTGGGAGTGGGAAACTGACTGAACAGGGGCAAGAAGAAATTTTAAGAAAATTTAATAAGATATCCAATACATATTTTGACTGATGGTTGCCCAAGTAGATATATCTGAAAACTCACTGAAGTGAGCACTTAAAAATCTATGAATTTTATGATGTGTAAATTATACATCAAATTATTCTTTCCCTGTTCTTTCCTATGTTGCCTTCAACTATCAAGTGTTCTGCTTGTAGCACCCTATCCTCTCTATATTTACCTTTTTCAAAGCTTCTTAAACCTACAATTCTCCTCAGGATAAAATACATGGACATACGAAAAAATGTTTAAATAAAAAAGTTTATGATAAATGTATAAACCTGCTTTGTTATGAAGACAGAAATTATGTTAGTTATCAAATAGCATGATTTGAAGATAATTATTTGAGGATTACACTAAGCATACAAGTTTAAATACTTTTCAAGAGAATATTGATAAAAGAGAATATGTGACTTTTAGTATATTAATAGTGGCAATAAAACTATTAGACTTGTTAGGAGAATGAAAATTATGGCCAAAAAATATGCTTTAAACATTTTCCTAGTTCTTTCATTTTAGAATAAGAGAACTTTTAGCCAAGAGAATAGAAATAGAGAGTAAATACATTAAAAATGATACAAAAATACAAATAAAGAGGAAGAAACAATAAAGAGGGAAGAAACAAAGAATCTCAACCATTTTTAAATTTTTCATTAAAAAAGAATAAAAGAGGAAGTTTCATAAAAGTTACAGAAAATGAAATACACATGATGCAAGTCCTTAATCACATAAAAAATATAAATGGTTCATGTAGTGTGTAGTAGTCTTGCAAACTCATTCCAAAGAGATGATGGCCCAGTTTAAAAGTGCCTAATGTAGTTACACATAATACAGGCTTTCAATAAGTAAGTATATAATAAGTAAATAATTCACCTGATGCCTAGTCTAATACCTAATACTTGTGCCAAAACAAAAGATTACTAAATATTGATCAGTTTGAAATGTAGAGACATATCGAATCACTATGTTGCATAACAGAACTATGTAGTGTTGTAGGTTAATTATACTTCAAAAACAAATGAACAAAAAACTCACAGAAAAAGAGATTAGATTTGTGGTTACTAGAGATGGCTGTGAGTATGGGGTTAGCTGCTGGATAAAATCAAAAGGTACAAACTTCTGGTTACAAAATAAACAAGTACCAGGGATGTAATGTACAACATAATAAATATAATTAACACTGCTGGCTACATATGAAAGTTATTAAGAGTAAATCCTACAAGTTGTTATCACAAGAAAAAATTTTTTCTTTAATTTTGAACCTATATGAGGTGATAGATGTTCATAAACTTGTGATAATCACTTAATGATGAATGCATATTAAATCACTTATGCTGTACACCTTAAACTTTACACTGCTGTATGTCATTATATCTCAATAAAATCAGAATTTAAAAAAGAGTACTGAATATTACCTCAAGTAGCAAAGGAACTTTGGCTAAGATAGAACTGGAAAAAAGCAAAAAAAGATCCAATAATAAACTACTAAGAGACTTTCAGATTATATAAGTAACTAATAACAGTGTACAAATTATTTATAAATGGATTTCTCAATATCAAAGTATGTTCCTCATCAGTATTCTGATTCTCTTCTTACTGCCCTCTGATATCCTATAATGTAGTAGAAATCTATGTTAATACACCTGACCAATCTACTTTCAGCTTCTTGCTATAATATTCTAAGTATACAGAGCGAGTCCTTGCAAATGCTTTCTTTTTTTCACCTGTCTTTTAAATATTCACTTAAACAGATACATGTAACTGGATCCCATCCCTCCAGTAACTAATTTCATAGATAAAAATTAAAACCGTTGAGTGAAACCTAAAGAATCTACTCCACTCTTATTACTTTGATATATCCTATGTCTTTTATACTTTCCTCTTTTCTAATATTCTCAGGGAAATACACCCAACAGTAGCAGCACAAAGTATGAATAGTTCAGGCTAATTTAAAATACCAGGCTTCCCTGGTGGCTCAGCTGGTAATGAATCCGCCTGCAATGCATGAGACCTGGGTTCGATTCCTGGGTTAGGAAGATCTCCTGGAGAAGGGAATGGTTACCAACTCCAGCATTCTGGCCTGGAGAATTCCATGGACTGTATAGTCCATGGGGTCACAAAGAGTTGGACATGACTGATTTAAAATATTATTTTTCCAACTACTTAAAAGATGTGACCATCTCTAGAAAATAACTTTTAAAGTGTACTTTTCATCTTCAGGTACACTGCACAGCCCACTCACCTCTTCACATATAGTCATCCAGTTCAGAAATGAATCAAAGAGCCTATATTCAACAACACACACGAAAGCACAGGATAGAAGGTCTCAAAACAAACTGTAACGTGACACAAACTGAACTAAAGATGAGTTCAGGTCAGATGAAAATGAAATGTGAATCTTGTTTGGATCCCAAGACATATACATATTGCTGTATTTAAAATGGATGACCAACAGGGACCTACTGTTTACCACAGGGGACTCTGCTTAATGTTATGCGGCAGCCTGGATGGGAGGAGAGTTTGGAAGAGAATGGATACATGTATGTGTATGACTGAGTCCCTGTGCTGTCCACCTGAAACTATCACAACACTGTTAATCAGCTATACTCCAAAGCAAAGTAAAAATTAAAAAAAAAAAAAAGATACTATGGGACAATCTAGGGCTTCCCTGATAGCTCAGTTGGTAAAGAATCTGCCTGTAATGCAGGAGACCCTGGTTTGATTCCTGGATTGGGAAGATCCTCTGGAGAAGGGATAGGCTACCCACTCCAGTATTCTTGGTCTTCCCTTGTGGCTCAGCTGGTAAAGAAACCACCTGCAATGAGGGAGATATGGGTTCGATCCCTGGGTTGGGAAGATCCCCTGGAGAAGGGAACAGCTACCCACTCTGGCCTGGAGAATTCCATGGACTGTATAGCCCATGGGATAGCAATGAGTCAGACATGACTGGTACTATGATACTATGGGACAATCTAGGAAATTTAAACATTAACTGCATATTAGATTATAAAAAGAAATTTTGTTCATGTTTTTAGATGTGACAATGGTTGGGGTTTATATTTTTTAAAAGAGGGGAGTCTTTATCTGATCTCTGAAGTTTTTTAGATATTCAATAAAAAGGTATAATATGTGGGGTTTGCATTAAAATAATGAAATGGTAAGTGAAGATTTACAAAAATTGTTGAAGCTGAAAGTTTATTATAATACTGTCTGTTCTTGTTATTGTGCTTTCCATAAAATAACAAAAACAAAAGATAGGTGAAAATAAAGAGAGCATCTTTGTGATAGGCAGAATAATGGTTCCCAAAAGAACCTGTGAATATGTTAGGTTATATGGCAAAGAGGAGTAAAGGGTTGCAGATGATACGAAGGTTGCTAATCAGTGGCCCTCAAGATTGGGAAACTAACCTGGATTATCCTGTGGGAACAACGTAATCACAAGTGTCTTAAAACATAGAAAAGGAAAGCAGAAAAGTTAAGAGTCAAAGGATGCAATCTGAGCAAGATTCAACTGGCCTCTGCTGGCTTTGAAGATAGAAGGGGGCCACCAGTCAAGGAATTGTGAATAGCCTACAAAAGCTGGAAAAGAAAACACTCTCTCCTAGACCCTCCAAAAAGAAATGCAGTCCTACCAATGACTGGATGTTAGCCCAGTGATGTCCATTTCTAACTTCTAACTTCCTGAATTATAAGATAATAAATTTGTGCTGTTCTAAGCCATTAGTTTTTGGTAATTTGTTGAAGCCAAAATAAGAAACTAATATAATCTTCTAGTAGACCCACAGATTTTTATATGGAGATAAAGCATAGAGTTTACTGAGAATTCAAATGAAATATGTATTTTCCTCAAGTAAAGAAAAAATTTCCAACTCAGACACCCTTACTATTTTTTTCTGGTTGAAATAATTTTTTATTGCTCAGTATATTTCTTTCTCTTGTGTCTTATTTTGTTTTTATTTTTTAGAAACTATAAATTCAAGCTTAGAGAAGCTTGCCTTTGTCTTGAAAAACAAAACAACAAAGCTTTTATATCATTTGCTAACCTGGTTTTAAGAGCAAGATGGGATTTATCTTGCAAGAGTAATATCTATACCATGAATGATGGAGGTCTAGGTCTGGTGCTAAAAGGAGACAACAGCATTGTTGACAACATTATAATCTGCTGGTGACTTTCATGGAAAAGAAGCCCTTGCAAATTTCTAAACAGTAAACTCTGTTAGAAAGATACTCTTATTATCTTAAAGGGCAGGTACTTTAAGGCAGGTACTATTACCTACGCTACTCTCCCCTTTCTGGTAGCCTCAATTTCTTCCGTGGGTCAACTGCATTACCCGTCTCCCACAATATACCAAAATGCTATCAGAATCGATCATCTCTACTACTTTCCCAACACTTTTCTCTTATTTAAAACCAATTTACACACTTAATCTTAAAATTACTGATTCTATCAATTCTATTTTCTATTATAGTGTGATCTTAATTCTATCCATCATCTTACTGTAAATATCTTTACCCTAATCAACTTTCCCTTGGTCTAATTCAGCTGTCTCTTGGTACTTGTGACTTGTTTGCTTGTTTTGCATTTCTTGTTTCCACCATCCTTGATCTCTCTGCAATGCTAAGATACCCCTGAAGTTCTCTTTCTTAATTTTCTTTCTAAAGAAAGTTTTCAGATTATCTGTCTCTACTTTTGAGTTTTCCTCATATCATTGTGCTAAGTTCTCTTACCTCTCCTTTGCTAGCCTTAAATTTCCATCTACTTAAATGTTTACAAACAGTAAATATTTCCCCCAGACTCAATCTAACTTCTCAATTTACTCTACTACTTAGTTTCAACCTTTTTTAGTTTGAAGACTTAAAAGACAGGTCTTTAGTCAATTTACAATGAACAAATCAGACTGATCATTAAGCCATCCAATTAATTTTCTTGATAGTCTAATTTATTGTCTTCATTTAAGTAAAGTACTAGATTTCTAATGTGACTGAAATGTACAGGTGATTAACAGAGCAGAAAAACTGAAAAAACATAATTTTCTCTGGCTACTCTTTAAATCTACATTTAAAACACCCATTATTTGTTGCTTTTATGCTATTTCCAATTCAAGAGATATACATACTGTACATATATAATCCAGTTATAAGATGCTACTAAAATTAATACATTAAATACTACATATTTTAATTAAAATTCATTATATTGATTATGTATCATCATTACATAATATATTCAAAGTCATTCTCTATACCATTAATAACAATTGGTATATTTGGGCCTTCAATAGAACTAAAATCATACTCTTCTTCCTAATATTTTACATAATTCCAGAAAGTATCATGAGTGATTTCTCTGATACATCAACCAAAACACATTATTTCACTCATTATAGTCAGTTGGTTGAGAATGATTTATGTCCTAACCATTTTTAACTCTGTATAATAAATATCTTTGTAATAATTAAACTTGTCAAAATACCTTCTTGTTGTACACCTAAGTGACTATGAATGCTCCATTTAATCAAGCCTCTGTATAGGGAGGCTTATTATGCACTTTTTAGAGGTTTTATTTCTGTTCTTTACAACTACCTTCTATAAATCCTTTAAATATAATTTTCTTTATTTCTAAAACTTAATCACTTTTATTTAAAAATACGCTTAATACATATTTTTAAATAAAAACACTCGTGTTTAACACACATTAAAAGATTAGCCCTTCAAATATTAAAAATAATCAAGAAAAGTTACCTTTTTAAAATTAAAAAAGGACCCTTGCTATAAATAAGATCTTTTATAAAAGATTCTTATTTTGACAATTAAGTAGGAAAAATCTCAATTTAAAAAGCGTTTAAAACAGGGCTTCTACTTGAAACTTCTAACGGATATAGTCAAAGTTATTGCTATTTAACTACTATGTATATGGTTCATAGAACTATACTGTAGGAAACCAATATAATCATTCTATCATTACAACTATGAAATTATGATTTTTCACAGGCATATCTTCAAGTGAAGGCAGAAGGAGTCTATAGAAATGCACTAACCCTCAAGAAATAGGAATTTGGTTTAATCACTACTGATAATCCTAAGTGAGAAACTATGTAAGATTTTAAATTAGTTCTATATTGAGATATACACAAAGCATCCCACCACTGTTTTTAAGAACTTAAGAACTGCCATACTAAATGAGACCAACAGCCCAATTTGCTGACAATATACTAGCACCAAAGGACCTTTGGTGAGAAAACATAATTGTTCTCTATGGTAACCTAAAAAATTTGTAATCATATTTCCTACAAATCTATAATCCCTTGTTTGAGCTTGCCCCTGCACCCTTATGCTCTCAGGATAGGCAAAGTAGAGAGTTTAGACCACTGAAATAGCTTGGCTTTGGTTTTCCAGTTCTTAAAAATTAATTTATTTTAATTATATTTGGCTCTTAAATTTGTTAACATCTCAATCCCAACAAGAGTGCTTAATTCATCTGGGTTGCCTCCGTTACTATTCTTAAAGATGCCTATTTGCTACTGTCCATTCTGGTGACAGGAGCATGACGTCTTTGTCAGATGCTTTTTCCCTGGTGGCTTAGGTGGTAAAGCATCTGCCTGCAATGCGAGAGACCCAGGTTCGATCCCTGGATGCCCTGGAGAAGGAAATGGCAACCCACTCCAGTACTCTTGCCTTGAAAATTCCAGGGACAGAGGAGCCTGGTAGGCTACAGTCCATGGGGTGCAAAGAGTTGGACACAATTGAGCGACTTCACTTTCACTTTCACTTTATCCATACTAAGTGATCCTGCAGTGTCAACTGTACTATCTTTTATTCTACCCATTTATAAGTATACAATGAGACAAGTCCACACATCTCAGAGAATCTTGTATAGTTCCTTGAACGAATGAAAACAGCAGAAATATGGAACTATAATTACGAACTGTGCCAACTTCAGTTACAGACCCTCCCAAGTAAAATGATATGAAATTAGAAGAACATGGAGACAATGAAAAACCTGGAGAAAAGATATCTAAGCAATTAATCTCCTTTCAGCTTTTCAAGGTCCTGGAAAGCCCAACTGTCCACAGTCCAAGACGATGTTTCTGAACTTAACGCTTGTTTCTCTGGGAAGATCTGGTATTATGTCTGGTATGAAGATCATGATCACAATCCATTCCCATGTAAGAAGTTACACTAGTTATCTGTATGTTGGCTCTGACATCATGACCATTTATAAAATCAACTTATAAATGTTGATGAAAAGTGAGTTGGCTAATTTAAGAGTTTATTCAGACTTTAGGGATTATGCCATCTGGTTCTAGTGATATATTTACTTTTGTCTATTTTGTTAATTAGGTCTAGAACACCGCATGTGTTTGTCACTGGCAATCTAATACTTCTAAATTGTTCCCCTAAAAAGATCATTTGGAAACAAAAATAAAAACTGAAATAATTTAACTGAATCTTTCTACAATCTTCTTTTCCATATCTTTCTAAAAAATATGTAACATGTTCCTAAAGTGGTGTCACTCTTTTGCTCAATGGTTCCCTTGTGTTTATGTAATATAAGATGTATTTAATAAAAGTCTTTTCCAAAAAAATTGTTCAAAATATCTAGTTTTCTCTTAATACATCACTCTATGAGAGTCCTAGCTTTCATTCATTCATTCAACAAATATTTGACTGCCTTCTAGGTGGCAGGCTCTGTCCTATGAATTAGTGAGATAGTTGTGAACAAAATAAAGCCCTGTCCTCATGGAATTATATTATAATAGGCAAAGCAAAAAATAAGCAAGTAAACATAATTTAATAACAGTTAGTTGTAAGTGTTATCAAGAAAACATAATCAGGATAAGGATAGAGAGCAAAGGTGATAAGCAGTGGTCAATGAAGATCTCTCTGAGAAGTTAACAACTGAACCAAGAACTGAATGATATACAGGCAACAAGTAATTTAATTATTTGCGGGGGGGGGTTCATGTAAAGGAAACAGCAAATGCAAAAACCCTGAGACAGGAACATTTTTGAGAAACAGTAAGAAAGCAAGTGTAGCTGGTGCAGAGTAAGTAACAAAACAGTTTAAAATGATGTCTATCTGGAGTCAGATCATTTAGAGCTTTATAAGACATAACAGGACTTCTGATTTTATTTTTAAGAGAAATGAAAAACCAGTGAAAAATTTTGAGCAGGAATGACATGACATGATTTAAATTTTTAAAGGATGCTTCTACCTATTATGAGATAAGACTGTGGTGAGGCCCCAGTGGAAGCAGGGAAAATTCTTTTAAGAAACTCTTTTAAGGCTTCCCTGTGGCTCAGATGGTAAAGTGTCTGCCTGCAATGTGGGAGACCCAGGTTCGATCCCTGGGTCAAGAAGATCCCTGGAGAAGGAAATGGCAACCCACTCCAGTACTCTTGCCTGAAAAACTCCATGGACTGTCTCCTGAGGAGCCTGGTAGGCGACAGTCCATGGAGTCTCAAAGGGTTGGACACGACTGAGTGACTTCACTTTCACTTTCACTTTAAGGCAATAAAATAGTAGTCCAAGCAAGAGAAGAGACATGGTCAAATTTTGGATGTACTTTTAAGGGAGAGGCAACAGAATAATCTCTACCTTTTCAAAGTCTCTATGTTTCCTGAGTAACTAATTATGTTGCCTATTCTAATAAGTGAGAAAAATGAAGCAGAAAAAGTACTGGATTTGAGGATGAAAAATCAGAGCATTAAACTTAGCTATGTCTCTTACCAACTTTGGAGAGCTAAATTCTCTGGTCTCAGATATCTTCTCAGTAAAAGGAAAATATACTACTACCCTTGACATCTTTACAGGACTGTTATGAAGGTCAAAGGGGTATCTTACAGATGAAGCTTTCTAATTTTAATTTAACCAACTTGCTAGATTAACAAAAACTCTCCATTCTCTTTGTAAAACAAGTTGATACTAATAGTTCATTAAATGTTCAAAACTACCAAACTCTGTAGCTAGAATACTCACACTCTTCTGCTCCCAGACTAACTAGGTATGGGCCATGCAACTGTAGGGTGGAACATAAAATGAATCTAGAAAAAATACATACACACACATATGTTTGTTCATCTATACTTTGTATATACTTCCGTGTGTGTGTGTGTGTGTGTGTGTATATATATATTCATCTAGATTATACACACGTGTATAACTGCTTATTGAAATACATATATGTTTGTGTGTGTGTGTGTGTATATATATATATATATCATCTGACACTTAAATTTCCTCTGAAAGCATAAATATCCTTATCCTATTTTAAATAAACAAAAACTGAAAATTACACATAATGGATTTGGGATGGTTTATGGATAAGAAGTCCACACAGAACTTCAATCTGAGAATCAATATGCAACAGAAAAATCTTGATTGGTTATCAGGTGCTTTGTAAATTGATGCCTATTTAAATGTTTTCAGTTAAAATGTTTAAGATATATATCATTATCAATGTCTTTATACTTTAATCTCTTTTCAATTACTCAACAAACCATGTATATGCTACTTCATTCATAAAGTACATCAAGTGCCTACTATACTGATTCTCAATATTGACTGTGCATCAGAATCTCCTGTGGGTACTTTTTAAAAGATATAAGTGCCAAGGCCCCATCCCTAGAAACTTAGATTTTCTAGGACTAGGGTAGAGCTAGAAATCTTTCTTTTAGACAGAGTTGAGAACCACTGGCCTAAAAGGTAGTGAGCACCCTAACAATGAGAAGAAAATAAAATATAATTGTTTTCCAAAGAGTTCATAGTATAATAGTGTCAAAAGTCTTTTTAACCACAATAAGTTGCTAAATTCACACCATGGCAGATGCTACAGGAAAAGAGAGACATGAGGAGAAGCCCTAACTCTGTCCGGGGTAGGTAGATGAGGAAGACAGTGGTCAGAGTTGGTTTCATATAGATGGTGTTTGAACTATGAAGTAATGAAAGGTAACTGGAATTCTCCAATTATATTAAAGCTGGAAGAGATATTCTAGTCAGAAGCAGTAAGCTAAGAAAAGGCACTGAGATATGAGAAAATAATGGTGCTTTCAGAGAATGCAGTATATCCAGGGCATCAAGGAAACAAGGATGGAAAGGTAAACACGAGCCCCTTCCAAAAGGAACTATATAAATATCAAGTTAAATAGTCTGAAGTTTAGTGTACAGAGTAGTGGTTTCAAACTGTTTTCATGGAATTCAAGTTCAGAAAAGGCAGTTCAATATTTCAAAAAGGCCATACAAATATCTGAACAACACCAGGTATTCAAATGCATACACAGTGAACTTAAAACAGATTGCAGTAAACCGATGCATTAACCTGTTTTTTGCTGACCTTGAACCAAAATTTCTTCTGCCATTTGTTTCTGAACTTCTTAGAGATGTGTCACTGATTATAAAGGCTGTATTTTTATAAGGCTAGCAAATGTCCTACTACCTGCCTATGCATAATATCATATAACAAAACCAAATATAAAAAACAGAGAGTTCTGTTTGTAGATCACCACTGCTCTAGGGAAACCAATGTTGAATTTTTAGCAGGAAAATGACATAAATAACATTATAATTCAGAAATAACCATTATAACAAAATGAATTGGAATAAGGTAAAACATGGGGTGAGAAGATCAGTTAGGAAGTGACTTCAAGAGACCAAGTGAGAAAATATGATAGAATAAACAAGTATTGAAGATGATGAAAAGGGAATAAATTATGGAAATACTAAGAAAATAGAATATGATTTGATGATCAATCAAATAATGGAAAAAAAAGATGGTTTTCAAAACAGCAGATTCTAGATTTATACTTTAATTTTAGCCATACTGAAAAGACAGAAGTACTTAGAAGGTACCAACTGTTTAGTACGCAGAAATGAATATCCTTTGCACATTTAATCAGCGAGTTCAAATTAATTCCCCATTTTAGCAACAGTCTTAATTTTGGAATATCCATAATCCATCTTTACATATTTTGTTACAGTCCAGAAAACCTAAAATCATGCAACCACTTTTTTAAATTAACTATATTCCTATCTAAGGATGTCACAGTACTTTCCCCACTTAGTGAAATTTCAATATTAGTGTTCAGCACACGTAGCTATCTATCCTTATAATTTCTTTGAATATTATTACTTAATATTTTATAGCCCACGGGTTACAGTCATTCTATCAAGAACAAGGTGATTTTAAAACTTTAACAATAATATAAATATGTGTTTCATTACCTCTTCCAACTTATACATTGCCTTCACGTAACTGTCTTGTTTGATCTTCCCAACAATCCTCTCAGGTAAGAAGAGCAGAAATACTTACAGAAGCCCTATTACCATACTACAGATGAGAAATTCAAGTCACAAGGAGATAAATGTCTTACCAAAGATTATATGGCTAACAAGTGACAGAGCTTTAAATAAAACACAAATTTTCTGATTCCTAGGTCAGTGTTCTTCCTACCATGCCATATGTTTTTTAAATAATACATATTTAACTTTTGCCACTTTGCATGACTATCTCTTGCCTACATAAATAAGTAGGTGATTATCTATCCTATTTTTCTCTCTTGCTTTCCCCTAAAACCTTCTCTACCAGCTTTATAACCTCAAGAGTCCAATGCCATTCTGTTTCAGAAGTTTATCTTTTCTGTACCAATTTTACCTCTACTAAAACTCTCCTGCATTACTATCACATTCATGAATTGAGACATTTAGGGAATTGTTTTCAGAATCTTGGAATGGTAATAGTAATACATCAAAGATTAGAGAATCTGGGCATAATTCCCCTGCCTAGCAGTTTAAATCTGGCCTTTAGGACCCTTTCACATATTTGTCTCATTAAGCTCCTTCCTCCCTTATCTGACAAAATACCTATTATTTTGTCAGAGGATAAAAAATTGTACACAACTTTGTTTCCAAAACTGTACTGAATACAAATTTCACAGAGCAGATTAGAACTAAATCTGTTTAACCTAATTCTAAATAAATTCACTTTTATGTAAACTAGTTTACAATATTTTAATAATTATAGACTTGTTTTTATAATGACCCTACTGGGAACACAGACTAAGACAATAATTGAAACTTACCCCATTACACATGATTTGTTTACTACACATAATTTGTTTACTACAAAAACAATTTTAATAATTTCAAAAAAATTTGTGAATTACTCAAAAAAATGTAATACTTAATTTCTATGATTTCAAAAATTTACTATTTCTTCTCATGCATACAAATGACTTGGTAACTTTTTTATTGAACATGAAAAGTCAAAAGCACATTTCTAAGCTACCTCCTAAAAAAAAATAAAAAATATAAATCCCTTTATGTCAGAAAATAAAACAATACTTTTATATATGAATACAATGCTTGTTTCGTAAATTCTCCACTCTCCCCATCAGAAACTCTTTTGCTTATTAGTTCAATGTTAATGTATAATTACTTAAAACATTTCCTTACTAAACAATAACGGTCTATTTTTGAGTTCCTACAAGTATTAAGCCCATAGTATTTGTTTATTAAGAATTTAAGAATCTAGGTATGTTTTTATTCAGAATTTTAAACACTGCCTTTAGATCTTTTAATGGATGTATTCATCTAGCTCTTATCTTTTCAATTCTAGCAATATCTTAATAGCTTTAATCCTTTTATACTGAACACTAAAATTAGCTTCTCTGAGTGACAACATGGGATTAACTATTTATACATAAATATTAAATTAAAAAGTAGTCCAAGACTGCACCTTAATATTATCTTGCATATTCTACTTGTAACGTTTGCTTATTAAGACTTGCCTTCAACTATAACTGCTTTTTAAGTTGATGCCTGGAATATCTTAATACAAACTGACTCACACACAAAATTCTCTGCACCAGATTCTCTGATACCAGCATCTAAACAATTTCCAGCCCTTAGTGTGTGTGTTTTAATTCTTTCCTCACAGCAGTAAAATAAAGAAAGAATAAGCTTTAAGCCAATTCAAAACTTACCTTACAAATCTGGAAATAGTCTGAAGTCAAGGTTTCCTGAATCTCCTCTCTGAGAATCCCTGCAGTCCCTGCCGGATGTGTGGAACCACTTCCAGCCCCACCACCACTGTTACTGCCACTGCTGCTGCCACTGCCAGGGGATGAGGCCGTTAAGCCATCCAAAACTTTTCGGAAATTAAACTTCTTCATTTTAAAAACTGTGGAGAAATTCAAAGGAAAGGGGGACTTACTATATGGAATTATACGTGGGGAGAAGTGTTTTGCTTTTCATCAGTCATGGCACTAGCCAGTCCCCATTTTTACATGAGTTTTTTAAAAAGGAGGGGTGAATCAATCTTTTATCAAATTTTAATTATAAAAAGCATATCCTTCAAAAATATAAAACACAAACTCCAAGAGCAACAGTATTTCCTCCTCACACATCAAATTTTCAAGGGCTTTATCCCCAGCTGTAGCTACGCTTTATCAGCACCGAGGTAAAAATAAAAGGCAGTGTCATCATCGTCATTAGCATTATATCATCATTATTATACAATCAAACCAGAGTCCCACCAACCAAGACTCTCTTTCTTAAAGGCGGGCTTTCCTCCTGAAGGTTGAGCTCAGAGTATTTTTATTTTCAAAAAAATGGTGGTGGAAGGGAGCTAGTATTTATTCTGCCACCACCTGCGGGGGTCTCCCCCAACATCTTCAACGCTCCCTTTTTCTCAACAGGAAAAGCGGCGTGGTGGGGTGCTTTTTCTATTTCCCACTCAGAACAGCCGTACCCCCAAACATCTGCAGGTGACCCAGAGCGACAGCCGACGGGAGGAGCGAGCTGCTGCGCCACCTACCTCCGCTTCTGCCTCCGCCTCCCCCTTCCCCTCTCCCCCCTCCACCCCTCCTCGCCCCGCTCTGCCTGCAGCGGGAGCCGCGCCAACCCGCGCGTCCGCTCTCCAGCAGCACGGGCAGCGGCTCCTGGGGGTCGAAAGGCAGAGGCGACGACGGCTGCGTCCGAGTCCTGCCTTAGCCGGCGGGACGAGAAAAGCCCCGCTGTCCCTCTCCAGGCCAAGCGCCTAGGCGCGGGGCTCTAGCCCGCGGGCGCGCGAACACACAAACACCCTCACGCAGACCTACGGGCCCGGGTGCTCACGCGCACAGACACACACACAGGTGCGAGGGAGCCGCGGCTGGACGGCGGCGGCGTCCCAAGGGGATGACTATCTGACTCCCGACTTAGGCACCTTCCTGAGCCGCCGCTAGCCGCCTGACAGCCCGGAAAGCTGAGGATGCGGAGGGAGGCGGGCTCGCAGGCGTCCGTCCGGCCCGGCTCCGGCCGCTTCTCCAGTCCCTCCGGCAGCGGCTCCTGGCGCTCTCCGAGGTTCTAACGGGGCAGGCAGGCAGGCAGGCTCCACCGCAAGCTCCGCCCTCCCGCCGTGGGAGGCAAGCCCCGCCCCCGAGCCACCCCCTCCTCGCTCGCCCGGCTCCGCCTTCCCGGGCCGCCAGGGGCCCGAGAAAAGGGCGGAGAGCTCCGCTACGTCAATGGGCGGAAGCAGCCTCGGCTCCAATCCTAGGCTCCGAAAGGCCAAGTTCCGCGGTCGAGAGGCGCGGAAGAAATTTGTGGATAGGTCGAAGGAAGAGCCAATGAAAGGGGGAGGGGAAAATTTAGAAAGGCAGGTGAAGTATTTGATTGACAGCGGTATTGGCCAGTATGCAAGGGAGCCGTGCTTAGGGGGCTGTAATTGGCGCTACCTGTTGAAGGACGCAAGTGTGAATCAATAGAATGCCAGGAAGCGTGCGAACTTGAGCGCCTTCAGGACTGCAGGAGGGCTTATCCTACGTCTGACTCTGGACAATACTGCGAACTGGGCAACTGTTTTGCAGTTTATCACTTCTGAGCCTCTTCCTGCTCTCCGGGTGCATCTGCTTGTCTCCCCTCACTGCTATGCTACTTGTATAATTGCTTAACAAGTCACATCTGCCAAATGGAATTTCATTGCTATAGTTACAGAATTTATATTAATAGCATACCAGATCCTAAGGAAAGAATCGTTCACGTTTTTCCAATATGTACACTTGCTTTTCCCCCCTTTTTCATATATACGAAAAAAAAATTAAGAAACAATTTTCTCATCTAGTAAACCATGTCAAGAATACATTTTAAGCTTTTTCTATGAGTCACAGTAATCATTTTGAAAGATGCACTATTCGGTGCAGGGTTTTGTTTCTGGTTTTTTTTGTTTTTTGTTTTAACCAGCATCAGGAAGGGAAGGTGTGGTTCTGAACCCCAACCTGCTACTGAATTGGGGGAATCTGGGACCTCGATTTCTTCATCTCTGAAAATGAAGGGCAGCGCAGGGGACTGTAGCCAGCTGTAGTCTATAACCTGGGCAATGCAACAGAAAGTGAAAGTCGCTACAGACCATGGACTTCTCCAGGTCAGAATACTGGAGCGGGTAGCCTTTCTCTTCTCCAAGGGATCTTACCAACCCAGGTCTTCCACATTGCAGGTGGATTCTTTACCAGCTGAGCCACAAGGGAAGCCCAATGCAACAGAGTTCATTATTAATCATCTCATATGTCCTTACATGTTAGAGATCTTCTAGGATAACCTCTTCTTTTATTTTCCCTTTTATTATTTTCCTTTCTCTTCCCCTTTAGAGGAAGGGGATGGAAGGGGTGAGCGATGAAAAAGTAGACCTGAAAGAGAAATGAGTTGTCTGATGTCACATAGCAAGGAAAATGGCAGAGATGGAATAGAGCCCAGTTTTTGGAATCCTCAGGTCAATGCTTATGTTCTTTTTTATTTTCTTCAGTACTATTTCACTCCTTTGGAGACCTCCTAAAGAACCCCCAATACTATCCGGTAGTCTGTTATTGCCACAGCTAGAAAGTAACACTATTGTAGTCAAACATGGTACTGTATATTTCTACCTTATTCAGCACATGATATAATGTTTTACATATAAAAGGTGCTTAAAGGACTTTGAACAATAGGGTTATTAGTGAAAGATCTATGAGATGGTACCCAACTATATCCAGTACCATTTGGAGGGGTAAAAACAATGGTAGAACAAATGCCATATCTGATGTAAACTAGCTTTTAGCAGGGTTCCAAATCCTATAGTGCTTCCTAACAATATATATCAGTCCTTGCTCTCTTTTTCTTCTCTTCTTCTTGGCCCATTTCACTTCTAAGTATGGGTGCCTACTGAGACTAAAGAGTTTTCTTTCCTCTTTTTTATGTCTTGCTTTCTTTTAGAAAGGGGAGAAGGGAATTGTTTTAACTTTTTGAGAAGTAGGCACTGTTGTCTAAAATAATGGATTTAAATGCCCTCCTTTCCTTCTTCAGAAAGTCTGTTGGCAACTCCTTTAATTTTTAAATAAAGGAACCAAACCTATAGCAAGTGATCATTTGGTATTTTGATGAGAATGAAGAAAGAAGATATTATCCTGAATCAGCAAAATTAGAGTTATTATTTGCAACCCCCTAAGCTCCCCCAAACCCCGCCAAGCCCCCTAAAATCACTAATCACTGACACTATACTATCTTAGCAAACTAAACAGTGGCTTTATTCTAAAAATTATGGGAGAACTGAGAATGAAAAAGCACACAAAACAGATTGACAAAGACTTTGTTTGAAGACCTAAAAGGAATTCACTGGCCTTCTTAAGTTAAAAAGAAGTGACAGAGTAGATATCTCTTCAGATGGGACAAGAAATAGGAATGAGAAGTGGAAGAAAAATCATCAGAATATATAAATGTTTTCAAACAATTAGAAGCCTAAAAAGATATGATTAGAATGCTGACATTATGGGCTCTTTGAGACTATTTTAGTATTCTTCTTCCTCCATGGAAGATAGATAGCACAGTGTCATACATAGTAAGTGTCGTGGTCTGGGCGTGGGTTGGAAAAGAATTTCCAGACATGAGACAGAATGAGAGGGAAATAAAGTTTATTAGCGTGGGAGATGCTGTTAGAACAGCGGGCCAGCTCAAGGGAGAACCAATCTTGAACAGGGGCCCTTAGTCTACTTTTATAGCCAGGGTACAAGGAGTGGGATAGGGGTCTTGAGGGTCATTTGCTGATTGGATGAGGCATGTATACTGGATAGGGGGAAGAGTAAGGCAAATACCGTCTCCCTATGGGGTAGGAGGAAAGACAGGTTATGCTGGTCAGGAGGACCTGAAATTCATTAATAGTTACAACATTGGGAATGGGAAGGGCAATAAGGGTCTGGTTTTTCTGTTTCTGCATTCCAAGACCCTCCTGGGTTTTATCTGCTCTTTCGTCCTTGGGTTACCACAGTAAGTACCCAGTAAATATTACTTTGAATAAATGACAGCAAGTAAAATCTTCACATAACTGCAGTCTCAGAATGAGAGAGAGAGAGAGAGAGACTGGGGACAACGGATATTATGATGCTGGTTTACAAACTGAACAAAGATAGAAATTAGCAAGAGATAGAGTGCATTATGTATGTGAGGAAAGAGCATGAAGATTTATAGCCTAAAAATCTTATTAGGTAAAAGAAACATAGTGAAATATCTATAGATGCAAATTCCATTCTTAATTAATTAAAGAGATATAAGATGTTATTCTGTAAACCATCTGGTAAAAGGAATGAAACCAGACTATGAAATATACCTTATAAATAATATAGAGAACTTTAGAATTGAATCTGATACTAAAATTGTAGAACTTTGTTTTTCCTACTGCAAATTAGAATTCCTCATGGAGAGAAGTTTCTGATAAGCCATGATGTCTTCCTAGAATGAAAAAGATGAAGACAGAAAAGTAGCCTAAGCTTGGTCCTTAGAACAAAGTTATCAAATCATTTAAACAAATCTAATACATTAGAAGGAATTTTAGCATATATGTTTAAAATATACTACAACTCACTTTATCAGTTTGTGTTCTTGACTTCAAGCAAACAGTAAAGGTAACAGATGCTACCCCCAAAACAATCAAATAACTGTATTAATAGAAAGTATGTATATGTGTGGCACTTCACACACAGATTTACTAAACTGACTAGACTTGGAGAAAACTAAGTCAAATTGACAGAACACATGTAAATGGTCCATCATACAGAAACATAATAAATTCTATCACTTACTTAGTGCCTGTATGCCAGATAATATACTATGAAATTTGTAAACATCTCTTTAAACTTCATCCTTAATTTAACTCTATGAGATAGGTATTATCCCCATTTTACAGGTGAAGAAATTTTGAGACTTAAAACGATTTGAGAAATTCACCTAAGTTCACTCATGTAGATAATTTTTTTGTAGATAACCCAGTCTTCAAATTCAAGGCTAACTTCTTAGATTATACTCTTAATCATTGCCCTATTACTAATTAGAGGATTAAATAGGAACAGGTGGGGATCAATTCTCTGAAATAGTGAATATATTTATATTAGTTTAATAGGGCTGCCACAACAAAATAACAGACTGGGCAAGTTAAACAACAGAAACTAAGTATCTCACAGTTCTAGAGGCCAGAAGTCCAAGATCAAAGTATCAGCAGAGTTACTTTCTTCTGGTTGGTTTCTCCAAGGTCTCTGTCCTTGGCTTGTATATTATTTACTTCTTACTGTATCCTCACATTGCCTTTCCTCTGTGATGTGCACCCCTGGTCTGTGTGTCCAAATTGTCTTCTATAAGGACACCAGTCAGATTGGATTAAGGACCACACTAATGACTTCATGTTAACTTAACCTCCTAAAGGCCCTATCTCCAAATACAGTCACATTCTGAGATATTGGGTGTTAGGGCTTCAACATAAGACTTTGCATGTAGGAGGGTCACAGTTCAGCCCATAATAATATGACAATCAAATTCAAGGTTCTTTGAAGAAAGCTCTGCTACAACCTGGACTGTGTAAACAATTTTACCTTTAGTTTTTTATTAAATTCTCACAACAGTCATGTATTGTAGTTGTTGATAACTTTATTTTATAAATGAGAAAATGGAAGCAAAGAAGGGTTAAGTAGTATGTCCAATATCCATATATTTAGTAGGTTGTGAAACAGAAATTTGGACTCCTATAAATCACATCTCAAAGCTCTTTCCTCATGCTGTTAGCTTTCTTTAGAAAAAGAAATCCCATAGTATAGATATTTGATATCAGAAAATTATTATAGAATATAAATATTAGGATAAAACAGAATAGAAGAGAGAACGGAAAAACATATGCTAAGAGCTTTGAATACTAGACCTAAAAAGACATTGGAGAGTTGAGGGGAGTGAAAACTAACAGCAGAGGGTATTTGGGATGACAAGCTAATAAGAGATCTTATCACAAGAAATCTCAGTATAATTTGAAATGTATTGAGTCCCAGGGCAGTATTTCCACCAAAAGAAATAGAAGTATTTCCACCAATAGAAGAAAATCAGCTATTGGCTAACTAATTAGACATTGTTCAGAGAGGTTGAAGTCTCAGAAATATCATACCAGCTGGAAGAGGAATTTGGATAGAAGGAGGGTGTTGATGTAAGACTTGCCATAAGGCCAGGTGGCAATTATTTACATTAGCAAGTGCAACAGTTTCCAATCTTCTTACTTTAGATACTGGCTTTTGAACTGAGCAAACTAACTTATCACTCTTTTTTGACTCCTCAACAGCACCATCCTTTAGTATTTGCCAGTCTAGGAGTTTGAATATCATTAAGAGAACGCAGTTGAAAAACAGGTTCCACCTATAGCCTTTCTGGCAGGACTTTCAAAAGGATTAGGAATTATCTTTCCTTCCTAAATCTTTGTCTGACTGTTTTCTGACATTATTATACATCTTTCAGGAGGAGTACTGATTGATAATTGTCAGCTTTCTGTCATAGGGCAGGAAATAGCCGAAAGTATTAAAATCCCTTATTTGGCCTACTGCAAGCCCACAAAGGGAGAAACCACGGGGTTAATTAAATAATATCATAGCTCTTGTGGGTTTTAGATAAACAGATAGCGGTCATTAGGATAGACCCAAAATAAAGTATGGCTCAGCACACAATCAATGACAGAATTACAAACAGAACTTGTGCCTTCTATGGTAAAATGCAAATATTTGCCATTAAATGTAATTAAAATCAACTCTCTGCGCATCTTTAAAAATAGATTTTCACATATCCAACCATCGCTTTGGGATGTGGTAAGAGAAAGGGATTTGGTCTTGAGACAGGACTAAGTTTTCTTTTTTTCTTCTTCTTCCCTTTTCTCTTTCCTTTTCTTGGCTGCACAATGTGGCTTGTGAAATATTTGAACCCCTGCCCCTTGAAGTGGAAGAGGAGTCCTAACCACTGGATCACCAGAGAATTCCCAGACAGGATAGAGTTTTCTAACCAAGGCACTAACAAATCCTTTCAGCCTCCAACCTGCAGTTTTTCCTTTACTTATGTATAGGTTATTATAAGGAACAAATGGGATTATGTATGTAAAAGTGATTGTAGAATGCAAACCACTATACAAATATACTGTTATTTTCCTTATTCTTTCGCTTTAGTGAAATAGTTTATAGAAACTTAAAGTTGAATTTATTTTCCCATTATTGTTAATATAAAAGTCACCTGCATCTGTGAACTTAACTGTTGCTAAAATTGAAGGAGAGGAAGAGGATTTGGACTAGATGATCTTTAAGGTTCTTTCCAATCCAGAATTCTGTCTTTATATGATTTATTTAGTCAAGGTTCACTGCATTCTCTTCCTAAATACTAAAAAGCCTTATTGAAAAGGCGATTAAGAGGATATCCATGTAGGTACTGGCCAAAAGAGTTGAGCTGCAACCTACAGATGCAACATAGGAATCCTAAAAAGTATCTACACATTAAAGTACCTGGAGAGCACATTTTTTATTAATATTTATATTTATATACATGTTCATGTATATCTGATTATAAAAGTAAAGTGTGCTTATTACAGAAACTTCGGAAAATCTAGATAGTTATTTCTAGTCCTTTTCAGGACATTTTTAAACAAATTGGAAACGTCCAGTATGTACCATTTTGATTTTTGTGTTTTTTTAAATTAAACATCTTGTTGTGAAACAGACATTTTGCATTCTGCATTTCATTAAATAACTATTTTGAATGGTAATATATATTTAGTCATATGAATATTTGCACTGTAATCGTTTCTACATTCTTATGTATTTTATTTATTTCTAATTTTACACTACTATAAATAATAATGGCAACGTTTGAGTTTTTTTCATAAGTATGCTTTGTATATTAAAGTTTTGCTTGATATTAATTCCTCCGACAGGAATATCAAAATAATATACTAAGTTCTACATTTTCTTTTTATAAGGTTGCACCAATTTATTCCCTCATTACAAGCTTAGGTCCCTGTGGAGAACTTGTATTACAATATGCCTTTTTGTAAAGTGATATTGCATACTGGCTACATTAACTTTTTTCTATTTCGATGTTGAAAAAATTCAGAGAGAGTTTTAAAATGATAAGAATTGGTAAGCGTAATCAACTAAACAGAGCAGAAAAAACCTGACAAGGTGAAACATATAATTTCAGTAATACTTGTAATTTCAGTTTGGAGGAAGGAAATATAAAAGTTTTCACAGAACTGTAAGATTGGAAAAGACAGTAATTCACATGTTTGATTTTGAAATTTAAGAAATAATAACACAAACCTCCATTCAATTAAATCAGCAAATTAAAATTATAACTTTGTAATATGCTATTGTTATTTGAGGGGGGAAATGAGATAATTTTGCACAGAGAGAGCTTAAAGGAAAAAAAAATACAGACAGACTTACAGAATTATAATTTAATAGGAAAACTACCAAATTTTTAAAGAATATTTAAGACTCAAAAATAGGTTGGATTTTTGCCACTGTAGATTAAATAGAGATGTGTACCCTTGGAATTTGTTATACACATTGAACAGAAGAAAAAGATTCAGACCACAGACCATAGATGCTCTGACCCTAATGTAAATGATAAAAACCATAATTTGTTGAGTCTTTCCTGAGTTTGGACTATGGAGATAAGTGGAAATAGTTCTTTTATAACTGGCCTCTCTAGTTTCCTGAAGCTTTTTTTTTCTTAAACTTTTTATTTTGAATTGGGGTACATCCAATTAACAAACAATGTTGTGATAGTTTCAGATGAACAGCAAAGGGACTCAGTTATACATATATGTGTATCCATTCTCCCCCAAACTCCCCTCCCATCCAGGCTGCCACATTGAGCAGAGTTCCTTGTGCTATCCAGGTCTTTGTGGTTCACCTTGACTTACTATACTTGGACCGATTTAAGTAGGACTATGCATTTGTTTTTATGATGGCAATCACAAAATTTAATAATGCCAATACTTAATTTTTTGTAATGGCTAACAAAGGTTAAGATTCTTTGTAAATATCCATATTAGTTATTCACCAAAAATTGGCACACTAGAATTTTAGAGAATAAGCCAGGATGCCAGCATGACTTTGCTTTACCCTAAACAAAAGTTCCCAAAGGGAGTTATGAGAGTAGGAGAAGGATGAGAGACTTCTTGTCTACCCAACTGCAGGCTCTAAGACAAGAGAAAACCGTTTAAGTGGGTCCTCTCTGGCCCTGCAGGATAAGCTTTCCCTTTCAATCAGTTCCTTGGCTAGCTTGGGCTGACAAAACGTTTCTGTTCTCTTAACCTTTGCCAAGCAGAGGAACTTTACAAGTATTTTTTGAGTAATATCCAAAGTGATTCATGGCTTCTACTAGCTCTACTCAGTTAGAAAAACAAATTTTATTTCCTCCTTTCCATTATTCCTACTCTCTATTGTCTTCAGCCATAATCCTTTATTTAATGCAAATATTACTTCATTTTGCATAGTTTTTCAAGTGTGTCTATGTTGGTCTAATGTGTTTTAATTACAGAGATCAAATTTCTTGGATTTTCTGGCAGTTTCTATTTAAAATATTTTATGCTTTAGTTCTCACAAACCATTAAAACCACTTCAAAAACCTTCCAGTTACTCAGCAAATACCACTGTTTTTCATGATGCCATTTTTAAATTTGAATGGCAAAACCTGGGGAGGAGGAAGATACACAATAATATATTTTTAAGAGCAGGAACTCTGATTGCAGACAGATCTGAGTCTGCTACTTATTCAGCAGATGACTTGGGACAAGCTACTTAACTATGTTTGAATTTTCTTGTCTAGAAAAGGAAGATAAAAGTACCAACCTCACAGGATGGTTGTAAAGACTGAATGAGAGAATACATGTTGGTACTCAGCATACTGCCTGGTACAATAGGAAATATTCTATACAGATTAGTTTTTTTCCAGCACCAGAAGATTCGTATGAATATTGGTATTCATAAAAGAATTTTTAAAAAATTTTAATTTTACTGCTAAAGGAAAAGATCTTAACATGAAAACTACTAAAATGCTGTTCGTTGTGATTTGGACCTTGGGAAGCAGGCAGCTGGGTATTTATAGGTTAATAATTAACTAATCCTTTGGAAAGGAAATCTTGGTAAAAACTATACACTTGACTGAGTTTGGATGGGGGCAGGGGAGCAGAATGGTAAATATTGAAAAACAGACAATTAACTTAGTCATTTTATCTTGTTAATGAACACTGTGTCCTATAGTCACACCTTAATGAGAACTTGCTAGTGAAATACAGCAAAGGAAAATGAATCTATAGATCAAAGATGGTTGAATATCTTTAAAGGTTTTCAACAAGGAAACATTCCTCCAAACAGAAAAAAAAAATTGTAAACTCATTCTCTCTCTGTCCAAACTCTTGATGGAGAAAAGTTGTTGCTTTTATTGTTAACTTGCTTACTCTTTGCTGTTGCTTAGTGTTTTTTGATTAACAACTTTTGGAAATTGGAATAACCATTGGCAGTCATTGGCTATTATAAAATCTTTCCCCATAACCCACATGAAGTACTCAGAGACTTGCCAAGAAATGCTGGAAAAGAACTGGAAAGAATAAGCAATTATTAAGCAAACCAAATTCTTTAAACAAGAATGTGGGGAATAATGTGTCATCATTTCAACAGCAGATGATGAAAATGACAATGCAAATACTGAATTAACTAATATATGCCTTGGCTGAATTTTTTAATTTCTCTTCATGTAATTATATACTTTTTAAATGCAAGTTATACATTATATGTATAATCAAGTGTGATTTAAAGTTTTACTTCATTGTAAGACTTTTGATGTCAAGTTGTTTACAAATAAGAAAAAATAAACCTTTTGTAAGAATATGTGCCCTGATTTATAAATCTTAAAATGTGGTTACCATATTTATAATTCATCAACTATTACAGAGATTTCCACAGTCCAAGAAAGGAAGAAGGCTAAAGGAATCAAGGGTAGTAGCTGCAAAAGCATATGTTCTGAAGGATGTGAGAAGCAAAGCAGAGAATGAGAAAGGAGCCTAAATTCCCTTATGTATAGCAGGCCTACTGAAGGCCTTAGCCTTTGATAGTATAGGATGAGAAAAGAGGAAAAATATCAAGAACAGATATCAGTCAGCTTTATAATCTGTAAAATGGCTTACAAACATCAATTTCCTATTTTGTTCAAGGTTATATCCTTGGCAATATAGTGGTGTCTGGTACATGGGAGGTGTTCAGATATGCTGAAAAATGAATACTAGTATATGATATTCATGCTCCATGCTGGTATTTCAGGCCTGAATTTTTTGAAAATATAATTAAGCCACAAAATAGATAAAAGGTTTCACTTATTTAACAAGTATGTATTGCATGCCTATTTTACACTATGTAGAATGCTAGATATTATGGAGGACAAAAGAATAATACAGAGTAATGCTGCATTAAATGACTTAAAATAATTGAGTATGGAAGGTGACAGACATGCAAACAAATACTTATAAACAAAACTTTGAGAATAATGTGAATAGTATATGCAGAGCCCTGTTCAGTTCAGTTCAGTCGCTCAGTCATGTCCGACTCTGCGACCCCATGGACAGCAGCATGCCAGGCTTCCCTGTCCAAAACCAACTCCTGGAGCTTACTCTTGTTCCATGTCCAGTTCTAACTGCTGCTTCTTGACCTGCATACAGATTTCTCAGGAGGCAGGTCAGGTGGTCTGGTATTCCCATCTCTTGAAGAATTTTCCACAGTTTGTTGTGATCCACATAGTCAAAAGCTTTGGCATAGACAATAAAGCAGATGTTTTCTGGAACTCTCGTGCTTTTTCGATGATCCACCAGGTGCTGGCAATTTGATCTCTGGTTCCTCTGCCTATTCTAAATCCAGCTTGAATATCTGGAAGTTGATTGTTCATGTACTGTTGAAGCCTGGCTTGGAGAATTTGGGGTATTACTTTTCTAGCGTGTGAGTTTACGAGTGCAATTGTGCGGTAGTTTGAGCATTCTTTGGCATTGCCTTTCTTTGGGATTGGAATGAAAACTGACCTTTTCCAGTCCTGTGGTCACTGATGAGTTTTCCAAATTTGCTGGCATATTGAATGCAGCACTGTCACAGCATCATCTTTTAGGATTTGAAAGAGCTCAACTGGAATTCCATCACCTCCCCTAGCTTTGTTCGTAGTGATGCTTCCTAAGGCCCACTTGACTTCACATTCTAGGATGTCTGGCTCTAGGTGAGTGATCACACCATCATGATTATCAGGGTCATGAAGATCTTTTTTGTAGAGTTCTTCTTGCCATCTCTTCTTAATCTCTTCTGCTTCTCTTAGGTCCATATCATTTCTGTCCTTTATTGTGCCCATCTTTGCATGAAATTTTCCCTCGGCATCTCTAATTTTCTTGAAGAGATCTCTAGTCTTTCCCATTCTATTGTTTTCCTCTATTTCTCTGCATTAATCACTGAGGAAGGCTTTCTTATCTCTCCTTGCTATTCTTTGGAACTCTGCATTCAAATGGGTATATCTTTCCTTTTCTCCTTTGCCTTTAGCTTCTCTTCTTTTCACAGCTATTTGTAAGGCCTCCTCAGGCAACCATTTTGCCTTTTTTGCATTTCTTTTTCTTGGGGATGGTCTTGATCACTGCCTCCTATATAATGTCATGAACCTCTGTCCATAGTTCTTCAGGGTCTCTATCAGATCTAATCCCTTGAAAATATTTGTCACTTCCACTGTATAATCATAAGGGATTTGACTTATGTCATACCTGAATGGTCTAGTGGTTTTCCCTACTTTCTTCAATTTCAGTCTGAATTTTGCAATAAGGAGCTCATGATCTGAGCCACAGTGAGCTCCAGGTCTTGTTTTTGCTGAGCAGAACCCTGTGATTACATTAAAAGACTAGACCATTATTTCTTTCTATTGCCACAGTGAAGAAGGAGTGAAAGAATAGAGAGGGTTGCTTTTAGCTCTCCCAGAATCTTTTCCTATGCTTAGCTTTGTCAACACAGGTCTATGTTGACTTTCTTTCTACTTTGTTGAGGTCTTTTTCACCTCCTTCAGTGGGTCATCTTTTCCCAACTTCTAAGGATTGGAGCTAATGGAATAAGAGCAAGAATTAGTACTTAATCATAAATTAGTATTGAAGAAGTTTGGTAGTAAAGGAAAAGAAGAAAGTAGAGGGGGAAAAGTGAAAAAGGAGGAGCTATATCAACTATTTCATAACCTTTGTACTTTTTCCAACAGTCCAACTTCTCCCTTCTCATTCTTAATAGAGAAAATGGAAGCCATTAAATAAGAACATCCTTGTCCTCCTACTATCATCTTCAAAGCATTAGTCACTGTTAGTCACTCAGTCGTGTCCAACACTGTGACCGCATGGACTGTAGCCCACCAGGCTTCTCTGTCCATGGAATTCTCCAGGCAATAATACTGGATTGGGTTGCATTCCCTTCTCCAGGGAATTAGCTTCAAGATAATAATAGATAACAACATCAGGACCCTCTGTGACTTCTCACTCTCACCTCACTCCTTTAGTAACTGAAGAGAGAATTCTCCTACTAATAGTTCCCATCTCCCACCTTGTTCCCTCCTTCTCACATTCAATCACATTCACCTGCTTCTACCAAGTTTCACATGTGTCCTTCTCTTTGTTTATCAGTATGACAATTAAGAATCACTGGGAACCTCTTATCTTCTCATGCAAAATTAAGAACATTTACCCTGATTCTTTGGCTACGGTTGATTTTTTAGGACAAAAATATTAATAAGGAAAAGTCCTACACAGTTATAAGTGAACGTTCATTATTCCACAACAGAAATGTGGTGAAGGTATGGTGAAGGAAAGATTTTCTTTGGCCACACCAAGGAGCACACTTTATCAGGTGGGAAGAAGATTTAGAAGATTTCTACCTAGCAGGGTTATAATAGGCTTTATTCGGATTATCTGTAAGAATAACAATTTCCTCGGCATATTATTTTTTAAATCATTTAAACTTCTTTTAAAATCCTGGATTAATACTGAATTAATTGCTTTAGAGTTCCCATGGTGTTTTGATATTCATATAAAAATAAACAGAAGCCTGGTATTCTTTTTGCTTTGACATTTACATTTTTTAATACAATAAAAAAGCAGGCTTGCCTCCTCGGTGTAAGTAGAGCTTCTAGCTGTAAGAGTTAATCAATCGAGAAGGGCATTTGTGGGTAGAAGTTGTGAAAAATTGCCAGCTTGACCTTGAAAATAATGAAAAATAATTGAGAGTAGTGGCAATGAGCATTTATTTCCCATGTGCTGCAGTCTCTCACATTTTTAATCTGGTTTAAATTTCTGTCCCCTACCTCCTACTCACACATATTCATATGCACTATTAACATTATAATGTATGTTAACGAGCCCTCACAGCTGGTTAAGAAGCTTCTTCTAGCAGGCTAATAACATCTCTTTGACTAAGTGATGCTGTGCATAATATAATCTAATAAAACTGTGTCATATACACTGAAGAGCAGTCAGAATAAAAGAATAGTTCACCCACCCATAGAGGCAGCAACACAGCTATACCAGCAAAATCATCCTCATTTTTGTATCTCAGTGGAATTTGAGTCCTTGTATATATTTCTGAGTCCTGGCATGCTGCAGTCCAGGAGGTTGCAAAGAGTTGGACACTCCTGGGTGACTGAACAAAAACAACAAATATATTTCTTTGATTCCATATATGTGCATTGTGGTGTGGTGATATAAAATAATAGAATCTTAAAGTTGGGAAAGATATAAAAGGTCATCTTCTGCAATCAACTCTTTATTATTTAAATTATATCAGCAATATTTGTTCCAAGTGATCTTCCAGCATATATCTGAAACACTACCCTCCCCTTCCCAATATCTGACACTTACCTAACCCCTGTGATGGTAAGGAGAGAAGAGGTTTTCAACCTTGGCTGCACAATGGAACATCCACAGGAGGTTTAAAAATCTCCATGCTGAAACTACAGAACAGGTCAACTAAATTGGAATCTCTGGGGATGAGACCAAGAAATCAGAATTTGTTAATACTTCCCAAGTGATTTCAAAAGTAGCCAAGGTTGAGAATCACCTCTTTAGAGGCAATATAGCCTGGAAATGGTAAGATTGCTTTTATTGGAAGCCAAAATCAGTCATGCTGCAACTTTCACCTATTGGTCCTAAAAGAAGCTTTCATGGGAATTCTCAGCTGGAGTGCAGGGAAAGACTTTAATCTCCTTGTTAGATCAAAAATTAAAATAATAGGTTATGTTTATAAGAATAAGTAAAAGTTTCAAAACTATAAGTGAAGACATCACATTGACACCCATTTGTTTTTAACCCTTGAAGGAAATATCTCTTTCCTTAACTTCTGCACGTTTGAGCAGAAGAGAAGCCCCTTTAAAGAGGATTAGACAGAAAAAGTTTCATGTGGAGTCTAGGTCCATGGTCATGATCCTGTCACTGCTCCTCTATCCATAAGATGCCTGCCCATCTCTTTCTCATGCAAAATGTGATGAAAGTGAAAGTGTTAGTCACTCAACTAGGTCTGATTCTTTGTGACCCCATGGACTGTGGTCCACCAGGCTTCTCAGTCCATGGAATTCTCTAGGGAAGAATACTGGAGTGGGTTGCCACTCCCTTTACCAAGGGATCTTCCCAGCCCAGCGATCGAACCCAGTTCTCCTGCATTGCAGACAGATTCTTTACCCACTGAGCCACCAGAGAAGCCGTGATAACATCCAAGTAAACATTTTCTTTTAGGACAGTGAATAATGAGCTTCCTCTATACCTAGTAGAGTTATTGCCAGTAACAGCCATATAAAAATCTTCAGGACATAAAGCAAGATACTAAAACTGTAAAACATCTTAAGATATTGTTCTCTTCCTTTTTTTGTTATAAATACATAAATGATACCTTGGGAAGATAAATGGCCTAAGTCTTGTAGAAATATGTTCTCTTGATGATCCATTCTCGGAAGAAAGCATTGCTTCATCTTTAACAGTTCAAGTATGGTAATCATCCTTTCACACAAAGGACTCTAGAAATATTTAATAACAGATATCACTTCATATTCAATTTCTTTTCTAGGTTAAATATATCCTCAAATTCTCCAACTATTCCTCATAAAACAAGGCTTTGCTTTCCTTCAACATCTTGGTCACTTTACTGATACTACTTTCCAAATACCTGTAGCTCTCTTAAAGAATGGTTCCCAGAATATGGAGATTATCTTCTTGATCCTAGATACCATAAAATAAAGTTATCTTACTTAAAATATTGAGATAAATAGTTGATCAATAATTTTTTAAAATGTACTAATATGAAGAACCACTAAGTAGGTGATAGTCTGCTAGTATATAAAGGCACACTATAATGAATGGCCTGAACAATTAAAAGAATGTAGTTGACTTTAACTGCTCAAAAAGGAAAAAGTTTTGAAGGAAGGGCAGATTAGGACTTAATTTTGGACCTGTTAATATTTTGGTCCCTGTTAGTTGGTAGCTGTATATTTAAGTCAGTTATTCAGGGATAAGTTCTAAGCTATGAATATGAGAAGTTTGTGAGTCACAAGTGTTTAAATGATATTTTAAAGCATGATTTTTGGAGGAAACCATTAAGGAAATGAGTATAGATAGAAAAGGAAGAGGTGCAAAGACTGAGCCCTAGGGCATTCTGACATAAAGAAGAAGGTAATAATCAGGAAACAAGAATGAAAAAGAACGATGAGATGGTTGAAAAACGGATAGATTGTGTTCTGCATGCCAAAGTACTCAGTTGTGTCAAATGCTGCTGAGACCATAAGATGAAGACTTGAGGTCATGGATCATATTGACAGGTGTGGTTGTGATGGAGTGGCAAGACTAAAAGCTTATTTAGAGCAAATTCAGCAAAGAATGGGACTGGAGGTATTGGAGATCAAGTGTATAAACACCTTTTTCTTGGAGTTTTCTGCAAATAAAAGAAGAGAAGTAGCATGGAGCTTGAAGAAAGTGAGATCAAGAGAAGGTGATTTTTTTTGAGATAGAATAAAAACAGTATGTTTGTTTACCATTAGGAAAAATCCATTCGGGAGGAAGAAATAGATGATGCATGAAAAGTAGGGAGAATAGTTGGGGAATATCCTTGAGTGGAAGAGAATGGAAAAGACTGAGAAAATAAGTTGAGGACCTGACCTTATCTAGAAGTACACAGAATTTATCCATTAATAAGAGGGGAGAAAGCAAGGTATATAGTTCTTGATGCATTAAGGTAGATAGAAAAGGTGGTGTTGCTTTTAGAAGCTCTTTAATTGCTGCTTCTATTTTCTCAGGAAAAGAGGAAGAAAGATTATAAACTAAAACTGAGGATGAAAGAAGAAGTGTTGGAAGTTTAAACAGAAAGAAGGAATGAAATAATTATCTGGTTAACAGAGTGGGAGTATAATTGCTAGGGAGCATTAAGGGCCTGCTTAAGATTAATGATAATGAATATAAATGGAGACCAGTCAGCTTGGTTGTGTGTTTTTCCTTAGTCATATCAACTAAACAAGTACGGGCACGCAAGAAGCATAAAATTGGTTTTAACTAGAATTGAAGACAAGTGAGAACAATTTAGTGAGAAAGTGGAGGCTAAGAGTATAGGAAAGGAATTAATGACTAATTATAAAATTCAAGCTGACTAAGGAAGTGAAGACATAAATGATAAGATAGGGAAAAGGAAACAGGGTAGACACTTTATTGGTCTTGGTGAGTTCAAGGGACTGTTGGAATTGGGGTACTAAAAGAAATAACCTAGAAAAGTTAGAGGAAGAGGTAGTTGGTGTGTAAAGTTTGACATTGAAATTATAAGGGATTTCAGTTATTGACAAGCACAAGGTTTAAGTTACAACCTATAGGGTGACTGCTGCTGCTGCTGCTGCTGCTATTAAGTCGCTTCAGTCGTGTCCGACTCTGTGCAACCCCATAGACGGCAGCCACCAGGCTCCGCCATCCCTGGGATTCTCCAGGCAAGAACACTGGAGTGGGGTGCCATTGCCTTCTCCATAGGGTGGCTGAGGTAAGGTGAAAGACAAGGTCATTGGAAGAGAGGACGTGGAGAAACTGAAAAATCAGGCAATTGGAAGGATTATTTATGTATATAAAGAAATCATCAAGAATAAAGACAGCAGTACTACTTAACAGTGACAAAAATGAGGAGGAGTGATCTAGAGCGGGTCAGGACATGACTGCAAACAGGTGGGGTGGTGGGTGGAACAGACATCTGATGACATAAAAATCAAATCTTTAGAGGGAGACAGTTTAGAGGTTGTTTGGGATATTTCTTTATGTAACATACTTGCTTTCATCTCCAGCTTATCATTGATATTTGTGTAACATAGTCTACATTTTTAATTGTTACTCAGATGAAATGATAGAACAAAACTAATCTCAGGATAGAACTCCAAAGCATGCCACTAGAAGCCTCCCTCCAGGGTACCAGTGACCCATCAATAAGCATCCAACTAATTTTTGCTATGGTTTAATAAGCTAATTATCTTGTCCATTTATAAGGATATCCAATATTGTAAGGCATGTCATGCCTTGCTGAAATTTTGATATTTTATATCAAGTTCACTGTTTTTCATACTAGCATATGCTGCCCCTAGCAGTCCACAAATACATCCTCTGAGGTCCTCAAGTTCCATATGACAAGTATTCTAATGTTCTTTTATTTAAAAAAATATTTAATTAGTACAGACATATTCAATATAATTTGAATGAACTCTATAATTTAAGACCACACTGCCACACTCCTGTTTCTGGGTCTGCATCTATCCTCACATTGGTATCAAGAAGTATTACTTTAACTGTTAGTTTAAAAAAAAAAGAGGATACCTTAATACTGAAATGATGCATGCAAACAAAAAGCAGGCCAAATGACATCATTGTGTCCTCTATAAGTGATGATTTTGCAGTGTTTCAAATAAAGAAAAGACGTGGGTGACTTGAATCATCGCATGACATGTGGTAGGATTGGAAGATCAAATCCATAGAAGTTAGTACCACATTCACATTGCTAAATAGTGATTTTAGTTCATTGAAACAATATCAACTGCCACATGAAATTAATGGAATGAACTTAAATAATGCTGGTTTTGTAGCTTTATTAGATTCATGTTGAATGATCTTGATATATAGTCTTACTTATATTTAATTATTTAAAACAAAAATAATTTAGAGTCTATCTTATTTCCTCTTGGGCTTCGCTGGTGGCTCAGATGGCAATGTAGGAGACCTGGGTTTGGTCCCTGGGTTGGGAAGATCCCTTGGAGAATGGAATGGCAACCCACTCCAGTACTCTTGCCTGGAGAATTCCAAGGACAGAGGAAGTGGGCTACAGTCCACAGGGTCACAAAAAGTCAGACATGACTGAGCAACTAATACTTATCTCTTGCCTATTAGTAAGATCTAATTATCACTCAAGATAGAGAAACAGCAGTCTTTTCCAGTTTCCTTGTATTTCTAGTCTAATGACTCTGATTTTAAAAAGGGAAAGAGTAAAATATCTAACATGTAATGTCCTTTATGACTCCATGCTGGCAATCAGAAAACTATCCACATTTCTACATCCTCTAAAGTCACTCTTGTAGTACTGTCAGTAACACTCCCCACCCCTCAATCTCAATAGCTTAACATAACAAAAGTTTCTGTATACCTCATACTGCAGTCACAAGTAGATCAACAGAGAACCTCTCCTCACCGCAGTCACTCAGATCCCTATGCTAATAGACTTCATCTGGACAGGAGCTTCCCTGATCACCAGAACTATGGCACATTGCACACAGCCTCTTAAAATTTCCACCTAAAATGCTCCATATTGTTTCCAATCACATTTTATTGACCAAAAAGAAAAAAATCACATGAGACCATTCCTTCTAAAGAGACTAGTAAGGCCAGTCCTATCACATAAGTAGCAGGAGAATTGGAAAGATAATACTAATGATCGCCCATATCCCTAGAGTCTTACAGGACCGATACCATATTCACCATTTAGAATTGATGTGTGTCATTCAGAGTTCTTTAGCTGCAAACAATAGGAATTGACTCTACCTATCTAACACAACTAAAAGAAATTCACTGACAGGACTAAAAAGAGAAGATGAAATATCCAGGTTCAGTTCAGTTCAGTTGCTCAGTTGTGTCCAACTCTTTGCAACCCATGGACTGCAGCATGCCAGGCTTCCCTGTCCATCACCAAATCCTGGAGCTTCCTCAAATTCATGTCCATCGAGTCGGTGATGCCATCCAACCATCTCATCCTCTGCCATCCCCTTCTCCTCCTGCCTTCAATCTTTCCCAGCATCAGGGTCTTTTCCAAGGAGTCACTTCTTTGCATCAGGTGGCCAAAGTATTGGAGCTTCAGAATCAGTCCTTCCAATAAATATTCAAGACTGATCTCCCTTAGGATGGACTGGTTGGATCTCCTTGCAGTCCAAGGGACTCTCAAAAGTCTTCTCCAACACCACAGTTCAAAAGCATCAATTCTTTGGTGCTCAGCTTTCTTTATGGTCCAATTCTCACATCCATATATGACTACTGGAAAAACCACAGCTTTGGACTAGACAGACCTTTGTTGGCAAAGTAACATCTCTGCTTTTTGATATGCTGTCTAGGTTGGTCATAGCTTTTCTTCCAAGGAGCAAACATCTTTTAATTTCATGGCTGTAGTCACCATCTGCAGTGATTTTGGAGCCCAAGAAAATAAAGTCTCTCACTGTTTCTATTGTTTCCCCATCTATGTGCCATGAGGTGATGGGACTGGATGCCATGATCTTGGTTTTCTGAATGTTGAGTTTTAAGCCAGCTTTTTCACTCTCTTCTTTCACTTTCATCAAGAGGCTCTTTAGTTCCTCTTTGCTTTCTGCCATAAGGGTGTATATCTGAGGTTATTGATATTTCAAAAAGATTGAGAAAAAAAAAACAGAATCATTCTCAGAGTCTCAATAGTATTAATAAGTAAATGGTCTCTTCAAGATGTCCCTATTAGGGTCCCTATTTGTATGAATGAAATCCATACAAATTCAGGGTTTCTGATGCTCATCCAGGGGTTGGGAACTGCTTGATTATAATGAGTCACATGCCCACCCCATGGGAGGGAACATCAAGTACCTCTAGTATCCCATGGGGAAAGAGGTAATTTCTCAAAAGAAATGTTAGGGTTGTTATGAAAAGAAGGATAGAGGGACATTGGAAAGCCAAAATGTAATCTTTTTTCCCAATTGAAAATCTGAACATCATTAAGCTGTCTCCTGGCATCTCTTCAATTCTAGATCCCACAGAAGTTTATTGTTATTCTCAAGATCATAGATTGGGAGACTAAGAAAAGATTCTAGATGCTCACAATTATCTTTCTTACTGACATGCCACAAATATGAAATCTTTCACCATTATAGACATTGTTTTGTGCAGTCATCACCTCTAGGAGGGATTTAACATCATCATCACTAAAATAATTTACGCATAAATTTTTGAGATTAGAAGGTCATAATTTATCAGAGCAAGACCATGTAAGGAGGAAATAAAGGACCATGGGGATGTTTTTAAAAGTCTCCATTCCAGGGAACTTCTTGCAAATGGTGATCTGAGGTGGGGTCACAGTTCTAGAGAAGGTCCTGGGCAGTCTTAAGTACTAGTATAGTCTGGTAAAGGAACCACAGGGAAACACTTTTACAGGAAGAAAATGAACACAAAATGCTTTCTATCATTCCACACTTGCAGCATCTGACCTTTGAAATTTGGCGACTATTGAGTTCTCCATGAGTACCACCTGTTTTCCCTACTCTGGAGACTCAGTTATAAATAAAGTGAGTTATTAATATTTGGCAATGCAGCTTCAAACACTGAATAGAAAGTTTTACTGACTACTCTGCCGAGTCCTTGAAGACAGATGGACCAAGCATGTGTGCATCATTTGAAAAGGCAGTATTTTGCAATGGAGGGCCAAAATTTCATTCTGTCCACCCCGCCCCCACACACACTGCTTCTGCAGGCTGAGCTCTCTGGATAATCAGAGATAGTTCTACACATGTAAAACAAAGATAACAGCACAATTCTGGGGTGGGGTTGTATTATATATGGTTGCTTTTATTTCATTCTTTAAGGAAACATGCCAAAGAATCTCTAGATATGCTCATAATATAAAATATTTTATAATGAACCAAATTCTCCCAGCAGACTACCTCACTCGTCATAAATTAAACAATCTGGTGGCTGTATTTACTCTCTCAGACCTAAGTAACTGTCACTTTGCAGAATGGCCCATATGAAGAAACAAATACAAAGTAGAGGAATGGTCTTCCATGCCAGTTTGCTAATAAAGTGCCACTTCAGTTCCCTAAATGAATTTCTAGTGGCCTAAAAGAGTTGACATTGATCCTAAACCCTGTCAAACTTCAAGGAAGGAACTTAGAGGCTAGTAGGAAAAAGTTATAAGTTATTAGATTTTAAAAGATTAAAGATGAAATAAAGAAAATGCTAGTCACTGTATTCATGCCTTAAGCCAAGAAGTGAAAGCCAATTTTTCTAGAAGGCAAGGTGGGGCACAGTGATCTTAAATTTTAAGAACTCACTCCAAGAATGGACTAAGAAATGCACTATATACAATGCTACTGGTTACAGTAGAGAAATGCATTGTATAGAATGCTGCTGCTTGCAGTATTATGGATTGAGGTGGCTATTTGCTACAGGCTAATTGAGGGGTGGGCAGCTAAACCTTTGTGGGATCACTATGGATCTGAGACTGGATCTAAACCTAAATTAATCTTGTCATCATGTTGTTTTCCTGATTAACATACTCCACTGGTTTCCCATGGATCTAGAGTGAAGTCTATAAAATCTGTGACATGGCCTGCAACATCCTGCCTGATCTAGCCCTTGCCTACCATCCAGCCTTAGCTCATGAAATATGCTTTAGCCACACTGGCCTCCTTTCAGGTCTTCTAATAACCCAAGTTCCTCCTCACCTCAGGTTCTCTGCACATACTCACTCCTTTAATGGGGATACTTGTTCTCCGTTTTGTTAAATGGCTAATTCCTTGTTTCAGGCCCCCAATTAGACTTTCTTGTGAAAATGAAAATGAAGTTGTTCCCAAAATCTCATGTGTACATAGCTCTTTTTTTAAAGTGTAGAATATGTTTTTCAATCATACTTGAAGTCCCAAGCTAGTTCAAAAAGACTGACCTACCCCAAAACACTCTTTAAGTACAGTGCTTTCAGTATTATTTCAACTACATTGAGCCACAGTTTATAATATTATTTATAGATGAAAAGACATTCTGAATTCTACATAAAGACACCAAGAATCCATTTATCCTGTGGCAGCAGCTTTCCCTTGACACTCCCCCTCTCATGACAGAGATGGTACAGGGACCTAGGGAAGAAGAGGTGGAAAGAGGAGAACTGAAATAGTCACCTGAAGCTTGGCTGATACATCTAGACATCCATAACATTTAATTTCCCGCTTCTACACCTCACCTCTCATGTACTCTCAACAGAAGAACAAATAGCAGGTGTATCACAGAAGGGAAAAGTGGTGTATGAGAAAGGATTGGGAGTAACATTGAGAAGATATTCCAAAGGTTCCAGTTGTTTGTAAATCAGATGTTCTCAGATCAGGGAGTGCTTGTCCTCATGTCTATTAACTAACACACACTCTTCCCAAAATAATAATTAAGATTTTTCTTAAACGTGAAGCCAGAGAGAAGGTATTTGAATAAGTTATGCAGAAGCTAAAAGATTTATACCTGCTCTGTCCAGAGAACACATTGCTAAGGACTGGATTTCTTCTGACTACCTGCTGGACAGACAGTGCCTTTTTTCTTTTGGATACAGCTAGTTGAAGACACGTTATTTGTTTCACTTTCCTCCTCTTCATTTTTAATATTCTCTATTAGTCCACAAAGTGCTTCAGTCATTACAGCCTTACCTCTCAATATAATTTCCAATGTTAGAGCTTATCCTTCATCATCACATTTTAGATTGGCTTCCTGATGAGATGTTAGGAGAGCAGACACCTTAATCTCACCAGCAACACTTTATAAATCATATTTAAAGTGGGTCTCCCCTGTGAAATTGTTTTGCAAAGAGTGCTACCTATGATGTGTTGATTCCTGTGTCTCACTCCTATATTTAAAGCTCTAGCTTACACTGGGAGTATTTTGACATTTATCTTCTTCTTATATTTCTCTTGTCTTTTGTTCTACACCCATTGCCTCAAGTCTATGTTAAAACTACATATGAATCTAGACAAGGGAAGAGGCTAGTGGTTGTGCATGTGAGGGGCCGGGGGAGGGAAGGGAATGACCAGAGTACATTTTTATAGAAGAGGAATTTAAAGGCATCAATCTGATTGACAAAGGAACTTCTCTTAAAGTTGTGATTATGATGTGAGTACATGGTTTCTTCTAGGCTCCTGTGGTTACTTGAGAGTAGCGTGAGAGTAGAGGTTGCCCTTTTGATAGATTTTTTTTTGTTTGTTTCACCACTTTGCATAGTACTGACATGGGAAAAGAAAAAAACATTTTTTTCTCTATCATTGTGGGTTATCAGCAATCCAAGGACAATAAATGGCTAATGACACTGATCTGAATCCTGGGAAGAAAAAAAGAATAGGAATATGGCAAAATGGAGAGGGTCCCATGGAAAAGAGGCAGCTGCTATTTGGTTCAAGTGGATTATTGCCATTTAGGTACTGGGTACTATGTTATCAGCCTTTTCAGCTTTTCAAAAGAAGCCAAAAATTCAGACTTTTATGTGAGCTCTCCCAAGTTTTTTCAGTGTTGGCTCAAACTGATGCTTTTTTGTGACTTTACAAGACAGTATGGCATATTTTTTTTCAGGAGACATTGACATTCGTTCTATCTTGACTGACTCATTTGGTGGGAACACGAAGTCCACATGCCAGCGCAAATACTGAAGGGGAAAGAGGTTCAGGGAGAGGGGTGAGTGGGGGAGACATTCTGCAAAGTGTAAAGATAAAAAATATTGGTGCTTTATTTTTTACCAAAATATATATATCCCACCAGACTGAGTTCTTAAGATGTCAAAAACATGTATGATAGTGAGAAATTTACAGTTTTATAAAGAATTACTATGACCTTTAAAACAGGAGCTGAAGGAATAGTACTGACTGAGATAAGGAACTGTGATAAATGTAGTAAGAGCTGTTCTTATAAAGAACTGAGCAAAAATACAGAGAAATCCCATGTACAGAAAAATTCAAGATACTGGTTATCTGAGATGCAAACTGAGAGAGGTACCAAAAGGTTTTAATTGTATTGCCATTGTTTTATTTCCTAAGATGGGTGGTGGGTATGTGAATGTCCACTATAAACTGTTATAAATTTCTGTATGTCTGCACTACTTCATAATAAGTACATTTTGAAAGAATAAATGTTAGGCCTTTGTCAGATCTGTGAATGGTTTTTATACCAAACAATTATATTTGCTTTTCAAGGGCAAGGAGGCAAACAGCTCTCAGACTTTTCTTCCCTCACTAAAAATCTCTCAGCCTCTGACGGATGACAGGAGTCTGTGAGCTGAAAAGCGCACCTCAGGTTGGCAGTAACATTGAAAGGTTACCAGAAATATGCTAGCTGATAGTACAGCCATGACTCCAGCAATTAGACCCTAGATAACTGTTTGTTCTTTGAATCCAGATGGAGATGTTTATGAAAGACAGTGCTCAAGAGCCTGTTGTGACTTTTTATAAGAAAGTAATTAAGAAAGATTAGTAATTGAGTAATAAGCAGGCACCACAGTAGGCATATGAATTGCCACCACCATCACCATCATCATGACAAGTAACATTCATGTAGCACTTAGCAGTATACAGAAAGATCTTACATATATTACCTTACCTGAGCCTGGCAAAAATCCTGGAAGGAATTAAGGAAAAGGAGTATTATATTCATGGAGAAAACTGAGTAACAGAGTAACTTTTTCAATGTCAATGAGCTATTTCGGTCACAATGCTATGACATTAGAAATCAATTACAGGATAAAAAGTTGGGAAAAATATAAACACATGGAGACTATACAACATGCTACTAAAATCTCAATGGGACAATGAAGAAATCAAAGAGGACATCAAAAAAAAAAAACCCTTGATACTAATGAAAATGAAAACATAACACTCTAAAATCTATGAGATACAGGAAAAGCAGTTCTGTGTGCAGACCTACCTTAGGAAACAAGAAAAACGTCAGATAAACAAGTTACCCTATCATCTAAAGAAATTAGAAAAAGAAGAATAAACAAAGCCTACTATGGACAGAGGTTCGTGACATTGTACAGGAGACAGGAATCAAGACCATCCCCATGGAAAAGAAATGCAAAAAAGCAAAATGGCTGTCTGAGGAGGCGTTACAAATAGTTGGGAAAAGAAGAGAAGCGAAAACCAAAGGAGAAAAGGAAAGACATTCCCATCTGAATGCAGAGTTCCAAAGAATAGCAAGGAGAGATAAGAAAGCCTTCCTCAGTGATCAGTGCAAAGAAATAGAGGAAAACAACAGATTGGGAAAGACTAGAGATCTCTTCAAGAAAATTAGAGATGCCAAGGGAATATTTCATGCAAAGATGGGCTCGATAAAGGACAGAAATGGTATGGACCTAACAGAAGCAGAAGATATTAAGAAGAGGTGGCAAGAATACACAGAAAAACTGTATAAAAAAGATCTTCACAATCCAGATAATCACGATGGTGTGATCACTCACCTAGAGCCAGACATCCTGGAATGTGAAGTCAAGTGAGCCTTAGAAAGCATCACTACAAACAAAGCTATTGGAGGTGATGGAATTCCAGTTGAGCTATTTCAAATCCTGAAAGATGATGCTGTGAAAGTGCTGCACTCAATATGCCAGCAAATCTGGAAAACTCAGCAGTGGCCACAGGACTGGAAAAGGTCAGTTTTCATTCCAATCCCAAAGAAAGGCAATGCCAAAGAATGCTCAAACTACCGCACAATTGTACTCATCTCACATGCTAGTAAAGTAATGCTCAAAATTCTCCAAGCCAGGCTTCAGCAATACGTGAACCGTGAATTTCCAGATGTTCAACCTGGTTTTAGAAAAGGCAGAGGAATCAGAGATCAAATTGCCAGCATCCACTGGATCATCGAAAAAGCAAGAGAGTTCCAGAAAAACATCTATTTCTGTTTTATTGACTATGCCAAAGCCTTTGACTGTGTGGATCACAATAAACTGTGGAAAATTCTGAAAGAGATGGGAATACCAGACAATCTGACCTGTCTCTTGGGAAACCTGTACGCAGGTCAGGAAGTAACAGTTAGAACTGGACATGGAACAACAGACCGGTTCCAAATAGGAAAAGAAGTCCGTCAAGGCTGTATATTGTCACCCTGCTTATTTAACTTCTATGCAGAGTACATCATGAGAAATGCTGGGCTGGAAGAAACACAAGCTGGAATCAAGATTGCTGGGAGAAATATCAATAACCTCAGATATGCAGATGACACCACCCTTATGGCAGAAAGCGAAGAAGAACTAAAGAGCCTCTTGATGAAAGTAAAAGAGGAGAGTGAAAAAGTTGGCTTAAAGCTCAACGTTGAGAAAACTAAGATCACGGCATCTGGTCCCATCACTTTGGGAAATGAATGGGGAAATGGTGGAAACAGTGTCAGACTTTATTTTTTGGGGCTCCAAAATCACCACTGATGGTGATTGCAGCCATGAAATTAAAAGACAGTTAGTCCTTGGAAGGAAGGTTATGGCCAACCTAGATAGCATATTTAAAAGCAGAGACATTACTTTGCCAACAAAAGTCCATCTAGTCAAGGCTATGGTTTTTCCAGTGGTCATGTATGGATGTGAGAGTTGGACGGTGAAGAAAGCTGAGCACCGTAGAATTGATGCTTTTGAACTGTGGTGTTGGAGAAGACTCTTGAGAGTCCCTTGGACTGCAAGGAGATCCAACCAGTCCATCCTAAAGGAGATCAATCCTGGGTCTTCATTGGAAGTTCTGATGTTGAAGCTGAAACTCCAATACTTTGGCCACCTCATGCAAAGAGTTGATTCATCGGAAAAGACCCTGATGCTGGGTAGGATTGGGGGCAGGAGGAGAAGGGGACGACAGAGGATGAGATGGTTGGATGGCATCACTGACTTGATGGAAATGGGTTTGGGTAAACTCTGGGAGTTGGTGATGGACAGGGAGGCCTGGTGTGCTGCGATTCGTGGGGTCACAAAGAGTCAGACATGACTGAGCAACTGAACTGAACTGAATGCTACAGAGAAAACACATTTCTTTCTCTTGGCAACATTTTCCTCATAAGTAGATGACTCCTATTCAATACTCTGTGGTCTTGTAATAAAGTGCTCCAACCGTTATTAGACATGTCAACTGCCACTTTGAACAGGTTTGAAATGCCTGGAGCTCTAAAAACTGATAAGAAAAATCAGAACTTGTTTCAGTTTTCAAACGTTTCTTGACACTCCAGGTGACAGATATCCTTATCATGGTTTTTTCTTCTGAGCAATATAAAAAATCAGACCAGTTAGAACGGCAAAAGGAGGCATTTTATATTAAAATTCCTGTCCCCAACATGCCAATTTGGTCTTTGAAGTTATTTGTTTGCAAGTATGTAAGAATTTTCCAGTTTCTTATGGTGTCCTGTTTCTTGTATAAAGGAATTAAATGTACTTTTCCAAGTTTATTCCTACATGTTTAACCTCTGAAAACTCAATTTGAATTTTCTAAGCTTCAATATAAAGCTAGTTCGTTAAATATTTAACCAATACTGTGTTTGTTTAAATGTTGTAATAACAGACTGTAATAAGAACTGAAGCTACAATAGTGAATAAAATAATGAATGGAATCTGCACTTACTCTTACTAAGCTTAAGTAGAGTGCATAATACAGATACTGTCAGACAAAGGAGGTTTCCTAATGGAATTTAAAACTAAAGCTAAGATCTTGTATTGCTAAAGAAACTAATGCCAGCTGCTGAAACAAACCAATCCCAATTTCCAGCAGTTAAACACACTAGTGACATGCTGTTCAGTTGCTCAGTCATATCCGACTCTTACCACATGGACTGCAGTATGCCGGGCTTCCTTGTCCTGCACCATCTCCCAGAGTGTGCTCAAATTCATGTTTATGAATCGGTGATGCCATCCAACAACCTTGTCCTCTGTCATCCCCTGCTCCTGCCTTCAATCTTTCCCTGTAGGGTCTTTTCCAATGAGTCAGTTCTTCACATCAGGTGGCCAAAATATTGGAAATTCAGCTTCAGCATCAGTCCTTCCAATCAATATTCAGGAGTGATTTCCTTTAGGATGGATTGGTTGGATCTCCTTGCAGTCCAAGGAACTCTCAAGAGTCTTCTCCAACACCACAGTTCAAAAGCATCAATTCTTCAGCACTCAGCTTTCTTTACGATCCATCTCTCAACATCCATACATGACTACTGGAAAAATCATAGCTTTGACTAGACAGAACTTTGTTGACAGAGTAATGTCTCTGCTTTTTAATATTCTGTCTAGGGGAGTTCTCACTATGAACAAAGCTAGTGAAGGTGATGGAATTCCAGTTGAGCTATTTCAAATCCTGAAAGATGATGCTCTCAAAGTGCTGCACTCGACATGCCAGCAAATTTGCAAAACTCAGCAGTGGCCACAGGACTGGAAAAGGTCAGTTTTCATTCCAATCCCAAAGAAAGGCAATGCCAAAGAATGCTCAAACTACCGCACAATTGTACTCATCTCACATGCTAGTAAAGTAATGCTCAAAATTCTCCAAGCCAGGCTTCAGCAATACGTGAACCGTGAATTTCCAGATGTTCAACCTGGTTTTAGAAAAGGCAGAGGAATCAGAGATCAAATTGCCAGCATCCACTGGATCATCAAAAAAGCAAGAGAGTTCCAGAAAAACATCTATTTCTGTTTTATTGACTATGCCAAAGCCTTTGACTGTGTGGATCACAATAAACTGTGGAAAATTCTGAAAGAGACGGGAATACCAGACCACCTGACCTGCCTCTTGAGAAACCCGTACGCAGGTCAGGAAGCAACAGTTAGAACTGGACATGGAACAACAGACTGGTTCCAAATAGGAAAAGAAGTACATCAAGGCTGTATATTGTCACCCTGCTTATTTAACTTATATGCAGAGTACATCATGAGAAACGCCGGGCTGGAAGAAGCACAAGGTGGAATCAAGATTGCCGGGAGAAATATCAATAACCTGAGATATGCAGATGAAACCACCCTTATGGCAGAAAGTGAAGTAGAACTAAAGAGCCTCTTGATGAAAGTGAAAGAGGAGAGTGAAAAAGTTGGCGTAAAGCTGAACATTCAGAAAACTAAGATCATGGCATCTGGTCCCATCCCTTCATGGGAAATAGATGGGGAAACAGTGGAAACAGTGGCTGACTTCATTTTGGGGGGCTCAAAAATCACTGCAGGTGGTGACTGCAGCCATGAAATTAAAAGACGCTTACTCCTTGGAAGGAAAGTTATGTCCAACCTAGACAGAGATATTAAAAAGCAGAGACATTACTTTGTCAACAAAGATCCATCTAGTCAAGGCTATGGTTTTTCCAGTAGTCATGTATGGACGTGAGAGTTGGAATATAAAGAAAGCTGAGTGCTGAAGAATTGACGCTTTTGAATTGTGGTGTTGGAGAAGACTCTTGAGAGTCCCTTGGACTGCAAGGAGATCCAACCAGTCCATCCTAAAGGAGATCAGTCCTGGGTGTTCATTGGAAGGACTGATATTGAAGCTGAAACTCCAATACTTTGGCCACCTGATGCAAAGAGCTGACTCATTTGAAAAGACCCTGATGCTGGGAAAGATTGAGGGCAGGAGGAAAAGGGGACGACAGAGAATGAGATGGTTGGATGGCATCACTGACTCAACGGACGTGAGTTTGGGTAAACTCCGGGAGTTGGTGATGGACAGGGAGGCCCGGCGTGCTGTGGTTCATGGGGTTACAAAGAGTCGGGCATGACTGAGTGACTGAACTGAACTAGGTTGGTGATAGCTTTTCTTCCAAGGAGCAAGCATCTTTTAATTTCATGGCTGCAGTCACCATCTGCAGTGATTTTGGAGCCCCAGAAAATAGTGTCAGCTACTGTTACCACTGTTTCCCCATCTATTTGCCATTAAGTGATGGGACTGGATGCCATGATCTTGGTTTTTTGAATGTTGAGTTCTAAGCTAGCTTTTTCACTCTCCTCTTTCACCTTCATCAGGATGCTCTTTAGTTCCTCTTCACTTTCTGTCATAAAGTTGGTGTCATCTGCACATCTGAGGTTATTGATATTTCCCAGCAATCTTGATTCCAGCTTGTGCTTCATCCAGCCTGGCGTTTCTCATGATGTACTCTGCATACAAATTAAATAAGCAGGGTAAAAATATACAGCCTTGATATACTCCTTTCCCAATTTGGAACCAGTCCATTGTTCCATGTCTGGTTCTAACTGTTGCTTCTTGACCTGCATACAGGTTTCTCAAGAGGCAGGTCAGGTGGTCTGGTAGTCCCATCTCTTTAAGAATTTTCCATAGTTTGTTGTGATCCACACAGTCATAGGCTTTAGCATAATCAATGAAGCAGAGGTAGATATTTTTCTGGAATTCTCTTGCTTTTTTGATGATCCAACGGATTTGGCAATTTGATCTCTGGTTCCTCTGCCTTTTCTAAATCCAGCTTAAACATATAGAAGCTCTCAATTCATATACTGTTGAAGCCTTAGCTTGGAGAATTTTGAGCATTTCTTTGCTAGCATGTGCTGCTGCTGCTGCTGCTGCTGCTGCTAAGTTGCTTCAGTCATGTCCGACTCTGTGAAACCCCATAGACGGCAGCCCACCAGGCTCCCCTGTCCCTGGGATTCTCCCAGCAAGAATACTGGAATGGGTTGCCATTTCCTTCTGCAGTGCATGAAAGTGAAAAGTGAAACTGAAGTCGCTCAGTCGTGTCCGACTCCTAGTGACCCCATGGACTGCAGCCTACCAGGCTCCTCCGTCCACGGGATATTCCAGGCAAGAGTACTGGAGTGGGTTGCCATTGCTTTCTCCGGCTAGCATGTGATATGAGTGCAACTGTGTGGTAGTTTGAACATTCTTTGGCATTGCCTTTCTTTGCGATTGGAATGAAAACTGACCTTTTCCAGTCCTATGGCCACTGCTGAGTTTTTCAAATTTGCTGGCATATTGAGTGCAGCACTTTCACAGCATCATCTTTTAGGATTTGAAATAGCTCAACTGGAATTCCAGCACCTCCACTAGCTTTGTTTATAGTGATGCTTCCTAGGGCCCACTCGACTTCCCACTCCAAGATGTCTAGCTCCAGGTGAGTGATCACACCATTGTGGTTATCTGGGTCATTAAGATCTTTTTTGTATAGTTCTCTGTATTCTTGCCACGTCTTAACATCTGCCTCTGTTAGGTCCATATCATTTCTGTACTAGTGACTTACTCTTCCTCATATTATAGTCAAATGAAATACCCAGGATCCTTCATCTTTGGCCTCTGTCCTCTTCAAAATTTTCTGAATTTTTTCCAGTTAGATGGTGGATGGTGAAATAGAACAAGGACCAGTACTGACAGTGGCATATCACTTTCACCACAGTTTATTGAGTTACATGTTCACACTTAACTGCAAGGGAGGCTAAGATTATAGTGTAGCCATGTGCCAAGGATGAGGAGGGAAAGGTGGATACTGGCGGATACAAGCCAGTGCCTACTACAAACTGAAGGGAGAGTAGCATGAGCTATGAAACCTGAAGGGAAAGAGGAGTAGGAGAGAGGTAATAAAGAATGTTACTGGATGAGAGAACATAAAATAGAAAACATGGAGGTAAGAGAACATGGCATATGGGACTTCAAAGTTGTCCATTGGGGCTGGAATATGGAATTCAAACTGGTGAAGTGAATGATGGGCAGGTCATGCACATCTCTGCAGACAATTTTAAGAAATATGAAGGAAAAATATTTCTTTTATCCCAAGAAAAGAGCTTCATTAAATGTGTTACCCATAGGAAGTGAAATGTCTAGGTCAGATATTTAGAAAAATCATAACTCCGTTAGTATGAAAAAAAACTGGAATAAATGAAAGAGAACAAGACTGGAGGCTAATTAAGGAGCTATTTCAATAATGCAGGTGATGGACTGTAAACTAGGATAATGTGACTAAAAAGCCTAGAAAAAAAAATGTAGATTGATCTGGGAGATATTTAGCAGGTAGAATTGAAATAATATTGTTTCTAATTAAATGTGGGTTTCATGTAGCATCAACTTGCAATATTTCAGATATTTTTCTGTATGTTATCTAAGTATCCTTATTAGTCTAGGTAAGATAAAGATTCCTAGTTCATATCACAAACATTTATTAACTATGGGATGAGATTATGGTGTTCCCAACTCAAAGAGCAAAATATCGCACCAATATCTTTCATTTAGAATTCTAAACGCAATTGAAGACTTTACTTCTTGTACAAGCCCACTTGCCTGAAATCATTACATAAATCAATAACTGAGATGAATTAGGAAGTTTCCAGTGGCTCTGGGCATCTGATATCTCATTTTTTCTCATTTTATAGACTTCTAAAAATTACAGGATTGCCCAAATTGAAGCAATTTTCTGCTTAATAGTAAGTCAGGTTATAGCTTGGTTTGGAGTAAATGTTTAATTTTGTCAGTGGCTGAAGAAGTCTGGGACATCTTAGTCAGACAAGAAGCAGGAGATGCTAGTAGCCTTGCTGTGTAAAGGTCTTTCCAGCATACTTCAGAACATATTTGTTTAGCAGAATCCTAGCCTGTTTTCTGGGACCTACCACCTGAAGACATTCTGTCTTTGCAATATCAAATCATAAGGATGCTGCTTGCCAAGACTCACACTGTCATCCACTTGGCCACACCTGACCACTTTAAGAACTGAGAATAAAGGGACAAAGGTCCTGGTTGACATTGTGGAAATCAGGCCATGCCTACAAGCTCTTTTTTAGAAGTAACTGCCTGCTGGATGCTGAAGTCCCCTTGTGTGTCCTCTACTTTGTTCCTGATCAGTGATCCTGAGTGATGGCATGCTTTTCCTGATTCTTTCTGCACTCCTCTTCCCTCTAGACACACCAGCACTGTCCTACTTCCTCACAAATACCACTTACTTCTTCATGCATCACATGTGTTCTGGTGTCATATCTTGACCTTCAACCTGTCTGAACATGGCATCTGGCTCCTCCCCAGGAGGAAGGTTGTATTTCTTCCAGCTACTCCACTTCCATCCTGGAGCTTCCCCCAACCTCTGGAAAGCCTCTTCCATACAAATGCCATTCTGGCTTTACTCCAGTCTTCACGGTTGCTATTTGCAACTGGAATTACCCATTGGATCCCATCTGTTCCTCCAAGAGTGATACTACTTGCTATCCAGTCCTGTAAAATGTTATCAGAGAGCTGGTTCCATATTTCTGTTTTGAATTTGGAACTTAACAAATTTGCAGCAGCAGGAATTAACTAATGACAATTACTCCTATTTCTTAATAAAAGTCTACTATTGATGTCCTTTGGTTCCTTTTTTTTTTTTTTTTACTTTTTTAAAAATGAATTTATTTCTTTTAATTGGAGGCTAATTACTTTACAATATTGTAGTGGTTTTTACCATACACTGACATGAATCAGCCATGGGTGTACATGTGTTCCCCATCCTGAATCCCCCTCCCACCTCTTTCCCCATCCTGTCCCTCAGGGTCATCCCAGTGCACCAGCCCTGAGCACCGAACCTGGACTATTTATGTCTCAGGCATCGAACCTGGACTATTTATGTCCTTTGGTTCTTGAATCAGGAACATTTTGAATCTCAAATATATTTTAAGTAGATTATATCCATAATTTAATTTGTAAATTACCTAGCAAAAGCACATTATTTTCTTCAGGGGCAATGGTTACTAAATACCATGGTTTTAAAATATTCTGAAGTTTGTAGTTCTGTAGTTGAACCCAAAATACTGCCTTAGGTAATTTGGCCCTGTTTCCCTGAGTACAGCAAGATTATTAATGATGATTGCTGTTTTTTGAGGTTTTTTAAAACTCTCAGGGGAAACTACCACTTTACCCTTTTAAGTTTTACTACAAGATTTCAGTGTCACTTTAGCATTCTTTTCCATTTTTTGCCCTTGCTTATTTTTTCAAACAGAATTTTTAAAATAGTTTTGAAACAACATACTTTTTGTCATCAGTAGTTTTAGCATGTTTTACAGCTTCCATATTTCTAAAGATCTTTTGGTGTGATGACATAATGAAGCAGATTTAGGTCATGAGATGTAGAATCCTTTCAAGGAGAAAGAATACATGCATATGATCTCCCAAACAGCTTTCAAATTACTTACATTATTATTCAACAGAGAAAATACCTTTCTATTCTCTATCTATGAAGGACAACACTTATTTCACAACTAACTCAATGTACAGATGTTATCTTCAGTTTCATGGTGTGCCCCCCACGCACAAAAAAATTGGACTTACTTTTACAGTTTTCTTATTCTTGAATATCTATCCAGTCATCATTAAGTACTATAAGATACAATGTCTCACTGATTCTTCCTTTCAAGATCTCATTACCTGTTTATATTCTGACTCTAAGATGAGCCTTGATTAAACACACCTTGCAGTAGGAAGATGAAAGAGTGGTCTTAAGAACTTAAGAAGCCATAATGATAACTACCACATATTGAGTACCTAATACATACAATGCATTGTGTTAGTTGCACACACTAAATTGAAAGTCGCTCAGTCATGTCCGACTCTGTGACCTCATGGACTATACAGTCCATGGAATTCTCCAGGCCAGAATACTGGAGTGGGTAGCCTTTCCCTTCTCCAAGGGATCTCCCCAACCCAGTAATCGAACCCAGGTCTCCCACACTGCAGGCAGATTCTTTACTAACTGAGCTATGCTACTAGATAATAACTAGCTTAGATATTATCTAATATTATAATTTAATTAGATATTATCACTAATCCTTATAATAAGAGGTATGTCTCATTGTCTCCCTTTTGTAGAAAAGGAAAGGTAATTGAAGCTCAGAAAGATTAAGTGATTTGTGTCAAGTAATACAGCTAGAAAATTTGCAGTCAAATCAGGATCCAATGCCCATGAAACTCTAATACATGACATCATGTTCATCTAAGACCTTTTCATTCTAACATTTTAAGTGATAGCAGAATCCACAAGCAATGCAGGAGACCCAGGGTCGATTCCTGGGTTGAGAAGATCCCCTGGAGAAGGAAATGGCAACTCACTCCAGTATTCTTGCCTGGGGAATTCTGTGGACAGAGAAGCCTGGTGGATTACATACAGTCCACGGGGTTGCAAAGAGTTGGACACTACTGACCAATTAACACACACACAGAATGGATTAATTGGGATAATCCTAGGACTAGGGGAATAGGAAAACTTTCATGGCCACCCAGCGACTGGTGTCTAAACATAAGGACACATTCAAGAGTTTCTGATTCTTGGTATATATTTTTTTCTATTGCTGCCATAACAAATTAGCACAAACTTAGTGCCTTAACAATTCAAACTTATTACCTTACAGTTCTGTGATTCAGAAGTCTGGCAAAGGTCTTACTGGGTCAAATTAATGTGTCAGTAAAGCTGGGTTCCTTTCTGGAGGCTCTAGGAGACAATCTGTTTCCTTACTGTTTCCAACTTCAGAGGACACTCACATTCTTTGGCTTGCAGTCCCCTTTCTTCATCTTCAAAGCAGTAACACAGCATCTCTTTGTCATTGCTTTCATAATCACATCTCTTTCTCTGAACATCTTCTTGGACATCCCTCTTCCATTTTTAATGATTACATAGGGCCTACCTTGATAGACAAGGCTGTGGTCCATGTGATCAGATTGTGGTCCAAAGAATAGCAAGGAGAGATAAGAAAGCCTTCCTCAACGATCAATGCAAAGAAATAGATGAAAACAATAGAATGAGAAAGACTAGAGATCTCTTCAAGAAAAGTAGATATACCAAGGGAACATTTCATGCAAAGATGAGATCAATAAAGGACAGAAATGGTAGGGACCTAACAGAAGCAGAAGATATTAAGAAGAGGTGGCAAGAATACACAGAACTGTACAAAAAAGATCTTCACGACCCAGATAATCACAATGGTGTGATCATTCACCTAGAACTAGACATCCTGGAATGTGAAGTCGAGTGGGCCTTAGGAAGCATCACTACGAACAAAGCTAGTGGAGGTGATGAAATTCCAGTTGAGCTATTTCAAATCCTCAAAGATGATGCTGTGAAAGTGCTGCACTATTTATGCCAGCAAATTTGGAAAACTTAGCAGTGGCCACAGGACTGGAAAAGTCAGTTTTCATTCCAATCGCAAAGAAAGGCAATGCCAAAGAATGCTAAAACTACCGCACAATTGCAATCATCTCACACGCCAGTAAAGTAATGCTCAAAATTCTCCAAGCCAGGCTTCAGTAATACATGAAACGTGAACTTCCAGATGTTCAGGCTGGTTTTGGAAAAGGCAGAGGAACCAGAGATCAAATGGCCAACATCCACTGGATCATCAAAAAAGCAAGAGAGTATCAGAAAAACATCTATTTCTGCTTCATTGACCATGCCAAAGCCTTTGACTATGTGGATCACAATAAACTGTGGAAAATTATGAAAGAGATGGGAACACCAGAACACCTGACCTGCCTCTTGAGAAATCTGTATGAAGGTCAGGAAGCAACAGTTAGAACTGGACATGGAACAACAAACTGGTTCCAAATAGGAAAAGGAGTACGTCAAGGCTGTATATTGTCACCCTGCTTACTTAACTCATATGCAGAGTACATCTTGAGAAACGCTGGGCTGGAAGAAGCACAAGCTGGCATCAAGATTGCCGGGAGAAATATCAATAACCTCAGATATGCAGATAACATCACCCTTATGGCAGAAAGTGAAGAAGAACTAAAGAGCCTCTTGATGAAAGTGAAAGAGGAGAGTGAAAAGGTTGCCTTAGAGCTCAACATTCAGAAAACTAAGATCATTGCATCCAGTCCCATCACTTCATGGCAAATAGATGGGGAAACAATGGAAACAGTGGCTGACTTTATTTTGGGGGGCTCCAAAATCACTGCAGATGGTGACTGCAGCCATGAAATTAAAAGATACTTACTCCTTGGGAGGAAAGTTATGATCAACATAGACACGGATATTAAAAAGCAGAGACATTACTTTGTCAACAAAGGTCTGTCTAGTCAAGGCTATGGTTTTTCCAGTAGTCATGTATGGATGTGAGAGTTGGACTATAAAGAAAGCTGAGTGCTGAAGAATTCATGTTTTTGAACTGTGGTGTTGGAGAAGACTCTTGAGAGTCCCTTGGACTGCAAGGAGATCCAACCAGTCCATCCTAAAGGAGATCAGTCCTGGGTGTTCATTGGAAGGACTAATGTTGAAGCTGAAACTCCTTTGGCCACCTGATGCAAAGAGCTGACTCATTTGAAAAGACCCTGATGCTGGGAAAGATTGAGAGCAGGAGGAGAAGGGGACAACAGAGAATGAGATGGTTGGATGGCATCACCGACTCAATGGACATGAGTTTGGGAAAACTCTGGGAGTTAGTGATGGAAAGGGAGTCCTGGCATGCTGTGGTTCATGGGGTCACAAAGAGTCGGACATGACTGAGAGACTGAACTGAACTACCTTAATAACCGAGATAATTTCCCTATTTTAAGGTTGGTTGATTAGCAACCTGAAACCTCAACATCTCTTTGCCACGGAAACTAACATATTCACACGTTCCAGGGTTAGAATTTATATACTTTAGTGGGAGAATTATTCTGCCTACTACAAAGTGCTAGGCATAAAGAGACATGAATCTCAAAGTAGGTATAGACCTAGGATATTAATATCTTAAGAAGAGAGGAGGATCATGAATACAGTCAAGTGAATTTCAAATCAAATCCAACATACCTATCAAAGAATTGGTGGAATAAGCAATCAAAGCTGAGCATGCCATTGGCAGAAATCAAGCAGGACAGCATTTAGAAATTAGGACAAGATTAGTAAGCTGTTATGGGTTGAATTGTGTCCCCTGAAAATACATATGTTGAAATCCTCAAAATGTGACCTTATTTGGAAATAGAGTCAGTGCAAATATAACTAGTTAAGATGAGGTCATATTAAAGTAGGGTGGGCCCATAATCCAAGATGACTGGTGTCCCCATAAAAAGAATGCCATATGAAGAGATAGACATACACAAGAACACCATGTGAACACAAAGCAGAGATCGGGCGATGCCTCTACAAGCCAAGGAACACCAAAGATTCCTAACAACTCACAAGAAGCTAGGAGGCATGGGAGAGATTCTCTCAAGGCCCTCAGAAAGAACAAACCCAATCTCAAATGGGAAACATGTGTCAATTACTTTTTCCATGCCTGAGATAAAGCACATCTCTCAGATGAAAAATCCAGGTTAAATGCAAGAGCTCAAACTTCTAGTCTCCAGAACTGTTAGAGAATAAATTTCTTTTGTTTAAGCAACCTAGTTGGTAGCATTTGTTACAGTAGCCCTAGCAAACTAAATATGTAAGTGTCAGAGAACAGAGAAACTTGAGAGATGGATAAATTGACAAGAAGCTCAGTTATTTATATAATTAGGAAATAGGAAGTTAACCCAACCAGGAACAATTAGAACAGACACTAGAGTTAGAGAGGACAATCAACAAACCTGACTTGATCTCAAACCAATGAATATGGTCAGACTTATTCCAAGACTTGGGAAGAAGCAGAGCCTCCAGGTAGATTTAGAAAGGAGTAGCCACCTGGGTGAGGGGACCCTGGGGACAGGAAGAAAGTCAGATGTATTGTAAGCAACACTGCCCTGTGACAAATGCATTCTTCTTACAGGTGCTTGGTTAATTTATTTATTCTCTGCTTGCCTACAAATGAAGGTCGCTGAAAGGTTTTTGTGTGTTTACTTTTAAATATTCGGTAGTTAAAGTTAACTGGGTACCTTTCTTGACTCATTTTGCAAAAGTAGCAACAGAACAAGTGATGATAGACTAGTCGCAAAAGCAATTTGTCTCTCTTCTTTATGACTCTTTCTCTCCCATATCTATGAAGGATTCCTTTTTTAAAAAAGCAAAAACTAAACTGCAGTACACTTTCTACATACAAAAATGTACTTTGTCATCCTGGTAGCACTGGACTGTACATTTTATTGGACAGCATTTGTGAAATTTTCTTCATTAGAGTTACATTTCTTAGAATTATACATGCAAGAAATTGGTTTTACCATTCTGCTGAAGGGGTAACAAAGAAAAATATAAATAATTGGCTAGATTGTAGGTAAATGACAACCTATAGCAATGTGTCAATACAGGGATGAGTCCCCATAGAGTTCAATGTAAACAAATTTCTAGTCCTACAAGCTTCATTTCATTGCCAAGTTCAAGCAAGTGATTATGCAGTAACACCAAGTAAATAGAACTTCAGTGACAATTTATATAGGCTAGGAAGATATACCAATGTTGTTCAATATAATCTAGTATTTTCATTCATGTATATTTGAACTCTTCCTTGCCAGTGGTGATCGTTCAACTCCTTGGGATAAGAAACAGCCATATCCAATCACTCTATCTTTATTTATTTTTCTCCTTCCCCCTTCTCTTTCTCTCTTCCTCAATAGTGTTTGAAGAATTAGGGCAATATGCTCCTTGAATCCAGCCTCTAAGGGGGTAGATGTTTGTTGTAACCACTTCTTCACTCTAGACTTCAAGGCCTAATCAGCAGAAAAGGAAAACTTGCTAACTTTTCAATTAGAAGTCTACAAGCAAAGAAAGCCCTTAATTCTTTGTCCTCTTCAGCTTGGAAAAATGGAAAGATACCCTGAAATTTATTTTATTTTTGCATATGAGAACTATGGTGTGTTGCTCATCACCTGACACTATGCAGAGCCTTACATTAAAAAAATAATAGTCCATCTGAATTTGGAACATGCAAAGACCAGACATCAATAGAGAAATGCCTCACTCTAAACAATTTATTTTTCAAAGTTTCAGTCCATGGGGTCACAAAGAGTCAGACACGACTGAGAGACTGAACTGAACTGAATCAACTCTTTTGAAAAGCCTGGCTTTATAATTTATTACTAATTTTTCCTTCCAACCACTCCTTTACACTGCCTCAGTTCTCATCAAATCATGTGAAGTTTCTCTCTTTCTTAAGGGGGAAATAATAAATAAAAATTAAAAGACCACATTCCTCCAACATTTTATCCAAGGAAAGGGTAGCTCAGAAGAGCCAACTGACCACATCACCCCAACTCTAAATACTAGAAATTAATCTTTCCATTCACACCACCATTTTGAATTCTCAGAGGTCTACAGGTAAAACTCCAAGCTGTAATACCAAGTCCCTTTTCTTAGTTCCCTTTAGCTTGGCTTAGTCAGGATGGAACTTTTAACACAACTGTATTATATAGGAAGAGAAGAAGGAAAAGAAAATAAGCAGAGAACAAAAGCAAAAAAACAATGCAGTTTACAAAGCACTGGTTTCTGACAGTCTTGTATAGCCAGCTTGCTTTCTATCCTATTCCATCTGTACTGTCTCTCTGAAGGTGTATACTGAGCTTCAAAGTGCTCTCTTACTAACTCCCACCAAGAGGTCATTTTAATCTTCTGTAACTAGACTAAGCTAGACTGAGTGCTTTCTGCTTTCAAACTATCATTGCTCCAGTTCTAGTATGAAAAACTTTCCTTGCTTCCATTACAAAAACCTGCAATAATCTCAACTTTTTAGATGAGATCCCAATTACTTACCTACCACAGCATGACTAAAAGTATAATCATATTTTCTGACACACTGTGAAAATTAAAATTTAAAACAAATTACCTTTCCCAACAGCAATGTTTATTTATACTACTCTTTTGTCACCATCTGAGGTATTAATAATAAACAAAGTGCCAAATTTGGAGTTAGGAGACCCAAGTTTGAATTCCAAATCCATGGAACAACAGATTAGTTCCAAATTGGGAAAGGAGTATGTCAAGGCTGTATATTGTCACCCTGCTTATTTAACTTATATGCAGAGTACATCATGAGAAATGCTGGGCTGGATGAAGCACAAGCCAGAATAAAGACTGCTGGGAGAAATATCAATAACCTCAGATATGCAGATGACACCACCCTTATGGCAGAAAGTGAAGAAGAACTAAAGAGCCTCTTGATGAAGGTGAAAGAGTAGACTGAAAAAGTTGGCTTAAAAGTCAACATTCAAAAAACTAAGATCATGGCATCCGGTCCCATCACTTCACAGCAAATAGATGCAGAAACAGTGGAAACTGACAGATTTTATTTTCTAGGGCTCCAAAATCACTGCTCATGGTGACTGCAGCCATGAAATTAAAAGACTCTTGCTCTTTGGAAGAAAAGCTATACCAACCTAGACAGAATATTAAAAAGCAGAAACATTACGTTGTCAACAAAGGTCTGTCTAGTCAAAGCTATGGTTTTTCCAGTAGTCATGTATGGATGTGAGAGTTGGACTATAAAGAAAGCTGAGTGCCGAAGAATTGATGCTTTTGAACTGTAGTGTTGGAGAAGACTCTTGAGAGTCCCTTGGAGTGCAAGGAAATCAAACTAGTCAATCCTAAAGGAAATCAATCCTGAATATCGTTGGAAGGACTGATGCTGAAGCTGAAGCTCCAATACTTTGGCCACTTGATATGGAGAACTAACTCCTTGGAAAAGACCCTGATGCAGGGAAAGATTGAAGGCTGGAGGAGAAGGGGATGACAGAGTCTGAGATGGCTGGATGGCATCACCAACTCGATGGACATGAATTTGACTAAACTCTGGGAGTTGGTGATGAACCGGGAGGCCTGGCATGCTGCAGTCCATGGGGTCACAAAGAGTCAGACATGACTGAGGGACTGAACTGAACTGAACGCAGAGCAAAATTTCTTTTAAACTTCTCTCTCCATCTCTCTATAAATACCTTTTATCTCTCTCAATTCTATCTCCAAACTACTTTAAAATCTCAGAATAAATCTTTTCCCCAAACTAGCCAATGCTGGCTTTTATTCCTTTCATTTTGGGGACCTGTTATTTTATCGTTCCATTAACTATCTTCTCTTACTCCTATAGAGCAAGCCCTATGATTGGGCCCCATTTCAGTCCTCTTCTTCAACTTTCAAACTGATTTTGTACATAAACTCCGATAGTGAACATATAATTCTCTTTTTGGATCAAAAGAGAAGTTCTGGATACTTGTCAGTTAGTTTTTCCTGTCACAATAAATATTATGGTTATTTCCATTACATCTTTCCAAATTTAGAGTGAAACATATTTTCTAGAGTCTCCTCCAGAGCACTGTTTATGGATGACAAGTCATGTGGCGCTCCTTCAGTTCTCTGGCACCACTCCATCTGTATTTCTTATTTAATTTGACCAATTATTCTTTTAGTTCTTCAGAACTTTGGGCTAGCCAAAGCTTGGTAGCTTGTTTAGATCACTTATTAGCATTATATCTATTAACTCTGTCTAGAAATGAGATCACAAATTACACGGCCTACTCAGTCACCCCTCCCTCCTATGTTCATAGTAACATCATCAATTAATTACTGCAATTTTTTCTCCACTGAAAAATCTCGGATAACCCAACATACTACCCCAGATAAGCTGTTCTCAAACACTGATGTGGATCAGAGTCACCTGGAGGACTTATTAAAATAGAGATTACCTCAGAGCTCCTGATGAGTAGGTCTGGGGTAAGGATCAAGAATTTGCATTTCTAACAAGGTGGTGCTAAACTAACATTGCTGGTTGGTGGACCACACTGTGAGAAACACTACTTCAATTACTACCATAACTGAATACAGTTGGCTCCTAAGATGGACCCTATTTGCTACTGTTTGTTAGGATACCTTATCTCCATGATTCTTCAGAAACCAGGTAATAGCTATCCAGAGCAGATGAGAACCTATAAAAAGCTCTCCTCCCTTTGATTCACAAAATTTCTTGTTTCTCCTTCCAGGATATACTTCTACCCAGTATCTACTATGTATTCTCCATCACAAGTCCTTTGTCTTGGACTGAGATTCAGCTTTTTGCACTATGCCTTTGAACTTAATGCTGTGAACTACCAAGTTAATTCCCAATCTCTCTTTTAATCAGAAGAAAGCAGTGAAGGGGTATCTGCTCCCTGTTAGAAGATAATTTGGACAGAAATCACAAGGTTATTTAATGAGGAGGGACAGTACAAACAGAACCCATATTGACTAAGAAAAGATTTGCTGGGCTTTGCTTGTTTCTATATCAAGCATTCAGTGTGTAAAACAAACTAAATGTTAAAACTTAGAAAAGTAAATGTGTCACTTCAGGTGGGGAAGAAGGAAATGAGGGGGAACACTCAAAGTTAGAAGGAATACTAAACAAGCAATTAACGTCTTCTCTCTGATAAGCTGCAAATAGTTGAGGGCTTTTAACATGGCTCTCAAGCACAGATGCACTTTGAGGTATATTCACCCACAAAGATACATGTACACAAAAGAATGATCTTTTTTAAAAAAACTATATCCAACAAAAAGTTAAATAAAAAAACAAGGGGACTAATACACCTACTGAATGCCCACTTTCTGCCAGACAGCTAAACAGAAATAATTCAAATATAGGCCAGACATAAATGATAAATGACAACTGACTTGCTAAACTGATGTAACCATCTATATATTGAATGCAATTAAATAATTACCCAGAGGTTATCATTTAGCACAACTAGGGAGCCAAATCTCACACACAGTGCAATCGAGAAATGACTCAACAACATCCAACAGATATCTATTGATTATCAACCTGGCAAACATCAGTGTATAAGACAAAAAAAAAAAAATCCTGCCTTAACAGAGTTTATATTCTAACTGGAAGAGACAGACAATAAGCCAAAAATGTGATAAACAGACTGAATGGTAGGTGAGAGGTGATGGGTGCAATGGAGTAAGAAAATAATCAAACAGGACACAGGAAATGAGGAGTTCTGGAGACTGAGGTACAGCTACGATTTTAAATAGGTCAGGGGTAGGGACTTCCCTGGTGGCCCTGTGGCTAAGACACAGCACTCCAAATGCAGTTCAGTTCAGTCACTCAGTCGTGTTGAACTCTTTGCGACCCCATGGACTGCAGCATGCCAGGCTTCCCTGTCCATCACCAACTCCCAGAGCTTGCTCAAACTCATGTCCATTGAGTCAGTGATGCCATCCAACCATCTCATCCTCTGTTGTCCCCTTCTTCTCCAGCCTTCAATATTTCCCTGCATCAAGGTCTTTTCCAAGGAGTCAGTTCTCCACATTAGGTGGCCAAAGTATTGGAGCTTCAGCTTCAGCCCTTCCAATGAATATTCAGGACTGATTTCCTTTAGGATGGATTGGTTGGATCTCCTTGTACTCCAAGGGACTCTCAAGAGTCTTCTCCAACACTACAGTTCAAAAGCGTCAATTCTTTGGCGCTCAGCATTCTTTATAGTCCAACTCTCACATTCATATGTGACTACTGGAAAAACCACAGCTTTGACTAGAAAAACCTTTGCTGGCAAAGCAGTGTCTCTGCTTTTTAATATTCTGTCTAGGTTGGTCATAGCTTTTCTTCCAAAGAGCAAGAGTCTTTTAATTTCATGGCTGCAGTCACCATGTGCAGTGATTTTGGAGCCCTAGAAAATAAAGTATGTCACTGTTTTCATTTTTTCCCCATCTGTTTGCCATGAGTGATGGGACCAGATGCCATGATCTTAGTTTTTTGTATGTTGAGTTTTAAGCCAACAACTTCACTTTCCTCTTTCACTTTCATCATGAGGCTCTTTAGTTCTTCTTCACTTTCTGCCATAAGGGTGGTGTTGTCTACATATTTGAGGTTATTGATATTTCTCCCGGCAATCTTGATGCCAGCTTGTGCTTCCTCCAGCCCAGTATTTTGCATGATGTACTCTGCATATAAGCTAAATAAGCAGGGTGACAATATACAGTCTTGGCGTACTCCTTTCCCAATTTGGAACCAGTCCGTGGTTCCGTGTCCAGTTCTAACTGTTGCTTCTTGACCTGCATGCAGGTTTCTCAGGAGGCATGGAAGGTGGTCTGGTATTCCCATGTCTTTAAGAATTTTCCACAGTTTGTTGTGATCCACACAGTCAAAGGCTTTGATGTAATCAATAAAGCAGATGTTTTTCTGGAACTCTCGTGCTTTTTCGATGATCCAACGGATGTTGGCAATTTATCTCTGGTTCCTCTGCCTTTTCCAAATCCAGCTTGAACATCTGGAAGTTCATGGTTCACATACTGTTGAAGCCTGGCTTGGAAAATTTTGAGCATTACTTTGCTAGCATGTGAGATGAGTGCAATTGTGCAGTAGTTTGAGCATTCTTTGGCATTGCCTTTCATTGGGATTGGAATGAAAATTGACCCTTTCCAGTCCTGTGGCCACTGCTGAGTTTTCCAAATTTGCTGGCATATTGAGTGCAGCACTTTCATAGCATAATCTTTTAGGATTTGAAATAGCTCAACTGGGATTCCATCACCTCCACTAGCTTTGTTCACCTTAGGAAATCATACTTCCTAAGGCCCACTTGACTTTGCATTCCTGGATGTCTGGCTCTAGGTGAGTGATCACACCATCATGGTTATCTGAGTCATGAAATTCTTTTTTGTATAGTTCTTCTGTGTATTCTTGCCACCTCTTCTTAATTTCTTCTGCTTCTGGTAGGTCCATACCATTTCTGTCCTTTATTGTACCCATATTTGCATGAAATGTTCTCTTTGTATCTCTAATTTTCTTGAAGAGGTCTCTAGTCTTTCCCATTCTGTTGTTTTCCTCTATTTCTCTGCATTGATCGCTGAGGAAGGCTTTCGTATCTCTCCTTGCTATTCTTTGGAACTCTGCATTCAAATGGGTATATCTTTCCTTTTATCCTTTGCCTTTAGCTTCTCTTCTTTTCACAGCTATTTGTAAGGCCTCCTCAGACAACCATTTTGCCTTTTTGCTTTTGTTTTTCTTGGGGATGGTCTTGATCACTGCCTCCTGTACCATGTCACGAACCTCTGTCCATATTTCTTCAGGCTCTCTATCAGATCTAATCCCTTGAATCTATTTGTCACTTTCACTGTATAATCATCAGGGATTTGATTTAGGTCATACTTGAATGGCCTAGTGGTCTTCCCTACTTTCTTTAAGTCTGAATTTTGCAATGAGTTCATGATTGGAGCTACAGTCAGCTCCCGGTCTTGTTTTTGCTGACTGTATAGAGCTTCTCCATCTTTCCCCAATGCAGGGGTCTTGGTTTCAATCCCTGATCAGGGAACTCAATCCCACATGCTACAATTTAGAGTTTGCATGCTGCCACTAAAAAACCTTCTTTTAGACTTTGTTTCCTGATCCTGGGAAAGATTGGAGAAGACCCTGATGCTGGGAAAGATTGAAGTCAGGAGGAGAAGGGGACGACAGAGTATGAGATGGTTGGATGGCATCACCAACTCAATGGGCATGAGTTTGAGCAAACTCTGGGAGTTAGTGATAGACAGGGAAGCCTAGTGTGCTGCAGTCCATGGCGTCGCAAAGAGTCAGACATGAGTGAGCGACTTGAACTGAACTAAAAGACCCTGCATGTTGCAAGTAAGACCCAGCGCAGCCAAATAAATTCATAATAATAAATATTAAATAAAAGATACATAAAATAAATAGTTCAGGGGTAGATCTCACTGAAAACACAACATTTGAGCCAAGATTTGAAGGAGGATCTCCAACACTGGTAATTCCTCAGGTAACTGCTGCCTTCACTGCCTTTTGTACACTTGGCTGAATTTACTGATGGCACCAGCAAATCTCTGCTGGCCCAGAATGTCTGTTGGTTCACCATAGGCCTTTGCACAGGAAGACTGATTAAAACACCTACAAGCTTCAGGAAGAAACAGGTCTTGTATTTGTGTGAGTAAAGCACTGGTTGCTTCCCCATCTAGAGGTTTAGATTTTCCAACTATTATTTCTTCAAGTATTGATTTATACTGCTTTGATATATTCTTTACATTTTATTATTACACGTAAGTAATAGCAAGAGTTAACATTTATTGGGTATCAAGCTCAGTATTGAGTACTGTATATATAGTATCTCACTTATTCTCACAACAGTTCTATGAGATAGAGACAGTTATTACTTCAGTTTTACAGATGAGAAAACTGAGGCTTAGGGAGATTAAATAACTTACTCAAAATCACACAGATGGTAAGTGCCAGTGTCAGGATTCAAGTCTGTCTGATTCCAGAGTCATTTTAGGCTCTATTTAGTAACTACACTTAGTACTGAATTAAATGTATTCTTTAATAGAAACTTTAAAATGTATAGCAAAGATCATCTAATCAATGGTTTTTTGAAGACACTGCTCCACCATCTTGGGTAATTTACACTCACAATGAATGTGACACTTGTTCTTAAAATGCTTCTGAATGATACATTGTTGGGGTTTTCCAAATTTTATTTAGCAGTACAATCCTCTACTAAATAAGATTTTACAATAGACAACTAAATCATAGTACTAGCATGGAAAATGCAAACACAAATGGAAAACTCAAAAAAGGTGAGTGAAAAGGGTTTAATGAAAGGACTATTCACAAAAGTCTGGGTAGGATAAAAAGAATCCAGCAAAGGATGATAAAAAAAAAACAAAAAAAACACAGAATTAGCCACAGTGGGGTGGCATGGCTGCCCCTAGGCTTTAAGGGACAAAGGAGTGGAAAGCATGGTTACCAGAATCTGGCAAGAACTGTAGCTATAGGAAGGTATCACCAGATAGGAGTTGTGGACTTTGACAGAGGAATGTAGCCATTGCCAAACAACAATCTAGAACAAAAGGAGTCAGGGGAATAAACATCCCTTATTCTCTCTCTTCTGCCCTCCAGTCTCCTGCTGCTCCTCCCATCGGCTGAACCCAGCTAGAGGGCAAGGAAAACCAGACCATGCAGTTCATGGCCATCAGCTTCTTGGAGGGAAAAGCAAGATGGAGAAGGGCAGAGAATGGATTTGAACAGGCAAACAGAAACTATTCAGTACAAAACCAAATATGCAAAACTCATAAAGTAGAGCTTCTCTTGTTGAATTGGGGTGGAGGGTGGTTCAGAGCCTGCCAGCTTGCCTCTCTCTAATCTCATGCATTGTGACCACAGCAATCTCTAGGGCACATATCTCAAACCCTAGTGTTCTGGTCTACTCCTTATGTTATAAATATCTTAATAACAACCAACAACAGGTCTGTGTCCTTTGCAAAAATATGACATGCATGTGGATAAGATAACTTGCACTTACCATAGGACAATGAGAGGCAGCAGACAGGTCTTTTAAGGCTCAGGGTCCCAGGCTCTGAAAAGAAGAATCTGACTGCACACATGATTATTCTGAGGGAGCCTTGAATCTGGGAATCTGAGGAGACTGAATAAAATGTCTATAGGTCTTCCTGCTGAGGACACTCATATACCCCTGGACAGGCATTGGTTTCGTAGGCTGCTCCCTTTGAGTAGCCTCATCTATCTATAAGTAGAATCCCTGCAAGAAGGTTTCATTGTCCACCAGATTAGAGAGATGACTTTAAATCCAAATACATTGACATATGTAGTTAATCACAGGGACAAATAGGAGATGAATGAGAGAGGAGACAGGGGTAAAGACACAGGGTCCTTGGGAAGAGGGTTAGGTAGAAAAGAGAACTGATTAACTAGAAAAGTGACCACAGAGTGCGCATCACAAAACACAAAATCTAACGCTGTTACTGGCAGCTGAGAAGCAATACCCTCCAAATGTGCTCTGAATCACAGCCTGGCCTCCTCAGCGGGGGCTGCTGCAGGTCCGTCAGGCATTGGGCAGAGATGCTGAGCACACCCTCTGCTGCTATGCAGAGAAGTCTGAGTAGGAAAGCCAAAACTAGGATGGAGATGGGCGGGGGTGGAGAGGCACCAGCACACAAGAGCCAGACAACCAGATATTCTGTCACTGGTGCTGCCACTTAAATCTCTTAGTTCACTGGAGACAGGCTTTTTAGTGGGGAAGGGGGTTGTTTTTAATCTTAGTAGCTACAATGGCCTTCACGGGAACAAAAATAAGCTGAGTTGAGGAGAAAAATCAGAGCTGTTCTTTCCTCTCTGAGGCGTCTCCAGATCTTTTCCTTTAATCTGTGCTGGTGCAGCTGCACAGCCAAGAAGAGCACAGGTTTTGTCTATAACAGGCACAGGTAGAAAGCAAGGTGCTATGACATGCAGCCTACACCTGCCCTGTATCCCCTCCATGCTACTGCCCCTGGCCTGCCCCCTCACTGCATGTCCCTCCTCTAAGCAAGCAAGCTTTATATTACTAACATCAGACACTGGGCACACATGAGATAGACTCAACTCATTTTACATATATTATCACATTTAGTCCTCAAAGTAACATTATGAGGCAGGTACTAGGATTACCATATGTCTATTCAGACAGGGACATTAGGACTTGCGGAGGTCAACAGACTCAGTAAATAAATGGCAGGCTGGAGTCTGAGCCTCAGTAGACTGACTTCATGTCTGTGCACTTAACCTCTAGACTATGCTGTCTTGTCCTTATATGGACAGTGGCTTTGCTTCTTCTGTTCTCTGAGCCAGCCTGGTCTCCATGTTTCTGATCCTGCACTGATCACTTACTCTTTGATCTCTGATTATTTCCTCTGAGATGCTGAGAAGGGAAGGCCAGATCCACCTGGCCTGGTTTCTCTCTCCTCCCAATGAGAATCAGTTGGAGGACCACCCTGAGGGCAACGGGTTCTGGGTCAGCGAGGGATGAAACAGCCAGACCACTTCCTGGAGGGCCATACCTCATCAGCTTAGAATCCCATTTTCAGATCCTAATCTTCAATGCAGAACCCTGCCAGAAATGTTCCACTAAGTCCAGAAAGCCTATTTGAACTACCTTAGGAGGAAAAGAAAGCTGGGCCATTAGCCTGAATCTATGGCAATGCCCTTAGAGAGCAATGCTACTGTGGCGGAACTGAGTCAGAGAGAAGAGGAAAATGAATCACACCCCAAAATCACCCACCAAGTATTTTCAGAGAATTAAGAATGGCTTAAACACTCACATACAGGAATTCAATTATAATTCAGAAGTCTACTAAAATTCTCCTTGATTAAGGAAATTAAACATGGGTTTAGTTTAGATAAAACCTTTCAATTGGTTAGTCATAAATAATACTTAAAATTGCTAAAGAAAGTGAAAATTCTGGTATCTATTTAGACTTTCTTAAAAAAACATTAAACTATGTTCATGTTTCATGTGTACATTTTGGTATTTATAGGAATAGATTTTAAATTGTTCGCTTTCGATGTATATCATGAAACTTAGTGCTTCAATTCTGTATCTTCTGCCTTTTTTCTTTTTTAAGTAACTCTATCCAGTATTCTGGTATATTTGGCATATGCATATATGCACACATATGAACTGACTCCCATATAAATGAAAACATTATTTTTAAAAGATTCAAAAGAAAGTTTACATGAATCATGGAAACAGCTACTTAACCACCTGTTTTTTCTTTTCCTCTATTCTGCCTCCCCTACATAATATGAACTTTGTCCTCTGCTCTAAAGAATAAAAGAATATGTGGAATTACACACATTTTGGCATATATCAATGGTTATTCATGGTTTTAGTCTCTAAAGTTTAATCTCAGCCATGAAGTAATTTTATCCTCTATATTAGGGCACATTTGGTTGCAAGGAAGAAAGTTCTATTTAAAATAACTCAAGTAAATTTCTGGGCCTATGTGGAAAAGATGAAAACTCTAACCTGAAAAGATACACACATACTAGTGTTCGGAGCAGCACTACTTGCAATCTCCAAGACGTGGAAGCAACCAAACTGTCTACTGAGAGATGAATGGATAAAGAAGATATGGTGTGTGTGTGTAAATCACTGAATCACTTTTCTGTACACCTAAAACACTATAAATCAAATAAATAAAATAAGTAAAGGGGGATGTGGAATTTATTATAATGATGCAGATCTCCTACAAACCAAGAGGTCTCAGAATAGTCAAGAAACCTCAGTAGCAGGCATTCTGTTTTCAGTCTAGGATTCCACCATAAATAGTATCTAGCTGCCAACACTCTCAACTTCTAGATTTCTTGGTTCTTTATTAGGGGTGGGGGTGGGGGAGAGCAGGGGAGTGAGGGAGAGAGAGAGAGAAGTTGACTGGTCTGTCTGGCCTATACATTAGACCTTTTTCATTCAGATGACTACTTCTCCTGTGTTTACTGTAGCCAAGGTGGGACAGGGTTACTTGCTACCAAACAGAGCCACCAGTGCTATACTGCAGATTCTCTCGGTACGTCATACATTTAAGCAGATGTGAGTGCATGTTTCAAGTTGAATGGGCAGGGAGAGACAGAGAAAGTGAAAAATATCAATTCCCAATACAGTCATTGAGGAAAATCTAAAATGGATGCAAAATATATTTATTCAAGATTTTTGAAAGGTTCACATAGCTCATTCAAACTCTAGGTTTCTATGGGACATTTCTAGGATGTTCTTGAAGTTTAGTCACATGTTGTGTATTAAAATACCTGTTCTCCAGCCCCAAATTGCACCAAGCCCTAGGTCATCTGGTCATAAAAAATAATACATAACAGCAGTATACAACTTACCTATTGGTCATGTCCTAAGAGTTATTGGTATATTCATTTTCTAGAGCTGCCATAACACATAACACAAAACATAACATAGACTGGGTGGCTTAAACTAAAGAAATTTGTTTTCTCACAATTTTAAGAGGCTAGAAGTCTGAGATAAAGGTGTCATCAGAATTGGTTTCTTATGGACCTTTTCCTTGGCTGGCAGATGGCTGTTCTCTCCCTGAATTTTCACATGGTCTTCACATGTGTCGTGTCCTAATGCCCTCTTCTTATAAGGACACCAGTCACATTGTTTGGACCTAATAAACTCATTTTAATTTAATTACCACTTTGAAGACCCTTCACATCAGTCCTTCACATCAGGTGCCTGACAATACTTTGGCCACCTGACGCAAAGAACTGACTCATTTGAAAACACCCTGATGCTGGGAAAGATTGAAGGCAGGAGGAGAGAGGGACAACAGAAAATGAGATGGTTGGATGGCATCACCAACTCAATGGACATGAGTTTGAGTAAACTCCGGGAGTTGGTGATGGACAGGGAGGCCTGGTGTGCTGCAGTCCATGGGGTCGCAAAGAGTTGGGACACAACTGAGCTACTGAACTGGAGACCCTATCTCCTAACATAGTCACATTCTGAAGTAGTGGGAGGGTTGGTGATTAGGACTCAAACATATGAATTTTGGGGCATGTGCAATTCAGCCCACAACATCTGGTACACATATTCTTTGGAACTAAGAACAGAAAGCACATTTTTCCATCTCTCACTTGGACAGTAGCCTCCTACCTGATACCATCATTTTGCTGCACTGTGATAAATCTGTCAGAAAACCACCAGACTGATCCTTTCCTAAATGACTAATCTGATTTTCATCAGGCAGTCTGTCTATCAGATCTAGTCCCTTAAATCTATTTGTCACTTCCACTGTATAATCATAAGGGATTTGATTTAGGTCATACCTGAATGGTCTAGTGGTTTTCCCTACTTTCTTCAATTGAAGACTGAATTTGGCAATAAGCAGTTCATGATCTGAGCCACAGTCTGCTCCCGGTCTTGTTTTTGCTGACTGTATAGAGCTTCTCCATCTTTGGCTGCAAAGAATATAATCAATCTGATTTCGGTGTTGATCATATGGTGATGTCCATGTGTAGAGTCTTCTCTTGTGTTGTTGGAAGAGGGTGTTTGCTATGACCAGTGCGTTCTCTTGGCAAAACACTATTAGCCTTTGCCCTGCTTCATTCTGTACTCCAAGGCCAAATTTGCCTGTTACGCCAGGTGTTTCCTGACTTTCTACTTTTGCATTCCAGTCCCCTATAATGAAAAGGACATCTTTTTTGGGTGTTAGTTCTAAAAGGTTTGTAGGTCTTCATAGAACCATTCAAGTTCAGCTTCTTCAGCGTTACTGGTTGGGGCATAGACTTGGATTACCGTGATATTGAATGGTTTGCCTTGGAAATGAACAGAGATCATTCTGTCGTTTTTGAGATTGCATCCAAGTACTACATTTCGGACTCTTTTGTTGACCATGATGGCTACTCCATTTCTTCTAAGGGATTCCTGCCCATAGTAGTAGATATAATGGTCATCTGAGTTAAATTCATCCATTCCAGCCCATCTTAGTTCGCTGATTCCTAGAATGTCGACGTTCACTCTTACCATCTCCTGTTTGGCCACTTCCAATTTGCCTCGATTCATGGACCTAACATTCCAGGTTCCTATGCAATATTGCTCTTTAAAGCATCGGACTTTGCTTCTATCACCAGTCAAATCCACAGCTGGGTATAGTTTTTGTTTTGGCTCCATCCCATCATTCTTTCTGGAGTTATTTCTCCACTGATCTCCAGTAGCATATTGGGCACCTGCGGACCTGGAGAGTTCATCTTTCAGTGTCCTACCTTTTTGCTTTTCATACTGTTCATGGGGTTCTCAAGGCAAGAATACTGAAGTGGTTTGCCATGCCCTTCTCCAGTGGACCACATTTTGTCAGACCTCTCCACCATGACCCATCCGTCTTCAGTCCTGGTTGTTCATTGGAAGGACTGATGTTGAAGCTGAAACTCCAATACTTTGGCCACCTCATGCGAAGAGTTGACTCATTGGAAAAGACCCTAATGCTGGGAAGGATTGAGGGCAGGAGGAGAAGGGGATGACAGAGGATGAGATGGTTGGATGGCATCACTGACTCGATGGACATGGGTTTGGGTAAACTCTGGGAGTTGGTGATGGACAGGGAGGCCTGGTGTGCTGCGATTCATGGGGTTGCAAAGAGTCGGACGCGACTGAGTGACTGAACTAAACTGAATCTGATTTTGTCATTTCCTGCTTAGAGGACTTCTCTGGCTTCTCAACACTTTGGTGTAAAGTCCAAAAGCCTCCTCTAGCACATGCAGCTTCTCACAATAAGCTGCAGCCAGTCTTCCCAGCCTCACCTCCAGCCACTCCTTAATCCCATGCACACGATGCCTGGACCACAGACTGGTAGCATGTTGAGAAACTTCTGTGTCCTATATTTTATGTTCTTATTTATTCCATGAGTTTAAGCAAATTTCATAGTACTTTAAATATGGAGATGATTTCATCTTATTGCTTTCTACCATTCACTACCTGCATATCTATTTCCATTACATTTTAAGTTAAACAGGATTCTGAGCTAGTCTAGGAACCTATTCTCCATGGGGTCGCAAAGAGTCAGACACAACTGAGCTACTGAACTAAACTGATGAACCTACTCTACTGTTTCTGATTAGTTTCATAAATATCTGAGAGGTGGATGGGACAAACTGAGATAGTAGTACTGACATATATACATCACCACGTGTAAAACAGATAGCTACTGGGAAGCTTCTGTATAACACAGGGAATTCAGTTCAGTGCTCTGTGATGACCTACAGGACTGGGATGGAGGATGAGAGAGAGGCTCAAGAAGGAGGGGATATATGCATACTTATAGCTAACTCACACTATTGTACAGCAGAAACCAAGATAACATTGTAAAGCAACTATCCTTCAATTAAAAATTTTTAAAAAATATCTGTGAGGCACCTACCATATGTCAGACACTCTTAATATTTATTACATAAAAATGCAAAGTGAAGTCAATGATTTTAGGAAGTTCACAGTCTAGCTGGGAAAGATGACAGGCAGGTAAACAAATAACTGTAATACAATGTGACAAGGACATGAATAGAAATATGCATACAGTACTCTAGGAATGCAACACAGATTAATTTTACCTGAGGAGGTCAGGGGAAACTATGGGGAGGAAAGTTGATATTTGAGCTGGGAACTTGATAGGAGGGAGAAAGGAATTTCAGGCACAGAGCAGCAAAAGCAAATCATCTACAGATACCTGCCAGAACATCAGCAGACCCAGAACCACTATCCCTTTTCTCTGGGGATCTGAAACAAAGGATTGAGTAGAATCTTCTTTTGAACTTTCAAAACCTAAAGCATCTAATCATATTCACTCTTGTCTAGATAGCAACTGCTGAGTTCACACTTCAGGGCTCCTATACACCTGCTGTCTGAAAGAAACCACCCTCACGTTCTAATGTAATTTCTCTTCTAAAAGAAAGTCTTAAAGTGACTCCAAGAAGTTTCATGGTACCTCTCTTACTGGAGAAAAAGAAAAGAAACTTAAGCTCTGGAAGTTTCCCTACTATTTATGATCATTTCTTTTCAGAATATTAGTCCTCATACCTGTCTGTTAAGCTGTATCACCTAGATAGATTTTAAAGATTCCAACACTCAGGCCCACCCCAGGCCAACTAAATCAGAATTTCTGAGAATAGGAACCAGGCATTGGTATTTTTTAGTGCTCCCCAGATGATTCCAATGTGAAGCCAAGGTTGAAAAATCACAGATTCAGAATTTATGGAGATTTTCCCTCTTGGTGAAGATGTTTAGCTATCATAACTCCCTAGCTTCTCTGACAAGATTAGGATTACTTATTGGTTCAGACTCAGAGAAGGAAATGGCAACCCACTCCAGTATTCTTGCCTAGAGAATCCCAGGGACAGAGGAGCCTGATGGGCTGCTGTCTATGGGGTCACACAGAGTCGGCCACGACTGAAGCGACTTAGCAGCAGCAGTATTGGTTCAGAAATGTAATGGACAAACATTGCTTTTATTCATCTCAAAGGTAAAATCTGTCTCCCTGTTTTGGTTTATCTCAATGACATAGTCTCTCTGTTTTATCTTAACATTCCTCTCTCTGATGTGGGTGTATCTTTTTCTCAGGCTGATGGACCCAGGGGAGGAGACAAGTTTGGACCAAGTGGTTTTAAGAGAAATTTCTGTAGCGTATCCCACCTCTAGTTCATTGCTACTATAGCTGGAGGTCCCCTTAGCTTAAAGATGAAGACACCAGTGTCTTGATCCAACTCAAAGGTCTTCTCTGGAGCTAAATCTCTGCATTTCCCTCTTCATGTCTGGCCTGGTCTCAAGCCCTGACCCACAGGCTGAATTCAGAATCAACTCAGGCCTTCCCACCAATCCTGCCAGTGTGCTGATGAGGGCGGGGTGAGGGGATAGGAGAGATCCTGACCCCAAAAGAGAAGGGAGGAAGTTCAGGTTGAGAGAAGATGGTCAATCACCTCTCATCCTGAAACATGAGGCCTGATCTATGTTCCTCTATTTGCCTGATTTGAAAGAAGAAATGAGAAGGCAGAGTGCACAGGTGGGCTGGGCAGAGGAGAAAAGAGTTAACCAATTAGTTAGCCCACCAAGAAGTCAGCAGGAGAGTGGGAAGGGAGATTAGAGTCCCAGCAATCAGTGTGACAGTGACAGGAAAATGAAGCCCAGACCAGGCAAGAGTCTGATACTACAGTCCACTGAGTCAGAAAGAATGGATTTCTCATCAAATTAACCAGCTAACGCCTGTAGATGAAGCATCCCACACAAGTGTTGGCTCTAGCTGGGATGTTCATTTGTCAGCATTGAAGTGACATCATGTAAATTCACAGGCAGATGCCAAACTTGATGAAACTCATGATTCACTCTGTGTCTGTCGGGCACACACAGCTAACTGGATGACCTCTAAGACCCCTTCTGGCTTTTTAATTCTATAGGATTCTGTGATCCCAGGTGATTGTCATGAACCTGGCATATCCCAGAAAGTACGCTTGGAAGAATTTCCAAGGAGCTGTGTGTCCCAGTGCCAGTGTATTTTATGCGAAAAATGAGCTCACCATGCCAAGAGGCAATTTCCAACAGAGGAATGGCTGCTTATGTGTGCCCATTCTTCCTAAGCAGTCCTCTCAACAGTGTATAAACAGAGGGCCAGTGCCTCTGATCAGTCCCTACCCAGGCAATGAGATTTTTTTCGAGCAGAGATCTGGCTCATCTCCTTTCTGGTTGCCCACAGACAGTAGTCCCTTAGGACCATAGCATAGAAGGCATACCCACCTCCTGCTGCTATTAGCAATCTGTCCACCCTTCTGTGGCTTTCTAAGCTTACATGTTCAAAGGCACCATGGGAATTTTGGTCTTTATTTCTGATCCCCCAGGCAATAAACATTGTGCCAGTTCCTTCTGGACTGAGAACTAGAGTCAGCAGAGAACTCAGCGGAAACAGGAGCTCTGCGAGGATGGAAGCAGACCATGTGTTCTCCCCACGTGCATAACAGGTCCTCGTTCTCATGCTGGGGAAGCAGCTGCAGCACTGCACCCTATCCCCACCAGACCCTTGCCTCATTCTCTTTTTAATCACTTATTCTGGCTGTTCCTCTTCCTGCCAACAATAATTCATAGTGATTTCACATAGAATGCTCCTCTCATCATGGTGCAGTTAAACAGTGAAATCAAAATAAAAAGGAAAAACAGAAAATATTGTTTACACAATTTTTGTCTGCATGTGAAAATCAGGGGAAAGACAAAATATTTCACTTCTAATCATAGGATGAGAGCGTCGCTTGAGTTTAGTTTATAATCACTTGCTTTTTTTTTTTAATCACATTTTCTACTTCATGAGTTTTCTTATAGTAAAATTTTTGTTAATAGGAACCCAGCTACTGAGACTGGGTTCATCTGAGGATGTTTTCTATAGCTTTATTTTTTAGAAGGAGACCAAGTACAAGAAAAAATTAGACATCATGGATTAATTTTTTTAAAAGACTAAAGCATATTCGGAAGTCCATAACGAATTGGTATAATCTTATAAACGTCTGTTGGGTACATCATCTGCAGTAATAGGTAATAAACAGTCAGGAAAATTCACTCATTCTACAAAATCCTCAAACTTTGAAAAAACATTACATTTTCTGGTAATTCCATGTCTTCAAATTACCCAGAGGTGTGAGAATCAATAACCTGAGCTCAAAAGGGGAACACATGTCAATTACTTTCGCCGTGCCTGTAAATAAAGCACATGTCTCAGATGAGAAATCCAGGTTAAATAAGAGAACTCAAATAATTCTGGGACTTTTGAGCCAGAAGAAAACAAACTTGCTCTGAGAGGTGCTGAGAAAGCCAGTTAGGCTAGCTCTGAGGAAAAAGAAATATGATCAGGCTCCCAGAGTCCACCTAGCTAAGGCAAGGCTGGAATTTGAGAGAAATGGTACAAAAGACACTTATGAATTTGCACTATGTCTTCAGACCAAAGCATATTTATTTTAGGAAAAGGAGATTTAAGGCTCAGGTAAGATTTTGCTACCTTTACTAGGATTCTTAGCACCAAGAATACATGCTGTGCTTCAAAAATTAGATCACTGTTAATGTCTTTATACTCAATCTTATTTATTTTTCCATTCCATTAAATTATAGAGTCACCTTCATCCATTATTTTTTAAAATTGTTTTCCCTCCCTCACATAATGTAAATTCTTCTTCATTATAGCCCTTGATATTGGACTATATATATCTCCCTGCCCTACTTGGTCCGCTATGAGGTGACTGCATTTACTAAGATGGAAAATAAGACTCCCACATAAAAAGTCATATATAGGTTGAAATTTTTTTCTAACTAAATTAGCAAGAAAAGTCAATTTACAGAACCATTACAGATTAGTATTAATAACCATAGAAAATAGTAAAGATGCCTAGATATTAGAAATAGCTAACTTTTGCCTAATTAACAAAAGTGGCAATATAAAAGCGTAACTTTTCCTATGATTTGGAACTATGAACAAACTAGTATAAAACTGAAACTAGATTTATTTACAACAGTGAATAAGCACATAGATATAGTAGTAGCGTTCATCAGGAACCAGTATGGGATCTTAAAAAATTGTTTTCCAGAGGTTTGCTAAATAAAAGAAATTCAAAAGACAAATTATGATTTCAGTAAGTCTCTTAGACTGTCATGGACAAGATGATTTTGGTGTGAGGCAGGATAATGGTTTAGAGTGGGTTGAAATTTCTTTAGAATGTGTCATTCTCTCCCACAATGACAGAATAGAGCATATTTCATATGTCTTTGCATTACTGGTACTTAATTCAATGCTTGACAAATACTAAGTAGCCAATCCATTTTTCCTGAATTCATAGGCACTGAAGTCTACTCAAAATGAACTTTCTAATGGATGCACGTTGACCACAATAGAATTATCAAGTGTAATGTTTTAAATGCCTGATGCATGGTCATTATTCTGGTCAACACTTTCATACTAGCAATTAACAAGGAAAAATTTACAGGCAAGTTGTCCAGTGCCTAAGAATCAGAAACTAATAACCAGAAAGAGGACATTGTTCCTTTATTTCATAATGCCTATTATAGTGCTGAATGCAGAAGAGGTATTTAATAGCTATTTTAACTTCTTAAAAAATAAATCATGCCATTCTCAAGCTTTAATGTTTATGGTGGCTGGGACAACTAGATATTCACATGAGGCCCCCCTATCTCACATAATATCCACACAAATAATATATCCATACAAATATCCATTTGATATTAATAATAATATTAATTTTCATTATCCATTTGATATTATTATATACAAATAATAATATCCATAAAAAAATTAACTCAAAATCCATCAAAGCCTTGCATGTAAGAGCTAAAACTATAAAACCCATAGAAGAAAATGGGAAGGAAATCCAAAAAAGAAGAGATAAATGTATATCTATAGCTGACTCATTTTGCTGTATAGTAGAAACTAACACAACACTGTAAAGCAAATATACTCCAATAAAAATTAATTTTAAAAAACTCATAGAATAAAACATAGGTGTAAATCTCCATGACCTTAGATTATAGAATGGTATCTTATATACAACACCAAAAGCATGAACATCAAAAGAAAAAATACATTAAACTGGACATAATCAAAATTTTAAAACATCTGCGCTTCAGTGAACATTATAAAGAGAAGATACTTTATGAGAGAAGATACTTGTTAATCATATATTTAACAAAGGACCCTATATCTGACAAAGGACCTGTATCTATAGTCTATAAAGAACTCTTACAACTCAATAATAGAAGGACAAATAACTCAACTTTAAACTGGGCAACAGCTTTGAATAGGCATTTCTCCAAGGAGTTCTATAAACGGCCAATAAGCACATGAAAGGAAGCTCAACAGTATTAGCCATCAATGAAATGTCAAACAAAACCACAAGGAAACACAACTTCACATCACTAGAATGAGTACAGTTTTAAAAAGACAGACAATAACAAATGTTAGCAATGATATGGGGAAAATGAAACCCTCATAAACTGATGGTGGGAAGAAAAATGGTGCAGCCACTTTGAAAAACAGTTTGGCATGTCTCCAAACAGTTAAGTATAGAGTCACCATATGACCCATCAATTTCACTCCTAGGTATATATCTAAAAGGAATAAAAATATATGTCCACACCAAAATTTGTACATGAATATTTATGGCAGCATTATTCACAATAGTGAAAATAACACTTTCACAAAACTGAAAATAACTCAAATGTCCATCAGCTGATAAATGGATAAATAATATCCATACATTGGAATATTCTTCAGCAATAAAAACTGAAGAATGATGTATGCTACACATTTATCAACCTTGAAAACATTATTATATGTGAAAGAAGTCACAAAGAACTACATACTGTGTGATTCCATTTACATATAATGTCCAGTATAGGCAGATCTACAGAAATAGAATGAATTTCCCTGGGGCTGGGGATAAAGAGAGGATTGAAGGGTGACATATAAGAGGAGCAGTGTTTCTTTCAGAGGTAATGAAAATGGTCTAAAATTATGATAACAAATGCACAACTCTGTGAATATACTAAAGGCCATCGAACTATACACATTAAGTAGATGAATCACTTAGTAAGTAGATCATATTTCTATAAAGCTGTTTTAAAAGAAAACTTACGGTGGGACTTCCTTTTGTGGTAGACATGGAGGTACACTACCCAGATCCCCCTTCAAGGAAGGACTTGCTGCCCAGCTATGAGGAGGAGAGTCAGCAGAGAGCCTACAGCTGTCAGCCCCTTCAGGGTCACCTTCAGATTCAGGGAGCTGCCTTGCCCAATACGAGAAAACAGAAAGTATACATACTGGTCTCTGCCCCTGGTTCCTGGCACAAAGCTTACAAAACTCTTGTAATTTTTTAAGTGATGAGAATACTAGGAGCATCTCTTGTTCTCTGACCTCCATCCTTGATACAGGGCTCCTAAAACTCCTGTAAATTCCTAAGTGATGAGAGAACTAGGAATATCTTTTGTTCTAACGAGAGGATTCTAGGTGACTCCTGGATGGCGGTGGTCACCAGAAGGATCAAGCCATGATTAGAAACTTAGAATTTTCAGTCCCATCCCTTCTGCCTCCCTTTCCCAGAGAGGGGAGAAAGGCTGGAAATAGTTAATAATTGACCACGCCTACAAGAGGAAGCCTCCATAAAAATCCCAATAGGACTGGATTGGAGAGCTTCCAGGTTGGCAGACACACCCACCTACTAAGAGGATGACATCCCTCACCTCCATGGGGACTGAAGTTCCTGTGCTACAGACCTTCGCAGACCTCACCCTATATATCTCTTCATTTGGCTGTACATCTATGTCTTTTATCATATTTTTTAATAAACTGGTAAACAAATTAAGTGTTTCCCTGAGTTCTGGGAGCCACTCTAGCAAATTACTTGAAGCTGAGGAGGAGGTGATGGGAACCTCTGATTTGTAGCCTAACTGGACAGAAGTTGTGGGTAACCTGGGGGCCTACTACCTGTGACTGGCGCTTGAAGCAGGGTAGGAGTTTGTGGGTCTGAGCCCTTATCCGTGGTATCTGGCACTATCTTCAGTAGGTAATGTCAGAATTGAGTTAAATTATGGACACCCAGCTGGTGTTGCAGAGAATTGCTTGCTGTGTGATTTACTTCCACATACGCCGTGACTAGAAGAGTCACAAGTGAAGTGTTCTGTGTGAGCAGTAAAGGAGATTCACAGGAGAGAAGCACAGAGGGAAATGAGTTTTTCCTTTTCATCCAAGATCACACCTTTCCCAGGGCAGCCCACATTTCAGTGAGGCAGGAGTATAAAGACCCAGCTCTTTCCGCTGGGTCAAGGACAGTTCTGATTAGCATCGTTCACTACAGAGCCCCTTGCTGGGTGGGCTGAGGCTTTATCAGACCTGCAAGAGGTCTCAGGAAATTCGACTTCTCCCTCTGCTCAATCATGCTTTCTACTCTTTCCTTTCACAAGCATTGATCTCTAACCTTGATCCTCAAACTAACTCAGCATCTGTTTCCAGGGGAACCAAACTGTGAGTATGATCCACACGGAAGATTAGGCAAACATATATATTTCATATCTCAGAAACTCCACTAAAATGAAAGCAAATTAATACTGATTTTGTTTTTTAATTCAGGTGAAAAAGAAGGAAAAAACCTCTATGAAGGGACAATAGTTGTTTTAACAGAAAGAAGGAAGCAATAAAAATGCTTGTACATTGGGGGAACCAATGAGAAGCTGGGCAATCTCTTCCATAGTAAAAGTGAAGGGTTAGTCTCTCAGTCGTGTTCGACTCTCTGTGAGCCCATGGGTTGTAGCCTGACAGGCTCCTCTGTCGATGGAATTTTCCAGGCAAGAATACTGGAGTGGGTTGCCATTCCCTTCTGCAGGGGATCTTCCCAACCCAGGGATCAAACCTAGGTCTCCTGCACTGAAGGCAGATTCTTTGCTGTTTGAGCCACTGAAAGTCTAAGGACTCGGAAGGACGGGAATCTCGAGGCAGAGATACAAGAATAAAGCTGATTTAAATCAATATGCCAATTGCTTACATCTCCCAGGCTTCTTCCTTTATCCTTGCTTAAGACTAGAGATTTATTTCCTAGAAAAATGGACTAGGGAGACTGAATTTGTGAATCCTAGGATCACTAGAGGAGGAGTGAAATCTGGAGCCGAAAACAGTGGGAATAAATGAAAGTTGACAGGTTGAATAGGAAGACAGTTCCCCTCCCCTCTGCTTTCTTCTGTTAGCTCTCTTCACAAAGGCTGGGGTATTGGCTCTAAAAAACAGACTGGGGATTTTTCTCTGTAGATACTGAATGACTTCAGGAAAAACATAATTACTCAATACTGGCACTCAGGGGTCCTCAATGAAAAAGCTATATGACTGCTCTATCATTCTACACTGCTCCCACACGTGGAGCTTCCAGTTTTATAGTTCTTCATTCTTACATATGAATGGTCAGGCTATGGTGACCAGACATTTAAAGAAAGCCTTCGTTAGGAAAAATAGACCAAAACAAACAGGAAAAAGAGAGCACAGAAAAAAATGCAGGGAAAAGAAAAAATTTCCCAAGGACAAAACACCCATAATTTAATATCTGTAGAGAAATGGAAAAGTTGCTGCATCTACAAAGCAAAAATGAGGAGGAAGAACAGTTAGAGGCTAAGAAATTTTGATAAACAAAAATATTAACATGATAAAAATACAAATGCAATAGAAGGCTTGGAAGACAAAGATGTGAAATGCTCTCAAATAAAGAACAAATGACAAAGAGATGAATAATAGAGAAGATTTTTAAAAAAGAACCAAGAACCAAGGCTCATAGAAAATGATAGCGTAAGTGATAAAGAGAAAACTGTTAAAAAGAAAAAAAAAGGAAAGAAAGAGAGAAAAGAAAAGATAACAAATCACAAAGGGTTGGAAATCACTGAACTTTTCTTTTTTTTTTAATAAATTTATTTATTTTAGTTGGGGGCTAATTACTTTACAATATTGTAGTGGTTTTTGCCATACATTGACATGAATCAGCCATGGGTTTACATGTGTTCCCCATCCTGAACCCCCCTCCCATCTCCCTCCCCAGGAAATCACTGAACTTTCCAGCACCAAAAGCTGTAAGCTTATCTGATGAAACTGATCGTAGGGAAATATTTAGTTTTGTGAGGTTTTTTTTTTTTTAAATCTATGGTTCATTTAGAAAGAATTAGCAGTAAGTAGACAGGAAACAAAGTCATTTAAAAACCAAAGAAATTTCTTACCTCAAAAAAAAAGAAAGGCAAAGAGGTATATAAGAAGTAAATATAGCCAGGGTACAATACCTAGCTACACAGTAAGTACTATTTATATCATCATCATAAGGTAAACATTGAATCTCAGTTTATCCCCTCAAATTATATAATTGTTGAGAGAGTGGAGTAGAAGGCGGAAGTAGAGGTGGAGGTATATAAAAGATAAATCCTAATGTACAAAAATAAGATATCAATGGATGCTTTAAATTGATAATAAGTAAAAGTATTTCATTCTGAAATATGAGAAATGGAATAGAATAAAAAAAAAGAAAACTAAAAGAAATGGACATGGGTGCTTCTGAGGAACAGTACTTAGTGAGGGAGAGGGAGAAAGGGACAGGGAATGGCACATTTTGTTATGTCATATTTGACTTTCAAAACTATTTGCACATATCACTCTGACAAAAATAAAATTGAACTGAAAAATAAAACCTGTAAAGATTCCCAACTTCCTGCATAGTCAGTCTAAACTTCTTGTCACTCAAATTATGAAAAGGGGAAAGAACATGAACTGCAGATTCAAAAAGATATGCCACTTTCTAGCTGTGTGACTCTGGTCAACATTTTAACTCTTTTATTGCATCCTCTAAAACGAGATTCATTATACTTTCTAGTAGGACTGTTGTGGAACTAAGGCAGTGTCCTATCTTATTGTGAGAGACAACACAGAGCCCAGAATATAACCGAAGCTTGTGAATTGTTAACCATGGTTGTCATTCATTTGACTTTCAGGAACCTCCATCAGTTAACCCTTCTTTTCCAATCTCCATTTTCTTTTATAACCTAACAGGGCTTTCTTTTTGCTTTAGTCATAACTCCTTTCTCTGTGCTTATCACTGGCTTTATACAATCCTCTATTTCCAACTAGAAAAATTCTCTCAAACCTTTTTTCTAAAATTCTACATGCATCATTTCCTTTGAAACTCACTTCTCAGTGTACCTCCAGGACTTCTAAATTTGGGGAACTTAGGTTATATGGCAACCTGATCCGAGGGGAATAGCAAGGAGTCTCATTTTAAACCTGAAATTGGATAGGACATTGTTTCTTCTTAGCTTGGATTATATGTTTATTTGCAATAGTTTGGGAATGAGCACTGCTGGAGATTATTGGGTCTAAGTCCACTTAAATCACCACTTGACATTGTTTTCTCATCTTCCTAAAAACCACCCTTGTGTAACCCACCTGATATCCTTGATTCCCATGTGCCATCACAGATCATTTGTTGTTGTTCAGTCACTAAGTCTTGTTCAACTCTTTGCAGCCCCATGAACTGCAGCACACCAGGCTCCTCTCTCCTCCACTATCTTCCAGAGTTTGCTCAAATTCATGTCAGTTGAGATGGTGATGCTATTGAGCACCTATCTAAAGGTTGCTTTTCCTAGGTGATCTCATCCTTTACATTACAAACCAATTGGGATGAGGGCAGATACAGCTTTCTAATTGTTTTGCATACTCCTGTGACACCTCATGTATATCATATTCAAGAAATTCTGATGACATGTTATTTGCTTCTAACTGATAACATGGAGTGAGGGGGAAAAAACAGGAATTTAGGCATCTCCTTGAGTGAGTGAAAGTTGCTCAATCATGTCCGACTCTTTGTGACTCCATGGACTGTAGCCTGCCAGGCTCCTCTGTCTATGGAATTCTCTAGGCTAGAATACTGGAGTGGGTAGCCATTCCCTTCTCCAGGGGATCTTCCCAACCCAGGGATCAAACCCAGGTCTCCCACATTACAGGCAGATTCTTTACTGTCTGAGCCACCAGAGAAGCCCAGGCAGCTCCTTAGAAGAACTCAATTGTCAAGAACCTATGAAAACACACAGTAGTGGGTCCTTCAAAAGAGAAACCAGCTGGAGGAGCAGGAAGGAGGAAACCAAGGAAGGTAGGGGAACAACAGGGACTGGTTGGAAACAGCATGAAAGGGAGAGAGAATGTGTAATCAGAAAAATGGCCACAGCTCTTCTTTGAGTGAAGCTCAGGTACTGCAATAGTACTGGGGCTGGCAGCATCACCATCACTATTATTATTTAGATCCTCGAAATGTACCCATCACTGAGCCCTGAGGCACATGTACAGAAACAAACACATGTTTCAATATTTACTCTCTGGGGCCTGGATCCATGGTGGTACAGTTGTCGATCCTCCCACAGACATCAGGCACATGCTCAACTAAACAGATGGCCTTGCCAGAATTTTTTCATTTGGGTAGGAGGATGGAGGCTTGTTCAGCCAGAATCTGTAATTCAATATGTCTTCCTGGGTATATTCTCTGAACAGGCCACCTTAGAAGCATCATGTGGAACGGGAAGGGCAATTGACATGGTGGGGGCAGGGGGGCAGGGGGGTGGTGAAGAAGAAGAGTAGCAGTCACCTATCACATTAAAAAAAAAAAAACAACACAGAACTTAGGGATCAAAAATATAGTTTCAAGTTGTTTCTTGCCGTTAAATTGCTATTTGTGCAAAAATCTTAGTCACGGTTTCCTCATCTATGAAATGGGAATAGTAATGTTTCTCCTGCTTATTTCTCATACTTTTACAAGGATCAAGCAAGTTTAATTTGTGTTAAAATACTTTGTAAACTGTAAAAGATTACATCCTCATCTCATGATACCTTAATGTCTGCTGCTGCTAAGTCGCTTCAGTCGTGTCCGACTCTGTGCAATCCCATAGACGGAAGCCCACCAGGCTCTGCCATCCCTGGGATTCTCCAGGCAAGAACACTGGAGTGGGTTGCCATTTCCTTCTCCAATGCATGAAAGTGAACAGTGAAAGTGAAGTTGCTCAGTTGTGGACTGCAGCCTACCAGGCTCCTCCCTCCATGGGATTTTCCAGTCAAGAGTATTGGAGTGGGTTGCCATTGCCTTCTCCGACCTTAATGTCTAAGACAATGCTTTTAAACTTTTGGGGTTTTTTTTTCCCCAATGAAGAAAAATAAATGCTTTCTCCTTCAAAGACTTTGCAAAAACTTTATTTGCATAACAAAATATTTATTTACTACATTCTTTAAATTTCCACAATTATTTCAGGTTAAGGAGAAGAAAATATTTTTAAAAAGTTCAGAATGATGATCTGCATCAAAATATTTTTCAAAATAAAGTAAAATTTGAGTAAGATTTTATGTAAAACATTTTCATTTCTACTTCAATATTTGTAAAACTAGTCCCTTTAAACTAGTGAAAGTTCTATATGTGAACATTCTCATCGATGTATTTATTTTTAAATCATCTCCGAGTTGAACCCAGAAACATGAAGAAGGAATGAATGGAAACAGATAATACAAGACTGAGTGACATTGGAGAAGGGCAGGAAAATATTATGGAAGAAAAGATGAGAAACAGAAAATAGCTGTGAAGGAACACATTTTTTAAAGAAGAAGCTTCCGGGAGGCATTTATTCTATAATCTATACTCCTAGTTCTATGATTATTTTATTTAAATTTTAAAAACTGAAAGTAGTTTCTCTTCTGTGCCCTGAAACTGAATTAAAACTGGATTCTCAAAAGTAATATATGATAACATGCATCACATATTACCCAGGGATTGGTTGGATTCCAGTTACCAACTCCAGTTTAACCTTGAATGAGGTATTTCTCTACCTCCTCATCTATAAAAATGAGGAATTGGCACCTGGTACTCATTGCAGTTTCTTGACCTTGGGCTACAGGCCATGGGGCTTCTTTGACTTCTGAGAGTTTGTTTTCCAGTCTATTGGAAAAAGTAACAATGTTTATGTTAATGTTTTATTTCTGGATAAAAAATAGACCATGTAGATATTCCTGAGGTTTCCATATTGTGAAGACAAAAGAGCCAATTAGGCTTTTTCATTTAGAAGTTAATGTGTTAAAAATGCAGGAACAGATAAGAGCCATCACAAATCACCCCACAGATCAGTAATCTCTGGGATCAAAGTGTTTGACTCTTGTATTTTTACTCTGTGGCTTACCTCACTGGCCCCAGCCAGATCACACTTTAGTCACTCAAAAGAGTCTTGTCAGAGAATAATTTTTAGTTTTATCTCCTGTAAGCCATGGAAATTTTTAAGAACGAAGGCAATTCACTTCCAGAAATACTGTTTGAAATAGATAAAAAAACAAAATTTGATCATGCTATTGAACGTTTATTATTTTTGCTAATATTTAGGAATAAGTGGAGAATTTGTATCTAGTTTAAATGTGTTTGATTTGAAAAACACAGTTTAATGTTTATTATTGAGTTTATTTTCCAAAGTGGCTACTGAATAATTAAATGCCAAGAAAATAAAGTTTTAAAAACATTGTGCAAGTAGTGATTTATAAAGAGCCTCGCTGAAGATGGTGACTTCCTTTCCTTCTTTCTATACTTTCCTCCCATTTTTCTTTTCTCCTTTTCCCATTCAGCCATGTCTTCCTGACAAAGCCCCGAAACTGTTTAAAACTTGGCTTCTCTGTGATGGGCAGGCTACGGGAAGATGGCGGCCATTTAGGGGAGAAGGTCTAGCAGCTCACTCATATACAGGGAGTGATAAGGGCTGACACCAGGTGATGCGATTGCTTTTCTTTATCTTTCTTGCTTTCTTTTCTTCTCCTTTTTTAAAAAAAGCTTTCTTTGATTATCACTCCTTTCACTTGGGCTTAATCATTTAAATCACCGATTCTTGTTCCTCTTTTAAATTTTCAAGACACCAGCCAAAAAGAATGAAAGCAAGGAAAGAAGAGTAATGGTTTGATAGTTGGGGAAAAGAGAATCCTTAGTCCTGACAAACTGTGCTTTAAAAAATTAATATGTAACATATGCCTATAGAAAATGCATATATGATAAGCATATAGCTTGATGAATTTTCATAAATTGAGTATAGCTGTTTAACCAATGCACAGATCTAGGAACAGAACATTAGCAGCATTCCAGAAACCCTAAGTCCCAAGGCCCCTTCTAGTCCTCACCTTCCCCTTCAAAGGTAAGTGCTATCCCATTTTCTAAAAGTAGAGATTTGCCTGTTTTCATATCATTTGAACCATATCATATATAATCTTTGGGACTGTTTTTCTTTTGCTCAATATTGCATTTGTGAAGTTTTTTATATTGTTGTGTACAGGTTTAGATCTCAAGTCTCCCGTGGCAGGATAGTATTCCATTGTGTGAATATACCACAATTTATTTTTCCTTTCTGTTTTTGTTGGACATTTGGGTAGTTTCCAGTTTGAGGCTATTATAAATAGTGTTTCTATACACACACAAGTGCATGTGTTTTTTTTTTGTTTTTTTTTTTTGGTGACTATGTGTATGCCTTTCTATTGGGTATATCCTGGGAGGGAATTGCTGAGTCATATGCACATTTTTGGCTTCAGTTCTACCAAGCACTTTGGAGCTATAATGATTTCACACTTCAGGGAAGGAATCTTGTTTTTGCTGTGCACATGAAAAATGACTTTCCTCTTCCTTTCCTCTTATAGTTCAACCTACCTGTATTCATACATGTGTTATTCTTTTACATGAAGCTTATTTGCTTTTCCTAAATTTAAAAAAGTTGGATAGTCTAAGCTTACCAGAGCCTTCTTCTGAGAAGAGAGACTGAGAATGTTCCATAAAACTCTTCATTATACTACTGGTTTGCCCTACTCACAGTCATGACAGAAAATTATTTTAATTTTCTTCAGTGCTGTTTTTAGGGAGCTCTAACCATATATTTAACTTCTCTAAAATCATGCATAGTTCCATTCCCTAATCATACCAAGGTTGCACTTCTTTCTACTCACCTCTTGATTTACCTAGAGACCTCGCATTTGTTTTTTTAACTAAACTGAAAGAAAAATAAAAATCAATAGGTGATAATCTTTCCAGTTATATACAGGAGCTACAGCAAATAATTTAAGGACAGAGAGAAAAGAGACAATCTTTCAAGGGACAGAATGAGAGACTAGGAATGCTTTATACCAGCTTTACAAACCATTTGAATCAGGAGGCCCCACTAATCCTTTGTCTGTCAATCTAATAACTGATTATGTTTGATGGTCTCAGGAGGGATTTCAGCAAAAACAAGGTCAAGGGGCAAACTGTGCTAAATTGCTGATTATCCTTGAAACCTATCTGGTGTTTCAGAACTCCCATGACTCTTCTGGCTTCCCATTCTGTCTATTTAAACTCAAAGTTTTAGACCTCCATCATCACTGAGAAGACTTCAAATACTTTTGGTTGAGTGAATGCTGGAATATTTGCCTCTTACCAAGGTTATATCCAATTCAAGTATCCATTCTCTGAGTAGTTACTGAACATCTACAATGTAGCATCCTGCTTTATTTATTTATTTAAATAAGCATGCTGTTTTATTTAATCAACAATATTAAATCTGTTGATTTAATATTGCACCAACCAGATACAGTTCCTGTGTTCTTGTAGAATTTATAGCCTAGTGAATAGATAAAAATGTAGAGATGAATAAATATATAAGCACAACTTATAATCAGGGTTGGGGAAGGAAATGGCAACCCACTCCAGTATTCTTGCCTGGAAAATCCCATGGATGGAGGAGCCTGGTAGGCTACAGTCCATGGGGTCGCAAAGAGTCGGGCATGACTGAGTGACTTCACTTCACTTCACTTATAATCAGTGTAGGAAGAAAATAAAAGAAATAAAGTATCCAAACATAATGAAACAAGAGTGACTTTAGGGTCTATGGAAGCTAATATTTAAACCAAGATATAAATGATGAGAAGGAACTAGCCACTTGAAGAGCTATGGGGGCAAGTGTTAGAAGGCAATAGCATAGGCAAAGGGGCTAGTGCAGTTGAAGAAGAACACTGTGTCAACCTTTAAGGAACACATATTAACTCTGAATTTATTTTGAATTTATGACACAAAGTTTGGATTTTCCAACTCTTTTAAAAGGTAGCAAGGACAGTCAATTTGTTAATATCAATAACCTCAGATATGCAGATGACACCACCCTTATGGCAGAAAGCAAAGAAGAACTAAAGAGTCTCTTGGTGAAAGTGAAAGAGGAGAGTGAAAAAGTTGGCTTAAAGCTCAACATTCATAAAACTAAGATCATGGCATCTGATCCCATCACTTCATGGGAAAAAGATGGGGAAACAGTGGAAACAGTGACAGACTTTATTTTTTGGGCTCCAAAATCACTGCTGATGGTGATTGCAGCCATGAAATTAAAAGATGCTTACTCCTTGGAAGGAAGGTTATGACCAACCTAGATAGCATATTTAAAAGCAGAGACATTACTTTGCCAACAAAGGTCCATCTGGTCAAGGTTATGGTTTTTCCAGTGGTCATGTATGGATGTGAGAGTTGGACGGTGAAGAAAGCTGAGTGCTGAAGAATTGATGCTTTTGAACTGTGGTGTTGGAGAAGACTCTTGAGAGTCCCGTGGACTGCAAGGAGATCCAACCAGTCCATCCTAAAGGAGGTCATTCCTGGGTGTTCATTGGAAGGACTGATGTTGAAGCTGAAACTCCAATACTTTGGCCACCTCATGCGAAGAGTTGACTCATTGGAAAAGATCCTAATGCTGGGAAGGATTGGGGGCAGGAGGAGCAGGGGATGACAGAGGATGAAATGGTTGGATGGCATCACCGACTTGATGGACATGGGTTTGGGTAAACTCCGGGAGTTGGTGATGGTCAGGGAGGCCTGGCATGCTGCGATTCATGGGGTCACAAAGAGTCGGACACGACTGAGCGACTGAACTGAACTGAACTGAAAGAGGCAAATGGCAGCATTCCATCAGAGGAAGCCAACCCAACTCACATCAAAAGTATTCCAAAGATGCAGAACAAAGAGATCTGTTTGCTTTTCTTTGTTCCTCTGAACTAACAACAGTCCTGTGGAATATTCGTATGAAGACTAGGTACTATTTCATACAAGCAAACTATGACAAAATCATACAGAAGTCAGAGGGCTCCAGTATGGATATCTGACTATCTCTGCTTGTCCAGCCTTTTATCTTGCTATGCTTCACTTCATACTTTATATTCTTGCAATGCTGAGGTTTGATCCCTGGGTGGGGAAGATCTGGAGGAGGGCATGGCAACCCACTCCAGTATTCTTGCCTGGAGAATCCCATGGATAGAGGAGCATGGTGGGCTACAGTCCACAGGGCAACTGAAGTAACTGAGCACACAATGATGAGGTGGGTTTAGATCCAGAACTTTCTGTGTACCCTACTGTATAAAAGAGATGCCACATGGTAGGTAAAGGCAAATGTGTGATATTCTAAGGAATCCTAAACTATTTTAAAGGCTTTTGAAAAGGCCAGATTTTCTGCTGAGCATAGGGATAAAGCTAAGGACATAGTTTTATGACAAATTTTGTATCCTCAATTTTATCCTCAAGCAAGGATGAGTTAAGTAACCTGGGTTTCACTGGTATTATTGCATTTTTATAATTATTTGTTTGGATGACTATGTCTAAGAGATCGTCATTTCATCTTTGTGTCTACAGCTCTCAGCTTTGTTCCTAACACAGAGAAGGTACTCAGCTCAGGCTCAGAGGTTCATACAAACTTCCTGTAAAGGCAGATGTCAGTCTCCAATTTGGTCCAAAGCCAGCAAATAAAACATACAAAAACAAACAAATAGAACAGAGAAACAATCAGGCCAAGAGGAAGGAAGATGCAAACATTAGCCCTGTCTTCTTTTTAGTCCTAAATCTTCAGCTACTTCCAGAGGTACCTATTTTAATGACGGTAAGACTTAACAGGTCAGAAATTAGCACCTTCAAAACCTTGTATCTTCCTAAATTCTCCATTATCATTGATGACACTTTATCTTCAGTTTTCCCTTACAATCTCAAATTTACTTTCTTTTCTTTGCCCCATGTCCATCCTGGTACAAAGTTCTGTGGTTTGTTTTACTGAATGTCTTTCAAATCTCTTCTTTCCTATCTTATCCCATAGTTGTCGTTGTTGGACAAACACTAATCATTTCACCTTTGTATCATCATAATATCTTCCTGACAGAACTTTATTCCTCTGGTCTCTAGTTCTTCCTGGCACAGCTCTCAAAACAGCCTTTTTATCTTATTCTTTTGCTTAAGAACAACCAATTTCTTCTACTTGTCTATTGACTCAAATATAAACAGAGAGATGATGTGTATGTATTAATATTTCTTAGTATCTCTGCACGGTGTGAATCAAATTGATATTCTTACCATTCCTCCCCCACCTACTGGCTCAATTCTTAATCATTCCCATTTTTGTTCATTTTTTAATGATTTTTCTCTTTGCCTGGGTGGCTCTCAACATCTCTCCATCAGTTCATGACCAGCATTCAATTAAAATCAGATTTAAGATTCACTTGACATCTTCTGTGGTTAAGCCTAGGACTCACTGATAATCACCTTGATTTTCATTTCCATGTACTTTCATTCATATATATATAATGTATATATAATTTTTATATATTAATATTGTTTATTTTATCATCCAAATTACTTTATATAAAATCAAAGGACTTTATTACTTTAATGTTTCATCAGCATAGAACTGAATTATACATAGATTATTACTAATGATTTTGGAGGAAATAAATTAGTTTGAAATATTTATATTGCCATTTATTTTTTTCATGAATAGACAGATTACTTGATCCATACATCTATAGGTTCATTCATTCACTGATTAACTACTTATTTATTGGACATCTATTGTCCTGAACCTGAATGTGATCTGGAGATCTCTAGGTGAATAAGACACTGTCACTACCCTCAATGAGCTTACAGACCAGTGAGAAGATAGAGGAAAAACTAGATAATTGCAATTATATTAGACACCTGGAATTGTCAGCTACTTTTCTAGAAATTCACCTCGGCCCATATAGACACAAAAGGCAGTATTGCCTATCTCTCTTATCCAAAATGACTGATCTATTAGTAAGCAATTGTCTCACGTATTTTACACTTTATTGAAGCAATGATTCTTCAGAACAGTGGTAATAAGTTATATACCTTTCAGTCAGAGTTTTATTGGGTGCCAGAAAGACAACACAGATTGAACAACTTACCCATGGTGATATTGGTATAAAAAGAAAGATCATCAGAACCTTTGGGATCTGAGCAAGACTTACTTTCCATTGTTTTCAAGGAGAAGTGCTCTGAATAAAATATCCCAAACTGAATTGTTCTAAATTGCATGGGCAGGGACTTTCTAAATAGCTTATTTCTTGAGATGATTCAGATTATATAATTTAACTTGAGATATCTAAGAATCATTTTCTTTTCATCAAGTTCTGTCTTTTCCTCTTCCCTGGTGTTCTATGGTAATTGGCTCCTACCTGATTTTCAGCGGTTGACTTCCTCATAATCTCACATTCTTTCTTCTTTCTCTTCTATAATCTTCAGTGGAACCTGGTTTCTCTTGACTCCCTGTTGGAACATATATTTTAGGAATGTCATGGTTCATGGCATTCTGATACTACAGGTTCAGAAATACATCCATTTGGTAAGATGAGGCGAAAGCAAAAAAACATTGATAGTGACCTTGATAAATGAAAAAATAGAACAATAAAATGAAATTCAATAAAGAAAAGTCAAGGCAGTTGATTTATAGACAGAGACACAAATATATAATAAAAACGAGGTAGAAAATAATACTGTGCAACTGTGTAGAGCTTTGCAGCTAACACAATAGTTTGCAAAGGGAAAAAGGGAGACATAAATTGCATCCAGACTTCTTACATACTTGAAAAATTTTAAGAGACTAGTGCTCATCAGTAGTTCACCAGGGATAGGGAAAAAAGGAAAAGAAAGAAATTGGCTTAGAATAAAGAATATTATTTTTGGTTGTATACAGCAAAGCTTTCTTTACCATCAGATGGATTAAATACAGAAACAGGCTCCTAAAGCAGACTAAAGTAAAATTTTACTCCTAAAGTAAAATCTCTAATCATTCAATAAATATTTATTGGTATCCTTGGGGAATTATCATAAAGAGGACAGAAAACTTCCTAAAGTGGAAGATTCAGTTCTTTGCCTGCTTAAAGAAAAGTAGCTGAACAACCTCTCAGATTCTCCCTGACTTCAGAATACATCCAAAAACATGATTCAGGGGAACTCAGGATTCTAGAAAGTGAATTGTTTAGAGTTGTATGCTGAATTGGTCCCAGGCTATACCTGACTTTCCAAAATAAACAAGCGAAGAGGTACCTGTATTTTATATAAGCCCTTCTCCTAATTTTAAATTTGACTTTCCAAAATGTTTTGATCTCCATGACTAGTTATGGTTTGAAGAAATGCTGTTTCATATCAGCATTACCCTCATTCACTACTTGTGACCGCTAACATTTTCTGTCACCAAGTTCATAATGAATATTAAAGATAGAAATAATTCAGCCTAATTAGCATAACAACTAAAATAAAAGTAGTCTGTCTTATAGTTTCTAAAACATGCCCTTGTGAACCAATGTTCTATTCCTTTTCCTTCTCTGCCCCTACCACGTCTTAATTGTAGCTCTAAAGTACCCTGAATTTTAGAAATGCGAACCCTGGGGTTGCATTCCTTGATGCAGAGGCCTTGGTGGGGGGGGGTTACTTTTGAGGAATGCAAGAGGAAAGACATTCAACAAAATGAGACATGACTTAGCTAGTAAGGCAAGACTCATATTTACTCTGACAGCAACCCCCACCCCCATTTCAAGTTCTAGATATGAGCTAACCAAAAGAAATGTAATGTGAACTACATGGATAAACTTTAAATTTTCTAAAAAATAAAAAAGTAAAATATGTTTTTATTTAACCCAGTATACACACAGCTATATGGAAAAGAAAGAGCAAAGAAGAGGTAAGCCTTCTCTGTGGTATTTGCCCTAGCACTTTGTTAATTCTTTGCCCTCTCATCATACAGGAAAATAGAAAACTTTGAAAGGGTGTTGAACAGGACATTGCCACATCTTTGCTTATAAGGCACTTTCTCATTCGCACCTGATCACTCTAAATAAAATTGCAATGTTTCACCATACCATAGTCCATTTTCATTGTGCTCTGTTTTCCATTACACTACAGCCTAGAGAAGGAAATGGCAACCCACTCTGATCTTCTTGCCTGGAAAAGCCCATGGACAGAGGAGCCTGGTGGATATAGTTCATGAAGTCACAAAAGAATCAGACACAACTTAACAACTAAACAACAAATAACCTTTTAATATACCATATTATATATTTATTATCATGTTGTTCATTGTCTCTCTTCCTCCCCTATAGACTACAACAGAAGAGGAGAGCAAGATTATGTCTGTTTAGTCACTAAGGCAACCCAAGTAACTGGACCAGTGTCTGACATATAGTAAATCCTCAGCATTAAACCTTCTTCCCAGCCCCATCACGGCAAAGAAAGTGTTATACATTGTAGGTACTGAATTAATAACAGAGTTAGTGGCCAATGGTATCTGGTTTGTAATGTAATGTGTGGTTTTCTTTTATTGGGAAAGTAGTGGAGAAAAGTTGCTATGTTCACCACAGATAATTATTAGCATTTCATCATGGCTTGGAGAGCTCAGATAAGGTTGACATAGCTTCTGCTACTATCAGCAAATGGCCTGTGCAGCTGAACCATCAAAATCTAAGAAAAAAAAAAGAGGATGACTCCAGAGGCAGATTCTGACAACTGTCTAGTTTCTAATTCTCCCTAAGGATCTGAGATTTACTTGTTGATAGTCTGAATCAAATTTGATGTTTATGCTCCTGAAATCCTGGCTTTTTTAGACTGAAATCAATGTGGTGATGGCAAGTAATGAGGCTGAATAAATAAGCAACAAAAACTTCCCTCTGTATGTGCCTGCAATAAAACCTCAGTTCAGTTCAGTCACTCAGTCATGTCTGACCCTTTGTGACCCCATGGACTGCAGTACGCCAGGTTTCCCTGTCCATCACCAACTCCCGGAGCTTACTCAAACTCATATCCATTGAGTCAATGATGCCACCCAACCATCTCATCCTCTGTCGTTCCCTTCTCCTCTCACCATCAATCATTCCCAGCATCATGGTCTTTTCTGATGAGTCAGTTCTTTGCATAAGATGGCCAAAGTATAGGAATTTCAGCTTCAACATCAGTCCTTCCAATGAATATTCAGGACTGATTTCCTTTAGGATGGTCTGGTTGGATCTCCTTGCAGTCCAAGGGACTCTCAAGAGTCTTCTCCAACACCACATTCAAAAGCATCAATTCTTTGGCACTCAGCTTTCTTTATAGTCCAGCTCTCACATCCATACATGACACTGGAAAAATCAAAACTTTGACTAGATGGACCTTTGTTGTCAAAGTAATGTCTCTGCTTTTTAATATGCTGTCTAGGCTGGTCAAAACTTTTCTTCCAAGGAGCAAGTGTCTTTTAATTTCATGGCTGCAGTCACCATCTGCAGTGATTTTGGAGTCCAAGAAAAAAAAGTCTGTCATTGTTTCCACTGTTTCCCATCTATTTGCCATGAAGGAATGGGACCGGATGCCATGATCTTAGTTTTCTGAATGTTGAGTTTTAAGCCAACTTTTTCACTTTCCTCTCTCACTTTCATCAAGAGGCTCTTTAGTTCTTCTTTGCTTCTGCCATAGGGTGGTATGATCTGCATATCTGAGGTTATTGATATTTCTCCCAGCAATCTTGATTCCGGCCTGTGCTTCATCCAGTCCAGCGTTTCTCATGATGTACTGTGCATATAAGTTAAATAAGCAGAGTGACAACATACAGCCTTGACATACTCCTTTCCCCATTTGGAACCAGCCTGTTGTTCCATGTCCAGTTCTAACTGCTGCTTCTTGACCTGCATACAGATTTCTCAGGGGGCAGGTCAAGTGGTCTGGTATTCCCATCTCTTTAAGAATTTTCCACAGTTTGTTGTGATCCACACAGTCAAAGGCTTTGGCACAGTCAATAAAGCAGAAGTAGATGATTTTCTGGAACTCGGTTGCTTTTTTGATGATCCAGCGGATGTTGGCAATATGATCTCCGGTTATTCTGCCTTTTCTAAATCCAGCTTGAACATCTGGAAGTTCATGGTTCATGTACTATTGAAGCCTGGCTTGGAGAATTTTGAGCATTACTTTGCTAGTGTGTGAGATGAGTGGAATTGTGCAGTAGTTTTAGCATTCTTTGGCATTGCCTTTCTATGGGACTGGAATGAAAACTGACCTTTTCCAGTTCTGTGGCTACTGCTGAGTTTTCCAAATTTCCTGGCTATTCAGTGCAGCACTTTCACAGCATCATCTTTAGGATTTGAAATAGCTCAACTGGAATTCCATCACCTCCACTAGCTTTGTTCATAGTGATGCTTCCGAAGGCCCACTTGACCTCGCATTCCAGGATATCTGGCTCTAGGTGAGTGATCACACCATCGTGGTTATATGGGTCATAAAGATCTTTTTTGTATAGTTTTTCTGTGTATTCTTGCCCCCTCTCTTAATCTCTTCTGCTTCTGTTAGGTCCATACCATTTCTGTCCTTTATCGAGCCCATCTTTGCATGAAATGTTCCCTTGCTATCTCTGATTTTCTTGAAGAGATCTCTAGTCTTTCCCATTCTATTGCTTTCCTCTATTTCTTCGCAGTGATCACTGAGGAAGGCTTTCTTATCTCTCCTTGCTATTCTTTGGAACTCTGCATTCAAATGGGTATATCTTTCCTTTTCTCCTTTGCCTTTTGCGTCTCTTCTTTTTACAGCTATTTGTAAGGCCTCCTCAGACAACCATTTTGCCTTTTTGCATTTTCTTGGGGATGGTCTTGATCACTGCCTCCTGTACATTGTTACAAACCTCTGTTCACAGTTCTTCAGGCACTCTATCAGATCTAATCCCTTGAATCTATTTGTCACTTCCACTGTATAATCCTGAGGGATTTGATTTAGGTCATACCTGAATGGTCTAGTGTTTTCCGTAGTTTCTTCAATTTAAGTCTGAATTTGGCAATAAGGAGTTCATGATCTGAGCCACAGTCAGCTCCCGGTCTTGTTTTTGCTGACTGTATAGAGCTTCTCCATCTTTGGCTGCAATGAATATAATCACTCTGATTTTGGTTTGACCATCTGGTGATGTCCACGTGTAGAGTCCTCTCTTGTGTTAAGTAATAAAACTTAACTATCATCAAAGATGATGATGCTATCTTTATGCAATAAAATATAACCTCTCTAAAGAATGTTCACAACATCCTTAATCTTTGATACCCCTGGGAGAATGTAAAGAGACAGTTGTTATCTTTCTTCACTAAAGAAGGAAACAGAGATGAAGAAAGATATCTTTTGGTTATTCAGTAAGTTAGCAGCCAGATAACAAATCCAAATCTCTGCTATTCTAAGGACACCTAAGAAAGACTTTGACTAACAGTTTAGTAATCTTTGATATCTGTTTGAAATAAAGGTCATGTCCTCATTTAAAAGCAATACTAGCCAGGACCCTGAGAAGTCCCATTTGCATAGGAAATCCACAATTAAAAGTTAACAGAAACATACTATTGGCATCCTAGTAGCTTGCTCAGCTTGAACATATGCTATCTGATCCCTTTTTAGAATCCTAAAAAAACCAGTGCTGGAACTTTGGGTGCAGCTTAAAGTACAAACCTAGGACAACTAGGAGCAATGCCCCTATAATTGAATTTGAATGAAGAATTTTTGTAACTTTAAAACAAATTGTGGGCATCCCACTGTCATTTTATTGAATTTTAAATTTCTTTAAGGATTATAGATTGAAAAGCCATAAAAATTACTCCATATTTTACAGATTAATTTGGCCAGATGTGTTAAAATGTCTTCATTTGCCATGACTAAGGATCAATATAAGGAAGAGAGTCTTCAGAGACTAATGTTTTCCTGCATTTTATTGTCAGGCAGGTGCTACACAAATGCAATTTGAGTTTCCATTTATGGTTCCATCCTATATTAATCTGATTCTGAAACAAGCAGTGTGGCTGAAAGAAAGTATGTCTTAAGAATCAGAAGAACAGATTTAAATCCAGCCCAATCACTTGCAGTACAACCTCAGGAGAATAATTCAACTTCTTTGAGCCATGGATTTTTTATCCAAAAAGGGGAAGGGAGAAAATTCTAGATGAAGGGAAACTTATACCCAGAGACCTGGAGATGAAGGTTATAGAAGACCTTGGGCTTGACTAAGGCAGAAACTACATATTGGAAAAAGGAAGAAGGTGGCATGGATAGAATTAGATAAATAGGGTCAGAATACGGATGTAAACATAAACAGTGACAGTGGGTCACTGACAACCAGAGTAACATGAGAAAAGGGTGTGTAAAGATTGGCCAGAGGAGTTAGTAATATGCATCAAAGAGCAAAGTGCCTGGAATTGGAAAAGTCCCCAAAAGTGAGTTGCAATAATTCAGATGTGAGGTGAGGAGATGTGAAGTAGCATCGTGGTAGAGGGACTAGAAGGGTGAAAATCTGTACGACTTCGTGAGTCTTTCATATATACATATACACATACACATATATTAATATATACATGAAAGGAGGAGAAGGATGAGTAAAGGATGACTGCAAGTTTTAAGTCTGGGTGATAGCAAAGATGATGGTGTCATACACAGAGAAAGATAATGGGAGAGAAAAAGAGAAAGGGTTTCCAAAATATTGAATTAAAGTGGTGATGGCAAGTCATCCATTGGGAAACGTTGTTTGAGCTTTTGGTGTATGGACCTGGTGATGTGGACATATCCAGATTAAGTATGATTATGATAGTTGAAGCCATTGGAATAGATGAACTCCCTTGGTGAATAGTGAAAAGAAAGCATAACTCGAGATAGGATAGAATGTCAAAAAATTAAATATGAATGAAATATAGTATGAAATCAACAAATGGCAGCTTTTACTCCAGTTAAGAACATGCAGATTTAAAATACAAGGTATTCCTATACTCCAATAATGAGAAAACAGAAAGAGAAATTAAGGAAACAATACCATTCACCATTGCAACAAAAAGAATAAAATACTTAGGAATATATCTACCTAAAGAAACAAAAGACTTATATATAGAAAACTATAAAACACTGATGAAAGAAATCAAAGAGGACACAAACAGATGGAGAAATATACCGTGTTCATGGATTGGAAGAATTAAAATAGTGAAAATGAGTATACTACCCAAAGCAATCTATAGATTCAATGCAATCCCTATCAAGCTACCAATGGTATTTTTCACAGAACCAGAACAAATCATCTCACAATTTGTATGGAAATATAAGAAACCTCGAATAGCCAAAGCAATCTTGAGGAAGAAGAATGGAACTGGAGGAATCAATCTGCCTGACTTCAGGCTCTACTACAAAGCCACAGTCATCAAGACAGTATGGTACTGGCACAAAGATAGAAATATAGATCAATGGAACAAAATAGAAAGCCCAGAGATAAACCCACGCACTTATGGACACCTTATCTTCGACAAAGGAGGCAAGAATATACAATGGAGAAAAGACAATCTCTTCAACAAGTGGTGCTGGGAAAACTGGTCAACCACTTGTAAAAGAATGAAACTAGAACACTTCCTAACACCTTACACAAAAATAAACTCAAAATGGATTAAAGATCTAAACGTAAGACCAGAAACTATAAAACTCCTAGAGGAAAACATAGGCAAAACACTCTCCGACATAAATCACAGCAGGATCCTCCATGACCCACCTCCCAGAATATTGGAAATTAAAGCAAAAATAAACAAATGGGACCTAATTAAACTTAAAAGCTTTTGCACAACAAAGGAAACTATAAGCAAGGTGAAAAGACAGCCTTCAGAATGGGAGAAAATAATAGCAAATGAAGCAACAGACAAACAATTAATCTCAAAAATATACAAGCAACTTCTGCAGCTGAATTCCCGAAAAATAAACGACCCAATCAAAAAATGGGCCAAAGAACTAAACAGACATTTCTCCAAAGAAGACATACAGATGGCTAACAAACACATGAAAAGATGCTCAACATCACTCATTATTAGAGAAATGCAAATCAAAACCACAATGAGGTATCATTTCACACCAGTCAGAATGGCTGCTATCCAAAAGTCTACAAGCAATAAATGCTGGAGAGGGTGTGGAGAAAAGGGAACCCTCTTACACTGTTGGTGGGAATGCAAACTAGTACAGCCACTATGGAGAACAGTGTGGAGATTCCTTAAAAAACTGGGAATAGAACTGCCATATGACCCAGCAATCCCACTGCTGGGCATATACACCAAGGAAACCAGAATTGAAAGAGACACGTGTACCCCAATGTTCATCGCAGCACTGTTTACAATAGCCAGGACATGGAAGCAACCTAGATGTCCATCAGCAGACGAATGGATAAGGAAGCTGTGGTACATATACACAATGGAATATTACTCAGCCATTAAAAAAAAATACATTTGAATCGGTTCTACTGAGATGGATGAAACTGGAGCCCATTATACAGAGTGAAGTAAGCCAGAAAGAAAAACAACAATACAGTATACTAATGTATATATATGGAATTTGAAAGATGGTAATGATAACCCTATATGCGAGACAGAATAAGAGACACAGATGCATAGAACAATTTTATGGACTCTGAGGGAGAAGGTGAGGGTGGGACGTTCTGGGAGAATAGCATTGAAACGTGTATATTATCATATGTGAAACAGAACACCATTCCATGTTCGATGCATGAGACAAGGGCTCAGGGCCGGGGCAATGGGATGACCCAGAGGGATGGGATGGGGAGGGTGGTGGGTGGGGGGTCCAGGAAGGGGAACACATGTAAACCCATGGCTGATTCATGTCAATGTATGGCAAAAACTATTACAATATTGTAAAGTAATTAGTCCCCAACTAAAATAAATAAATTAAAAAAAAAAAATACAAGGTAGACAAGGAGCTTTCAAAGGAGAGGGGCATGCATGGTGAACCACAGCAGCACTCCTATCTGATTAGAGAGTGCATCTCCATGGTAAGGTGGTCAGGCCTCAGTGCGAGGATGCCCCAGGGCTCCTGAGTCATCTTCCACAAAACTCCTTACTAACTACAAAAGAGGGCTTAATATTAACAGTTTTGTTGGTAGGTTGAATTCCTAAGAGATATATTAATTGATCATTCAGCCATCAGCTGACAGTGATATAAAATATGACCCACAGATACTTTTTTAAGCCAGAGTTTGTAGGAGCCTACCGGTATTCTTGCCTGGAGAATCCCATGGACAGAGGAGCCTGGCAGGCTACAGTCCATGATTGCAAGAGTCAGACAGGACTTGGCACCTAAACCACCAACCACCCCACCATTATTAGTATCCTAGCCAGTTAAGATCAACCTTGAGATCATGAAGTATTCTTGCTTCAGTTCAAGGGCAGTTAGCATCACCTGGAACAGGGACTTCCACTTTGTAACATGCCTGCAACATCACGGCCACTTGGCTTCAGTGCTCTGTACCTGGACAGCTCTTTAATCAAGCAGCCCTAACATGAGGTCTCTTAAATTCCATAGTACCCATGGTATCCCTATAGGGAGACAGAAAATCAGTCATCCATTTGTTAACATATATTGAGTACCAACTCTGATTCAGGCACAATGTCACCCACACTCAAAAAAATAAAGTCCTAAAAAAAAGAGTAAGCCCAATGAATAGACATGGGAGTGGAGAGAAAATAATTAGTAAGAGCTAAAGAGATACAGGCTACTAATAAGATGCCACAAAGCATTTAACTCTTCATCTGTCTTCATAAGCTCCCTCCACTTTGTAGCAGAGAGAACAATTAGATGTGTAGGCTACTCAATCCTAATTTCTGAATTTAAGAAGAAATTAATGGTTCCAAATAAAGAAGAGTTTTTCCTCTCTTCCTACATCAATCCAGCATGAGCACAAATGTATCTCTGCTAAGGCTAGAGGGAGAAAAGGGGAGGGAGAATATGATTACTGCCAGAACAAGCTCAACAGACAGGAACAGAAAAGAATTTTACTGGCAGAAATTAGAAATTGTTCTTTCTCACTCCACCAACACATAAGTAATAAACGCAGAACTACCTTCTGCTGCCTTTAAAGCTGTGTTACAAAAATGATGCCTCAAGGGATACAAGGAGAATCTGCCATGCAATAAAACTCTACCACCCCACCTAACACACCTGAAACTATTTTTAAAATATTTAATTTTTGCTCATGATTTTTTAATATTGACTCAACAGTCTAAGTTAGTTCCTAAATGAGGTAAAACTTTTTGGCCAGAGACCTTTGCAAATCCTCCAGAACAGATTGAAAAGCATATGGTGCAATCTTTAGAATTAATAAAACTATCACACATACATACACAAAATGATACACAGACATACAAGTTAAGTAAATGTTTCATGCATGAAACATGTAATTTTTCAGAAGGTACCAGATATGTGTAACAAGATAGTAAGACTCTGCTTTTGGCCAAAGCCCCTAGGATAATGAATGCCAACCACTCCCATTCCAATGTGAGGTGCTAGATCCCCTAAGCAGGGCTTGCTGTTTTGTAACCATTAGTTGATCAACCCTTCTCTGCCTAGGAAAATAAGGCTGGGGATGCTGAGAGAGTTTTTAGAAACTGAGAAAAAGATTTCTTCTAGAGTGAGTTGTGGAAGTGTGGTAGCATTCTCGTTCCCCATCATGCCTACCTCGCAGCAACATGGAGCCCTGCATCCCACCTCAAGCCCATTGAGAGGAGAGTCAGGAGAACACCAAAGTTCAGAATGCATCTCCAGATCAACCTTGAGATATCTAAAGGGTCAGACACTGCCGGAAGCACCCTGAGGCAATAGAATAGAGCACTGCAGCTGGTGGGTAGCTACATCCCCACTGACAGCAGAGCCAAAGTGCTTGTTTGTTATGAGTCAGTTACGGACAACACAGGAAAGAGGCCACTGGCCTGGAACTGGTTAGAACAGTGCCCAGGAGGGTTTGCTGTGAGCGACAGGACAACCTTCAGCAGAAAGAGGCTCACAAGTATCAATAGGTGTAGAAGTTGCAGAGAGGTACCCAAAGAGGTTATCAGCAGCCAGGAGAAGGGGCTACAGTTGAGTATCCACCAGGGGGATCACTGAGGAGGCCACAAAAGCACCACTGCAGTTTACCTGGGCTTCTCAGGTGGCGCTAAGGGTAAAGAACCCATCTGCCAATACAGGAGACTTAAGAGACGCAGGTGCAATCCCTGGATAGGGAAGATCCCCTGTAGGAGGAAATGGCAACCCACTCCATTATTCTTGCCTGGAGAATCCCATGGAGAGAGAAGTCTGGTGAGTTACAGTCCATGGGGTCACAAAGAGTTGGACACGAATGAAGCAACTTAGCATACAAACACAGTTTGTTTGCATCTGTGCCCCAGCCAGAGGAAATTAAGATCACTACAGTGGTGCTGGTCAGAATTCTGCCATCCCACTGTCCTCCTGTCTCCCCATATTTCACTATTAAAGGAGCCAGAGCAAGCCTAGTGAGTGGAGCAGAACTAAAGGAAATAACTCACACCCACCTGACCAGCAAGCTTCCAACTGAAGCAGGTCCAAGTTAGGGGAAAGAAGATGATGTAACCTTAAATGAAATTCAGAATTGCTACTATTACACTGGACTAGGCATATTAATTACTGAGCTAAGACTGTTTTAGAAAGTCATATGACCAGAGGAGACAAGACTTTATGATCTGATTGTGGGCATGTAAGCTATTCAGTCTGCCCAAGATTTCATCTGGGAGTAGAGGAAATGTTATTGCAAAAAACACAGGCAGTGAAGAAAAAGTACAAAGTTGTTTTCTGATGCCATCCTACTTTTTCCTCTATGTCCACAGCTCCCGCTGAAAGGACAAACCCTAGAGAACCAAGTTTTACCCCTTGTGACTCCACTTCACTTCCAGTTCCTGGCCAAAGTTGATTAGGGAAGAGTATCTGTCCTAAGTCAGCCAAACAACAGCTCAGCCAGAGACTATGAGATACTCTTGAGCAACAAGATAAGTAGGGCAATCATTTTCCTTGGCATGTGAATATAAGAAAAAGAAGACAATGACTATCCTCAATCGTGGCAGTTGAAGCTAAAATATTATTCATTCATTCAACAAACATTTTGTGAGGGTACTACCATGCTATAATAAGGAATAAGAAACATAAAGTCCCTATTCTTGAGGAGCTACTGTTCTAGTGGGGAAGCAGACAAAAAGCAGTTAAAACGAATAAATAAATTAGATAATGACAGTAGTATTATTGCCATGAAGGAAGTAAATAGAACATTTGGATAAGGAATAGAAGAAGAAGGGACCCTAATCTAGGGTATGGGAAGGGCTTGCTAAGGTGTGATTTTTTTTTTTAACTGAGATATGAAAAATGATACAGATCCAGATTTGTGAAGATTCAGGGAAATAGAGAAAACCAAATGCAAAGCCCCTGAGGAAGGAAGTTGCTCGGCACACTCCCAGAACTGACAGACGGCCAGGGCAACTAGATCAGAGTGAGGAAGAGGGAAAGGTGAGCGCAGAGAGGGAGATAGGAGCCAGACCATGCTGAGATTGGGAGGCCATGGTGAGTACAATGTGACCTAGTGAAACAGAGTTGAGAACTGTGTGGACTATGTGAAATAAACCTTTAAAAAAAAGAGCAAAGAAGTGACTATGAGCCATCTAGTCAAAAACTATAGCTAACAATTATTGAGTTCTTTTGTGTCTTTTAATGCAATGTATTAGAGTTCAGCAAACCTTTCCCCCAAATAGCTAGATACTAAGTATTTGAAACTATGTAGGTCATACAGTCTTGGTCAAAACTACTTAACCCTACTGTTTTAGTGCCAAAGCTGCCGTTGACAATATTCAAACAAATTCACATGGCTGTGTATCAGTAAAACTTTATTTATGGACACTGAAATTTGAATTTCATATGTTCATGTGTCAGGAAATATTCTTTTGATTTTAAAACCATTTAAAATTTTTTTAAAAATTATTCTTAGTTTATGGGCCTTGAAAAACAAAATTGTGTACAAGATCGGTCTATAAGCCATAGTCAGCCAACCTCTATTCTACATGCTTTACTTGCAATTAATTCTTGTAATACCTCAACAACTCTATAAGACAGTTACTATTGATATACTCCCTCCTGGGCTTTCCAGGCAGCACTAGTGGTAAAGAACCTGCCTGCCAATGCAGGAAACATAAGAGACATGAGTTTGATCCCTGGGTTGGGAACATCCCCTGGAAGAAGGCATGGCAACCCACTACAGTATTCTTGCCCAGAGAATTCCATGGACAGAAGAGCCTGGTGGGCTACAGTCCATAAAAGTTGCACAGAGTTGGACACGACTGAAGAGACTTAGCACACACACACGTGCTCCCTTCATAGAAGAGGAAAGTGAGGCAAAAGTTATCACAGCTAGAAATTAGCAGAACCAAACAAATCTGATTCTAGATTACATGCTGTTATTTTTGCAATCTTGTCTTGTGCTAATAAATAATTCAAATTTACATATTCAAGAGAAGCACTTTTGGAATGGTGGAGTAAGGAATGATAGGGTAAAATTCCATTCCTCCATAACAGCAAACAGAACACTAGCAAAAAGAATATTTGAAATCAACTTTTTCAGAACTCTGGAAATTAACTACAATGTGAGAAGCATTTATTTAAGAAAAGTGGACAAATCTTGGTAAGGATGGTGAGTTTTAAGTTGCCCTATTCCCAACTCCCTCTTCCCAGTTCCTCAGTAGACTTGAATATTAACAGCCTTGTGAACACAATAGCTGTGAAAATCAGCCTAATGGCCAATGGCAAAAAATTAAAAATTGATTTGGAATACTCCTATATGAGAGAATTATCACTGTATTACTTGTTTGATATCTCCCTGGAACCCCCAACTCACAGGTCTTTATCTGATCTGGCCCAGAGCCCATTCAGTATATATAGCCTTTTCCCTGGGGCATCTGTCAAAAATAATTCATGGTAATTGTTTAATGAAACAACTTTCTGGAGGGAAGATAATTACTGAAACAAATAAGAGGTTGTCAAAAAACCTAAGAAGAAAAGCTGGGGAATAAGATATCCTTAGGGGGCTTTTAAAAGCTGCAACATATTCTTAAAAATCTAGAAAGCTACACACATGTGCAAGGCTCTGTACATGCCCAGGAAAGGCCTGAGAAGATTCTAGTATCTTGATTCTGGCTGACATTGAGGTTCTACATAAATAGGAAGTGAGGGATAAAGCAGAGTTGTGAACTGCCAGGGAGTTGAAGGTATGCCCCAATACACACACATAGCTCATTTGCAAAGGCTAGGAGATACATTAATTCAAAGCATTTAGGAAAATCACTGTGTAATCATTAGATGACCACTAAGATAACAAAGCAGAGACTTTAATGATGGAACATAGTAAATAATGTAGAATTTACAGAATTAGTTTAGAAAAGTGTCAACTTAAAAAAAAATGCACAACATGAGATTGTGAGTTATATTTTATTCAGGGCAATATGAGGACTGCAGCTCAGGAGACAGCACTTCAGATAGTTCTGAGAAACTGTTTCAAAGAGGTAATGGGAAAAGACAGTATATATGTGATTCTGGCAAAGCAGGAATACATGCAACCAAGGACATATTTTTTGTAGAAAGCTTCTGCTGGTCTCATGAAGTTTCTGCTAGTCAAGAGAAACAATCATCACCCTGAAGGATTTTAGTGCTTTTCTAGAAATGAGGAGATATAAGAATTGGCCTCATAAAATCAGTTCCTGAGGATATCTAACTATCTAAAGACTTCTCCTGCCAGGTTCCCAAAGCACAGAGTACTTCATTTCTGTTCTCTATACTGAACTCCGTCAGGGGGTGTTGAGGATCAGCAACTATAGCGGCACATGATTTAATCCTTGTAGAGGTAGATGGCAAGCATCCATGGCAAGTGCCAGTTTGTGACTGCCAAAAGTTACCAAACAAACAAGAAGCAATAACAATAATAAGGAGGAAAACAACAAACCCTGGGAAAGAGGGGCAATCAATGGCCAAAATTAACACATTATATTATTTTAAATGCCTAGTTATGAATAAAAAATTAAGATAAATGCAAAGAAACAAGAAAAAGCAATCTATAGAAACTGTCCCAAACACTAGACTTTCTAAACAAAGACTTTATATAAGCTATTATAAGTATGTTCAAAGAACTAAAGGAAAATAAGAATGTATTACAAAATAGGAAATATCAAGAGATAGAAATTATAATTTTTTTCAAAAGCAAATATAAATTCTAGAGTTGAAAAGTACTATACTGAAATTAAAGATTTAGTACTATGGCTCAACAGCTAATTTGAGATGGCAGAAGAAAAAAAATCAATGAACTTGAAGATAGGTCAAGATTATCCAGTTTGCAGAGAAAACAGAATATATACATGCTTCTAGAAGTAGAAGTTAAGTGTCAGAAGCCTGTCAAAAATATCAACATCAAAAATATCAACATAGGAACATCAAAAATATCAACATAGGCATAACAGGAGTTCCAAGGAGGAGGGAGGGCTGTAGAGGCGGAGTGGGAAAGAGGGAGTGAGAGAGAAAGAGAAGGTCAGAAACAATATTTGAAGAAATAGTTGTCAGAAATTTCCCAAATTTGATGAAAAACATTAATCTGCACATCCATAATCAACACTCAAAAATTTCCAAAAAGGATAAACTTAAAGAGATCCATACTGAAATACATTGTAATAAAAATGTTGGAAGCCAAAGACAATGAATCTTAAAATCAGTAAGACAAGCAATTTATTATGTACAAGGGAGCTGTAATAAAATTAACAGCTAATTTCTTATCAGAAACCATGGAGGCCAGAAGACACCAAGCTGATATAATCTAAGTAGTAAAAGAAAGTCACAGTCAACCAAGAATTCTACACCTAGCAAAATTTTCTTTCAAAAACAGTGAAATTAAGACAGTCCCACATAAACAAAAACAGAGAAAATGTATCATTAACAGATCTGCCTTAAAAGAAATACTAAAAGGAGACCTTCTGGCTAAAATCAAGGATATGAGACAATAATTCAAATCCACATTTAAAAAAAAGAGAACCAGTAAAGTTAATTACCTAGGTAATTATAAAAGACATTATAAATGTATTTTAAAATTATAACTCTTTTCTTCTTCTATCTGATTACCAGCTGCTACCTGAGGGTCCAGCTTCTAATAAGCCTACATCTATGTATTGACAGACCCTGCCTAGAGCCCAAAAGAGCCAGTGGGCACTTCCCCACCTTCTCTCTCTGGCTCACTCCAACTGTAAAAACCAAGTCACCAGGACCTTCCTGGAAGAAACTTGCCCAAAGCTTCTTCATCTAGCACCCCAACTTTTACAGTTGCCACCTAAGGGTGTCCTCTGTCTCCAACTAGCAACTACTTTCAAAGTGCATGCTAAGTTGCCTCAGGTGTGTCTGACTCTTTGTGACTCCATGGACTGTAGCCTGCCAGGCTCCTCTGTCCATGGGATTTCTCAGGCAAGAATACCAGAGTGGGCTGCCATTTCCTCCGCCATGGGATCTTTCAGACCTAGGACCTAGGGCTCAAACCCTTGTCTCTTATGTCTCCTGTAACAGCAGGCAGGTTCTAGCAGCACCTGGGGACAGATCCCCAAATCACCTAGCTCTAATAACCAATCTGGCTTGCATTCATCCATGAATCCCATAGGACTTTAGCAAATAAAGAAGCTGGGATTTTTGTTTTGTTTGGGGCTATGCCACATGGTTTGCAGGATTGTAATTCCTACACCAGGGACTGAACCTGGGTCCTTGGCAGGGAACCCACAGAGTCCCAACCACTGGACCACCAGGAAATTCCAAAAGAAGCAGTTTTTCTTCAGGAATGTGAGCTCTCCCTGCAGCTATATGTGCAGCCTCAGTACAGAAGGAGCAGGCAAAATTGTCCATCTCCCAGTTTGCTCCCCAGAAGGGGTTTACTGTGAACCTTAGTAACTGGTGCCTGAGAGGCTAACTTTTAATCAGTACGTGTCTAGGCAATGACTGGAATCCTCCCAGGCACCCAAAAGAATTGGTGGGCTAGTAAACACTTACCCACATTCTCCCTCTTGCATATTCCAACGACACAACCAAGTTTCCAGCTTCTACCTGGAAAAAGCGTGTCCATATCTAGCACCTCAAATTTTGAGTGCCATCTGAGAAATGGGCCTTTAAGTCACCTAGCTCTGATTGCCAACAATGCTTGGTATTCACAAGTCCCACAGAGTTATATTAATTTTTTTAAAAGGAGTTTTCAAACAGGCACAAAGTAAAAACGCCTATCTCCCAATTTTTTCCTGGAAGGGATCTGACTGCATATTTCACCAGATGCTGCTTGAAGTCCTGGCTTCTAACCAGCCTGCCTATGGAAGCTGACTAGAATCCTTCCAGGAGCCTGAATGGGCATGCTCCTGCTGTAACCCCCTGGCTCACTCCAGTAGCAAACCAAACCTCCAGCTCCTCCCTGAGAGAATCTAGTCCACACATCTAGGACCTTAACTTTTACAATGGCCACCCAAGGGAATGGTTCTCAAACCACTTAGCTCTGACAGCTATCAGGGCTCAGCATTCACAAGTTCCCCAGAACCACACAAAACAAAGAGGTGATTCTATTTGGTTCATAAGCATTCCCAGAAACTATTCCCTCTGGTTCAGGAGTTAGTAGCAAAGAAAACAATGTTCCCAGTTTATCTGATACAGCCTAAAGTGCTTGTCTAATGTCCTGACTTTCCTAGACATTGCCTGAAGGTCAGGCTTCTTGGACTCTAAAATTCATATGGAATCACAAAAAGCTCCAAATAGCCAATTCCTGATTTCAAACTACATTATAAAGCCATAGTAATCAAAATAGTATGGTATTGGCATAGAAACAGACACATAGACTAACAGAACAGAATGGGGAGCTCATAAATAAACCCTTGCATATATGGTATCAGTTTTCAACAAAGATGTCAAGCACATACAATGGTAAGAGAATAATCTCTTCAATAAATGGTGTTAGAAAACCTGGAAATTCAGTATGGTGGTTCTTCACAAAGTTAAAAATAGAACTACCATATGATTCACCAACCCCACTTCTGGGTATATATTCAAAGGAAATGAAAATAGGATATAGAAGAAATATCTGCACTCTCTGTTCACTGCAGCATTATTCTCTAGAGTCAAGGTATGGAAACAACCTATGTGCCCATCAATGGATGAATGGATTAAAACAAAAATGTGGTGAATATATGTATATATATACACACACAATGGAATTTTATTCAGACCCAAAAAAGAAAATACTGCCATTTGCAATAACATGAATTAACCTGGAGGGTTAATAAATGAGTTTGACAGACAAAGATAAATACTGCATGGTATCATAATATGCAGAGTCTTAAAAAAAAACAACACAAAACATTTAACTCATAGAAACAGAGAGTAAAGTGAATGTTGCCAGGGGCTTGGGGTCAGAGAAATGGGGAAAGATGGTAAAGGGGTACAAATTTTAATCTATAAGATGACCAAGTTCTGAGAATCTAATACATAACATAGTGATTACAATTAATACTGCATTATATAACTGAAATTTGCTAAGAGAGTAGAAATCCAGTGTTCTCACCGAAAAAATTAAGCACGTGAGGTGATGAATGTGTTAACTAACCTTATAGGGTGAATTATGTGACATTGTATACGCACTTATATCAAATCATCACATTGTACACTTTAAGTATAATACAATTATTTGTCAGTTATACCTTAATAAAGCAGGGGGGAAAGATAAAAGATCAAAAATCAATAACCTAAACTTCTATCTTAAGAATCTAAAAAACTCAATCTAGAGCAAGTAGAAGGAAGAAATAATATCAGAGAAGAAATAAGTGAAATGTATAATAGGAAAACAATACATAAAATCAATAAAATCAAAAGTTGATTCTTTGAAAAATTCAACAAATTGACAAGTTTTTAGTAAAATTTATCAAGAATAAAGAGAAAATATCTACATTTCTAAAATCAGGAATAAAAGAGGGAGCATTCCTACTGACTTTACAGAAATAAAAAGGATTATAAGGGAACACTATGAACAATTGTATGCCAGTAAAATACATATTACAGATACAAATGGACAAATACCTACAAAGACATGAGCTACCAAAATTGATTTAAGAAGTAGAAAATCTGAAAGAAAGAAAGACCATCTGAGCCACCAGGGAAGCCCCAAGAAAATCTGAACAGACCTTTAACAAGTAAAGAAATTGAATTAATAATTGACAAATTTCCCAAAAGATAAGCCCAGCTTTCCAACACTTCATAAATTCTCCCAAATAATAGAACAGGGGGAAATATCTCCCAACTGATTCTATGAGGCCAGTAATATCAAAAGGAGACCAAAAAAAAAAAAAAAATCTCAAGAAAGAAAAATAGAGACTAATATCCCTTACAAATACAGAAGCAAAATTCTTCAACAAAATACCAGACAGCAGAATCATACATCACAACTAAATGGGATCTATCCCAGGAATGCATAGGTAGTTTGACATATGAAAATCAGTGTATAATGCACCATATCAATAGACTAAAGGACAAAACCACATGAGGTAGTAGAGCAAAATGGCTAAGAGCACTGTCTCTGGAACCATCTACACAGGTTTCTACACTAGCTCCACACCAGCTCCATTGTGTGGTCCAGGGCAAGTCAGAAATCTCTCTATGCCTATTTCCTCCTAGGTTATTTTGAGGATTGAGTTAGTAGACGATAAAGCACTTAGAATAGTGCCTGACACAAAGTGAGTGCTAGTCAACTACTTTCCTTTAATATTATTTTATTCTTTTTTTAATTACTAAACTTGTTAAAGATCATGAAAATTGTAACTTCTCTAACTCCAGATTATATTTGCCACTGTGCCCCAAGTATCTCAACTGACATACTCAAATTTACTATCTTTGTATGCTGCAGAAATGATGTTGAAAATTGACAGATGCTTTCAGAGATTAAAATAAACTCACCAGTATAAGAAAAAAAAGTTTACCATAATCAAAATCTTGGTATTCCCTACTCAAACCTATTCTTCTTTCATTGTTTTCCTTCTCAGAAAATAACATCACCCAGTTTCTAAGGCCAAAAAAAAATATTTAAGTCAACTTTGCTTTCATTTTCCCCCTCATAGGCAATATCCAATGGACAAGCAAATTACTCAAAATTTATTCCAATTCATCCACTTCCTACCTTCTCAGCAGTACCATGTTTGAGCTGTCATCACCCCTCTTTAGATTACTATATTCACCTCCTGACTGGCTTCTCTGCTTTCACTCCTGCTCCCCTACAGTCTAGTCTCCACATAACAATGAGAACACTTGTAAATTGTAAATCAGATCACAACTGTTTATACCATGCCCTACAGGGCCCAACATAATCTGGCTCCAGGATACCTCTTTCCAACCCTGTTATCTGTGAATTTTCCCCCTGCTCTCAGCAACCTAGCCACAGCTAATATCCATGCTGATCCTTTCGCTGGACAAGCACATTCTTGCCTTAGGATCTTCATATCTGCCATTTCCTCTGCAGAAACACCCTCCCCACCTTGGCTCCTTCTCTCAATTCATTTGGATCTGTGCTCAAACTTTACCTTTGAGAAAGGCTTTGTCTAACTATCCTATCTATTATAACATAGCACCCCGCTACTCTCTATCTTCTTATCCGGATTTATTTTTCTTCATAGTATGTATTCCTACTTGACATTACTCATTTATCTGTGTTTTGCCTGTCTTTTTCCATTCAAGTCTGAACTCCATGATTCTGTCTGTTTTGTTCACTGCTGTATTCTTGGTGCCTAGAGCAGTACCCAGCATATGGTAAGCGATAAGTATTTGGTGAATGAATGAGGACAAAGCCAATCCGGAGAGCAAAAAGAAAGTCACATAGGGAAGCCAGATGTCTTCGAGAGAACTGGAGAAAGCAGCCTGTCTCCAGATTTGCTTTGACTCCAACCAGATTTCTAGCCTCACTGACAGCCCAAGTATATACTTAGAATGGCCACTCCCCTCATTTATCTCTGGTTCCTCACAATTGAAAGAACTAAACCTGAAACTGTTACCAGCACTGGGGTGTCAAATACTAGTTCCGAGGAAAGTGTAGCACTGACTGTGGCCCACAATCAGGGTGAGGAACAGTAGCATCTCCCCATCTTTGTATGAAAAGAAGGAAGTGTAGGGTTTGAGGAGGAAAGGCTGGAATTATAAGCCTTTAAGCCTTGAGCCCCTAAAAGATAAATCTTTCAGGAACCTCATGGTCCCTGCCTTAGAGCATTTATGAGGAATAAAAGCAAAGAAGAGGGGTTTATTACTTTTCATTTTCTCAAGTAAAGCACAGCAGGAAAGAGGCAATCTTTTTTCCAGATTGCCCAGCTAGTGGCAGACAAAGAAAAACAGGGCCCATGTATAACCTTGTAGAGCCATCGTAACCTTCTTGCCTCTGTCCTGTGTCTTACAAATCAACATGTCAGGGAATGTCCACACCGAGTGCAAAGAAGAAAAAGACAAATTATACTGCCCAGCACTGGAGAATCAGGCAGAAGAGTGCTGCTCTGCGGGGCCTCTGTGCATACGGAACTCCTACAGCAGAATCAAAACTCAGGCACTCTGCTTGGTGAGCAAAAGATAAGCTTTTCTCCAAACAGTTGAGAGAATTAGCTGACAGCTATGGGTTTCCTGGGTTTCCTGGTCCTATTTTATATCCTTCTATCCCACAAGAAGCTGTGTTGGTTCTCAAAGTGGCACCTGATCGGGAAGAGCAAAGAGAAACCAAAGAAACAGGTAGATCACTTTGTGAAATGAAGCATTTCCTGCCTTATCAGTAGACAAGGATGCCTCAGCCATCAGCAATTTGGGGCCTCCAAATGTGAATTTCTGAGCCTGAAGGGCACCCAAAAGGGAGACAATGCTTGTGACCTAACAGTTGTAGCCTGGGCTGCTGCCACTCCCTATGAGGAACTAAGAATGTAAAAAAAAAAAAAAAAAAATCAAGAAGCATGGTGCTGGCCCCTAGAGAGCTGAGATGCATATAAAAGAAATTATTTTAGTGAGCCTAGAGGCTTCTATCTTCCCATACATAGAAGAGTGCTAAATTCTTTGAGATATCTGGTTTTCCTTAATTAACAATAATCTTTTAATATTCTTGCTGCAAACTTCTATATAACCTGACTCCTCTCCACGCCCCATGGCCTCCTCTGAAAAGTTCTCTCAGGATCACTTGAGATGCTGTCTCCTGGGCTTGAAGTCCTAAGAATTCCCACCAAATAAAACATAACTCTCAATTTCTAGGTTGTGACTATTGTTTTAGTCGACACACTCCAGATTGGTAAGTGGCAGTTTCAATAAGTAAGGGCACTTACTCATGAGACTCACCTTGAATGGCCACAAAACAAGTAGATTTCCATGCTCTCCTACCTCTCTGGCCAGGATCTGAAAGTTCATATAAGGCTTTAACCTGGCTAGTCATGTATCCAGTCCAGATGGCTCAACAACACATTACTCTTTCAAGGCTGTGTCCTGAAAAAGCTCCCACTGTGGGAATGGTGGGCAGAACCAACATTCCAAGGACAGGGGAGGGAGTGAGGAGCTTCTGATGCCCAAGTCCAGCTCTCAGGTGGGCACATTCTCTTGATTACCTCCTCCAACAAATTGGCCTTAGAGTGCAAGCTTAGGGTGGGAGGGCAGACTTTGCTGCAGTTTGCAAGCCTGGAGTGCAACTAGGAACAGGGAACTGTAGAAGATGTACCCCCTTAGCTCTTCTAAGAGGTACTGCTCTGTTCAGCACTCTGATGGTGTCCATTTAACCTGGTTATATATCAGTAGCATAACTTTTGCCCCGTTGCTTTAACAGTGTTGTTGAGAGAACAAACAGGCTCCAGATTCCAGTTCAGTTCAGTTCAGTCGCTCAGTCATGTCTGACTCTTTGTGACCCCATGAATAGCAGCACGCCAGGCCTCCCTGTCCATCACCAACCCCCGGAGTCCACCCAAACCCATGTCCATCGAGTTGGTGATGCCATCCAAACATCTCATCCTCTGTCGTCCCCTTATCCTCCTGCCCCCAATCCTACCCAGCATTAGAGTCTTTTCCAATGAGTCAACTCTTCGCATGAGGTGGCCAAAGTATTGGAGTTTCAGCTTCAACATCAGTCCTTCCAATGAACACCCAGGACTGATCTCCTTTGGGATGGACTGGTTGGATCTCCTTGCAGTCCAAGGGACTCTCAAGAGTCTTCTCCAACACCACAGTTCAAAAGCATCAATTCTTCGGCACTCAGCTTTCTTCACCGTCCAACTCTCACATCCATACATGACCACTGGAAAAACCATAGCCTTGACTAGATGGACCTTTGTTGGCAAAGTAATCTCTCTGCTTTTTAATGTGCTATCTAGGTTGGTCATAACCTTCCTTCCAAGGAGAAAGCGGCTTTTAATTTCATGGCTGCAATCACCATCAGCAGTGATTTTGGAGCCCAAAAAAATAAAGTCTGACACTGTTTCCACTGTTTCCCCATCTTCTATTTGCCATGAAGTGATGGGACCAGATACCATGATCTTAGTTTTCTGAATGTTGAGCTTTAAGCCAACTTTTTCACTCTCTACTTTCACTTTCATCAAGAGGCTCTTTAGTTCTTCTTCACTTTCTGCCATAAGGGTGGTGTCATCTGCATATCTGAGGTTATTGATATTTCTCCTAGCAATCTTGATTCCAGCTTGTGTTTCTTCCAGCCCAGCATTTCTCAAGATGTACTCTGCATATAAGTTAAATAAGCAGGGTGACAATATACAGCCTTGGCGTACTCCTTTTCCTATTTGGAACCAGTCTGTTGTTCCATGTCCAGTTCTAACTGTTGCTTCCTGACCTGCGTACGGGTTTCTCAAGAGGCAGGTCAGGTGATCTGGTATTCCTGTCTCTTTCAGAATTTTCCACAGTTTATTGTGATCCACATAGTCAAAGGCTTTGGCACAGTCAATGAAGCAGAAATAGGTGTTTTTCTGGTACTCTCTTGCTTTATCGATGATCCAGTGGATGTTGGCAATTTGATCTCTGGTTCCTCTGCCTTTTCTAAAACCAGCTTGAACATCTGGAAGTTCACGGTTCATGTATTGCTGAAGCCTGGCTTGGAGAATTTTGATCATTACTTGTGTGTGCAGATTCCAGGATATTAGTAAATGTTTCCCCACTGCCTCTCTTTGTTATTTGAATCCATAAGAAGCAAAACATTTACAAGCTATAGTATAAACTTTCAATAAATTCAAAGATGTATCTGTGCTCTCTTCTGCATTTGACAATCATAAATATTCAATGATTTAAGACTAAAAACTTTATTGTTTTAAAAAAAATAGTCATTTTAAGACCTACAGTGAAACTCATCTGAATCTTCATTTCAAGAAAAAAATTTCCTTATGTAAAAATTTAAAGCAAAGTATTAATTAGTTAGGTATGGCTGCAAGTAACAGTGACTTAAACAAGGCAAAAGTTTATTTCTGGATCAGGTCAAAGTAAGATGGCCTGGGGCTGCTATGAGTATCCACAATCTTCAAGTATTAACACCTTTTCCAGATCACTGCTTTGACATTCTGTGACAAAGTCTCTGCCCTCATGGACAAAGAAAACAGCTAGAGTTTGGTCATCACGTCAATTTTCCAGGTGGAATAATGGAGAAAGGATGAAGAAGAAGGGCAGAAGACACCCATCAACTGCTTTTTTAAATGGTTTCCTGAAATGTGCTGCACAATATTTCTTTTTACCTCACATCAGCAAGATCCTAATCACCTTGTCATAGTCAGCTACAAGGAAACTGGAAAGTGTCTGCATTCTGGGTAGCTATATGCCTAAGTAATATTGAGGGTTATATTACTAGGGAAAGAAGAATAAACATTGAGGCTAACAACTGGGAATCTATGCCACAGTGCAGGATAGAGCTCCGGAAATTCTGTTTCCAGAGCAGCTTAGCCACAGCTGTTGCTAGGCATGTAGCTATTAAGACATGCCTGGTTAGAGGCAGAAAAAATGGAGGTGGAAATTTCAGTTAGAAGGTAGAATAGAATGCTTTGATTTTAAAATACAAAAGGAAATTATTCTTCAGAAAATACTGAAGAGGGGCTGGAAAGGAGAGCTATGCTCTTAATTGACATCTGCTCTGCTCTTCATGCTAGAGAAGTGGGAGAGTCTGAGGAGAGTCGATTAAACTGATGATTAAAAGCAGAGGTCAATAAACTATGGCCTTAGGACTATATCCAGCTCACTGTTTTTGTAAATAAAGTTTTATTAGAAAGCAGTCATGCTCATTCATTTATATAGTGCCTATGGTTGTTTTCATGCTTGTAAAGGCAAAAACTGGTAGTTGCAACAGAGACCACGTGGCCTGCAAAGCTGAAAATATTTGCTATCTGGATCTTTAAAGAAAAAGTTTGCAGACCTCTGGTTAAAACATTTGAGTGAAGCAGTCCAATCTCTAACTTTAAATACTTGCTATGTTTTTAAAGCAATTTCACATGTAAAAATAATAGATTATAAATATGATCTGAGGTATAATTATAAAAATGCAATAGCTGCATATTATTGAGGGAGGGGCAAAATTGTTTTTCTTAAATAATGAGTTGCCCTTTACCCTGGAGAAGTTTCTACTCATTGTAGCTAGTTGGGTTCTCTGGACTCTGAATTCTCTTGTTTCCATAAGATCCTTTGCATGGCTATTGGAGCAACTGTGTCTGGACCTCACCTCTGATAGGTAATGAGAATGGAATATTTCTTGCCATATCAGTAAACAAAGGATGTCACAATCATCAACAATTGCAGCCACCATCAGACGGTGAGCTGGTGAGAACTGAGGGTACTCTGGAAGGAATGAATACCTGCCATCTAGCAGCCATCAAACTGCAGCCACTCCCTATGATGAACCCTGAGGAAGCTCAGGATGTGAAAAACACAGGATACCAGCCCTTCATAGCTGAGGTGTATATCAAAGAAATGACTTATGTGGGAGGACTCTTGCATCCTCCCATACACAGAAAAGCTCTAAATTTCTTAACTTGGGATATCTGACTTTCCTTAATTTACAAAACAAAAAACAAAAAAAAAAACTTTTGACATTCAACCTACCTTCTCTTTGTTGCAAAATCTGTATGTAACTTGGCTCTCCCCACTGTCCCCCATCCTCAAAGAAGGTCTCTCAGGGTTACTTGAGATGCTGCCTCTCAGGCTTAAGTCCTAACATTTTTCATGGAATAAAACATAACTCTCTTTTAGGTAGCATGTACTTTTTCAGTCAACAATAACACATCCTACGAGTCATCTCACATGCTGTCCCTAAAGTTGCTATAATGCAAAATGGAGAGATTTAATATTCTTAAGCTAATAAATTTACCTTTTCATATAAGGAAAACATCAAAGCACAGTGAAAAGGGAAAAAAAAACCTCATCTTTCACATTCTAGATCAAATGTTACTTCCTCTGTGACAGTTTCTGTGCTCTGCTAGATGGAATTCCTGTCAGACCCATCTGTCTTCTGTAGCATGTAGCTTGTACCTCTATTGAATCTGTCACATTATGCCTTGTTTCAAGATTGTCTGTGAACAGATCTCTCTTCTCTTCTAGAATGTGAATTCCTTAGTGGTATAACTCTTATCGTGGAGGCTTCTGAATACCCAGTATTCAGCATAATGCCTGACACCTAATAGGTGCTCAGTAAGTGTTGAATTGAAATGTGAAAATTCACTTCCAACACATCTTTTCTCTTCCTTTATCACAGCAGCTAGCAGACCTGCCTCCAGCCCTCCTTGTTCTGGCCATTGCATCGTTTTCCCCTTTCCCTTCTCAGTTTATATGCTCATTTACAGATCTATATAAATTGTATCTGTGTGAAAAATGTGTCTTTCATGCGAAAATTTTCAAACTATGGATTTTCTTCTTTCTTTAAAAATTCTCTTTCTGTGATACTTTTTCTTCCTCTGGACATTATTTTCCCTTGCCTCCTTCTCAACTCCTAAACATTCACCTTTATGCACCCATCAAGCAGTGAAGCAGAAGAGAGAAAAGGAGCTTGATTTTTCTATATTCCCCCACACCTTCCTCTTGCTCCATCGATCCAAAACATCTGAACCTGTCTTGGCAAGAACTGATTCTGGTAAGAAGGGCAGCAGCTTTCCTGCCCTGAATTTTAAAACTCATGGTAGAAGAAGAGCCTCTTCCCACCCCTACTCTCATCAAAACATGATCTTAGCTACGAGGACATATGATTCCTGTATTTTAAAAACAAACACACGGAAAAACCAATTGTGATGAAAATGAGAGCCCAAAAGAATAGATACTCCTCCAATGCCCTTCACAGGCCACAGAGTGGCTCTGCCTTTATTAGCAAGGGACCCATGACAAGAGTCAAAGAATGGCTCCTGTCTGGCCCCGGCCCTGTATCTGTGGGCCCTTTTACTTTTTGCTCATGCAGCTGCCAGGGCTGTCTCTTAGTGTTCTAGCTTCCTAGGCACCCACCAGATTCAGCTGCCAGGTTGAAAGGAAAGGAGAATTGATTTCAGTTTCCAACTTGAGAATGTCCTCACTGCTCTGACCTTGAATGGGGCTATTTCACTTTCTTGCCAATCCTTACTCTATAGCCAGAGTTGTGTTCCCAGCATTGTTTTGATGTATTTCCACAGGATTTTTTCCTCATTTCTTCTCTGTGGCCTCTCATCTTGGCTGGCCCTGTGCCCTGACCCTCTCCAAACCCCGCAGGGCCTCCTTGCCAACCAGTATAATGATGGGCACTAAGAGAGTTGCAGCACTGGCTCTGGAAGGCTGACAAGCACCAGCGAGGACCAGCAGCTGGAAGAGAACCAGGGCTACCTGGTCCATCCCTCCTAGGCTGAGCATCCCTTTGTAAATGAAGACAGACTGGTCCTAATACTGAGGTGGTGTGACCTTTGGCAGGATCTATTTTTGCCTCCTTTTTAATTTATAAGATGAAAACAACACCAGAAAGGCACAAATCTTCACACAGAGACACTCAATGTCAGCACAGTGGCAAGAGCTCCTTGAAAGAAAGCAGTGATTGCTCTAGGCCAGAACAATTAAAGATGTGAGGAAGCAGTACAGGAGAACTCAGATTTGCTCAGACTTTCCAATGATAAGATCCAAACTACATTAGGTAATCTATAGTCAAGCAATTACACTTCTCTTGCCAGTGAGTACATCTTATTTTCACAAGTCAGGCTTGTCTAGGAAATACCGATTCTTGCACAGTACTGCTATTCTAGAACCTCGTATTCATTCCATCCCTCTCTCCCTGGGCCACATCTCAGCAAAAGGGAGTTGCATGACTCTCTCTAAAGCAAAGTTTATCCTTCTTGCTAAGAAGCAAAATGAAGATCCATAGATTCTTCTGCAAGCTGGAAGTCAGGAATGGAGAAATATGTGATCCAGTTTCAGTTCTACCTCAGCTACTTGGGCAAGTTTCTTCACCTCTCTGGTTCTCGATTTCTTCCCCCCGTGAAATAAATTGGCTAAATTTTTCTCTAAGGTTCCTCCCAGGCTCTGCTGCAATCATTCATTCTTAGCTGCATTAAATACATCATGACTCTGAAGGCAAGAGAGAAGTGATTGGTTCTCAGGTGCACTATTTTCTCTTTGCAGCTTTAATGGAAATTTTGCAGGGGACACTGCCTGGGGGGACAAGAATGGTGGTCAAAGAAGACTGTGCTCCAGAGTCCTGGACATCGATTCTTCTTGAGAATCCATAGAGTTGACACACTCCTCTACTGGTATCTACAGAGGTGGCAAGAATCATCTTTAAGCATCACCCCTGCCCTCCGCTGCTCATCCAGTTTGCTGCACATGGATTGAGTACTTCTCAGTGTCAAGCACTGTTAGAAATACAAAGATTAATTTGGCAAGATGTCTTTCAAATCAAGCTTACAATATTTGATGGATCAAGGACCCAGCAAGGTAAAAACCCAAGGGCCCTAATAGAAGAATCATTTTGATCCTCATTTTCACCTGCACAGAAAAGGAATTAAGCAGCAGTTCAGAAGATGTTTAACATCAGACACACCTGGATCCAAATTTGGGCTAATCTCTCATTTAGTTTCCTCATCTTCAAAATGTCACAAAAATAGAACCACTCTCAAAGGATTAGTGAGATAATAATGCATGTAAAAATGCTTTACTTTCTTGTCATAAATAGCTTTCAAGTGCCTTTTGTACTCTGGAAGATAACTAAGCATATAATTTTGAGTGCCAAACTGGACCTTCCCCTCACAAATTTTTCAGTGTGGTGCAAACATTAGATATCATACAAATAAATATATCAGTTTAAAAAGCTCTAAGTGCTATGTGTCATTTGGGTCCTCCAGGGAACATTTGCAAAGACAGAATTATAAGCATAAGAGATTTGGTAGGGGGTGGGGGGTTAATGTTTGAGAAACGTTAAGGATAGAGGAAGTAGAATTGGGCAGAAGAGTCTCAGACTGCAATGCAGATCTCTCAAAGGCTCAGCCACATCAAGAGGGACCTAGGAACAAAGGTTGCCCATTAGAGGAATCCCATGTTGGACAAGAATGACCAGGCACTAGGACTACTCACTATGTCTAGTCATTAGATTGGGGCTACCTGGAAGAATGTGGCCTGGCTAGAAAGCTGGGGCAGGTCCTGGATGCGATGAAAGAAGACAGTCAGTCAGCTATACTCTTTACAACTGCACAGCAAATTCTTGACAGGAGATCCATTTGGTGTAACTCCATGGCTGTCCATGCTATGAAGGAAAATTCTAAGAGAGATTAATGTAGAACCTAGCTTAGACTTCCCTGACAATGTGTCCTTTACATGGAGATGTAGAGGATAAAGCCGCATTAACCAGACCAAGAGGTACTGGCAGGAGCTGTCTAGGATAAGCAAGAGCATCTGTGAAAGCACTCTGCTAGGAGAGGGCAGGACTTGGGTTATGGAACCAAAGGACAATAAGATTTGAAGCTGAAAAGGCTGGAGCCAAATTGGGCAGGACCTAGTCATCCATGAAAAGGATTTTGGTCTCTTTTAGAAGAACGAAGGGAAACCAGTAAGAATTTTAGGAAGGATGAGGGAGGAGTCAACAACATGATCAGATCTGCAGTTTTTAAAAATTACTGTGGCTGCTCTGTTGAGGTAAGAATTAGCAGAACAAGAAGATATTCAGAGAGACCATTTAGGAGGTTCTTAAACAATAACTCAGACAGAGTAAGCCCTCCAAAAACAAGACCAATTATTGTTATTAATAATTATAAGCCTGAATTACATACTCTTGCTCCGTGCATTAAATCTAGACAATTTTGCATTTGCCTTAAGCTCTTTACCAGTTACCTTCAGGCTAGTCATCATTCATCACTGATTATACTATTCAATACCCTCCTATTTCATTGCTCTGTTTCATACATTTCGCTTCATTGTAACAACCTTACTATTCCCTGAACATAATGTATACATTTCTGCTCCAAACCACAGTCCATGTCCATATGCATGCCCTTCCCCACCTTCTGCCAAAATTTTCTTCCTCTCTTCTCAAACTTCACTCAAGCCCACTCCTCCTGGCCTGATAGTACCAGAGGGTGATGGGAGGGAGGAACTAACACCTCTGTAAGGCAGGAACATGTATGACAAACACCTCTGTAAGGCAGGTGCATGTATATAAGGCGTGTGGCCTGGCTAGAAAGCTGGGGCAGATCGTGGATGCACTGAAAGAAGTCAGTCAGCTCTACTCTTTAAAACTGCACAGCAAATTCTTGACGGGAGGTCCACTTGGTGTACCTCCATGGCTGTCCATGCTATGAAGGAAAGTTCTTTTCATGGTATTTTTTCTCTTATGACCTTCTAGAAATCAAGGACTTGAGGAGTAATAGGCACTTTGAAAATGAAAATGGATAATTTATATTTCAAAAAAACTTATCATTTAAAAAAAGTCAGAAATGGTCAGTATAGATTGTTTAGGATAGAGAACAGGAGCAAATGGGGAAGTGCTAGAAAAAGGAAAAAATAAATGTGATGTGCCAGGAAAATACAGCTAGTAATAACAGGAATTAAAATGTATTTAGCACTTACAACATACAGTTACTATTCTAAGAACTTAATGAGATATATTATCTCACTTAATTTTTGCAAGAACTGTATGAGGGTATGATTCTTATCCCTATTGTATAATGTTGAATGATGAGTATCACCCCTGAGCTCTAAAGAGAAAGAACATTTTCTTGGACAACTAATTTTTGAGCCTTAGCTGTGCCATGTGATCAGAAGGGTAGAGGGAAAAGCTGATGGAAGCCAAATGACTTAGAAGATGAAGCTGACTCCCAGAGGGAAAGACTGGGTAAGTAGACAGAGGAGAGGCAGGTAAGAAGGAAGTGGGATTCGGGAAGGTGAGAAGTTTACAAAATATTTTAAGGAAGTTTTGTATATCCCTTCTCCACGTCTTTAAGAATTTTTAACGAAGACCTACACTGCCCTTTAGACTTTTCTGCCTCAGGCTTTTGTAGTGCCAAGTCTGGGCTTGACGAGAGCTGGATAGCCCAGCTCCTTCAGATTTACCCAAAGGTATGGTCTCTGGGAACTCTGGAGGAGTATACATTACAGACATTTACTTTTTTTTTTTTTTTTTAAGATTTTTTTTTTTGACATGGACCATTTTTAAAGTCCACTCAAATTTTTTGAATTTGTTACAATATTGTTCTGTTTGATGTTTTAGTGTTTTGGCTTCAAGGACTGTGGGATCTTAGTTCCCCCATGAGGGACTGAACCTGCACCCCTGCATTGGAAGGGAAAGTCTTAACCACTGGACCACCAGGGAAGGCCCCAGACACTAAATGGACAGGCACCTCTTTCTCTGGATCTGGAGGGTAGGGTGAGGGAACACGGTTGGAAAGGGTTTTCTCTGTCACAGTGAAGGGCGATTTTGAAAGAGGAGTTTCAGTGGAATGGAATATCAGTGGCAAGGAAATGAAGGCAGGGACTTAGTGCAAAGGCTTTAGAATTCCCATGTTGATCCAAGCAATCATGAAGGCTCATGGGGACCAAGGAGTGGAGGCTGCACTGAGGCCACAGTGAAGGTGAAGAGCCTTAATTTCCACCAAATTGCGGCTAAATCTGTACTGTTCTGCTTTCTCTCCTTTAACATTTGGCTCATTGACTTCCCCACCCACCTAAGAACCAGACTTTTATGTCCTGATCCCCAAGTTACTGGTGGAAAGAAGAAGGAGCAAAGCTTTGCTCAAGGAAGAGCTGTGTTAACAAAATAAGTATAATTAGTGTGGTAGTGCAGCGAGAGAAGCTCCATTTCTTCTGCTGAATTCCGGGCCTCATTTGCATTAGAAAAACAATCTCATTAGAGCAGTATATTAGATTATAAGATATTTTCCAGGACAATCTTTCAGAAGAGCCATAGCAATCCCTTGCATATACGCACACAAACAGACACAGATGCATACCCTAAAATTTCCAGTTAAAAGCACATACTTTTTTTTTAATTAAAAATCATGCAGAAAGTAATATAAACTGACCACTGGATGCTTCTAAATTTAAGACAGGAAGACCTGTGGAGGTTTAAAGAGAAAAGGACTGGGAGTTTGAAGGAAGAGACATTAAGGAAAACTGTATGCCAAGGTTAAGAGAATTGTGGAATTAATGTTGTTTAAAAAAAATTGTGTTAAAATTTTTTCTCAAGGAATTAGTCCATTTTATTGGCTTAGATTACAAAAGTAATTCCTTTTTTCAGGAATTTTAATTGGATGGCTACAACAAGGTACACCTGGGGAACCCCTCCTAGTGCTAGAATTGCAGTCAGCATGCTAAACTTGTTCCCATGTTAAGACTACTTGCTTACTTTCATTCCTCCTTACCCTTACCTTGCAAAATATTTCTGTTTTCTCTCTCGGTTGCACAATAACAGAAAATAAAACTATTTAGGAGTAAAAAAAAAATTTTTTAATGATCATCTTGTCCTATTCTCTCATTTTCTAGGTAAGAAAAACAGGACAGGATAGGTTAATTTTCCCAGGATCCTACCACCAGTTAAAGGCAGGGGTGAGGAAAAACCTAGAACTCAGGTCCCCCTTCCAACAGGCCTCTGGTTGTTGCCTGCTCTTCAGTAACACTCCTGGGGCAGCTCTCTCATTTTCTAATTTTCCTTTCCAGGGGCTTTTGCTAGCTCTTTATGGCATCTTTACAGATGACATGGAGTCAATACAACACACACACACACAATATGTTTATGCAAGGGCAATCTCAAATGCCCTGGTCTGATTTCTGAAACACATTTTTGTGGCCTTTTGGCTTAGTTCGCACATTGGACATATGTTTCACTTTAAGCAGGCTGGCCCAAATGCCTTCCCTCTAAAAGAAGTATCAAAACAGTAAAAAAAGAACTCAACAGAAAATCCTCTATTTTTCTTTTTTAAAAAGTGGAAAATACAACAAATACATAACAGAAAACTGGGAAAGTCATAATCCCATCACTTTACCCACCACTGTAATCACTATGATGTTTTAATACTTCCTCCAGGCCGTTCTCACAGGCATCTCTTTTTAATATCATTGTTATCTGTCCTTAATCTGACTTGCTCTGACTTGTTTTTGGAAAGAGCTGTCTGCAAACTGTCTTGTTCTTCCTCAGAATCAGTGAAAGGACATCTAGAGAATACCTTAGAGCTTCACTCAACACATAACTGGGAATTATAAATAATTTTTCTGTCATATGGTTGTGGTTTGTGGTAGAGCCTGCTAATTGTGTTTAATATCCATAATTTCCTTTTACTAAGAAAACCCAAATTTTATTTAAAAATGACTCAATACCAAGCTTAAAAAACTCCTATTCTACAGCATCTCTTTTAGTTAGGATTGCTGAAGTAAAACAGACTGTGTTAAAAGATATAAGTAGGGATCACAGTGGGGAATCTTACAGAGAATAGCCTTTAAAACGGATTGACTGACTCTGCTGATAAGCGTTTATTTGGTTCTTCACCACTTCCTCCCTCTTCCTACGTGTGTGGTAGATGTGAAGGCTGGAGTTGCAGAAACCCTAACGGTTAGGCAGTCCTGAAGAGGAAAACCGCAAGACAAGGAATAAGCACCATCCTTGGCGTTGTGGTGCTGCAGACCGGCTCTGGGCTACCAAGTTTTCAACTTTATGTTGTTTGAGAGAAAAGTATATCCATCTTGTTTAATCTACACTTTTATCAGATTTTTTTTTAAACTTGAAACATAAAATTACTGACGCAGGAGCCAAACAACCCTGAAACGCAGAGAGAGTTTCCCTTGAACGCCTTGTCTGAATGCCCTAATGGTTCCTCTAAGTCTGGATTCCTTGGTTACTTGCGGTTCTTCAGTCCTCTCTTCGCACCTCCATCTCCCACACTGGTGCCCTGGCAAGGCCACAACCTCAATCTTTGGACTCTCTAAACCTGACTCTCTGGACACCCAAGGCTGGGTTCTTTTCCTCTTACCTTTGCCTAAGTTCCCGTTGCATCCGGGCTTTGCCTGGGAAGCCTGCTCCTTCTAAACCCCGCCCCTCCTCACTCCTATCCGCTCCTCAATTAGTGTCTGCACCTGCTGGGGGGCGTCCTGAACAACTTTCTACTAAATGCTTATAAAAGATTTATATGAGATATTCCTTTTTAGAACATCACCTAGATGTGCTCAAATTTTATCTGCAATTTCCAGATTTATTTTTTTCCCCTTCCTAACAGTCTCTATCAAATTAAGGACTAGTTCCCATAGTGAGAGCAAGAGGTAATCATGGCTAATAAGACCCAGCTGAAAAATCTATGCATAGGTGGATGGAAGAAGAAGCTTTTGGGGGAAGTTTTCCCGGAAAGGTTAACCATAGAACTAGACAGGCCCTTGATCTATTATATTATTTTTACCCCTTAACCTTTCTCATTGAGTTATGATTCTAGCAACACAAGATCTGAAATCTTTAAGATATGAATTTACTTTATGGATAAGTAGTAACTTTTAAGCCAATCTAAAATATCCAACTTGTGGATAAAAATAAGCATAGAAAGTGAATTATTAAATAATAATGTCAGTGTTGGGATTTTAGTGCTAAGTACAATTCTCCCCTAAACTATCCCTCAACAACATTAGCTGTGACTATAACTTTGTCTGGTCAGGTATTAGTATTTTCCCCTTGGATTCTCGTGGTTGTCCTTAATGCAAACCCTCAGGGAAGCAATCTACCTGGTCCAGATAGGCTGCTAATAAAGCATTCACAGGACTATTGCCTAATGTAATTTAACTTGGTTTGTGTGTACTCCCACTTGTCTAAGAGCCTGACTTGAGATAGAGAAAGACAGAAGAGGCCCCCTTGGCTGGCCCTGGGAGGAACTTGGAGAAGATGAAAGGCTAGATAAGTGTCTCTTGGCATGAGTATCTAAGGCTTGGCTTTTGGAGACTCATTATTACTTTCAACAAATTGAGAATTGCTATAAAAACATTTATATTCCAGGGGAGATATTTAAAATCCTAAAAGATGATGCTGTGGAAGTGCCACACTCAATATGCCAGTAAATTTGGAAAACTCAGCAGTGGTTACAGGACTGAAAAAGGTGTTTTCATTCTAATCCCAAAGAAAGGCAATGCCAAAGAATGTTCAAACTACTGCACAATTGCACTCATCTCACACACTAGCAAAGTAATGCTCAAAATTCTTCAAGCTAGGCTTCAAAAGGAGTATGTCAAGGCTGTACATTTTCACCCTGTTTATTTAACTTATATGCAGAGTACATCCATCATGCAAAATGCCGGGCTGAATGAAACACAAACTGGAATCAAGATTGCCAGAAGAAATATCAGTAACCTCAGATATGCAGATGACACCACCTTATGGCAGAAAGCAAAGAGGAACTAAACAGCCTCTTGATGAAAGTGAAAGAGGAAAGTGAAAAATCTGGCTTAAAACTCAACATTCAAAAAACCAAGATCATGGCATCTGGTCCCATCACTTCATGGCAAATAGACGGGGAAACAATGGAAACAGCGAGAGACTTTATTTTCTAGGGCTCCAAAATCCCTGCAGATAGTGACTGTAACCATGAAATTAAAAGACACTTCCTCCTTGGAAGAAAATCTATGACTAACCTAGACAGTATATTAAAAAGAAGAGACATTACTTTGCCAACAAAGGTCTGTCTAGTCAAAGCTATGGTTTTTCCAGTAGTCATGTATGGATGTGAGAGTTGGACCATAAAGAAGGCTGAGTGCCAAAGAGTTGATGCTTTTCAACTGTGGTGCTGGGGAAGATTCTTGAGAGTCCCTTGGACTGCAAGGAGATCAAACCAGTCAATCCTGAAGGAAATCAATCCTGAATATTCATTGGAAGGACTGATGCTCAAGGTGAAGCTCCAATACTTTGGCCACCTGATGCGAAGAGCTGACTCATTAGAAAGGGCCCTGATGCTGGGAAAGATTGAAGGCTGGAGGAGAAGGGGACAACAGAGGATGAGACGGTTGGATGGCATCATTGACTTGATGGACATGAGTTTGAGCAAGCTCCGGGAGTTGTTGATGGACAGGAAAGCTTGGCATGCTGCAGTCCATGGGTTTGCAAAGAGGAGGACACACAAAGAGCGACTGAACTGAACTGATAAAGACATTACAAGGTGGTCCATTCTGACAGGGGTAGTTCTAAATCTTGAGGCCCTCCATGGCTTCCTTCTCTATCTTTATCAGGAACGGCTCAGAAGATCTAATCCAGAGATTAAATTATTTGTCCCCTAGGGAGTCTCATTTACCTCCTGTGTTATGCAGAGTAATTCCGCATGCACATACACCCTAACATCTACCTCCAAATTTCCTCTCCACCACCCATCATGACTTGGCAAACAACTACCAGGACTTCCGCTCAGAAATATAAACAACAAAAAATTAATTTCTCTTACACACAGATAAAAGACAAAATGAAAAAAGCTCAAGGGGTGGAATTCTGGGTTGTTTAATTTTTTTCTTCTTTCTACTTTCAGTCTTGCCATACTTTCTTTGATTATAATACATATTAATAAACGCTAACATTTCCTGAGTATTGACTCTAGGCCAGGTACTCTGCTAAGCACATTACATATTTTATCTCACTTAATCCTCTTTAAAAATCTATGGATATACATATAAGGAAACTAAAAAAATTAAGTAACTTATCAGTGAGTAGCCTGTGTCTAAGTTCAGGTCTAGCTGGCATTAAAGTCAGGACTCTTAGCTACAACAATATTATTTTTATAACAGAGAAAGTACACATTAAATAAAAATTATAAGATGTTGAAACTAGAAATTTAGTCATGAGTTTATCTTAAGAAATTGTACTGTTCTAAAAATGAAAGGCTACATGGCATAATAGTATGGTGGTTAAGAGCCTGGATTTTGGAGCCAGAACTCATGAGCTCAACTTTCAGTTACATAGTTTTGCTATCTCCATGACCCTAGGCAAGTTACATAACTTCCCCATAACATATTTTCTCCATTGACAAAATGGAGATAATAGCACCTACCATGGGGTTATTGTGAAAACTATTGTATTACATAAAATGCTTAAATAGCACCTGGCACATAGTAAGTACTATGAAAGTATTATTGCTGTTGTCAGTATTGTTGTTATTATTATTATTTTTATTCCAAGGTTTTTGAAGCCAAGCTATTATTCTCCTGAAAAGAAATCTGGGCTAAAATTCTAAGCTCCTGCACTGAGGATTTTAAGAATGATTGCCTTCCTTTCCTAGTGGAATAGCAGTGAGGAAAGGGATGAAGGTATTATGGTGGTCAATGTCTTTGGGGGCTGAAAGGATGACTTTACAGTGAAAAGTCTCCTGGTGTCATCTTAACTACACAGTCAAGCCTCAGAGTAGAAACTTATTAAAGGTCTGTTCATAATTTTTAAAAGCAGGGGGAAAGTGTGTAAGAATTACCAAATGAAACTCAAAGAAATAAAAGTATAATATATGAAATAATAAAAATATTTCTCCAGCAGAAACAATTATTGCCTAACATATGTTCAAAAAGCAAAGTGAGGATTTCTAATATTAAGGTAATGGATGAGTACAAGAGCTTAAGTTTCACTGTGGGGAGAATTCCTAAGAGACTCAGGTTTTCCAAAGTGATGGTCCCTGCTCAGAAAGTCACAGGACTTGAACCCTGAGGCCTGGACTTGCAGCAGATGTCAGTGGCTCCCAAATTAAGGCTGAAGAAAAAAAAAAAAAGAAACATCAGCTGAAATCAGAGAAGTGAATCCAACTGGGGGAAAACAGAGAAAATGGTGGTCCCTTTGGTGTAGGGAATATAAATCAAATAAATAATGCTTCCTCCCTTCTCACCTCCCACTGCCTAATGGAAAGCTCTCCTCAAAGGTAGCCCTAGCAACATGGTACTTCTAGAATCTGGGAGCCCTCCCTCTCCAGGACAGTGGCTCAGCTATTAAATAGCTCTGAATTCTGACTTTTTAGCTTCTATTCCTTAGCCTTGCTCTACATCTTGACAGGGAAGGACAAATTCATTCTGCCAGTCACATAAGAGCCTTTGAAATATTTGCAATGATCGGGCTGTTCCTTTGGTTGACATTTTTTTTTTCTTCTCTAGGCTAAATATGACCATTTCTATCAATTCTGTCTGATTTTCTGACTCACACCATTCTATTTGCCATTGCTCTAGTTGGTCAGTATCCCCCAAGAACTGTGGTACCTACCACGGAACCCAGTACTTCAGTGCGGTCTGACCACGCTCACTGCAATAGGACCAGGGCTGCCTGTCATCTCCACCTCATTTCCCCTCTTGCAGTCAAAGGTTGGGTTGGTTTTCTTTAGCAGACACATCATAGTGGTGGCAAATACTCAGCTTGTGGTTAATTTAAGTTCCCAGTTCTTTTATATGAATGAATACCATCCAGGTAATCTCCTCCATCCTGCAGAGCTGGTTTTCTTTTTTTAGCCTAAATGTAGAATTCTGCAATTATTTCTGATACCCTTTAACTTATTGAGTTAGACAAGACACTCTAGACTGTCTAGACAATTTTACATTCTGATTTGGTTCTGTGGTTCTACTTTTCAGCTTTGTGTCACCCTTATGTTTAGTAAAAAATGCCATAACCTATTGATATAAAAGTAAAGCAAACTTTTCTGACATTATTGAAAATGTAGGCTTGAGTACATGTTGCAGAATGACTTCTAAATTAGTTTGAACAATTTATAGACAGCCTTTTTCAATTCTCACCAACCCACCTGCGTGACATGTAATTCAAGGCACACAAGAAAAAGAGGAGCCTTTCCTGTGGGTAGTGAGCGAGGAAGAAAATGGAAAGAAGTAGTGACACTACCTCCATCTTCCTCCCTGTTCTCCTATCTCTGGTCCCAGGATTGGACACTCTTGTGGTTTGATTCAGGCATCATCCCTGATGAAGATAAGGCTGATAGGGTGGGTTAGGGTTAGGGTTAGACTGGTGTGTTTATGGCTCTTTCTAGACCATTGCTCAGACTAGCCACCTGACTTCCTGTCCAGGAAGATCAGAGGCAACAGGTAGGTATCGGGGCATCATTTGAAGAGGATGGAAGTCAGATGCATCCACCCCAGTCTCTACAAGACCCAAACCTTTGATAGTTCTCTATTTCCCTGCCAGTAACCATCTCTTCCTCTCTCTTCTTTTCATCTCCACAGGATCAATAACAGACAGAAAAAGAGTTTTTCCTTCATTGATTTAATTCCTCCTATTTAGACCCAGTCAAAGGAACTGGAGCTAACTTTTATGAGCTTAATATTAGGAAAACAAAGGATACTAATTAAGCTAACAAATAGAACCAATTTTATAGCCAGGGTCTGCTGACCAATATAATGTTTTCTCTCATACAGTTGAAATGAAAACATACTCTCTAAACCCATATTCAGTCTGACTTTTATAGCCCCCCTCCCAGGGAGATAATTGTACAATAACAAAGGTCTCCAGGAAATTCCATTACAATGGTGTTTGTATGCTATACAATGTATGTATATATACAATGGTGTATGCTTTTTCCTCATATTTCAAGGTCAGCTAATGTCAAATAAACTTTAAGAAATGTTCTATACAGTCATCATCCCATTTATGGGAGCCATAAAACAAGAGAATAGACGGTAGGACCACATTTGAGAGATAGCTGTAGAATCAGTTCTAGATTTCAGTATTGGCTTCTCTACCCATTGGCCACGCTGTCCTGGGCAAAGTACTTGTCTCTCTGTTCCTCAGATCTGGATAAATAAAAATAGTTGTTGTGATAAGAATTAATCAAAAGTCTGTAAATTAATTATTATAGTCCCTGGCATCTGCTGCTGCTAAATCGCTTCAGTCGTGTTCAACTCTGTGCAACCCCATAGACGGCAGCCCACCAGGCTCCCCCGTCCCTGGGATTTTCCAGGCAAGAACACTGGAGTGGGTTGCCATTTCCTTCTCCAATGTATGAAAGTGAAAAGTGAAAGTGAAGTTGCTCAGTCGTTTCCGACTCTTAGCGACCCCATGGTCTGCAGCCTACCAGGTTCCTCCGTCCGTGGGATTTTCCAGGCAACTATATAGGTCTTAATAAATGTGTTATTTTAAAATAGTTTTCTAATATATATGTTCCATTGGAAAAAACCTTGGTGCTGGGAAAGATTGAGAGCAGGAGGAGAAGGGATGACAGAGGATGAGATGGTTGGATGGCATCACTGACTAATGGACATGAGTTTGAGCAAGCTCTGGGAGATAGTGAAGAACAGGGAGGCCTGGCATGCTGGAGTCCATGCGGTCGCAGAGTCGGACATGACTGAGTGACTAAACAACAATAATGTGTATGTTCAACTTTTTTTCTAGAATTGCTATGCTTTAATAATTAAGAAAGATGGTGATTGTTGTCACCAGATTCTGAGAATCCTAGCATGTTAGAGATCTAGTTCGACCCTAGATCTAGTCTTACCTTTATCTGATTAGATGAAAAAATTGAGGCCCAGCTAGGAAAAAGGAGCTTCTCAAGGCACACAGTGAGTGTATGACTGAGCCAGGACTATAATCAGATATACTGACCCCCAGTCCTGTCCCCAGCTATACAGCAGAAAGGAATCAGACTTAGTGCATCACCAAATGCCAACTTAGACGCTAGTATATATATTGATATAAAAATTGGTATGATGCTGTGTTGTTCTGCTCAGTCGTGTCTGACTCTTTGTGACCCCACAAACCATAGCCCACCAGTCTCTTCTGTTCATGAGCTTTTCCCAGAAGAATACTGGAGTTACCATTCTTCCTCCAGGGGATCTTCCCGACCCAGGGATCTAACCCATATCTCCTGTGTCTCCTGCATTAGCAGGCGGATTCTTTACCACTGAAACACCTGGGAATCCCATAAATTGTTATACATATATACATTATTATGTAGAGAGAAATTTTAAGTATTAGCTATAGCACAATGAATCTTATGCTCACAACTTTAAAAAAAACAAAAACAACCCTCTTTACTAAGCACCATGGGGTCATGGGGAAAGGGCATAGAATTTGGAAACTGAGTGGGCCTGGATTCTAATCCCAATTCTACCACTTACTGCTTGTATTACCTTTAGGAACTCATTTAACCTCTTTGAGGTTAAATTTCTTCATCTGGAAAATGGGAATAATAACCCTTAACAGTAGCTTTTGTGATGCATAAGGCTTATCAAATATGGAGACAAAATGGCTGGTATATTGAGATACCCATCACTTGTTGGCACCCCTCCTTAGATGATGCTCATTTGATTCCCCTGATGTTGGTACTCTTACAGAAGCTAGCCACTGCCAGGTGCTGGTAAGATGAGAACCATGTTTGAGAGGAAAGACAATGACGTGATTTTTGGCCATGAGTGGGATGGATGCATGGTCCTTAGAGTTTCCATCAAGGCCACTTGTGGGCACAAGGTTGTTTCCTAGAGGACATCAGCCCAGGAAGTATACCAAGACCCAGCATTACTTACCACAGGGAAATGGTCTCTGGATTGTTTCATGTCAGGCCTTAATTTCATTGGCTGGCCTCAGAGTGGTCTGTGCACTGGGATTATATATCTTAATCCTCAAAGTCTATTATCACCTAAAAACAGCTTTTGCTTTTGGTGCTTGAAGTGTTGATTGCCACAATCTTCTCTTGGTAAGCTTCCTTATGCGTTGGGTATTTATAAATATTTATGGAAGAAAAGAAAGACAGAAGACAGGAAGGAAGGAAAGGAGGAAGGTTGGTTCAAGGATGCAACACTGATTGGCTTTTGAGACCTAGGAAATAACATTCTGTTCTCAGAGTTAACCTATGCAATCAGTTCAGAACAGATCAGATCAGAATATGCAAAGTCATCTTAAAGGGACAGTATAGATTCTTAGCCAAATAAGTGGTTCCCCAACCTGGCTAATGATCAGAGTCACTTGAGATCCTGTAAACATTCAGATTCCTACACCCTTCCAGTTCCAATAAATTAGAATTTCTAGTTGAGGGAAAAAAAAAAAAAACTTTCTTTGTAAATCCTCTAGGTGCTGTTGTGGTAATAAACCCCAGCCTGACTCGGAGACTGGCTCTGGGAACCATTGCAGGAGGTCTGAAAAAGATCAACATATATAAATAACAATGTGTAGGTAAGAACAGGGTTGGTTGAGCAAAGGGAATGCTTGGCATATTCTGACTCGTGTAAGCAAAATTCTAGAATTGGGTGCCTGCCAGGGTGTCAGAAACATCAGACTTTCTGGAGAGTGGATTCCTTTTAAGATAGCAAACCCAAATGAGCAGAGCCTGATGTTACTCCCCTTATCAAAGTTCCTTGCTCACTGAGCAACCTTCTGATACTTCCTCTTCCCTTGCAACTGGTCTATAGGGAGCAAAGGTACAAAGCAGGCTAAATGTTCCCCATTCTAAATTAATAAACGGGCATTCTGGTTATATATCAGTCTCCTATGAGTTGACTTGAGTCAGCATCTTGAGGCTGATCAACTCAGAGATTCTGCCAAAACTGAATTCTGATGCTGCAAAGCTGAGGGCCTGACTCTAGGTTCCACTGAATTCATCAGAGTAAAAGCATCCCATGTGGGCCCAGGAAGCCAACCAGTTAGCCTCTCCTGAGGAGGGAAGTGAGAAGGGGCCCACTTTCCAGGGAGACACACTATGGAAGTTTTTTTTTTTTTTTTTGGATAGATCTGTTCCCCAACCAGGAATCAAACCTGGACCCCCTGAAGTGGAAGTGCAGAATCTCAACCACTGGGCCTCTCCTAGACTTTCTTGATACTGTATGTGTTTTATTGGGTACATGAACTCAGAAGGGGTTAGGTTTTTACAGTAAGAGTCATTTAAAGTGCTTTGTCTCTTCTCAAAGGACTTTCACATACATTAGCTCATTTGACACTTGACCCAACCTGGGAGGTGAGTCAGTCATATATTATTATTATATCTGAGATGAGGAATCTGAGCACATAATCACTTACCTTAGATCCAAAGTAAATGGTCTAGTTAGGACCAGAATCCAGAATGTCTGACTTATACATTATTCTTTTCACTTCTCCTTTAATTAAAAAAATACTCTAAACAAAACCCTGAAGAAGCAATAGAATAACCCAAATGGGATAGAGTGGGACTGTGTTTCCATGTGTATATGTGCAGCTGGGTTAAAGACATGGGTATGGAGGGGCAAGTTGGTAGTAGAACAGAAGAGAAATCAGATCGGTGGTGATAATAAGAAAGCACATCACATTTTTTCTTCTTAGCCCAGGAAACTGAGAAATGATTCATGTTAATTGAACAAACTATTTATTGAGCATCTATTGTGCACAAGGCTTCATGTCCTAAGTGTTATCAGAGGAATAGAGCTTCAGAAAGAATATTTTTAAACATGTATTTTGGTGTGGTGAAGAGTGACCCCAAAAAAACTTTTTTTTTTTTTAATGCAGCACCAAAGAGTATGATCCACATCCAGAGTATATCAGGGGAGGTGGGAAAAGGGAGACGGTGTGGTTGAGAAGCTGACTGTAATTAGGACTCTGGCAGCCAAGACCATTTGGAAATGAGGGCTTGATGACACCTCATCAGGGATGGATGTCTGTGCAAAATCCTTCTTGGGGAATAAAAAGAAGGCAGCTTCCTCAACACTTTTCCATCATTGTATTTTATCTTAGGTCTTTAAGTCCTTGCTGACTTCACCAGTGACAGTTCCCAAAATAAAGCTGTCTTTTTAAAACGCTTTTTACAATTGCATGAAAACAAAATCTAGATTCCAGAGGTGCAAGAATTATGGAAGGGGCAAGTCCCTGGGCTCCTCTTTCTCCTGCTCTGACATGCCCTTCAGCATGATCTGCAGCTGGGACGAAGGGCTCCAGCCAGACCTCTGTTGATTAGCCCACAGACACTGCCCTGTGGCATGTTTCAGTCCTCGTATTTTGCTAACTGGTTTCTGTTTATAAATCTGTACATTCTGGCATAAGCACTCTGGGGTGGCAAAGGGAGACAGAGCTGCCTGTTCCTCACTCGACTGGTTCATGTCTGGCTGGATCAGCCTCCCACCTCTCCGGCTGATTCATCAGGCTTGGTCTATTCAAACAGATGGGACTTCTATTTAAGTATTTTAATAGCATGCATTTAAGATACTCTATTGAGAATCTGATCTAACAGAGGTTTGATGAAGTGTTGATGTACTGAAAAGCCAGGCTCACTAGGTAAAGAACTTCTTCCCAAACCAGATAATTTGAATCAATTCAATCAAGTACTTAACTAAGGGCCGACTGTGCAACAGTATGCGCCCAGCATTGAGTTAAGAGAGCCAGAAGACATGTAGAATGCTTGGCAGACAAGCACTCAGAAACTTCTTTCTCTAGGGAGAAATAGTGCATTAATGGATATCTGTAATTTTACAAACATCTGTGACTGCTTACTATGTGCAAGGGGTTTGAGCAGGTAAGGAGATAAGTAGTCAGAGTAGTGGCCATAACATCTCTTTTATATCAAGCCTGCATCAAATATTTCAAGGGAAAAAGGCTCTCTATTGTCTCATGATGAGAAAAAATATCTAACATTTATTGAGCACCTAAATTGAATGTACTGAATGTTCTTCAGTATACCACATTCCTTCTTGACACCATACTCTTGCTTGTTATTGCCCTAACTTTAATATCCACCCTCCCACTCTGCTATGCTTATCCGTATCTGCTTCTGTTTTTTTAAAGAACAAATCTGATTTTCTTCAAAAGCTTTTCACTCCCAACCTTCACCCAATAATGCTATCTTTTCTTCACAGCCTTTAACATGCCTTTTGGAACTTCAGTTTAGTACCTAACAGCATTTATGATGTCTTGTGTTGGTCTCCGTCTTTCAGGTTTGTGAGACCTGGATAGTCAAAAATACTAGAAGCTCTGTAAGACTAAAACTCAACTTATATTTGTTCAATTATTCAATATTTGGTTAGCATCTGTTTGTACCAAATCAGTACTGTGGGAGAAATAGATATAAATAAGAAAAGAGTTCTCAAGGAGCTCACACATATATTCTCTACTCTGAAATGGAATCAGAATCTGTCTAGAAAGCACTTAGAATAGTGCCAGACACATAATAAGTCTTCTATAAGTGAACTATCGTTAGCTATTATTTCTCTGATACTACATAAATGAGTGAGAAGTAAAGATAAGAACTAAGAAAGGAAGTTACAACTGTTAGGTTACTTTTGTGGAGATATATAAGAAACCCAACTCAAACAGCTTAAACAGTAAAAAGGGACTTATTGGCTTATCTAACTGAAAAAATTCCAGACAAAGAGTAATGATTGGTTATGATTCCATCAGATTTTTGGCACCATTTCTTTGAGATTCTTTTGATACCACTCTCCCTTGTTTTGGCTTTATCCCTGTAGCAAGATAATTATAGTAACTACAGGCTTCATATTTATACATAACATCAAGAGGAAGAGAGAATTCACCTCTTCTGGTAGCTCTCTTATAAGTCAGGAAACTTCTTTGCTCAAGGCCCCAGCAAATCCCCCTTCTTATTTCAGTGCACCAAGTGAGTCACAGCATTTTTCCCAACCAATTTCTTGACCAAGAAATGCCATGACTACTTGGCTTAGACTGGGCTTCCCTGGTGGCTCAGCTGGTAAAGAATCTGTCTGCAATGAGGGAGACCTGGGTTCAATCCCTCGGTTGGGAAGATCCCCTGGAGAAGGGAAAGGCTACCCACTCCAGTATTCTGGCCTCAAGAATTCCATGGACTGTATAGTCCATGGGGTCACAAAGAATTGGACACAACTGAGTAGCTTTCACTTCACTTGGCTTAGACTAGGTTTTTGACCCAGGCACTGTTATAAAGCTGAGATTACTGTATCAGTTAGAATATCCTGCTTATACTGCTTAAATCTCAGTGACCTAACAGCAAACATTTACTTCTTGTTCTCACTATATGCTGGTGTATGTCGGCAGGGGGAGCTCTACCATAATAGTCACCCTGGGACCCAGACTGATGGAAATTTATCTTGACACATGCTTTAGCAATCACTGTATCTGGGAGGGGCATCTGGTGAATCATACACTAGCCCTTAAAGGCTTCTGCCTGGAAATGACATTTATCACTTCTATTCACATTTCATTGACCAAAGCAAGTCACATGGCCACATCTACCTTCAACAATCTAGGAAATGTAATTCTATTATGTATATAGGATAACTGGAATATTTGTGAAGAGCTACAATCACTACAGAGATCAAATTGCCAATATCCGCTGGATCATCGAAAAAGCAAGAGAGTTCCAGAAAAACACCTATTTCTGCTTCATTGACTATGCCAAAGCCTTTGACTGTCTGGATCACAATAAACTGTGGAAAATTCTGAAAAAGATGGGAATACCAGACCATCTGACCTGCCTCCTGAGAAACCTGTATGCAGGTCAAGAAGCAACAGTTAGAACCGGACATGGAACAACAGACTGGTTCCAAATAGGAAAAGGAGTACGTCAAGGCTGTATATTGTCACCCTGCTTATTTAACTTATATGCAGAGTACATCATGAGAAACGCTGGGCTGGAAGAAACACAAGCTGGAATCAAGATTGCCGGAAGAAATATCAATAACCTCAGATATGCAGATGACACCACCCTTATAGCAGAAAGTGAAGAAGAACTAAAGAGCCTCTTGATGAAGGTGAAAGAGGAGAGTGAAAAAGTTGGCTTAAAGCTCAACGTTCAGAAAACTAAGATCATGGCATCTGGTCCCATCCCTTCATGGGAAATAGATGGGGAAACAGTGGAAACAGTGTCAGACTTTATTTTGGGGGGCTCCAGAATCACTGCTGATGGTGACTGCAGCCATGAAATTAAAAGACGCTTACTCCTTGGAAGGAAGGTTATGGCCAACCTAGATAGCATATTTAAAAGCAGAGTCATTACTTTGCCAACAAAAGTCCGTCTAGTCAAGGCTATGGTTTTTCCAGTGGTCATGTATGGATGTGAGAGTTGGATGGTGAAGAAAGCTGAGTGCCGAAGAATTGATGCTTTTGAACTGTGGTGTTGGAGAAGACTCTTGAGAGTCCCTTGGACTGCAAGGAGATCCAATCAATCCATCCTAAAAGAGATCAATCCTGGGTGTTCATTGGAAGGTCTGATGTTCACTGAAACTCCAATACTTTGGCCACCTCATGCGAAGGGTTGACTCATTGGAAAAGACCCTAATGCTGGGTAGGATTGGGGGCGGGAGGAGAAGGGGACAACAGAGGATGAGATGGTTGGATGGCATCACCGACTCGATGGACATGGGTTTGGGTGGACTCCGGGAGTTGGTGATGGACAGAGAGGCCTGGCGTGCTGCAACTCATGGGGTCGCAAAGAGTCGGACACGACTGAGCGACTGAACTGAACTGACACTCACTACTGGGCTTCCTTCCCAGGTGGCTCAGTGGTAAAGAATCCGCCTGCCAATGCAGGAGACACAGGAGATGCAGGTTCAATCCCTGCATCGGGAAGATCCCCTGGAGGAGGAAATGGCCATCTATTCCAATATTCTTGCCTATAAAATCCCATGGGGAGAGGAGCCGGGTGGGTAGAATCCATGGGGTTGTAAAGAGTTGGATACAACTGAGCATGCACGCATGCACAATCACTACTATGGTTACTCTTGGCCCAAGTAGGACCAACTGTACAGATGACTATAGAATTAGCTTCTCCTGAAGCACATGTACTTCCTTGGGAAAGGGATCTTTTAGCAAAAGTTAGGTACTACTAGGAAGGGAGCAATGAATGCTAAGCATGCAACTGATGATGTTTACTACAGAAGTTACATAAAGGCAAAATGATCTCAGACATCAAACAAGTGGAGAAAACAAGATCATGAACAGACTGGCAAAAGTTGAGGGAGAGGGAAGCAACCACTGTAGGTCTGTAGCCATCTAGAGATCCTCACAGCAGGAAAGGCCCAGATGGAAATAGGCAGCAGGGCCAGGGCATGAATTAGCATCTTTGTGGCTACGCTCCCCAGCCCAGTCATGTGAGCATAAAATGCGTTATGAGGAAGATATGTAGGGATGGTGGATGATTTGAGGGGCTTTGTGTGAGGTCTTGGATTGTCAAAGAAGTTGAAGAGTTGAAGCAGTTAAGAGGTTCTCAAAGGTGCATGGGGGGCCAAAGTAATAATAGAACCCAGAACCAGTCATATTCTTAGACTAGGTTAAGCCCTTGAGAAGTAACCTATAGCAAAGACTTGTGACAGCTGGTACAGACAGATGAAATGAATCTAAATGATGGCAAAGAAAGGACAGCCAGTATGAGATCTGATGCAAAGATGAGGCCTTCTGTCTCACTGGACCTACAAATGTTATAAGGAGGTCTCCATGGGAGATTAGAGTGTGAATTTACATTAAAGCCATGTTTCTACACAAAAGAGGCAACAGAATATAGAAGAAAGAACTCTTCTAAGTTAGCAGACAGGGAACTAATGTTTGAGTCCTAGCAGTGACTGTAAATATGATACAGACTGCCGGAGACCTGCTCCAGCTGGTCCAGGGGTTCCCTCAGGATGGACGGCATCGGCGGAGAAAATGATGCAGTCTCTCGCTCAAAGCACTGGGCTGCATGTTTATTTTAAGCATCAGGTTTTCTTTTATACTTTTACAAAAGCATTAGGTCAGAGGTATGACATCTTCAGTTTCCCCTCACCCATATTTACTGTCTCCATAAATCATTGTTGTCCTTCAGAGTTCCCTCTTAAGTGTCCTTGTGATGACACTGTAACTCAAGTTTGTCTCTGGGCTGTATATCACATTCCTCAGTTTATTTCTTATCTCTTTAAATCCTGTTATCCCCTAGTAACTTAAGCTCATCATCTCCTAAAGGCTTTTAGCTATTAGTATCTCTAAAATTCCTAGTTTCTATAAGCTATAGTAAAACATGCCAACACTACAACATACCTTAAACTTTTAGCTTCTAACTATTAATTATTCCTAACCCCTAAACTCAGCAAACTTTTTTTGCCATAAACATTCCCCTTACAGGCAGGTTTCAGACAACAATGTTTCCCATGGTCTCAAGCTGCAGCCTATGTGCTCATCCTGGAGCATTCTTTGTAAAGATCCTTGAACAAATGTCAATAGTTAACTTTATGGATTATAACATTCTTTCCAGCCAACTCAACCGGAGGAAGGAAAGGACAAGTCAGAATCACAAGACCTAACTCCTTCATCCTGGGACCGTGCCTGCTGGATGAGGAGAGGGGGTTGGGGCCGTGCCTCCATTTTGTCAGTAATGCCTATCGCAGCTCCCGACAACAGACGAATCATCATAAGCATCTTTCAACTTGTTTCCTTAGCTAAATAAGGGGATAATCATGCTTCTATCTTCCTCAGAGCTTTATGCGAATCAAATAGGAAAGCCCCTTGGTAGACTACAAAGCCCTAGATAAATGCATGTATGGTATTGTAACAGAGATGGCAGAGTTGAAAGTGGTTAGGATACAGGTGAGACTATCTCCAACTGAATGACAGAGGGAATAACAAAGTGAAGATGAAGTAGAGATATCAGTGGGCTGATGGGCACTGTCTAATAAGTCCAGACTTTTTCAATTACAAGAGATAGAAACCCAACCCCAACTGTGTGCTCAATTGCTCAAGTCACGTCTGACTCTGCAACCCCAGGGACTGCAGCCTGCCAGGCTCCTCTGTCCATGGAACTTTCCAGGCAAGAATACTGGAGTTAGTTGTCATTTCCTCCTCCAGGGCATCTTCCCAACCCAGGGATCGAGCCCACATCTCCTGAGTCTCCTGCATTGGCAGGAGGATTCTTTACCACTCCATCACCTGGGAAACCCCAAACCAAATTGGCCAAAGAATAAAACTAAACATACTGACCCACATAATAGAAATAATTACAAAGGTAAAAATGGATACAAGTATGGTAGGATTCAGGTGCTTAAGCGCTGTGATTGGAAATCACTCTTTCTCCATCTCTATAGTGTCTGCCTTCCTCTGTGTTGGTTTTATTTTCAGGCAGATTGTCCTCAAATGGTAACAAAGATTGTCTCCAGCTATGAGAAACCTGTATGCAGGTCAAGAAGCAACAGTTAGAACTGGACATGGAACAACAGACTGGTTCCAAATAGGAAAAGGAGTACGTCAAGGCTGTATATTGTCACCCTGCTTATTTAACTTATATGCAGAGTACATCATGAGAAACGCTGGGCTGGAAGAAACACAAGCTGGAATCAAGATTGCCGGGAGAAATATCAATAACCTCAGATATGCAGATGACACCACCCTTATGGCAGAAAATGAAGAAGAACTAAAGAGCCTCTTGATGAAGGTGAAAGAGGAGAGTGAAAAAGTTGGCTTAAAGCTCAACGTTCAGAAAACTAAGATCATGGCATCTGGTCCCATCCCTTCATGGGAAATAGATGGGGAAACAGTGGAAACAGTGTCAGACTTTATTTTGGGGGGCTCCAGAATCACTGCTGATGGTGACTGCAGCCATGAAATTAAAAGACGCTTACTCCTTGGAAGGAAGGTTATGGCCAACCTAGATAGCATATTAAAAAGCAGAGACATTACTTTGCCAACAAAAGTCCATCTAGTCAAGGCTATGGTTTTTCCAGTGGTCATGTATGGATGTGAGAGTTGGATGGTGAAGAAAGCTGAGTGCCGAAGAATTGATGCTTTTGAACTGTGGTGTTGGAGAAGACTCTTGAGAGTCCCTTGGACTGCAAGGAGATCCAATCAATCCATCCTAAAAGAGATCAATCCTGGGTGTTCGTTGGAAGGTCTGATGTTCACTGAAACTCCGATACTTTGGCCACCTCATGCGAAGGGTTGACTCATTGGTAAAGACCCTAATGCTGGGTAGGATTGGGGGCGGAAGGAGAAGGGGACGACAGAGGATGAGATGGTTGGATGGCATCACCGACTCAATGGACATGGGTTTGGGTGGACTCCGGGAGTTGGTGATGGACAGGGAGGCCTGGCGTGCTGCAATTCATGGGGTCGCAAAGAGTCGGACACGACTGAGCGACTGAACTGAACTGATGCTCTACCAGTTCAGTAACCCTAGTAGAGAAAGGCAGTGCCTTTTTCTCATTTCAACCAAAGTCCTGAAGTAACTCTCATTACCTGGCCTGGATCATATGCTCCTCTCTGAATCAATCACTATGACTGGCATCAATCCCAGCTGAATCACATGGAGGGAGAGTGTGGGAGAAACGTACACTGTGGGAGAACAAATGAAAACCTCCCACACTACCACAGAAGTAGGCTTTAGAAGCTTGTTCCTGAACTGATGATTGTGAGAAGAGGACACAGGACAGAGGAGGGAAGAACATCAAGGGAGGATTTGAGGCAGAGGGAGAGTAGCATTTATTGCAGAAAAGCAAGTTTAAAAAAGGGGATTTACCAAGTGCACTTTGGGAGATGGGGAAGTAGTGTAATGAGACAGATGGTGATCACAGATATCTGTTGGTCAAAACACTGAGAATACATTTAAGAATTCCCAAAGTGGCCCAATACACTCTTTGAGAAATAGTAGTTTAGGAGGCAAAAGCAGACACTGTCATAGACTTTCAATTGGTTCTTTGCTTGTTAGGTGTTTTTGTTCCTAACTGCTGAGGTTGGGGAGGGAGGGAAAAGGACTGTGTCAGTCTTGAAGGAACTAGACTAACGCAGGAGACATAGGCAGAGGTCTCCATATCACTGCCATAATTTTATAGCTTAATGAATCTCAGTGGAAAAAGCAGTGAAGAAATTATCCATAAATTTGCTAAAGTTATAGCCTGTCAGAGAGATGTGAAATGTGAATGACATACACAGCACGCTAAGTACCCTCCACCCACCCACTAAACATAAAGGCCCACCCTGTCTTGTGTTTTTTCTACCCTCCTACATACACATTATACCTGCACACAGGCACATAACAGCAGGGAAGGATTCTCTTGGAACATTGTCAGAATCATTCTTTAGACCTCCCAGGCAGGTCACTACCCTGAAATGAAAAGCTGCCAGCCTCCCATTTTTGAAGCTGGTGGAACAGGGCTGATTAAAGCTGACTTCATACTGAGCAAATACTTGTGAGAGGCAATTTAGTTCTGGATCCATCCTCTGGATCTTAACAATTACCATCACCACCACCCCTGATACTGGCACACTTCTAAGCATTTTCAAACAAAAGGGCTTCACCGTGTGCTTGACCAAAAGAAGACATTAGCCCACTATGACCCTGGACTTAAAGGATTGGCTCTGTGACAGAGAACTGGAGCACAGAGATCACAGCCCCAGGTGAGTACTCATATGGCCAGAATGAGTCTATGTTATGACTTAAAAGTCTGAAACCCAGGAAAGGATATAAAGGGCAATGAAGAGAAGCTAATTCCTTCACAAAAGAAAATCCAGGATGCTCCAATTCTTACTTCATATGCATACCTACTATTACTTGGCCCTCTGTACCTGCTGCTCTGGTCACAGACCCTAGAGCTCTGAATATTCTCTGTTGACTCTCACTTCCAAAACAGACATCTTGGTTACAAGGCCCTGTCTACTACCCAATGACTGACAGTAATTACTGCACACAGTGCTGGGAAGGTGGTATGTTAAAAAGAAACAGCACATAGACATTATCACAAACTCAGCAATTTCACTCTTAGGTATAGGCCCCTCAAATTGAAAACAGGTACTCAAATACATGTATATGAATATTCACAGCAGCATTATTCACAATAGCCAAAATGCTGAAACTATCCAAATGCCCAACAACTGAATAAATAAACAAATTGTGGCATATACACACAACAGAATACTACTCAGTCATAAAAAGGAATGAAGTACTGACACATGCTACAACATAGATGAACCTCTAGAACATTATGCTAAGTTAAAGAGGCCAGATACAAAAGGTCACATACTGAATGATTCCATTTATACAAAATATCCAGAATACGTAAATCTATAGACAGAAAGAAGAATGGTAGTTGCCAAGGACTGTGGTTTCCCCAGGAGAAAGGAAAACAACTGCTTAATGGGTATGGATTTTGTTTTGCAGCGATGAAAATGTTTTGGAACTGGATAGCGAATAAACTAAATGTCACTGAATTGTTCAATATAAAATGATTAATTTTATGTCATATGAATTTCATCACAATTTTTTAAAAAAGGGAGGGGGATACTGACTCAGCTGTTATATACCTTTATTGCCTTACTCCCTCACTTCTACCTGAAGATGTATGTAGATAGATGAAGTATTGGCCATTATGGAACCACAAAGCAACAAATACTTGCCTCAAAAAAGAAAGACTAAGTATAAAGATAAAAGGAAGCTGAGTCTTTGATATCATGAAGGAAACCACAGAATCATCAATTTTAATTTATTAAGAGATAAATAAAATCTCCAGTTGAAGAAATAGCACAATCTTTGCTCCTCACAATTTCTGCTGTAAAGAAGGACCTTAACACAGACTAAGTGAACAAATTCTCTTTAGTTGGATGCATTTGTTAGATGTATTTTGGTTAGGTGGTTTCACCAGTTGCTGGGAAAATGCACTTTGCTGCGTAGATCAGCACTCACCATCTGTAAGCATTCCAAACAGGAAGATGATTAATACAAAATAGCATCACAAACATTAGGTATACAAGTAATGATATAAATGGAAAATAGTCTTTTGTATAAAGGCCATGGCTTACTCCTGGCCTGATAAACATAATTGTTTATTCATTCAGTATTTATTGATGAGTACTTACTATGTGCCAGACATTGAGTCAGGGATATGAGCCAAAACACTGCAGTAAGCAAGAAAGATAAAGCCTTTGCCCTCATGGAGCTTACATTCTAGCAAGGGGAGAGACAGAAACAAACACATGAGCAATCTCACATACACTGCCTGTTAAGATTACGCATACAGAGCACCACTTTGGGCTTCCAACTCCTCTGATTTAGGACTGGCTCTGAGCTCCTCTGTCTCTGGAGTGGCTTCACAGGATGCTCAGGTTCCTCACTTATCCAGGAGTCAGCAGCACTTTCAACATCACAAAATTGGTCTAGGTAGTCAACAATTCTCAGTTCCTTATCTCCACTGCTGATGTCATCCCTAATACTTCATCCTACTTCAGGAAACACACAAAACAAACAAAAAAAAACACCTCACCCGAACCATTTTCACCCATGAAAGGGGAAAAATTAAACCAGAAGCAAAATTCATTATTGTTCCCAAGAGAACGAGTCTACCAACAAAACAAAGCCTACCTTTCTAGTAAAGGATAGGGAGGAGTGGAGCATGAGCACCGCATTCAGGTCAAAAACGTGTACACGAGGAAAAATGTATATAGTCACTAAGTACAATACATAATTCTAGCACCTGAAGAGAATGTCCTAGACTAGTGCTGTTCAACTGAAATACAATGCAAGCTACAAATGTTAGCAATATATGCAATTTAAAATTTTCTAATAGCCATATAAAAGAAATAAAAAGAAACAGGTAAAATTAGCTTTAATAGCATATTTCCTCTAACCTAGCATATCTACAGTACTATCTTTTCAACAAATAATATAAAAATTATTAATAAGGTATTTTACCTTCTTTAATCCTACACTGAGTCTTCAAAATTTGGTAGACATTTCGTATTTACAACACATTTTAATTTGGACTAGATACAGTTCAAGTACTCAATTGTCACAAGTGGCTAGTGGCTACCTTATTGGACAGGGCAGTCCTAGACAAAATATTCACTAAGTTCTCTTTTCCATGAACATTGAAGCTAATAGCTCCCCAGAACTAAAGCTTCTAGGCGTCTCATTGGTTGCACCAAAGAAGCTATATTCTGCTACCCTCTGCAGTTAGTCCTGGGGACACAGTCCTAGGTACCATGAACCACAAGTAAACATAACTAATTGATTAAGAAAAAAAAAAAATATATATATATATATGTGTGTGTGTGTGTGTATATATAATTCAGGCAGGACAAAATGATATGCCTTGGTGGAGAAAAAGAGTATGTTCTCCTACTGCCAATTCATCTGTCCATTCATCCATTCAATATTTGTTGAGAGCCTATCATGTGCCAGAATTAACTGCACATGCTAGTATTCTGTCCTTAATTTTTTTTAGGGCGGGGGGTGGGGGAGTTGAGAGACATAAGAAATAAACAAGTTCACTGTAAACTTGCTGTAAACAGCAATGTTGTTATGAAGAAAATACAGTAGGAAAATATCACCATGAATGGGAGAAGAGATTACTGTAAGAGAAGAGAAGGCTTTTCTGAGAAAGTGCCACTTAAGCTGAGAATGAAATAAAAGTGACAGGAATGGAGAAGAAAATTCTATGCAGAGAATATAGTTAGGGCAAAGACCTAAGGCAGGAAAAACTTTGGCATATTTGCAAAGCAGAGAATGTCAATGTTGTTAGAGAGTAGTTAACAGGAAGAATAGTAGATGTGCTCATAAAAGTAGTCGGGGCCAGATCTCTTAGGACCTATAGAAAAGGGTCAGGAGTTTAGTCTAGATGTTATTGTAAGAAACAATCAATGAAGTGTTTTAAGTAGGGGCAGGGGGAGGTATTAATACGGCCTGGGGTAGGCTGGTAGTGGTGGAAGTATAAGAGGTGAGATTTAGAATATATTTCCAATTTATTAGCAAGTCCTATCAGCTCTACCTTCAAACTTAGGTTATATAAATTAGATTATATTTTGAGTCTGACAGGACTTGCTGATGAACAGGATGTGGGATACAAAACAGAAAGCATGGCCAACTACTAGACTTCTGGAAGGGAAGCCCTCTATTACTAAGACTATTGAAATCACCTTAATAATCTCCAGGTTTCGATTCCAACCCTACGGCAATGCTACAAATTGTTTCCCTGCTAAAATTCTCCAACAGTTGTTTTGAAAAGTGATTTGGCAAGAGCTATAGTTTAAGATGGACATGTCCTTTGATTTGCTACTTCTCTTTTATGGTTCTATCCTATAGAAATATAGAATAAGGATATATAAGGGTAATTCATTATAGCACTTTAATAGTGAAAAACTGGACACTACCTAAATGCCATTTGAGAAGGGAACTGTTATACAAACCACCATATAATTTACAATTCAACCTAGTCCTTATTTTTAAAAATGAATCAGATTTAAATATACAGATATAGAAAGATCTTCAAGATATTTCCAAAACAAATGGCAATGTATGTATGGGCAATGTATATATGATTGTATTCACTTAAAAAGCATTGCAGTGTATTTGCGGGTATGAGTGTGAGTATGTTGTTTCTAAAGGTCTGGGATGATACACACTGTCAACCATGGATATCTTGGGGTAAGTGAGATAGGGATGGGCTGGGTGAGGAGTTCTCATTTTTTACTATATATATATACATATATATATATATATCTCTTATTGGATGAATTTTTAAATAATATATTTATGTAACAACAAATTGTACAACTATTCTGTATGCCTTAATGTGATTAAAGGCACTTTAGCACCTGGCACTAGCCTTTGTTTCCACACAAATTTCTCAGACTTATTTACATCAGGTAAGTGATAATGTACTTTCGTGTAATGGGAAATGTGGGTTGATTGCTGAAACTGGGTCATGTTAGAGACCTATTTGCTTTGCAACTGGAATAGGAATGGCAGCCTCTAGTACTCAGGACAGCAAGATCTTTCTGAAGAGAGGCTAAGGTGCTTGTTCCTTTCCTTGAGGACCCACTAGAATTAGTTCATTCCTTTTAGCTGTTCATAGGAAGAAGCAAAATTTCAAGGCATTTCCTGTTTCAACCCATTCGGCTTTATATGTTTTAAGAATATCTGTACTTATCTTATTCACAGTTTATTTTGCTTTTATAATATAAAAAGCCAATAGAAAGGACAATAAGTTTAGTGCCATAGTTATAGTTCCTTTATGAAAATCTTCTTCATTTCCCCAAGAGATTTAAAAAAGAAAAATTTTTAAGTGATAGTAGCATAGCTCTGCTAGAGGTAACTGTGCAACAGCTTTGATGGAAACAAAATGCTGAACAAATAGAAGGTGGAATTATACCAATTTCTAAATTCTAAAGATTTTCATATTTGTTTTTTGATTGTCATCTCCTAGTTACTTTTTTTTTTTTTTAACTCAGGAATAAGGAGAACAAGAAACTACACATGTAAGTTTTTCTATTGTAGTACTGGCTGGGAATCTAGCCAAACAGCCAACTGGTAGAAAGAGGAGGAACTGCTCTTCCCGATCTCATTCCCATTCACTAATGATCTCAAAATGACACCAAAAAGAGTTATGAAATATTCAATTATTTCCTCCTCAGTTATCGAGGTCAGAAATGAAGTACCTTGGCAGGACAGGAAGACAAAAGCCTAGTTAGTAATTTTTTATGCTCTGGTTTTCTATGTTCTAAATCCTCAAGCTGCTCTCTACACCAGCCCTTCCATTAAAATATCCTTCAACTGGCTTGAATTGCTGTAGCACATCAAAAGACTTCTTCTTGTTTTGTTATTATTATTCAGCCTCACTTTAAAATGCATTAGCTACCACTTACCTTCATAAAACATCAGAGCAGAAAGGAATATTGGTGATCCTACCATAATCCTCTCATTATTGATAACTGAGAAACTAGCCCAGGAAGATCACGTCAGGTAATAGTGTCACACTGCAAGTGTCTAGTTAACTGGGACTAGAACCTAGTCTCCTGACTTCCAGGCTATGCCAAATTGGCTGTTTTCTTTTAATCATTTAAAGTTAATGCTCCTTAAGGTGTTCTGGAAAAAAAGTGGTATCTAAATGAGAAAAAGGCTTCAACTACCAGGGCAGATGGATTGGAAGCAATCTTCCAGCAGATACAAAGCTATGGATCACCTAGGGCCAAAGTTGTTTACTCATCACCTGACTTTGGTCACTGTATGAACAATATTTACTCAGTGCAGTGAGAGGGAAAAAAAGTGGCAAAATGGGGGGAGGGGATAAAAGTGGGTGGAAAAATGGTTTCTTAGTTAGGGAAATATTTTGATAGACCACTTCGGATATGATAGGATCTTTCAAGGCCGTACTTGGAACAGGAATAAAATAAAGAACTAAGTTATTTTTTCTAATACATTTATAACTTTCCAAGGTCTTTGGAAAGAAAAAGGTGATGATGAGAAGGAAAAAGGAAGCTGAAATATTACAGCAGTCTGCTTGGGATGAAACATGTGAGAATGGCAAAGACACTCTTTAAGAACAAAGACGTGCAACATATTCCTTGACTATTCAATGCTGAATCCTTCCCATTGACCATCCCTTGCCCTCTACTATAATACAAGACTTCAGTGAAAATCTGCCACACAGACTTGTGTCCATGGTTACTGTGAGTCAGTACAGATGGTGCAGAGGCAAGGCAAAGAAGCCAGGGAAGCATGGAGGCTTCCTGAAGTAAGGAGAAACCTGGCCAGTGTAATGGCTAGGATACCAAACAAAAAACATTTCAAGGAAAAGATGGGTTGACAGCTCAAAGAGCAGCTAAAGAGACTGAAAAATAAAGAAAATAAGAAATAAGACATTAAAAAAAAAAACTGAACAATTTCAGCACAGTCATAGGTTATAACACAGACTCCAAGAGGGAGATGAAAGAATAGATAACAGATAAGAAAAATAGAATGGTAGCTTTAGGAAAAAGAATATGCAAGTGAGATCAAGAAAAAAACAGCAAGAAACAAGTATTCACTGAAATGAAGAGCTGACAGTTCACCTAGAACTACATTTCAAAACTTAACATCTTATTACTACTGAACTTCTTTCTAAACTATCAATGTTTAGAAAACCATGTTTAAAAGTTGAATAGCCCTATTTGCACAAGGTACATACTTAAAGTCATTCTTAAGGCAACTTATGGCCAGAAAAAAGTTTAGATCACATACAATTGCATCTACTATTTGAAACAATGCCAATAAGAGAAAAATTTCTGAAACATTTTTCTTCATTGGGAAGAGTATTCATTTTAATTATGCTCCAAGATGTTACAGAGCTAGAAATTAACAAGTTTCAGTCAGTATAAAATAGATTTATTGTCAATATTTAGTCATTAATACAACCCAGGTTAATGAAACATTACTTCACACAAGGCTCAGATGCTCTAAAATCTATCTTAACTTTACACATGTACTAGAAAACGATAAATACCCAAAAATGACAATACAAGGGAAAATATTACAAAAAATACAACTGTAGACCCTTGTATGAAAGTTCTTTAAAATTCTGCCTTTGGAAATAATACCATGCTACATATCAGAAACAAAAGTAAACTATTTTCCTTGAGGTTACAATGCTCAACAATATACTGGATGCACTCTAAAATACCATGCTTGACAAGAATCAAAAGAGACAAAGAAGGCCTTCAAAAAGGTTGAGAGGAAAAAACAAAAGAGTAATCAATTGTTATATGCTGATTTCTTCTGCGATGGCCTCTTTAAACAATTTATAGCACTGTGGAAGAACTGAAAAAGAAGGGTAGTAGTCTCAGCTTTCTATAAAGGATTTCCAAATCAGCACAAACTCAGACAATTTTAAAAGGTACTATTCCCGATGCTCTTGACTCTTCAATACTTTACATGGACTCCTTATCCTAAGCCCAAGTTTTTTTCTCCAATTTATTCCTAAGGACTTTCCAAACACACTTTCTGTTTTCTATTATCCAATATACAAACCACAAGGCAGTAAGCAAAACAATAACATCTGTCAGTCAAGTCAGTTCTAAAGACACCAATTTTGGTTTAGATATTAATCATGAGATACAGGCATAACCATCCTCCTTCCACACATACTCTCATCTCCCCTTACACAATGACTCCATCTTCAACCGTGAGGCAATGTGAAGCTTTAAGATTTTTTTTCCCTACATTAATGACTTGCCTGTTGTGAAGTTGCTTGGTTGGCAGCAACATCAGGGGCTGTTAGGAATGCTTGGTCAGAACAGATAAAAAGGATGCGACCAGTGAATTACTGTAACCTATCATAATGGGCTTCTACAGGCAGACAGGAAGAATTTACCTTATAAACTTCTCGCACTCATTTCAGAAGGGAGAAAAATGTGTCTCAAAAAAGGAAAGGAAAAAGATTAGATAAGGGAATACAGCAAAATATTAATACTGTAGTAATAGGAAAGGGAATGGTTATAGCCAACCTACTTTGTGGGGGAAGTTTCTGGCATAAAAAAATCAAATTTTCCCTCCCATTCATTATTGTTTGCACAAGATTAACAGTTGCTTTACATCAAGAGGGGCAGAAAGCCACTAAACATTTCTTCAAAGGTAAGAAATCTCTTTTTGAAATGAGCATTAGAGAAAGGAGGAAAAGGTAGGGAAAGCTCACTCAAAGAGGTCCTCAAACATGCGTTGTCCCATTGCTATATATGCTTCCTTTTCCTCTGGTGTCATTTGGGCCACCAGCTCTGGCTTCTGGCTCACTTCACTATAGGAGAATGGACGGCCAGCCACCATGACAACGGGGTCATCTGCTACTTCCTCAAATTCATCATCTTCCTCATCCTCTTCCCCACGATGTGCAGCCACAGTGGCCACACGGGGTGGAGAGTCATCATCTGACTCGCTGGTCTCACTCTCAGAGTCGCTGCCGTTGGCAGCGGTCGCGGGAGCAGCCGCCCCCACTGAACCCGTGGGGGCAGACGAGGTCTTCTTCTCGTGAATGAGCAACGCTCGCATGACCTCCTCATTATCATCTGGCCCTGCACGGCCTTCTTCATGCTCCTGAAATGAGTCTATATCTATGCCTCCTGGAAAGAGAAAATCAGAAAGTCAATATTCTTAAATATAAAAGGCACTCCTTTACAGCTAATAAAATATAAAAGTTTAGTATATTTAAATATAGGATAATATAAGGTTAACAGATTTCGCTGGTTTCATTTTTTGAGCTACTGTCCAAAAGATATTCAAAATGTTTCTCACAAACTAGAGCTTAAAAACCTTAAGTATAGCTGACCCTTGAACAATGTGGGTTTGACCTGTGCAGGCCCACTTATCCATGGATTTTTTTTTTTTCCTAATAGTAAATACTACAGTAACATATGATCCATGGTTGGTTGAATCCATGGATGTGGAGGAACTATGAACGTAAGTTATACTCAGATTAATCCCTGTAGTGTTCAAGGGTCAACTGTACCTGGGTCTGTTTTGATTTGTTTTGTTTTTTAATATCTACTTATTGATTGGGCTGCATCAGGTCTTAGTTAGGGCACATGGGATCTTTACTGGGTACACAGGGTTAGTTGCCCTGTGGCATGTGGGATCTTAGTTTCCCAATCAGGGATCAAATGCATGTTTCCTACACTGCAAGGTGGATTCTTAACTACTGGATCATCAGGGAAGTCCCTGCACATGGGTTTTAAGAGACATATAGCTTGGATCTGAACCCTGGTTCTTCCAACATGCAAGCTGTAACACTTTGGGCAAGTTATTTAGTCTCTAAACTTCGGTACCTTTTTCTATAAGATGGGATGGTAAAAGTGTTTGGCTTCTAGGGCTCTGGTTAAGAACATGAAATAATGTCTATGAAGGACCAAGTTTGTAGCTGGCCTAACAGGACATCAAAATAAAGCTCCTCATCCTGCTTGGGGCAAAAGCCAAAGGTCTTACAATAATCTATAAAGTTCCACATCATCTGAACTCCTCCTGCCCAACTACTTGTCCCTTCTCTTACCCCTTGCTCATTCTGCTCCAGTCACAGTGGCCTCCATGGTATTCCCCGTGCACACCACACATACATTCCTACCTCAGGCCCTCTCCACTGCCCATTTCCTTTGCCTGGGGTATTTTTCCTCTAGGTACCTATACTCCCTTGCATCTTTCATGTCTTTACTCAAATTTTACATTCTTTCAATTCACCCCTACCTCTATATTCTTAATGCTCTATTTTTTTCCCTATAGCATTTATTTTCTAACATAGTACTTTATGTCTAGTGTCTCTGTCACCTACTTTCCACAAATGTCAGTTCTCCACAACAGATATTTACCTTTTCTACTCAGTGATATATCCCATGCACCCAGAATAGTGCCTACTGCTTGTTAGGTACTGAATAAATATTTGATGAATGAGTAAATAAATGGCAGCTTATTTTCCTGAAGCAAATTAAGTGTACTTTGAACTCTATCTAGGAATCTAGTATCAGAAAGGAAACTTCTCCCATCACACACTTCCTATCATTTTGTGTACACGTTACAAATGAAGAATTTAAGAAAAACATTTGCATCCTGTATTCTGAAAATAATACCAAATATAATGCCATTTAAAACACAGAGAAGAAATTAAAATGTTGATTGAAACCTGACTCCTTTATTAAAATCCTGACTAACATTTATTAGATGTGTTATTTTGGCCAAGCTACTTCATCTTTTTCTGCTTCAGTTTTCTGAAGTACAAAAAGGGTGGAAAATAGTATTTATCTCACTGGATTACCAGGGTGATTAAGTGAATATTTGCAAAGGCCTGGCACTTAGATTAGTGTTATCTGTTATCATTATCAAGAGAAGACCCGTGTGTGCTAAGTCGCTTCACTCCTCGTGGCCGACTCTGTGCGACCCTATGGAGTGAGTGTAGCCCACCAGGCTCCTCTGTCCATGGGATTCTCCAGGCAAGCATACTGGGGTAGGTTGGTTGCCATGCCCAATTCTGGCCATGGATAAAGTGAAAGCATCTTCTCACTAACATATGAGAATGAATTAGTTGTAATCTTGGACATTTTTACAACGTACAGATTGAACTCCTAAGATGAGACATATAAGAAAGAGAAAAGGAAACAGGAATTGAGAAGTTAAGTTTAGATAAGAGAAAACAAGTTTTTGATAACATGGATGTAGAAGTGAGAATTGAAATCAAACTTAACTATTTAAAAATAGTGCCAAAGGCTGAACCTCCTCCTTAGGGTCCTTATTGCCAAAGTAGTATTTCAAGGGGAAAAAAAGACAACTAATGTATGCAAGTCAAAACTAAATGAAGTCATGTCTAAAAGATTTCTGACAAGGTTCCTGAGAGACTTAGGCAAAAAAGGAATTGTTCTGTTACAGACAGAAGACAAAAAATAAGGATAAATGAAATCTCTAAATGGTAAAACAGAAAAACTAGTTCTAGGAACAGTCTTACTTAACAGTTATAAATTACGAAGAAGATGTGTACTGGGAAACTGTCACGTTCACTGATAAGGCAAGCAATCCTGGGTACTTAAAGGCTAAAGTTAACACCAGAAAAATATAGGAAGAGCTGAAGGTTGAATAAGTGGGCATAAGAGTGTCAGATCTACTTTGTTTTTCAAACTTGCTGAGTTTGGGGGATTTTTTTTCAGTTTAAAAATTTTTTTTGGCTATGCTGTGCAGCAAGAGGGATCTTGGTTCCCTAATCAGGGATCAAACACATGCCCCCTGCACCGGGAGTGCATAGTCTTAACCACTGGCCGCTAGGGTAGTCCCTAGATCTATTTTAGTACTGGCATAGTGTAAGAAAATCTGCCTAGAGAAAAATAGTCTAAAATATACTGAAAAACCTGATCTAAACTATCACATAAAGGGAAGGAGAGAATCTGAAAAAAATTCCTGCAAATAATTCTAAAGTTGTCTTAATATGCTTCCAGAACCAAAGCAATAAAGAGTCATGTAAAATCTGAAGGATATTTAAAATAAAACTCAAATAATTAATGATAAAATCACTCATAAATAATATGTATTGTTCTGGTCATTAGGTCTCAAGTAAAGTATATTACAATTGGAGATAGTCCAGAAAAATACAATTAAAATAAGACAAAAAATGTAGGTGGAGATGACTTGGGGGAAGAGAATGGTTTGTAAGGAGAGTAGAAAAGAATTAGAATTATCACCAAAGTAATGAGGACATGATTGCAGTCTATGGAATTCTTAAAGATATTAAAGTAACTTGAACTCTGAGGAAAATAAAGTGTTGGACAAATAAGACTCACTCTACTATCATAAAATCTAATGAGAGCAAATTTAGACCTAACAGCATATACTATTTAATACACAGAAGGAAATATTCACAAAAGGGAACTAAGACTAGATGACTTATTTAAAGTCCTTATGATTTAAATTCCACCATTCTAGGAATTATAAACATTGAATGTTAAACTTATGAGCCTAATTGTATATAACACTGGCTAATAATAGTTTTACTTCATTCAATTTTGTTCCTACGTCCACAGAAAAAAAGGCTTGTTGCTTCAAGAATAGGCAAGAAGCCAAGCTGGGGAAAACAAACCATTAAATAGTTGACAGACTAACTACGATATAATCTAAAAAACTTGCGTTAAAATAACTAAACATCACAGCCAAGGTAACCAATAGGAAGAAGGGAGACTGAAGTATGACTACCAAGGAAAATTTTTTTCCAGTTGTAATTAAAAAACTAAAGAGAATCACACTAGAGGTATTACCTGCTTTTACCATCACTACCCAACTCCACACTACTTTCACAATTCTTAGCATACACAGTAAAAGAAATGCTAATTATGAAGGGGAAAGAGGTTAGGAAAAAAGTAAAAAAAACAAGTGGTTTTTAGTTACTGATGATTCTTCAGCATTAAAGAACCAGACTCTGATACATTGGTAATGATACATAACCTAGGAATAGGGGCGAGTAGGTTATAATACTAATGAAATCTGACTAGAGGTACAGACTCCCTATTTCACCCCTGTTTCCCAGTTTCTGAGTAATATATATCCAGTTTTAGCCTCCCATTTCCTACCTATCCCTAAACCATCATCATCCAAAGTCTCTAAATTCAGTAATTTGAGACTAAAATTTATAAAGTAAAATGGTGCTCAAACTTCTGATTATTATGCAACTGTTAACACTTCAGGGCTCACAGAGATTTCTAAAACCTTCTGGTATAAAGTTCTGTCAATCTTCTTGGATGGTGAGATACTTGTTCTTTATTCATGTGATATCTTTTTATGTATTTCAAGCAGCACAACTCCTTTTTATTTATGAGGAGGCAACATAAAAAGTTTGGGCTAGTGTATAGTTAAGGCTCCCAATTCAAAGAAATAAAAATGCATGTAAAAAGGCAACAGAAGATTAAAGAAGAGATGAATTTGGCCACTTTACATACAAGAGTACTTTTGCAAGAAATTAAGACAAAACAATGACAATTTCTCAAATCTAAAAACAGAGATTTAAAAAGTTGTCTGTTATTTCAACTAAGTTGAAGGATAATACAAGAATACTGGGTGGTTTTACTGCTTATTGCTCAATTTACTTTCTGCTATAAGGCAACTATTTTATAAAACAGATGAGGGATGGTTTTCAATAAAACTAAGAATTGCCCAGGCAAAATTTCTTACCAAGTCAAGTTTATTTTCTACTGAACTTAAAACATATTCATCTTACTAACTTCTACTCTTACCTTCTTTCATCTCTTCAGAACTATATGCTCCTTGGACAGTGCTCTCTCTTAACCAAATAGGTCTCTCTTTGGCAGATTTCCCCTCCAGTGAGGCTCGATGAAGATCTTCTTGGTCATCCATGTTAATGACAACATTCTGAGTGTATAAGTCTTCATAGGAGGGACCCTTGGTGGTCCACGCTTCCCGGTGGTGCCCACCTGCCAGGCCAGCAGCTCCAGCTGCAGTTGCCGCACGGTCCTTGCTACATTAAAAGATCAGAGAAGGAAAGAAAGAAGAAAACTTGAAGTCTTAGTGCAAGAAAAGAAGGGTAGCTGGGGAAGTGGTTACTGAAGTATTACATATAAATGTAATCATGCACACATGCTTTAATAATTCTGAGAATTTGCTCTTATACCTCTGGGTAAAGCTTACATTGGTTAGAAAAACACATCATATTTATATTTAAGTTCCTCAAACTCTGAATCCTCTGGTGTGTACAAATGATTGAGGTTGGATAGATTTAAGATGTTTCAATAAATATACTTAGTGAGAGGGGAGAAAGATATAGTGACATAGACCACTTAAAGGCACTAATCTGGCAAAACTCTCTCCCAGTAAAATCTTTGATGAGAATTTTGTTTTAAAACAAAACAAAACAAAAACCCAAAACAAAACGTATGTTATATGTTTAAAAGCATCTTCTCAGCTGAATGCAGAAGAATTCAAAGTAATTCTATGGGCTTTTCCCTGTCTTTCATGTGCTGAGAAGCTATAAAAGTATTCTACAAAGCCAGACTCCAACTCAGAATCAATGTTCTTCTGCAACTCACCAAATAAGGCAACTCTTCATGCAGAGATTAGCCTCTTTTCTGTCAAGTTGTATCTCTCCATCTCTGCAACTACACTGACTCTCCATATCCAGCTCCAACCATTATTTCTACTCCATGGCAACCATAATCTATTTCTGAGTCTATTTTGTTTAGCTTTTTAAACATCTGTCTCTACTAGCCATGATTTTTTTGTTGTTAAAAATAATTTTATTTATTTATTTTTGGCTGTGGTGGGTCTTCACTGCTGCACGGGCTTTTCTCTGGTTGCAGCGAGCAAGGACTACTCTTCACTGCAGTGCAAGGGCTTCTCATTGCAGTGGCTTATCTTGTCATGGAGCACAGGCTTCAGGGCCTGAGGGCTTCAGTAGTTGCATCATGTGGGCTCAGTAGTTGGGGCTCTCAGGCTCTAGAGCACAGGCTCAATAGTTGTGGCCCACGGGCTTAGCTGCTCCGTGGCATATGGGATCTTTCCGGACCAGGGATCGAACCTGTGTCTCCTGCATTGGCAGGCAGATTCTTTACCATTGAGCCACCAGGGAAGACCCATGGTCATCTTAGTCTGCTTCAGACCAGATCACTCCTTATTTTTCTCTAGTCACTTAATGTTTTCTCATCTCAGCTGAGTTAAGTTTTAGTCTTTCTGCTGCTCCTTCTGCTTGTTTTACTTTCAATCTGCTCCATACTCTTTTGAATATACCTGATTCTGTGTCTAAGCTCACACCTTATCTCTCTTTGCCTGCTACTGATGCTTTCTGCATCAACATCTATGCATGACTCTCCCGCCCTTTCTGTTTAGACAACTCTGTTTTATTCCATAAATTATCTCCATGTTTCATGAACTACCTGCTTACTTAGTACCTGCCCTGTATCTTTCTCCATATCTTTTTCAGTGTTCTTTTCCATGTCTACTGATTCCCTTGCCCCATATTTCTCTTACTTTTCTGCCATTTTTTCCCTAAATTTTTCCCATGGATCCTAAACTGTCTTCTGTGCAGTACCCTTTCTCATTCTGAGCCTAAGCAATACTTCATTTGTCTTTAAGTTCTGTATCACTTCTTTCAGAAGCTGCTCACTATTTTTCCTTCTCTTTGATCCTACTTCATGTCTGCTTACTCCATTGCTCCTCATTTCTTCCTGGGCCCACTTACATCTACTTCTTTGTCTCATGTTTAATTAAGACTTCTTTGATATATATGGGGGTCACAAAGAGTTAAGACACAATTTGAGCGACTGATGCATACTGTGGTCCATGTATCTGACTGGCTCATTACATCTCTCCCTGAGAACACTATGTTTCTCTGGAGGTAATCTTGGTTTCATCCCATACCTCCTTGCCTCTGGATATCTACAGACCCACTGCCACTTTTTCCCTCAAAACAAAAAAATTTTAAAAAATGCACCCTCTCTAGCTGTACAAACTATGCTGATCTTGTCACTTAATCCATGCCTTCTAACTGCTGATCTTAGCTGTACCAGGGCTGCTTTGTACATCATTCTTTCCCACAGACTTTTTATTAGTTATCTCCTCACCCACTCTGAGTTTAGGCCTAGGAGGCATCTCTCTGTACCCAATCCATCTACCTGTCTTGCTATAGTTTAAAGTCTTATGTTACAGTTACAAATAATTGGTTTCTTTCTAGCTAGCTTTTATTCCTTCCTGCATTCATTCTAATGTTACTTTTTGCATTATTTACAATGTTGATCTCAATTTAATCCATATCTGTTCTTCATTCCTTTTCTATCGTCCAGGTTGTCTTCTAAAAGGCTGTATTGTTGCTTTCACTATAATATGACTCTACTTAGTCTGGTGTAAGTTGTCTTTTTAAATGTTGGTCTCTCTCAAGCATTCAGTTTTCTCTTCTCTCTTAGCCTGATCTGTGTTTTCATGTTTCTGTGCTTACTCTACATTCTAAGTCTCTCCTCTCTCACCCAGTTGTCTCCTTAACTCCTTTTAATGTCTCTTCTATCTTCACCTAATATTCTTACCTTGTTGTGCTGAGCCTGTCCTATATGCCTGTCTGCGCCCACATACGTCTCTCTGAGTTAGCCAGATGCCTTTTCTGTCTCTCTCCACCCACTCAATGTTTCTCTAGTTCTGACCTGGCCAACTCCTTCCTGTCCTTTTTCTCCTTCACCCAGAATCTTAAATGATCCACTCAATCTTTCTGTAGCTACTATTTCCTCATATCGTCTTGAACACATAGTTGTCATCTATGCTGTATCTTTAGCATTAACTCTGAAGACTATGTTCTGAAGGTTAGGTTAGTAAGTGTTCAGTACTTTGGATAGGACAATTCAAATAAATGTGAACATAAGACTACTTTTAAAAAGTCTTTTGTTTTCATTACTCCATTATAGAAACTCAAGATTGGTTTTATTTTGGTTTGAGGCAGGAAAGATTTGGCCAAGTTAAACAAATTATTAAATTTGGAAGAATTTTTTTAAAGATATTTTTAAGCATGGAGAATTGACTACACAGATTTTATTTATATCTTCACCAAATATACAGTCAAATCATCAGCAAATGTGACACTAAAGAAAATCCAGGTGAGAGATATCAGAATTTACTTCTGCATGCTTAAATTTCTCCTATGGAGAAAATGTACACATTTCACTTAAAGATGACCAAAGTGACAATTTAGTTTTGAATCCTTTTACATTACTTAAACAATTGTAGAATTTTTAAAAGATGTAACTCTTACTCAGGGGTGAGGAAAGAATATTATTTCAAAACTAAATTTTTAAAGATCTGTAAGGTGAGTGTTAAATAAGAGATGATGGAAAAGGAGAGGTTACTGGCAAGGAATTCCATTTAGGAAGGACAGGAAGACTTTAAATATCACCAGTGGGTTGACTTGCTGAAAGGCTGGAACTGTTCATCAGTTCTTGGGTTAAATCTACTGACAGTTTTGCAGAGGCAGCCTCTGGTTCCTGTTCTATGGATAAGCTAGAATTAATTGGTTACAGATCAGGAGCCAAACAAACAATCACGCCACCAATTTTTTAAACAAAATAATGCGTTACTATTGTCTGTGTATTTCCACACCACTCTATTGATGTTTTCCTTTTCTTGTGCTGGGGCAGGGTGGCTACTACAAAACTGTTGTGCTCTGAAATACAGCCTATAGTACAGAAAACCTAAATAAACACCACTTCCAGGATGATGGATACAAGCAGTGGAGCTTGTCAAATGCTGGTGAGGCCACCTTAGCCAGAGTAACACCTTCTAACCTAGCTCTTAACAGTCTTGTTCCTAACTATGTAGAAGCAATTGTATTTTGTTCTGGCTGGAAGTCCAAGTACCCTATTCTATTTTTCTTGCCTGCCTTCATTTCCCCCGTTCTTCTTATTGACCAAGCTGTTGAGTAGCCTCTTTTTTGATTAGTATTTCCATCACTCCTAATGAGAAGGAGGTGATCTGATATACTGAGCTGCTGCTGGGCCTCTCACGTTGCTCAGACTTATCTCCAGCATGGACTGAGGGATACCTAAGTAAAGATCCTGGAATGGGAGGTGGACGGTGGTATGTGTGGAACAATAGAGGTAGAATGCCAATGGTGGTGGTGAATGAATACTGCTACAGTGGAGAAGGATCTTAATATACAAGAAGATAACTATATTTAGAGGAGGAAACACAAGTATAATTCAAAAATAGTATTATTATTATACACTGTACAGAAAGCAATCAGAGAAAAATGTCTAAAACACACTTCAATATGAAATAACGTATAAGCTTAAAATGCATGTATTTTTGTAAAACAAATTTCCCTCACAGGCTATTCTGACAGGGTTATAGTATTATTTAAATGTACAGAAAAAGATATAACAAATAAATTCTTGATAAGAGAGCAACAACCAGTAAGAAAAATTTAAGGCTACCTGTAATGTGGATGATACTGGCTGCCTATCAATTATGGCTCCTCTCCTTCTTTATCGATTTTATTCAAGTACTGATGGCTATTTGCTTCAAAGGACTCTGGGACCTTCCTTAGTCCTAGGAGGTAAACCTTAACCAGTCTAAGCACCAATCATGTGATCTCATTTTCTTTGTGAGATGCTGATTTAGAAATAAGCAACTAAGCAATTCAGGCCAGTGAGACATTGGTGGATACAGCAGGATGAAGGTGGCCCTCTGAGAAAGCTTTCTTCCATCTTAAAACAGGACACAAGGAAGGGATGGTCCCATTTTCTGCACTTGAACATTTTCATCTATATGTGATACCTAGAAAGACATGGCCATCTTAGCTAGATCCCCTGGTGGTTTCAAGAGGACAACCAACAGGCTGAGTTCAGCAGAGTAAATATGGAACAAATCTAGATCCTTGAAGATGTAATTGAGCTGTGAAATTAATTCTGAGCTGTGCTACCTAAGGACTTTTGGTCATGCTAGAATGTTTTTCTTACTGTTCAAGCTACTTCTAGTTGGTGTTCTATTATTACAGATAGAGGCATTTTAACAGACACATAGGCTAGGAAAGAAAATGCACATTGATTTGTATAGATACAAAACCTTCTATATAATTAGATTGTTTTTAACCACCAAAATGAAATTCAATTTGCTCAGAACTGGCTTTTCTGCAACATCTGTACCAGAGAACATAAAATATTAAGAGTGCTCCCAAAATCTATACAGTTACAATTTGGACTACTGGGTTCTATGGAAGGGAGTAGATGGGTATAAACTCTAAGCCATCAGCTTGAAACTGGAAAGAAGAAAGAAAAAGGGTAGAATAGGAGAGCACTCTCTGATCTCAAATCTTGTTTATGCTTTTCAAAGAAGAAGATAAACTGCTTTTTATGGCATGACAAAATGAAGGCTGCCTCTACAATTCAAACATTAGGATACACTGATAAAAACAGGGAGCCATAGAAAGAAGTATTAACCCATAGGTAACACCCACTTATACTTCACTCTCAAGAAAGTTGCACTAAAAGCTAAGGAAGGCAAGAAATGTATGGTTAGAATGCTTCAAATACAAATATAAAAAGTGATTGCTGTATTTCCTAAAGAACTTCGGGCTTCAGAACTTGACTAGGAAAAATTCAGATATTCCCAAGAGGCAGAACCAATTTGGGACTAACCAACAATTAGCAGAGTTGCAGCAGGCCCAAGCAGATTGAGTACTTAAAATCAAACCTGACTATTTAAAGATTTTTGCCTAAGGCCCACACTGTTCTGCATTCAGTACAAACAAATTTCATCAAAGGCACAAGTTAATACAACAAGTGTGGCAGAGCTTAGAATCCACATAATCTTATAGTTTTTAGTCTCCTAGTAAATTACTTACCTAATCCTGTTCTCCAAAGTACAGGCGGTTAAAAAAACGGCAAGCTTAAAGGTATTCTTGGTAAGAATACAGAGCATATACTTACCTCTGTTTCAGAGCTGGAATTTCTGTGGGTTCTGGTTCAAGTATTTCATAGGCCAAGTTCACATCCTCTGTCTCTCGAAGCAAGGCATAAATGGGCTCAATTTGTTCATTAAACCTTGCCAAAAGTGTGCGTGCATCTTTTTTGGGCATTGCTGATTCATCTTCTTCTACCTCTGTCTGGCAAAAGGTACAGCGGAAAGTTCCTACAGAAAAAACAAAAGTCTTAAGTCAGGGCACACAAATTCTTAAGACTAGCCTTTAACTAGTATATATCTCCACTCTTCCTCAACATTTTATTATTAAAACTTTCAAAAATATTCAAAAGATTAAAGAATTTTACAGTGAACATCTCTGTGCCCACCACTGAGATTTTAAAATTAACATTTTTCTATTGTTGATTTATCATATATCTATTCATCTATCATTTTTTTGAAGCATTTCAGGTAATTTCACCCCTAACTACAGCATAGCAAACAGATTTTAACCATAACATTTTTAACACATATATACTTATTTTAACTTAAATTCTTTACAGCTTACCACTGAGACCTGTACCCTGAAATCAACACTTTTCTTTCGCACTGTATACACTTGAGTCTACGTTACGAGGAAAGCCAAATAAATACCTAAAACTGAGTCTCCAGTAATTCTGTACATTGTCATAAGGCTATTTCTTCAAACTTACTACTTACATCTAAATCAGTTCAGTTCAGTCGCTCAGTTGTGTCTGACTCTTTGCAACCCCATGGTTGCAGCACGCCAGGCCTCCCTGTCCATCACCAACTCCCAGAGTTTACCCAAACTCATGTCCATTGAGTCAGTGATGCCATCTAACCATCTCATCCTCTGTCGTCCCCTTCTCCTCCAGCCTTCACTCTTTCCTAGCATCAGGGTCTTTTCAAATGAGTCAGCTCTTCTCATGAGGTGGCCAAAGTATTGGAGTTTCAGCTTCAACATCAGACCTTCCAATGAACACCCAGGAATGATCTCCTTTAGGATGGACTGGTTGGATCTCCTTGCAGTCCAAGGGACTCTCAAGAGTCTTCTCCAACACCACAGTTCAAAAGCATCAATTCTTCGGTGCTCAGCTTTCTTCACCGTCCAACTCTCACATCCATCCATGACCACTGGAAAAACCATAGCCTTGACTAGACAGACTTTTGTTGGCAAAGTAATGTCTCTGCTTTTTAATAAGCTGTCTAGGTTGGTCATAACTTTCCTTACAAGGAGTAAGTATCTTTTAATTTCATGGCTGCAATCACCATCTGCAGTGATTTTGGAGTCCAAAAAATAAAGTCTGCCACTCTTTCCACTGTTTCTCCATCTATTTCCCATGAAGGGATGGGACCAGATGCCATGATCTTAGTTTTCTGAATGTTGAGCTTTAAGCCAACTTTTTCACTCTCCTCTTTCACTTTCATCAAGAGGCTCTTTAGTTCTTCTTCACTTTCTGCCATAAGGGTGGTGTCATCTGCATATCTGAGGTTATTGATATTTCTCCCGGCAATCTTGATGCCAGCTTGTGCTTCTTCCAGCCCAGCGTTTCTCAAGATGTCCTCTACATATAAGTTAAATAAGTAGGGTGACAATATACAGCCTTGACGTACTCCTTTTCCTATTTGGAACCAGTCTGTTGTTCCATGTCCAGTTCTAACTGTTGCTTCCTGACCTGCATACAGGTTTCTCAAGAGACAGGTCAGATGGTCTGGTATTCCCATCTCTTTCAGAATTTTCCACAGTTTATTGTGATCCACACAGTCAAAGGCTTTGGCATAAACCCTGTATAAATACTCTTAATCCATCTTCCTGCTATCCATATGCTATCTCATCTTCTACATCTATTCCAAATAAGGAAAAAAGAGAAAACAGCCTCTCATAGCTAAGAAGTAGCCCAGCACACATATGTTAGGCTGTGACGCTTTTCTGACAAATGGAATCCACAGATCACCAACATCACATAAAAGGTTCTCTGAGACCACGATGGAAGGGAGGCAAAACCAAGTCAATCTGAGTCTGTCTGAATACAGATAAAAGCAAGGTCTGCACAACCACCAAAAAAAAAAATTCTAGCTAACACAAGTGACTGCTGCTTCTTTACCAATTATAGTTTTAGCCTCAACCTGGTCATCTCACTTCTGGAATAATATTTATTAAGATATCCAACCAAAGAATTAGTCCCACTTCTTTTCTTTTTTTAAAGTCTTTACTGAGTTTGTTAAATATTGCTTCTATTTTATGCCTTGGTTTTTTAGCCACAAGGCATGTGGGATCCCAGATACCCAGCCAGGGCTTGAACCCACACCCCTAGCACTGGAAGGCAAAGTCCCAACCACTGAACCACCAGGGAAGTCCCTTAACCTCACTTCTTGATGGTACCTAATCCACAGCAAATCTTCTCCAATTACCTGAATCCTTCCTAAACCTATCTAACAAAAGCCCATATTCTCTAAGTTTGTTTAGCAAAGTCTTGCTGAGTCACCACATGGCTCCCTATGGTGTGTGGCTTTCTTGCTGCAGAAAGCATCAACAAACCTAATTTTGTTTACTGTGGGCACATATCTGATGGTCTTTGACTAATGGACATCAACACAAAGATCTGACTTAACTAAACAAGGATACTATTTACCAAAACAAAGAGGAAGAACAAGTTTGTTTTTCTTTGTGGGAGAAAGATATCAAGTTGCTTTAGATATCTGAATCCATTGCCCATTGGCCTTCAAAATGGATTTATTAGAAGTCAACTTATTATAACTTCTTAGAGCTCAACGGTGCAATTTAAGATTAGAAATTTTCATGTGACAATCAACAACATATAGATGGTAACTGAAGCCATAAAGTAAATCAGAGTATCCAGAGATTAAGGAGAGTGAGAAGCACAAACAGTCAAGGTATAAACCCAAGGAAAGAGAAATCCTTGAGAGATAGAATTTGGTATAATCAGAGGGATAGGATGGTGTTTCAAGGAGAAAATGGTATGGTGCTAATTTTCAAGGTCAACAAGAATTGAAAGCTACCTTTTATATTTCATAAAGCCAAAGTAAAAGTGAAAAGTGAAGTCGCTCAGTCATGTCCGACTCTTTGCGACCCCATGGACTGTAGCCTACGAGGCTACTCCATCCATGGGATTTTCCAGACAAGGGTACTGGAGTGGGTTGCCATTTCATTCTCCAGGGGATCTTCCCGATCCAGGGATCGAACCCGGTTCTCCCACATTGCAGGCAGATACTTTACCATCTGAGCCATCAGGGAAGCTTTATATTTCGTAACAAAGGCTAAATAGAGACCTTGGCTAGAGAGGTTTTAGTTTATATGCTATCTTAGGGTGCGTGCATGCTAAGACATTTCAGTTGTGTCCAACTCTTTTCAACCCCATGGACAGAGGAGCCTTTGCAACCCCATAGACTGTAGCCCACCAGGCTCCTCTGTCCATGGGATTCTCCAGGAAAGAATACTGGAGTGGGTTACCATGCCCTTCCCAGGAGATCTTTCCAATCCAGGGATCAAACATGCATCTTTTACATCTCCTTCACTGGGAGGCAGGTTCTTTACCACTAGCACCACCCGGAAAGCCCCTATCTTAGGGTATTCTCTAACTACTCCAGGCCACCTCAGTTTCTTTACCATCTTTCACTCGCCTCAAATAAGACCAAAAAGGCACACAAGGGAGAACATCCAATCTTGATCAAAGAATATGCCAGCAGAAAGAAAATGAAGGCTACAAAGATTCTTTAGGCCAGGTTTGACAAATAATGAGATAAAGAGGAAAAGATGAGTTCAAAAACACTTATGTTTGATCATACACACCCATAAATTACACACACATAACACACATCTAAGAAAGCTACTTTACAAATAATCCCATGTATTCATCACAGCCAATCTGTGCAACAGTATTATTCAAATCTAACATATGCGGGAATAAAGACTCAGAGGAGCTGACATTTATCAGGTCAGAGCTTAAAAATGACAATCACAAAGCCTAGATTCAAATACAAGTCTTTCTGACTCAAAAGACTAAATTCACTGTACCACCCTGAATTACACATCCCTTTCCTAATCTATCATCCCTGCCAGCCACAATTTAGCAAACTTTTCCCATGTATAGGAAAGGCTCCAATTTTAAAAAATATGGAGCAGGGGAGAAGATCTGTAACAAAAAATGTATTTAACAAACATTAAATGTGTATCACATGCCTGGCATTTACTCTGCTGAGTTTTAATGTATTGGGATTGGCAGAATGATTAAAATATATCCAGATGTAGATAATTAACAGGTATTGAAAATAGGGAGAAAAAGATTTTTTAAAAACAGATATTTCAAAACTGTAATTTAGGGTTGTCCATTCAGTAGTATGTGAAAGTCCCAATTCTATGACTCAGGACTTTTCTAGTGAAGGTAAGTTATTACTCCAAAATGAGAAAATAGATGTAGATCTACTTGTTGGGATGAGAGGAAAAGAAGAGGGAGAGTGAAAGAGTTTTATACAATTTTAACTTTCTCCCAAAATAATAAATGTAACAACCAAAATGAATCTGAGGCATGAGAGGCGGGGAGAAAAAGGACTGGGAACAAAAGGAAAAAAAAAAGTCACATTCAACAAAATTCAAACTTAACACTTTCCTTTGCTAAACACAGAAAAAGAAAATTTAGATGACATCTATTACGCTGGCCAAGGTCTTCGACTTAACTGTTTACTCATTAACACACATGGTACTCATTTTAATTATGCAAGTATTTAGTCAAGGGAACAATGAATAAGTACAAGTAAAACCAAAGTGAAAAAAATTGTTTATTCTCCTTAGTTTAACAAGAAGAAAATGCTTTGGAAATTTATCACAATTGAGGAAAAGGGATGAGGACATTATAATTAGACATTATTTGGATTGTTTTTCCCTTCTTCACACAAACACACAATGAATAAGTCATTGGCTAATGCCTAGAGTTCACTGTCAAAGATCTGCCAAACATATTAATTGCAACTGGACTATTATTCAGCCATTTTCCTACACCCTCCCCTCCAAAAATCAATCCATCAATCAAAATAAAATAAGCCCAACCAACTGTTTTGATATGCTATAGGTGCTGCAGTGCTGAAGCAGAAGTTATGCTGCAGCCCAAGTTCTCAAGGTTGGCCAAAGAAAGAGGCAGGATCAAATGTTTGCTGCTGCAGAGCCCTCACTCCAACACAGTGAAACTAACGTCCCAAGGATTTGCCACATTCTGCCTCCCTAAATCTTGCCAATCATCTTCTGAGATGCTTTTCTGGAGCTCATATTCTATTGGGGAGTGGTGGTGGTTTAGCCACTAAGTCCTAACCAACTCTTGTGACCCCATGGACTGTAGCCCACAAGGCTCCTCTGTCCATGGGATTTCCCAGGCAAGAATACTGGAGTGGGTTGCCATTTCCTCCTCTGGGGGATCTTCCTGACCCAGGGCTTGAATCCATACCTCTTGAACTGACAGGTGGATTCCTTACCACTAAGCCATAGTCAACCCACTCTAGTATTCATGGGCTTCCATGGTGATTCAGACAGTAAAGGATCTGCCTGCAATTCAGAAGACCTGGGTTCAATCCCTGGATTGGGAAGATCCTCTAGAGAAGGGCATGGCAACCCACTCCAGTATTCTTGCCTGGAGAATCCGTATGGACAGAGGAGCCTGGTGGGCTACAGTCTATAGGGTTGCAAGAGTTCCTTAGGAGTCAGTGACTAAACCACCACCGCTCCCCATGGGGTCACAAAGAGTCAGACGTGACTGAGCGACTAAGCACAAGCCATAGTCAAGACAAAAAAATAATATCAGGTGTTGAGAAGTATAATAAAGAAAAGCAAAACAGGGAAAGAGGATAAAGAAAAAGGAGGGTGGTAGAAAGGGGTATCGTGTATTATACAGGAAACTTAGAGAAGGCTTCTCTGATACAGCAATGTGTAAGCAGAGACTAAAAAGACATAAAGGAACAAGACATAGATAAGATAATTCAGCAAGAGAAAACAGCATATAAAAAGGCAAGCAACGAGGGATGTCTGATGAGCACAAGGTGCAATGTGGTTGCTGTAGCATGAGCTAAGGAAAGTGGTAAAAACAGTCTCTGAAATGGGGGGTAGGGTGGAGTAGAAGGGGGTGGAGGAGAAGGAAATAAGAGAATAAATAACCCATCTTCTAAGTTCTGTTAAGAACTTTGCCTTTCTAACGAGAGAAATCTTTTAAGGGTTCTGAATAGAAGAATGACATAACCTAACGTGATTTTTTTTTCTATTTGCTACAGCTTTATTCAGATGTAACCCACATACCATACACTTCACTGATGTGTTTTTAAAAGGGTCAGTTGCTGCTGTGACAGCTTACAAGCAAAGCAAGAGTGAAAGCAAGGAGACCAGTTAAAAGAGTAGTGCAAAATCTAACCAAGAGATAATGGCTTAATGTTTCTAGACAATTCTACAAAAAAAAATTTGAATAAAAATTTTTTACTTACCCTCACTCAAAAAGTTTCCAGGAAAAACAAAACAGAAGGCAATTCACTTCATGTTAAAACCAAGTAACTGGACTAAAAATCAGTAGAATTTCAGTGAAATAAAGAGGAAACTATAAAACTTCAAGATACAGTACTAACATATGGGATTAATTTTACCATTCTTTAAAAATCCAACTGAGGGGACATCAGTTCCCCTCCCAATGACTATTTTTTTTTTCCGATGACTATTTTATGGATTATGTATATATGAGGAAAGGAAATAAACTAAGGAGCTTGGGAAAATAAGATAGCCAAAAATTCTAAATATTACTTTCCATTATGCCACAATGTGTTCCTGAAGACAGCCTAATCAAACAGAGCATATTTTCACATGAACACTGCTATAGGAATTTCAGTTCCTAACCAAGGCTTTCAAATTAACCAAAAGTGACTAACATTACCCTGTAAAAGCAGTGATAAAACATCCCCAAGCTTCTCTATACTTTTAAAATGTCAACTATTCTCCAAATAATAGGGTGCTTTGAAATTAAGAGTTGAGAGAAACCATATATGGTACAGAATAGACTGACCTTATCATTTTACATATCCTTAAAAAAAGACCTAACAACGATTATAGGATTTTCCCAAGGAATAGTTACTAATATAGCCCAAGACTGGAAGCCAGCATGGCTCTGGAACCCAAATACACGGTCACTTTGCTGTCTCATAGGCACTGCTTAAAAAACAAAATGAAACAAAAACAACCTCTGAAAATGACATAGCCACAGAACACACTGATAATGCAAAAAAAGACCCAATGCATTAATAAGTGCTCTGAAATACCCTTACAATATGAACTTTAAGTTGGTCAAGCGTTAATAACCACAGCTGCTACAATAACAAAATATTTCATTAAAAATCACTTTCCCCATGGAGGTCTGATGTGCAATGGCTGCAAACAGCACCTTCCCTGATAGTGTATACAGTGTGCTGCATGTATGGGTTGCCCCAAGGGACCCTAGAGACTGCCTTTTCCGGTGGACATTCATGTCTGGCATGCTGTCCCAGACAAGTATGTACAGTGCCTTTGGAAATCCCCAGGGCACAGTGGCTATGGTCCACACTGACCAAGTCATACTGTCTATCTGCACCAAGCTGCAGAAGAAGGGGCATGTGATTAAGGCCCTATTCAGGGCCAAGTTCAAGTTCCCTGGCCGCCAGAAGATCCACATCTCCAAAGACTAGAGATTTACTAAGTTTAATGCAGATGAATTTGAAAAATGGTGGCAGAAAAGTGGCTCATTCCAGATGGCTATGGGGTCAAATACAACCCTAATCGTGGTTCCCTGGAAAAATGGTGGGCCTTGCCCTCACAAGAGCCTTGGGGTTTTCCCTTCCTTACTCACGCCCACAAATAAATCCTATTTTCCTGTCAAAAAAAAAAAAGAATTTTCTTGCTTTCTCAGATTTAGCTTATGGAGGAGGGAGGGTGCGGTGGACTTGGGTATATAAAGTAAAACTTTATATAATCATAAAACTTACCAATTGTCAACACAGAGAAAGGTGGAAAGAGGGACTGGGTTGAGTGGGAGAGGAAGAAAAACTAGGTTTGCCATTTTAGTCTATCTATTTTGAGTTTTTAACAAGTTTACATTCATGTATTAATTATTTATTTTTAGAAGTAAGAAAACAAATGTTATTTTGAATCTCCAAAAACACTCAACTAACTCCCTCTTAATACACAAAGGTTACACAATCATCCTTGAGATATTCTTTGAAAGCACTATCAAGTCCTTTGTTAAAACTTTTATAACTCAAAACGTTAATGGGTGTACCTATTAAAATATCACACCAAATACTGAAGTCTCAAAAAGTTACCCTTTATTCTAATTTCCAAACTTCTTTCATAAAGCAAATTTGTTCCGTTTACTGGACAAGGGTAAGTGCATATAAAAGGAATTGCTATTATAAAATAGTAACAGACATGAGAGGAGCATAGTTATATATTTTATACAATTATTTTATCTATAATAAAGTTGAATTTGAAAAACCAGACTTCAGCAATCTACTGCAGAACATGTAAGTTACACTGTAAAATCTTCATTCATTTGCATGAAAAAGGAAAAAAAACCTAAAGCAGATTTAACGTGTTTCTAAATTCAGAAGATCTCAAATATATTAATGATGTACACAATACAATTCCACCCCCAAAACTTCAATTCAATCAATGAAATTGGCTTCTGTTTTTCCTTAAATCAACACATGTAGATTTGGTCTAACCATGCATCATTCCTCGATTTTGGAACTCATTATAAAGGGGAAAAAATATACTAAGCCTGGGAAAGAAAACAATAAATTAAAGTGTAGTACTTGAGTGAATACTAAAGGAAGTTTATAATATATTCTCTGAATTAGGCCTAAATTGAATTTATCTCAACATACAGTGAGCAGGCAAAAAAGTATCTCATTTTGATATGACTATTTGAAAGACAATTATCAGTAGAATATTGTATGCCAGCATCAAAACTAAAAAGCAGCTCTTCACAGATGAGTTTGCTCCTATGTAAAATGCAAAAAAGCATCAAAATACAAAAAAGATAAATCACAGATGATTCTTTTTAAAAAGTTTTCAAACCCTTAAACAAATTTTTTTAAAAATCAGCCCTAAAGGTTTTGGTGTAAAGTTAAGGGGAGAAGAGGTAAGACACTTATTCCTTACTTACTCCAATAATCACCTTCCTTTGGCCCCATCACCAACCTCTCCCAGTTCACACCTCTGAGCTTCCCAGTATAATTTTCTAATGAACCCATCCTGAGCAAAGATTCCCAATCAGCAACTGAGCAAAGCAATCCTAGAAAGATTCCTCTTTATGTTTGTTTGTGTTTTTAGCATTTCAGGAATTGAACACACTGCTTATCAGACATCTTGTCTTAAGTAGAAAGAGATGAAGAGAGGAAAGAGCAGCCTGCTTTATGAAGTTAGTAAACATGTAGGCAACAAATCTTGGGGCTTCCCAGGTAGCTCAGTGGTAAAGAATCTGCCTGTCAATGCAGGAGACTAGGGTTTGATCCCTGGGTTGGGAAGATCCCCTGGAGAAGGAAACGGCAACCCACTCCAGTATTCTTGCCTGGAAAATACAATGGACAGAGTAACTTGATGGACTACAGTCCAAGGAGACGCAAAGAGTCAGACATGAACCGAGCACGACACAAGCAAACAAGTCTTAAACAGGCTCACTAAAACAGGACTCTGACAGTTTTAAAATGTTAAAGGAACTGAAGAGGAAGTTCAATGATGTAGGAATCAGGAAACAGATCTGTCTAAATCAAAAGGCATACCTACAGTCGTAAGGGAAGGAGGGACTCATGATTTAACACCAAACTTAGAAATTAATATTCCAAGAAGATAAGGAGTTTACTTGAATATTCTGAAGGACTCAAAACTAACCACTGGAAGAGGTCTGTTTCCACTGTTGGCTATTTTTAAGAGTTATTCATTAAACACTTTAGTTTAGTTATTAAAGACTTCTTTTACACTAATTCTAAACTCTGACTTTTAAGTCTTTTCCAAGGAGCCACACAAAACGTGAATCCCCATGAAGGCTATTGTATCTCCCCTACACTCAATCTAAAACATTCTAGAAGTCTAAAACATTCCAGAAATAGCCCTACATTTATTTATTACTTCGAAATATCCTCTAGAATACAACACAGACATGTGTATATGTACCCACACACACATTTGATGAGTTGAACTAGATAATCTCTAAGCTCCTATTTATAAGACTGTATTAAACACTCATTTATAAGATTCTTCTTTAAAAAATTAACTTATTTCAAAGTTGATTTAAAATGGGACTCCCCGCCCCCGTCTCTAGGTGAATTCAGTAATAGGGGCTTCCCTATTTCTAACCCAAACACCTAGCAATTTTATCCAACCCACAATAAAACTACATTTATATGCCTTTACATAAGTTATAAAACTATGTTTTTTAACTTTTAACTTTTTTAACTATAATTTTTAACTTATTTTTTCAACTTTTTAAACATTAATATATATATATATATTTAATGGGAATAATAGTATTCCCATTGCTAAGATTTCCTCTTAAGGAAAAACTTAAAAAACAAGAATAAAATGCTATATGCATAAAAATATTTAAAGTGTTATACTTATATCACCCAAAAAAAAGAATAAAAGTGCCCCAAAGGGGCAAGGAAAGGAAAATACAGGAGAAAAAAATCACACCTAAAGACACATTTAGAACACTAGAGAGAAACAAGAGAGTTGCTGCATTAAGAAACCAAGAGATCACAAACTATTCTTTGCTATGACTGCAATCATAGATAATACACAAAAGGCTCGTGGTTTTGAGATAATTTTTTTCTCTTCAGAGAAGAACTTTTTCTGGCACTATGGTTATGTAATTTTTAAATTATAAATGGAAAATATTTCCACATCATCTAACTTTTAACATCTAAAAAGAAAATATAACCTCCCCCTCCCTTCTGGGAAACATGTTGCTGAATTTAACTTACAAGCATCATTAACAATATCATGGTGGTTGAGATTGCAAAGTAGAAATGCTAAGTCTATCCTCATGGTCAGAGGCTTGCTAAATCTAAAATATGCATTTATGAACCACAAGACGCTATTTTGCTGATTGACGGGGTTTAATGCTATGCTACCTTTGTTTTCATTACAGAAGACTTCCATATTTCAGGAAATAAAACAACTGGTTTTGCCTGATTAAGTTTCTGAAACCAGGGAATACTGGGCAAAAGCTAGACTATTCCATTTTAATAAAATTAGCTATTGATATTACATAGCAAGCATCAAAAATTTGGAGTTCAACCCCAGAACACCAAAGGCAGAATCTAAGTGGAAAGTATGGAAAGAATACACTCTTTAGGAAAAAGAGATGGGGGAGGGAAAAGCTATAAACTAAAGTGAGAAATCACTGGCTTATATGTGAATTAACACTGGTAAAACAATTCTTGCTGGACCCAATTTCCTGAGCCCAGAATTTCTGGATACACATCTAGGAGTCACTACTCTCTGTCCAGTGGCAGAGTTGCCCGTACACAGTTAAGAACTTTTTATCAGGGAAGAAGTAAAACCTAGAGGGCTTCATCTAATTCCTGAGTACCATCTATTTACTAACATAAATCACAGTGTATAAACCTAAGAACTGTTGAAATGGGAAGGGAAATAGAACCCCATTAGATAGCACTGTCAGAAATACCATCAATCTCTAACAGCAACCAAGAAATAAAATAGCATTGTACAGCTCTAGCTTAGAATGAAAACTGTACCAATTCAAACAGAGTATATTAACAGCAGAAAAACTTCCCTCCTTCTCCTCTAACACACATACCAAGCATTAATTTCCCGTCTTCTTCAAAATGAGGGGGAGAGAAATGAATACTGAGCAAAACAGGAAGGAAACAGACAGGAAAAGACCAAGATTTCTAAAGGGAATATACAGAAGAACAAGGGATAGTGTCGAGGTATTAACAGTGGAAAAACAAAACAAAACCAGACTGACAAGCAGTTGAGAGGTCTAATATCACCCAATCAGCGTATTCTTTCCATAAAGGAAAAGGCCAAATGAAAAACCAAATCATAATCAAAAGGCAAGTACTTTCTCAGAATGGGGATCCCCAATGATTAAGAATTTTCAATCATGGTGTCTCAGGCATCACTAAAGGGACATAACTGCCAATTAAGTTGACTATTAGTGTTGGCTGATCAGGGCACCCTCCCATGAGTGATACCAATGTAAAGGGACTTACTCTTGCTCTGATGAACCCCTTCTTTCCAGCTTCATATTGACCATAACTCCTGTACTAAGAATACAGTGAACAGAACAGGCCTCTGTTCACACTGGCCACAAACAACTGTTTCAGTTTTAGCTCTCTTTTATAAAATGTTTTCATGCTCCCTACTCTATCTCAACTCCCTCACACAAATAATCTTGACTGTATTTGGTTAGGTCATTTCTACAAGCCACCTGTTAATTACAACTAATTTCATTCAGACACAAACCCTAGGTAAAATTTGAAGAGCATCATGAATAAAACTCCTGAATACTGATATATAAGCAGTGGGATACCTTCCTTTTAGAAACTTTCATGAAATTAAATAAGAATCAAGTTGAGTAAATGTAATAGAAGCATATTACTTTAAATTACCCTCTCTGAGGGACTGGATAACACCTTCCACTGCAGTCAAGAATGACGAAGACGACCACTGTAACACCAACATCTGCAGAAAATCACAAAACCAAAACCCAGAGCTCCTTTAAGAAATCTGTTACAGTGAATAGCAAAAAAATCATGAGACTTTCTAGTCTATTTTGAAAGAGCTCCAGATATAATCTACAATCTTCCTCTATAGTACACTCATCAATACTCAGGATGGTTAAGGTTTTCTTTTAACTAAGACCTCTCCTAGTCAAGCCCTTTCAAAGTAAATAGTTAGGTTTAAACAAATTAAATATTTAACACAAATGTGAATTCTTTAAATGATTTTTCATCCAAAATGATTGCTTCACAATAAATAAGGAAAAGTCATAGGCCATCATGCTCTTTTTGCTAATAATCTTAATTGATATTGGTATTATTTCCCACTAAAAATCTTTAAAAATTCTTTACAATATATAATATATACACAATTAAACATATACACAAACCTGTAATTTTTTTACAATAAGACATTTCATATGTGAAAATTTTAATTATATTTTTAGACAGTTATTTTAAAGTCAGATCTATGAATGAAAAAGTCACCTGTATTTCTGAATTCAGTCATAACAAAGGGACAATATAACATAATAGCAGTGAATCTTTCTATAGATTTTTACAGATTTTCAATACAAAATTCATCTACTGAGTAATCAGTAAAACTATAGTCTCTTTTCCAATTTACAAATAGCAACACAACTATACAAGTCAGCAATTTAAAATTTCTCATGTTAACTGTATTTTCATGTTGTATTTTCAGAAAACACGTTTTGTAAATTCTGTGTTGGTCAGAAAAATCCTTAAAACTAAGAATTTAATCAAATGGAGCAATTTATAACTCTTGTTGACAATTCTCTTCCATCAATGACTGGCTAAGAAACTGAATATATATATTGTTAACTTAAGAGGAAAGGGTGCCCCTTCTTATTTCATCTGGTTAACTTTTACTTATCTTTTAGGTCCCTGCTATTTAACTTCTTTCAGAGGCCTTCCCAAAACCAGATTAGATGCCCTAGTTATATCCTCCTTATAGCACTTTGTACTTCTACTAACAAAGTACCAATAATAAGCATTTATTATAACTGTCTGGTAGTGATTGGCACAAGAAGGTGCTCAAATATTTGTTGAATGAAGAGGTCAAAAGTAAACTCAGAAAAGTCAGAATAGCCTCAAAGTGGTAGAGAAAGTAAACCCTTTAGATTAGGGTGCAGTTGTATATAAGGGATGGGAGTGGAAGGAGAGGTGGAAGGGCCATGGGTGAAAGAATAGTCCATGGATGAGTAAACTCCCTTCTAAAGGAGAAATGCTTTGCAATAGCGCCTAAAAGTAGTATGACAAATAGGACATTAAGACTAAGAATGACTATATGCTTACTTACACCAATATATTCACTTCTATAATGATATATAGAGCTTCCCAGGTGGCACTAGTAGTAAAGAATTCACCTGCCAATGCAGGAGATGCGAGAGATGCGACTTTGATCTCTGGGTCGGGAAGATCCTCTGAAGTAGGGAATGGCAACCCACTCCAGTATGCTTGCCTGGGAAATCCCATGGACAGAGGAGCCTGACAGGCTACAGTCCATGGGGCCACAAAGAGTTGGACGCAACTAAGCACACAATGATACGTATAATCAGTTTAAAAACTATATAAATCAACTTAAGATAAAGGATATACACCTTATTCTAAAAAGTTACTTAAAAGAAAGATTCATTAACTGGAAAAATCTCACCTGTCATGGGATCAAAGAGCTGATTAGCTTCTAAGTCTGTAAAAGTACTACTACAGACAGGACATTTGAAGGAAGCCCGGTTGGTGGAATCTCTCTCATCAGTTTCAATCCTCCTTCTCATGTGGTCCAATTTATATTTTACCACATTAACAAGAGTACGATAATTGATAAAGTAGTAGTTGTGGCGAGTGGTTTTCCCATCTGCAGCAGTCTCTACCCTCATTCTGCACTTGATGAACTTGTCTCCCTTTAAATTATTCAAGACTGATCGAAGTTGCTTTCGATCAAATTTGAGAAGCTCCAGCATGTCCTCCTCTTTCACACAGGGGTTTCGGATCAAGATGTCCAAGGCCAAAGCATGCTCAATGCCATAAAATCCCCGGATCACGTACTTGGCTAGCCGCTTCAATGCTGCAGGAACCTCAGTGAGGACATCTGGATCTGCCATCTTTAGCAGGAAACTTCAACTTTAAATGTACTGTCAGAAAAAAAAAAAGAGAAAATTAGCTAGAATACGGACAAAACAATCATTTTAAATCTAAAATAATCAACCCATTAAGTAGCTGATGACCAGTATTCTTGGAGTGCCACAAAAGTACTCAAAACATTGTTTTTAAAATACTTATAATGCCCAAGCATGTAACAGAGAACAAGATATTCCTCTACAGTACACAAAAGATTACACCTAAAAAGCTTGACATATTTCTTATATGGTTATTTTCATGACCTACAGAGTGTTTAATTCCAAAAAGCAACATTATTTATAGCAATGATATATTGTATCAAGCCCACTTTATTTCAGAAAGAGAAACACAAAAAGGCTAAACAAAGTCTCATTCATTATTCTTAATGCTACAGATCTTTGGGAATGCTGGGGGAAAAAGAACCCTGAGAAACTTAGTTAGCAGTTAGCATATTCTTTTAAATGTCTTTATTTCTTTTCTTGAGTAAAATTTTTCTACCAAGATAGATTGTAGAATGTTCTACAAAGTCATGCTCTCATAATAAACTCATAAGAAACCAATAAACACCTAAATAATGACTAGCTGAGGTGTTTGGCAAAATTACTGTTATAAACTTGAAAGAAATGAACAACTACATACAGCTTTACCAACCTTGAAAAGATAAATGACCAAATAAGCAAATGCTATACAGTTCTTAAAAACAACAACTAAGACCAAGATATCCTTAAATAATGGATCCCCTGCAAGACAAGCAGAAGTTAACTGTATACAGAGAACGGTCTTCTAGAAGCCCAAACCGGCATGAGCTAGACTTCCATGTGATTGTCAAAAGAGCCTGGGATTTGAACTTGTGGCTGTGTGATTCTAGCAAATTCCTTAACAACTTCAAGGCACACTTTAGTCTCTGAGAAATAAGGATAATATTAACTACCTCAATGAGGTTGTGGTGAATTAATGAGAACGTAATGTGCTTAGAAAGCACTTGCTAATAAAGTGCTTAAATATCAATTTAATATGTCCCTATACTACAAGGAAATTTCCAACAGACATCCTATTGAACTGTTTCAATAGGGAATCATACTGTTATTAATACTAGTTTCTCCTGACCCTTTTATTTAAAATCAGTAGTTATTAATTCTATTAGATTTAATACCTCTTTTTTATAAAAAATATCTTTATATCCACAGTACTATAAAGGTATTTCTAAATAGCCAATAACATACACATACAGGAGGAGGGATATAATACCTGATCTGTAATAAAGGAAAAATAAAAGGAAATAGTTATAATAAAATATATATTTTGAATTATAGATACTCAGGCATGACTAAATATAAGAGATAACAAAGTAGCACCTAGATCCAAACTTGTGGTCCTTGAGGCTTTCTGTCATCCCAGGGCTTAAGGATGCCAAGCAAGTGTCTGGGCTCAACACCAAAGCAGTATCGTAATATACTAACAGACATATTTTGTTCTCCTTTCCAATTTGGTCTACATGTTGTACTTGGAATCTACTTTTTGGGGTTATGTTTTACATGTTCAACAACTGGCAGAACACAATATGTGGTTTCAGAAACAGACCAAAGAATGGCAGACAAATGTGAAGATAACCTACTTTTCTAGTATTATTTCCTACTATTATATTCCCCTCCCTGACCTGCTACCCCATATACTCCATTTTCCAGGCCAATGACTCTCAACCCTGGCTGTAAAGCAGAATCACCCAGGGAGCATTTAAAAATACCCACCCTGGACCCATTCCCAGAGATTCTGTTTCAGCTGGTCTGGGAGGGCCAGATTAGGCATCACATTGATTTTTTTAAAGCTCCTTAGGTGACAAATTTACAGAATAAGTCCCTGACTACTGCTACCAACAAACTGGGTACCTGGCGATTACACACACCCCCACCAAAGCACATCCCATATGGGGAGAGCCCTCTACTACTTATCATTCAGCCTGTTACTTTTGCCTGAAACATCACAGGGGGCACTAAAGATTTGAAAAAGGGAGTGACATGAGGACTCCAGTAGGTTTAGGTTTTGAATCCCAGTTACACCATTTCTTAGCCTATGACCCTGGAAAATTCTCAAGCCTCCATTTTATCAGATTAACAGTGCCTTTCTCATAGCATTGATGTGTGAGATTAAATGAGATAATTCATATGGAAGTATTGATATTAAGAGCTATAGTAATCAGACTTATACTATGAAAGAGAAGAAGAAATTACCAGAGGACAGGATGAATGAAACTTATTAGAGAAACAAAATCAAAAGGCCCCAATAATATAGTCTAATAATATACTGGAAATGGAGTATTTTAAATAGCTATTTAAAATTTTAAAATAGCTATTTGGGTTTTTTTTCCCCCAGTTTTTTAATACCGATAAAATATACACAAAAAAATCTACCAGTTAAGTATTTTTAATAGTAGTAGTAATGTTAAATACATTCTTAATGTTATCCACCTATCATCACCAACCACTTCCAAACTCTTTTCATCTTGTAAAACTGAAACATTATACCTATTAAACAATAACATACAGCTATTCGTTTTAAGCCACTGTAACTGGAAAAGAAAAGTACTACTATGAGAAGTACATTAACACTTGAAGAGAAACAGATTTGGAAGAAATGAAGCAATCAGTTTTAGTTGCTTGTCTTTGAGGAAATACCACAGGATATTACTGTGAAGATACTCAGCACGTAACTGAACAAATGAAACTGGAGCTCAGCAAAGAAGCACCTTGTTCAAAATCTCTACATTCTAAAAGCCTCCTTCCTGACCATGTGTTCTCTCCTTTACTGCCTCTACTCCCCTAATTATGCTGAATCTCCTCAATCTCTGGATTTCATAATACTGAGGTCAGAGGTCTCAAACTGGCAACATCTACCACATCATTTGATTCAAAGAATGTTTTGAAAATTTCCTGAATTACTGGTCAACAATTAAAAATCATGAGATTTCACATTTCAATTTTCAGATACTTTTGAAAATTGGAAATACCTGAGGGAAAAATGTGACCATGTTCCCACATAGAAACAATTAGCTAAAGAGTAGTTGATGCTTCTAAATAGGGAAAGAGTTGGATTGGCCTCTGTTGACTTCTGAGTGTGTGACATCTGGGGACCAACCCACGTTTCATTGTTTTTAGCATCAGAGTTCATCAGTTACCTCTCAGCCTCACCTATGACCCTACCAGCCCAAAGCCTCAAAGGCACGTCGGTTTTGTTTTTGAACCATATGTATTACAATCATACAAACACTGGGCCCAGAGGTGAAGAAACAAAGATGAACTGAATGCACTCTTTACACTTGGTCTATCCTCCTCAGTCTCATTTCCAGGCATTCTCCAATTCCACCAGCCACACATGCATTCCCCACTTCCAGGCCTTTGCACATGCTGTTCTCTCTGCCCCCACAGCTAAGCCCAAAGTCCCTTCTCCTAACAGTCCTTCACATCTCAAATGACATTTCCTCAGAGACACCGTCTCAGGTTCCCCTTAGTAGATTAAATGAGCCCCCTTTCACAAGTTCCCATTGCTCCTCCCCCTTCTTTTTTACAGTGAACAGAATACAGTGAACATACTTTCTCCATATCTACTTCGGAGACCAGCGGCTTAATCTTGTTCACCACTGACTTTCCAGCATGTGCCACAGCTGGTCAAGTGCCCCAAAAAACTTTCAATAGATCCGCTAAGCACCTGTTCTTCAAACATGCCCACCCAGCTTCCCCTCAATTCACTTCCTCTATTGCGGCTTCCAGAGCAGAAAAAGAGAGGGTATTGGAAATCCTCTTCTTCAACTTCAAATGGTTTTAAGCAGGAGGTGACAGCATCAAACTCGTGTTTTTAAGGGCTTATGCTGACTGCAGCGTGTAAAAGAAAAAAACGGAAGGAGTGGATGTGGGAGTCCTGTCAGATTATTTCAGTTTACTTCTATTCCAGTTCCAGAAGAACTTGGATTTACACAGCCCACTGGCTTTCTCGGTTGCCACATTTCATGGTACTCTCCATGCCTTCGTACATAAAGTGGCACAATACCGCGAAACCTCCGGACCAGATAGCCTCCACGCGCCCGGTAATGTTCTCCTCCTCCCCACTGTGACACCCCAACACCCTAAATTCCCTAGGACTCTACCAGCTGAGGACAAACTCGGCGCAGTCAAGCCCGTCCTACCCGAGGTCGCACATGGGCCGCTCCGGGGTCAATGGTTCTTTGGAAGACCAAGAAGAGAACCGAATCAAGAGAGTAGCTAAAGGGGAGGAGGATAGCTAAGAAGAAAGGAGCGAAAAAGAGAAGGCACCCTAAGAGGCGGCACCTGGCCAGGGAACCGAGAACAACAGGTAACAAGGTTTACCAAAGCGAATCCTCGAACACTCCCACTCTACAGCTTCCCTCAGCGCTTCAACTACCGGCTTATACGAGCCACGCCACTTGTGCGTCAAAGAAAACGCTCTATTCCTGCGACCAGCTTTAGAAACCATCCGCTGCTTTCAACCAGGCGGGCCAATCAGCACAGTGAGGCTTTCAATCAAGAGTCACGCTCATATTGGCCAATAACATTGAAGGCGCTGCCTTTCAAACCCAGCTCTGATTGGCCTATGATCCCGGAATAGGCGTTAACCTCAGGAAGGCAGTGACAAGATGGCGTCCCTGGATCGAGTGAAGGTACTGGTTTTGGGAGACTCAGGTGAGCGCCTTAACACAACCCCGGGGCTCCCGACACTTTTGAGTTATCCGAAAATCCTCCCCTTTCACTCTCCCTCCACCCACCCACCGACTAACTGATTCCGGCTCGTGGCTGAATTCCTTATTAAGCCTTAAAGACTACACTACCGAGAGAACTTTGCTCAATTTAACGGAGCGGCAGCGTCGTGCGGGTGGGGGGCGAGGAGCCGGGGCCTTTCCTCTGCTCTCGCAGGTTTCTCCGTCGGTTTCCAGGGTGACAGAAGCCCAGTAATTCTTTGTTTTAAACGATGTGCAGATATTGAGTGTTGAATTGAGCGCCGGGATGAAACAAGCGCGGACCTTGCCTTGGGGAGGTATGAATTTAGGAAATCAAACATGCACTAGGAAGAGTGACACTGTTCCAAGTATTATTGACACTGTTCCAAACTTTGCACGTATTAACTCATTTAATCCTGAGATCAGTCCTATTATCCCATTTTACAAATGATAAAAGTGAGGCAGAGAGACGTATGATTTATGATATTTACATTGTACATGACAGAACTGGTTTGAGCTGCGAGTCCACGTATCTAAAACACCAACCTATACTATTTCATGAAATAACAGGTGGTAGTCCATTATACTTCCAGCGGCACTTCTTTTTTCTTTGTTCTCTTTAATCTTAATTGAAAACCTATTATGTGCTAGGCTGTAAGAAATAGAAAAATTAAGATAGAGGCCATATTGTGAAGCAGCTAGAACAATACTAAGCCCAGCTGAATCCTAGTGTTAAAATTCTTACCTTGGACACGAGAACTGGAATTGAAGTCTGTGTTTCTCTGTCCCCTTCACTATCCTTCTGTTTCTCCTAGCCTCCACTCCTAATCTTCCTAAGAACTTGGAATAGATGACAACCTTACTTTTCATGTGGTGGTGGTGGTGGTGGTGGTTTAGTCGCTTAAGTAGTGTCCGACCCTTAATACCCCTGTGGACTGCATGTAGCCCGCTAGGCTCCTCTGTCCGTGGAATTTCCTAGGCAAGCATACTGGAGTGGGTTGCCATTCCCTTCCCCAGGGGATCTTCCCGACGCAGGGATCAAACCCGCGTCTCTTGCATCTCCTGCGTTGCAGACAGATTTTTTACCCCTGAGCCACCAGGGCAGCCTGGTGCATTTCATAGATGTACTTTTCTAAGCTGACCTTTGGATATTTGCTATGAGCAAAAACATTGTGTCAGATGCTTGGAGATGGGAGAGGACATACTCCAAAGAGCTTGAAAATTAGCCTTACCAAATGGAGTAAAATTGCCCTGGGGAGGAGTTTGAGTACCTTTTCAGATTACCTGAAGATTATTTTGCATTACAAAATATTTTACAGAGAGCATTATTTAATATTCCTTTCAGAAAGTTGCATAATGAAACTCTGTGAACATAATCTAGTTTATGTCAACTTTAGTTTTTTAGCTTGAAGTGATACTGAAGTTGATTTAATAAAAGCACTCAGTTTCACAGATAAAGAAAGCAGTGGTGGTATAAATGGACCTCACAAGAGTGTCACCAAGTAGGATGTAGAAGAATCCAGAGCTAAAACTTCCCAGTTGGCGCTTGTGATGAAGAACACACCTGCCCATACAGCAGACATAAGAGACCTGGGTTCCATCCCTAGGTCAGGAAGATCCCCTGGAGGAGGAAATGGCAACCCATTCCAGTATTCTTGCCTGGAGAGTTCCAGAGCAGAGGAGCCTGGTGGGCCACAGTCCATGGAATCTCAAAGAGTCAGACAGGACTGAAGCAACTTATCATAGCACCGAGCTATCACAGTTTTTCATGACACGTAAAAGTGGGTGCTCTCATTTTTTAATTCCCTTTCTACTGCATGTAGCAACCCCTTCATGTTGACATCTTGTGCATACTGTCCATTCCCTCCACCCCAATTTTTAAATACCTATTACACATAACACTGAGTTAAGTGATAGGGATATAACTGTGGAATCAATGCATTATGCAACAGGGTTGAATTGGCTGCTCTATTAAATGTGGGAAAGTGATCAGGCAATTATCAATAGGAAGCTTTTTAAAATTATTCTTATAGTTTAGTTGTAAAACAGAAGACATAGCCATACCCACCAGGAAAGTGATTGATCCTGTCACACATCCACTGAAGTTAGGCTTTATGTCCAAAGTCAGTTCTTGTCTTTTTATAGTTCCCTTTCAACAGTGATCTGCTATCTGAGAGGTTAGAATATACTTTCTACACTTCATTTGCCTTTGTATTTAGACTTCAAAGTTTACTTTTGAATAAAGGCTTATTTTTCCCTGTGAGATTTTGAGGGTTTCACAAATATATAAAGGAATGACTTTGGATTTAGAAATCTGCTTGTATCCCATAGAGTTACTTGATAACCGAGTAAGGAATCCTGAAAATCTAACATGCACATACTCTTTTCTCTTTGTTCCTTTGGTATAAGGAATGATCTTAACACATTACCAACTCTGTTTGGCCCTGGCATTTATTTTATTATATTGAACTTTTTTACCCAGCAAATCAAGTGCATTTTTTTGATCTAAGTTAGTTCTATTGATGAAAACATAGAATTGGAACCTGCCTAAATTCTTAAAGATAGCCACTATTCTTGGCACTTAAGTTGTTCTTACTGTGTAAAGTTCATCCTGTGTTAGCTAACTCTTGTCACCCAAAACACCCAAAAGTTAATTCATGGAGAGCTATACCATATTATTGCATAGAAATGTTTACTCTGACAGAATTAAACTTGACATTCAAGCCTTGTATCAAGTGATAACTAAATGCCTACCTATGTGCCTCCAACATAAACAAGCCTACTTGCAAACACAAAAATCAACAGTATGCCCTAAAGGCAATAGATAGCAGATGCAATTCGATGAATAAAAGACAAAGCTCAGTTTGGGTATTCAAAAGTCTTGCTTGTATATAAAAATAATAAATAGAAGGGAAATCTGAAAATATATTTGGTTCAATTACATGAGCATCTAGTATATGAAGAGGTCACTAAAACCCAGTAGATAAATGGGTAGAGCACATCAATAGATAATAAGAGAGTAAAAGCAACTGGCTTGCAAAGATGATCATAATGTGTATCTTTACCAGAAGGTAAACAAATGCAGGCTAAAACAAAAATGTCACTTTTTTTCCTATTATAAACTAACAAAGATGAAAAAGCAACTGCACACTGTTGAGGTGCAGTAAGACCTGCAGGCTTGTGTATATGGCTGGTGGCAGCGTAACCAGATACAAGTTGTCAGTGTATATCAAGAACTTTAAATGTTGATTTCCTTTTACATATTAATTTCATTTCTGGAAAGGTATACTAACAAAATAATTTTAATTTTAAACAAAAGTTTAAACAGATCTTTTCTTAGTATAGTGAAAAGTTCAAAGCACCCTAATATCCAATAATGAGCAAATGTTTAAATAAATCATTATGTCTATTCTCTGAACTTGGAGACATTAAAAATGTTTCTGAAGATTCTGTAAAAACAAGGAAGTTTTTAGCCAATAAATAAGTACTAATTGAGGCCCTATTCTTTGTACTAGAAATAAAAAATGAGTAAAACCCAGTCCCAGGCCTCAAAGAACTTAAAATTAAGCAGCAAGAATAGAATCTAAACAAGCAAATATAATAGTGTATTTTAAGTGCTCTATGGGAGAGTGTACAGTGGAGTTGCAGAGGATGATGAATGATGTGCTTAGTTCTGCCTGTATGGAATATGAAAAGACTTTTTCTCTAGAATGATGCCGTGTCTTGAAAGATTAATTCACCAGGCCAATGGGAAAGGGGAAATAGAAGGAGAGGCTGGGTAGACTATTTCGGACAAAACCAGCTGTGTAAGCACAGGCTTATGTTTCTTTTCTTTTTTTTTTTTTTAAGTACCTGCATTGTGTCACTCAGTCCAACTCTTTCCGAGCCCATAGATTGTAGCCCACCAGGCTCCTCTGTCTGTGGGAAATTCCCCACAAGAATACTGGAGTAGGTAGCCATTCCCTTCTCCAGGGGATCTTCTGGACCCAGGGATCTGTCCTGGGTCTCCTGCATTGCAGGCAGATTCTTTACCATCTAAGCTACCAGGGTGCTTCCCAGGTGGTGCTAGTGGTGAAAGAATCTGCCTGACAGTGCAGGGGATGCAATAGACTGGGGTTCCATCCCTGGGTTGGAAAGATCCCCTGGAGAAATGAATGGCAGCCCACTCCAGTATTCTTGCCTGTAAAATCCTATGGACAGAGAAGCCTGGCGGGCTATAGTCCATGGGGTCGCAAAGAGTCAGACACAACTGAGGGACTGAGCACACTCGCACATGTATATATTCACAATAACAACCTTCTTAATAAGCTCTGCTTATAATATTAAATCTGCATGCTGACAGTAGTGCTCTTCAGGTGATTTTTTTTCTTCTTTTTTCTATACTTTATACATAGTCTGAAAATAAAAATTATAATAAAAAGTGATAGGTCCATACACAATAAGGCACACAAAGAGGTATTTTATCTTTTATAACTAGTGACACATGAAGACTCACCAAGTATGCTTGTTACAATAGCATCCTGAAATGTGTTAATTAAATGAGTAACCCTGCACACAAACGTACATGGGATAGTTCATTCCCTTTCCTCTTCCTACGGATCTCTAAATACTAGCCCTAACATTAGTAACTATATTATCCTAAACCCAGGAGATCTATAATGAAAGAAAATACTGTCCTACTGAATAGGGGAAGGAAATGGCAACCCACTCCAGTACTCTTGCCTGGAAAATCCCATGGACAAAAGAGCCTGGCTGGCTACAGTCCATGGGTTCACAAAGAGTCAGACACGACTGAGTGACTTAATACTTTCAACATTAGTAACTAGATTGTCCTAAACCCAGGAGATCTATAATAAAAGAAAATACTGCCCTATGAATGGGAGAAGATATTTGCAAATGACATATCCCATAAGGGGATATCCAAAATATGTAAAGAACTTATACAACTCAATATCAAAAAACAATCTAATTTAAAAAAATATGCGGAGTATCTTAATAGACATTTTTCCAAAGAAAACATACACATGAAAATATGCTCAGCATCTCTAATCATCAGGCAAATGCAAATGAAAACCACGAAATATTGTCTCACACCTGTCAGAATGACTGTCATCAAAAAGGCAACAAATGACAAGAGTTGTCCAGGATGTGGATAGAGGAGACCCTCATGTACTAGCAGTGTAGTTGTAAATTGGTGTAGCCACTGTGGAAAACTATGGAAGCTCCTCATGAAATTAAAAATAGTTGCCATATGATCCAGCAACTACTTCTGGGTATTTACCTGAAGAAAACAAAAACACTTTGAAAAGAGGTATCCACCCCTATGTTCATTGCAGCATTATTGACAGTAGCCAAGATCTTGCCATTTATGACAACGTGAATGGATCTGGAAGGTATTATACTCAGTGAAATAAGTCAAACAGAGAAAGACAAACTGTATGATCTCACTTATATTTATAATAGAGTCTAAAAAACAAAACGAACAAAACAAAATGAAAACAGGCTCAAATACTGAGAACAAACTGGTGTTTGCTAGAAAGGAGCTGTGGGGAAAGGGGTGAAATAGGTGCAGGAAATTGAGTTACAAACTTCCAGTTATAAATAAGTCACAGGGATGTATTGTACAGCATAGGGAATATCACAAATGGTACTGTAATAGCTTTGTATGGGGACAGATGGTTACCAGACTTACTGTGGTGATCATTTTATAATGTATTTAAATGTTGTATACCTGAAACCAACATAATATTGTACATCAGCTATACTTCAATAAAAAGAAAACTGCTGCCTATAAAGAAAAAGGGCTATAATGTAGACAGAGAAGAGTTGTTCTCCTTTTCCAAAAGACAAATCTGGGCCAAGTGGTTGACTGCTTTCCAAAGATCACTGTATGGGAGAACTGAAGTAGCTAAATATGACTTTGTGAAATGGTGAATCCCTGTCACTGACAGTGTTCAAGCACAATCCAAAAGAGCAACTAACAGGATCTGTGGAAGGGATCTCTGCATTGGTGGTCAGTATAGAGGAGATTACCTCTAAAGTATGTTAAGAGTCTACAATTCTAAAATAAACTGAATAGATGAAATCATTTTCCAAAGGAAAAGGATTAGTTAATTTGAAATTGCCCTGGATGAATAGTTCTCAAAGTGAGTTCCCTGGATCAGTAGCATCAACATTACCTGGGAATTTGTTAGAAGTGCAAATCTTTGGCTTCCATGACACACCTACTGAATTGGAAGCTCTGGGGACAGGACCCAGCATTCTATGTTGTTTAGCAAGTCCTTCAGAGGATTCTGATACTAAATTTGAGAGAACCAGTGTCCTTAACCATCTTCTCTATCAGTGAAGCTTATTAAATCATTGGTATGGTATGAACACCCTTTAAACAACCATGCTTTGCCTAACTTTATTACTGCTTATTCTCAGTCTTTTCAGCATAGCTTTATATGACTAGAGTGCTTGTATCTTTTACAGGTGTTGGGAAGTCTTCCTTAGTTCATCTCCTGTGCCAGAATCAAGTGCTGGGAAATCCATCATGGACTGTGGGCTGCTCAGTAGATGTCAGAGTATGTGTTTCTTATATTTTAGTTTTTCAGTGTCACATTAAAGATAACCCCTTCAAACCTGTGGTCAAATTACAGCCCTGTAGTCAAGACTAATTAATAAGAATAACTAGCCTTTATCAAATACCTACTGTATGCTAGATACTGTGCCCAATGTTTTACGTGTCTTTGCTTATTTAGTCTTTTTTAAACTGTGAGATATAGCTACCAAAATCAAGGCACACAAAAATAAAGTAACTTAATCAAATTCATTCAGTTCATAAGAAGCAGAGTCAAGATTTGATTCTCATTAGTCTGATTCCAGAGACTTCACTTTTAATTACTGTGCAAAAATAAAGAGTTCATTTAATGTGCTCCATAAATAATTGTGCTTAAGCCTTTACCACTAAGATAGCCAACTTTGGCTAGAAATACAGTGTAAAGGCAAAAGCTTCTGGAGTCTTATGTCTAGGTCATCTGTTCCACCTCACATTTAGGAAACACAAGTGCTGTTTCCACTGAATTAACTGCCTTCCCAGATATTTTGGTCTTGCTAATTCCAGCTAGTCCTGTCCAAGCCCCTCTTACACTGGCATACCTTTCTCCACTGAGTTAAGAAATAAATAAGGAGGGAAAAGTAGTTAGCTAGATTAACAGCTATTATATTTTCCTTCAGTTCTTTGCACCTGTTGTTCCATAGTCTGTGATGTATATTGCTGAAGATTAGAACTCTTTCAGCCTAAATACTCCTTTTAAAGATAATTCCTTCTCTCTAGTTGCTTTAGAAAAAAAAATTTTTTTAATCTTTGATGTTCTGTAGTTTTGCTGACCTAAATCTGGGGGTAGGTTAGTTTTTAGTCATCTTGATCAAAAGTTGTACACCTCATGTCTATCTTCATTTTTTTTAATTTTTAGCCATTATCTGTTTGCCTTGTCTTGTTCCCTCTATCTTCTCCTTTTGAACTTCTTTTGGATGTTTGTCCTCACATATTTTAATCGCACTTTCATATTTTCTATTGTTTATTTCTCTGTGGTACATTCTGGATAATATATTCAACTTTCCAGCTAACTAAGAATCTCTTCAACTGTGTCTAATCCATTTTTTAATAAATCCACTCAATTTTTTAATTTCAGTAACTGTAATTTTTAATTTCTAGTTGCTTTTGGTTCTTTTTCAAATGTCAAAATTTTTCAAACTATTCTGATGTTTCATTATGTTTTTTTATTTTAATCATTTTCAACATAATATTTCATGGTTTCTTTGGATCGTTTTATTCTTTTTTCTGGGTGGGTGGCAGATGTCCTACTTGGTGTATATGCTGACTCAGCCTCATGGAAATGTACCTCCTATATAGTTTGTAACTGTTTGAAGAAGACCACATCTTCAAACAGAATTTTTTTTCCCTGCTTCCCTTTTGAAGTCTTACATTTTATGTTTTGAGAGTACAGTGCCTTTTTGTTCCTGTTGCTGCAGAGCTCTAGAGATTTCAGTGGTCCCTGTAATTTCTTGAGTTGGAATGTCCATGCCATCTTAATAATGTAAAGTCCCCCAGTATCCGATTGTGGTGTCCATTTTTTGTAGATCTTTCATCTGCTCTCTACAAGATCCCTGACGGAAAGTTTTTCCTGCTTTCCTGATCCAGTGAACTGTTTTTCCTACTCTCTTTCACTGACTGGGCTGCTCATCAAGGGTCCACATTTCAAGAAGCGAATCTGTTCTCTGTCACTCGTCCACGTATTCTCTCGCCTTGAAAGCTGGAAAATGGATCCCTATTCTTGTCTGGGCACTATAACTCTGGGGACCAACCCCTAAAACTATATCTGAATCTGGGTCAGCTCCTACTTTATAGTCTAAAGTTTTTTTCTTCATTTCTAGCATCTGGGGAATTTCCTTTTTTTTTCTCTCTCTCTCTCACTCTTTCTCTCTTGAGCTTGTCGTTTTTATTTAAAATATATATATATTTTTGTGGCATATCTATGAGTTGAAGTCAGAAGGGACTTGTCTGTGTCATTTCAGCCTACCATGTTCCCAAATTCTTAGCTATGGAAAGAAAAAGAAATTCTAGATAATGAGTTCAGTGGCAACTTTATTTAAGTTTGGTACACCCAGTAATAAGTTCTGGGCATGATTTCCCTTTGGACTTTGGACTTTTCTGGCTCCTTTTCCTTGAGAAAGCATGACATACTGAAAAGAAACTTAAATTTGAACTCCCACTTCTGTGGTCATTCCCCATATTGCCTTTGCTTCTTAAAGAGAGACAGACTAATCGGTTTACTTCTCTGAGCCTTGTGTGTCATTGCCAAAATAAAGGTAAATAATACCTGCTCTGTCTAGCCTACAGGTTTGTAGGGAAGATCAGAGAAGCTTAAAACGTGTGAAGTTACGGTCTAGTGCTTTACAATTTGAAGTTGAAATTGAACTTAAAATTCAATTTTCTGCCCTGCTTCCACTTGCCCCTCTTATCCATCCAGAGCCCAGTCTGCTCATGGAATTTATGTTTTGTCTTATTTGAGGTTTTTCCCCCTTTTCTTATTGAATTGGCTAAATCTCCATCCAGTACAGTGTTAGGTAGAAGCAGTGCTCACAGGCATCCTTGTCTCATTCCCAGTCTCAGGAAATTTTTAATGTAATACTGTTAAATACGATATTTGCTATAGGACTTTTTGTAGATATACCTTATCAGATTGAAGTTACCTTCTCTTTCTATTTTGATGAGAGTTTGTATCACAAACTGGTGTTGGATTTTATCAGGTGCTTTTGCATGGTAATCATAATTTCCCTTCTTTATTTTGTAACTATGATAAGTTATGTTGATTGATCTTTAAATGTGAAACCAACTTTGCATTCTTGGAGTAAATCCAACTTGGTCTTGATGTATTCTTTTCATATATTACTGGGTTCAGTTTGCTAATACTCTTTCAAATGTAGTGTGTTTAGTGTGTTAGTCACTCAGTCGTGTCTAACTTTTGGTGACTCCATGGACTGTAACCCGTCAGGCTCTTCTGTCTCTGGGATTTGCCAGGCAAGAATACTGGAGTGGATTGCCATTTCCTTCTCCTGGGGATCTTCCCAACCCAGGATTGAACCTGGATCTCCTGCATTGCAGGCAGATTCTTTACTGTCTGAGCCACCAGGGAAGCCCTCTTTTTTTTTTCCCCTAATATTTATATCTAAACTCATGAGAAACATTGGCCTATCACAGTTCTTTCTTATAATCTCCTTGTGGGATTTTAGTATCAGGATTATACTAGTCTTGTAAAATGAGTTGGCAAGTTTTATTTCTGTGTCTGTTCTCTGGAAGACTTTATGTAAGTTTTGTTTTGTTTCTTCCTTAGGTATTTGGAAGAATTCACAATTAAAAACCTCCAGGCCTAAAGTTTTCTTTGTGGGAAGTTTTTAAATAACATTAAAGAAAATATGAAAATGACTCTTATTTCTTCCAAATCAATTTTGGTAACATGTTTTTGAAATAATTTGTCTATTTCATGTCAAAAAATTGTCAAAAATTTTATTTTTATATCCTGTGTCATCTTTTATTATCTGTAGGATCTGTAATAATACTTCTCTTTTTTATTTCTGATAGGGGTAATTTGTGGCTTTTCTCTTATTTTCTTGGTCAGTCTTTCCAGAGTCTATCAAGGACCAGTTTTTGGCTTTGTTGATTTTATCTACTACATGTTTATTTTCTATTTTATTAATTTCTGCTCTTTTCTCTATGATATCTATATTTTCTTTGGGTTTAATTAGCTGTGTTTTTTTCTAACTTCTTGCACTAGGTAGTTGTTTCATTGGGTTTTTTTCAGCCTTCCTTTTCGAGCTCTAAAGCTCTAAATTTCTTTCTATCTAGGCACAGCTTTAGTTGCCTCTCTGAAATATTGTTCATTATCATTCAGTTTAGAATACTGTCTAATTTCCATTATGATTTCTTTGACTCATAGGTTGTTTAGAAATGTACCATTTAATTTCCCAACTTTGAGAATTTTTTTTACCTTTAAATTATTGGTTTCTAGCTTACTTTCATTGTGCTCAGAACGTATGATATATGATTTCATTTTCTGAAATTTGATGACATTTGCTTCATGCCAGTTTTGGTAAATATTTCATGTGCATTTGAAAGGAATCCATATTTTGTAACTGTTGGCACGCATTGTTCTAACTATATCAATTAGGTCAAGTTTGTTAATCTTTTTGTTCAAATCTTTTCTATTCGAACTGATTTTCTTTGTCTGCTGAGGAATGAGAATTATTATCTCCAACTTTAAATGTGGATTTGTCTGTTCCTCATTTTAGTTCTGCCAATTTTTTGTTTATATATTTTGAGGCTGTTTTACTAGATGTGTACTAATTTAAGATTGTCTAAACTTCCTGAAGGATTTAACATTTTATCATCGTGATATATCCTCTCTGTATCCAGTAATACGTTGTACCTTGAAGTCTGTTTTGTCTGGTGATAAAATAGCTAAATCCACTTTTTCCCCCAGTTTTATTGAGATATAATTGACATGCGACTTTGTGTTATTTTAAGGTGTATAACATAATGACTTGATACGTGTATATATTGAGAAGTGATTACCACAATATCTTTATTAACATGTATCACCTCACATAGTAACAGTTTTTTTCTTGTTTTCATGAGAATTTTTAAGATCTAAGTGTCATTAATGAATGAATGGATAAAATGTATATGCAATGAAATATTCAGCCATAAAAAAGAAGCAAATTCTGCCATTTGAAATAACAAGAATGGACCTTGAGGGCTTTGTGCTAAGTGATTCTTTCTTTACCTAATAAGTTAGAGAAAGACAATCACTGTATTAGCACAGTTAGTTGTGGAATCTGAAAAAAACCAAACTCATGGGAACAGAGAATAGATTGGTGGTTGCCAGAGTCAGGGGTGGAAAAGGAGGAGGGTTATTGTGGGTAAAGGTAGTCAAAAGGTACAAACTTCCCATAATAAGATAAATAAGCTCTGGGAGTATAACATACAACATGGTGACTATAGTTAATAGTGCTATATTATATAAACCAACTTATTTTTAGTTAATGTTTTGTGGTATATCTTCCTTCTATCTGTTTCTTATACCCTTATATTTATAGTGTATTTCTTGTAAATAGGATACCAGTTAGGTTTCCTTCAGAAACCTCTGCTTTTGAAGAAAGTGAAATTAAAGTTTCCTTGAGTTAGCTTATGAAAGACTGCCAAGTGTTGAACTCCCTCCATAATTCTAGGAAACACTGGAGAAGATGTAAAACTACCCAAAGGGAGTCTGGAATAAAGGCTATAGTAGGTGAAGATGGTGTCATGTAATAATGTGACAGATTTTACTGGAATGAATGTGTTACTGACTCCTTTAAAGCCAGGCTGGCCTGAATTGTATTACTGTGGAAGAGTGGAGCATGTGGGGCTGAAAATGACCTTGCTTTTGTTACTCTTCATTGAATTGGGCTGGTTGATCTGTCTTCTTTGAGAAAAATGCATTTCTTGAGTGACAACATAAGTAAAAGGCATTTTTAAACAATAATTTTAAGGAAAGTTCTGATAGACATATAAGTTATTTTGACTGTTGTTATAATAAAGTGAACAGTTCTTCCCTCTAGCAAGAATGATTAAATCTAATAAGGCTTTTACCCAAATAACTTGGAAGAACACATTCTTCTCTAGCAGCTTTTATATTGCAATTACAGCCTCTGTATTATTGAAACCTATGATGGGGATGTCCAGAATCAGTAAAAATCCATAAATATACACTCTTCAGAACTCTTAAAAACAGTTGCCCCATTTAGCTCATTTCACATCTGTTAAGAGCCAGCTAAAAATAGAGATGGCAAAGGTGATAATATATTGTTTAATTTCAAAGTGCTGGGTGAGGCTAATAATCTTAAAGTATGTGAGTGAAAGTGAAAGTCGCTCAGTCGTATCTGACTCTTTGTGACCCCATGGACTATATAGTCCATGGAATTCTCCAGGCCAGAATACTGGAGTGGGTAGCTGTTCCCTTCTCCAGGGGATCTTCCCAACACAGGGATCAAAAGTAGGTACTCAGTAATTATTAACATTTTGGATTTGGTATGCACTGCAGAGGTGTTCATAAATGAATTGAAGGAAAAAGGGAGAAAAGTTTTATTTTGTGGTATTCTTCATTCATTACTGTGTTCTTATTTTGTTGCCCAAAGTCTAATGGGACCAATATAATGCATGGCTGTGCTTAATTGTGAAAATAAGACTTACAGAATTTAATATTTTCACAAACTATAAGTAAGGAAATTGATTGTCATTTCTAGTTTACTTTAATGGGATTTTTAACTCTAATTTACACATTGCATACAATCAATATTTATTGGATTCCTCTTGGGCAGCATAACAGTGTGCAAACAATAGGGAGAAAAAAAATTTTTAAAGGCAGTCTTCTTAACACTAAGAATATGAGGTAGGAACTAGTAGGTGGGCCAAGGGTTTATATAAATGATCTTTAAGATAATAGTATTATTGAATGATGGCTAACATTTTTTTTAGTGCTTACTTTGACTAGGCACCTATACTAATAATATACTAATTATTAATATACTAATCCATGACCCTTAATGCTCACAGCCTGTCAAGATAGATACTGTTAGCTTCCCTATATGACACATGAAGTAGCTGTGGCCCAGAAGTGTTAACTGCTTTGTTCATGGTCACAGTGCCAGAAAGTAATGGAAATGAAATTCCAATGCAGACAGTCTGGTTCAAGAGCCTGCGCTTTTGATCACTACTCTGTACTACCTTTTGTTCCAGAGTGGTATTAAGAAAAAGGTATTCTGATGTTGTTGAATATAGTAATGACTAGATTCATGTGAAGATTTAAATTTAAATGAACTAAATTTTAAAACTTAGTTCTCTAGTTGAACTAACCACATTTCAAGCTCTCAGAACTCACATATTGCTGGTAATTATTATATTTTATATTTCCATCATCACAGAAAGTTCTGTGGAATAGCTGTTACATAGAATATAAGTGTTACAGCAGTTGACAAGAAAGAGTGAGGTGCTTGTGAGGAGCAGAAAATTATACTGAGTGGGGGATATATATTACAGGTAAAAGAGAAGGAAATGGAAATTCTACTCTGGACATGATGAGTGGAGGGATCTATGAGCTATCCACCTGAAGCTGCCGAGAAAGCATTTTACATGCTGAAGCTCAAGAGAGAATTCTGAGACAGAAGCATCTCTGTGGGGATAATCTTGAACCATGAGAGCTGATGAGGTTTTCAGAAAGGAAAATTTAGAAAGAGAAGAGCTGAGGGAGAGCCTTGAGGTATATTTAGGGAGTTGATGGTGAAAAGGGGGGGTCAGAGAAAGGAAAAGAGAGGAGGGATAGCCAAGGTGATGAAAAACCACAAGAGCAAAAAAAGAGACGAGACTCTCATGAAGGAGGGATTGATTTTTAGTGTGAAATAGTATAGAGAGATAATGACTGAGAGGAAAAACTGCATTTGGTAATGACACAGTTAGTGCTGACCTTTTAAAATGCAATGGAATGTTAATAGAAAGCAAATGATGTGAGTAGGCAGAGAGAAAATATAGATAGAGGTTTAAATCAATCGTTCACAAAGTTTAGAAGTTAAATAAAGGAGCAAGTGAGTACAGAATAGAAGGGGAAAGTGAAGATTTTGGTTTTTTTAATAGAGGAAATGAACTTGGCTGAAGGCAAAACAGTTAGAAACTTTCATGATATTATTCATTCATTCATTTGTTCATTCAGTATAGATATTGCATACCTCCTGGGTATCAGACACTGTGAAGAATGAGGCAAATTCAATTCCTATTCCCCTGCTACACTCACATTGTTGACTTTTTTCTATCCTTCTGTCTTTTCTCCCAACTGTCTCCTAAGACTCCTACCTTCCTGCCTGTCTTTAATAATAGTTTACAGGCACACATATCAAACCAAACTTATTAAAGAACATTTAAAACATACACTGCTCTTTCCTGGTGTGTATCATTTTCTTTACTAAATTTGTTTATCCTTTTTAAAAATTACAAACTATGAATAAACTCTTCAAATGAGACAAAACCTGTTACACTTGATCTTGATTTGGTTTCCAATAAAAAGTAAAGAGGTGAGTAAATGAGAACTACCAAAGTTACAGTATGGTTCCTTTTCCCATTTGATGATCAGCACATACTGTTGCTGCCTGTTGAGAAAAACCATTCCTTCTGTAGCTGTAAAGTCTGTCATGACTAAGTATTGGATCCCTGATGACCTGATTTAAATATAAAACACATTTCTTAGAGTTTGGCAGTACCCTCCATCATGTTGAACTCTTAGTATAGCAGCAAGGTACCACTTACTGTGTCAAGAGCAATACTTGTTATAATGTCACACTTTCTCTTGGAGATCACTCACCTATGTAAAAGATACAATGTCATAGCTTCAAGCTGTGGTTTAAAGTTCTTAGGACTCATTACATTTGAAGTAAGTTAAACTTAGTTTAATTCAGCAGTTTGGAAAGCAAGAAGGGCATCTTCTCTTCTAACTCTGGAAGGAAACATGAAAAAATTTGATTAAGGAAGGTATTTTGTGGTGAAGAGTATAGATGAGTACGTCAATCCGATTTGGGAGTATGTACTGCCAGAAGGGAACTGCCTAACAGACTTGGTACATTGCAAGGCTAGGAAGGCATGCTACCTGGAAATTGTGTTACATGGTGACTATTATGGAAGGAGTTACAGTCATTTAGGGGAGGCAACATTAGACATTTGAAATACCATTAGAGACAAAAGTGATGTACTTAAATGGTTGTCCAACTTAATTATGTATCAGAATCACCTAAAGAGCTATCTTTCAAAATTCAGATTTTTGAGCCCTACCCTGGAGGCATCAGGAGTTGTCCAGGAATATATTTTTTAATAAGCCTTCCTATTGGTTCTAATTTAGTTTGTTCTCAGAACTGTACTTGAGAAGCACTGGAATTCAGTAAAATAATAAACAGAATATAATAAAACTTTAGAGGATGAGATACCCTGAATCTTTTCCTTGATTTAACCAAGCATATCCAAATATCTAATATGTGCTAGGTATTATGCTGTGTTCTAGGCTTACGAAGTTGAATAATATAGTTCCTGCTGTTAAGCTCAGGAATCTAATAGAAGAGATACTGGCAGATAAATGACAGTGTGGTTAGTGAGATGATAGAACTGTGCAGCATGTTATGGGAGCGAATAGGAGTAGCACCTAACCAGCCTTGGTTGTTTGGAGCCAGGGAAGGTGGCAGGATCAAGAGAGCTTCATCAAAGTGGTTGAGCTTTTTGATACCAGATAACTAACGCCTTATAATATCTTGTATCGTTCATTTCAGTGGTTGTGCTTAGAAATCTTAATAAAATGTATTAAACATTTTCTTACTTTAAAAACAGAATTCACGTAGTTTAATCTTTTTATTGATGATTTAACATGATCATTTATTATGTTATTTATGCCATATAATTGCAAAATAGTGATAACTTTTATCACATTCTACAGAATTACTTTCTGTTACCCACAGTGGTCCACAACTACTTTGATTTTGCTCTGGTAATTTGTGTTTCCTATCTTCTTTGTTGCCATTCTGATCATTGTCTTCTCTTAATGTCTTTGTGGCTATCTGTTCAGTTCAGTTTAGTCGCTCAATCATGTCCAACTCTTTGCAACCCCATGAATTGCAGCACGCCAGGCCTCCCTGTCCATCACCAGCTCCTGGAGTTTATCCAAACTCATGTCCATCGAGTTGGTGATGCCATCCAGCCATCTCATCCTCTGTCGTCCTCTTCTCCTCCTGCCCCCAATCCTTCCCAGCATCAGGGTCTTTTCCAATGAGTCAAGAATACACAGGAACTGTACGAAAAAGATCTTCATGACCCAGATAATCACGATGGTGTGATCACTCACCTAGAGCCAGACATCCTGGAACATGAAGTCAAGTGGGCCTTAGAAAGCATCACTACGAACAAAGCTATTGGAGGTGATGGAATTCCAGTTGAGCTATTTCAAATCCTCAAAGATGATGCTGTGAAAGTGCTGCACTCAATATGCCAGGAAATTTGGAAAACTCAGCAGTGGCCACAGGCCTGGAAAAGATCAGTTTTCATTCCAGTCCCAAAGAAAGGCAATGCCAAAGAATGCTCAAACTACCGCACAATTGCATTCATCTCACATGCTCAAAATTCTCCAAGTCAGGCTTCAGCAATACGTGAACCGTGAACTTCCAGATGTTCAAGCTGGTTTTAGAAAAGGCAGAGGAACTAGAAATCAAATTGCCAACATCCGCTGGATCATCTAAAAAGCAAGAGAGTTCCAGAAAAACATCTATTTCTGCTTTATTGATTATACCAAAGCCTTTGACTGTGTGGCTATCTGTAGAATATCTTACTTATTTAAAATTTTCCTTGGACAAAATGATTTGGATCTAAAAAAAAAGAATGTGAATAAGTAAAAAGTATGAAGCATTCTGTTAAATATAGTACATGTATTTTATGATATACATTTTAACTACTCAGCTATCTTTTTAAAATTAATTTTTATTGGAGTATAGCTGCCTTACAATGTTGTTAGTTTCTACTCTGTGCTATGCTCTGCTTAGTTGCTCAGTTGTCTTTGACTCTGCGACCCCATGGACTGCAGCACGCCAGGTTACTCTGTCTGTGAGATTATCCAGGCAAGAATACTGAAGTGAGTTGCCATGCTCTCCTCCAAGTGATCTTCCTGACCCAGGGATCGAACTCAGGTCTTCCATCTGAGCCTCCAGGGAAGCCCAAGAATACTGGAGTGTGTAGCCTATCCCTTCTCCAGGGAATCTTCCCAACCCAGAAACCGAACTGGAGTCTCCTGCATTGCAGGGAAGCCCAGTTTCTACTCTACAGCAGGGTTAATCAGCTATATGTATACATATAACTCTTTTTGGATTTCCTTCCCATTTGGGTCACCACGGAACATTGAATAGAGTTCCCTGTGCTATACAGTAGATTCTCACCATCTATTTTAAACATAGTATCAGTAGTGTATATATGTCAATCCTAATCTCCCAGTTCATTCTACTCAGCTGTCTTACTTTTTATTTCAGAGCCATTTGATACACATAATATAACTTCTTCATTTTAATTTTATAAGCAAGGAAACTGAGACTCAAAGATATTAGGGATTATCAGCAACAGTCAAGGAGTATGGTCTAGGCCTCCTGATACCAAAATAGTTCCTTTCTGTAAAATCAGTGATTCTTACTTCCTAGGGGTTATAGCAAAATCTTTTGGAGAATTTTCAAATTATGCATGCCAAAGATTAGACCCAAAAGTAACTGATTCAGTAAGTCTGGCAAGTATATTTCTTTTTTTTTTTTAAGGACTTTTTTCCAGCTTTGTTTAGATATAATTAACAAAATTATAAGATATTTAAAGTGTATATTGTGATGATATACTATATTCTTATACATTGTGAAAGGATTCCTCCCATCCAGTTAATTAGCACATCCATCACCTCACATGTCTATTATTTATTTGGTGAGAACATTTACATTGTACTCTCTTAGCATATTTCAGTTATACAGTAGAGTGTTCCCAACTACACTCACCACATTGTATATCCTCAGACCTTATTATTTTAGAGCTGAAAATTTGCACCTTTTTACCAAATTCTCCCTATTTCCCCCACCTCTGCAACCCCTGGCAAATACTTTTCTGTTTTCTGTTTCTGTGAGTTTAGCCTTTTATTCAGATTCCACATAGAAGTGATAGCATGCAGTATTTTTTTTTTCTCAGTCTGGCTTATTTCACTTAGCATAATTTCCTCAAGATCCAACCATGTCGTTGCAAATGGCAGGATTTCCTTTTTTTCTCATAGCTGAATAATGGAAGAATATTCCCTTCCCACAGTTGTATATCCTATCTTCTCTATTCATGCATCATCCATTAACAGACACTTGAATTGTTGTCATGTCTTGGCTGTTGTGCAGTAGAACGTGAGAGTGCAGATAATCTCTTTAGCATTCTGTTTTCATTTCCTTTGGATATATACCCAGAAGTGGAATTGCTGGGTTATATGGTAGTTCTATTTTTAACTTTTTGAGAAACGTTTATTCTGTTTCCATAGTGGCTGAACCAGTTTACACTGCCATCAACAGTGCACAAGGGTTCCCTTTTCTCCACATCCTCACCTATACTCGTTACCTCTTGTCTTTTTGGTAACAGCCATATTAAGAGGTAGGAGGTGTGGTCTCATACCTTTAATTTTCATTTCCCTTCTGATTAGTGATATTGAGCAACTTTTCAGTTTTTTGTTGACCATTTGTCTTCTTTGACAAACTCTGCCCATTTTTTAAATTGGGTTGTTTGGGGGTGTTTTTGCTATTGTATGATTTCTTTATATATTTTGGATATTAACCCTTTATCAGATATATGATTTGCAAATATTTTATCACATTCCATAGGATGCTTTTTCATTTTGTTGCTTGTTTCCTTTGCTGTATAGAAGCTCTTTTATTTGATGCAGTCTCACTTGTTTATTTTTTTACCTTTGTTGGCATGTATATTTCTCAAAAAGACAAATTCTTGAAAGACTCCAATGTACACCCCTGAACCACCATGTTATAATCTGGTTCTTGTCTGTATTCTAATAGATAAAGTTGCTGTATATCAGATTTCATTTCTGAGTAATAATATGGTACAAGCAATAAATGCTTATAAAGTCTAGACCATGAGAGAGAAATTTTAGAGTTTACTCTGAGTAAAAGTCATTGAAGAGTTTTGAATTGAAGGAAGATATGATCTAAGTTGCATTTTGAAATGATCACTCTAGCTACTATATGCAGAACAAATGGAGAGTGGTGGGAAAGTGAGTCACTGAGGCTCTAGTGGGGAAAGCAGTTAGGAGATGATTAATTCCGGCAAAGAGATGGATAGAGGCTTTGAGGGTGTTAATAGTAGAGATGGTGAGAAATGAATGGGTCTTGGGTATATTTTTAAGACAAAAGAAACAGGATTTGCTGACAAATCAGATATGTAGTGTGAGAGGAGTTAAGTTTTAAGTTAAGAATTCAATCTTAAGTTTTTGGCCCTTCAAGTAACTAGAAGGCTAGAATTGCCTCTTACTGAAGCAGAGAAAATGGGAGAAGAATGGGTTTGGAGGGAAGATTGGGATATTCTTTTTAAATATGTAAAATTTGAGGTGCCTTTTAGACATCCTAATTGTAGTCTGGTGATATGGGCTGATAAGTCTGAGGTGGAATGGACTGATCGAGCATGGATATAAATTGCAGACCGATTCTTTACCATTTGAGCCACCAGGGAAGCTCATCGACATATTTATGACATTTTAAATCATAAGGATAGATGATATTGTCGAAAAAGCAGATGTTGATAGAGACTCAAGAACTAAACCTTGGAACACTCTAACAATTAGAGGGTGGAGAGATGAGGACAACCCAAATGGAGACAGAAAAGGATTAGCCAGTGAGGTGGGAAGAAAAGCAGAACAGTATGATAGCCTATAAGTTAAGTGAAAAAAGTACTGAAAGTTTTATCAGATAGTAGAGTAAGATGAAAACTGTTCATTGATCATTGGATTTAGCAATATGGAGACTATTAGTGACCTTGATAAGGAATATTTCAGTGGGGTGATTGGGACAAAAGGTATGACAGGAATGGGTTCAAAAGAGAATGTAAAGAAAAGAACCAGAGACAGTTGAGAAGAGACAACTCTTTGGAGGGCTTTTGTTAAAAAAAAAGGAATAGAGAAGTGGTATGGTAGCTAAGGGAAGACATGAGGTCAAGTTTTAAGATGGGAAAAATTATGGCATGTTTGTTTGATGATGGGAATTATCCAACAGGAAAAATTTGATGATGAAAAAGAGAATTGATAGAGCTACCTCTTTGATAAGAAAGAAGAAATGGGATTTCATGCTTAAGAAGGGGATTTGGCCTTAGGGACACAGACAGTTATCTATAAGAACTGCAAGGAAAGCAGATTATGTGGTTACAGATGCAGAGAGTAGATAGATAAGGGAAGAACAGTTTGTAAACATTCTTTTCTGCTTGCATCTGTCTTGGGAAGCAAGCTTACTAGCTGTGCTTGAGGATAGGAAGAGAGTTATTGGAAATTTGAAAAAGAGGAGTAAGTGTGAAATAGTTATCTAGAAGAGGAAAAGTAGAAATCGACTATGGAACTGACTGAAGGACAGCTTCAAAAGTAGACTGGAATTTAAAGTGAATCCAGTTAGCTTGAATGTATATTTTTCTGAACATTATATTCAGTTGCAGACATGGAATACAGGAAAAGGTGGATATAATCAAGGTTGAAATGTTGTTTGGTGAATACTACGTGGAGGGTGAGGAAGGAGTGACAAAAATGACTAATAGTGGAACTTTTGCTTTGTTAAGGAGGGAAGTGAAGATTTGGAAGTGGAAGGGAGAACTTTGGAAGATGTTAGGAACAATGAACTATAGGAACCTTTGGGGTCAGAGATTATTATTAGAGTTGGAGGAGTAGAAAGAAGAAGCTGAAAAGACGGGAGGTGGTAATCAGAGTTAGGGTAAGCTGCTGATATGGAAAGGTCCAGTGCTTTAAGCTGGAATGAGAAGGCTTACCAGTTTTCTTAGTGGCTATAATAATTATTCTGATGGATTGATTTGTTAGGTTCATGACTACAAAGAAGGAACTCCAGAAGAGAAGACCTACTATATAGAATTATGGGATGTTGGAGGCTCTGTGGGCAGTGCCAGCAGTGTGAAAAGCACAAGAGCAGTATTCTACAACTCTGTAAATGGTAAAGCTTTTTTTATTTTTACCATATTTTAGTGATCTCAGATCATCTGATGTGGAATGCTGGACTCAGTTTAAGAAAGATATAGTATATTCACAGCTCTTAAATCTGCATAACACATTCCAGTTTGTGTTTTCTAAACTCTAACTATGTATTTCAGAACATTAGATATTTGCTTTGTCTAAGTGCCTCTGTTTACATTATTGTCATAAATTAAATATTGAAACATAAAATTGTATTTTAGGTACTCGACATAAAACATGGAACTTTCAAAACACTGTCCCCCTGGGGGTGCTTGCTGTTGCTTTAGTCAACTGAGTATATACCATTAGGAGTCTCATGGTCTAAGCCAGATGTCACAGAGATACTGAGATTTCTTTCATCTGCACCTTAGAGAGAGGCCTATGTAATTATAAAAGCTACCTAAGGATGTTTTCAGGGGTGCAGAAATTTCATCCAGTATGTACAAATACCTGGAGCAGACTTCCAGATAGAAGTGTGTAATAGGACATGATTGCAGTTCATAGGAGTGCCTCCTCTGTGTCAAGGAACTAAACTATTGACACCTGTGATTTACCTGTAGTTTTTCTTTCTTTTAATCTTTTTTAAATTGAGTTTTTACCTTTTTTTTTTTACTGTGAAATATAATTTCAGCTTCTCTTTGATTGATATACCAACAGATTTAGCTTCTTACCCTTCCTTTCTGATAGATGCTTAGTTATTAATTGGGCTTCATTTATACTATACTTAGATCTCATTCAATAATAGGTAAGCATTGTAATTATACAGTACCATCTTCATTACTTATATTCCTCTTTCAATATCTTATCTCCCATATCATAAGGTTTTGTAGATACTACAAAAAGTAGAGAAGGCTCTTGTTACTGGATACATACTATAGAATACAGGATGAGTTGTGATAGTTGTATCAGACCTGTGTCACATTTAACTCAGAATTCTATCTGAAAGTGTCACAATCTAACTGAAGAAACAAAATATTCATAAATGAAACAAAATAGTTTAAGATGGTGACATTAATATATGATATCATAAAACATGATAAAGTACATGATAATAGCATATATTAATAGAATGTATATAAGTGAAAAAAGAGATAAGACTGGTATAGTGTTAGGTAACTAATGTTAAAGAGCAGGAGAGAAAGAAATAAGGCCTGGTTTATTATATTGGTCAAATGACTTGTCAACATTGGTATCAATCTGATTTGGCAAAGAGAAATTTGGATAAATGACACTTTTGCTGTTTGATCTTTTTGAGAAAAAATTAGGATAAAAATTATAAATAAAGTTAAGGACTGTTCAAATCCTAGAAACTAAATGGAATTCTGAATTGTAAACTTAGTAAGTACTGAAGAAATCCATCTAAATCCATATTTATTTGGTTATCTTTTTTATACCTACTATCCATTAGTGATTTGTGTCTTCCTTGAATATTATTGAAATAATTTCATATACCCTCTGTTAGTTTTACAGGTAAGACTGAGATACATTCCTGCTTCTTAAAAATAATCCCTATTAAGAACAATCTTAATAGGGATTTACAGACACAGAAAACAAAATTATAATAACAAAGAGAAAGGTGGGGAGGGATAAATTAGGAGTTTGGGATTAGCAGATACAAATACTATGTATAAAATAAATAAATAATAAGGTCCTACTGTATAGCACAGGAAACTATATTCAATATCTTGTAATAACCTATAATGGAAAAGAATCTCATGTATATATGTATAAATATATCTGAATCACTTTGCTGTACATTTGAAACTAACACAGTATTGTAAATCAATGATACTTTAATTTTTTTAAAAAAAGAGAAAAATCAGCTGCTGAGTTCTTTGAGCCTACCTCTGGAACAGTTCTCTTGTTAGAAGCATTCAAGGTTCTTTACTCAATCTACCATCCTTAGTTTTCTAAGAAACAGGGCATAAGGATCATTCCATTCAAATACACAGTCTATTCTTAGCAATAACTTTCTTCCCTCAGTATCCTACCTCTTTCCACTGTGATGATGAGGCTGATAATCCCTAAAGGAGACCTGTAAAGTGTCTCTCGCTTTCTGTTTTTAAAGATTTAGCACATATTCTGATCAGCTGTCACCCTGACTTCTTTCCTTTGAGCCTCACGGTGTCCCTTCTAGTTCATAATCTACCAAGCATGGACTCTCAGCCCAAATGAAAGAAGGGACATAAGGAAAAGGGTGCTCAGTGCCCTTAAAAACTCAAAAGCCATAAATAGAGATCCTCGAAACATCTAATAACTCATTTAGGCCTTTGTAATTTTTTCGCTCTCCCAGCCAAACCCATTCATATGTTTGTATTTATATGTAGGAAATAAGGAGAGGAGAAAGTATCTGCCATTCCTTTGCCCTGAAGTGACTTTATTCTGCTTTCCTCCAGTCTTTCACTGTCAGATTGCTGCTGCTGCTGCTAAGTCGCTTCAGTCGTGTCCGACTCTGTGCGACCCCATGGACGGCAGCTCACCAGGCTCCGCCGTCCTAGGATTCTCCAGGCAAGAATACTGGAGTGGGGTGCCATTTCCTTCTCCGGTGCATGAAAGGGAAAAGTGAAAGTGAAGTCGCTCAGTCGTGTCCGACTCTTAGCGACCCCATGGACTGTAGCCTACGAGGCTCCTCCATCCATGGGATTTTCCAGGCAAGAGTACTGGAGTGGGGTGCCATTGCGGTCAGATTACTTGATTGCAAATTCTGGCTGTCCCACTTACCAGCCTCTCTGAGCCTGTTTCCACATGTGTAAAATAAAGATAATAATTCTTATTTCATAGAACTGTTCTGAAAATCAAATTAGATGACACATGGAAAGCACAATATGTAGTACATAAATACTGAATAAATATTAGCTATAGTTTTTGATAGTAGCTCTTGATTCCTTTTTTAGTCTGTCCTTGTTTCCTTAATGTGTATCAGAGCCCCTCATTGAGGAAGGTAGAGTGAATGCAATTGGACCGGGGAGCCAGTGTCAGATCTCTATTTGTTCCAGATGCCAGGAGAGATGCAGATTTAACTTGAGCCACCTGGAACTAGTCAGCTATAACTTGCACAAGCACCTTAGTTGTATAGTGTCTGTAAAACCTAGAGGAGCCAAATAATTCTAACTCTCATGCCCTTCTTTTTTCATATTTACATGTCTTAACATTTTGAAGATGGGAGAATCATCAGTTTCACATTCTCTCTTCACAGTAGAATCTGGGTAATATAGGAAAGAGTTGGGGTTTGTTTAAAAACATAGAGTCTCTTGACCACAAGATGATACTCTAAATTTCACTAGGCATTAAAACATTTCCTCTATTGTATATATTGTATCATAATTACCTGCTTTGCCTTTCTGTCTAGGATCTCAGCTGATTCTATCTAATTATACTTCTAAACCTCATTATATTTTACAGTTTTTCTCAATCTCTATGAAAATCCATCTATTTTCTACTATTCATACTTCTTAACTATCTTTTCCTATCTCCTCCTCGTGGCATATTTCTTTTGTTGTGTTTTAACTAAATCTCTTACAGATTGAGCAAGCTTACATAGCTAGGCATTAATTCAGAGAACTAAATGATTAGACTTTTAAGTTGATCAGGTCCAGGTAACCTTCAAGAAAACATCTTGTCAGCTAAAGAATAGGAACTTGTATCAAATTAAATCAATACCATTTAAATAAATTTTTATTATTAAATATTTTAATGAATAAATAATAGGTGTATGTATGATGTCTATGACAGATGCATGGTGTAGAAAAATAATCTTTTTGAATGAATATACTCTCCTATATACTTAAAGTAATTTTGATTCTTTTTACTGATGAAGTTCTGTAATTAGGACCAGGCAGAGTAGGCACTCATTAAGTGTTTAATGAAGGAAAAAAAGACATTCTAAAAGCTTAATGAAATTTTTGTCAGCTCTTGTAGAATTTTTTAAAAGTTATATAACTGACAAAAAAATTTAGTTAATTATCTGTGAATAATTATTTGCAAAAACTTACAGAGGAAATTTTTAAATAATCATGTCTGAGTTTGTTAGTCATCCCATAATGCATTCAGTAAGCAATCTAATGCTTTGTCACTTGTGAAATGAAGAGGAAATGTTAAAATATTGACATTATTTTCTCTGATTATTTTAGGTATTATTTTAGTGCATGACTTAACAAATAAGAAGTCATCCCAAAACTTGTACCGTTGGTCATTGGAAGCTCTAAATAGGGATTTGGTGCCAACTGGAGTCTTGGTAACAAATGGGTAAGCCCAAATTACTCACAATTGGTTTGAAATGCTATAGCAGTCACAAGAATGTACCTTCCAAAATAACAATTTTGTAAGATGTTTGATTTGCAAATGTTTTCTCTCAGTCTGTAGTTTGTCTTTTCATTCTCTTAGCAGAATCTCTCACAAAACAATAGTTTTTCATGTTGATGAAGTCTAGTTTCTCTTTTTTTCCTTTATGTATTGTGTTTTGAGAATCATGTAGAACTGTTTGCCTAATATGTGTTTCTTTTAGAAGTTGTATAGTTTTGGGTTTCCTTCTAGATCTGTGATTCACTTTGAATTAGTTATAATGTTGTGAGGGTTTAGTTGAGGATGACTTTTGTATCTGAGTGTCTCATTCCAAATTATTTGTTTTTCTGAATTCTTATCTTCTCCAAAATGGTAGATAAATACAGTAGCCTGAAAGATGCAAGGTTTTTTGTTTGTGCCAAAGTGGTATTGTACGTATAATATGAAAACCTGGTTATCTGTCTCTTTTGATGTTAAGGTGTTACCAGCCTTATCCATTCATGATAAAATTACTAATTTGTTTTTTACCTAATGATTTAAAAAGAAAAAAAGGATTTCAATACCAAATTTCAAATTGGATGTAAGATTTAATGAAAGAAAATGAGTGAAAAGGAAAGCTAAAAAAAGAAATGAGAGAACAGATTGTGTGTGTATATATTTATATATATATTTCATGTAACATATATGTTATGTTACATATATACAATAAATAAATGTATGTTAACTTGCAAGAGATTATGAAAGACTGCAAGTGACAGAAATATATGTGTCAAAGATGATGTTTGTTAAAATACATACAAAAGTTTGTATGTAAGCCAAAGTTAGAGTATGGGGGGGGGGGTCCTAAAGGAGGACACTTTCAAAGCTTTATTCTAGGGACTTCCCTGGCAGTCTAGCAGCTAAGACTCCACACTCCCAATGCAGGGAACCCAAGGTTCAATCCCTGGTCAGGGAACTAGATCCCACATGCCTCAACTAAGAATTCACACACTGCAGCTAAGACTCGGTACAACCAAATAAATAAACATACTTTTTTTTTTTAAAGAACTTTATTCTCTAATAAAGCAATTTTCAGTTTTGGACTATGTCTCCTAAGTCAGCATTGATGTCGGTAAGAAGAAACAAAAGCCTTGAACTCAAACTGTTATTGGTTTTGATGCAGTAATTAGAATGATAATATTTTTATGAAATGGGAGGTAAAATAGTTCAAAACAATTGTGCCCCAAGGCTGAACAGTATTTGAGGCTCTGTAAGATTATTGTGAAGGGCAAAAAGATTTGGTAATTTTGCACACACATACACACAAGATTTAGATTATTTAAAGAGAAAGAAAAGTAATGCCAAAAGAAGGAAAAAGCTATGCTCACCTGGTTTGTATTGGTTGGGTTATGCAATGTTGATTTACTGACATAAGGTGTTGCAACCAGATTTTGCTGACTGTTATAAACTGAGCTTATAATATGTCAGAAATCAAAATCTGTTTTGTTTCTCATACGTGAGTAGAATTTATATTAACTGAATAACATTGGGCTCTATGTTCCTTTCAGTAATAGAGTGACCCAAAGCCACCAACCCCAAGTGATTCTTACTGCCTGTTCTGTGTCTCCATGGCTCTCATGTCAAGACAGACAACTATTTGTTGCTTTATTCTTTCCTTTTACTAATTTTACATTTAAGCTGTTTCCTGTTTCTTTCCCTTTCCATTTGTTGAATCCATCTTTCCCCAGGCAGTAGCATCAGCTATGGTTGATTTATTCTGGCCTTCAGCATTCCTATTTCTTATTTTCCTGAAATGATCTATTTTTCTTTGCTATTCACAGACAGAAATGAGTATGGTGGATGTAAAGCTTATGTGTACTCCAGAAGGTACCCAGAAGCTTGGCATTCCCCTCTGCCAAAAAGCTTGACTGCGTGCTAGGTTCCTGGGTTTTCTGTCCACTGAGGTTTGAATCCACTGTCTGTATCTCCTCAGAAAAATTCCTGAGCTGTTAGCCTTAGAAGACAGAGTTTTAGGAGAAGTCAGTCAACCTACTTTCATATACCTGGTGGGCTCTCAGTTTATTCAAGTAGTCCATAAGGACCCAGGGACAAATTTTGAGTAGTTGAATTAATAGTTGGAATTTGAAAGATGGTGAAGACTGGTTGAAAAATGAACAGGCATGTGTAAGAAATTGGAAGAAAAGTAGGTTTACAGGTGATGGGTGAGCAAGAGTTAGTGAAGTATATGTAAAATAGTATAAGCTAGTTACATTTAAATATTACACATCTACATCAGAAAAGCTAAATTCTGTTCACCTCTTCATTATTATTTATCACAGGGATTATGACCGGGAACAGTTTGCTGATAACCAAATCCCACTGTTGGTAATAGGGACTAAACTGGATCAGATTCATGAAAACAAGCGTCATGAAGTTTTAACTAGGACTGCTTTCCTGGCTGAGGATTTCAATGCAGAAGAGATCAATTTGGTGTGTATTTTCACTAATGCATGCTTGTTTTATTATCAGGAAAAAGCAAAACCAAAGACTTCCCAAGTGACATACTCACAGAAGAAGCTTTATATTTGAATCTGGCATTTGGGTTTTAGTACAAACAGTAGTGAAGACTGAGCCATACAGATTATGAGATGGGTACAGCCTCCTTGTGTGCTGGTCTGTTGCAATGTTCAGACTTTGTTCTAATGTAAATCACGGGCTTTTTCTTGAAAAGATCTCAAAAATCACACCAAAATCAAAATAATTACGATGACAAAGAGTGGTCACTGATACTGTGCGTTGTTTATTCTTGCTTTAGAAAAGCCTCTTAGCTTCTTAAACTAGAGAGTTTACCTTAAAGGGAAAGCAAACATATAAATGAGAAAATTACAAACTGTTAACTAGGAGTGCTTCATAAGCACTAGTTTATATATATTTATATATATACCATGAATTGAGTCCCTTCTTGAGATATTTAGCTCAATTAAAACTAGACTTTAAAAAGGCTAGGAAAGTTCTCATATAAGCCAGTTAGTGTTGCTGAGGGACTGATCCTGGCCAGCAGTTTCAGTCATGGTTTATATGTCATTGTTCACAAGTAGGATTTCTACGATATATCAGTGCACTGGTATTTCAGCCATGGTGGTGCTGGTTTAATACAACTAAGGGGCTAACATTAATTAAGCACTTATTAGTGCCAGGCACACTGTTTTAGTACTTTATGTACATTGTCTCACATGCATCATCGTCACATCAGTCCTAGAAGATAGGTACTATAAGTATTTCCATTTTAAAAACGAAGACTAGAATAAGAGAGGAGTAACGAAGCCAAGGTTACACAGGTGGAACCAGGTGCTCTAACTCCAGAGCCTGTGCTCTACAATTAAACCTATTTTCCACTTAATTATCCTTCAACTAACATTTAGAATCTTGGATCTTAAAGAATTGTTAGAAATCATCTGGATCACCAAGTACCCAAACCTGACTGCATATTCATATTACCAACAGTATTTGTGAAAATTTTTGAATAAGTGCCCTACAACTGGAGCTTTTTATTCATAAGGTGTGACAGAAGGACCAGGACTCTGTAATTTTAACAAATGACTCAGGTTATTCTGATGCCCTTTTTCTGTGATTCAACATTGGTGAACGCTGCTAGGTTCAACCCCACCTCTACCCCCATAACTGAGTTAGCTTCTGCCTGACATTCCACTGTTTTTCTTTTTTTTATACAATCTTCTTTGCAGTGGAGGTGCCTTTTTTTCCTCAGCTGCCAACATTATGTCCTAGGTAGTCAGGACTGGACCATCATAGTCCAAAGAATTCCTATTACATAGAATATATAATATCCTTCTTGAAGAAGTTCTGAGGTTACTTTTTTTGAACATTGTTTCCAAAGGGAAATTTGCCATTGAATATGCTTAATTTGTTCCAGCAATTACTTTTAATGTATTTTAGAATGTATCTGTTTCAGTACCTATGAGTTTCTATGACAATCACCTAGCTATATGCTTTTCCTGTTTTACTTGCAAAGGCAGGGCCATCTTTAATTGTTAACAAGATGTAAAGGTACTCAAATAGTGGTACTTTGGCACACATGGTCTCCACAGTGTTCACATACAACATACTTAAAGCCTTCTATCAGCTTACACTTTCAAGAGCACAGAAGAAACAACAAGAGGGTCTTGAGGATGCAGAGAAGAAAAAAATGAGGGGGAAAATTAGATAAGCTTTTCAAAAAGAGATAGCAGTCAAAAAGACTCAGCAAGTAAATATAAAGTCTCAAGTAAAAACTGATTTAACAGTATTAATGCTAACATCTTTGGCTCCTATATGAATTTACTTAACATTATTAAACAGTAAGAATTAACATAATTGTATACCTCAAAGATAGAATCAAAGCTATCTTGTGTTTGGGGGAAAAAAGGCAAATTGTTTAAATTATAAACAGGGAGGCAATTACTTATTGTTTTATATCCTGCTAGGCTTGTTATGGGCTTCCCTCATAGCTCAGTCGGAAAAGAATCTGCCTGCAATCCAGGAGACCCAGGTTTGATTCCTGGGTTGGGAAGATCCCCTGGAGAAGGAAATGGCAACCCACTCCAGTATTCTTGTCTAGAGAATCCCATGGACAGAGGAGCCTGGCAGGATACAGTCCATGGTCGCAAGAGTTGGACACGACTTAGCAACTAAATCACCACCAGGCTTATCATGTCTAGCACAAATTTTTCTCTGTTACATGTTTACTTCAAAGTGATCATTTGGAAGCATCTTCCCTAGTTAAGATTTCTTTCTCAAGCTTAGGCAAGCATTTAGAGCTATTAATTTTCAAGCTTTGCCCTCAGTCATGATTAATAGATAGTTTATAGTTCTTTGAGATCTAAAATTCTCATCCTAAAATTATAGGATTTCTCTAGCTTGGTCAACTTGAAATTGTTGAATTAAGTTTTGGAGAGGTTTTGTTTTTTGTTTGATGTTTGATTGAATTTTTGTATTTAGTACTTTAGCTCTATGTGGAATCATATCTGAAGTCTTTTAACCATCTGACGATTATGTAATCAATATCCGTTTTGTAAAACATATCTACTTAAGGTTTGTCTTTTATATGCCCCAGCTACTATATAAATGTTCAAACATTATTTCAAATACAGTGGGTTACACAATATTTCAGTCTATTTAATCCATATAGAGAATTATCTTTTATTATGTTAAGTGCTTTTGTGTCTAAAAATTCAATCTGATGGCATTTTCTTGGGATGAAGAAAGAAGGAAACTAATATTTCAGTTCCTGCTATGTGCTGGACATGCACTATCTCCTTTAATTTTCACAAAAATCCTGTGAGATGAGTATTGCTATCCCCATTTCACAAATTAGTAAGCTTAATTTTAAAGGTTTTATAACGTAACCAATGTCACACAATCTAGAGATATTGGGATAGATACTCATTCAGAGCCTGCTGGCTTCTGAGACCTCTGATTTTTCTTTTACTCTAAAATCTTTGAAATTTATTGTAGTCTCTTTTTTCTTTTGTGGTTTTGGAAAATGTATTTTAGCTTCTAACCAAAATTTAAAATGTGAGCCTTGAAATATTGTATATTGGTAAAATAGATGATTGTTATAAAATATATTGGAAAGGAATCATGTGGGTATTTATCAGAATAAATTACAAATAAATTACAGTCAGAATAAATCCAACAATAATTAGGTCCCAAGGAACACAGATGATTTACAACTGAAAAATTAAATACTGTCCTTGCAAAGGAGCCTGTATCGTATCCCCATGGGATATGGGTTAAGACCCATGGAGTTGGGTCTTAAGTGGCATTTGAGGTAAAAATCGAAGTAGTCAATCTCTTGAGGTGGCAAGTCAGTATTGACAAGCAAAGGCAATTCAACATTGGATTTCCAGGAAAAGGATAGTAAACCATTTAAGGTCTTTACTAATCATTGCAATGTACTAGTCACTTCATTATACTATTTCAGATTATTTTCTTTTCAGAGCCCCATTTTCTCCTCTTTTTATTCTAGTAATATCTGTTGTTTCTTATTTAATTACTATTAAAAATAATAATGATATTTTAAAATAAACTTATTATCTGTTATTATTATCACAAGTATATCTATTGTTTATTATTATCTTTATGGCCCACCAAGGATGTAGTGCCTTGCATTCAGTGAGTGAGAAACCCCTGCAACTGTTCTGTTTGTTTTTTACTCCTCTTACTCCTTTACTCCCTATTTTCATGCTTCCTACTCTTCCTAAGAACTTCATAGTACTTAAGTTAGTTGAGTACTGGTAAATAACTAGTAGTAAATAGTGAAGTGTTGTTTATTTTTGATAGCTCTGTTTCTGCTTTTCAAGGTAAATGTAGGTAAGTCACGTAAGTAGTATCTTGGTTTTGTTGTTATTAAGACATTACCAATCCTGTCTTCCTTTATGAAGTTATTTGATGATGAATACATTGGTTCAGTGTCCTCTAAAATTGCCTAAATAACAAAGAATAAGTGGCCTTATCTTCCTTTAGCACTTTCCTTTTTGCTCTGTGTATCATAATTTGAAAAATTACTTGAATATTTTATGAGAGTATGATGCCTAATATTTTATTATAGAAATGTGCAAGAGGAACAGTAATGACTAACAAAAAGCTTATGTTTCCTAACGTTTAATTGTGGATCTTATGTTTTATCTTCTAGGATTGCACAAATCCACGGTACTTAGCTGCAGGTTCTTCCAATGCTGTCAAGCTCAGTAGGTTTTTTGATAAGGTAATGGCTTCAATTATTTTTAGATTTAATTTATGTACCATGAGAGTTGAAATTCTTTGCAGAATGCTTTGTCTTTTTATTCCTTCATCCTGAACTTCACGGCTTGAATAATACTTGTTTTGATCTCTCTTATCTGTTTGTATAAGACCTGCTGTTTGTCAAGACCTGCTGACATGTTTATTCTATCACCAGTGTTCTCTAAGCAAAGGATGAAACCTACTAGATTCAAATAGTTTTTTTTTTAAGATACCTAATTCCCTCCTTAAAACAATTTATGTTTCCATATTTTCTAGCTCTTTTTGCACTCATTCACTACCCCCAAGCCCCCATAAAACGCACTAAACTGAGGAGATTCTGCTTAAAGTCCTGAGTTATTTTGCTCACCCAGCTACTAATATTATCCCACATAAATGTTACTATTACTTTTAAGGCTATGTCATCTTCTTGATTCCCTAATTTTCCCTATCAGAAACCTTTGCATTCCAGTTATTGACTCTTACCAGCATCATCTTATTGTCCTGAACTGGAATGAAAATGTAGAATGATTCAGCATACTGGTAAATTAGAGCACTGTTTGTCTTTCCTTCACAAGGCCATATGTCTGCATTGTATATAATATTGACCAAGTTAAACTGTTCACCCAATGTTGACAATATGCAGTAAAGTAAAATAGGATGTATTTCTGTATTATTATTGAAAAAACATAGTTTCTGTATTATATTTCCTTTTTATAAGTAAATCTCCCAAGAAAAAAATTTCCCTCCTCATAGCTCTGTCATATGAGTCATTCTTCTTTTAGCTATTTAGAGGTCTAAATATTTGGCTCTTTTGTCTAATAGGTCAACATAAGATAGGCCCCACAGCCCATCCCTGTTTAAAATTAGACCACTGGGAAATTTCTGCTTTATTGCATAAACTCCCAACTGGTGTGTGGCAAAAAAGGTACAGGTTTACTGAGGTGGTGATCCCCTCAGTTCTCAGAGCAGCCAAGGCCCCTGGGCTGGCTCTACCATTTACCCCATGTCACACACACATATTAGTATTCTCTAAATGTGCCATGACTGAAAAAAAAATGGTAGGAAGCACTGCAAGGAACCAAGTTTTCTCTCCGCATTGTTTTCACAGTTAAAACATATGAGCTCCTATTTGGTTTAGATCCATGACCACCATGGTGACTCAGACAGTAAAGAATCCACCTGCCAATGCAGGAGACCCAGGCCCAATCCCTGGATTGGAAAGATCCCCTGGAGAAGGGAATGGCTACCCACTCCAGTATTCTTGCCTAGGAAATTCTATGGACGAAGGAGCCTGGTGGGCTCGAGTCCATGGAATCAAGAATCAGACACAACTGAGTGACCAACATATACCATCTGTGTCCCCTAGGAACAACATCTTATATTAATAGATCTGTGTCTGACATGGAAAGATCCCACAATATATTGTCTTAAATTTAAATAATTTATTAATTTTATTTTTTACTTAAAAAAATTTTTTTTTTCTATTTTCTGGCCATACCTCATGGTATGTGGGATTTTAGTTCCCCCACCAGGGATCAAACCCATGCCCCCTGCAGTGGAAGCACAGAGTCTTAACTTCTGAGCCTCCAGGGAAGTCCCTTAAATCATTTATTAATTTTAAAATTAAAAAAATAAAATGTGATAAGTTATATCCCAGAGAAACAATGGATTATAGGCCAGTGTGATTCAAGTTGTCAGGCAAAGCTTTACTTAAAGAAAGATATTAGAGGGAACTTGGTTGGTTTTAAGAAGAGAGCAAGATTTGATAGAATAATAACACAAGTTGAGGGCAAGGAATTATGATCAAAAGGGAAAAGTAACTTCTCTTTTGGTTTTCTAAATCACAACAAAAGGTAGGTGGATTAAGAGGTTGGCCAGACCTCCAGATTGCAGTGGTTGGCTGAAAGCAAAGGACCTAGCAGCTAAATTTCACCCAGTTTTCTCTGCATCTTCCAGAATTTACAGCATTTCTTTTCCAAGAGGGTATCTAATCCTCTTCCACACTCCCTTCACTAATAGTAATTCCTCTCCACTCTAGAGTAATAGAATTTTCCTGTCCTACCCTGGAGAAAAGAAAGAGAATCAGTTCTGTCATAGTTTTTGTGGGGTCAGGTATTTTAGGTGTATACTAATCATGAACCAGCTTTTCTGCCATTGAGGCCAGTGAATGCAACCTTACCCTGAGTCTCTTGTGGCTAAAAGTAACCAAGCCATAGTCTTGAAGATAAGAAGAATCCAGGTGAGATGGCTGTCAGGCCAGTGGGAGCAAGCTGGTACAGGCCTGGAAGAAGATACTCGGCTTTATTCAGAAGAAATTCCTAGCTTCATAATTCTAGACTCTAATGTCTTAATCTCCAAATAATCTGTATTCTAATCTACTGAACTTTTCTTAATCACAACAGCTCTGTGTAAAGAAAATAATACTGCCTCTGTTGACATTGCAGTTTCTCAAGTGTTAGAATTCTTTTTTTTTTAATGTTTTTCATCACATAGACATGAGGTACTGTTAAATTCATTATATTAAGGCATATGTTTTGAAGGCTTCTTTTCAGTAATAGTGATGGATTTTGCTTTATTTTTCCTACTGACCAAATACAAACAGTTCTGAAACTGCTGAATTAAGGGTGCAGGTTAAGTCCATAAGAAGTTAATTGACCGATTTTGACATTGAGTCATCTGTCTCCATTAAGGACCTACAGAATTTACAACTGTGGTTACTGGAGGGATATGGCAGATGACTACACTATACAGACAGAGATCTCTTTAAAGAATAGTTGTGCTATTGTATAGCAAAAGTGCTTTGCTTTTTTTTTTTAATTTATTTTTTAATTGGAGGATATTGCTTTAGACTATTGTTGGTTTCTGCCATACAGCAGAGTGAATTATCTTATGGATTCTTTCTGGTACCTTTTGGGGCTGACTGCTAGAGAGTTTTGAACCAAATTTGCAGCCAAATTTCCAGATTTACACTGGGAATTGCATGGGATCTCATGTCATTTTCTCTCGTTATTTAGTCATTTTTGTTTATTTATTTTTTGACCTATCGTTAATGCTTTTTGGAACTAGAGACAGGCTTTTATAAAAATACTTGCACAATCCTGATCCCATTAGCACCAGGTTTAACTCAGCGTAGTAGATGTCTGTTGCTATTGAAACGACTCTTAACTTGGGTGTACGCCTTTTAGTGCCATCAGTGGTCAGTGCGCTTACTGCTTTTTCAAGGTATACATGCTGAGCCCTTAATATCTTTGTTTCTAACAGGTCATAGAGAAGAGATACTTTTTAAGAGATGGTAATCAGGTCTGTATCTATCTTTTTTGATAAAATGATTTCTTGAATTTGTAGAAAGGTTTGATTGATCTGAAATTAACTTCCAAATTCATTTTTGAGTTTTTTTTAAATAAGTTGGGGTGATGGGGGAGTACTTTGCAGGCCCAACCAACTGACTTTCTTCTGTCTTCTTAAATACAGAAGAAAAACTCAAATCAAAGGAAAATAAGGGCCTTAGAAACAAGAAGAATCCAGAGATAAAAAGTTACATTATAAAATAATAGGAAATAATTTGCTTGAGACCAAAGGTATATATCCATAGTCTGTCACAATGCAAATAATTCATATGAAAGTCCAGCAGTTGACTATTGTGAGTTTCACCTTCATCCTGTCTGATTTAGATTTAAATCTGTCACCAATTGCTCAGCAAATGTTTTTCATTTTAGTAGAATTTATTTTTATTATTTAATCTGCTGTGGTTTTCTGAGTAAAACCTCAAAAAGATAGTTCTTTAAAGAACAACAGCCTGATACACAGAAACAAAAAATAAGGAAAAACAAAAAATAAGGCTATTAGCATTTGAACTCCACCTATTTTGAGTCCTAACATGATTATCTTTCTTGCCTACAGATTCCAGGCTTTCCTGATCGAAAAAGATTTGGGGGAGGAACATTAAAGAACTTACATTATGACTGAATTACGTTCATCGTTTGGAAGAGTGAGCAAGTGGTGGCAGTTTTTCACAGCTTTCTTCTTGCTGTGTCGATTATTAATGTCTCAGCCTTTTAATGAAATCATCTTAAAATGCCACCCTTCAGCCTCACCCCTTAATGGAAAACTGAAAGGAAGTAACAGCGTGGGAGGTCCTCATTCTCTCTATTCTTCACCTTTCTGTCCCTGTTTATAGATTATGTAAAAACCTTGTGGAAATATGAGATGTCAAAATGATGCAGTAAATGAGCAGTGACAGAATGCTGCAGAGAAAATTTACTCTTGCCTAGAACTGGAGGATTTTTATGGGTCTGTAGTTTTCCCACACTCATTGCTGAAGGCTTAATTAAGTACTTCAGAAATGTATCTTTATTGTTTTACCTTCTGAGGGGAAAGGTTATGTTAACCAGCCCTGCGTTGTCCACCCTAAACAATCTCTGTCATTTTCAAAGAAGCAAAATGGTGTTATTTGTCTCCACCTTTATCACACAGGCAAGGATGCCTAATAATAGCAACCCTTGTCTCTCTCTCTTCTTCTTTGCAAATGGCTCAGTGGCTGGAAGAAGCAGACTAATAGCTAGAGTTAAATATAAATAGATTAATAATACATGGAGAACAGCAGTACCAGTAAAGAAGAATTCTGCAAGAAATTGACAGTCCACTAAATCCTTCACTCATTAGCTTACAGCTGTCTGCACCCTCTTACTGGTTTCTGTTTGAAAATAGGCAGGGTGAAATCTAAGACCTGCACAAGGGCAGTAAGAGGGATTTATACCCTCTTCAGTTTTTATTTTTATTTTTGAAGGAAAAGTCAACTCCTAAAATGTCCCTTAACTATAGTCCATAAACTAAGAATATTATTCTTTGTGTTAACAGTGCATGTATGGAGAGAAGTAAAAATAAATTCCACAGCAACACATTTACATGAATTATGGACTAGGATTCTTGGATTTCATAATCTAAAGTTTTTGGGGGTGGTGTGTGTGTATATACATAACTGTTCATCGTTACTTTTTTTACCCATCTTTTTTGCTTGTATAATTCCCTTTGGCCCAGTTCTTTATTAATATATAAACCTGTTTTACAAAAACTGTAATTTGCTGCCTTATTCAACAACACCTTTTCACACATATTGTCTCTCTAGCTTTGCTGTAAGACTCCACACTCCTGATTTTGCTCCATATTAAAGTATAATAATAATAAATACACAGTTTCAGATTCTCATTTTAAAACTAGGAAAAAAACACTAAATTCTCTTTCTATTCTGTACTCTGGAAGTCAAGGTGTGCTGAAAATGGATATCAAAATCACAATGTTAGAGAGTGCTTTTAGAAAGGCAGTTTTGGGGATTTGAGAAAGGATTTTAAAGCACTTTTCATCAGCTAGAATATTCTCCAGTCTTTCTTCACATCCTCCCCCACAAGAGTTAGCCCTGATTTCTTTTTTGACATAGAGGAGAGCTATGTAAATCAGGATCTGTATGTGGAATTTGGCACAAGTATGTTGTGACAAAGGCTGTGCAGTTAGGAAGTAGAAACCAAATGCATACACAAAGACCTAAACCAACTGAAGTTCTTTGTGTTCCTTTTTTAAAAAATAAGTCAATAGCCCTTTCTTCCTCTTTCTTTCCCTTAATTAAGAAAAAGATCTATTCCAATTTCTGTATTTTCTCCCTTATTGAAAAATAACCGATCCCTGATGGCTTCAGGATCAACTTTGAAAAATTAACAGTACTTCATTTCTTCTTACTGTCAGGCTTGACTCCTGAATTATAGTTTTCTAAGGAAAAATGATTTTTAATACTCTACAGTAAGTTTGTTGCAGTATCAGTCAGTTCAGTCGCTCAGTCGTGTCCGACTCTTTGCGACCCCATGAATTGCAGCAGGCCAGGCCTCTCTGTCCATCACCAACTCCCGGAGTTTACCCAAACCCATGTCCATCGAGTCGGTGATGCCATCCAACCATCTCATCCTCTGTCGTCCCCTTCTCCTCCCGCCCCCAATCCTACCCAGCATTAGGGTCTGTTGCAGTATTAGTAGCAGCAGAATAAGGTTGTTTGCCAAAATGAATGTTATTAGCCAGAATTCTTCAAAAAGAATCTTTTGAAGCATAATTTTTGCCAAGACTTCCAGAGACCTGCTCACAAAAATTGCTTTTAGGTAATAAACAAGCGTAAATACCAAATACTTCCTTAGAAGTGTTAATTAAATCTTCAATTTTCTTGCTTTCTTGATGGAACAAATTGTTAGCAATAGAGAAAGTTTTTTGTTTTCCCCTGTTGTGATTCAGATGTCTAACCAGTGTTCTTACTCACTGTGGAGGCAACCAGATACGAAAACATTTGTCCACTCATCTGCCCCTCAGGTTGCTTGGTTTGCAACCCAGCTAAGGATATGGGTCGGTCTTTCTACTTTAGTGCTCTAAGGAAAGAGCTGCTCCCAGAGGGGTTGATCCATACCGGCTTTATTCAGGTTCTCAGAAGTCCCTGAACTTGAGGCATCTTTGATATAATCCAGGTGCCTTGACACTGCTGTTTTTCTGTCCATTCTTAAAATGGACTTAATAGAACTGATGTGCTGGGCTGGGCCATCAGACTGAGGTAAAGAGCTAACCCACCTCTACGATCAGAGGTTTTGAGTCTTCATTTCAATAGTGTGTGATTTAGCACCCAGCCCAGGTAGGGCCTTGTATGGGTATCTAAATGCTGGTTTAAAGCACAAGTAGCAACTGTTTTGAGAACTTTGAAGATCTAACAGGATGTCTGCATTGATTTGATATCTGTTAAAAGTCAAAGGAGGATACCCTTTGGGGGAAGGAGGAAAAGGAAGTAAAAATTCATTTCTCCCTAATCCCAAAACTGAGTTAAATTACTGTGGTAGGAGAGGAAGGGTTGCAGGAAGCCTAGTCCTGGGAGAACCCTGAACCTTACATATTCTCTGGTATGTTGGCCTAATGCAGAAATGGGAGTTGGAGCCTGTCAGGGCTGCTCCATAGAGTAGGAAAGAGATCCAACTTTGAGTTACAATTAATTAGCACCTTCATTTAAGAACTCAAAGAAATGACTTTCAAACTCAAAAATGCATGAAAGTCCTCTGAAGTGTTTAAAATGCAAAGACTCTGAAATTTCTTCTGCCTCCTTCACTCAAGTCTATGTATTGGGTTGGCCAAAAAGTCTCTTTGGTTTTTCCCATAAAGTCTTATGGAAAAACCAGAATTAACTTTTTGGCCAACCCTATTATATGCCTTAGGGCCGGGATTTTATATTTTTAACAGACAAACTAGGTGATTTTAATGCAGGTAGTTCAGAATCCAGCCTTTGAAAAGAACTAATTCATATCTAAAAAAGTAAGGAATACATGGATTGTAGACTCTAATGCAGAGTTCATCAAAGTTCATGTTTGGGTTCCTCTCATAATCACCCCATAACGAACTGAGCCATGCCTCCCTCTCAAGACTATACACACCACAGCAATCGTAACCTGATTGTCACATCCTCTATTCACTAAACAGGAGATACTTGTCTTTGATGTACTACTACCCATTTTTACTACCACTTTCTACCCTCTGGGTATATCTATTTCTAATAAAATGCCATGTCATCTTATACATAGCCCCTCTCTTACACCATATTTGTTTTCTCAGCTGGCTAACCACTGAGCTTTACCAAGGTCATCAAAAGTCATGGTGAAGAATGAAACCCCTAAACTTCAACAAAGATCTAAAATCTTGCTCAGTACCATCAAATAGATCAGCTAATCTGTCAGTTTCATTTTCTTCTTGGAAGCATCAGTTCCGATGTCCTCCATCCTCTAATTCAGGGGTCCCCAACCTCTGGGATCTGAGGCCTGATTATCTGAGGTGGAGCTGATGTAATTAATAATAGAAATAAAGTGCACAATAAATGGGATGCTCTTGGATCATCCCAAAGCCATCCTCTGCCTCATTTGTGGAAAAATTGTCTTCCACGATACTGGTCCCTGGTGCCAAAAAGGTTGGGGACCACTGCTGTAACTGCATTCTGGAGTGACTGCTCTCTAGGCCTGCCGCCCGTGACAATCGCCAGCTTCCTGGATGCAATGTTTTCCACTTACTTGGTGTGGAGCAGTGGTCCTCCAACTGGGATATGTGCATGTATCTCTTCCAAGAGGTACAAAGGCACAGACAGTTTAAGGGAATCATTTTCCAGATCATTAATTCCCATATGAATGTGTCTTTATTAATGGTGCTTGTGAAGCAGCTCAGTGCTGGTTCTTACTTCCCATCTCTGCATTCACAATTGCCCTTTTCCCACTACAGAAAAGGAGCATCTCCCTAGTAGTGCAATAGAAATATGGCTTATTGTCCCAGGATGCCAACAAAAGGGCATTTCTAAATACCAGTTTTATTTAAGGGTTTTGTCTGTTCCACTCCTCACAATTAAAAAAAAAGCAGAACTCTTAAGGAATAGCTTCTGAGGACAAAGCAAAGAGCTTTCGTAAGAGACATCCATGGCTATATGGCACTTTCTTTCATGTCAAGGCTTCTTACCATGAAAGAAATCTATCAAAATATGGAAGTAACATTTTTATCAAAAATAATTATACAGGCAAAGTATATATAATTAACATTTTTATTTTCCTAGCCCTTTCTGAGTAAATGAGTTAGACAAAGCACCTCCAAGTGAAAAGGTGACAGTTACAGCAATGATTCCAATAGCTGGGTAACAAAACCAATCCAAATCAGGTTTCCAATTATTTGCTTGCAATAAAATTAACTTTGTTGAGTTGTTAACTAATAAGTCATTAAAATAATATTTAACAGTAGATCAGTGTGTGATTTTTGGTGTTTAATTCAGAAGGAATTTCAGTGATATAAAACATCCATTCATAACCACTTATTTATGCAAACAAATTTTCTCAACATTTATGTCTGTAAAAGCAAGAACTAGGATTAAAAGATGTGGAATCCTGTGTCTTTCTCGAAATAAGAATTATTAATTCATGAATATATAAATTAAGATGGGAGGGAGCCATTCACCTCATTAAAAGAAGCATTTCCAGAAAGACTTTGTCTTTTATATTTAATAAGTATTTATCAAAATATATAGTATTTATGGAACACTGTCCTAGAAAAGAATCCTCCAGGGTCCTGTCTGGAGGGTAAGACACTTGCTGATAGCATTCTGGAAGTGCAGTCAGAGAAGGAAAGTGGAGATTTCATCATCACTATACTTGGTTTTCTTTTTCTTGGGGATGGTCTTGATTCCTGTCTCCTGTACAATGTCACGAGCCTCCATCATAGTTCATCAGGTATTCTGTCTATCAGATCTAGTCCTTTAAATCTATTTCTCACTTCTACTGTATAGTCGTAAGGGATTTGATTTAGGTCATACCTGAATGGTCTAGTGGAGGCTGTACAAATAACTGTGAAAAGACGGGAAGCGAAAAGCAAAGGAGAAAAGGAAAGATATACCCATTTGAATGCAGAATTCCAAAGAATAGCAAGGAGAGATAAGGAAGCCTTCCTCAGTGATCAATGCAAAGAAATAGAGGAAAACAATAGAATGGGAAAGACTAGAGATTTTTTCAAGAAAATTAGAGATACCAAGGGAACATTTCATGCAAAGATGGGCTCAATAAAGGACAGAAATGGTAGGGACCTAACAGAAGCAGAAGATATTAAGAAGAGGTGGCAAGAATACACAGAAGGATTGTACAAAAAATTTCTTCACGACCCAGACAATCACAATGGTGTGATCACTCACCTAGAGCCAGACATCCTGGAATGGCAAGTCAAGTGGGCCTTAGGAAACATCACTACAAACAAGGCTAGTGGAGGTGATGGAGTTCCAGTTGAACTATTTCAAATCCTAAAAGATGACGCTGTGAAAGTGCTGCACTCAGTATGTGAGCAAATATGGAAAACTCAGCAGTGGCCACAGGACTGGAAAAGGTCAGTTTTCATTCCAATCCCTAAGAAAGGCAATGCCAAAGAATGCTCGAACTACCGCACAATTGCACTCATCTCACACGCTAATAAAGTAATGCTCAAAATTCTCCAAGCCAGGCTTCAGCAATACATGAACTGTGAACTTCCAGATGTTCAAGCTGGATTTAGAAAAGACAGAGGAACCAGAGATCAAATTGCCAACATCCGCTGGATCATCGAAAAAGCAAGAGAGTACCAGAAAAACATCTATTTCTGCTTCGCTAACTATACCAAAGCCTTTGACTGTGTGGATCACAATAAACTGTGGAAAATTCTGAAAGAGATGGGAATACCAGACCACCTGACCTGCCTCTTGAGAAACATGTATGCAGGTCAGGAAGCAACAGTTAGAACTGGACATGGAACAACAGACTGGTTCCAAATAGGAAAAGGAGTACGTCAAGGCTGTATATTGTCACCCTGCTTATTTAACATATATGCAGAGTACATCATGAGAAACGCTGGGCTGGAAGAAGCACAAGCTGGAATCAAGATTGCCAGGAGAAATATCAATAACCTCAGATATGCAGATAACACCACCCTTATGGCAGAAAGTGAAGAAGAACTAAAGAGTCTCTTGAAGAAAGTGAAAGTAGAGAGTGAAAAAGTTGGCTTAAAGCTCAACGTTCAGAAAACTAAGGTCATGGCATCCAGTCCCATCACTTCATGGCAGATAGATGGGGAAACAGTGGAAAGAGTGGCTGACTCTATTTTTCTGGGCTCCAAAATCACTGCAGATGGTGACTGCAGCCATGAAATTAAAAGATGCTTATTCCTTGGAAGGAAAGTTTTGACCAACCTAGATAGCACATTAAAAAGCAGAGAGATTACTTTGCCAACAAAAGTCCATCTAGTCAAGGCTATGGTTTTTCCAGTGGTCATGTATGGATGTGAGAGTTGGAGTATAAAGAAAGCTAAGCGCTGAAGAATTGATGCTTTTGAACTGTGGCGTTGGAGAAGACTCTTAAGAGTCCCTTGGACTGCAAGGAGATCCAACTAGTCCATCCTAAAGGAGATCAGTCCTGGGTGTTCATTGGAAGGACTGGTGTTGAAGCTGAAACTCCAATACTTTGGCCACCTGATGCGAAGAGCTGACTCATTGGAAAAGACTCTGATGCTGGGAAAGATTGAGGGCAGGAGGAGAAGGAGACGACATAGGATGATATGGCTGGATGGCATCACCGACTCGATGGACATCGGTTTGGGTGGACTTAGGGAGTTAGTGATGGACAAGAAGGCCTGGCGTGCTGCAGTTCATGGAGTCGCAAAGAGTAGGACATGACTGAGCGACTGAACTGAACTGAGTACTTGGTTTTGGTCCTTCTCTCCACTCCCTGGTGTGTGTGAGTCCAGAGCTTCTGCAGAGTGTAAACCTATCTTGTGCCACAATCCAGAAGTGGCATATATCTGGTGTCTCCAACGTCTGGTCCTTTTAAAATTCTTCACTTCACCTGTTCTCCACATCCATTTACTGGATTCCTCTCCTTCTGCCTGGTTTTTAGCATCTTTATTATTGCTCGCCACTTGGATACTGTGATTCTCCTCTGGTCCAGTGTATGATTGCCTTACCCAGTATATTATGTGCCTTACACACAACCTGCTTCTTCCACTGGGTGTCTTTTTGAATGTTAATCACCCTGCCTCTTTCCCTTGCTTTAAATATCTGCCCAAACTCCCCTTTCTGGAAGGCTTCCCTCACTAGACTCCACTCGATTCCATCAGTGCACTAAAAATAGGTCTTTGAATGCACTGCACTTCTCTTTGTACACAATCCTCCCTCGATCCATGCCTTACTGTATGTGACTTGGCTCAGCTATTGCCTCCTCAGGAAGCCTTCCCTGCCCTGCTAGTCAGAGCTCTGCAGTCCCTAATCCCTTCCGTAACACCATGGACTCTTCTTCCTTGTCATAAGAAGAGTCCAAGCACCCCATTGTAATGGCCCATTTATTGGTCAGTCTTCTCCAGTGTGCGCCCTCCTAGAGGAGCAGACACATCTCTGTATCCCCCACACCTCACAGGGCCTGGATATAGCAGGTCCCCAATAGTTGAGAAATAAATATGATTAGATTAAAATAGAAAGCCATCAGACATAGAATCAAAGCTCTGTTTCTGTGTTTTATGTGTTCTCATTTCTCCTATGTGTATATGGCACAATACCTGGCACATAGTGGTACAAAACAAATACTTGTTTTATTGAGTTATTGTTAGAAAACAGAAGACAGGAAATAAAGTGAACCCACTTGGGAAAAACCCCTAAATAGGAAATTGGTAGCTTTAAGTGTTAAGTGTTAGTCGCTCAGTCATGCCCGACTCTTTGTGACCCCATCGACTGCAGCCCACCAGGCTCCTCTGTCCATAAGATTTTCCAGGCAAGGATACTGGAGTGGGTTGCCATTTCCTTCTCCAGGGGATCTTCCCAACCCAGGGATCGAACCCATGTCTCCTGCACTGAAGGCAGATTCTTTACCAACTGAGCTACAAGGGAAGCCCATAACCCACTGATAGGTTTATTTGATTGTAAATATTTTCAGGCCCCTAAAATAATTTTCATTCTATCAAGGATCTCTTACCACTTTCTTACTCTTTCAGAAATCTCTCACATCTTAGGAAAGAACTGAAACACCTCTTAAATCTGCCTTTAAAGCTGGTTCAGAAAGAGCACATGAAGTTTATGGAAAATCAAAGCAGTAAAGCTTTTCCTTTGTCTCTTATTGGTTCCCATCCATTTTTTCCCCCTAATCACCAAACTCTGGCTTCCAGGATCAATAGCAGTTCAAGAGCCAATGTACTCATAAACTCAGATATGCAAGAAATATTTTTCCTGAATTCACTTTTGATCTTGAGTCTGCATACTGCAGAAATAATAAAAACCTAGCCTCAGTAAAGCTGGGGTCTACACCTTCCCCCTTTTCCCCAGGTTTGCGTATAAATTCCAGGGAAGCTTATGTAATACCACAATGTCAGCTGTCTGTGCTGACATATGCTGAGATGTGCTCTAAGTTCCCTGGTCTGCAGGCATCAATCCACACAGTGTGCTTCCAACCTGTCACTTGTTTCTATCAACATGGTGCCTTTGGGCTGGTCTTTCTGCACTAACACCTCAGACACAAGCAAATCATTCTGCTGCTACTGCAGTATGCTGGAGCCTGGGGACCTCTGGAAGATGCTTAGACCCATTTATCTAAAGCAGACTGTGTCAAACTGGCAGCCCATACTCACTCACACCTATATGCATGCTTTTTTGACATAATTGTATCAGTTACCTATCACTGCTTAACAAAACACCCCCAAAACTTTACTGGCATAAAATATGTCATTCTATTTGCTCACAATTCTGTGTGTCCACAATTTGGGCTGGGTTTAGATGGTGGTTCTCCTGCTGGTCTCACCTAGGATCACATATGTGTCGGCAGTCATCTGGCAGCCACATTGCTTCACTCACACATCTGGCAGATAGTGCTGGCTGTTGAGTGCCTGGACAACTCAACAAAGGCAACGTAGTATAAACTCTTTAAGAATCTTATTTCCTTATGCCTATATCTCTCTAATAAGAGACCCAAAGGTTATTTTGTCCAGGTGGTATCTCATTCTCTTTGTCCAGATGGTATCTCACTTTCAAGGAGGCTAGCCTGCATGGTAGTCTCAAGCAGCAAGAAATGGGAAAATCCTAAAGCACAAGCATTTTTCAAACCTCTGCTTGTGTTGTGTTTGCTATTAGCCAAAGTAAGATTCAAGGAGATAAGTTAAAGACTCCATCTCACGTTGGGAGGAGCAGCAAAGTCACATTGCAAAGGAGCATGTATGCAAGGATGAAAGGAAATTGTGGGCATTTTTTACTATCTGTTACAGTGACTTTATTCATTCATTCATTCATCCATTCACTTGTGTAAGTTGCCAGTGTTTAAAAATTGGAACTTCATTTATATATCTTTAAAACTTAATTAGCCTACCTTACTCATTTACATGTCCTGCCTGGTCTGCTGCACTTGAGTTTACAATAAAGCCTAGTTTACAAGATTGTTTTTGTGAAATTAAATGAGGTAATGTCTGTAGGAAAATCTGGCATGACAAGCACTCAATATATGGTTTCTTCCTTCCTGAATGCCATTAGCCATGAAGTTGATACCTGACCATGGCGAAGGAGAGTAGTCAAGATGAAGGACAAGGGAGTCATGGAAAAGTGGCTGGAAAGTAACCCTTGGGTCTCTTGTTAGAGGGATACAAGCATAAGGAAATAATATTCTTAAGGAATTTATAAGAACACTAAATATATTTGAGAAATTAAGTGGAGCAATAGTAAACATCTAAATTGGCTTTAACTGGAGTGCTTCAGGCTCTGAACCGTTCACCCAGCTCATCCCTGGGAGGCAAGTGTGGAGAGCTGTCCAGACCCGGTCCATGTTTCAGGCAGCTATGTAAACACACCTGTGTCAGGGCACAACTCGTTTCCTCACTGCTCTCAGAGAGTGAACACTCTGCTGTGTTCCTTCCTGGCCTGAGTTAGGACTGAGTGGAGAAGCCTTTGCCTCACACACCAAGCACTAACTGACGCAGTTCCTCTCATAGAGAGCTTTAAATCCTCTGCCTTTATTGATGAGCCTCCTCCCTTTACCTGAAACAAATAATTGATCAACCTTTATCTTGGGTGAAGAGGAGACAGGCCTCTGCAAACTCTTTAGAAACAGCCCAGGTTTAATAAAAACCAAAGGCAGTTATGAAAGCGGTTTGGGAACAAGCCTGCTGGACTTTCTCCCTAACATAGCCCAGTTAGGAAACACCTGTGACTGATTTGAGTGACCTGCTGACCAGTGAGCACAGTGAAGAAGTGGAATAACATCCAGAGGGTGGTTTGCAGGAGAAGCAGAAGCATCTGGGCCTGGGTTTCCTGAAATCATCACACCTGCAGCAGGAGGAAAATGGCTGAGTTGAAGGTAAGAAACTATCTGGCCAGTTTGCTGTGGCTTCTTCAGCCACAATACATGGAAGCCTCTGAAAATTCCACAGTCAGAGTTAGCACTAACTTAGAGAGGCCCTGGTCCAAGCTACTGTGTTCAAGTCTTTGCCGTAAGCATGGCTGGGGCTGGGGGATGACAAAGAAAGTAGATGACAGTCTTAATTGTCCATCTCTTGTCTTGTTTAGTTCATATGTTGTCTTGGGCATCTGTAGACCTTGTAAGGGCTCTCCTCCACTATGGACAGACACATTTCTCCCTGTGACTGTTTGCCAGTCCCTACTCTCACACACCTTCCTGTCGCTGCAGTTTCCTGGACAGCCTCCAGCCCACCAATTAGATATGTTTACTCTAGTCAGTTATTTTGAGGCTCACAATCAGCCCTTGACCAGCAGAAGTCCTAGCACTTCCTCTAGGAAATAATTCCTTATTATTTAATCTGCAATTGAAAAATATGTATGGGTGATGTGCTATTAATGAATTAACTCATAATCTTCCAAATAAATCTAGGATGGAGCCACTTTACCATTAAAGAATGTAAAGTTCAGAGAGATTGAGTGACTTGCTCAGGGTCACTGGTGAGCAAGATAGGTGATGGAGCCTGGATCAGAAATTAGATATGTTTGAATCCATGCCCAGGCTCCAAAGGGAGCCTTAGTGGCACCTGCTAGACTGAGTGCCTCAAGGCCAGGGAAAGGGAGTATGTCCCCACTGTCTAAAACCACACCTAGTGTCCACCTCAGGCTTGCATCAGTGCCCAAGAAAGGTATGTGGAACTAAGTAGAACTACCCAGAATCTTGACTTAAGCCAAGTATGCCAGACTCCAGGCTTCTTTCCAGGGCATGAGCACTTTCTCAATGCCCTCCAGATGATGCTGATCTTGAAAATCAAACATCTCCCTAGTTGACAGGGGTCCTAAAACTACTCAACACTGAAGTAAAATCATTTGCTTCTTCATGTCTGATTGAGAGAAAGACTGAGAAACAGTTCTCACTCTTTCATTCAGCAAAATTATGTGTTAGTACATGATGCCACAAAATGACACAGGAAAGGAACAGAATCTGGACTAGGTGAGACCAAGAGAAATTTCCTAAAGGAGACTGTTCCTGAAAGATAAGTGAAAATGCTCAGTCACATCTGTCCATGGGATTCTCCAGGCAAGAATACTGGCAAGGGCAGCCATTCCCTTTTCCAGAGAATTTTCCCAACCCAGGGATCAAACCCAGGTCTTTCACACTGCAAGTAGGTTCTTTAGCATCTAAGTCACCAGGGAAACTCTTCCTGAGCTCAGTCTTAAGAGAGAAGTTGAAATTGACTAACTTAGAAGGGGTGGGGGCTAGAAGAAATAGCGAGTGCAAAGGCACAGCACACACAGACAGCCCTGCATGTTCTGAGATCCAAGAGTCAAATTTGAGTTGCTCTAGAGACAACCAAAGATGAGAGACCAGGATGTGGTTAGTTGTATGTATTTGGGTCTGAGGGGAGAGGGGAGAGCTAGGAGACTAGATACGTGTATGTGTGTGTGTTAGGCATTCATTCATGTCTAACTCTTTGCAACTCCGTGGGCTGTAGCCCGCCAGGCTCTTCTGTCCATAGAATTTTCCAGGCAAGAATACTGGAAAGGGTTTCCATTTCCTTCTCCAGGGGATCTTCCCAACCCAGGGATTGAACTCTTGTCTCCTGAATTGCAGTCAAATTCTTTAACATCTGAGCTACCAGGGAAGCCCAGGAGACAAGATAGAGCAGGTTATCATATCAGTGACGGTAGTTGAAGCCTTAGAAGAGGGGGAGTACATAAAAACTTCATTTCCTGATGAAAATCCTATAGGAAATTCAGCAGGGTGAAGACATTCTTACCATTTATAAATAAATTATATCTAAAATCCTATCCTGCTGAAATTTTTAGGAAACTTAATATGCACAGCACCAGCACACCAATGTAAATTGCATGCTGGTCTTTGTTCTCAGTTTCAAAGGCATTCTTCCCAGCCTGCTGTCTAATCTCTGCAAGGAAAGGTTAGCTCTAGAGATCACAGATCCAAACACAGAAAGCCAGATTGCATCATTCTAATCAATACACACTTTAAGTTAAAAAAATTTTTTTCTGCTTTTATTTATTCCTTGTAATGGATATGCCAACCCAAAGCCTCAAATGAAATCACATTTACATAAAAGCAGCACAATTGGGGGAAGAAAATTCAAAGGATATAATAATAAAATTTAATTTTAAATGAACCTCACTACATTCTAGAGTTGTTTCACTTCTACAAGTCTTGATTTCCTCATTTCTATAAGAAGAGATGTTTAACAAGCAGACTTTGGGCCCCAGGACTAAACATTTTGATTTACTAGGTTTGGGTCTGTATTTAACAAGCTTTGGGGGTGATTCTAATGATTAGTTGGAGATGGAACCCCCTGCTCTACATAATTATTGTGTCACTTTCTTGTTTTTGCTGTAACAAATTCCCACAAATTTAATGGCTTAAAATGACTAAATTCATTTTCTTATAGTTCTGGAGGTCAGAAGTCTGAAGTCCATTTCCATGGATTAAAGTCAAAGTGTTGGCTGGTTCCTTTTGATGACTCAAGGGAAGAATCTACTTCCCTGCATTTCCAGCTTCTAGAAATTTCTTGATTTATGGTCCCTTTCTTCACCTTCAAAGTGTATCACTCTGATTTCTGCTTCCATCATCATATCACCTTTTCCTCTTCTGTCGTCAAATCCTCCTCTACCACCCTCTTTTATGAAAATATATGATACATTGAAGTGAAGTGAAAAGTTGCTCAGTCATGTCCGACTCTTTTTGATCCCATGGACTATACAATCCATGGAATTCTCCAGACCAGAATACTGGAGTGGGTAGCCTTTCCTTTCTCCAGGGGATCTTCCAAACCCAGGGATCAAACCCAGGTCTCCCGCATTGCAGGCGGATTCTTTACCAGCTGAGCCACAAGGGAAGCCCAAGAATACTGGAGTGGGTAGCCTATCCCTTATCCAGCAGGTCTTCCCGACCAAGGAATCAGATCAGGGTCTTCTGTATTGCAGGTGGATTCTTTACCAACTGATCTATCAGGGAAGCCCTGATTACACCTAGGGCACACCCAAATAATCCAGGACATTTCCCCATCTCAAGATTCTTAACTTAATCGCATTTGCCAAGTCTCTTTTGCTATATGAGGCAACATTCACAAATTCAAGAGATTAAGACATAGATATGTTTGGAGAGCCACTCACTCTTCAGCCTAGTGCAGTTTAATCTACTTGCAATAATCGGCAAGTTCACCTAGCAATCTATATTCTATGTTCCCAACAAGGTTAACTAAAAATACTGGACCCTTTATACAGGAGAAAAAGGTAGCTATAGTTCCATCTCTGCCCTGACTTCTCTCGCTTTTCCTCATGCCCAGTAAAAGGAGGTGAGGTACACCATCTGTTCATCCCATCAGGGTGTTACCCAGAATCAGAGTCAGGTGAAAGCACCTCATAAAACTACTCGGACAAATAAATCATATCCTGGGGACCAAGTGAGAATTAGAAATCTGTACACTAGGGAACTGCCAAAGAACTGACGCTACTGAAATTACATGGAGTTCAGTCGTTTGTTCTTTAGAAAGGATGTGTTTAATTCTCTTGGAAGGAAACAAAATCATATTTTTATGTTGGATAAAATTATTCAGAAATCCAGATTGAAGAAAGCATATAAATACACACACTTAATGTCAGATTTATTTATTTATTTTTTTAGGGTGTATTTGTATAATCACTGAATCAGCTGGGGTTGAAAGCTTGGATTTTCACAGCCGATATGAGCAGAGTTCAGATTCTGTCCTTGATCTCAAAGCCTTGGGAAAGCAGCTACAGAACACTGCTTCCTCCATTCTGATACGTCCAGCAGTGAGGCACATGATATTTAAAGCTCAACAAACTCATCTGTAATTTTTCTCTCAGGGGATTAGGAAAACCAACTGGTCTGAGAATGACTCAGCAGTTTCCACCCTCCTCTTCAGCCAATCCAGAACTCACACCTCTCTCCGAGCTGGGTGGCTCCCTTCCAAACCACCAGCTGTTCTTTCTACTTTCTTTTCTATTTTTTAAAGCAGTCTGAAGCAAATACTTTAAAACTACACATAGTAAGTCTCTTTTCCTCTGTTTCCAATGTACAAATAACCCTGGACTCTGCTCTGAGGCCAGCAGTTGCAAAGAATGAAGCAGGTTAATGAGTAAACCTACCCACAACTGCCAGAAACCTCAGCTGTCTTACTCAGCACTCAGATCTGCCTGCCTCCCTTTGCAGAAACAATGCAGCAGTGGAACAAAGTGAAGGCACTGTGATACCCTGTGGCTTCAGTCAAGATTGGTCTAAAATTCCATTCCACAGAGCTGAAGATAATCTGGGGTCATTACCATTTCTCAGCAGCTCAGATTCAATCCTCTTGATGGTGAGCACGAGGTTCATTTAGCGAGAAGAAAATTGTATTCAGTGGAGAGTCATAATGTTGGATGGTCTCTGCCATTTCCCCAAAGAAATCATTCCAAACTGCATGCCACTGCTATTAACCAATCTGTGTGTAATATAACTCGCTGTTTTTAGTGCTGATAAATTTTCAAATATAAAAAAATACTGTGTCTGGAGGCAAAAGGAATAATTTCACTTCCATTGCTTTCTAGGTTCTAACATTTCACATTTGATATTCCTTCCAAGTATGGGCAGCTGTTGCCCTGCTCGGTGCTCACACGTGCAGGTGTATTCCATCAAGCTCATCCTTCTGCATGCTGCTGAGAACTCTGGAGGGCTTATCCTCCACCCACTTACATCCTTCTTATATCTCTTAGAGACTGTGCTCAGATGGTGGTATTTCACTCACTGAGTGAGGCTGCACTTTCATTTTCATGGGCTAAAACTAAGTACATTTAATAAACAACTAAGTACATTTAAGGAACAACTATGGGAAGAAAACAGTCGTTTTTGATGTTTAAGTTAGAAAAAAGGGTGTGGGGGGTTGCGTCCTAACCCTGCTTGGGCTTCCCAGGTGGCCCTAGTGGTAAAGAACCTGCCTGCAAATGCAGGATACACAGGAGATGTGGGTTCGACCCTGGGTCGGGAAGATCCCCTGGTAGAGGGCATGGCTACCCATTCCAGCATCCTTGCCTGGAGAATTCCACGGACAGGGGAGCTTGGCAGGCTGCCATCTATGGGGTCACAAAGAGTTGGATTCGACTGAAGCAACTTAGCACACGCGTGTGCGCGCGCGTGCACACACACACACACACACACACACACCTACTTAGAGCAGGATACATACTCTTGCGTTGGCATAGGCTTCAAAGGAAAACTAAAACAATAGGTGTCTATTGAGTACCTTCTATAAACAAGGCACAAGGCATATATAGAGGTAAACAAGATGCCATAGTTCCAGCCTTTATGGAGCTTATAAACTAGCAGAAAAGCCAGAGAGTGAACAAGAACTCACAGGTATATTAAGTGTTGTCAGAATCAGTTTCAGGGGACCTACACACTTTCTTGAGAAACTCTCTTTTCCTCTCTCTGAACGTAAAGTAAACAGATGGCAGTCAGAATGCACTCCTTTGGGCCACTGAGGACAGATTCCGGTCTGACCCTTCTCCTGAAGGCCACCCATATATTCAAATTTTGTTTTCCTGTATCCACATAGATGCAAGCATATATACAAGTGCTCTATATGTGAGCCAGATGGTATAGGCTTTTGCCTGCAGCCAGGTTGATAGGATGGCTTTTTCTCAAGGGTTTTGCTGTCAGATTGGATCCACACATCTCCTTGTAGCTGCTTGTTTCAGTGTATGGAGGGAAAGTGGAGCACCAACCTCAGGGAAGTTTCTATCTAGGCAAGCAAGATCTTACTAACCTGGAGTTGAGCCTGAGCCATCTCCCCTCTCATGAACTCCCTGATGGACCCAGAATTAAAGAACCTGTTCTAGGAGTGGGACAATTAAGAACAAGCCCATAAATCAATTAAGTAAGTACAGCTAGGGGTGGCGAGTCCATGCAATATCCAGCACTCTTCTCCCAATCAACTGTGGGTCCTTGAAATTCACGCAGGGAAATTATCTTTCCTAAATGAGTCACATGCCAAGACATAGCAAAGATATGATGTATAGAATATGACACATAAACACGTGTCCATATAGAAATTTCTTACCTTCATAGACTGTCAAATAGCAGAATACTCTTTAAGTCCCATTAATGGTGGCCTTTGTGTCTTGTCACATGCAGTACATTTCTGGATTCGGGAATGAGTGTGCCTCAGAGGACCCTCGCTGCCCAGGTGCCCTGCCAGAAGGACAGGTATGAGTAAATAAAATATTAATTAGAGAACTCTGAATTAAGGGAATGTATGACCAGCCCTCGGGTCAAGTGCCTCTTCCCACCATGGCTATTGTATTAGCCTGTGAACTGTCTAAAAGTTTTATAGATTGTTAAGACAATTGGGATACTGAATAACAATAATACAAAAGTTAAAGTTGGATGATGGCTACCTATGGCAAAACACTTACCCCAGAATAAGTAAGGCTAACTGTAGGGCTTTCAGGAGGATCCCCCAGGTTCAGGGTTAGGGGACTTTCTGATACTTCTTTGAACAGCATAAGATATGACAATGAGGAGAAAATAATCAGCCCTTGTTTTAAAATGTGTACACAAAGATGTTCACACTAGTATTGGTTACAATAAAAACTATGGCAAACAAAAATTATTCAAAAAAAATTGAAAACTATTTCATGGCATAAAAAACGCTCGTGATATACTGTTTCCTCTTTTTTAATGTGCTAATTATTAATAACACTACACATATCATAGGATCCCCATTTTGGAGGGTAAGAATAGAAAGAAATCTACTCATATGTAAGCATTGGGATATTTCTGAAAGGTGAGATAGGTTATAATTTATAAATTTTATACAATAAGTTACCTAAAACATTATTACAAGAAGCATATACAGGTTGAAGATGGTCATGTGCAGTAAGTGACCCGGAGCATCCCCATCCAAGCCAGAATTCCCCACAGTGAGTTGTTTCATGGGAAGGTGGAATACATTTCTGATGGAGTGATGTCATTTATTGCCTCCTTTGTTTTAGAATAATCCTCAAGTTTGCCCCTACAATCTGTATGCTGAGCAGCTCTCAGGATCAGCTTTCACTTGTCCACGGAGCACCAATAAAAGAAGGTATGGGAGCTATAACTCGTATTTAATTCTGCCTCCTATACCTGGGCCACAACCTCCCAGGGCTGCCCAAAATCCTGCTTCTTATGGGCTGTGCCTTGGATCATAGGGAAAGATGAATCTCATCTCCAGCTAGAATCAAGTGACTGTTGGAAGAAGTGGAGAGAACAGCTGCATAGAGCCTAGAAAACAGACATGTCTACTTACATTTACAAACTGTTGCTTGTACTCAGAAAAAAATGTTCCTCATAGTCTGGCCTTCCCCTGGGAATTGTCCAATTTTGTTTTACTTTTTTTTTTTTTTTTTTTTACTACTGATTAACTCAAAGTTACAGGAGATTCAGTGCAATATCTTCCTCAGCTGACTAGAAGTATTATGTTTTTAGATGAAAATATTGGATAATCCAAGCATGGGTTAGATGAAAGGTCATGTATTATGGCCCCTTGTGGTTTGAATTAATAAGGTTTTTTCTCCTTGGAATTTGCCTTTGCTGGAAACCAGCACATTCATTAGCACAATGTGTCATGTTCCATGTCCTACAAGCCAGGTCAATGAACATACTCCCTTGGTTAACTCCTACGGGGCAGATAAGATACAGTAGATGTTGTGATCTGGGGAGGCAGTTAAGTGTTGTGACTTAAACAAGCAGTGTCCAATTGCAAGAATTTCAGACCAGATGAGGGTATCGGCAAAGAGGGCTGCTACTTATATTGGAGGTTGAGGGCAGCGGGTAGGCAATCTTGTATCGCTTAGTGAAAGATGATTGGGTTTATCTCCAGAGAGTCTTCCTGAGAAGTAAATGAGACAGTGAGTACAAGAGCATCATGGACCACACAAACGATAGATTGTTCCCCTTAGTGGTTAATCATGCCCATACTGCAGTCAGGCCTCCTGAGTTTAAATCCTGGCTCCTTCTCTTTCCAGCTGTGTGACCTTGGGCATGTCATCTACCCTCTTAGTGCCTTCTGGTTTTTCGTTTGTAAAAAAGATAATAATAGTACTTATTTCATAGTCTTGAAGAGGATTAAAGGAAAGAATGTATGCAAAGTCCTTAGCACATTGCCAGGTACATGGTGAGTGCTCAATTAACATTAATTACCATAATCATCATTATTGCCACAATAGCAGAGTGTCTCCCTTTAATACATGGTACCCCTAAGAGGCTGTCAAAAAATTGAGTGGCAGGTGCTGTTATCACATCAATATCAATATTGCTTCTCTCTCACTAGATTTGCACATGAAGAGGAGAAGAGATAGTTTCCCATACTTGTCAAATCAGGATTAATTCTATCACTATTTAATCATCTCTCTCTCTCTGCAAGCCCAGATAGCCAAGGTAAGGTAAGCACACAGACAATTCTTGTCCATTCTAATTTATGACAACCTGGCCTCCATGGCTATGTTCTTGATTTTATGACCCATTCACTAACAGAACACCTGGACTCTGAGTTCTGCTGCCTGTCCCCATTATCCAGCAATATCTTCAGCCAGCGGGAGTAGAGCTCTGTTCCAGGAGGCTGAAAAGGAGCTGTTGGCATTTCATTAAGATGCTGGCACCATTCCCTGAATCAGAATTAAATCTCTGTCCAGGGCAATGTAGTGCTGCCTGGGGAGTTTTACAAACTCGGCTGAAAAACAAAGGACACTAGGTATGGTTCACCCATCTGTCTAGAACTCTTCAAAGGTATCCACAAGAGTTTTCTGAAAATACTCAAAATTCCCAGGAGGAAGATGGAGCCAACCCCATCCATAAGTGAGAAAGCCTGGTATTCCTACATTTAGTCACTACTCATTTAAACCACAGAGTTCGGGACCGCTTACCCCCACCCAAAAACTATCAGAGAGTATATCTATCAGGAGTTGGTTTTTGTGATTAGTTAGCGGATCCTTTCAGTCCTGAGAAGGTGAAAGCCAGGACACAGAATGTGGAAAATCTGGACCATCATAACAACCTAGATGATGGGGTAGACAGAGATACAATTCAACACACATCTAATAAGTGAGCACCTACTCTACCAGGCATTCTTGGTACATAAACTCTAAATCCTGACAACAATCCTAGGAGATAAGGATGAGGAACATAGACTCAAAAAACTTGCCCAGGATCTCACAGTTTGTTCTAAGATACACATACGTGTTCTCAATTTTGTGTACTACTAGATGCTAGCGAGGCATAGTTATTAATAATTCATGCTCTGAAGTCCAGTGTCTGAAATCACTTCACCGAGAGCTAGAGGAAACACAAGAAAACTGAACAAATCTTGATTGATCTCCCGAATGACTCAGTTTGAGGCCAGCTCAACTCCACCTCCTGAAGTAGACGGTCCTGGGGCTTAAAGGGGCAGAACCTGGTCAAGCAGGTCTAATCTTCCATTGTCCCAGGTGGTATTCCTCTTCCTGCTGTACTCTGTCAGGGTAACAGCCTCTGAAAGGACTTGGGTCCCTCTTAGGGAGTTTCAGTGTCCCTCTCAACTTCTGGATGGTTCTCCTCCTGGTGTCCTTCAGGGTTCCTTCATTAGGATCATCTCTTACTGAAACAAAGCTATGTGTGTGTGTTGGTCGCTCAGTCATAGCCAACTCTTTGTGACCCCATGGGTCACAGTCTGCTCTGTCTGCTCACAGTCTGCTCGCCGGTCTCCTCTGTCCATGGAATGAATTCTCCAGGCAAGAATACTGGAGTAAGTTGCCATTCCCTTCTCTAGGAGATCTTCCCAACCTAGGGATCATACCCGGTCTCCTGAATTATAGATGGATTCCTTACCCTCTGAGTCACCAGCGAAGCTTGAAACAAAGCTATAAACATGCTATAGGAAGATATGGATAGTTTTATGATTTTAGAGTACAGATGTATTAATTTCCTAAATCTCTTACAAATTATCATAAAAAAAGACAACCCAATAGAAAAATGGTAAAGAACTTGGGCAAGTAATTCACAGAAAAATTACAAGGGGCCCATAAACATATAGATTCTCAACATTACTCATAAATAAAGGTAATTCAAAGTAAAAATGAGATAGCATTTTTCACCTAAGGTCAAAATTATTCATAATACTGCATATTTGTAAAGATGTGGGTAATCAGCCACTCTCATACATTATTGTTGTGAGACTAAAGTGGTACAGCAATTTGGCAATTTTGCTTATTATGCATTGGAAACATCTGAAACAATATATAGGAAAATTGTTAAACAGTTCTAATGCCTCTGAGAATCAACGCTGGAGAAATTAGAGGAGAAAGTCTTTTACCTTTTGGGACTTTTTAAATTGCTTGAATTATTTTTAGCACTGGCATGAATTAATTTTACAATTTTAAGTAACAAAATTGATTAATATTTCAAAAATGACAAAGAAACCACCTGTATCGTCTCAGACTGTGTGGGCTTCATTGTCCTCACTTGCTAGAGCCAGGGCAAAGATTAGAATCCAATGACATATATAAGCTAATGTTTTCCTGTGGGTCTGCCTGCATAGATATCCCTCAAGGTACTTTCGCTTCCTTTATAGTTGTCATTGGGAAAGACAGTTCTTTCTTTGCCAGCATGGAAACAACCAAGGGCTAGAGCCTCCAACTCTCCATTTGATGAGTAGAGTTGAAAGGTGAGAAGAGGCAGGGCTATGGGCAACAGTGGCTATTAAGAAGTGAGGCTGTGGGGGGCCCTGCCAGCAGGTCTCCGGGCAGGACCTGGGTTATTAGTTTCTCTGGCTGCGAGGCTCTACCACTCCTCTGCAGTTGACTTCAGCTCCCTGCCACCCTCCTGTCTTCAATATGCCTGGCCCGACCCCCAGTGGCGCTAACGTGGGTTCCTCAGGGCGCTCTCCCAGCAAAGCAGTGGCGGCCCGGGCCGCAGGATCCACCGTCCGGCAGAGGAAGAATGCCAGCTGTGGAACAAGGAGCACAGGCCGTACGACCTCAGCGGGCACTGGGGGGATGTAGCAATTCTACACAGAGGATTCACCAGGGCTCAAAGTGGGCCCTGTTCCAGTATTGGTTATGAGTCTTCTGTTCATCGCTTCTGTATTTATGTTGCGCATTTGGGGCAAGTACACTCCTTCGTAGATTCGGCTACATCCATCTGTCTGTCATCTGAAGAAGAAAGGAAAAAATCCCAACATATTTTGGACCAAAAACATAGTGATTTTCTGTTCATGAGGAAGAAATTTTCTGTAAGCTTACTGTTTTACAGAGAACTTAATGAGAATTAAAGAATCAATCTTTTTTCTATGGCTAATAAACTTTTTAATTCATTTAAAAAAAAAAAAAGAAGTGAGGCTGTGTCATTGCATCTCACATTAAAGCCCACAGATCGTTGTGGACTTGAGTGTCTTCCTGAGGTACTTCCTGAGACAGTCTGGGCATCACCCATAACATCACCCTAAGTTTTGTGTGTCCTTGTTTCCTCCCCACAGCTGGCTGTATAGGATTCTACCTTCAGTTTCTCACAAGCCTTTTGAATTCATTGACCAAGGCCACATCACTCATAACTGGGATGAAGTTGATCCTGATCCTAACCAGGTAACCTGGTCCTATGAGTTGGAGAACAGCATGTATCCAAAGCCTTAAATATAAACATTTAAGTCTAACCTGGGTCTTTGAGAAATTAGATTTTTAAAATAAGTGCTACAATGTATCTGTTCCTTTGCCCAAACTTGGGTAGGAATTTTGGAAGTGATTGACTGTGTCTGTGCACCTGTATGTGTATAACCTTTCATTTTTCTAGCTTCAGGAGTGCCCAAGTGAATGAATGGAAATTATATAGGTTGGTGAAAATACATCTACACATCTGTAGACTGGTTGATTTTCACCTAAATTCACCACAGAATATTGAAAACACGTTCAACACTTAACCTATCTGAAAAGAGGCCTCTGATATAGAGATGAGAGGCTTGTTGTCTGACCTGAATTCTGTAAATCTGTTGTCCCCTGCAAATTTCCATTCCTTGCCTGAAAGTTTCCTTCTTTTGGTCTAGTGACAAATGGGCTTTCTCTCTGCATATCATTTATGTACTGTGCTTTCAGTAATGAGAGACACCCAGTGCTATAATCGGAGAAGGCAATGGCACCCCACTCCAGTACTCTTGCCTGGAAAATCCCATGGAAGGAGGAGCCTGGTGGGCTGCAGTCCGTGGGTCACGAAGAGTCAGACACGACTGAGTGACTTCACTTTCATTTTTCACTTTCATGCATTGGAGAAGGAAATGGCAACCCACTCCAGTGTTCTTGCCTGGAGAATCCCAGGGACTGAGGAGCCTAGTGGGCTTCCATCTATGGGGTCGCACAGAGTTGGACAAGACTGAAGCGACTTAGCAGCAGCAGCAGCAGCAGTTAGGTACATGTCACTGATAACAAAAGGATAATGCAGAAAGGAAAGCAGACCTAGCTTTACCTCCCTGGCCTTCTACTTAACCCGCTGTCTTTGAGCGGTCAAGTTACTGTTCATTCTCTGAGAATCTGCTTGACTCCTCAACGGGTTATATCTCAAATTCTCCAATTTCTCCTTTACAGTTACAATGGTCATACTCATTTGTTTTAGATTAATAAATAGACCCAATGGCTTAATAACAGGATTCTATTATATTAGGAAAAAAACAAAAACAAAGGATGGATACCTATACTTCTAAAGGCTTCATGGTCAGGACAGAAATTAAGCATTTATTGGATATTTGTTTTGGAAAGTTGAGAAGGTAATTGAACCACAGTAAGTTTTCTAATTCTTTTCTTATTCAGCAAAGAGAATCCCCAATTAAGTTTCTGATAGTTCTCTCTGCTGCTGCTGCTGCTGCTAAGTCGCTTCAGTCGTGTCCGACTCCGTGCGACCCCATAGACGGCAGCACGCCAGGCTCCGCCGTCCCTGGGATTCTCCAGGCAAGAATACTGGAGTGGGTTGCCATTTCCTTCTCCAATGCATGAAAGGGAAAAGTGAAAGTGAAGTCGCTCAGTTGTGTCCAACTCTTAGCGTGGAGCCAAATCTCATATTATACAAAGCAACAAGGTAGCTGTAAAATCGGCAAGTAAAACAAGTTCAAACCAAATCATCTCTGAAAAATCCCTTAACTCCCCATAAAGTATAAGATACGTGGTTTTGTGTGTGCTACTATGTATGGTAATTCTTATGTACATTAAATTTGAGAACCATTGAGCTAAATTTGAAAACCATTGAGCATTAATTAAAAGAAGGATTACAGGCAAAATCCGTAGGCAGATATTTGGGAATTAAATCGTGGGACCCTTAAGATAACTATCAGCCATGGTATATGGGGTGAAAAGGGGAGTTCCACTGTGCCTGCTGCTAATATCATTCACACAGTTATCTAAGACTCGATAATCTATGTACATCAGCTTAGATGTGGTTGTGTGGGCAACAGTGGAGCCATACTTGTGTTGGTTGGACACCAGTTCCATCAACAAGGTGGTTTATCCTCCTCCGACTCTGTAATCTACACCTGCCACCCTGCTTCCCCTGTCCTGATACACACCCTGGCTGTTGTTGAAAAATTTATCCTTTTGTCTTTTGTTTACACCTTCTTGACAAGTTAATATCACTTTCCAGTTTTATGCTTCATTAATTAACCACACCAATCTGCAATCATCACTCCCCCTATCCTCCACAACCTCTTCCAAATATGTACTCCAGGCTCTTACCGAGAAAGTCTGAGAAAATTATTTTTAGGTATCCATCTGACAGTCTTCTCAGCTCAAACCTGTACAGTAGGTATGTCTTCACCTGTCACAGACCCAATCCAATGCTTCATCAGCTTCACCGACTCCCTGTATCAGTCATCTCTGAGCATTTGAAGACATGACAGTTGTTTAATGTTTCCTCCAAGGGAGTATTTTGGGATATGCTATCATCACCCATCATCTGTGATTCCCTCCAAGGAAGAATGGAAATGATGTCCTCCAAGCCTTCATTTTCTTTTAGTGTATATTTAATTAATCACCTAAGAACTAATGCAAATTTTGACTATATTTAGATTCAGCTGTGGACATAAGTCCAAACCATCAATATCTCACATAAGAAATATGCCTAATTTTGTGCATCGTGCACCTTCCTCTAACTTTTGGAATCCCAGAATTTAACAAACAAATATACATCCAATTTAACTGTGAGTTTACAGATTTCAATTAGCATTCCTGAATCAGAGTTCCTCTTTACCAGTCAGAGGCCTTTAAAGTTTATCTTGGTTATCACTATAGCCCTAGCCCTAATGTCTTGACTGTTGGAAAATCAGACTATTGACCCAGTTAAGCCTCAGCTGAGGAAATTACCTATTAGATCTCAACCAGTATAATTTGGACCAAATGAGAAATACTTCAAAGCTAGTAAAAGATCACATCATAAAACTCTCCCTGCCTCCAGGACACACAAATTATCATAACTGTTTCAAAACAATACATCCTTACAGAGTGTTTGATGTCTAGTTTGTCATTCTTTAGGTTTCACTATTGTAAAAACTCCCTCCCACCAAAAATGTCTTGGATTTCCTGCCTCTTTAAGCTTTTGCCCATCATTCCTATTCATAGTGACTCCTTGAGAAAGTAATCTAAGCCCACTTTATCACCTCTATTCACTCCTAACCCTTTGCGATACAACCTGCCCAGATCACTCTATTGAAAGTACTAATATGTATACTTTCTTTAAACAACAATAATCGCCCCTTATTATTAAGTCATGTTCTATTCAAAACTTACATAAAAGTGTCAGTGCCTAATAATCGCACCAATGCAGAGTTAACTACTTCCAATGTTTTGGTTTCTTTCTTTCCAGTCTTCTTCTTTGCACATGTATGTAAATAAATAAGATCTGGGGTCTCATGCAGTCAGAAACCAAAAGTAATCAAAAATAATCCTAATCTTCATTTGCTTCTGAAAACACTAAAGAGTGTCCAGTATATGACCCACAGCAACACTTTTTAAAATGCTCTTTCCCCAATTTTCCCTGGACTCCAACCCTCTCACATCACTTTCCCAAGCTCTTATCTTTCCCAAGCAACTCAGGCCTGGACTACAAGTACCTGGCTTGCTTCTGTCTCCCCATACCTTGTGCCACTAGAAAATGTCAGAGAGTAGGTCCTCATCCACTTTTCACAGCACATGCATGCGCACACACACACAAAACATTGATTTCCATGGTGAGACTGAAGTTCAAGGATTGAGGGAGTGGGAATGAGCAAAGCAGAAGTCTCTGTAGGGAGCAAGTAAGGAACAGAAAAGAGGTTATGAGTACTCTTAAATTAATGATTTTTTTAAAAAAGTATATGATGTTGTCTTTCTCTGTCTAACTTCACTTAGTAGAGATTATTATACTACTTACATGTGTAATCTAAAATACAATAAAAATGAACTCATTTACAAAACAGAAACAGGGAATTCTCTGGTGGTCCAGCGGTTTGGACTCCATGCTTTCACTGCCAAGGTTCAGGTTTGATCCCTGGTCGAGGAACTAAGATCCTGGAAAACATGCATCATGCCAAAAAAACAGACTCACAGACTTAGAAAACAAGCTGGATGGGGAATAAATTAGGAATTTGAGATTAACAGATACAAATTACTATATATAAAATACATAAATAATAAGGTCATACTGTATAACATAGAAGGGCTTCCCTGGTGGCTCAGTGGTAAAGAATTTGTCTGCAGTGCAAGGGACACAGTTTCAGTCTCTGGGTCGGGAAGATCCCCTGGAGGAGGACAGGGCAACCCACTCCAGTATTCTTGCCTGGAGAATCCCACAGACAGAGGAGCCTGGCGGGCTACAGTCCATAGTGTCGCATAGTCGGACAAGACTTAGTGACTTAGCACGCACGCACAGTCATGCTCTAACACAATTTTACATTCTGTTTTTTTTTAATGGAAACATCATATTTTATGCTTTGTCCCATGTCTTTTCAAACTCTTTGAGTGTAGATAGTTTTTCATGTGGCATAATTACCCAGTACATGTTTATGAGATAATTCCTTTATTTTCAGATATTTAGATTGTTTCCACTTTTATTATTATATATCATCCATGGCTAAACACAACCCTTTTCTCCTCAATATCCCCAAACCTGGAATAGTTGACTTGCCTCTTTTCTTCCTGGATCTCTGTCCTTTCCTGTATTCTATGACATCATGCAAACCTGCAAAACAGGCCATCTCCAACGTCCTGAACTACTTTCTTGTCTCCGCCTTGTCTCCATCACCCTCTTGGGAGATAAAGAAGTACTTACTCTCCTGCTGCTCCTTTCCTCGTCCTTCTTGTCTTTCTTATCTTCTTTTCTTCTCTTTCTTATTGCCCACATTGGCCCCTCCCCTCTTTATTCGTTTGCTAGGACTGCCTTTACAAAGTACCACAGACTGGGTGGCTTAACCAATACAGATTTGTTTTCTCATAGCCGTGGAGGCAAGATGTCTGAGATCAAGGTGTCGGCAGCTAGGTTTCTTCTGAGGTCTTGTAGTTGGCCACCTTCTCCCTGTGTCTTCATGTTGTCTTCCTTCTGAACGTCTCTGTGTTTGAACTTCCTCTTCTTATCAGGACACAGTAGGTTGGTCAGGGGCCACCCCAACAACCTCATTTTAACTTAATCACTTCAAAGTAAAGACCCTATCTCCAAATGTGGTTATATTCTAAGGTAGTAGGGGTTTGGACTCGCACATAGGTATTTTGAGGAGAAGACAGTTCAACTCAATTCACCCTCTGCTTCCTCCATTTTCTTTCCAATTACCAGTTAGTGATTCCCACTTTATCAGACTCTCTTTGCCTTAGAAGCAAATGGTTAATTGCTGTTGGTAAGAAATACCCAGCTTTGGTGAACTAAGAAGAGGAATTCCTCGAGCAGCATAGGGTTTTTTCTAGCCCACTTCATTTCCTACTATCACCCAAATTCCCCACATATATACATCTCTGCAGGCAGAAATCTAACTTCACCCAACATAATTCCAGCCCAAAACTTGGTGTAACTTGTAGGCCATATTTCAGGAAGTCAGTCCCAACAGTCATATTTGGAAGCCATTCTGCCTTCACTGTGGAACCTCATTTACACTCTATCATCTGCTTCATCTTCCTCTCACTGTCTTCCACATCTCCCATATTTTACTTTTTAAAATCTAACAAACATCATTCATTCCCATGACATTAACTATTACCTCTCTACAATATGTTTTACAAATCTCTCCTGCAACTCCAAAACCCATATGGGACATTGCCATGAATATGTCCCATCTCAACAGGATCCATACTGAAGACATCATAGTCCCAGCTAGACTTTCCTTTCTCTCAGGCTTTCTAGATCTGTTAATGACACAACTGCTCTTTCACACTCAACCTGCTATTACCTCACCACTACCCACTGCCCAGCCAATCCTTGGAGTCATCATGAAAATTTCTTTCTCCTCTCACTTTGAATTATGTGCCATGTCTATAAGATGATGATTCTCATCTACATAAAAGTTACCAAGGTGACTTGTTGAAGACATAGATTCCTTAGACTCCCCCACCCCAGAGATTCTAATTCAGTAGGTCTGGGATGATACACAGGATTCTCTCCAGACGATTTCCATTCAGATTGGCTCTAGACCACACTTTGAGAAACATTGCCGTAGAATTTGCTCCCAAGATGTCTTTGGTATCTATACTCTCCTTTCTTTTCTTAACACCGCCTGATTTGGACTTCACTTCCTCTTACCTGACTGTTATAAGGGCCTCCTAACTGATCCATGTGTCTTCCCACCCTTTCCTACACCTTACTGCCAGACTCAGCTTACTAAATTATTACTCAGAAATCTTTAAATTCTGCTCTTACCTCTCTCTCACTGCCCAGCCAATCAAATGCAGACTCCCAAGACAGGTGGTTCACTATTGTACCTTTCAAACACTTCACTCTTCCATGTCCTCTAACCATCAGCCAACCTGGAACCTTCGCCATCCTAGGACAATAGTCAAAATTTTCCTGCCTGGTGCTTTATGCTCTTTCATCTACCTAGAATTTTCTCTACTTCCTTCACAAGTATCCACCCATCCAAATCTCACCCATAATTTAAAACTCCCTTGTGGCGCAGCTGGTAAAGAACCTGCCTGCAATGCAGGAGACCTGGGTTCGATCCCTGTGTTGGGAAGATCCCCTGGAGAAGGGAAAGGCTACCCACTCCAGTATTCTGGCCTGGAGAATTCCATGGATGGTATAGTCCATAGGGTCACAAAGAGTTGGACACGACTGAGCGACTTTCACTTTCACTTTCATCTTAAATACTACTTTCTTCATTGAACTCTTTCATATTTTTCTCAGAGTATTTGAGAGTAAGATCTATGTCTCCTTCATTTTCTTACAACCTGCAGTACCCAGCATATGCCTTCTTCCAGACAGTAGAATCACAAGTATTTGTTGAAGAAGCTCCCTGATAGCTTCAATCCCATCCTCCTATAAATAGACTAGATTGCATTTCTCTAAATGTATTCACTGACATTTGCCAACACCACAGTGCGCATTGCCCTGTTCAACCCTTTTAGACAGCATGCTGGCTCTTTTTACAGTACATCTCCATCAACTTGCACTTAATTCCTTGGAAAAGATGTTGGAGCTATCTGCAAACCAGATTATTCTATTGTGTGTGTCTTTTATTATTCATGTGTAAGAATGTTAAATATGCCCTGCACCAGGAATTATTCCTGAGGGAACATTCCTGTTTATATTTCTCTTCCAAAATCATTTCCAGTTACCCATTTCCTTGTTTTTCTATCATAATGTGCCCTTATTGCAGGGTCTTCTCTTTGTCCATGGGCAGAGACTGTCATGTTCACCTCTGGTACCTAGCATAAAACCTGGCATGTGGACAGGGACAATAAATCATTTGAATAAGTGAACATACAAGGATTGGACAGGAATGCTGACCTTGAAGGACCTTAGCAGGATTTGGGTCCCAGGAGTTAGACTAGGCCAAGGCAACTCAGCCCTGGAGGAGCAGTAGATAAGGGCCCAGATTAGAAGACCAAGTACAAGGCCATTAAAAGTAGCCAAAACCTGGGTTCAGGAGCCATGGAGATCATGAATGGTTTTGGAAGCAGATCAAGACAGGCTGAGATTAAAGGGCTCAGGGTTTAGATTACTAAAGGAGGCTGAGAGATTGTTAGCATCAGTTTTTAGTAAAGAAAATTTAACTGCTCTAAACCATAGTTTTGTCACTATAAAAGGGAGATAATAATTATGGGAGCCCTAGAAGGTTGTTGTGAGAATCAAATGTCATCCAACAACTATTTGTTGAGTGACGACTATGTTCCTTGCTCTATGCTGGGTGCTGAGTAAGGGATATAAAGCCCTTAGCTTTACACTCAAGGGCAAGGTCAAGTATCCAGGTTTCTGTCCATGAAGAAATGTCATCCAAATATGATGCTAGTTCATCTTTTTTTGTCTTCTCATGAAAGACTTTTAAAAGTCTAAACAATTAACTAAAAAAAAAAAAACAGAAGAAGTCTAAACAAAGTACAGTGATTTGAATTCTCTTTACCCATGCTCTTGCTTATTACCTCTAAAAACTCCAACAAGTCACACAAAGCCTGATTTCTCACCACATAAATTATGCTGCCATTTCCCTCAAATTCTAGGTTTTCTGAAGAATTTAATGAGCCACTGTTTTATTTTATCTCCCTCCCCCATCTGTTCTAGTCTGGGCTGAAACTCTCTGTAGTGAATTACCCTGAGCCTCACCTAGTCATAGCTGTTGCTAACAATTGTTTGTACATTGTGATCACAACTGCATCTACAAGTTACTTCCAAATTCTTGGATAGATATTACCAACTTCTAACAATATGTTTACCTCTAATCCACCAATGTTTTTGAGAGTATCCAACTCATACAATTTAGTTGAGTCCAGAGCAACTTTGGAGGGACTCTCAGTGAACCAAAGAAACCAACTATGGTTGGTGACACTCAGATCATCCAGTACACCTCCCAATCTTCTGACTTTAGAAACACTGAGTCCAATTCTCTAGTTTCATTTACATCCCTGAGCACAAACTTCAAATCCTGATCATTAAATGTTACCATGGATTCTCTTTCTCCTTTGATAAATTGAAAGAATTTTTACTTCTAACTTTAGTCTCTGTTGAAGATGCTTTTCAAATTATTTTTGACCACCTCACTTATACTAAGCAAAACTTTATTTTCCAGTAGAATTTGCAGAACACAGTTGCAAAATATGTGAAGTATTGATAGAAGTGAAAGGAGAAACAGATTAAATCCACAATTATAGTGGGAAACATCAACACCTCTCTCTCAAGAGTTGATAGAACAACTGAACAGAAAATCAGAAAGGATTTAGAAAAACTGTGGGTTATCACACGTATAAAGAATTGACTTATATTTTAGAAACAATGTTTGGACTTTTAAAAACAATTTTCAATTTGCTAGCTATTGCCTGAATGTTATTGGACTTCCAAAAGTCTCACAAATTTGCTTTAGTCTTGTTCTTTGAGATATTAGCAATGTTCTCAGTGTCTTGTATTTGCTCATTCAGTCTATCATTCGGTACAAATATATTAATATCCGTGATAGTCAAGATATTGTATTGGATGCTTCAATGGATTTCATTGTCTTTGAAATGTTAATAATTGCATTACAGGGTGGGGGCTCTTTAGCAATAATATATAGTATGAATAAAATAAACTGTTAAAAATTTATAGACTTAAATTAGTTAATAAGAATGAAATTACTTTCCAGAAGTCACAGAATAAACAGGAACAAAGGGAGCGACAGAACCCGTGTCTCCTGGGTCAACCCAGTGCACAGTGCCCTTGGGCTGGCCTTGGATCAGAGAGTTTCTGCTCCACAGCATGCAGTTAGTCTGAACATCTGCATTTAGCAGGAGATGTTTCCACTCTCTACTCCAGGGCCTCTTCCTGTTTATCTTCTCCTCAAATTTGCCTCCCCACATTCAACATGATATTGCACCAAAACTCTTGCCTGAAGAAGACCCAAAGCTGGCTTCTTCTTCTGGGTTTTGGGTTTATCAGAACCGCCTTGGGATCTTTATCATTGTTTGTGATATGCCAAGTATACTAAATCCTTTCCATTGGGAAATCTAGAATGATGACTTTTCTTAGAGTCAGGATTCTAGGTTGTATGATCTTCCAGACAGTCTTCCTGGGTTACAAACTCCGTGCTGCTACTAAAAAGGGAGCAGCACATAATGGTTCGTGGTAGACCAAAACCTCCCTCAATAAGCCAGCAGCACTTAGCTTTGGCCCTGGCTGATGTCAGGGGAATATCCTCCTATGTCCATGGTGCTCGACCAGGGAAAGTTTGTCCCCCAGTGACATTTGACGATGTCTGGAGACATTTGGGGCTGTTACAACTGGGGGAGTGCTATCAGCATCCAGTGAGCAGAGGTCAGGGATGCTGGTAGACATCCTTCAGTACACAGGACAGCCTCCGCAACAAAGAATTATCTGACACAAAATGCCAATAGTGCCTGAGAGGAGAAACCCTTTCCTAGATTCTTGCTCTCAGATCCCACAACTGAAATATCATCTTTAGTGGAATTAAGTCTTTTCCTTCTTTCTGAAGCATGATTTCAATGTTTTTCAAATCAACATCTTACATTCTTTTAAGGTAGTCCTAGAATGTGACGATCCTGCTTTGCCTTTAAGAAATAAAGGCTGCTGTCTGACTGTGTGCATCAGAGAGGCAGGATCATCCCAAAGCCGCCTTTTCCACTTGCTGTTTCCTCCCCCAACCGGCTCCCTCTCTGGACTACAGAGTCAGCTGAACCCCATGACCTCCTGGAGGCCCAGCCTGGCTTGCCTTGAGCAGGCACTGCAGCCAGTGGAGCCGGCCCTTGGGGTGTAGGTCCCTCCCTGAGATGTCCTGAGGCTGCTGGGGCTAGCGGCTGCCAACCTGCCTGGGTCAGGCCTGCTGCCAAGTTGATTAATAAGTGCTGGGCTGATACTTCTCATCGAGCTCAGACCTGCTGATTTTATTTCCCACTTGCTTAGATCATTTCATTATTAAATTAAAGATTGTTGTGATTTAAACTGAACTGTCAGGCAGCCTGGGGACAAGCACAGGGTTTGGTGAAGAAACTGAACCTGGTACTGCACTTACTAAAAGCAATCTCAATTTTTTCTTTCTCTCAAAGAAATAATGCAAAACTCCAAGGGTTGGAAGTAAGAACTAGAACCTTCCCCTGCAGTGTCAGGAGCCCACATAGCGAGGCTGCCACACCAGGAAAGGGAGCAGATTATAAATAGCGCAAAGAGCAGCTCAGTCAAAACTCACTGATGTGCCTGAGCAAAATGTTAAAAGAAATAGCGGCTGAAATAGGAAGCAATGATTTTTTTATATTTTTGTAATTTAAAATGCTAAGGAATGAAGACAGTATGTATACATATAGGTTAAACGTTCTCACACACACACACACACACACACACACACACACTCTCACACACACACACACCCAGCCTGCATACCCACACAGAACCCAACTGAGCCCCTTTAAGGAAATGATGGATAATTATTAAATTGAAAATAGCAAAATCACAAGTCGTCAGAGCCTCACAGAGGGAGCAGCTGTCCTTTTTATGCGATTTATTTAGAAAGTCTATGGTTTCCCCTTTTGAAATAACTTTCCTGTATGTGTGTGTGTGTGTGTTTTTCCCAGCTGCGATGGAAACCATTTGAGATTCCAAAAGCCTCTCAGAAGAAAGTGGACTTCGTGAATGTAAGTCAATACTATCCACGCCTGCCCACCACTCTCTTCTCTCCCATGGTGGGTGATACAGCCATTTTCAGGCTGGATGCCAAGCAGAAGCAGCCTTGGAGGCAGGCAGCAGACAGAGCGCCACCTGCCTCTGCCTTCCAGGCTGGCCAAGGGATGTCTTACTTACCAGCACCATATGGCCCCTGACACCAAAGGGCACTCGTGAGCTATTTACAACATCTCCAAACAGCCAGTGGAAATTGAGCATTTACCGACTTCAGGTTTCTTTGTTCTTGGCTAGAATAGGGGTTCTAAGCCTTTTTGTTCCAGGGACTCCTTTGATTGTTTGGAAGCCTGTGTTTTTAAATGCATAAAATAAATTACTTAAAATTACAAACTAGCCAATTATATTGAAATACAATGATAAAAATATTCAAATAACAAATTTGGCTTGCTTTAGAGTAATATATATGCTGCCTTTTTAATGCACTAAATCACAAGGTCTATGAAAAGAACTAATAACCATGGTTATTAAATACATGAGCATAAATGATATTTTGAGATATCTGAAACAACTATATTGTTACAGGTACTTCTAAAACCACTAGGGTTTGTTGCTTACATTCACTCACATTAATTCAAGAAAATGACAGATTTCAGTCAGAGGTTAGAGAAATACATATATCATTTTTTTTCTCATCCAAGGTCATGAACTCCCCAAAATGGATCCCTAGATTAGAATAGCATCAACTCAGGGTGGCAACTTCAGTTAGCACAATGATGATTAGAAGTTCTGCTTGGTAGTTACAGGTGCTTGGGAGTATTAGAACATTTGTACTCAGAGAAAGCGTATGTAGGGGAAAGGCCAGGAGCTATAAGGAAGTGGGGCTCAAAGAAGCCAGGGGAGGGTTCTGCAGACCAACCTTAGTCCATGGCTTACTTAGGGAAGAGTCCAGGTACCCAGCCTTAGGCCAAACTGTTTGTATCCTATTAAATTCTTTATCCATATTAAATACTCCAAGCCCTGTGCAAGACTCATTTAAATAGGCCCCAAACTTGCAAAATGAGTTAAAATACAAAAAGAAATCCCTCACCCTGGGTGAATTACGGATATCTGGAGAGCAGAGCTCCCTCCTTTCAGAAAGGCCCATGTGTGAAGGTCTTTGGGACTGTGGGTTATTAGCAGAGGATTACAGTTGGTCAGAATACTTTCCTCTACCCTGTTCTGGAAAGATTAGGGCTGACCCTATTGGTAAGCAGACAGCTGCCCACGTAGTGACGTGTTATCTGAGGATTATTCATTGGGCCCTAATGCTGCAACCTTCCTCCCCAAGCTTCCTAGATGCCTGATTTTACCTCCAAAGGAAACTCCACTTCAGGGTGATCTTAAGCACTACACTGATAAAACGTCAAGTAATGAATTGATGTTCTCTAAGGTCAATTCTGATGGAGCCATTAAGACAATCCAGATCTAGGGCCATGCCTAGCAATGAGGGTGGTCTGCCATCTACAAAACATAAGTCAGTCAATTCCAGGCTCCCCATAGGCAGCCTGGTCCCAAAGGGAAGACCCGAATAGAATTTGCCTCTGATTCTCAGGGACCTAGGGGAGGGCTGGCTGCATTCACCTTTCCCTCTTGTGTGGGTCTCTCCCAGGGCCTGCACACCTTGTGTGGAGCTGGAGACATCAGGTCTAACAATGGGCTTGCTGTCCACATTTTCCTCTGTAACACCTCCATGGGGAATAGGTAAGTGGCTCAGACCTACAGCAGGTCAGCCCCCTTCCCTAAGAGCTGCTGCCCAGAAGGTGAAGGCTGGGTGGTTGTTTTTGTTACTGCTTTTTTTTTTTTTTTAACCCCAGAGCAATCTTAATATACATTTAAGAATAATGACAATAAATGAGCATTTCTATCTGGACTGACTCCTGTGACATAAATAAGAATGTCCTGTGCGTGTGTGCTAAGTTGCTTCAGTCGTGTCTGACTCTTTGCAACTCCATGGACTGTAGCCCGCCAGGCTCCTCTGTCCATGGGATTCTTCCAGGCAAGTATACTGGAGTGGATTGCCATTTCCTCCTCCAGGGGATCTTCCCAACCCAGGGATTGAAACTGTGTCTCTTATGTCTCTTTCACTGGCAGGGGGTAGGGGTGTGGGGTGGTGGGTTCCGTCTGTACCACTAGCACCACCTGGGAAGCAAGAATGTCACATAACAATGCAAGCGGAAAAGGAATAATGGGACACTGAAAGCTGGAGTAGTCCAAGAAGCATTTAGACGTTAACCAGGTTTGCGTCAGAATATCCTTAACTTCTAAGGTTCCCCAGGGCTGTTCTTGAGTCCGAAGTCATACTACCTGAGCAGCCATTAGGACTATCTGTAGGTGGCAGGTCAAACTGACAGACTAGTCACTGTGTAAGCTTAAAGATCCTGAATAGGAGAACTTACATATTAGATTTTTTTTCAATCAGAAAAACTTACATATAAAAGGTATTTTTCCCTTTTCTTTGGGAAGCAGAGTATCCTAACAGTTTTGCTCACTACCTCTGGAACCAGACCATTCTGTTCAAAGCCCAGTCCATTCGTCCTGGCTGAGTGACCTTGGACAAGTCATTTAACTTCTCTGAGCCCATGAATCAGGGCCAAGATCATGGCCCTATGACAAGACACTAGAGATGTCCTTCAGAGTTCAATGTAATATGAGGCACCTCCTCTCTCTCTCTCTACTTGAGCTATTAAATACATTAACCTTCATTCAGTTCCTTTTACCTTCCATCCGCCTTCCTGCCTCAGAGCAGCCTTCTGCCTGGAATGTTCTTCTACATCACTCCCATCCCCAAGTCCTTGCCAAATGATTTCTTCAGATCTCAAGTCAAACATCTCCTCTTCAGGGAAACCTTGGCTGCCGCTTCAGACTAGATCAGGTCCATTATTCTTTCAGTCCCCTGAACTTGACTTTCATGGTGCCATTACAGTTTATGAGATGGTTCTGTAATTGTTGGATTGCAGTCTGACTTCCTACTAGACTCTAAGGCTCCATGAAGGCAGAGATGAGGTCATTTTGCTCATCATTTTATGCCTAGCACTAAGCCTGGCACAGCTTATCTACTGAGCAATAATTTGTGCAGTGAATTAATTTGTCTGGACATTGTTGAAACAGAAAATCATAGGAATTATTCTATATGTTTCAGATGTTTTTACAATTCAGATGGAGACCTCTTGATTGGTGAGTTTTAAAGATTTCAGACCCTTTCATTGGTAACTGATCCCTAGTTATAAGCTGCTTTTTAATTGTATACATATTACTTTCCTTTCAATCTGTCTTATTTAATGTAGTCTACATACTGAGGTGTAAAGGCAATTAGTGGTCTGGAAAAGAGTCCGTGTACCTTCAAGCCCCTACCCCATTTCCTGGTCTCCCTGTCTTTGCTCATTTCCCTTCTGATCTGCAAGCTCTGGGCAACTTAAAAGAAATACAGGGCAAAATCAACATGTGATTATCTTACTGAGATAACTCTATTTGCCTTCAAACTTACCCAAGTAAAGATCATCTGTCACTGATATCTGCAATATAAATACAAATTTTCATGAAACCGTGAAGATGGAAAGTCTAGTAGGGATTTCTCTGGTCTCCTGATTCTTTTTTTTTTTCCTGATTCTTTTTTGATGATCTTAGTAATGATATTTTGGAATGAACATTTTGATGTAAACCTTAGACATGCAAATGCCAGCTTCCTGCTGGAACTATCAGAGATGGGTCTTTTTCCATCCTATTTCTGCTGCCCTTTCTGGTCAAGCCACAGAACTGTACAAATACAAGCTCCTTATCTGGCAACCAAAAATAAGAAAAAAGCAGAGTCAATTTTTTCATTCATGCTTTTCTAGAAATAGCCAACTTAAGTTGTCAATTCTGACATTTTCCCCCATAAAACTCAATGAAGCACTTTTCATTTGGAATGAAAAAGCAAATGCCACCCTTAAGCCTTTCACTCTTTGTGAAGTGGTTCTTACGTGAAAAGAGTTACTCATTGCTGCCTTGTCTTTTATGTTAGTTCCCCAGAAAGGGAAACTTCTCATTTACACCGAGTTTGGCAAGATGCTTGTTCAGCCCAACGAGATCTGCGTCATTCAGGTTGGTGATGTGTCCCCCTCTCCTCCCAGCTTCTCCCTAATTTGGGAGCAATCAGATGTTGCAGCTGTTGCTATTTCTAACTCTGAAATTTCTCTATCATGTCTGGGCAACGGGGAGGGAGTTTGAGTTATACAGAAGGCTCCCGGTGTAGAAGGATTAAGCAGGCTTCTGTGCCTACTTTGTTTTAAAATAGCACACAATCACAAAGCAAAGAGCATTGTCAATTCACTTTCCTAAATATTTATGCACACTCTAGATGATACTCTGGAAGGGACAGAAGGCAGTGAAGATGGATTTCTTTAAATTTTGGTGAAATCAGGGCACTCTTATCTCTGAACCCACTGAGAGTGTAGGCTAGAATTGGTTTGGGTCATATATGTGATTAGAACTTAACTTTTTTTAACTCATCTTTCAGCTGGTCACCTCTCTATCATAGCTCAGCAGACTATAGAATTACTTGTGCATGTGAGGTTGCCCGTAGCACTCGGGCAGCTTCTTTATAACTATAACTTCTTGATTGGTGAGAGCACACCGGTGTCTACTTCCTGTTCCAGAGAGGAATGCGGTTCAGCATCGATGTCTTCGAGGAGACTAGAGGCTACATCCTGGAGGTTTATGGAGTCCACTTCGAGTTGCCTGACCTGGGACCAATTGGTAAATCTTCAATGCAAGCTTCTAAGCCTGACTTGAAATATAGGACACAAATAATTGCATGACAGTTAAACATCCATCTCTCCTTCTTATCTCACTCAAACTACAACTTTCCTCTCTAAACAACTTCTTCTCCAGACCAAGTGTAGTTAGGAATTTCAGAACATATTAGAGCCCCCTAAGCAATCACAGACTTCTTATTTCAGGCCTCTAAGTTCAGGGGCTCCAGGCGGTATAGTTGACCCATTTGATGAGATGATAGCTTCACTAATTACCTGGTCAGTGCACCAGTTCATCAGCTTGTCCCAGTTCCCATGTTGTGCTGAGGGTAATGACCAGAACCACATCAAGGATGACACAAGCCTCTTCCCATCACATACATGCATAACAGAGAACAATTCAGCCCAACCCACAATAAATCTTTCTCTAGAATAGTATACAGACCATTGGAGAGCAAGACAATCTGTAATAGATTTCAGGTTATACAGTGTACACCCTAGAGGATATAAAGTCTGGGTTACTGTGAGCCAAGTCTCCAGGAACAGCTTCATAGCAACCATAAGATATGACTAATCCTTGATGGAAAGCTGAGGAGAAATAAAGAGGAAAGGGACCAGTTTAATAAAAAGTGTACAAGTGGGAATGGATTTTGTGGATAGAAGAGAGATCATGTTCTTGTCAGTGGCTTGTGTGTAGACAATAAAGTGGGAAAAACCATAATAATGGCAGGGGCTATGTAGCTACGGAAAGGGGAAATGGACTGAAAGAAAGACAGTTTATGGATGTCACATTCCTACTGAGCATCTTCTACAAAATCTACATACTTAAGAGTCAAAAAGTGTGCCTCACTCGGTGCTGTGAAGGAGCTAGAAACCACAGTCTCCATGAGGCAAATGAAAACTTTCCACAGTGAACCAAGGTCCCCTACCCCCGATTCTTCTGGTAAGCTGGAGGCAAAGAGAGCAGGATCTGAGAAGGGAAGGTGGTTGGAGGGGATGTTCTCAAACCGTCTCTCAAGTGATAGGAGTAGCTTGGGAATTTGGCCCTTGGTTTCATCTTTGGCGTGTTTGCTGAAGGTGGTAGCCACACCTCCCAGCTCTTCCCTTTCCTTGTCAACAGATCTTTTTTAGAGCAAAACAGAGACAGGCCAGCATGTGCCTTTTGGTCACTCCCCTGGGGGATCCAGATAGTCAGAGGAAGGTGGGAGGCAGCGAGAGGCAGCTGGAGCCGTGGTGGGCCGTCTGTCATCCTGTCATCCTGCTCTTCCCGCTTTGGTCTGGTTTCCTGCTGCTCCACAGCCAGCAGAGCCTCCGGGTGCCATGCCACATGTACCCTCTGGAAAATATATATAATTTACTAACCAGCTGGGGGCCTATTGTTTTTTTAACCCCAGGAACTAGAAATGATAAAACTCTCCCTAGGTCTCTCCTCTCAGAGTTAAATTATGTTTCTGCACTTAGATTTTTCATTTCTGGTCTTCTGATTTATTTTCTTTCTCTGGAGGGAACACTCACAAAGCAAAGGTGAGCAGGCAGGTCTCCCTCAGTGGCAGACAGATCTGTCAGGCTGCAGAGCAGTGTTGCAGACGTGGATTGATTCCGAGTCCTATCTAAGGAGCAGAGGCACGCCTGACGCTACAGTGTGTAACCTTCTCCTTCTCAAGGACTGTTGATGAGTTCTAGAGTTGTCAGAGTTTTCTTGGGAAAAAAGGTCTAGTATTCTATCATATCTTCCCTTTCCTCTTTTCTACTCTCTTCCTCTCTTCCCCTCCCGTCCCCTATAGTGATGAGGTAATGAATGGAAAATGTTTATAAACCATATTCACTCTACAACTTTAGGAGGTAATGCTGGTGATGATATTTTCAGGATTTCTTTTTTCTAACCAAATTTCTTGGGTCCTCCTTAAAAGGTACCAGACTGGGATTCCAATGAGTCTTTCAACAAGGATAGCAAATTGTGGAGTGGCTTTTGACATGGAAGAAAGCCCTTTCTCTTTGTGCAACAGTGACATCTTTCCTGTGTGATTTCAGAAATGTCTGAAAGACTTTTGAATCATTATATTCTAGGAGCCAATGGCTTGGCCAATCCTCGTGATTTCTTGATACCTGTTGCCTGGTATGAAGATCGCCAAGTGCCAGGTGGTTACACTGTGATTAATAAATACCAGGGCAAGCTATTTGCTGCCAGACAGGTAAAGTAAGTGGTTTGACAGGTAGGGGAAGGAATGAATAATTATTAAGCACCTTCTGATTGCCAGGGCTTGTGTTAAGTATTTACGTACATTATTTCATCTTTACTACATCACTAAGATACTACAATAAGGTACTATTTGCCCTGTTTGTAGTCATAAAAATAGTCCAGGTAGTGATAACTTACCAAATGTCACAGTAAATGACAGAATCAGCATTCAAACCTGTATCTTTCTGACTCCAAAGGTCATGCTGTTTCTATTCATCAAGCAATAAAAACCCCGGAATATCTAGGTCTCTATAAATGGTGGGGGAACATAATAAACAGGCAGGGCAGTATGGTCTGAAAAGGAAAATTAATTAATAGCAGTTCATCTAAGACTTATATTTATCAATAGTCACCATATTTCAAATACAAACAATGACTGATAGAAAACAAGCAAAACTCAGTTAATTAGTTTGACTTGGTTGATAGCACCAGACTGGTAAACTCAGGAGATAAGCAAAGGCATTGTCTACAGCCATACCACTCAGAACATGACCAATCTCAACTGATAAACAGAGGCATAGATAATAATAATTTTAAAATAATAATATAATATGTAATAAACATTATTACTTAATTTACTGGATATATAATGTAGTAGAATAAAGTAACCATATAATAAAAATAATCCAAAGATCTATTCTAGTTACCATTATTCATTTGATTTATTTTTGCCCATTTAACTTATTGCTTATATGTTGCTAAGGCATGTTATTTTCTTTGGACAGCAACTAACCAGCAGAGGCCAATGAGTTTGGTATTTAAAATTAACTTCTGAGGGTTAATCACCATCCTCATTGATACATAGTCATCCTCATATTCTCTGGATTGGATTTCTTAAAATGTAGTTCAGAGACCATTTGCATCAGAAATTCTCGGGGTGGCTTGTTTAAAATGCACATGCTTAGATACTACTCCAGCCTGGCATAAATGATAACCTCTGGAAATTCAGTGTGGAAATCACATTCATTTAAAGCATATTCCCTGTATTGTATATGATATACATTTGACAGAGAAGCACCATTCTAGAGGCAGCCAGCAGCTCCATGGGTTTCCACTTTCTAAGTGAACTCTATGAAGGTTGTTCTCCCTTGTGTGCCATGACCTGTGCCCTGGGAGACTGACCTCCATGGACTGTATCACCTGGACTCACTAGCCTAACTAACTTCCTATAACAGAACACTGATCCACTCTTAGGGCAGACCCAAGAAGCATCACCTTAGGATTGCTCTGAAAGCTCAAGTCCTTGGGGCTGGAACTCTTAGAGAGCTCCTCACCATCCTCACTCACCAACCCAGACACTAAATCTACCAGACGCTCCTTTGAGCAGTAGTTACCTGGAGAGCAGTTGCAGCCAGTGCCTGCCCTCGGACTGGGAAACCCAGACGGTGGCCCAGGTTGTCAAAGAATTCCTGGCATCCACAGATTCTCACCATTGCATTAATATTGTTGAAAAGGCACTACTTGGCTGTGCTTCTGCTGCACATGTGATCAGAGGCAGCTGTAGCTTATGTACTAGAAGAATAGGGTCAGTGGCTTGGGGAGGACAGTTTGAGAGAAAGTGAAGCAACCATAAGATGATTCAGGGTGATATTTCTCCCAAAGGATGGTATTATTAAGTTACGCGAACAGAATCAAATCAAGAAAGAGACAGTAATGCCAAGTACAAACTTAAGAATCATAGCTACAAAAGCATTATATGCTAAAATCACCCTTTCCTGCTTTTTCTTTTTGTCGCTCAGGATGTCTCCCCATTCAATGTTGTGGCTTGGCATGGGAATTATACCCCCTACAAGTACAACTTGGAGAACTTTATGGTCATCAATTCAGTGGCCTTTGACCATGCAGTAAGTCTGGCCCATGGAGGAACCCTGGGGAGAGGGTACCTTTAGGTTGGAGCAGTCCACAGTAGACACCTGGTGTTCGCAGATTTAACTTTTCCAGTGTTGCCCTTGGAAGCCCGAGACACAAGTCATTTGGCATTGTGCTGACAGGAATTTGAATCATCTGCTGCAAGGCTTCAGTGAAGGAGTAAATAACCTACCAGAGGGAGATCCAGACTAGACACTCAGCATTCACCCTGCCTCACAGCTCAGTTCTCTACAGGGTATTCACAGTACCTTTCCTTTATGGCTAAGAACACGATTTCTTCCTAGACAATGTATCCCAATAAGAAAACCAACTGCTAATATCAGTGATGGAGTATTGAGAAAGGAAAATTCCTGAATTTGGAAGTTTCTCTGTCCTGCTCATAGATACCAAAAGTCTGCCTGCCCACTTCAGAGCCTCCACTCCTGGCTCTTTTTAGATGAGATGGGACTGACAGCTCTCTTCTGAAGTTACTCGTAACATTCAGTGCTTGAATTTAAACCAAAGTAATTCTAGAGTATGAACTCAGTCATATTTTTCACTCAATCAGGGGCTGCAAATAGGTCCCCAGTCTACAGTGCAGGCCCCCAAGGACCCCCTTTCATGATAAAGTGCTAGTTCTGAGATCCTGGGGGAAAGTTCACTTTGCATAATAGATGAACTTAACCCACAAACTGGAGGGACAATTAGAGCAGAAGTCAGAGAACCAGAGACAGAAAGATTACCCTAAGCCAGTTCAGCTTACCTCTCGGGGCTCAAAACTACCTTTCTGGAGAGCAGTAACTCGATAAAACCAAGAGACAAGAAAACGAGGCATCATGCCCAAAGCAGCAAGAAAAAGGATCCTGAGACACTGAAAGAGCTTTTTTTGAGCCTCACTGCCTTTTAACAGTTTCAGATCATTTCTCATGACAGATGAAGAAGTGTTCATTCTCGCAGCATTAAGGGTTTCTTGACTTGCATTTACACAAGACAGTCTCCTTTGTACTGTGGCTGTAGTCATTTTCCCAAAATTCAGACCTGATCTTTCTAACACTACATTAGAAACCTTTGCAGGCTCCCTGTGGTTTAGGATTAAGTCTGAGCTTTGAAGCGTGGTATCCTATGCTCTTCACCATCTGGCCCTGGACTCATTTCCCAGGACCACCTCTGCCCCTCTCCCTTCCTGCCAATGCACTCTGGGCTTTAGTTTTCTTGATTCTTAACAAAATCTCTGTGCATTTTTATGTCTTTCTTGTTTTCTATGCTTAAAATGCCTTTTATGCCTTTTCCTTCCTTTCCTTCCCTTCCTTTTTCCCTACCTTCCTCCTTCCCTCCCTTCCTTATTCCCTCTCTTTTTCTTTCTTTCTGCATTCATTGTTCAGGACCCACCTCAAACATCACCTCCTTTGTGAAGCCTTCCCTGATCTTCTCAGGAAGAGATAAGCACTCTGTACCCCTTTGGATCTCTATTTACAAAGATAGATTGCCCTTGGCACCTTGCTGTGATTCTTCAGACACTTGTTTCATTACTCCTTCTGTCCCCTTCACACACACTTGCCGCCACCACCAATGGCACTGAAAGGCTAGGAATAGAGTTCAGTCATCTTTGAATCCCCAACCCTCACATGACATCAGAAAGCAGATCTGATCACACTGATTGCCATTAAATTTGAATCTCAATCTTTCCACTGAAAGAATCTAATGTTCTTTACAAATCATGATATTGTCCCCCAACCTATTCCCCTCTACACTACCACCACCCAGATGAGTGATGTATTAATATTTTAGGTCTGAGAGTCAAACAAGGATAAAAAAGCCATGAGGAAAAAAAAAAAAAAAAAAAAGCCATGAGGATACCATCTGGAATCTCAGTGATTCCTTCAAAGAGATGCGCATCCTACATCTATCCCAACACTCAGATATTATTTTATTTCTACTTCCACCTCACTCTGAGCATCCCTTCTTCCAAGAGCTCCCTGCAGCACATACCAGCTCCAGTCACTCTGACCTGAGGTTGGGAGGCAGGCACTGCTGGTTCTCAGACCCACAGGGTAGTACTTACATGAAATGGGGACTCAGCAGGGTGAAAAATCTGCTCAGAATCCCCTTAGCTGCTGTTAATTCATTTTGCTTCAAGCACAGCAAGAGGGGAAAGTCAGATGAGTGATTACTGCACCTCGATAACAAACCCAGACTTCGTAGCCTGGCCTGCGGTTTGATCAGAAATTACAGTGTCACTCGAAAACCCCTTCAGCATGGGGGATGTGTGTCATTGTTGGTCACCTCCCCTTTCATCGTGTCTTCAGGCTCTCCTTGTCCTTCCTTTCCCAGGACCCATCCATTTTCACGGTATTGACTGCTAAGTCTGTACGCCCTGGAGTGGCCATCGCTGATTTTGTCATCTTCCCACCTCGATGGGGGGTTGCTGATAAGACCTTCAGGCCTCCTTATTACCACAGTAAGTCATTTGCCAAGTTACATTTGGGGAAAAAAAAAAAGAGAGAGAGAAAAAGCTGAGTGGACAACATGATCCATGGGGAACACTGCTAGAGGTATTTCTAGAGGCAGGATATCCTTCCCTGGCTGCAGTTCAGAATCCTGCCTCCCAGGGCCCAGTGCTACTCCCTAGACTGTTAGCTTCTTAAACATCACAACTTGTGATGTTTGGCATCAAGTTGGCAGTGACATGTTGACTCTGAGGAGAAAACCCTGTGCAATGCCTAGAGCCCATTTCCTCTGGCCCCAAAGAGAGGCACAAAGTCTGGTAAAGCTTGCTGCTGCTGCTGCTGCTAAGTCGCTTCAGTCGTGTCCGACTCTGTGCGATCCCATAGACGGCAGCCCACCAGGCTCCCCTGTCCCTGGGATCCTCCAGGCAAGAATACTGGAGTGGGTTGCCATTTCCTTCTCCAGTGCATGAAAGGGAAAAGTGAAAGTGAAGTCGCTCAGTCGTGTCCGACTCTTAGCGACCCCCTGGACTGTAGCCTGCCAGGCTCCTCCGTCCATGGGATTTTCCAGGCAAGAGTACTGGAGTGGGGTGCCATTGCCTTCTCCGCTGGTAAAGCTTAAAGCAAGACATTTCTTTACATTTCAGGTGTAAAGGGAGGAGGATCTGTGGGCTTTTGTTGCTTAGTTAGTTGTTTTGGGAAAGTTCATTATCTAAGTCTGGCTCAAGAGCCAATAAAGTGTACCTTCTCCAGTGGTTTTGGAATGGTAAAGCAGATTGCAGTCCACACCAGGGGACGAATCCTATTCTGGAAGCAGTTACTGCAAAGCAGTTGTTGTCTAGAACAGAACTTGTCAAATCTATTATTTTAATTTTATTAATATTATTTTTATTTGGTGAAAAGTGAAAGTGTTAGTTGCTCAGTCATGTCTGACTCTTTGCAACCCCGAGGACTGTAGCCCACCAGGCTCTTCTGTCCATGGAATTCTCCAGGCAAAAATACTGGAATGGGTAGCCATTCCATTCTTCAGAGGATCTTCTTGACCCAGGGATTGAACCCGCGGCTCCTGCATTACAGGCAGATTCTTCCCTGGCTGAGCCACCAGGGAAGTTAAAAATTACTGACCCTTTCTTTATGACTCTGTAATAAGTTCTTCAAAAGTATTAATGCATTTAATTCTGATAACTGTTGTGAGAAATAGGTATCATTATCCTTTCTTCTTTTTTTTTTTTTTTAAGAAGATGCAACTGAGCTGTGAAGGATCAAGGCCTCACAGCTAATTAAGTGATGGAGTCAGTGAAGTACCAATGAAGTACTGGGCATGAAGACAGTCTGATGCCAGAGCAGACAGTCACGGGCATTAATGAATGTCCCTAGCACAGTGCCCAAGGCATGAAATGCATCCAATAAATATTATTTACTAAGTGAATGCATCACCAAGAATGAATAAGTTACCTCATGGTGTACTTAATGAAGGTGGCATTTTTAATTGTGCAGCAGCTAGCTATAAATTCAACCTAAATGTCAATGAACAATTCTCCTTCCTGGAGATTGCACTTTTGTACACAGAGTTCTGGAAAGACTCTGAGGTGCATTTCAGCTGTAACATTCTTTAAAAAAAAAAAAAAAAAGCCCCTTTCTTGAGTTAACCACAGCACTTTCTGTCTCTCTGAGGCTCGTCTCTATATGTGCCCAGGGGCCAGGGCTTTGACTAAAATGAGCAATGTAGGTGTTTGCAGAGGGTGGAGGACAAAGGCCTTCAGAATGGAAGAAGGTCACTTCATGGTCAAATGTCAGCACCACCTTTTTCAGGTGACATCAGCTGAAAAGGATGCAATTGGTTTAACGCTTCAAAGACACCAAATACTTTGTGAATAGAGATATAACAAATTTTGTCCTTTCTGAGGAATATCAAGCCCATCACATGTCCTAACTGTTCTCTTCCTAGAAGTTAGTCCCCTAGAGGACCTGTTGTCAAGGCAAGAGGCTTGGTCTGGATTATAGTCTGACCCTCACATACTAATCCTTGGTACTTCCCTATTTCACATAGCTCTGTATGCAGGGTGCTGTATGTGCCAGAGGCACTGCTTTTCAAATTTTAACATATGTCAGTGTCACCTGGAGAGTTAAAATATAGATTCCTTGGACCCACCCTCAGAATTTCTGCTTCAGAATATCCAGTGTAGGGCCTGAGAATTTGTGGGTTTTTTTTTTTTTAATTAAAGTATAATTGCTTTCCCATGTTGTGTTAGTTTCTGATGTACAATGAAGTGAATCAGCTATATATATCCATCTATCCCCTCCCTCTTGGACCTCCCTCCATGAGAATTTGCATTTGTAGCAAATTCCTGAGTGATGTTAATGCAGCTGTTCCAGGAACCACACTTTGAGAGCATTAAGGGATATAAAAATCACTTATTAATAGAATGCCTTTAAAAAAAATTCCCACAGGTCCACTGTCAGAGAGTTGAATTAGTTGGTGTTGAGGTGGAAGCTCAGAGTCTGCGTTTCGAACTAGCAAGTCAGGGGTTCTGATGCCAGAGCTCTGCAGACCACGTGCTAAGATATGCTGGCCTGGGGCTTGTCTTCCCCATCCGGGTTCCCTACTCTGCTACAGTGCTCAACCCACTGCTTGAATTTAGTTTGTAATTCAGACTGCCTGAAACAAATGACCTCATGAAATGCCTCTTATAACTTTTTTTTTAAAGAACTCTGAAATAAATTTGGCTCAGGAGAGACAGATCTCACAAAGGGATGATTGCCCTGAGTTAGTTGGAAAAACCACAGAACCCTGAGTTAGAAATTATTTTTTACCAGAGATATTAAAAATAATGCTTTAGCAATAACCAAAATCTTTGCTACTTTGATGTGACTTTACAGAAGTGGAGAATGATTTCTGTAGAAATATTGCCTCCAGTCATCTTAACGCACCTTAGTCAACTGGATTCAGCATTAATCAAAAAGGCAAGGTCTACCTTCCCACTGTCCTTTGAAATATAGAAAATGATGTAGAAATGTCATCACCAACTCATTGCTACCTAAATTCATATTCAGATCAAAGCTGAATTCAGTCTTGCTCTCTTCTTAAAATTAAGCCTTGAAGGTGACCGTGACGACATATACTAGATGGAGGAGCATGCCAGAATATTTAAGTCATGAGCACAAGTGCTTTTAAAATGTAGACACTATATGCTTACAGTTACTTTTCCCCCTCTATTTCTGCTTCATGGAGAAACAAATAGTGCTATAATCTGGGTCTTGCATTTTCTGCAGGGACCTGCAGCAACATTTTGGGTTCTGGGCAAAATGGGTACAACTGTTTAGGCAGTTCCACAAGGAAGAGAAGGGGACAACAGAGGATGAGATGCTAGATGGCATCACCAACTCGATGGACATGAGTTTGAGCAAGCTCCAGAAGTTGGTGATACACAGGGAAACCTGGCGAGCTGCCGTCCATGGGGTCGCAAAGAGTCAGACATGACTGAGCGACTGAACTGACTGACAAGTATTTTGGCACTTGGCTATATTCACATGTAGAGAAGAAGAGTGGAGTATTTATCATGTCAAATATTTAGCTTTGCAAGGTTTGCCAGTGCCGTCCATATCTCTCTACTGTCTATGATTTGCAGTGTCAGCACTCTCACAGGACTGACTATGACTATGAGGAACATTAAAGAGGCTGCTTCTTACTCATTTCTATCACAGTACTTAGCACAGTGTCCATATATGCTGGCAGATGAATAGGGAGGGGAATGGACAGATGAATGGATGGATGCCTAGATGGGTAAATGTTTTCAAGGTGTTGTATTTCTTTAATTCTTGCTCTAAATAAAAAGCTTTGTTTAAAAAGAAATGTAAGATAGAAAGAGTGGGAACATGGTGATTTTTGTCAAATTTTGTTGATTCCAGGAGGCACAACTAGGACCAATACACTCAACTTACATGAAAGCAAATTTCCATTTGACTTGGGAGAACTTTCTAATACCCAGAGTCTTCAGTAATATGATAGGTTCCTTTGTTGAGTAGAGCACTTCAATTCACAGGAGGCATGCAGGTAATTTGTCAGGAATGATATACAGATTATTTCTGTATTGAGTAGAAGTAGGGAATCCCTTGGGCTTCCCTGGTGGCGCAGATGGTAAAGAATCTGCCTGCAATGCAGGAGACCTGAGTTTGATCCCTGGGTTGGGAAGATTCTCTGGAGAAGGGAATGGCTACTCACTCCAGTGTTCTTGCTGGAGAATTCCATGGACAGAGGAGCCTGGTGGGCTACAGTCCATGGGGTCACAAAGAGTTGAACACGAATGAGCGACTAATACTTTCACTTTTTTTTCAGGGATCCCTTCCAGTATTAAGATTTTCAGGTTCTATGAAGAGAATGTCAGTGGAAAAGGAATGAACCTAAGAAGCACTTTGGAAAATGAAAGAATAAGATGATATTAGATTCAGATACAGAAGATATTTGTTAGAATATATAGTATTTATAGATTATATGTATAGATAATAGGATATTTTCACACCAATTATTATTTGATAATGGACTCCAAGTCCAGGGTTCTTTCCTTATATCACATTTCCATCAACACATATACACACAAACACACACACACACACACACCCCACTTTAATTTTCTGATTTGTAATCAGAAATATGGTGATGCCCTGTACTATTGTGAGGCTATTTGGGAAGGAATTCAGATCTGGGAAAGTGCATAATTTTTATATGGGGCTTGTAAGCCTAGATGATGAAGTATATTCAGTCTTTATCACAATTTGCATATTAGTTATTATCAAAAGTCTTGTTTGGGCCCTGCTTTCCTTTAGATCTAGTATAAGTTCGTCCAGGCAGTGGAACCTAAGACCTCTGTTAATCTACGTAGCCATGGAGTAGAGCTTTGCATACCAAGAATTCCACACTAATGAATGTTTTGTGGTTGTTTTCCTGTCTATCTATGTTCTTTATTATTTCTATGAAATTTTATGATTCTCCTCTCTTCTTGACATTCTGTGGAAATAATGTTTGAGAAGTTTCAGTGTTTGGGGTCCTTGCCTTGGATAATAAAAATACTGTTTCAATCTTCCCAGGGAACTGCATGAGTGAATTCATGGGACTCATCAAAGGTCACTATGAGGCAAAGCAAGGTGGATTCCTGCCAGGGGGAGGCAGCCTGCACAGCCCAATGACTCCCCATGGGCCTGATGCTGACTGCTTTGAGAAGGCCAGCAAAGCCAAGCTGGCACCTGAGAGGATTGCTGATGGCACCATGGTAAGCAAGTTAGATATGAGGCTCTGGTGGCCTCTGGGATCCCCAACCTTGTTGAGAGGAATGGCTATTTTTTGTTTCTCCAAAGTCACAGAGGAGAAGTCTGGAGAGGAGAGTGTCTGTATGTATGTTCCCACCTGTGTATGCACACACTCTCGTGTGTATACTAGATGCCTGATGTGTTAGGGTAAAAAGAGCTTTGTGCTTGGAGTCAGGTCTAGGTTTGAATTCTAGCTCTTGGTTCCTGTGTGACCTTGAGGAATTTACGTAACTTCTCTGTGCTTCGTTTTCTCCATCTGTAGAAAAGGTAGGGCGTCCAGTGCAGCTGGTGGCTGTGATTTAACCCTGCTGACTGCGCCACACTGTTCAGACAAAAGGGGGGACATTATTAATACTGTGTCAGGAGTCTTCCCTTATCTGTATGTAGCCCTGTATATATATATATATATATATATATATACATATATATATGTGTGTGTGTATATATATATATGTATATTCTGTCTCAGAGTCATCTCCTACTTTTTGAAGTCATCCTCCAGGACCACAGCAGCAGGGTTTGCAGGATGTCACTTTTAGCTGGTTTCTCAAGCCCAGGAGGGTCAGGAAGCCTTTGCCTGACTATAGTCAGGGCTTGTGAACAGTAGTTCTCTCGTTTTCTTTTGCTCTCCTTTGGCAAGGGATGAAACTGATGGGATTTAAAAGCTATTTTGTATTCCTCCTGTGTCACGCTGTAAACATTGAGACTGAACACAATTGCAGTTGGCTGCGGTACTTGATTTTATTTTTGCATTCTTGGAGGTAGAGTTTATGAACCATAAGGAGTAATTTTATGCAACATCATATGCAAACTTGCTTTACATTTTTAAACCAATGCCTTCAATATTACCTGACTTTAAAATCAATAGCACAGACCGACCTGACTCCATGCTCAGCTTGCAAGCTACCTAAGCAGAGAGCTTATCTGCCCCTCTACCCAACACAACGCAGATTGCTTTCAGTCCCAACTCAAGGACCAGAGTCGATGAAGCTTATCTTCAGGGGCAGGATGTGAGTCCCATCTGCCAGACCTCAGCTCCATTTCCCCTTGCAAGGGCCTCTGCAATTTCTGTAGAACACTTTCATCTCTGTGCGAGAACTCTATGAGATATTCATCATCCTAAGCTACTACCTCCAAAAGTTCCTGGAGGTACACAGGCTATCTCAGAGTTACCACTTAGCAACCTTGAATGCCCAACCTGGTTTTGCATAATGTTACCAGGGAGCAGTGTTCTGCAATACTGAAGCACAGGACAGGGCTGTTTTTATGAGGAGCAGGACTTTGGGTCTCCCTCCCCATTTCCCATTATGTAATTTGGATCCAAGCTCATCCATATGCCTTATCCTTATACTATGTTGGAATAAATTAACTTTATAATACTGCCTTCATAGCTCAGCTGGGATGGGGCTTTGTTAGTCCAGTCAGACAGGATAGTCTCCTAAGAAGCAGTTAGCAAAGAGACAATAATTATGTCCATAATAATGATCTTTATATCTGAATAGTGCTTTATAACATGCCCAACACCTCCATATGATCTTATCTGGTCCTCACATCAAGCTTGTCATGGGAAGTCAAGCAGGGACCATCATCTCTATCATTTTAGACAAAAAGAAGTTAATATACATTAGAATGTACTCCAGACATTAACAGGGGTTAATTGGGTTAACAGGTGTTGTGGCACAAAGAGAATTTTTATCTTCCTTTTGTCCATCTATATTTTTAGAATTTCCAACAATATGAGTACATAAGAATTGTGGGGTTTTGTTTTTTTTTTAAGCCATAGTTGGTCAGAAAATCAGCAGTAGGTGAAGCTGGAATGTCAAGGATGCACAGGGCACTTGCATATTCTTTCTGTTGCAGACAAAACCTGCCTGAACATAGAAGGACACCCACCATTCAGAACCTTCTGGGACAGGGCTTTTAAAAGTGCAACAGCCATTCCTGCTCCCTTCTTCCTGCCTCCTCATCCTCTCTTTTCCTTCTTTTCCATTCCCTAGCCTATCTCTTGGTCAGAGTCCTGCAAAAGAAAGGCTCAAATCCCAATCTGCAACTTCTCATTACTATCACCTTAGACAGTCACTTCCCAGCTCCGAACCCTAGTTTCCTCATCTGTTAAATGGGAATTATGTTCTCCCTCACATGGACATAGCCACCGTAATGGCCCCTGAAAAGAATAATCCCAGGACTCTCCCACCTCTGCCCTGGAATCTAACAAATTAAGCTCCATGGTGCTACAAGAACAATGTGATGTTTATGTGCCCAACTCCAGTTTAGTAAGAATAAAACGAGTGTCAGAGAAGCTGAGGGTTTCACACAAGCTATTACCCACTTGTAAGTAGTAGGACCAGAGTCAGAACCCAAGGCTTGAGTATTTTCTCCTTACCATGCAAGCACGTGTGATTTATTAAGAGTCTACCTACCCATATATTCTCTCTTGACATCTAGTCAAATGTGTTTTATTATTCCTCTTTCTTGTCTGCATCCTCATTCCCTACAGGCATTTATGTTTGAGTCTTCTCTAAATATGGCCGTCACCAAGTGGGGGCTGAAGACCTCTAATTGTCTGGATGAGAACTACTACAAATGCTGGGAACCTCTCAAGAGCCACTTCACCCCCAATTCCAGGAACCCTGCAGAAACTAACTGAGACCAGAGCATGATGCCATAGTTGAGAATGGATTTGTGTGATTTCCTTCAGAATCTCATGCCCTTTGGTGGTATTTGGAGAGGGGGTTGGTTTAAAATGGGAACTCACTTTTTCATAGTCAAGGAACTTAAACATTTTTAGAAATGTATTAAGTTCTGTCAGCTTAATTACTCAATAAATACTTGCTGGTGTTCTGTGAAAGTGACAATTGGTCATAATCAGGCATTGACGAGGCAGACCTGGGGTGACTGGGGATGGGAGTCCATGAGATTGGACCAGGTAATTAGGTTCTCCTGGAGTGAGAAGACAGGCAAAAGAACAGAAAGGAATGGGAAGTGGTGTTTGTCACTACTTTGTAGTTTGAACACATTTCCCTCACTTTGTTGCCATAGTAGCAGTTTTGATATGCTGCTACCAAATTTTCATTTAACACTGCGTAATGAGAGTCAGCTATGTGTCAGGGCCTAGGAGCTAGGGTTACAAGATAAAATAAGATATCCAGTTAAATGTGAATTTCAGATAAATCACGAATAATTTTTGGTATATGTCCTGTGCATTACTTGGATATACCTATACTAAAAATTATTTTTAGCTTATCTGAAATTCAAATTTAACTGATATGCCTCTATTTTTTTTTTTTTTTTCTTTTTTGCCTCACTGCCCAGCATGCGGGATCTCAGTTCCCTGACCAGGGATCGAACCCTTGCCTACTGCACTAGAAAGACAGAGTCTTAACCACTAGACCCCTAAGGAAGTCCCACACCTGTGTTTTTATTTACTAAATTTGTCAATCCTACGAGGATATGGAGGTCAAGAGATAAGCATGGTCATTGCCCTTACAGAGATTACATTATAGACAGGGAGACAAAATACACAAACAAAATAATTGCAAATTGAGAAGCATGCAAAGAAGAAAACAAATAGGAACTGAGGTGGGAATGACAGGTGGGATGGGGACATCTTTCTTTAGAGAGGAAGGTCTTTGATGAAGTGACATTTAGCCAGACCTAAAGGATAGGACACCTAGGGCTTCCCCGGTGGCTCGGACAGTAAAGAATCCACCTGCAATGTGGGAGACCTGGGTTTGATCCCTGGGTCAGGAAGATCCTCTGGAGAAGGGAATGGCTACCCACTCTAGTATTCTTCCCTGGAGAATCCCATGTTGCAAAGAGTCAGACAGGACTTAGCAACTAAGCATGATATACAGGTGCTTTGGGAACTGGGAAAGGATAGGAAGGAGCAAATCATGGGAAAGATGGGTTGGTCTGGGGTTGAGGGGGGAAAGGAACATTCCAAGAAGAAGCCTTGCGAATTTAAGGAACTGAAAGGAGAGTGAGTGTGGGGAGTCCAGGACCAGACCATTGCAATAGTCCAGGCAAAAGACACCATTGTCCTGGACTAATGAAGTGGCAGCAGGGACTGAGTGGATACATCTGTGAAAGGTTTGGACTAGACCTGAAAGAACTCATTAGTGGACTGGATGTAAGGGGTGCGGGAAAGAGGAGTTGCAGATGGGGTGGGACTACTGTGGGTTTCTGGCAGTGGCATTTCTTGGTCTCAAATGGCGAGGTATCTTAGTAGCTGATGTGCCTTCCCAATGTTCCATACCATATTAAGACGTCTTTATTAAAAATTAAACATTGTAAACTAGTAAAACAGTTAATATTTTTAAATAAAAAATTTTTTAATTTTTATTTATTTGCCCAGCATATGGGATCTTAGTTCTCTGGCCAGAGATTGAACCCATGCCCTCTGCATTGGAAGTGCAAAGTCTTAACCACTGGACCACCAGGGATGTCCCTAGATAAATTTCTAAATTGACCACTACAGCAGGTTGCCAGTGACTCACCAAACCCCATCAGTGATCACCATCCTGTGTTGGCCAGCTGCTTCCAGTTGCCAGCAACACACTCACAATATTGCCTATGGCCCAAACCAGAACAAAAGTTCTGAGAAGTGAATGGCCCTGGACACAGTCCTCAATCAACAGAGTGGAAATTAGTGGATAAATCCTCCAGTCCTCTTGCTCCATACCTCGGAGGCTTGTGTTTAGCCAGGGTTCCTGGCAACTTTCACAATGATTAAGCTTCACTGCCCAAGGGGGCAACTTCTGAAAACATATCCATTAGTAGCTTCCTTCCCTCTTACCTACCCACTCTCCTGTAGTGCTTGCTGGAATCTTCTCTCAAATAACCCAAAACCAAGACAACCACTAAATGTTCCCAAATTCTAGCACTTACATAATGAGCTCACTCTAGCAGTGTGGCTCAGCAGTAAAGAAAGTGAAAGTGAAAGTGAAGTCACTCAGTTGTATCCGACTCTTTGCGACCCCATGGATTGTAGCCACCATGCTCCTCCGGCCATGGGATTTTCCAGGCAAGAGTACTGGAGTGGGTTGCCACTTCCTTCTCCAGGGGATCTTCCAGACCCAGGGATCAAACCGGGGTCTTCCTTTGTAGGCAGACGCTTTACTATCTGAGCTACCAGGGAAGTCCTCAGCAGTAAAGAATCTGCCTGCAATGCAGGAGATGAAGGAAACTCGGATTAGATCCCTGAATCGGGAAGATCCCCTGGAGAAGGAAATGGCAACTCACTCCAGTGTTCTTGCCTGAAGAATTCCACGGACAGAGGAGCCCGGCAGGATACAGTCCATGGGATCATGAGTCGGACACGACTTAGCAACTCAACAACCCTCCTCTTATACACAGACCTAGACTCTCACTGATTTTGATTCACTCTGTTACCAGTGTGCTGGCAAAACCTTCCTAGAGCTAAAGAAACATTCTGGGTTTACATCCATTTAGCATCCAAGCCCATGTACTTTATCTCCCTGTTGCTGGCAGCAACTTGTCAGCAGGAGACAATATTTCACCCAGGCCAGGCTGTTCACTCTAATTTAAAAAAAGATGTAGTTTCCTTCTGTTGTTCTTCAGATCAGCTAGAAAGATCTGTATCATTTCCTTAATTCTCTACTCTTGAAGATACGGTTCTCTATTATTCTCCCAAGAAATAAACCATCTGTTTGCTTAGAAATTTAAAACTCTTTTTAAAAAGAAAAAAAAAAGGGCACCCTGATTAGGTTTTCTCCAATGACAGGAGAGTTTTCTGCTAGGTATCCTTGACATCTTTATATATTTTCCTGTTAGAGAGAATGCCACAGAAGTCTCCTTTCTTTTTTTTCTTTTTGGGAGACTTCTCACAGCCCAGGCTACTGGCAATGGCTCTAGACAATGGTTCATAATAAGGGTGATTTGTATCCCTTACCCAAGACATCTGTCAAAGCCTAGAGACATTTTTTTGTTGTCACAACTGGGGAGGGTGTTATTGGCATCTGTTAAGTAAAGGTTAGAGAAGCTGGCAAACATTCTACAATGCACAGGACAAAGAATTATCTGGTACTGAATGTCAAAGTGCCAAGATTGAGAAACCCTGCAGTGGTTTTCATCTTCACCTGTACGTTGGAGCTCCTGGTAGTTTCTGAAACTCCAGGTGCCAAGGGTGTATCTCAGATCAATTAAATTATAAATACTGGGGGTGGAATCCAAAGGAGAATTTTCTTGAAATCCCTCAGGTCATTCCAATGCGCAGGCAAGGCAGAGGGCCACTGTTCTATTAATAGAAACTACCTTAAAATCAGTATGCAAAACATTCTGTTTGCAATCTTTGATTCCGGTCCAAATCTGGGCTTCTTGGGTCTACAGAGAGGAGGTGAGAAAAGCTCCCAGTGTTTCAGTAAACATACACTGAAATGGGATAGGATGGAGTGTGTAATGAGCAACTACCCAGGAAGAGAAGCCACTATCAGGCAGCGGTGGGAAGGGCCACTGCCTGCCTCCAGAAAGCACACATTTTGTTGGCCAGATGGGGCACAGAGAGAGATGGAGGAGGAGAGGGAAGGTAGGAAACCTAAGGCCTAGATGTAAACTATAAGTTAAAAATTAATGTGCAGTTTCTGTGTTGTAATTTTCTAGAATGATGCAAGAGTTATCACTTCTGAGTTTGAAGGAAGTTCTGCCCTTCCAGAAAGATATTTTACTACTAAAATGAAAAAAAATAAAGGCTTGAGAGCTGACATTTAAATTTCTTTGTTACATTTAGTAAACAGCTAGGCTTCAATTTGATAGAATCAACTTTATATAATTGTGTGACAATCTGAAGTATATCTAAAATTTATCCTTTTGTGAGTCAGTGTGGTACCTAATTCAGAGGGCAGATGCTGAAACCAGACTGCCTGGATTCAAATCCAGGCACAATCGCTTGTTAGCTATGTGATCCTGAAAGAGTTATTAACCTTTCTGAGCTTCTGTTTCCTCAGCTGTAAAATGTGGATAAAGATAATACTTGCTTCATGAGGAATTCTGACTCTGGAATCCAGACTGTACTTATAGCTGAATGAGTTTGAGCAAGTGACTTAACCCGTGCCTCACTTTCCTCTTCTGAAAGAAGGAAATGATTTATTTCACAAGAATTTGGTGGGGGTTAAATGAAACCATGGGCTTCCCTGGGGGCTCAGTGGTAAAGAATCCACCTGCCAATGCAGGAGTTGAGAGTTCAATGCCTGGGTCCGTAAGATTCCCCTGGAGAAGGGAATGGCAACCCACTCCAGAAATCTTGCCTGGGAAATACCATAGATAGAGAAGCCTGGTGGGCTACAGTCCATGGGGTCTCAAAAGAACTGGACACGACTCAGTGACTAAAACAACACAAAATGAGACCATGCATTGAAAGCACTCACACTGCTTTTGGCACCTAGTGAACATGGGCAGATTTAGATATTATTGTTGTTATTGTTGCTATTGTGATTCAGTGAATACTTATTAGTTTCTGCCTCAGAGAGGCTATTGTGTGGCCTACTGTGGGATATACTGGAATGAGTAAGCCAAGGTCCTTGTCCCTAAATAACTAGCTTTTAGCTGAGGAGGAAGGCATGTACTCTTCTAATGCAATAAGTAACAGAAGCCCAAAGTGCAGAAAATTTAGAAGTACATATTGCATTTTTTCATCATCTTTTAGGTCTGAAGAAAACCATATTGAATTTCAATTTAAGATCTCAACAGAGCATATTAATAGCTCAATTAAAGTGAAAGCTAAGACAGAATCTAAAGTGCCTTTGATATAAGTAGTTCGCCTATGACTAACTATAGAGCTTTTCCTGGAGGAGTCTTGCCTAACCATGTGGGCCTTTGGACTCTAATTAGCCTACTCTAGGTTTTTTTAAGTCTAAAATTATATCAGAAGCTTTGACACAACCCACTATAGCACTATAACAGTGATACCTCTCAAAAAAACCAAGTGTGTGCAATTCTATATAGTCGCTGGAAGAGAAATTTAGCAAATGGGGCAGTTTTGCTCATTCATGAGCATTTACTGTCCTTATTTTGGATTTTATAAATAAAATTAAAATCTGAATGACAACTATATTTTATAATAAATTAAAGGACATGGTATCAAGAGTGCATTCAATTGTAAATGAAAATCTAACATTAGTTTAACAACTAAGACTTTATCTCATAAAAGAAGCCTGAGGTTGGCAGGTCAGGACGAGGACAATCATAACACAAAGTTAGTTGGGAGCCAAGTTCATTCTGGTTTTCTTTTCTGCTATTCCTGAATATTTCATTCCATCCCCAAAGAAAGGCAATGCCAAAGAATGTTCAAACTACAGCACAATTGCACTCATCTCACACGCTAGCAAATAATGCTCAAAATTCTCCAAGCCAGGCGTCAACAGTACGTGAACCGTGAACTTCCGGCTTTGGAAATAGACTTGGAAAAGGCATATGAACCAGAGATCAAATTGCCAACATCCGTTGGGTCATTGAAAAAGCAAGAGATTTCCAGAAAAATATCTACTTCTGTTTTATTGACTATGTCAAAGCCTTTGACTGTGTGGATCACAACAAACTGTGGAAAACTCCTAAAGAGATGGGATTACCAGAGCACCTTACCTGCCTCCTGAGAAATCTGTATGCAGGTCAAGAAGCAACAGTTAGAACTGGACATGGAACAACAGGCTGGTTCCAAATCGAATAGTGGTGCTGGAGAAGACTCCTGAGAGTCCCTTGGATTGCAAGGAGATCAAACCAGTCAATCCTAAAGGAAATAAGTCCTGCATATTTATTGGAAGGACTGATGCTGAAGCTCCAATACTTTGGCCACTGGATGCAAAGAACTGAGTCATTGGAAAAGACCCTGATGCTGGGAAAGATTGAAGGCAGGAAGAGAAGGAAACAACAGAGGATGAGATGGTTGGATGGCATCACTGACTCAATGGACATGAGGCAACAAGCTCTGGGAGTTGGTGATGGAGAGGGAGGCCTGGTGTGCTGCAGTCCATGGGGTCACAAAGAGTCGGACACAACTGAGAGGTTGAACTGAACTGAACTGAACTGATTCTTGGATATGTCTTATCTTCACCTCATTTCCATGTTCTAGGTCAGAGGAAGGGAGGAAAGCAAAAGGGTAAAGGGACAGAAGGATTTCTCTTTGGGAATTATCTTTTATTGAGGAAAGAAAGCCCTCCCTAGTAGATTTCTCTTATGTCTTAGGTTCAGAACTGGGTTACACATCCACCCTTAGACCAATCCAGGTTCATCCCCTGGAGTGGGATCATGCCCACTTTCTCTGAGATAAAGGGACTTCCACTAGCCTCGTAAATAAACCAGGGTTCTATTAGAAGAAAAGGAAGGAGAGTGAGTGTTGATGAGTAAGAGCTGATGCCTGCCATGGATACCTTTTTATGGAAATTCAGCAGGAATAACATGAGAGGTATTGGTTTTGAATCAAATATTTTCATGTTCAAGCTCCAAGAAGAGATAAATCTTCTAATATTTGCTTTACACAGAAAATGCTCCAAATATCTGCCTGATTTCTCTCCAAATACATCCTTATTAAAGGTACAGAGATTTCCCAATACCCTCTACCTTCAGTTATGCATCAGTTCAGTTCAGTCACTCAGTCGTGTCCGACTCTTTGTTACCCCATGAACCGCAGCACACCAGGCCTCCCTGTCCATCACCAACTCCCAGAGTTTACCCATACTCATGTCCATTGAGTCGGTGGTGCCATCTAACCATCTCATCCTCTATCATCCCCTTCTCCTCCTGCCCTCAGTCTTTCCCAGCATCAGGGTCTTTTCAAATGAGTCAGTTCTTCACATCAGGTGGCCAAAGTATTGGAGTTTCAGCCTCAACATCAGTCCTTCCAATGAACACCCAGGACTGATCTCCTTTAGGAAGGACTGGTTGGATCTCCTTGCAGTCCAGGGGACTCTCAAGAGTCTTCTCCAACACCACAGTTCAAAAGTGTCAATTCTTTGGTGCTCAGCTTTCTTTGTAGTCCAACTCTCACATCCATACATGACTACTGGAAAAACCATAGCCTTGACTAGATGGACCTTTGTTGACAATAGCCTGCCTCATTATCAACATCCCCACCAGAATGGTTTGGTTGTTATAACTGATGAACCTACATTGACACATCATCACCAAAATCCCATAGTTTACTTTAGGGTTCACTCTTGGCATTGTACAGTCTATGGGTTTGAACAAATGTATAATGGCATATATCCATCTTTATAGTGTCCTACAAAGTAGTTTCACTGCCCTAAATGCTTTGCCTATTCTTCCTTCCCTTAGTTGCTTCCAGATTATGACCATTATGAATTAAGCGTCTATAAACATCCATATGCAGGTTTCTGAGTAGGCCTAAGTTTTCAACTCTTTTTGCTAATGACAAGGAGTATGGTTGCTGGATCATATGGTAAAAGTATGTTTAGTTTTGTAGGAAACTAACAAACTGATGAACTGCTGAAGTGACTGTACCATTTCGCATTCCCATTAGTAATGAACAACAGTTTTTTAAGCAGGGTTCTTGAAGAATTGGACAAGTTGTTGCTCCTATCCAAACCTTTCCTACAGAGTTAGGCTGTGAGACTAGCAGATCTTTAACAATCCTTCCAGCTCTAACATTCTATGTACCTGTGAATGTGCTAGAAAACCTAAGAAAGTGCACATGGGGGTCCCTGCTCTTGAAGGCACCATCTTTTAATCCCTCCAGGCTGGACTGGGTGTCCTTTCTCACTATTGGGCTTCTCATAACATCTATCTTTATCCCTTTCAAAGAATGGTTAAAAATTGCCCTCTGAAGTCAGGTTGCCCAGATTTCAGTTCTATCTTAGTCCTTATTAGCTAGAGGACTTCAGCAAATTATTTAACCTCTCAAAATCTCATGATGATGATGTTTAAGGTATCATTTTAGTGATGATTTTTAAGGTATGTTGGGAGATATGTAAAGCCCTTACTTTATCTTAGTGCCTGGAACACAAGTAAAAGTTTAATAAGTGTTGGCTGCTATAATTGTTCTCCATTGTAAGTTCCTCCAAGAAGAAGCCGTATCTTCATACTAGTATCCTCAGTGCTTAGTAAATGACTGGAGCTCAATAAGTATTGATATATGATCAATGCAGAGGGGACTCGATGGTGAGTGTCCTACTAGAATTTAACAGGACACAGGCTCCTCCATCCCACTGCCTCCAGGAAACCAACCATCTCTAGAACCTGAAGACCAACAGCAGCTCCTTCCCCTTGTGGTCTGGCATTTGTCTCTCCTTCTAAAGTCCCTGATGGGACCAAGCTGCTTCTGGATCACTCCTGCAGAGCATGATTTTGGAGCAGAAACTGCCCGTACAGCTAAGACATGGCACAGGGGTTACTGAAAGCTTCCACCTCCATCTACCTTCATCTAAGCTACTCCATATAAAATACTACTCTCTGATACTGTCTCCATCTCACATAAAGAATAAAACCCGTTTTAGAAAACTTTAATCCATGTGAAACATATAATGTAAGTAGAAAAAAGTGTTTGTGCAAATGTAGTTTCATAAGAAGTCCCGTCTCCCACCTTTTCCTCCTACCCACAATTTTCTATCAGATTGCAGTCCTTGAGTCCCTCCTGTGTTGATTTCTGGAGCAGCCTTAGCCAAATTGCCTCTTTCCCCCATCCCCAAGATTTTTCCAGAGCCTAATTATTAAATGAGAGGAATGATTTAAGTGTAATTGGTGGTAAAGAATTGACCCTACAATGATAAGGTGATAACTCCTTGTGATTATAGGAGAAATAAATTTGAACTCCAGTGCAAGTCTGCTCAAGAAACCTCGTGTTGCACCAGCCATCTGTCTCCAGGGGTATTCAGAGATCAAATGTCAGACTTTCAGCTTGACGTTAATCTTATAAATCCTGAAACGTGGCCATAAGATCGCTGAGTCCTCTAGAGATGATGGTCTCCAGGTGAATGATACTGCTCAGTGTCCCTCCAGGCCACAGTGGGTATCAGCAGAAGGCATCAGCTCTAGCTCAGCTAGAGAAATGGCAGTAAACAAGGCAGCCAAAGAGGGAATTGTTGGATATATTACAATCATAGTGATAGGTACAAATGGGTCCTATAATAGAACATAAAATTCTATTTGTCCACACAAAGGTAGAAAGTGGCAATGAAAGCTTTGGAAATTCAGAATCTTTGAATGTATTTGTAGGATTATATTTTTACTAATTTTAAAATGCTGTTCATATTTTTAAATCACACATTTGATTAAGACAGATTCTTTTTTAAATTTTATTTTTTTAATTGGAGGATTACAATATTGTGATGGTTTCTGCCATACATCAGCAAGAATCAGCCATAGGTATATGTATGTCCCCTCCCTCTTAAACCTTCTTCCCACCTCCCTCTCCATTCCAGGCCTCTAAGTCGTCACAAGGCACCAGCTTTGGGTTCCCTGTGTCATACAGCAAATTTCCACTGGCTATCTATTTTGCATATTATACAAAGTGAAGTAAATCAGAAAGATAGATTCTTGTTCAGAACTCTAATCTCTTCAAATACCCCATTAATGATCCTGAAGAATGTAGAGATAATCAATACCCTGTATTTTCCCCAAGGTTGAGAAGACTGTGTGCCAGGAATGAGAAAAAAGAAAAATAAATCAGGGGCTGAACCCAACGGGATTTTGATCAGAGCATGAATAATCTTTTTTTTCAGGAAGGATCCATAATAAAGGGTAAAAAAAAAACATAGTCCTTAAACAAACCAGGCTGTTAGACAAGCAATATTGTTCCAGAGAGAAGAAGGGATGTCATACAAGGATAAGGAATTAAGAAAACTGGCTCCTCATGCATGAGCATAAAGGGGAACTAATAGAGATAATATATTTAGAATCTCATAAAGCTTTTGACAGGTTCACATCTAAGTGAGTCATCCTGGGATTGGGAATGGGCTGCTGTATTCTGCACTGAGAACTATCTCAAAAATTGAAAACAATTTCTGGCCTAAAGTCTTACAACAGCCTGGTACTGGTCATCCTCCAGTCTCTGTTACCCCAAGATGTTCCTCCAGGATCCAGAATGATCTTTCAGGAGTGCAAATTCAATAAGGTTACTCCTGCTTAACACCTTCAAAGGCTTCCATTGCTTTAGAACTGCTTTAGAGCTGAACATACTATATGTTTGCTTTTTCAGTCTCCCTTGCAGCTAGAATTCACCCACATAGTCTAAGCTCAGCCGCTCCCATGCCCTGGATCCAGGAGCAAGTGATGGGAAAATACAGTGGCCTTGAGGAACTCTTTCCAGTGGCTGTACTTTAAAAAAACTTGAGTTCTTGGGCTAACAGAGGCAGCTTACCAGTGTGGGCTTCTATGCCCAGTGCCCAGGGCTAGTGGCATCAGTCAAACACATGGCAGCACTGAATGCTCACATAAGGTGACAACTTCTGAGTGTGATTTGGAGCAGTTTATAATGATAAGAACACATTGTTGAGTAATTCTCAATGTTAAAAAATTATTTTAAAAATTTGCCTATGTCTTTCTGGATACTGCCTTAATTCTTCATTATTGGTTGTGCTAGGTCTTCCTTGCTGTGCATGCAGGCTTTCTCTAGGTGTGGTGATCGGGGGCTACTCTTCATTGCAGTGCATTGTGGTGGCTTCTCTTGTCACGAAATACAGGCTCTAGACACAAAGGCTCAGTGATTGTGGCATATGAGCTTAGTTGCTCCACAGCACATGGAAATCTTCCTGGACCAGTGATTGAACCTGTATCCTCCGCATTGGCAGGCAGAGTCTTATCCACTGTACCACCAGAGAAGTCCTACTGTAAATGTTTTTCCTGTAACTAAGGTGTATTAGAATAACTCTCAGAGGAAAAAAAGATTGGTATAGAGTATTAATATCTTCACCTGCCTAAATCTTAAATCACTAAGAAGATATTTTACATCAGAAAAATTTGGCAGTGGATCTGAGCAAGCAAATAACAAAATAAACATAAATGGACAAAAACATATGAAGTTATATTATACTTCAGTATTATGGGCTTCCCTGGTGACTCAGATGGTAAACACTGCCTGGAACATGGGAGACCCAGGTTCAATCACTGGGTCAGGAAGATCCCCTAGAGAAGGAAATGGCAATCTACTCCAGTATTCTTGCCCGGAGAATTCCATGGACAGAGATATGAAATTATATTTAATAAATGAAATGCAAATTAAAACATTTTCATTAATTAGGTTTAAAATAATAGTTTTAAACTCAAGAGTTTAATAGTTATACAAATAATGATAATAGTTAACACTCACCAAGACCTGAATATGTGCCACTGTTCTAAATATTTTATAATAACTCATACAATGAGTTTAATAAAAATGCTTTATTAGTGTATCCATTTTAAAGATAAGGAAACAGAATTTAAATATATTCCAGGTCACTTAACCAGTAAGTGGCAGAGCAGGGATATAACTAAGGAGGTCAGGGGTGCGACTAAAAGTTCCAAACAGCCAGCCCTCATCCTTAGGTGTGTTCAAAAGTCACCTTATTAACGTGACACCTTTTTCTGTTATCTCACTTAGAAAATCCCAAGGGTTTTAGGAGTTCTGTGCCAGAAACAAAAACTGAATACATACTTATTATAAATCATAGAACTAATGTTAACAGGATTTCACTTTAATTTGAAGTCATTACTAACTCCTGGCCATCTGGGGTTTCTTGTACTTCAGAAGCAGTAGATAAGAGAAAAAAAAAAATGGCTATCTATACTGGCAGCACTAAATGACCTTGATTACAAGGAACTAGGGTTGCCGTCACACAATGAGGGCAGAAAGGGATACCCCTGGCTCCCAAGGGATTCACTGGGTCATCTTCATGCTTCCATGCTCCTGAGAAGTGTAAACAGGCAGCTGCTGCATCAAAGGCCTGATGATGCTAGAGTGACTAAGGTTCTGGCCTTTGGAAATGAAAATCCTGGTGACTCAGGCAAGCAACCTAGATCTGCTCAAGTGATGGCCAAGAGAAGGGAAATCTAGAGAGCATGGTGAGGGGAAATGATGGATATCAGCTAGGGCCTCAACCAGTCTCAATTGTGGACAGCAGCTTGTTCCACTAGCCCTCCTGTGACACTGTACCTAACCACCCCTCTGAATGACAGATTCAGTGTGTGCACAGAGCCAAGCTGTTCGAAGAGTGGATGAGGAAATCCTATGCCTCTTGTGCCTGCTTCAATTCTGCTTGACCCATCTTTTTACTCCAATTGCTGCTGCAGCTCTCAGCTGACTGCAGGTGTGACAATACTTCACCTCAGCTGCACAGCATGTCACCTGCTTTCTGCCCTAACCTTCCTTCATCCTCCATGAGATGCCTGTTAAGAACCTAGTCAGCCCATCTGAGGCTTGCTCACACCTGGCAGTACAAGAGAATTAACTGCATGAGACAACTCTGGACCAAGAGGGAGAGGAGTGAGTGATATATATTCACTTTTTCACGTCTGAGGAAAAATTCTGTGTCCATTCCACAGTGCTCCTCAGAAAGCCCCTATAGGAATTAACCCCATTACCCTCAGGCCAAGAGCACACACTTGATGGGTTTTCCCTCAATCCCTGTTTCACTCTTAGCAGTCTGCCCTTGTTCTTTCAGATCAGTTCCTAACATAAAAAATCTGTACAAGATTTTCTCTCGGGCTCTGCATTTTGAGGGTACTCCAGGTTCATATAAGGATCAAATGAGAGAATAGCTGTAAATATGCTTTGAAAGCTACAACCAATATACTCATGTAAGCCAGCCCCATAGAGCATGCTGTTCCCCCTACATTTGGTTTTACTTTGTTCTCATAGATGAAATTATCATCCATTGTTTCAAGAGTAAACTACAAAGCATGGGGCAACTTTTACCGAGCAATACTCTGTTACTTCACTTTCATCTTATGAGGTAGTAGGCATTACTATCTCCATGCCATGGATGAGGATATGGAGGCCTGGTATTTCAACTGCTAAGCTCAAGCTAAGATTCTAGCCCAGATCTGACTTCCAAAGACCATGCTCTGTATCATTTTACTTCTGTTCTTCAGCATGTCCTCCACCCTCCCTGTCTTCTCCCTAACAGTGGTCTCCAATCTAGCCATACCCAACATACCTCACCCTTTTGTGCTCCTGTTTTGCTCTGTCAGCCCCTGTGATCTTCAGAGCCAAGATCAAATGCCATCTTCCTAGACAGAACTGCTTCTTCATCAGCTTGCCTACATCACTTTCCTGAATCACTATCTTTTTTTGTTTTTAAACCACAAGGTTGTAACTGTTCTGCTGCATTTATGACTGGGGCTGGAGCCAGACAAGAGCTTAGGTCTTAAATAGTACTAGATACAGAATAAGCACTCATATAATAACTGTTGAATAAACACTTGCCAGAGTGTGTACTCCTAAAGCACAGGGCCTAAGTTTGTCCTACTGACTGCTGTATTCTCAGCACATAGCACAATGCCTGGCTTATAGCAGACACTCATTTGCTAAATGACTGAATGAATGAACATCAATCTGTTTCTTCATTAAACTGTGAATTCTTAAAAAGTGGGATTTTACAATGTTCAGCAAATGTTTGCTGAATCCAAGGAACATTAAGAAAGAAAAACTATTTAATGATTAATTGATTTATTTAAACAATAGTACACATAGATATCATCGTCAGACTTAATATGAGATGTTAAATGTTCGATCCAATTTTCCTTCCTGGATAAGTTTTTCTTTCCTATCCTGCACAAACAGAAGGAAAAAAAAAGTACATTAAAAACAGTGCATTCTGGCTCAATTCATAGTATAACTCTGAAAAACAAGAAGAAACACTCCCAACCTAATTCCAATATCTCACTGTCTAAAGTCTGCACAGTATGACTGAGGAAGCAATAATCTGAAGAAATAAAGGGACAGTAAGAAAACACTACTACTGAAAAATATCTATATTACCCCACCAAATAGCATACACTGAAAGCAAAAGGCATATACCTTCTGGTGTGGCCTTTCTGTTAAGCAATCAATTATCAGATAATGAAAATATATACACTCTAACAGGAGAGTGGATTGACCAGTTTAAGGCAGAGCTATTAACATACTGGTTAGATGGCAACATGAGGCCTGTGGGCTCGGGTTGGGGATCTAGTATCAGACTGGTCTAGTGTCAAAGATAAGCTTGGCTTTCTATGCAATCACATACCCAGGCCTCTGATGGCAGTGATCCCACTACAGGCTGCTTCTGCTACTCTATTGTTGGAATATCAATGTTTTAACATTAACTCACATAATGTGACCAATATAACGGGAATTCATGCAGAGCAGACAGGGAACATACAAAGTGATACATGTATTCTTCTAATATGTAACCCAATAAATACCTCTTTAAAAACAACATCTAAAGGTTAATCAGAATGGAAAATCTTAACTTCTGCACATCTAATGGGAAAAAAGCAATTAACTTTTTAAGTTATTTCTGTGTCCTCTTGCTTAATATACACAGGTGGTGCAGTGGTAAAGAATCCGCCTACCAATGCCAGAGACACAAGAGACATAGGTTCAATCCCTGGGTCAGGAAGATCCGCTGGAGAAGGAAATAGCAACCTACTCCAGTATTCTTGCCTGGAAAATTCCATGAACAGAGGAGCTTGGTGGGCTATAGTCCATGGAGTTGCAGAGTTGGACACAATTGTGCACACGTGCGCACACATACACACACACACAACTTCCTTACCTCATCTAGAATAAACCAGGAAAACTCTTCCATGAGCTAAGTTCAAGTCTTAGATATTTAAAGGGACCAATTCATTATTATAAATTCTACAGCAGCCACTAATACTAAATTTGAAAGACCAAGAAACAACTGTAGTTTTTAAGAGGAAATATTTCTACATGAGTTGAACATGAGTTGAAATGATAGAGCAATAAAACTAAACATGTAAATGAAACTTCCAGTTTTTAATTCAGCTGGAAAGGGATAAAGGTAGGACAGGATACAGGAAAGGTAAGGAGGAGGAGTAGAAAGCCAAGGAGGGAATTATCGAGTGAGAGACAGCTGCAGCCAGCACAGCAGGAACCTATCACACAGTCACCAAACGCAAGGTCCAAGTACTTACTCTGTCAGTTTTGAAAACATAATACCAGAAGATGAGGGGCCCAATTCCAAACAGAGCTCCTAAGAGGGAGGTCTTGGTATTAGGTCTGAAATTGGGATAGATATTTGCTGATCTTGCGTAGGTCCAACGAACCAAGGCAGGATCTTCCTAAAATGAATGAAAACAAAAGATACAGGAAATAAAGTTCTACACTGAGAAGCAATCTCATCAGGACTTTTGTTCTGGAGCACAGGAGACACCCTTTCTTCTATCCTACAGTTAAGGGTATATCCCAAATATTCCTACATAGCTTCAGAGAAGATCACACATTTCTAGCATTTGTTGACTAATTTCCTGATGATCCTGTTCAGAGTTTAAAACTCTCACAATATCCTTCAGCTTTCTATTGATTTAAGAAGCCTAATCATTTTAAGCAATCAGAGAAGGCACTTTTTTTAATCCTTTTTTTCTATTCTTTTCTGGATTGTTTTTGGCTTCATTGCCTTTCTTGAAGTATGACCAACAGAACCACACAGTATTTCCAACGAAGACAAATAGATTTCATATGCTCTATCATACTGTCAACTTTGTTTCCAGGACCGTTTCTAATGCTACACCCATGCCAGTCTCTCCAGGCTACAAATAAACTGCAGGAAGGATGAAGACTGAGGTAGGCTAACTCTGAACTTAAAAGTTTTTTGAGCTGCCTTGGCTGGTATTTTTAAGAGCAAAATTATTACATTTCAAATAGTTTTTCGAAAGGATAAAGTTGTTAAAGAAAAATAATCAGATCGTCTCGGTTAAGAAAAAAAGTAGTTGTGATGTGAGGGCTTAGTTAACTGGCAGCATGTGGGTTCTTAGTTCCCCATCCAGGGATCAAACCCAGGTGCCCTGCATTGGAAGGTGGATTCTTTACCACTGTACCACAAGGGAAGTCTCTCATGGTAACATTTTAAATGAAACTGTTAGCAGAGACAGTAAAGAAGGTGAAGACACAAGATACAGGTTCAATGGGACGTGTGAGCTCTATACCTGAAAGGACAAAACATCTGTCTGTTCTTACATCTATCCCTTCCAGGGCACACACCAGCTTGGCTTTTCTCCTAACTCTCTGGCTATTCCATTAGTCTCTTTCACTCCCTTCCTCCTTCTCTCTCCAATCTCTTAAGGGTGGACCTCAGACCTGTGGATCTTTCCTATCTACATTCACTCCCTTGATAATCTCTAGTCATATGGCTTTAAATATCCACCTATAGGCAATTCAGTTCAGTCGCTCAGTGGTGTCCGACTCTTTGCAACCCCATGGACTGCAGCATGCCAGGCCTCCCTGTCCTATAGGCAGATGACTCCCCAAAGTATGACTCCAGCCCTAGACCTCTAGCCTGAACAGGAGACATAATATCGCACTCCCTGCTCAAGGCTGACATGTTATTTAATTGGCAAATATGATGCCAAATGTGATGTATCCCAAACCGATGCCATTCCACCTCCATCCCTGACCCTTTCACACTCTTCCCTGTCTTGGCAAACTGCAACTTCATTCTTTACTTCAGTCAAAAACCTGAGAGTTATCCTTGAGCCCTCTCCTTCTCTTACACCACATATCCAATCTACCAGCTTACCTGGCTGGCTCTACTTTCAATACATAACCCAGAATGGATCATGTCTTACCACCTTCACTGCCACCACCCTTGCAGCCACCATCAACTAAGAAATTAATTACTGCAAAAGGGTCCTAACTAGTCTCCCTGCTCCTGCTTTTGCTCTCCCATAGTCTCTTTTCAACTAAGCAGCCAGAGATGTTGTTAAAATGTAAGTTCTGATTATGGGATATCCAACTCAGAAAAGTCCTTTCAGTGATCAGATACCTGGTGTGATCTAGTTCCAGGTACCTTTCCCATCTCATCTCTTCCTGCTCTGCCCTCACCTTTCTCTGTGTTAATCACAATGGTCTCTTCAGTATATGGGAGATTAACAAGGCACACTCCCGTCGCAGGACCCTTGTGCTTGCTGTCCCCTCTGCTAGAATGCTACCTTCCCAGAGAGCTGAGTGACTAGCTCCCTCCCCTCAGTTTTCTGAAATCTTCAATGTCACCTTCCAAGCAAGGCCTTTCCTGAGCCTTTCCAAAATTATAGCTGCTCTCTGTCCCTCCTACATACACACACCCCTAACCCCCCCTTCCTTGCTTTATTTTTCTTCTCATCACTTACCACTACCTAACACGCTAAACAGTTTAATTTTTTAACTTATTACTTGTCTTCCCTCTGGAAACAAAGCTTTATGAGGACAGTGTTCTCCACTGTCACTACAGTATCTATAAGAGGGTCTGGCATGCAACAGACTCTAAGCAATTACTTATTCACTGAATAAATCATTCTTAAAAATTAGGCAAAGAATTTCCATGTACGGCTCAATATATAATAGTCAGGCATTCACTTATTTAGGGGCTTCACAGGTGGCACAGTGGTAAAGAATCTGCCTGCCAAGGCAGGAGACACAAGAGACGTGGGTTCGATACCCAGGTTGAGAAGATACCCTGGAGTAGAAAAGGGCAACCCACTTCAATATTCTTGCCTGGAGAATTCCATGGACAGAGGAGCTTGGCGGGAGGGCTACAGTCCATGGGGTTGCAGAGTGGGACATGACTGAGCACGCATGCATTTATTTAACAACCAACGAGGCTGGTGTAAAACTTGTTTTACACGGCAAAACTATAACTGCTCTGGGTCACAGAACCGGAAAAGAGAAAATCTAGAATTTAAACCTCAACTCTGTCTGACTCAAAGACTCTTTTTTTTTTGAAACTATATCTTACTATCTGTAATACCAAACCCAATCGCGTGAGTATGTACGTATATAATAAATGTCTCAGTCCGCACCTTCTTCCAAGTGAAGGAGGTTCTGGCGGGAGGCAATATAGCCAAATCTAAGAAGAAGCTTTGGGTTACATAGACTACAGTTCAAAATCTGCTCTATCACTTGCTAGTCGATACCACTCTATGACATACTTGTCCTTCCCATCTGTAAAATGGGGACAGTAATAGAACTTAACTCTTTGAACAGCTGTGATATCTGAGTATCATTCAGAAAGGGTTTCAATAGTGCATGGCACACTGTAAATTCCCTTCAATCCTCATAACTTCCTAAAATTCCTACAGAATACCAATGTAATTGTTGGGAAAAGTCTTTTTTTTTTTTAATGTCATATCTGACATATTTAAACAGCTCTTGTACAAAAATTATCTAAAAGCATGCTTCTTAAATAATACCTTTCAGTTTACTGGGCATGCATTATGTGCCAAAAGTGTTACACAGACTATCTCATTTAACCTCACAACGATTCTATAAAGAATGTACTACCATTTCCATAAATGAAAATTAGAAGACTAAGGTTCAAAAGGCTCAGGGATATTGTACAAAGTCATATAGTTTGCCAGTAGTTAGAGCCTTAGCGTTTGACTCCAAAGCGCAGAGCTTCAGTAAGCTGTAGCGTGTTTGGGTCTTTAAAAGATATAAGCTGAAAAAAATCACTATATTCCCATCAGGAGAGAGTATTGCCTTAACTGTGAACTGAAAAGTGGAAAACAGCTTAAGAAAACAAAAACATACACCCCTCTCCCCCCGACATTTTCTGAACACTCATCACAAGCCAGGCACTGTGCCGGCCGGTCACTTGCTTTATCTTGTTTAATCCTTCTAACAGCCTCATAAGATAGGAAGTGCCATATTATCCCCATTTTTCTGACAGGAAAACCGAGGCTAAGCAGCAGAGTTCAACAACTTTTTCAAGATCACTCAGGCGGGAAGTGATCAAACTGAGACTCAAACCCAGCCAGCTGTGAATCCAGAACCCGTCCTCTTTACCACCAAACATTCTGCCCAAGGTCAAAGGACTAATGAACCGGCCTGCTCTCTGGGCCTGGAAGGGGACCTACGTCTAAAATATTCCTCGGGAATGGTGACCACCCCGCTGCATGGTCCCCTTGCAGGTCTGGGCTGAGCAGTCAGACGGGACCGTCCTGACTCTGGCCCCTCGATTCCCACCGACTGGCCCCTCACTCACGATAACCCCTCGGCGACTAGGGTCGTTGTATTGAAGCTGGTATTCCCGTTTAAGCCGGGATCTTATGGCCAACCGCTCGGCTTGTGCTTTCCGAGTTTCAGAAGATATGTCGTATTCAGCTGGGTCGAGGGTAGTAGGTAGACTAGCCAAGTGCGACGGCTTGTACTTGGGGAACGACATCTTGACGACGCGGCGCAAAACTGCGCTTGCGCGACCCCAAGGCCCGCCCTCTTTCAGTCTGACCTTCGTCCCGAGGAAGTGCGCCTGCGCGTTAGCCAGAGATTGAAGATGGAGTTAAAGGAGTTCAGCTAGCTTCTTTCCTCAACCTTCCTTCCTCACTGTCCTGGCCCTCTAGTGGCGATCTGCGCTTGCGCAAGGTACTTTCCTGGCCTTCCCCCACCCCTATTTCCCTCCCCTACCCGCCTCCAAATCTGTTGCTTTTTTGCTCATTCCTAGCAGCCTTATCTCTACTGAAAAACAGAGCTTATTATGAAAAGTTGAGCTAGCAGAGACGGAACATGGGATTGACTGAGATTCTGATTCAGTGTGGGTTCATCTCTGTGACCTGGGACAAGTCACTTAAGTTCTCGGAGTTTCCTCTTGCTTATCCTGGAGATAATGACCCTTATTCTTTCTATCTAGCAAAAGTGTTGTGAGGATTAAAATAAAACAATGAATAGAATGCCAACATACTTTGCAAAACTCAATTTCTTATCCAAGAAAAAGAAAACAATCTTTTCTGTACATTGCCACGTTAGATCCATACAACATAAGCAGAAAGTGTTTTTCATTGGCATAGAATAATGTCTAATAGAATGATGTTAGAAATATTCCCTTCCTGACCATAGGTCAGAAAAAAAGGGGGGGGGGCGGATTATTGAATAGACCTTTGGAAGACATAATATCTTAGTTAAAATATTAAATCCTCAATAAAAAAAATTACTAAGATCTCTTAAGTAAAATTCCTAGCACTCTTCGGTTGCTAAGAATAAAAAAACGTTTCACAGAGGTATGAAAATAAGCATCGGGGTGTTGTATCTTGCTGTGAAGGATGATTTGGGGAAAAAAGAAGGGTAACCTAAACGGAAAAGTTCTCCATCCCTACTGTCCTTCTCTTTCCCCTGCTATCAGCAAAAAAAAAGGGCAACTTCAAGTTGTACGGCAGGTTGGGTACTAATGAGATTCTCCTTTGGGGAGAACAGGTGAACAATATTTCCATAACTCAGGCAGGGAAAGCTGGATCAGCTTGGGTGAAACATCTGGGGACATGTAGGTACGTTAAGAAATGGTTGCTAAGCAGAGAAAGGATCTAGAAAGTGCTGGCACTTTAAGTGATGAGGAGCAGCACTGCTGTCAAATTTATTCGACATTTTAATACTGTTTTAAAATATTTATTAAACACTCATTGCATGAAGCACACTGCACACTAGTAAGTCTTAGTCAATCTTCTAGGCTCAGCGAAGGAAACACAGAAGTGAAGGATGAGATGTTTGTTTCTGAGGAGCTGACAATCAATTGGTACAGAAAGAACAGACAGAATATGATATTATTTGCTAAGCAGTTTAATGTCCAAATGAATATGGAGCAAAATGGGCTCAGGAGAATGCAGGCTGAGGGAATATAGAAAAAAAGAAGCTTGAGACAAATCACTCATACTCGATTTTAAAGGAGCAGGGAGAAAGTTCCATTTTTCTAAAGTGTTTATACAGATTAAAAAAATAAAAGCAAAATGAAAAGATGGAACAGGTTGGAAATTCTAAAGGCTGTGCTGATAGCTTCAAAAACCTTTGTTAATAGATTAGACCCTGAAGAAAGAAGGGCATGTAGGAAAAAAAGAAAAGAAAGAACTACAGTGAGTACAAACTAACTGACAAAGTTTTTAAAAAAGACTTTTTAAGGTTAAGAAAGGAGGATAGAGAGACAGAATAAATTTCATCATTTCATTTGGATGAGTTAAGAGGGTTGTCTCTACATTTGCTTGATTACCATAAAGATCCCCTTAGATGATTGTTAAAAATATGATGAAGTCCTAGGTTTTGTTCTCCTCTTGTACACTTAGAATTGGTCTGGCAGTTGTAATTTTTACAACTTCCTGAGGAGATTCTTAACAATATTGTGTGTCTGAGGAACACAGAGATAAATACAAGAGGCCTTCCTTTTCCCAGAAATGGACATCTTAGAATGAATCTATTTACACTGGAGATATAGATTCTATAGTGAAAGAAAAAAACTTGATTGGGATTTTATCTTGAAGCAATGCAACCAGTAAATTATGAAACTGAATTTATCTTGTATTTATCACATTTTATTTTCCATCTGTGTGCTAATTCTGATAAATGAAGTGCTAATTTGTGGGGACATTTTTATGTACCTCATTATTCTTCACTGCATTTGATTTTTTTGTAGTAGGGTCATATTTGCAAAAGTGTTGGAGGGCTTTGTCCAGTTTTCCCAATGCTCTTTCTTCATTCTTTGAAACCAAATTATTTCCTTTTGAAGCACTAATGTCATCATCATTCTTATTGATTTTTCTTGTTTTCATTTGTTACCTGATTCCACTCTAAGATCCTCCTGTATTAGTGATTTTGCATGTGGATCTAGCAGTTCATCAACATGACTTTCATCAGTTTCATAAAATTCCACATCTTTTGCAAGATTTGCAATAGATTTCTATTGCATTTGAGGACTGGATATTTTCAAATGGATGATCAAGACTTTGACGGGGTAGATGTGGGCAGTAGGGTTAGCAAATGGAATAATTTCAGTGAGTAACAATTTCACAGGTGGTCTTATCATCAATGAAAATTTTATGTTTTGAAAATTTTTACTTCTCTAAGAAATCTCCTAATAGAATTTATCAGAATTTATTACAACATGGATTACAGGGACTAAGTACATGTGTCTGTACTTGGTCAGAAGAGAGTGGATGCAGTGGTAGAGTGTAGAAGGAGAGAAGTACATGTGTGCAGGGGTGGTTAAGCTATAAAAATGGGGCAAGGTTGCAGGGAACAGAAAGTGGACAGGTGAATACAGAAACTGTAAGAAGCAGATTAAGTTCCAGCTTGTGACAATATGAAGAATGTTTCTTCTCTTAACTGGGTAGGATATTATGTAAATTTGTGAATAAACTCTTCACTTTGGATTGACAGTAAACCCAATGCCCAGAGATATAGTTGATCGGTGATTAATAGCAGTTGACATTTAGTGAGTATTCTTTATTATTATTTTTTAAAATCTTGTCCTAACATTGAATGTTAGCAAAGGATATACTGTCAAGCTAATGAAAGGTCCCCTCTTCACAAGAGCCCTCCCTGCTACCCTGGGAAAGACCCTCAAAATGTGTTCACATGGTCATTGTGTTTTTGTAAAATTAGAAAAGGAAAGCTATTTGAATCACAGTTTTCTAAGACTGCCGTCTCTCTCCTCTGTGACTTCCCCCTTCTGTAACATTTTTCACCTGTTGGGTAGTATTGCAGTACCTTAGATATTTGAGGGATCTTGCCCACAAAAAGTGGAATTTAGTAAGGTATATTTATTTGATTCGCAGCTATGCCAAGTGGAGTTATTACTAGCCATCCAGGTACAAGATGTCTTCCAGGAATACTGTCATCACCTAGTGGGCCATGAAAGTGCAGGATCAGAGTTTGTATTGTGATATGAACTTGTCCTGTGAAGCCTGGCCCTGAAAATAATGAGGGTAGAGGAAGAGAACAAGGTTTGGAATAAACAGAACCAGAAGCTAATTTGTATAAAATTCTTCTAGTCATCAGTGAATCATTTTTTCTGGAAGAATGTGCCTCCCCCACGGCACAGCTCCTTTTCCCCCGAATTGTATAAAGTTCAAGTCCCATCAAGTTTCCTGATGGATCTTCCTGTTTGTCAGTCTTGTTTAAGGCTACAAGGAAGAGACTCATAATGCTACGTGAATTAATTTAATTGCATGGAAATCAAGGAACATGGGGGTAGCAAGGAAAGTCATCTCTTCAAGAGCTGCATAGCATCCTGGGAACTTGTTTTCCAAAACTGAAATGAACAACAGTTAAAAGAGAGAATAAGAGAAATACTCCAGAGTTTTCAGCATCCCACCTAAGCTCACGTAACCCACTTTCCCTTTGTTTACTTAGCATTTACTCTTCCTTTAAAAGAGGATATTATTGAGTCAGTTTGACACTATTCAACCTGGGTTACCCCAAAGCACCACATGGGAGATTGGCTTTCATTGTATTCAACTCATTTGTGGTTCTTTGACTTGGGCACTGTCCTAATTAGTTGTGAATAAGATTACACAATCATTTTACCCTAACAGATACCTAAGTCAAAGAAGCTTATCATATTTCGAAAAGACTCACATAGAATTACTATCTTCAGAAGTAGACTGTATCCAGAAGATGATTTGAGACTACACAGCCTCTTACAAACATACATCACTTTCTACATATTTCTATCATAGCTTTTTTATATGTCTTACTATCATGGAACAAATCTCTCCATATTATTTTTGTTTGTTTGTTTTTATTTCTCCATATTATTATAGTTCAAAATTGTCTTAGCTACTTCTCTTTCCTTTTCTCTTTCAGAAGAATTTTAGTATTAAACTGTCAAGTTCCATGAAAAAAAAATCCATTGGGATTTGTGTTGGAATTGCACCAAAGTTGCAGCTTGACTTGAGAACAAACATCCTTATAATATTGTATCTTCCCATATGTATTCATTATTTAGGTCTTTTATTTCCTTCAATCATGTTTTATAACTTTATCCATAACGAATTCTGGCCTCTTCTTTTAGATTAATTCCTGCTACATTATAGATTTCATTGCTGTTGTTAATTGCTTATTTTTCCTATTATATGTTCTGAATGATTATTGCTGGTATACAGTAATATTATTGATGTTAGTGTGCTAATCTTGGAACCAGTATGCTTGCTGAACTTTTTAACCAGTCCTGTTAGCTTTTCTATACATTCTTTTTGGTTGTTCTGTATAGTCAGTCATTATCTTATGAAAATAGCAGTCTTGCCTTTTCTGTTCCAAGTTTTATACTTCCTTTTTTTCTCTGATTGCATTAGCTTGGACCTAATATGACAATATTGTACGATAGTAAAGTAGTGAATCTCCTATCTAGTTCTCAGCTCTAATAGGAAAACTTCTGTTAGTTCACTGTTAAATATGTTTGCTGTGGGGTTGGTAGGATCTCTCTATCAGATTAATAAAATTCCCTTTCATTTCTTGCCAAAAGTATTTTAAAATAATGAAAGTGAAAGTGAAGTCGCTCTGACGTGTCCGACTCTTTGCGACCCCATGGACGGTAGCCTACTAGGCTCTGCCGTCCATGGGATTTTCCAGGCAAGAATACTGGAGTGGGCTGCCATTTCCTTCTCCAGGGGATCTTCCCAACCCAGGGATCGAACCCAGTTGTCCTGCATTGCAGACAGACGCTTTACCGTCTGAGCCAATTGATCAAATGGTGTTTCCACATTTCTTGAGCTGTATGTTTTTTCTCTGTTAATTTGTTGAACAAGACAGAAAACCTTGGTAGGTTTTTCTGATGTCATGTGATTTTGCATTCTAGAATTAACTCTACTTCATGGTCATGTGTTTTTTAATATATTGTTGAATTAAATTTATGAGCATTTAAAATAGAATTTTACCATTTATGTTCATAAGTGAATTGGCTCTTCTTATTTTGTTTTTATCTACTTTTGGTAATACATTGAAATGAAACGAGTTGGATATATTTCCTTCTTTTTTTTCTTTTAGTTCTCCAAAACATTTTGTACAAGACAGGAACTATAATTCTTAAAAGCTTAGTACATTATCTTATAAAATTGTCTGAGGCGTCCATATTTTTTCAAGGGAGACTTTTGGCTTTCAATTCAATTTCAGTAATTATTATTGGTTTGTTCGTGTTTTCTTCTGGAATCATTTATTGTAATTTACATTTTCTCAGGTATTTTTCTTTAAACTTATTGCCATAGTTTCTAATCTTACAGTCTTTTCAGTCTCCACTGTCTTTATAATTATGATCCTCTTTTTGCTTTTATTACTATTTATTTATTTCCCCTTTTTAACTTTCTCAATATTGTTAGAGTTCTGTCTACTTTGTCTCTTCAGAGACCTTATTTTTCATTTTTAAAATTATTTCTAATCAGTAATTTTTCCTCTTATTTCTTCTACTTTTCTTGAGATTACGCCAGTGTTCTTTTTCTGGCTTCTTAAGCAGAATGCTTATCTCATTTATTTTTGTTTATGTGTGTTTTATAATTTTTATGCATGTAATTCTGTATATTTTCATTTTAGCAACATCTCTACAAGTTTTACTAGTATTTTCATCATCATATAGCTCTATTTCATAATTTCCATTATGTTTTGTCCTTAACCTGTAATTTAGAAATGCAAAGGATGTTTTGCTTTGTCTGTCTTTTTATTGTTAATTTCTAATTTAATAGCATTATTGTCAGATAACTTTGTATAATATTAGCCCTTGGGGACTTCATATGTGATCAGATTTTTGTTCAGTTTGTTTTGTTTTTTAACACACCAGTTTTTAAAGCTTTCTATTTATAATGGAGTGTTGCCAATTAATATTGTTGTGATAGTTTCAGGTACACAGCAAAGTGATTCAGCCCTGTATACACATGTATCCATTCTCCTCCATCCAAGCTGCCACATAACATTGAGCAGAGTTCCCTGTGCTATACAGTAGGACCCTGTTGGTTATCCATTTTAAATATAGCAGATAGACCATTTTTTGAAATGTAACCTACATATGCACGTGCTATATATATATAACTCTGTCATATACATAACAGAGTTATGGCTCAGCCAGTAGAGAATTCACCTGCAATGCAGGAGACCCAGGTTCAATCCCTGGGTTGGGAAGATCTCCTGGAGAAGGGAGTGGCAACTCCAGTCTTCTTAAGAGTCTGGAGAATTCCATGGACAGAGGAGCCTGGTGGGTTACAGTCCGTGGGGTCACAAAGAATCCGACACGACTGAGTGACTAACACTTTCACTTTCATACAAGTGCTAAGTTGCTTCAGTTGTGTCCAACTCTTTGTGACCCTATGGACTATAGCCTGCCAGGCTCCTCTGTCCATGGGATTCTCCAGGCAAGAATACTGGAGTGGATAGCCATCCCCTCCACCAGGGGATCGTACTGACCCAGGGATCGAACCCATGTCTCTTGTCTCCTGCATTGGCAGGTGGGTTCTTTATCACTAGTGCCACCTGGGAAGCCCAGCCTACATATAGAAAAATGCATAAATCGTACATATGATAGTCAATGAGTTATTACAATGTGAACACATCCCTGTAACTGCACAGTTGTTTTTTAATTGAAGTATAGTTGCTATACCTTATTATGTTGCAGGTGTACAGTGATTCACAGTTTTAAAGATTAAATTCCATTTATAGTTATTATAGAAATTATAAGATTATAAAATATTGGCTATATTCCTTGTATACACATAGTCATTTTTATAATAGTTCTGGTATAGCTTTAAAAGAATGTGTATTCTGTATTCATTGAGAGCAAGGTTAGATCAAGCTTGTTAATTGTGTGGTTTGGATCTCTCATATCTTTATTCATCTCTCATATCTTTGTCTGCTTGATTTGTTTCTAACATGGAGGTGTGTTATAATCTTCCAATGCCATTGTGGTTTGTTAATTTCTCCTTGAGCAAAATTGGAATACACAGGGTGAATTGAAGGTAATACAAAAACGTTTTAATGTGCATGCATCTATGAATTGTTTTTACCATAAAGACAAAGCAGTTCATACATACTGGTTCGCTCACTCCATCCATTTATTGTGCTGTATACAAACCAACCAGAAAAAAAGATTTCTGCTTAAAATATACAGTGCACTTAGAAACACATCTGTCATGTAGACAGATCCAAAAGCTTATGAATATTACATTTTGCATTCCACTTCTTCAGAGACATCTTTTCATCCTAGTCATATATCTGTTCTTATTCCTAAAGTCACTTACATAAGCACATATTTGTACTTGAAAGGAACAATAAGTTTCCTACAGAGTGTAAGGTGACATTTTCTTGCAAGTTGTCAGTTTAACATAAAAGAGGGTTAGTCCTCTTATCTGAGGCTATGTCATGCTTTCTTCTTGGGATAAAGTTCTGCCCTACCATCATCTTTTGCTTGGGAAAAGCAATAGCCTCCTACTTGGTTTTCTTGTATACATGCACACGTGCTACACTTTCATTTTTTTTTTCCCCACACAGCATCCAGTTGTTGCTGTTCAGTCTCTAAGTCAGGTCCGACTCTTTGGGACGCCAAGGACTGCAGCACACCAGGCTCCTCTGTCCTCCACTGTCTCCCGGAACTTGTTCAAATTCATGTCCATTGAGTTGGTGATGCTATCTAGCAACCAAAGTGACCTTTTAAAATATCTGTTATCTATCTCTCCTAATTAAACTCTTACATGACTTCAAGATCCAGTGAGGTGTGCTCCCTACCTCTTCAGCTACACTTGGCCCCATGCTCCTCTTCACTGTCTGTGCTCCAGCCACACTGGCCTGCCTTGAGTTCTTTTCTTCCACAGGGCCTTTCCACATACTTTTCCCACTGCCATAAACATTACGCTCCTATTCATCCTTCAGAACTCACTCAATTCTGTATTCCCTTAACTAACCAACAAGGTCAGATTCTCCTATGAGCTTTCATAGCACTATGGACGTCTGCTTTACAACACTAACTACAATCCTAACTTTACATTTGGTTTTATTTAGTTAATCCCTGTCTCTCCCCAGCCCCCACGTTAGAATATAGACTCTTCAAAGTCCAGGACCACATTGAGCTTGGCTCCGCCTATATCCCCAGACTAGCACAGTGCCTGGCACATCATCTCAGTGGTGAATGAATAAATGACCAGTTGTCTTTCTTCACTTCAAAGAGAACATATTAATGAAACATGCTTACCCTTTTCTTGCTGTCTCTGCTTTCATCCCATCCTCACTTCCACACCGTACTCCATGCTCCTCACCTCACCCCCTTCTGCTCACAGCCCCAAATTAAAAATTCCTGTCAAAACCCATAACGGTCTAGTAATGTAGACTTTTACTGAAGATTTTGTGTAGTAATAGAGGAGGGGTACATCACAAAGCAAAATGCCTTAACGGTGCCCTTTAACATCTCTGCTTTTCCCCCTGGTCCTTATTTCTGCAGCAACTTTCTCATCCCTCTTCTTTTGCCCCCTTGCCATGTCTGCCCTGGGATGCCCTCTAGCAAGCTACCTTGTCCTCTACCTGCCTCCAGGTCTAAACTCAGCAAAACAAAACAAGCCAAAGACCAAGTCACAACTCCTCGAGTCTTCAGTTTATAGGACCTCTTGGATTAAAAAAAAAAAATTGGAACAAAGTGTTGCCCTTATATCATTTTTTTTCCTTTGCTTGATGATCTTCTTTCCATCAGTGCCAGCCTATGCTCTCCTGCGGTCTGTGGCCAACTGAAATATTATATCCATCAAGGTCCACTTCAAATGCCCAATTTTCTGGAAGCCTTTGCATAAAACGCCCAAGTAGAGGTGATTTTTCTCTTTCCTAGATATGTTTACTAGTTCTTTTGCTTTACTTATTGTAGGCTATGTTACAGTTGTTTTTCTCTTCCTCTCCTTTAAGAACAGGTTTGGTTTCTGATTCTACATGTCCCACTGGCTCAAGACCCTGTGCACGGCCCACTCCAGTCCTGCTTAGATTGTAATGAAATTGTTCATGTGTCTTTTCTTTAGGCTTTAGGAAAAGCCTCTTCAAGAAAGAGACTTAATTTCATATTTCCAAATGACGGCTAATATTTCAATGTTGGAGTCAGTTAGCAGAAACAACTCCTTGCTGTAAAGGAACTCTGTAGATACTGTGAGTGACTGCAGCACAGCTTTGGTTTAATAGTCTGGGAGAGTTCTCTCTCCAGGTAGAAAATATAGCTGACGTTTCTGCCTGGGCTGACTCTAGCTTTCTAAAATGCAGCACCAGTCTGGCCCCTGAAAGACTATCAGATCCCCTAAAATAATTAGAGTCTAACTCTTACGACTTCTTTAAAATGCCAGCGAAAAATGTTGGTGTACAAATTTAAGCTCCTGAGGTCTAGAGAGAGACCTTTGCTAGTGGTCTATATTCTGCTACCATTAGTGTGATCTTCAGTCACCTTGATCATGCATAAGGGTTGGAGGCCCAGTGGTGAGATTGCTTCATGTATATATGGCTAACTGAGGGTACCTAACATATAACTTACCATCACTTAATCAAATTCCCTACCAAACTGTATTTATGTCCTCAACATGAAACCATAAATATCTTTAGCTTCTTATTCTTATTAGCATCTTCATTACTCTAGATTAAACAGCAATAAAAAGTAAAATGAAGTTCTTTGGTTTATTTTTTAACATTTTTCCATTCTAAGAGTAATACATGTCATTATAGGAAAATTTAAAAATAGAATAAAAAAATCAAAAGATTTTTTAAAAGGCATAATTGTACAACCTAAGGACAATCCCAAAATTTTTTGTCATCTTTTTCCAAAGTTTTTTCCATGTAGAGGATATTTTTAAAACATTGTCATCATGCTATAGATATACTGCATTCTGCTTTTATGCTTGAGATTTTATGTAAGCATTTTTCTTTAATCTCTATTGTGGATAATAATATCCGTAATATTAAAGATATATAAAATTCCAACAAGAGAAAATAATTGGAACTTACTTTATCTCCTGTATTTATCTCCTGTATTTGAACTAAAAAAGAAGAAAATATAATAAGTACTTAAAAAACACTGATTTTCTAAACATTTTACACTTACTTATGGAGTTATTTGCTTTTTTCAATTCAGTTTATCTTTGCTTCTCACGCCCTGTTGGTTCTTCCAGATGTTGGGCTCACGTCCAGCTTTCCTGGCATCCTCTGTCAGTCCCATGAGGCTCTGGGGTAAACAAGCTCAATGCTTCCTTGACACTCCCCAACCTGGTCTATGAACTCTTATCATCCTGTCATCCCTAACCAAAAGAGCATGCTTTTCATTTTTCTTGATTTAGGCTCATTCTGTGCAGAAGTGGCCAATTCCTGAACAATCAATTCAATGGGAGCTAGTTTGTGAATGATCACTTAAGCTCCTGCAATTTATCATCCCATGATCTTTAGGAAAAAGACGTGACCTCTCTAACCTCCATTTTCTCAAATGGACCCCTAGACAGAGTTTTGGAGATAAATGAGATCATGCATTCAAAGCACCTGATATAGGAGCACTGTGGTAGGGGCCATGATAGAAAACGGTTAGATAGCATCTTCCTCTTTGAAAAATGGGGAGAAAGATCAAACAGGTGGCAAAATATATGCTGTTCTACCTCTGAATCCTAGTTTCTTCTCTCTTTTAAGATCCAGCTCTTAAAAAGTCTATTTCTTAAAAAGGCCAGCCTCCCTTTTCTTCTAAATGTTCTAAAAATATAAAATCAAATCAAAGTTTTAAAACACACTTTTGTGGTTGTTTTTTCACAAGTGGTAAAAACAGCTGGATATAATATCCCCTCAGAACCATCATTAAAATATCAGAGTAACTTCTGGGTTTTTTTTTATTATTGAAATCTTCAAATATACACAAAGGAGAAGAAATGGTATAGTGAACCAACCCCATGTACTCACCCCCCAACTTTTACAATTTTAAATATTTTGTCAGTGTCATTTTATCTATCCCCCGACTTATACATTTCACTTTTGCTTTTGCTGGATTATTTTAAAGCAGTCTCTAACAGTGTTTTGTTTTACCCATAAACACTTCAGCATATATTTCTAACCATTAAGAAGGTTTTTTTCCTCTACATAACCACAATGCTATCATCACATGTAACAAAATTATCAATAATCTCAGGAGCATTTTAAAAATAGGATTCTGGAAAAAGCAAGCCAAAGGAATGAGTAATATAGAATTTCAGGCACTCGCGTAAGCAGTTTGGAAAGATGCTTTTGGCAAAATGGGTACTTTCACTCTTGTAAATGACATCACAGAGCCAGATGCTGCCTTCTCCTACATATCCAAAATTGGATCTTCTTATCCCAGAATGTATTCCCTAGTTCAGTTCAAGGCATCTGCCACCATCCAGGAGCTCAAGTTCAAGATCCAGAGTCCTTGTGTCGTCTTTTCCCCCTCCCCTCTCTCTGGTACTCCATTTTACCAGTTTTGAAGTCCTAAATCTCAGGGTGAATGTTGCTCATATCCATCCCCTCCTCTCCAATCCCACTTCTGCTCCTTTTGAACCTCCATTATCTATCTCTACACTGAGGTATGGAAAGGTCTTCTTTTGAGTTCCCCAAGCAACAGAGCCTGAGACAAGGATTTGAGTATAGGTAATTTATTCTAGAGGTGATCTCAGGAGACCTAGGACTCGAGTAGGAGAATGAGACAGGGAAGTGAAAGAAGCCAGTGCAGTGTGTGTTTTCAAGCACTGCAGGAACTGGAACTCCATCCTTCTAGCAAGTTCTGGGGTACATTATAGAACACACCTCAGAATCATCCCAAGTGACAGGCAAGGGAACTGGGATATTTATCCACCACCTCTCTACCTATCAGCCCTTAATGGCTGCTCTCAGGGGCAAGAAGTCCTGCATTGTGTAAAGGCTGAGCATGCTGCCAGTTAGAAGGCAGAGGGTCACAGACCTTCAGTGCAGAGCGGTGAACATAGAGGTACATGGCAGGGTACTAACAGCACTCGGTACATCCGCCTCCCTTCTTGCTCTCTCCCCACACAAAGGCCACAGGTAACTTTCCAAAGTGCAAATCTGACTCTAACACTTCTCTATTCAATCAAAAAGAGTATATGGACGATACTAAAGAACCACCTTGTTCATTTCCCCTGATGGAGGTGACTGTCTGGAGTGGTACTTAACCACATGATCCTGGGCACTTTTGGCATACCTCTGCACGGGGACAAGGTTTCAACTGGAGTTTGAATCTGAATGAGTCCAGTTGTGAATTCAATGGAGAGAGAGAGAGAGCTTTATTCATATGTTTATCATTTAAACCTTACTTATTTACAGAACAAGTTGGGAGGGGAAGGGACAAGTGATTGCTTCTTGTTTGGATTCTGCTAGTATAGCCCTTTACCTCTCAACAGTTTTCCATAATCCTTCCCAGCAATGGAGTTCCTCTTTTCACCGATGTCACTGCACCAAAGCTATCATGGCAATACTTTGTTCTTCTTTAAGCAGTCACATTATCTGAGAATCTCAATGTGATCTACAAGCTTACATAACTTCCCAAATGAGTCAGCATGCTCATCAAGAAGGCAGCATGGTAGATTGGAAAGAACACAGCATTTGGTGTCAGATACAACAAGTCCAGTTCCTGCATCTGCCACTTCCTGACAGTGTGTCAGACAAGTTATTCTGCCTCTCTGAGCCTTGGGTTCTTCCTCTTAACAGAGATCAGAGTCCCTACCTAGGAGGGTTATCCTAAGGATTAAATGAGGTAAAGAACACTCAGTGTGATACATCAGAGACCCTGCCTGAACCATTGTTCACCTTCCCCCATCCTACATCCTGATTTTACATATCTGGTAGCAAGTTCTTGAACCTTACCACTCTGCAGTGAGTGAAAAATGCTGATTTATCTTTGTCTGCTTTTAGCAACAGTAGATTTTAGATGAAAGTCCAGATCAGTACTTTGTAAAGGATAACTGCTCTTGCTTCACTCCGGGCAAAGCAGCCACAATCACATTGTATGTGAAATAAATCCATATCAGAAAGGGTAGAGAGGCTCTAGGAAGGATAGGGCTGGCACAGCCTGATCCAGCCCCAACCGCAGCAGCAGCCAGAGGTCACTGGCGTTGAGAGGCAACTTTGGGAGCACACGGTGAGACAGACGACCAGAAAGACAAAATGTGCAGGAGAGGATGTGAGGTCCCCTCTGCATAGGAGCTGTTAGAAATAGTGTAGCAGAATGCCTTTTGCTAGAAGTGGCAGCATGCAGGTGAGGGTACTGCTGTGCTGGCCAGAGCTGGGAACCATTCTGGAACTGTTTTTCCAAAGTGCTTGGAACAAACAGCTCTGAGTTTAAATAAATAAATAAAATTCCGGTCAGCAAATGAGCACTGCTGCAAACACTCTTCCCTGCTGGTCGCAACACTGTTGGAGCAGGATTACCAGACAAGCTCATTTCCAGCATCTTTACAGCCAGCATAATACATAGTTAGCAGTCAGCTTGGGAAAATATTCATTTTTAAGTGGTGATCAGTGAGTGTACTGTCCCCATAAGAACAAAGAAACCTCTAAAAAGGAAAATCAAGAGCTAATCTTTGAAGGTAGAAACAATAGAACAAGGAAGGTTCTTTCAGATCATCGAGCTGTTCTGGTGATATTTAAATGCTAAAAAAATAACAGAACCTTTTCTTCAAATAAAATCTTATGCAGACTCTCCCCTTGGGAGGCAAATAAAAGAGCTGCTCCTCTGAGTAGGGTTGGGGAGGAAGACAGAGGGCAGTGTGGTTCTGGAGCCCCGGCCTGTCTCACTTTAGGTTTCCCCGTGTGGCCCAGAAATATGTCTTAGAAATCCTGAGGCCCCACTGACTCCATTGTGAAAATCTCTAGTCTAGTCCACCCTTCATATTGTACAAAGGAGGGATTTAGGCTCAAAGCTGAGACATGATTCATCTAAGGTCACCCAGCAGAATTGGGACTAGAGCCTAAACCTCTTGGTTTTAAGTTTCTTGCTCTCCTAAAAACCACGTCCCCTTAAAAAATAAACAATAAGGTGTCTTTAAAGATAAAGTTACCTCATGAAATAGCTTGTTAAAGTAAGTGAGAAGGCCAGAGGCATCCAAGTATAAACACTGGCTTTGGAAGAGATCCACTCCATCTTCTTGTCTGTTGGACCCAAGTGCAATTTTTTATTACACTTATTTTAAGATCTTTGGTATGGCAGTCACAAAATCCAAGGAGAATCTCTAAATTAATGGTCTCTTAAGGCAGGATAAGTTTAACCAGTTGTGCCTTCTAGAAAATAACAAAACAACTACAACAGTTTAGTGTTTTTTGATTAAAATATATATATATACAGGCACGATAAGAAGGGGATCTGAAATGCAGGGTGGATGGAGATGTCCAAATCAAGGAGCTCACACCGGGGAGCACAGGCACATCAGACTTCTGATCCTCTTCCTTTTGTGAGACCCTGGACAAGTCACAGCCTTTCTGGACCTCAATTTCTTTTTAATCCATAAAATAATTAAATCATCATAGTCACTAAAAGTTGATATTCGACAGAACCCGGACTTAGAACTTCCCAGGGCTCTGCGTCAGCCAACACTGTGGCTGTTTCGTGTACAATATAGATCTCTGTCTTCAAGGCTGAGGACCTGGCTGTATAATTACTATAGAAGACAGAGAAGCAGCAACGTGGAGACCACTGTGGGATAAAAGGAAAGAGGGAGGAGGAAAGCAGGTGGAGAGGAAAGCAAAGGTTCTCCGTTCATGCTTCAGGGAACTAGATACGGGTCAGTATCCATCCTGTACATTTATGTGATACCTATTACCCTGAAGTTCTCTAAATGGCAAGATACATGGCATACGTAGACGAAGAAAGGTCTGTAAGACCATAAACTGAAATGTTAACAGTGTTTTTTTCTGGGTTGCCTGATTGTGAATGCCCTCCACTTTTGTTTTTTCCTTCCTTCCTTTCTCCTCCTATGTATTTCCTAAATTTTGTACCTTATCTTTTTATGTTACTAATGTCTCCCCAACCAGAAGATAAGCCAGATGACTGCAGGAATTTTTGTCTATTTTGTTCACTGCTATATTTCCAGTGCCTAGAACAGTGCCTGGCATTTGGTGCTCAATAACTATTTACTGAGTGAATTAATGAGTGTATAATTGAAAAATTATATAAAAACAGACAGATCAATGGAACAAAATAGAGATCCCAGAAATAAATACATGCAAATATGAATAGTTGATTTACCACACAGGAGCCAAGAATATATAATGGGGAAAAAACAGTCTCTCCAATAAATGGTGTTAGAAAAACTGAACAGCCACAAGCAAAACAATGAAACTATACCTCTGTCTTACACCATTCAGAAAAATCAACTCAAAATGGATTAAAGACTTAACTGAAACCATAAAATTCCTCAGAGGAAAAAAATAGGATGTAATTTCCTTGACAATGGTCTTAGCAATGTGTTTTTTTAAGAGCTGACTCCAAAGGCAAGGGAAACAAAAGCAAAAATAAGCAAACGGTACCATATCAAACTAAAAAGCTTCTGCATGGCCAAGGAAAGCATCAACAAAATGAAAAGTCAGCCTACTAAATGGGAGAAGATGCTTGCAAATTAAATCATGTATCTGATAAGGAGTTAATATCCAAAGTATTAAAGAAGTCACATACTTCATCAACAAGAAACAAAGAACCCAATTTAAAAATGGGCAGAAGATATGAATACATTTTGCCAAAGAAGACATACAGATAGCCACCAAACATATGAGAAGATACTCAACATCAGTAATCATCAGGGAAATGCAAATCAAAACCACAATGCAATATCACACCTGTTAGAATGGCTATTAGTAAAAAGACAAGAAACAGTAAGTATTGGAGGGGATGTGGAGAAAAAGGAACCCTTGTACACTGTTGGTAGAACTGGAAATTGGTGCAGCCATGGTAGAAAAGAGTATGGAGAGTCCTCAAAAAGAAAAACAAGATTGAAACTACCATATGATTCAGTTATTCTTATAATTTGGGGTATTATCTTAAGGCTATTAAAACACTAATTTGAAAAGATGTCTGTACCCTATATTTATTGCAGCATTATTTACAATTGCCAAGATATGGAAACAACTTGTGTCTATTTATGGATGAATGGATAAAGAAGATGTGGTGTGTATGTATATACACAGCTTCTCTTCAGAAAGACATCATGTCTTAGAACCTTGCATATACTCATTTAGCCAACTCCATCATACACACACACCATGGAATACTATGCAGCCCTAGAAAGAAGGAAATTTTGCCATTTGCAGTAACATGGATGGACCTAGAGGGTATTATGCTAGGTGAAATAGACAGAGAGAGACAAATATCATATGATTTCACTTGTATGTGGAATCTAATAAAACAAACAAAACAGAAACAAACTCAGATACAGAGAACAGACTGGTGATTACCAAAGGGGAAGGAGTTATTGGGGGAGGGTAAAATAGGTGGTGTGACTCAGTTTATGATGATGGAGAGTAACCAGATTTATGAGAGTGATCACCTTGTAATGTATACAAATATTGATTTATAATGTACATCTAAAATTTATATAATGTTATATACCAAATTTGGGGCTTCTCTGGTGGCTCAATTGGTAAAGAATTCACCTGCAATGCGAGAGACCTGGGTTCGATCCCTGGGTTGGGAAGATCCCTAGGAGAAGGGAACAGCTACCCACTCCAGTATTCTGGCCTGGAGAAGCCCATAGCCTTTACAATCCATGGGGTTGCAAAGAGTCAGACATGACTGAGCGATTTTCACTTTAATATACCAATTTTACCTCAATTAAAAAAGAAAAATAGTGGTTTTTTTTTTTTTTTAATTGCAGGCCACTTAGATAGTGTCTTAAAGTAGTAGCAATGACTTTCAATTCTTTTGGACTATGGCCCACAGTAAAAAGTGTATTTTAAACTGTGACATCAGAATACATAAATCGACCCACATATATGACATGTAACAAAGATTTCACCAGCTAACACTTTATTATTGTTACTTGTGATGTATTCTGGTCTTTCTCATCTAACCTCCCAATAACTCCATGAGGATAGGGTTCTTAGTCTCATTTTACGGAGGATAAAAGTGAAGTTTGGAGAGGTTAAATAACTTGCCCCAAATCAGCAACTAGCAGAGCTGGTTTCTAGTGAAGACCTCGCTGATGTCAACCCCAAGATTCCTCCCTACAACACGTACTGTTTGGGGTTTCTAACCAAAGCCCTGACCCATTAGGTGTCACTTTAAGCTAGGAATGTTCAATTAAAGATAGTAGTAGCATGTGGTAGCAAATGATAAAGTTTACTAGTGGGTGTATATAAGGAAAGAAGAAGTAAAATTTTTTTAAATGCAATATTCTAGGCTTTTTATGTTATTCAACTTAGTCCCTCCTAAAACTTTCAAATTAGGTATCTTTTTTTTTCATCTTACAGATTTGAATGCAGAGAGGTTTATCAACATTTTAAAGATAAGTATTTATGTAGCTATTGGACTGTAAGCTCTCCAAGGGTAGAGACTTTTCTCATTTGTGTTTCTATTGATATCTTCAATGCCTAACAGTGCCTGGTACGTAGTAGGAGATCAATACACATTTCCTAAAGGAACAGCAGAAGGAAATGGCCAAGTGTTAGATCCAGATCTGCCCAGCTCCCAGATCTAATTCTTTTTACTTCTGAACTCATAATTTATTAAAAAACAATCGGTATTTGGCCTGTGATTTTTTAACCCCGTACTTACTGCATAACTGGAAGTGTTATGAGCTCTGGTTCCAACGCCTGTTTGAAGCTCTAGGTACATAATTAGTTACCGAGTTCCCATCTCTTGACTGAGTCTATAATTAAGCAGGTTTCATAAGACATACTTAGACATAGTCCCTGGTTCCCTAAAATGCGTTAACAGTCACCCAGAGGACCAGACTTGGAGAAAAACACAGGGCTGGAAAATATTTACTATATTCCAGTACCATTGCTCTCCTTGGTCACCATAACCAATTACAGAACAGGAATGTGCTTTTTCATTTGTTTGTTTGTTTTAAATTAGTAAACACAAATTTTAAAAGGCATACACTCTCATAGAGTTTCTTCACAGTACATCTTAGAAGTGAAACAAATTTTGACTCACTAGCACACAATGATATTAACATATTACAGTTTCTGTCCAGGAATTGGATAAAGGTGATAAATTAAAGATAAGTCAAGCATCCTGTTCTAGAACGATGTGCTTAGGTGTGCCTGGAACCTTGCCCTTGCCTTCAGAACTCAACAAGGCAGGTCCAGAGATCTGTGAATCGTCTTTATCTTCTGATGAAGAGTGGGTGAATAAAGTCATTTCTTCTTATCTTTCTTACTCACTTGTGTTGACCAAGGCTGTTGACCATGGCCCCAGGCATCCCAGGGCATTTCACTGGGGCTTTTCACCTGTGTGCTCATCTATTTCTTCATTCCTCCACTTTTTTCAAGTATTTACTAAGAGTTCTTATAGGCTCAGGCTCTTCAAGGTGCTGCGGTGGCAACAGGAGGAACAGAGCACAAGCTTCTAGACTCTGCAGGGATTATTAATAATATACCTGGGACTCAGGAGTGACTGTGAGGCCCCCAGAAACTGAGCTGGTGACTTTTAACTATTACCACCTTCCTTCCTCACCAGGTTCTGAGAGCTTGGGAAGTCTTTCCTATTAATGTGGCCTGAAGAGTGTGATTCTCCCTTATTTCTCTCTGCATAGGGGTCACCGTGAAGTCAACACAAAGGTGGCCCTCTTGCCTTGAGTGAAATAGCACCCATGACTGCATGATCAGAGAGGTGTCAGTCCTTTACACGTTAGTCAGCTGGAGAAGATGCAGGACTGGTTCACTTTGTGGATAATTCTCCTTGCTTCCTGCAGTGAGTTTGCCTACCTTTATTTTCAGTCTGCACTAAATCTGCTGTTTTCATACAAAATATGTTTTAGCTTGAGGGGAAGACTGTCTCTCCTAAAATCAAATATTCTCTTTACATTCTCCGTATTTCCTGCTCTAAGTTTCTTTCTAGTAACATCTGCCCAGCTCCAAATCTTGTTTTATTTTTTTAATTAAAAAATGTATTTGTTTATTTGGCTGTGCTGGGTGCTAGTTTCGGCATGCAGTATCTCTGCTCTTCACTGTGTCACCGGAACTCTCAGTTGTGGCATGTGGGCTCTAGTCCCCTGATCAGGGATCGAACTTGGGCCCCCTGCTTTGGGAATGCATCGTCTTAGCTACTGGACCACCAGGGAAGTCCCCCAAATCTTGTTATTTTAATTTTAAAGATGTGTTTGTTTATTTATTTGAGTTGTGCTGGATCTTTGTTGCTGCACGGGGGCTTTCTCTAGTTGTGGAGAGCAGGGGCTACTCTCTAGTTGTGGTGAGCAGGCAGCCCATTGCGGTGGCTTCTCTTATTGTAGAACACGGGCTCTAGGTGCACAGGCCAGCACAGGCTAGTTGTGGTCCAAGGGCTTAGTAGTTGCAGCTTGTGGGCTCTAGAGCTTGGGCTCAGTAGTTGTGGTGCTTGGGCTTAGTTGCTCTGAGGCAGGTGGAATGTTCCTGAACCAAGGATCAAACCTGGTTTGATCCTTGTCCCCTACACTGACAGGCTGTTTCTTAACCACTGTACCACGAGGGAAGTTCCCCAAAAAATCTTTTTTTAAATAACAGTTTATTGAGATATAATTCACCCTTTTAAAGTATATAGTTCAGTGGTTTTTAGTTTATTTGCAGAGTTGTACATCCCCATTGTCTATTTTCAGAACATTTTTATCCCAAAAGAAACCAGCTACTCATTAACAGTCATTCTCCAGTTCTCCCTTACCCCAGCCCCTGGCAACCACTAATCTATTTTCTGTTTCCATGAATTTGCCTATTTTGGACATTTCATACAAATGGACTCACACAATATGTGGTTCTTTGTGACTGGCTTCTCTCAATTAGCATGAAGTTTTCCAGGTTTATCCATGTTGTAATATATGTCAATCCTTCCCCCCTTTTTGACTGAATAATCAATTGTATGGATAAACTATATTTTGCTTAGTCAGTCATCAGTCAATGGACACTTGGGTTGTTTCTCCTTATTTTGGCTATGATGAATAATGCTGCTTATGAACATTCCTGCCCAATTTTTTGTATGGACATATGTTTTCAATTCTCTTGGATATATCTAGAAGTGGGGTTGCTAAGCTGGCTCAAATCTTAAATAAACATTTCTAATGGTCTTCATCCTTATCTGTTTCCCAGGGAGCAGGTTTCTCCATGCTCACTAAACAAAAGGGAATGACCAACAGCAGGACCTTCTTCATCAAGTCCTGGAAATAGCACCTGCTTTTCCAAGTCAGATACAAAGCCCAAACATCTCCACTGTAAACAATATGTGGCTCTGAAGGGCTGTGGCAGACCAGGATGGGGACAAGTCACTGCAGTGACTCACAGTTAACAGCAGCTGCAGCTGCCAGAGGAGGTATGTAGAAACAAGCTTTTCTTATAAACAAAGGAACATTTCCAGTTATGTCATTCTCTGCTTATAACCAACTCCTTGAATTCTAGTCCCTCATAGCCTGTCAGGGATGTTGGACTATGATCTCTGATGGTATGTGTAGCATGGGATAAGCAGTTTACAACCTTGGAATCCTAAATTGCCCTTTCCCCACCATCCACCCACTGCAGGTTCCCGTTTATAACTGAAGTCTGCCCTCTGCTGGTCATAGGCAGCTCAGGCCCACACCACAGAGCTGCTGAGCAGGTTTCTTACAAAATCATATCTTCTCCAGGAACACTTTGGAAATTGCTATAATTTATTTAGCTATAGCAATATGGAGAAATGACATCTGCAGAGCATACATCTTTTATTTTTTACTTTTTGATGTTTGTGGGTTTTTTCCTTTATTCAATAGTAGCAGGACTGGGCCCAGTTTCAGTTATATTTATGAGCCACTCTCATCTGTGATAAATAACCATTATTTGTATTTATGCAGTGCTTGCCCAGGCCCTTCTGCTCCTACTGAATCCTGAGTCACTAAAACACTTTCCTATGGTAGGAGTGGAGAAGGGCTGTTCGAGACAGGCGATACTGCAATTTACAGGCTGTCAACTGTCCAGTAACTTTCCAGAGGAGGTTTATAGACTGAGTGGTTAGTAAAGAAAGACCCAGAGACGGACTCTCCTCACATTCTGTAGGGTGTCCACTTGCCCTGTTAGAAGGCTTCAGGGCATCAGGGATCCCAAGCAGACATGGCAATCCTTTCTTCCTATTCCTTTTACCTGGGCACTCTGGCCCAGACAAGCACATGCAGGAGGACATGAAAGGTGAGAAGGGAAGGAAGCCAGAGCCCAGAGACCGCAAGACAGTGCGAGCAAAAGTCTGAATCAGTGATAAGGGGAAAGGAAGAAGCTAGGGGAGGGGAGGTGGGTAAGAGAAAGAAACAGTGGGCAAGGGCAGAACAGGGGACTAAAAAAGGAACTCCATTTTTCTGAGGGCTTTTCCCTGCTTTCTGCAATGCAGTTCACTGTAAAAATCTGTTCAGTTTTTAGTCAGTGAAGAGAATCCTTTCTGATATTCTGGAGTCTTTGAAAACAATGCTGTGCTTCTGACCTATTGTTTTGGAACATTTATACTTTCTGCGTTAAGAGAAAAGCAGCACTTTTATGAAAGAAAAACAATTTTTAGAGATGGTTTGGATTTCTAACCTCTGAGTGGAGGGATTGAGGGGAACAAGGCTCCTTATTGTGAGCATACATCCTGGCCAGAGGTCTGGAAATCTGTCCCACCCTTCAAGGTGATCCTCAAGTACAGCCATAGTGGGGACCCCACTCTCCACCCCAGGGAAACCCTCCCCACAAGGGTCTGACTACCCCTGTCAGTCTGCTTGGGAGTGCAGACGTCCCGGCTCAGGGTGTAACAGAGATCCCTGTGTCCTGTTCTTTCTCTTGCCCTCCATTTCCTTCTTGCTTCCTCCCTCACCTCCTCACCTGGTCCTCTGGACTCAAGTTCTCTTCTCTCACATTGCCCCACTCCAGACATTGTGACTTAGAACTTTAGCACTTTAGGAAAGACAGGGATCAGTATATTCTTATAAGTGGGTGGTGCTGCCCCTTTAAAATCCACCTGAGGGGGAGGTGGTGGAGAGAAAGAGAGAACCAGGTCTTCTGCCTTTCCTCCTAGAGATAAAGGTTATTCTTAGTAAGATCAGCTTGGCACTGGGGAGACATGTCCCTTCCCGTCCCAGGGGCTTTGCACATAGCAGTTCCTCCTCTTCATGCAGGGAAGGAGACAAACGGGGAGAAAGAAAAGGAAAAAAAGAGGAAGGGGATGTCATCACTGTTGCCCTGGTGGGCTCTTCTCAGGACGTACTTTGGAATGCTGGTTCTGGTGGACAGAACTGGACAGGGGAGTGCTCTCAACCCAACCCCAGAAGGCCAGTTTTAATTCTAGCAGCCACTTTTGAAGCGAGAAGACTAAAGGCCAAATGAGTTCCCTTCAGGCCTTTGCAGAGCACTTTGTCTGTGGCACGTCTTTAATAAATGCTCAGCCTCCTGCTTGCACCCTCCTTAGGAGGAGTCTTCTAGGACTGCCCTCATTGGGCGTAAGGACGATTGTAATCAGTCAGGGAATTCAAGCCCTAGTATTAGCTTCGGAGAACCAAGAACTTGAGAAAAAATGGAAAAAGTGAAAAGGGTGGGTAAAGCTCGAGAAAACTTACGTAATCCGATTCCACTTTGGACCCAGATGGTGAGATTCTGCAGAGCCGCCAGTAGGGGGAGCTCGAGCAGTGTATCAGAACACCAGCGCCCGGGTTGCCAGGAGTCAAAACCTCCGGATAAACAAAACAATGAAACCTTTGTAGTTTCTCTTAGGTTCTTAATCCTGGGAGGCTCAATCCGGGCCCTTCTGATTTTCATCCTAGGGGACCCAGCTAGCTTCTAGTGGAACACTAACTGGTCCTGGATCTCTTAAAAAGTCTCTCTCCCCCTTTTTTTCCTTGCTTTCTCTCTTTCTCTGTTTCTAATTCCTTTTCTCAAACCCTTTCAGTATCTCTTTGTGTGTATCTTCTGCAATATCCATTTTCTCTGAATATATCTTTCTGCCTATGCTTCTTTCTTGTTATTTCTCTGTATCATCTTAGGCCCACTAGTAAATGCTGTGTGTGTGCTGTATGCTTAGTCCCTTCAGTCCATGTCCGACTCTTCCCGACCCTATGGACTGTAGCCCGCCAGGATCCTCTGTCTATGGGATTCTCCAGGCAAGAATACTGAAGTGGGTTGTCATGCCCTCCTCCAGGAGATTGTCCCCATCCAGGGATCGAACCCATGTCTCTTATGTCTCCTGCATTGCAGGTGGATTCTTTATCACTAGTGCTGCCTGGGAAACCCCTAATAAATGTTAATAAAAAATAAATGGAGATGAAGCCATTATAATTGAGCTCTGAAGACTTCAATATTTGGCACACACACAAAAAATTAATTTGAATATATTGTATTCAAAAACTAAAATATACTGTACAGCAAAAGTGGCTAATTCTGCCACCACTTACAGTTCAATCACGTCTTCTGTGTGTATTCTGTCTCTGTCCTGAAGACCTGCTGCCCTCACCAGCCTGGGCAGCAGGTCTCTGTTGTCCATTGTCTGCTGCCAAGCTTCTGCCCACCTCCCCCAAACCATTGACCTGCAGGAGTCATCTCCCTCCCTGAGCAGCCTAACAAGGTCTTTCAGGTCCAGAATAGTTGTACGTCTCTCTAGTGACACAGTTTGTTGTTTCCTAAGTAAGACCCAACCCAGAACTCACTGGAACTCATAGAATTGGGAGTTGAGGGACCCCAGGTGAGAAAGTGGGGAAGGACTCAGCTTGCCCTCTGTTTGAAACCTCTTGTCCTCCAACATTCAGGTGCTCCGGCTGGACCTCATCTACTCTGCCAGAGTATTTTCGCTCACAGTGACTTTCTCTTGGGGAGCTTCTTGTCTTTCTTTCTCTCTAGACTGACACTTTGGGACCTCTAGCTTATCACACAGTCTGTATGTATCTGTCCCCTTTAGGACACAGAGTTTGCATTCTTTTTCTGGGTTTTTGGGCCCTAGGGACTCAAGCAATACGACTGAGTGTGTGTTTTAACTTTCTAGAACATCTCATGGCAGTCAAGACGCACATCTACTATCTTACAAAAGGATGCTTTGCCTGGACTCCACAGAGGCCCTGTGAGGGTTCTGAGCGTGTATGGTATGCAGATGGCTCTGGGAAATGCCACTTAGCAGGTGCTGTCTCAGTTCCAGCCCCAAATGCTGTGACTGTGATTGGTAGAGATGGAGGTGGGAAAGTGTCCACCCCATTTCTACATTTCGTGCTCACACCCCTGTTAGGGTGAATCTCCCAGGATCCATCCTATGTCCAAGTCTATCATGTTCTATCCAGGTTCTCATTATTTTTCAGACCCTAATTTTATATGTCGCTGAGAGACAGATTCTAACATTTGATCTGGTAGGACGTGAGACTTTTTAATCTTGGCACTTTAACTTTCTTTAAGCCTCCTGGAGCCAAGGAAGGTGGTGGTGGTATGATCTGATCATCCCTCTTCCTGCTCAGTACTTGGTAACCATTATCATCTCCTAGTTCGAGACCTGTTTGGATCAAGTTGAAGACCAAAGTAGGGAGTAGGGGCCAGACGGGCAATACAATCCAGCGTTTAAAGGCACTAACCACTTGCTTGCCCTTGTAGGCCCTGACCACACAGAGAGGCTGAACAGGACATAGGCCCCTTCCTCAAGGAGTGAATGCTTCAACTGGACTGCCCCCCTATGTCTCTAGACAGAAATCATAATGAAACTGCTGCATAAAAACCCAGTGCTGCAAAGTGCTAACATCATCAAGCAGGTTGCCTCTGCAGTGCAATCCATAATTTCTGTGACTTCCAGAACCAAGAGGGCTGTCCTATGAATTCCTAAATTAAGCTTCTGCATTACTTGGAAACTTAAAAAGCGTTCCTTCCCACAGACACTGCTCCCAAATTAAACACTTTGTGCTTATGCAGCTGTTCAGATGTTAGTGAATTGAAGATGGAAAGGTTCTTAAGAAGGGAAGAGTGGTGGGTGCCTAGAAAGGAGAAGGGAACACTGCAGGGGTGGTTTTTTTTTATTTTAGGGGACTGGATTGAAGAGCTGAGGGTCAGGTAGCAGGGATTATATGAGTTGAAGATTATAATCAGTAAGTACATAAAATGTTTTTTAAATTATTAGGTCTAGATAAGTATAGGTTAAGGAGATGCATTTATTATGATCAAGTATTTCAAAGCATGATTTTAAGTGGAGAACTTGGTGAGTGGCTATTCCCTACCTCTAATCAGTAGGAGCCAGAAGGAATAAACACAAATGGCTAAGGTGGTATCTTAAGGTTATTGAGAGGCCCACTTCTGAAGACTGGAGAACAGTTGAACTAGAATGGGTCACAGAGATTGTCTGGGCACTGTCCTCTGGAGGCCTTCACTGAAAGAAGCAGCCTGTGTTTCCTACACTGCTGCAGGTGACACTTAGCATAGACGCAGGCATGACTTGCAGAAGCTGGTCTCCAGGTTCTCTTCTAGATTGGGAGAGAAAAGAACACATGTAACATTAGAGGCTTTTAGCAGCAGCTGGAAAGAAATGAACAGATAAAAGGCCCGGTTCCCTCTGGCCCACCTCTCACCAATATGCCGGGGCCCCTTCTATCAAGCCACCCCTGTGTCATTTGTTTCATAACTTGCACCTGGATCTTTGCCTGCAAGAATGTGGGCCATTTTGGCAAATGGTTGTTCAGAGAGCCGTTGCTCACAAAACTTGTCTGCAATATTTGGACTGGCTACCAAGGCCCTCACGTTTCCACACATGCTGTCCCCACCTTATTGCTGGGTCTCTTCCAGAGAGGCAGCAGTTATTTGGTGCTGATGTTAACTGCTCAGTCTGTTTCCAACAGACTCCTCTTGGAAACCATTTTCATAGGGGTCGGCTGAGTGGTAGGGGTTGGAAACGGGTTGGAGCTGAGTAGAGTGAAGAAGTAAAAAAATCCACAGTTAGCCAGATAGTATCGTCCATGCGGCTGAGGAAGTAAGAGCCCCAGCCTGCAGCAAACTGGGCCCCAGGGGTCACAGACACAGAGAGAAGCACTGGACTTGGGCTGCCCGGCTCCCCCAGCGGTTCCAGGGCAGAGCCCTGAGGAGGCTGGCCTCTGGCCTTGGCTGTGCCCCAGATTAGCTGTTGTCCGTGGGCCACTTAAACTCTCTGGGTCTCGATTTCATTATCTGCAAGAGGAAAACATTTGTGCCAACACCTCTAAGGTTCCAATAAACTATGTTCTGTCATTCCGTATGGACTTGTGTTTTGGTTTTAAACATTAATGATACCTTTCAACTGCATGGTGCTTTATGATTTATAAAGAACTTTCATATACTTATCTCATTTGATCCTAACAGCCATGCTATGGGATAAGTAGGACAGAAATGATTCTCCCTGTTTTCGAGACTGAGAAACTGAGGATCAAGGAGCTTAGATAATTGTTATCACACAAACAGTAAGTCAAAAGCCAGGACTCCAGCACAGGCCTTTTAAGTTGAGCTTAATTCTTCATTTTGGGGGGGGGGGGGAGGGAAGGTTGTCCTATGTGCTTTTAAAATCGGGTAATTATGGATCATCTACTAGAAAAACGAACTTGGGATTTTTAGATGCTTAAACTCGACGTGGGCTCCAGGTAAAGTCCTCTTACTCTCAACTGCCCTATGAACTCACAAATGTGTGAATGCCTTGCTTCTCTGACCAGACTGTAAATTCCTTGGAGGTTAAGGCCATGTGTTTTCTCTTCCCTCCTGTATTCCTTCAGTAAGCGTCACAGAGCCAAGCACCTAGCAGGGGCTGTTGCATTGCCAGGAGAGGGAAAGCAAAGTAAGACTATGAAATACATAAGTGGGACAGATGTCTGTTTCCACAATTGACCACTTGTCCTACAAGAACTGTTATCCTTGTACAAGTTCTGCCCAAGACAGTTACGTGATTGCCATATTATTCTTTGAGTTCTGTAACACAGCACAGAGTCCCCTGAGAGCAGCAGCCATATCTTTCTCCTCAGCATGATTTTCCAGGCACAGGATGGGCTCATAGGTTCAAAGAGACATGGCCTCAGTGATCTCATGCCCCAGGAACATGACATAAGTAAAAGCGGCAGACTGGCTGCCTTAGGTGGGGGATGGAGGTGAATTACTGAGGTAGGGAGCTGCTCTGAGCTAAAGCTGAGGGTGAAAGGAGTAATGAGGCAAAAGTAGCCAGAGCATCTGAGGAAAGCTGCCAAGGACATCTGGGTGCTGAAAGGAGGGCGTGCCTTCTGCCACTGTAAGGGGATGGGAAGGCCAGGGGAATGAATCAATAGGGCTGAGCCCACGGCTGTGTGGGTTCTCTGACCACTTGTGCACACTTGACACCAAGCCTCAGTGCAATCTTGCTTCACATCCCTAGACCTCCACCCTCATCAGTGACTGTGACTTCAGTCCTTTCTGCAGGACTGCAAGGAGGGAACACTCAGAATCCAGAGCTGGGGACAACTGACTTGATAAACAGAGATGGCCCCAACTTAAGACCTTTGCCTCATTATTACCCTGACATCTCTTCATTATCCTATTTGCCAAATCCTTACTTTCCTAGATTTGGTGGAGAAAGAGGAGGATTCTGAGATTTGTAAGCAGGACCACTCCCAGTAAATGAGATCATCCCATACCCTAGGGACCAACTCAGTTGAGCTCCACTGGCCAGAAGAATCTTAACTCCAGATGAAGGAGGTCTCTGTCTCTCCTCTTGTAGCTGCCTAGGACTTCACTGAGAGAACACTCCTAGGGTGATAGAATATTAGAGATAACAGGCACCCTAGAGGTTATATAGTCATCCAAAACCCTCACTTACAGATGAAGGAACTTAAGAGCATGGTGATGACATAAGTGTTCAAGTCACTCAGGAAGTTAGTAAAAGAGCCTGGACTAGAACCTGAAAGTCTTGACCCAGTACCAGGCTAGATCGTCTTTCTTATCTGACCCTGGCCCTTTGAGATGCCAAAAATCTCCAGCCAGGGGCAATTCTGAGCAGCCAAGCAAGAAAGATCTGAATTTATAAAACTTCCTTGTGGAAGCACCTGCTCTTTAGGAGACTTTTTTTTTTCTTTCAAGCCATAGAAATCTATTTTTATTAAAACAGATGTGTAACTTGGATTAAAGTAAGTAAATAAAATCAGTATGATGGCATAATACACAGCATTCATATCATTTTTGAGTTTCGCAACAAGATCCAAGACAGGTGTCTTTGCGTAAGAGTTCAAGAAAGTTCAAGGCTTCATTTGTGGCTCAGCTGGTAAAGAATTCACCTGCAATGCAGGAGACCTGGGTTCAATCCCTGAGTTGGGAAAATCCCCTGGAGAAGGGAAAGGCTACCCACTCCAGTATTCTGGCCTGGAGAATTCCGTGGGGTTGTCCATAGGGTCGCAAAGAGTCAGACACGACTGAGTGACTTTCACTTTCAGTTTTTCAAGAGATCAGTCAGTTTAGGAGACTGTTTATGTTACTGCCAGGACTGGGAACTCTGTCCCTGCCTCCCCCTAAAACTACTATTCTAAAAGGCTTTCTAGTGGCCAAGGCTGCCCCTTCTGGCCAAACACAGCACCTGATCTCATCCTCTAATCAGACAGTCCTGGTGCCTCATGGTGGTGGGGGTGACACCCTGTCAGATGAAAGGTGGAAGCAGAGAGCCTTGCACAGACACTTCATAAATGTTTTACAAGTGAATAACCAAGGTCCCAACTCTTCTGCACTCTGTTTAGCTCCCCACTTGCAAAAGCATCCAGCAGACTTATGTTCAACCTGCGGATTAATCAAGTCAAATAAACAGATATTTATTGAGCTACAATTGGGAAGGCAGTCTACCAGGTGCTGAGCTTTATACAAAAACCGGCCTGAGTCCCTACCTTCAAAGGACTCACAGGCCAGTTCGGGGAGACCAGGTGAAATTATATGTGAATTATATCATAGACAGCAATAGAAGTGCTATGAAGCAACAAGTGAACATATGCAAAATGATTGGAAGAGATAATTGGTGTACTGGTGCACAAAAGAAGAGAACACTGTGAACTACACAGGCCAGGGAAGTTTATGGAAAAGGAAAAATCTGGTAAGGACTTTAAAGGATGGGAAGAATTTAGAGGAATTTGGAGAGAAGGGATGAGCATTTCAGAAACTGTAAGAAAAAGTACAAAAGTAGAAAAATGCAAGTGTACTGAGGGTATCGAGTAATAATAATCATAATAGTAGATGATGCTTATCATGTATCAGATTCTTTTCTCAGCAACTAAGATATATTCTCTTGCAATTCAAATTATTTCTATTATTAAGCCATTTATACAGCTGAGGAAACTGGGGCATAGAGGGGTTTAAGTAACTCACCTGAGGATATAACCTCTAAGTGGCTGAGCTGGAATTCCAGCCCAAAGGCTATGTATCCAGCCACTGCTTTGTACAGCTTCTCTCATTATGTCTAGAGGAGTTGATTTGTTGAAAAGGTATGTTGGGGAAAAACACAGAGGGTCTTGATTTTGTGGGCAGCAGTTCAGTTAGTTCAGTCGCTCAGTCGTGTCCGACTCTTTGCAACCCCATGAATTGCAGCACGCCAGGCCTCTCTGTCCATCACCAACTCCCGGAGTTTACTCAAACCCATGTCCATCGAGTCGGTGATGCCATCCAACCATCTCATCCTCTGTCGCCCCTTCTCCTCCTGTCCCCAATCCTACCCAGCATTAGGGTCTTTTGCAATGAGTCAACTCTTCTTATGAGATGGCCAAAGTATTGGAGTTTCAGCTTCAACATCAGTCCTTCCAATGAACACCCAGGACTGATCTCCTTTAGGATGGATTGATTGGATCTCCTTGCAGTCCAAGGGACTCTCAAGAGTCTTCTCCAACACCACAATTCAAAAGCATCAATTCTGCGGCGCTCAGCTTTCTTTCATCTCTCACATCCATACATGACCACTGGAAAAACCATAGCCTTGACTAGACGGACTTTTGTTGGCAAAGTAATGTCTCTGCTTTTCAATATGCTATCTAGGTTGATCATAACCTTCCTTCCAAGGAGTAAGTGTCTTTTAATTTCATTGCTGCAATCACCATCAGCAGTGATTTTGGAGCCCCCCAAAATAAAGTCAGACACTGTTTCCACTGATTCCCCATCTATTTCCCATGAAGTGATGGGACCAGATACCATGATCTTAGTTTTCTGAATGTTGAGCTTTAAGCCAACTTTTTCACTCTCCTCTTTCACTTTCATCAAGAGGCTCTTTAGTTCTTCTTCACTTTCTGCCATAACGGTGGTGTCATCTGCATATCTGAGGTTATTGATATTTCTCCCGGCAATCTTGATTCCAACTTGTGTTTCTTCCAGCCCAGTGTTTCTCATGATGTACTCTGCATATAAGTTAAATAAGCAGGGGGACAATATACAGCCTTGACGTACTCCTTTTCCTATTTGGAACCAGTCTGTTGTTCCATGTCCAGTTCTAACTGTTGGCTTCCTGACCTGCATACAGGTTTCTCAAGAGACAGGTCAGATGGTCTGTATTCCCATCTCTTTCAGAATTTTCCACATTTTATTGTGATCCACACAGTCAAAGGCTTTGGCATAGTCAATAAAGCAGAAATAGATATTTTTCTGGGACTCTCTTGCTTTTTCGATGATCCAGCGGATGTTGGCATTTGATCTCTGGTTCCTCTGCCTTTTCTAAAACCAGCTTGAACATCTGGAAGCTCACGGTTCATGTATTGCTGAAGACTGGCTTGGAGAATTTTGAGCATTACTTTACTAGCATGTGAGATGAGTGCAGTTGTGCAGTAGTTTGAGCATTCTTTGGCATTGCCTTTCTTTGGGATTGGAACAAAAACTGACCTTTTGCAGTCCTGTGGCCACTGCTGAGTTTTCCAAATTTGCTGGCATATTGAGTGCAGCACTTTCACAGCATCATCTTTGAGGATTTGAAATAGCTCAACTGGAATTCCATCACCTCCACTAGCTTTGTTCGTAGTGATGCTTTCTAAGGCCCACTTGACTTCACATTCCAGGATGTCTGGCTCTAGGTGAGTGATCACACCATTGTGATTATCTGGGTCGTGAAGATCTTTTTTTGCACAGTTCTTCTGTGTATTCTTGCCACCTCTTCTTAATATCTTCTGCTTCTGTTAGGTCCATACCATTTCTGTCCTTTATCGAGCCTATCTTTGCATGAAATGTTCCTTTGGTACCTCTAATTTTCTTGAAGAGATCTCTAGTCTTTCCCAATCTGTTATTTTCCTCTATTTCTTTGCATTGATCGCTGAGGAAGGCTTTCTTATCTCTCCTTGCTATTCTTTGGAACTCTGCATTCAGATGGGAATATCTTTCCTTTTCTCCTTTGCTTTTCGCTTCTCTTCTTTTCCCAGCTATCTGTAAGGCCTCCTCAGACAGCCATTTTGCTTTTTTGCATTTCTTTTCCATGGGGATGGTCTTGATCCCTGTCTCCTGTGCAATGTCATGAAACTCTGTCCATAGTTCATCAGGCACTCTATCAGATCTAGTCCCTTAAATCTATTTGTCACTTCTACTGTATACTTATAAGGGATTTGATCTAGGTCATACCTGAATGGACTAGTGGTTTTCCCTACTTTCTTCAACTTAAGTCTGAATTTGTCAATAAGCAGTTCATGAGCTGAGCCACAGTCTGCTCCTTGTCTTGTTTTTGCTGACTGTATAGAGCTTCTCCATCTTTGGCTGCAAAGAATATAATCCATCTGATTTCGGTGTTTACCATCTGATGATGTCCACGTGTAGAGTCTTCTCTTGTGTTATTGGAAGAGGGTGTTTGCTATGACCAGTGCGTTCTCTTGGCAAAACTCTATTAGCCTTTGCCCTGCTTCATTCTGTTCTCCAAGGCCAAATTTGCCTGTTACGCCAGGTGTTTCTTGACTTCCTACTTTTGCATTCCAGTCCCCTATAATGAAAAGGACATCTTTTTTGGGTGTTAGTTCTAGAAGGTCTTGTAGGTCTTCATAGAACTGTTCAAGTTCAGCTTCTTCAGCATTGCTGGTCGGGGCATAGACTTGGATTACTGTGATATTGAATGGTTTGCCTTGGAAACGAACAGAGATCATTCTGTCGTTTTTGAGATTGCATCCAAGTACTGCCTTTTGGACTCTTTTGTTGACCATGATGGCTACTCCGTTTCTTCTAAGGGATTCTTGCCCACAGTAGTAGATATAATGGTCTATATAATAGATATATATATATAGATATATATATTCCTTGTGGGCAGCAAGGAACCATTAAAGCTTTCTAGATAGGGACATGGATCTGGATTTAAGTTTTTAAATTGAGATATACACAGGAAGGGGCTTCCCTGGTGGCTCAGATGGTATAGAATCCGCCTGCAATGCAAGAGACCCAGGATTGATCCCTGCAGAAGGGAATGGCAACTCACTCCGGTATTCTTGCCTGGAGAATTCCATGGACAGAGGACCCTGCTGAGCTACAGTCCATGTGATCACAAAGAGTCAGGCATGACTGGGTTACTAACACTTTCGCCTTCATACACAGGAAGAAAATCCTAAGGACCTATTCATATAGAAAAAGCACAGAGAAATATATTAACTCATACATTTAGATGAGTATTAACTCATCCATTTCATAGAGTGTGTTGTCCAGAGTTACTTCTGGTGGCCTCTCAGATCTTGAACTACCAGATAATCAAATCCGTGATTGATGACACCAAGGGAACAACCAAAAGGTAAGAGGCCCCCAAATCTACCCAGGCATGTGCTCAAAAGCTAGGGACAGAGGTATGCTTGGAGGAGGGTGTATAAAGGGAAATAGGAGGCATCTGGGTCAGAGAACAAGTGAGAGGTCAGCAGAATGAGCTGGGACCTCACGTGTATTCAGCAATACCTCAACCATGATTGGATCAAAGCTTCTGGAAGAAGAAAAAACACTGCCAGCTATCTTCCTGAATATTTTATAACAGCAGATAATTTCTTCAGTCTTTTTCTTCAATTTACAGGCTGAAATGGAAAATTCTTTTCATGCACAGAATGCTATTTCTCTCTCTCGTTTTAAAACTCAATTTTGCTAATATATTCCATCAAAGACTGTAAAGCTGAACTTGTTCTCATGACCATCCCCTATAATGAACATGGGACAGATGAAGTAATAAGACCTCTAAAAGGGTGGTAATTGAAATGAGAGCATCTTTTCTTTTTTTCCTCCAGAAACTGATGTACAAAGGAGCCTGCTCAATCCAGTGAAGTAAAAACATTAGGTAATTTGAATCCTGAGCAAAGATTAGATAATTGTCTTGGATGGGACTTTGGGAACAGTCACGGGAGATGAGGCATCATCCTGTTGAGGTGGTCTTTAGGGAATATCTGGTTTGTATGAGTGTTGTTTTGCCCCTGAGTCACAAAGCAGGGGTTGAAGAGTTGTCCTTGGTCTGGGCTCCAGGCAAAGTTATGTACTTACCCTTGTAAATTGCGGTATTCAGTATAAGCATTGTTGCAATTTATGGCCACGCCTTCATGACCCCACTTTTGGAAATAGGCTCCAAGTCTGAGTTCCAAGCAGCTGTTTTATGTCCACCCACAGGAAAGCAGCACATACATAGTGTGGGGGCGGTTTGAGGAATGGTTTGTGAATTCTCAAATCTTGTTCTCTTGAACATGTATTTTTTCTTTGAAGAATGAGTTGATTCATTTATGTTCAAGTGAGGGCAAAAAAAACACTCTAACATAAGAAAACCAAATGTTGTGTAGCGTACCTTCTTCAATCACGTGGCATTGAGAAACCATGGCTGTTAGTCTCTTCTGCATTTGCTTTCTCCTCAGCTGCTACTTTTGAGAAGACTTAAGCCCATGCCTTACATTGAGTTATTTCTGGCTGAGGCTGTCATAAGGGGTTTGGAAATGTCACATTCCCAGACTCACATTCTAGGAACCAAGTCATTACTTTTGGGCTCCTCTGTTGACATAAATTCTTCCCCTTCAACTGGATCTGGAATATTTGGCACCAACAACAAACCTGGGTACCCATGTGGCCCCAGAGCCACAGTTCTTTCTGTGTTGACCTTTCTGTGTATGTCGGCCCAAGTCCCAGAGGTGAACTGTTATCCTGGTTTCCCCTCATAAGTTCTGACTTACTGTTCTGCCTGTATTTCTGCTTCTTCCTCTAGCACCAGGTACTCTCCCCAGTTTCATCCATCCTTGTCCCTTCTTTCTGCCAGCTGAAGTTACCTGCCGTGCCAGGCCGTGGAGTGATTGTGCCATAGGACAGTCACACTTGCCTTATTGGACCCTCATATTGTTTCCTGTTCACTTAAGTCGGGGCTTCCCTGGTAGCTCACATGGTAAAGAATCTGCCTGCAAATGCAGGAGACCCAGGTTCAATCCCTGGGTCTGGAAGATCCCCTGGAGAAGGAAATGGCAGCTCACTCTTGTATTCTTCCCTGGAGAATGCTGTGGACAGAGGAGCCTGGCAGGTTACAGTCCATGGGATTGCAAAGAGTCAGACACAACTGAGTGACTAACAACTTCACTCCATTGTTTTTTATTCACATAAATCAGTGTATCTCAGTAAGAAAGGTACCAGCCTCTAGGAGATGTATTGGAGAATCTAGGGGGCGCTTTTGATTGTCACAGTTATTAGGAGGGGCACTAGTAACATTTAATGAGTGGAACCAAGGGTGCTGGCTATTTGATCTTGTGCACCAACAAGTATCGTGTGTCTTGTGCAAACTTCGGAAGTCACACTGGATATTTGTGTGGGAAAATCTGTTTGTAATTATGTGGTGTGAAATTCAATCCCATTTTACTTGGAAACACAAGTTATTTTTGTATATTTTAATATACACTGATTTTTCTGTAAATACCTCTTAAGCCATTTTAAAGGAAGAGAAGATGGCACTGTGTTTGTTCAGAACTTTACAAACAGTGTTCACAATTTCAGAAAAGCATTTGGCTGCCAGCAATTTCGCTACTGTGATTTGAGTTGTCAGCAAACATGTCTCTATCTATTACAGTTTGTCTCTGTCACATTCACTCAGATTTCAAAGCAACTGCTTCATTCTACCTCCTAGTTAGTCTTCCCTAAATATTAATATACTCCAATACATATTAGTTAGTTATAAATTATTCCTCTTCTATCAATAATTTTTCTTTATCTTCATCATTAGGACATTGTGCTGACTTTTAGAAAGATGTGTGTAGGACGTTTCCCTGATGCTCAATGCATAAAGAATCAGCCTGCTGTGCAGGAGACACGGGAGACATGGGTTCAATCTCTGGGTCGGGAAGATCCCCGGAGAAGGAAGTAACAACCCATTCCAATATTCTTGGCTGAAAAATCCCACAGACCGAGGAGCCTGACAGGCTACATACAGTCCAAAGTGTCCCAAAGAGTCAGACACTACTGAGCAACTAAGCACATATAAGAGGTTTATAATTTGTGAATTTCTTTTCCAGATAGTAAATAGGACCTAACAAAACATTCACTTAAAAATAGGTCATTGGCTCTTATGGGGTTAAGAATCCTTGACCTAAGTGGATACTGTGGTACTGTCTATGGAAGGCGGCAAAGGACTGAAGATGAGGTCGGTGCATTCCTGGAAGGAGGCTGTAGCTGCCCACCAGGGTTTGCTGTAGCATCCCCTTGAGGAGCTGACCACTTTCCAAATTCCAGTGTTTATCCTCATCAGGTTTCCAGAAGTTTTCAGAATCCAAGGTCACTTGAATCACTCAAATCCAGGAGGTTACTCATAGCCAAAGTAGAAATTTATAGTGGGAGACACTTCTTCCCAGGGTCTGAAAGCTTATGTCTACTGCCCGGGCAGCCAGTTCCAGGATCAGAATGAACACAGATGCTGAGCACAGGGCACACAGGATACTGAAGAGAGATGAGAAGAGGCACTCCTGTTCCACAGCAACCACAAAGGCAGAATCTCTCCCCTGCACAGGGCTTGGGTGTGCACTACCAGTTAAGATGCCTTGGGGTTTTTATTTCCTGTAGTCCACACTGACCACTTCCCATTCTGCCCACACCCTCACCCACCTTCACCCAGTCTTCCCCCAGGCGATGGGCAATTCAATTGATTATCTTCTGTGCAATGACATTCACATTCTGGACCTGCCTTCCTCGGATTACATCCAAATTTCCTCCCTTGATTAGAGTTTCATGAGGTCCATGCATTTCAGTCTCTTGATTTACTTCCACAGGTGACTAATCACATCCATTGTCTGTGAATTTTACTATTGATATTTCAACTCGGAAGGTGACCTTATGTCCCTGGCCTCCAGATTCATGGAGAGGGAGATCTCCCACTGTTGCTTCCATATCTGGTCAAAACTGATGTCCGAAATGAGGACTCAACCACCCTTCCTGCTCTGCTGCTAAGTCGCTTCAGTGTCCGACTCTGTGCGACCCCATAGACGGCAGCCCACCAGGCTCCCCCAGGCAACAACACTGGAGTGGGTTGCCATTTCCTTCTCTAGCGCATGAAAGTGAAAAGTGAAAGTGAAGTCACTCAGTCGTGTCTGACTCTTAGCAACCCCATGGATTGTAGCTTACCAGGCTCCTGCGTCCATGGGATTTTCCAGGCAAGAGTACTGGAGTGGGGTGCCATTGCCTTCGCCTTTCCTGCTCTACACCAATCCCTATAGTTGGCACAGTTCTCCTGATCATTATCTCAGTTTGATAGAGAATATTCCTTGATGGCTCAGTGGTAAAGAATCCACCTGCAATGCAGGAGTCACAGGATCTATCCCTGGGTCAGGAAGATCCCCTGGAGAAGGAAATGGCAACCCACTCCAGTATTCTTGCCTGGAAAATTCCATGGACAGAGGAGCCTGGTGGGCTGCCGTCTATAGGGTCGCGCAGAGTCGGACACGACTGAAGCGACTTAGCAGCAGCAGCAGCAAGCTTCTCATCTCAATCACCTGAATCCTCTCAGTTCTTATCAGTGTTCTCTGTGCTCTTTGACTTTCCAGAGTTGACTCTTTCAGTAATATTTCCACATCAGTAAGAATCAGTCACTTTAACCTCTTTGTAGCTTCAGCTCATTCTTGTATCACTTTCACTAACTTTTTTGTGAAGAAACTCCCCTAACCGAATCAAGAATTTATGTTACTGTATTTCTGTAAGGCTTTAATTTAATACTGTCCATCCTTCTTCATTAACAGAAGATACAGTAAATATAGCACAAGCTCATAGCTTTCTCCAGGAACTTTTAAATACTGAATTGAAATTTAAGTGTAAGAAATATTTTAAAGTGTACATCATTTATTCATTCATTTAATTATTCATTAGATGAACATTTATTAAACATCCATCATGTGACAGACACTGCTTTAGGCATTGGAGATACTAAGATAGCAAGTCATGATCCTAGCTATCAAGGAGCTTATAGTTTAAAAGAAGAGAGACTGATATGTAAAAATATGATTTTAACTCAGTGAAATAAGTACTACTGTGGAGATTTGCTGATGATCAGTTGTGGCATAAAGGGACTAAATGATCAACTCTACTTTTAAAAAGGCGCTGCTTAAAGAACAAACTTATGGTTACCAGAAGCCAAGGGTGGGGGGAAGGGATAGTTAGGGAGTTTGGGATGGACATGTACACAGGGCTATATTTAAAATGGATAACCAGCAACTGTATAGCACAGGGAACTCTAGTCAATATTATGTAACAGCCTAAATGGGAAAAGAATTTTTAAAACAGTAGATAACATGTATATGTATAACTGAATCACTTTGCTATACACCTAAAACTATCACAACATTGTTGACCAACTTAATCCAATATAAAATAAAAATTTCTTAAATTCAAAAATAAAAAAAGATTACAAGGTTCACAGAGGAAGATGCTTATAATGAATTGTAAAGGAGAGGTAGAAATTTTCTCACTAGATAACAGCAAAGAGAGATGTTTCAGAAAGATGGAAGAGCATGTGCTAATGTAAAGAGGCAAGTAAGAGTAACTGTTACTTGTTCCCAGTAACTGGGAACTGGAAGCAGTGTGATGGGACAATCCCTAAGTCAAGACCTCATGAGACAGGGCTGGAAGGGCTAGATCCTAAATGGTATTGAATACCTTGATAAAGGGTTTGGATTTCATTCACTTGGCAGTGGATAGTAATTGGGTGCTAAATGAGGAAGTAGCACAATCAGATCTGTAGTAAGAAGACTATGATCAATTCCATGTGGATGGATATGTAGTAAGACTAGAGGTAAGGAACTACTAGAGATAGATGAAATAGTCGGCTGACTACTGAAGATTCATGACGCTAGAAGGCACTTGCTCCATGAAGGTCAACATTTCCTAGATCTCTCCAGGTGGAACCGTGTGGCTAAAGGAATGTGAGTAAAAGTGTATAGGGCATTCTGAGCTAAGGTAGTTAAGTGAACCTACCTCATACTGTCTTCCCTTCTTCAGCAGCCCTGAACACCTCATGAAGATGGCTGTTCCATAAGATGGAAGGAACCTGGATCCCTGAGTCAGAGAAGAGAGAGCTACCAAGGGAGCCACCCAACCAAGAACACATACACTGAACTTTACCTGCATGCTAAGTCACTTCAATCATGTCCAACTCCTTGTGACCCTATGGACGTAGCCCACCAGGCTCCTCTGTCCATGGGATTCTCCAGGTAAGAATACTGGAGTGGGTTGCCATGCCCTCCTCCAGGGGATTTTCCTGACCCAGGGATTAAACCCACGTCTGGCATGTCCTACATTGGTCCTGCATTGGTAGGTGGGTTCTTTACCACTGGCACCACCTGGGAAGCCCACACTGAACTTTATATGAGTAAAAAAGTAATTTGTGTGTGTGTTTAGTCTCAGAGATCTAAATATTGTTAAAACTGCTAGATTACCCTCATCCAACTAAACTGACTAATACAGGAGGAGTATTAGGAGATGTTTGCAATATTTAAGATAAGATAGAGACTTTCCATATTATATGCTGAAGTATAGGATCCTGTGGAGAAAATAAGTGGAAGATGGAAGAAATGGGGATAATAATTTATGGATAACATTAAGAAGGCAGAAGGAGATAGGATCCAGAGCACAGGAAGCATTAGCTCCTTCAGCAGAAGGTGTAAGGAGGGATGCCTCTTTATTTAAAACAGAAGGGAAAGCATATCTATAGGTGAGCAGTTAGAAGCTGCCTAGTTTTCTCTACGACATAAGAGGTAAAGACATGTGCTGAGAGAGTGAAAGGATAGCTGTAAAGGTTAAAGACAAATATAAATAGCAATTTCTGTGAAAAACAAGAGAGCTGTGCAGAGATATTTAACAAGCAAAAAGCCACCAGCCCACATGGTTGAATAAGTCTAGCTCATCATTCTGAGTGGAGGGGGCAGATAGGTGGGTTTTAGGATTGATCCAGGGTTGAAGAATTGCAGAATAGGTGTAGTACAAGAGCAAAGGAATGGTGGAATTGGTTTAATAAGTTAGGATAGGCCTACCTGCTGAAACCAGGGCCCCAACAGTAATTCAGTGGCTTAAACAAGATAGAACTTTCCAATTCCAGGTACAATAGAGTATTCCGCATATGCCACAATGGATGCAGCTAAAAAAAAAAACAACTTGAACATAATGTACAGAACAGATTTTTGAGGACTCTGAAAATTAAATTTTAGCTGGTAATTGGGGAAGAGGACTGGAATTTGAAGTACCATCAAATTGGTAAGACAGTTTATCACCTTTTTCCTCCAGTAAGCTGCACAAAACCTGAATGTGGGCATCTGCACAGAGGGAGCTCCAGGAGAAACCCCCTAGCTCTGGCTTAAAGAGCTGGGAAGGGTCTCCTAATGCTCAAGAGAGTCAAGGAGAGCCCTCTTTCATCTTTCCTCCGTTTTCTCACTCCCCAGCCCCTGAGAAATCCCATGATGGCAATGGCAGTGTCTGTAGTGACAGCTGAACCTGCGGGATTCTAAATGCTGAGGGAGGGGAACTTGCCTCTCTGATCAGAGGAGTTGTGATCATCTCTGTGGGACAGACTCCTGTTGCTTTTTGTCTTCTCTCTGTCCTCCTGCTGGTTGACCCTGGACATCAGTGTAACTGCAAAAAGATGCAACAGAGTGAGTAAATATAGCTCCAACTTTCTGGTTGGAAAATTTCAGGTAACCAGAAAATGCTGAAGAGATTGTCCCAGGGAGAGGATTGGGAAAGCAGGCCTGTAAAGTTGCCTATGAATTCTTGGGCTCACTTCCAAGTGCATACGCCCATGCCCATGCTGACCCTAAAGAGCATATAAGTTTAAGAACTGAACTACAGGACAGATCACCAAGGTTTCAAACCAGCCACTGGGTGGTGCACATGCAAGACAGATCTGAATAGCACTGTTTTGAAATCAGCCATCAGAGTGAAACCACAGAAGGTTGGTTGGAACTTGTACCTGAACCCAACTGGGTCAATTATCTGTTAAAACAAATACCCATAATCCCATAACATAATATTCAAAATGTACAGGATACAATCTTAAAATAATCAGCATACAAATAACCAGGAAAATCTCAATCTTGCATGGCAAGAGACAAATAAGAGATGCCAATGCCAAGATGACATGCAAGTGAGAATTATCTGATAAAGATTTTCAAGAGCTACTATTATAATAGTGCTCCAAAAAGTAAGGGCAAATGTTCTTAAAATATAAAAAGCTAGAAAGTCTCAGCAAAGAAATTGAGAATATAAGGAAGAAACAAAGGGGAATTTAAAAAGCATAAGACAAAGAAAAAGCTGAATGGGCTCAACAGTAGAATAAAAATAGCAGAGGAAACTATAAATGAACTTGTAAACCAACCAAAAGAATTTACCCAATGTGAACAACAGAGATAAGAAAGTGGATTTTGTTTTGTTCTAGTTTTTTTGTGCCATGCCACACAGCTTGTGGGAGCTTAGTTCTCTGATCAAGCATTGAACCCAGGTCTTCAGCAGTGAAAGTGCAAAGTCCTAACTACTGGACTGCCAGAGAATTCCCAAGTTGTTTTTGTTTTTAATGAATAGAATTTCAGATATCTGTGGAATGACACCAGAAGATCTAACATTGATGTTGTCAGAGTCCCAGAGAAGATGAAAGTGCAGTGTAAAAAAAATTTGAAGAAATAATGGCTAACCAGTTCCCAAATTTTGTGAAAGACATGAATCTCCAGGCTCAAGAAACTCAGCAAACCTCAACAGGATAAACCCAAATAAATCTATGCCCAGACACATTGTAAGCAAACTTATAAATTAACAGCAAAGTGACCAGAGAAAAATAATACATTATTTATAGGCAAACAATAATTCAAATGACTGTGGAATTCTTATTAGATACTATGGAGGACAGAAGAAAGTGAAACAATATTCCTAAAGTGAAAAAAAAGAAAAAACACTGTCAAATCAGAATTCTATATCCAGCAAAATGCCTTCAGGAAGTAAGGTGAAATAAAGACATTCTCAGTGAAAGAAAACTAAGAGCCGACAGACCTGCCCCAAAATAATTGCTAAAGGAAGCCCTTCAGAGTGAAAAAAAAAAAAAAAAAACAGAAGAAGAAAAGTTGGTATATCAGAAATGAAGAGAGAGCAACAAAAATAACAAGTACATAGGTAAATATGTTCTTCTCTTTTTGAATTATTTAAAATACTTTCTAAAGCAAAAATTAGACAATATCTAGAACTGAACAAAAATGAAAATACAACACATCAAAATTTGTGGATGCAGTTAAAGCATTGCTTAGAGAGATATTTATAGCATTAAATGTTTATATTGGCAAAGAAGAAAATTCTCAAATCAATAATCTAAACTTCCACCTTGAGAAACGTTTAAAAAGATGAGCCAAATCAACCCCAAACAGCAGAAGGATGGGAAAATAAAGAGAAGAGCAAAAAGCAATGAAAATTAAAACAGAAAACCAATAGAAAAATATTAGCAAAGCAAAAAACTCAATAAAACTGATAAATCTTTAGCCAGAAAGAGAGGGAGAAAGAGGGAAGTGTGAAGCAGTGGGCAGGGATTGTATCAGGATTGAAAGAGGAAAATGACTATAAACCCTACAGACATTAAAAGAATATTAAGATGATACTATAAAGAACAGCTTTACACACAAAAATTCAACAACTTTCATTAAATAATTTCTTGAAAATTACTATGACATGTACTAAAGAGTAAATAGATATTAAAGAGATTGAATTCATGGTTTAAAATCTTTCAAAAAAAGGAAGCTACAAGCCCACATGATTTCACTGGTTCACTTGGTTTCATTTGCTAAATGTTTAAAGAATAAATAACATTATTTCTACACAATTTCTTCCAGAAAATATAAGAGGATAGAACACTTCCCAACTTACTTTGTGAGGACAGCTTTACCCAGATACTAAAATCAGATAAAGATAGTACTTGGAAAGAAAACTGGAGACTAATATAACTTAGAAACACAGAAATTCCCACGAGATATTAGCAAATTGAATCCTGTAATGTTTAAAAAGAATAATATACCACAATCAAAAGCATTTATCCTGGCAATGCAATGTTAGTTCAATATTTCAAAATCATTCAGTATAACCCACCATACTAATATCAGAAGATAGCATTAAGAAAATGAAAAGGTAAACTGCAGATAGAAAGAAAATATTTGCAAAACAAAATATGTATATGATAAAGGACTTGTATTCAGAATATTTAACTCTCAAGACTTCACAAAAACACAAAAGGTCTGAGCAAACATTTTACCAAAGAAGATATGCTAATAGCCTACAAGCCCATGAAAAGATGCCCCAATTGTAGTCATAAGAAAAATGCAAATTAAAACTATGGTTTACTCAGAGGGGTAACTGAAATTAAACAGATTGATGACATTAGGCCTGGGTAAATATTGAGAAACTGGTTTTCATACATTATAAGCAGGAATGCAAAATGGCACAGTCACTTCAAAAATCAGTTTGGCACTACATGTAAGTACCATATAGTCCAGCCTTTTCATTCCGAGATATTTACCTAATAAAAGTAAAGCTATGTCCTCACAAAACTTGTATATGAATATAGCATAAGCATTCATAATAACCACAAATGGTAACAATACAAATGTTCATCATCTAGTGAATGAATAATCAAAATATAGTATATCCATGCAATAGAATATTATTCAACAATTAAGCAAAATGAACTACTGATACATGTAACAGCCTGGATGAATCTCAAGAGCATCATGCTAAATGAAGGAAACTAGTTGCAAAAGTATTATCACACTGTATGATTCCATTTATATCAACTTCTAGGAAAGGCAAAACTATAACAACCTGAAGCAAATTAGTCATTTCTAGGGGAAAGAATGGACTGCAGAAGGGAGCTTTTGGTGGGTGATAGAGTGTACTGAAACTGGATTGTAGGGGGCTGCCTGCATGACTCTGTACATGCATACATAAAATTTACCAAAATTCATCAAACTATACATCTAAAAGTGGGTGAATTTTATTACATGTAAATCATGCCACAATACAGATGTAAAAATAAAAATGAAGGTTAAGTAAAGTTGTTTCTAGACAAACAAAACCTGAGAGAATTCAATGCCGGCAGCTGTAAACCAAAAGAAACACCAAGAAGTTCTTTAGGTTGAAAGAAAATGGTCTCAGATGGAAAAGCACTGACAAGGGTAAACGTGTGGTTAAAAATATAAGAATGCTAGCTGTTTACATCAAAACAATAATAATCACATAAGTAGAAATAAAATACATGGAAACAATAGCACAAACTGTGGGAGTGTGACAAATGCAGTTTAACTGTTGCAGTTTCTTGCCTTATTTAGAAAGTGGTAAAATCAGAAGTCTTCATTTAAGGTAGACTACAATACCTCAAGAAGGCATACTGTAATATCTAGCATGTGTGTGTGCTTAGTCGCTCAGTTGTGTCTGACTCTTTGCCACCCTTTGGACTGTAGCCTGCCAGGCTCCTCTGTATGTGGGATTTTTCAGGCAAGTATACTGGAGTGGGTTGTAGTTTTCCTCTTCCAGGGGGTCTTCCATACCCAGGGATTGAACCGGCATCTCCTGTGTCTCCTGCATTCCAGGTGGATTCTTTACCTTCTAAATCTCTAGGACAACCACTGAAAAAAAACTATGTAAGAATGTATAACTAAAAATGGAATAAAGAAGAAAAATGGAATAATAAAAAAATGCTCCCATACTCCAAAAGAAGGCAAAAAATGAGAAAGAAAAAACACAAGAGGACAGATAGAGAAATAGCAAGCATTAGACTTAAACTCTATCATTAACTATTAATTATTTTAATGTCAATGGTTTACGATCCAATTAAAAGACAGTTTGCCAGACCAAATAAAGACACAAAAACCAGCTATATGCTATTATTAATCAGAGCCACACATTAAGATAAAAAGATAAAGATTGAAAAATAAAAGGTTAAGAAAAGCTATCCTACCCAAATGCTGATCAAAGTAAATCTGGTATAGTTAAATTAATATCAGACAAAGTAGATGCTGAGGTTAGAAGTATTGCTAGAGATTAAAGGGGACAGTTTATAATTAAAGATATTTAAGAATATTACTCATTTCTATCTTCCTTTCTTTCATTAAGTGCTATAATTATCTAATAATAGAATAACTGTATTCAGGTAAGAGGATGATTCCAAAATGCTTTGTCATTTCAAGCACAAAAATATGATGAAATCAAGTTTAAAAAATTATTGCTCATCCATGCATGCCATTAGACTTTCAAGAGTGACAGCTTTGAAAATGTTAGGACTACTACATTTGCTGATCACCAAAGATTTTATTTTACTTCTGCCTATATAGCATTAGTGTGCAGAACCACTCATTGTATCTGTCCTATGTAATAGTCTGCTTCTCTTTCCTCTTTCCTCTTCTGAAGTCACGGGTAATGAACTCACTCAGAAAACAGGAGTGAGTTAGCACTGCCAAGACAGACCAGTTTCATTAGCTTCATGAAAGTGGTTCAGGGGAAAGACCTTCATCAGCTATTATGTCCTGATGAGAGTTCAGTCATTACCTGTCTTAAAAAAGAATAACTTAAGCTTTGAATTCAGGCGTTTTCTTCTGGGCATGCATCTAGTTTCTAAAACACCCTTAAATAGAAAGTAATAAATGTAATGCTATAGAACTTTGTATAAATGGCAGGTTCTGTTATTATTTGTCACCAAACTAAGAATGCCATAATTCAGAAACCACATATGGCCCAATGAGATGCTTTTGCTCATAAAACCATTTAGTTTCTCTCAGGGAGCTGTAGCCAGAAGTAGAGACACTGTCTAAACACTGAACCAGGAGCTATTCAGGTCGAACACTGTGGAGGACACACAGAATGTGTCCATCATTCAGTGACTTCATTTGAACCAGAACCGGTAACAAAACCACAACAAACTGGACAATCTGTCATTTCCAAGCTTTGATATCTTATAAGCTGGTGGAAATAAAATTCACTGTAACTGTAGGCACACTCAAACTGGGAGAGTTGAGGTGTGGCCAGGGTGTAGGGCCCTCAGAGGAGTGCTGCTGCTGCTGCTAAGTTGCTTCAGTCGTGTCCAACTCTGTGCGACCCCATAGACGGCAGCCCACCAGGCTCCCCCATCCTTGGGCTTCTCCAGGCAAGAATACTGGAGTGGGTTGCCATTTCCTTCTCCAATGCATGAAAGTTTAAAGTGAAAGTGAATTTGCTCAGTCGTGTCAGACTCTTAACAACCCCCTGGACTGCAGCCTACCAGGCCCCTCCGTCCATGGGATTTTCCAGGCAAGAGTACTGGAGTGGGGTGCCATTGCCTTCTCCGTCAGAGGAGTGAGTGGTTATCAAAATGCAGAGCAAGCATCCTGTGTGGAGAGGAGCTAAGACTTTTGGTTGGTGGAGCAGGAGAGAGCTGGGGAGGGGAGCATAAAAACCTTTGCCTTACTCTCCCTCTTTCTCACTTCCTGCCAATAATCTCTATTGGCCAAACACAACTGGAAACCAGCAAGCAAGTTGGTGCATCCTTTGTGGGAACAGACTAAGATGGAGAAGTGTGTAGAGAGGATGTGGAGGAGCACAGGGAAGCTATCTGGCACAGGGGCTGTTGCAACTGTCTAGATAAGAGACCACCTGCGTGCGTGCTAAGTCGCTTCAGTTGTGTCCGACTCTTTGCAACCCTATGGGCTGTAGCCTGCTAGGCTCCTCTGTCCATGGGATTTCCCAGGCAAGAATACTGGAATGAATTGCCATGCCCTCCTTCAAGGGATCTTACCAACCCAGGGATCAAACCCGTGTCTCTTGTGTCTCCTGCATTAGCAGGCATGTTCTTTACCACTAGCGCCACATGGGAAGCCCAAGAGCAGCTACTGAATTTGAATCTCAATTCTGCTATAAACTGTGTGCTGTGTGACTTTGTGGAAGATACTTAACTGCTCTGAGCCATAGTGTCCTAGTCTTTTAAAATGAGGTAAATATACTCAGCTCACAGATTATTGTCAGGATAAGGTTAATGTGTATCATTTAGTGCCGTGCCTGCCACACAGTAAGTGCTAGATAAATGCTAAGTTATTTTCCCTTCTTCATTGAACTTATTCTCTGCTGCTGGTGCTGCTAAGTCGCTTCAGTCGTGTCCAACTCTGTGCGACCCCATAGTTGGTAGCCAACCAGGCTCCCTCATCCCTGGGATCCTCCAGGCAAGAACATTGGAGTGGGTTGCCATTTCCTTCTCCAATGCATGAAAGTGAAAAGTGAAAGTGAAGTTGCTCAGTTGTGTCAGACTCTTAGCGACCCCATGGACTGCAGCCTCCCAGGCTCCTCCATCCATGGGATTTTCCTGGCAAGAGTATTGGAGTGGGCTGCCATTGCCTTCTCTGCTGAACTTATTCTCTGTTTGCCTCTTTTAAGCCAAGCCTAGAAATCTACTTTTTTGTCAACATTAGCATGTTTTAGAAAGATCCTCTTACTCATAAAGGCCCTGGGAAAGTGTCAGGATCATTCCTATGTCAGATGCATTACTGCAGTAAAATTGTTTTGGATCAGAATATTATTTAAGCAGAAAAACATTTACTTTTAATTCTTCAGGAAGAATTACAAGGACTAATTTGGACTTTAGCAAATAGTTCAACATAAATTACCACCTACTTACCAAAAGCAGCAGTTTATGTTTCCCTCGTAGCTCAGTTGGTAAAGAATCTGCTAGTAATACAGGAGAGCAGGGTTTGATTCCTGGGTCAGGAAGATCCACTGGAGAAGGAAATGGCAACCCACTCCAGTATTCTTGCCTGGAGAATCCCATGGACAGAGGAGCCTGGCAGGCTACAGTCCATGGGGTCACAAGATACAGACACAACTTAGCGACTAAACCACCACACCAGAAGCAGCAGTTTTATTTCCTAGGACCACTGGACACTGGCATCAGCCGTACCCTATTTGTTTGTGTCAGATAATGAGATTCTCTGCACGGAGAACACTTAATTGGATCGCCGTTGAGTGAATCTCAGAAGACTTACAGTAAGCCAATTGTTCATTCCAAGCATCTGAAGAATATTTTTTGTTGTAAACCTCACAGCAGCTTGCCAGATCATTTCCAAGTTCTGATGGAAAGTCTATAATGTATTCCTGCTGCTGCTGCTGCTGCTAAGGCGCTTCAGTCGTGTCCGACTCTGTGCGACCCCATAGACGGCAGCCCACCAGGCTCCCCTGTCCCTGGGATTCTCCAGGCAAGAACATTGGAGTGGGTTGCCATGTCCTTCTCCAATGCATGAAAGTGAAAGGTGAAAGTGAAGTTGCTCAGTCGTGTTCGACTCTCATCGACCCCATGGACTGCAGCCCACCAGGCTCCTCCGTCCATGGGATTTTCCAGGCAAAAGTACTGGAGTGGGGTGCCATTGCCTTCTCCTTAATGTATTCCTAGAATCATCTAATGTTTTTATCCACGATCCCTCAGGCTGAAATGTTTTCTGCTGTCCCATTCATCTGCTGCTGCTGCTGCTAAGTTGCTTCAGTCGTGTCCGACTCTGTGTGACCCCATAGATGGCAGCCCACCAGGCTCCGCCGTCACTGGGATTCTCCAGGCAAGAATACTGGAGTGGTTTGGCATTTCCTTCTCCAGTGCATGAAAGGGAAAAGTGAAAGTGAAGTTGTTCAGTTGTGTCCGTGTCCGACTCTTAGCAACCCCCTGGACTGTAGCCTACCAGGCTCCTCCGTCCATGGGATTCTCCAGGCAAGAGTACTGGAGTGGGGTGCCATTGTCTTCTCCACCCATTCACCTAGTGTAATTCTAAAACAATGATGGTTGCCTGCAGGCTGGACCATCAGAGGAGACTGGACTGTGCTCAGGCTACAGGCTTTCCTTGTGAGCTGCTCTGATGACAGGGAGGAAAACTGAGGGTATCGAGTACAGTATTGAGAAAGGCCCACAAAATGATCATTGCACGTGCATCTGCTTCTCCCTTCACTAAGCAACTTCACAGCCATTATGCCAGTTGAGGTGGGTAGGATAATTACTTCTTGCTCTTTACAGATGAGAAAACTGACTCCCAGGGATGTTAACTAGCTTGCCCCAAGGCCTTCCAGCAATTTGGGTTGACACAAGGGTTAGAATATAGGCCTTCCAATTCTAAAGAACTTGTTCAGGGATGAAAAAGAAAACTTACATTGCAGAGTCACTGTTGACTGCCTGTTCTCTGTAAATGAAACAAAGACCACCAGAGCTTTAACAGCAAAAAAAAAAAAAGAAGAAAGCAAAGTTTATTTCTTTGACAAGAAAACACTAATCAGTTAAAAACAAAAACAAATTCAGTGACTAGTTACTGAGAAGGAAAAGTCAGAATTTTGTAAGTGCTTTAGAAAGATTCAAGGTGGTTATGCCAAGTAAGCATTGAAAACTACTTCTTTGGATAGAATGGAGCCAGACCCTAGGTCTTATGTGATTGATTTAACAAGCCCCATTGTTCATTGGTCTGGAGAGTGTGAGTGAGGGCTCACTAGAACTTGATGTTCCTTTTTCAGCTTCAGCCAGTTACTACGGTTAAGTATAGCATTCAGGTTTTTTTTCTGTTTTTTTTAGGATTTTTGATGTGGACCATTTTTAAAGTCTCTATTGAATTTGTTACAATATTGCTTCTGTTTTGTTTCTTTGTTTTGGTTTTTTGACTGACAGGCTCATGGGATCTTATCTCTCTGACTGGAGATCCAACCGCCACCCTCTGTGTTGGAAGGAGAAGTCTTAACCACTGGACCACCAGGAAAGTCCCTAGCATTCAGTTTTGACATCTTCTCAAACTCTCAAAATCCTCAAACATTCACTGGAATTACACAGAGGGCTTGCTGAGGCACAGATTGCTGGGCCTAACCCCAGAGTTTCTGATTCAGTAGTTTTGGCATAAAGCCTGTATCTCCAAGTTCCCAAATGAAGTTTTGTGGCTATCCTGGGGCCATGATTTGAGAACCTCTATCTCAGACACATGATGCTATAAAGGGGGAGTTTTCATTTTATACTTCTTTGTCACCAACATCCTCTCTAGGATCTAGCTACCAGATGACTCCCTCACACTCAGAAGGGACAGAGGTCTCTCCTGATAATAACCTTTATATTCCCCTTACAGAAGACCTGCCTTTTTCTTCTATCAGGAGGGAACCTTTTTTATGGGGGCAGAATAGAAAAAGAAATTGCTCGTGGAATCTAAAGTCAACACAACTTCATACCACAAACTTTATCTGTTCATTTCCCTTCCTGGTGGGAAATCAGTACTGAATTATTTGACTAGCCTTTTTTCAAAAATTCTTCCCTGGTGGCTCAGACGGTAAAGCGTCTGCCTACAATGCAGGAGACCCAGGTTCAATCCCTGGGTCAAGAAGATCCCCTGGAGAAGGAAATGGCAACCCACTCTAGTATTCTTGCCCGAAGAATTCCATGGATGGAGGATCCTGGTAGGCTACAGTTCATGGGGTTGCAAAGAGTCGGACACGACTGAGTGACTTCGCTTTCACTTTCACTTTTTTAAAAATAGCATTACATGCATTGATTCCATCTCATTACCTTTAGAGTTTGCTTTTATTACCTTACCCTCTCTGATCAATAATCACATTTTTCCACCCTCATAACCTTTTCCCATCTGATTTTTGATGAGCATACAATCTGATTTATTTATGCTGCAATTCAGCCTTACAGTTCTCCAAGCTTACAATTCTCCTTGTAAGAATCCAGTCTTCTCCATTTACACCTTCATTGTTCCTGTGTTAGGCACATATTCTAAGTAAACAGTAGTTATTTGTGTACCTGTTTGTGTCTTGCAGTGGACTGATGCCTGTGGAGAGAAGGTACTTACTAGAAGGCTTTGTTTTCCTCATACCACTAGTCCAGGCCCTGCTCATAATAGGTGCTTAGTAAATACCAGTTTGAATTTGTTGGCAATTCTTAATCAGATTCTTTTAATTCACATAAGTAAACTTTATACTTTTGGGCATAGAGTTCTGAGTCATGACAAACATAAAAAGCCCTATAACCACCACCACAATTATAATAGAACTGTTCCATAACCTTAAAAAGATCCATAATACATGCTACTGTTTGTAGTAAAAAACTTCCCTTTTCCTTAGTTCCTGCAGACCCCTAGTCTATTCTCTATCCCTATAGTTTTACCCCTTTCTGATTGTCATATAAAGAGAATGGTGCAGAATGTAGCCTTTGAATATGGCTTATATCACTTAGGAAAGTGCTTTTGAAAGTCATCCATTTTGGTGACTCTATCAATAGTACATTCTTTGTTACTGAGTATTGTTCCCCTATATGAATGTTCTACAGTTTCTTTATCCATTCACTAGTTGAAGGACCTTTGGGTTGTTTCTAGTTGTAAATATTTGCATACAGGCTTTTGGGTGAACATAAATTTCCATTTCTCTTGGATAAATACCTAAAAGTGGGATGGTGGGGTTCAATTCAGTTCAGTTCAGTCGCTCAGTTGTGTCCACTCTTTGCGACCCCATGAACTACAGCACGCCAGGCCTCCCTGTCCATCATCAACTGCTGGAGTCCACCCAAACCCACGTCCATTGAGTCGGCGATGCCATCCAACCATCTCATCCTGTGTCGTCCCCTTCTCCTCCCATCTTCAATCTTTCCCAGCATCAGGGTCTTTTCCAATAGGTCAACTCTTCTCATGAAGTGGCCAAAGTATTGGAGTTTCAGCTTCAACATCAGTCCTTCCAATGAACACCCAGGACTGATCTCCTTTAGGATGGACTGGTTGGATCTCCTTGCAGTCCAAGGGACTCTCAAGAGTCTTCTCCAACACCATAGTTCAAAAGCATCAATTCTTCGGCACTCAGCTTTCTTTACAGTCCAACTCTCACATCCATACGTGACCACTGGAAAAACCATAGCCTTGACTAGACGGACCTTTGTTGACAAAGTGATGTCTCTGCTTTTCAATATGCTGTCTAGGTTGGTCATAACTTTCCTTTCAAGGAGTATATGTCTTTTAATTTCATGGCTGCAATCACCATCTGCAGTGATTTTGGAGCCCAGAAAAATAAAGTCAGCCACTGTTTCCACTGTGATTGTGGGGCAGTATGATAAATCTGTTTAACTTTATGAGACACTGGCAGTTTCCTATAAAGTTGCTGTACCACTTTGTATTTTTATCAGCAATGTAAGAGTTCCTATTGCTTTGCATCCTCAGCATCTCTAGGGCTTGTCAGCTTGTTTAGTTTTAGACATTCTAATAGCCCATTCTCATGGGCTTCCCAGGTGGTGCTGGTGGTAAAGAACCCACCTGCCAATGCAGGAGATGTAAGAGATGTGGGTTTGATCCCTGGGTGGGAAAGTTGCCCTCAAGGAGGGCATGGCGACTCACTCCAGTATTCTTGCCTGGAGGGCTACGGTCCATAGGGTAGCAAAGAATCAGATACAACTGAAGCAACTTAGCACAAACATCCACATTTTTTCATTTATCTGCATTTCCATAACAAATAATGATATTGAATACCTTTCCATGCATTTATTTGACACCCATGTATTAACTTCTTTAATGAGATATCTGTTAAAATCTTCTGTCCATTTTTTCCAGTTGTTTCCTTCCTTACTGTTGAATTTAGAGAATTTCTTATATATTTTGGATAAAAATCCTTTGTAAGATTTGTGGTATGCAAATATTTCCCCCCCATCTATAACTTATCATTGCAGTGCTTTAAATTTTGACTCTTGAGAGTCCCTCGGACTGCAAGGAGATCAAACCAGTCAATCCTAAAGTTACTCAGTGCTGAATATTCATTGGAAGGACTGATTCTGAAGCTGAAGCTCCAATACTTTGGCCACCTGATGTGAAGAACTGACTCACTGGAAGAAAGATTGAAGGCAGGAGGAGAACGGGACAACAGAGGATGAGATGGTTGGAAGGCATCACCAACTCAATGGACATGAGTTTGAACAGGCTCTGAGAGTTGGTGATGGACAGGGAAGGCTGATATGCTGCGCCCAAGGGGTTGCAAAGAGTCAGACATGACTGAGCAACAGAACTAAACTGATCGAAATTTTTATCAAGTTCCATTTATTAATTTTTTTCTTTTGGGAATCATGCTTTTGCTATCCTATTTAAGAACTCTATGTCTAACTCAAACTCACAAAAGATTTTCTCCTCTGTTTTCTCTTCAGAGTTTTATAGTTTTACGTTTTGTATTTAGGCCCATGACCCATTTTGAGTTAACTTTTGTATAAAGTTTGGAGCATGGTTTGAGATTCACTTTCATGGCATTTGGGCATCCAGTTGTTCCTTCACCTTTTTAAAGAATGTATTTGTTCATTTATTTGGCGGCACTGGGTCTTAGTTGTGGCATGCCAGATCTAGTTCCCTGACTAGGGATTGAACCCAGACCCCTTGCCCTGGGAGCTGGGAGTTTTAGCCACTGGACCACCAGGTAAGCCCCATTCCTGCACCTTTTGTTGAAACGACTGTTCTTCCACTGAATTGTATTTACCCTTCTGTCAAAACCCAATAGATCATATTTGTGTGCATGTATTTCTGGATTCTCTCTTCTTTTTCACTGATCTACCTACTTATCTTTTTACCAATACCGCAGTTTTGATTGCTATAAACCTATCTTTTTATCAGTACCACAGAGCTGATTTAACAAGACTTTTAGGAAGTTGTGAAACCAGGTAGTACGGATCTTTTAACCTTGCTTTTTTCCAAAATTGTCTTTGTTAACCAACCCTCTCAAGTCAGTCCCCAACAAAGGTCCTTTTGCCTGGTGTCACTAACACTGATAGAACAAGTTACGGTTTGGTTCAGAAGCATAGGGAAGCTTCGTTATTTGATCAAAGAATGAAGATGTGAGCTCAAGTCCTAGAGCCCCTGCTCTCCCCAGAAGACCAACCGTGGGGGAGGGGAGGGTGCGGCTTTATATGGATTTAATCAGCGGGGAGGGGGCAGAGTTCTCACAAGGCATGCACGGCTCTGCCCTTCCCGGTCCAGATCACCATTGCGCTCCTCTAACCGCGGCACTCTGCCGCCATCTTAAATTGAGTGTTATGCGCAGACTCTCTGTACACACCCCTGAACTGAGGTACTGATGGAGCCATTTCACCCTGGGAGCTTGTTTGAAGTGCTGGGAGCAAGACCTTTGCACACAACACCCTTTAAGCAAATGAAACTGGAAGAAGCACAAAGGGAAAGAAAAAGGTTAGACTCTAGTTTACTACCACATTCTATTTTTATTGCCTGGGAATTGTTAGTGGCCTTTGCCAGTGACAAATCTCTCTTCTGTCTTTTCTCCTGCTCCTCATTCTTGAGGGGTGTTGAGGGGCGCAGGTCCATCTTCTGCTTTCTGTTGATTTCGGGCAATGTCATACCCCTGGGTAGAGGAGCAGAACTTCTCCTCAGCTGCCTTTAGGTACATTTGAGGCTCACCAGACCTCAGCCCTGACTGTTGGTATCCCTGAGTCACCATCTTTTGTCTAACTTTCGCAGTATCACTGGTGGCTCAGACTGTAAAGAATTCACCTGCAGTGCAAGAGACCATGTTTGGATCCCTGGGTCAGGAAGATTCCATGGAGGAGGGCATGGTAACCCACTCCAGTATTCTTGCCTTGAAAAAACCATAAACAGAGGACCCTGGCAGTCCGTGAGGTCGCAAAGAGCCGGACAGGATTGAAGTGACTTAGCACACATGCAACCTTTAAAAATTATGAATCACTGTATTGTATGCCTGTAATATATAATACTGAATATCAACTATATGTTAATAGAAATTAATTAACAAATCAATTAATTTAAAATACATGGCCCAAAAGAATATGATCATATTCAAATTGTTTTCCAAAAACGCCATTATTTAGGTCTTTTGTGTTGTGTTGGACACTCAGTTGTGTCTGACTCTGCAACCCGGTAGACTGTAGCCCACCAGACTCCTCTGTCCATGGGGATTCTTCAGGCAAGAATACTGGAGTGGGTTGCCATGCCTCCTGCAGGGGATTTTCCCAACCAAGGAATTGAACCCGAGTCTCTTACATCTCCTGCATTGGCAGGTGAGTTCTTTACCACTAGCACCACCTGGGAAGCCCATCTAGGTCTTTTGCCTATAGGCTAAGTGTGCCCTGATGTTGAGGCTCACTGCCAAGGCCTGAATATCCCTAATCACACTTGTGTTGTTTTCTGCAAGAGAAGCCTCAGGTCAGAGAGGTTCTCATGAGTAGTCAGGGGGTTTCACTGTCCCAGGTTGTTTCTCCAGAGGTTGGGGCTTAGGGGCCTCTTCACTCATGTGATGTAATCACAGAGTGACCCTGGCAACTTCAGGGTGGAAAGGGTGGTTAGGATCACCAAGTGGGGTCCATTCTCCTTAGGAGTGAATTGGACTTGCATGCTGCCACTTTTCCAGATTTTTAGATTACCTGGTCTCCTGCCAGAAGTAGTGTAGGGCCAGGTCAGTGGGTACAGGCAGCACCTGGTTACTGTATTTCATGAGGACTTGCATGGTTTCTCCTACCTGGAGGGCACACTTGAGTTGTTCCATTTCAAGGCAGTTAAGGTTTCTGTCCCTTCCCTCAGGCTTGGGAATAGGTCAACCATACATGAGTTCAAATACACTTAACTTTTTTTCCTTCATATTTTTAAAAATTTATTTTTAATTGTAGGATAATTGCTTTACGATGTTGTGTTGATTTCTACTGTATACCAATGTGAATCAGCCATAAGTATACATATGTCCCCTCTCTCGTGAGCACTTAATTTTAACTTATCTCTTGGAGTTAACTGAATAAGGAACAGGGCAAATGGAAGCAACTTAACCCAATTTTCTTGTGTTTCTTGACACAACTTGCCTAAAGGCCTGCTTCAAGTTCTGATTGGATCTCTCTACTTTCCCCAACAATTGGGGCCCCCAGGATGAGTGCAAGGTCCATTATATGGATTCCTTATCCCTTCATCACTTTAGACACAAATTCTGGACCATTATTACTTTGTAGGTATCCTAGGAGCCAAAACTTGGGGATTATTTTCCTGTACTATTTAGCCACTTTGGCTGCAGTTTCAGATCTAGTGGAGAATGCTTCTACCCACCCTGAAAATGTATCCACTAGCACCAAGAGATACCTGAAGTTGCCAGATGCTCTCGGCATGACAGTGAAATCAGCCTTCCAGTCTTCCCCAGGGTATGTCTGACTGGTCTGACGGGCCTTATCTGGGGGAGTGGGTGGGGTCTCGTGTTGGAGTTGTTCATTGTGCAGATGGGGCACCTCTCAACCATCTGACTGATTATACTTTTCACACCTGGCGTTACCATGATCTCAGCTGATGAGTTATATAGGGCTACCCTCCCATAATGAGTTCCTTGATAAGCCTCCTTGGCAGCTGGACAAGCTGAAGTTTGAGGAAAGAAGTATCACCCATGTTCATTAACTAGCTGCCCATGGCTTCCTAGATCTCTACTGAAACTCCATTTTCGGGCTCTTAATTCTTCCTTTGTGTAGGTTGGGGAGTAATTGGATGGAGCTGGCCTTTAGGGTATGAGGCATAGTTGCCAAGTTGTTGGTTCTTGGGCCTCCCTTTTGGCAGTTACATCTTCTCTATTGTTTCCCTTTATAACCTCTATATCCCCCTTCTGGCGACCCCTACAATGAATCACTGCTACCTTTTTGAAAGCTTTACCACTTTGAAGAGTGTCAGTACACTTAAGCCTTGTTTTGCCTTTTTATTCTCCACAGTGAGCATACCTCTTTCTTCCCAAATAGACCTGTGTGTATAAGATGGCATACACATGCTGAGAATCTGTATAAACATTCAAGGTCTCCCCTGACCTGAGCTCTAAGACCTGAGTGAGGGCAATCAGGTTGGCCTTTTGGTCTCAAGTCCCTGGGGATAGTGCCTCTATGACTTGGGTCAGGGAGGCTGATGCGTATCCCGCTAGCCTTTTCACCTCTCTCATAAAACTGCTCCATCTGTGAACCAGTCCTCTTCAGCACTTGGGAGAGGACCACTTCCTAGGCTAGGGCAACTGGAATAGATGGTGTGTATGGTTTCTATACTATTACGCTCCAGGAGCCCCGTTTCTGTGGGTAGCAGGGTGGCAGGATTTAACGTGTCAGGTTTTTGCAGTAACCACTAGGTTGTCTGGACTTGACCTTCTGAGGGATAGCCATTCTATTCCCTTAGAACTTACCACAGCCGAACCTGGTGTGGAGTCCATATAATGATTGGCTGACTGAACGTTAACTTTTCAGCCCCCTTTGGCAGGATTGTAGTAGCTGCTACTGCCCATGGGCAAAGAGGCCGTCCCTTACCAGTTTGATCTAATTGTTTAGAGAAATAAGCAACCACCTCAGTAAGCGATCCCAGTTTTTGAGCTAATATCCTCAAAGGCAAGTCCCCTTCTCTCATGAATGTGAAGGTCAAAGGATTTAGCTAAATCTGGGAGGGCCACGGCAGGGGCCTAAAATAATTGCTTTTCCAGTTCTTGAAAGGCCCCTTCACATTCTGAATTCCATTCAAAAGGATCATCGTCTTTTCCTTTTAACATTTCATATAGAGGCCAAGCTATTAGATCATAGTTAGGGATTCAGACACGACAAAACCTGGCTATGCCCAGGAAATCTCTAAGATGTCTTCCAGTTTAGGAGGGGCAAAACTGAAAATGGCTTATTTCCTTTCCTGGGGTAGGCTTCTCTGACCTTCTGTGAGAATGAAGCCTAGGTACGTCACCCTAGTTTGTGACCATTGGAAGGGCCAACTTTCCCCATCTCCCAGCTGGTTTTGGGTCTAGGCTGTATTACCTAGAAGATTAAATGTTTCTACAGGATGCACTCTAACAGGCTGTCCTTAGGTTTGGCGGACATTTGATTCCCAATACCTTAGATGCTCTGTTTTGGATTTCTTTCCAACTACTGAGGGGGCAAGAACTTACCAGGAAGCTCAGTGGTAAAAAAAAATCCACCTGCTAATGCAACTGACACAAGAGTCATGGGTTCGATCCCTGGGTTGGGAAGATCCCCTGGAGAAGGAAATGGCAACCCACTCCAGTATTCTTGCATGGGAAATCCCATGGACAGAGGAGCCTGGCAGGCTATGGTCCATGAAATTGCAAAAGAGTCAGACGCAACTTAATGACTAAACAACTGAGAGGGCGGTTGGAGTGATACGGCACAAGATTTGACCCAAATAAGATTTCCAGTTCAGGAAATTTGGAACCACTGCCAGATTAGTAGATTGCTTTAAAGACCGAAAGAGGAGACATCCAGATGGCAGGGGCTCTGATATAACTGAGGTCCCCCTTGAATTGTAATGGCTTGTGCTTGAGACAGTTAGTCCCTCCTCAGTCAGAACATCCCACAGGCAGTCAGACAGGACTGCCTCCAGGCCAGGACAGCTGAGCCACGTTAGTTCCTGACCCACCTGGTCTGTTAAGAGAGTGGCACAAATATCTGAGGCAGGGGTCTTCTCTTTCTTCCTTTTGGCCAAAAAGGAGTTTTCTGACTTCCCATCAGGTGAGAGCTAACAACATGAGTCATTCTCACAGGGTACTCACCAGATCGCTGGGGAGGGGAGCCCGTGGAAACTCAGTCAGTGAAAAATCACCCAAGTTTATCCTTGTATGTAGAAGAGAGCAGAGGTCAGGCATTGGTTGTTTCCTCTTCTTGTCAGCAGCTCACAGGGCTTCTCAGTAATACAGTTCCTGGTCTTGTGAATGGCTCACAGGGCTCCCCAGCCCATTTCAGAGAAGCTAGTGCTGACTAGAAGAGGTGAAGTCACCAGTCACATACCTACACTGGGACCGTGTCTCACTCAGACAGCCCTGGTGCCTCTCCCTGAACTCCTCATTACATTTTGTCAGGCAGTCCTTAGCACCTGGGCCTCTTCCCAGTCTCACCTCTGGGCCACTTCACCAAATGAAAATGACTGTGGAGAATGCTACTGTTGACTTCTGGAGGTTGGCAAGGAGGGCAGCAAGACCTGTTGTGGCTGCTGCTGCCTTGTACAGGAGTTGAGAGGACAGCACTTGTTATGAGGCAGTGGGCAGGACTGCCGTGGCTCCCTCATTCATGGGTCCCCCCTATCCCCAGGTGTCTGGCACCACAGGAAGGCCAGCCAGAGGCAGCAGGCAGATATGCATGAGTTTTAGTCTCTTACCCCCAATGATGCCACAGTGTGAACCCTCAAGGGGGTGCAGTCCAGATGACTCTGGGGGCTATGTGCTGTGTACACCACACCCTCATATTATTGGGTTGTTTGGCAGAGTTGCTCTGAATTTGGCCAAAGGCTGCTGCCGTTATACCCCATCAGTCTAAACTCAAAGATCATCATGGACTATGATTTGGGAAACATGGCCCTAGCTTCCCTGGAACCTAGAGAATGCTCCACAAGCTTTGAGGAAACTTATTACATCCACAAACTTGGTGAAAGGACACGGCATTGGGTTCACAGTTAAACCAAACAACTGATACCGTATATTATACAATATTATGACCAATTAGTATTGTCCATCCAGTGCTGGTACACTAACCAAAATTTCATGGATGTCTAACTACCCTGCTTTAGATGACGAGAAAAATGATGTGGATCTCCTTGTCTCATGAGTAGCTTCTCTGTGATATGTATGCTATGGACCACTTGCATGAACATTTTCTTATACTCAGGGAAGAAATTCATAAATCATTCTCAGACAAGGAAAAAACTGGATTGGAGGGATTCACAAGGTAAGTGAGAGAGTTACAAGGAGAAACATTAATCAAATGAATAGACTCTCTAGAGAAAAATTAGATTAACGACCATAAATATTAACTTTGCTTTACATTGAAATATGAATTGACCAGCTTGCTCGGGGAATTGGACATTCTTGTTAATTTAATTTTCTATAATGGGAGATGAAAGGTTAACTGGAAAAAGCTTCCAGTAGAAAAATCTTTCTAAAATGAATTAGTGCACTTTTCATGTTAATTTATTACTAAGCATTCACTGCTTTGCTTGTTTCCTAAGGGTTGAAAATAACAATTTACAAAAAACCAAAGTGAATTTAAGAGGATTCTCACAGATACCTAGACCGAGAGACTCACTGAATAGGTTTAGCAAACAGGTGGAAAGAAATAAATTATTGTAGAATGCCACTGGGGAAGTGAACTCCTTTCCAGGTGTTAATTGCTTTGCTAATAGGCCAAGGCTGCTTAGAAAGGAGGGGGAAGTAAAAATTTAGAAGAAAACCAGTTTTCAGTCTTAAAAGAGCCTTCTCAGAAGCCCAGAGTCAGCAGCCCTTGTGAAAAGGTGTGGCATACCAAGTAACTATGTATTCTTTATCGAGTAACCATGTATTCTTGACTCTTCCTTTAAGTTTTCTTGAGGCACCATAGGGAGGCTTGATGATTCTTTCACTGGGCGTTGTAGTCTAGGGGTTCCTAGGTGGACTTGTACCCAGCTGATATCATCTATACCCTGGCCTCACCTTTTGTTGGTTGTATCAGGGGTCTCCAACCCTGATAGGAACCGGTCCGCACAGCAGGAAGTGAGCAGTGGGTGATCTAGTGAAGTTTCCTGTTGCCCACTGATTCTGCATTATGGTGAGTTGTATAATAACTTCATGATATATCACAATGTAATAATAATAGGAACAAGGTGCTCAATAAATGTAATGCACTTGAATCATCCTGAAACCATTCCCCTGCCCTTGGTGCGTGGAAAAATTGTCTTCCACAAAACTGATCCCTGGTGCCAAAAAGATTGGGGACCACTAGGTTATATGACCTTGGAAAAGTCATTGCACTTTCTCTTTATCTCAGTTTTACTGTCTGCAAAATGTAGGAAACAGTAGTACCCACTTCATAGAGTTTATTGTGAAGAGCAAACGAGTTCTTTTATGGTTCTAAGATGTACAGAATAGTCCCTGGATAGTAATCACTATCATGAATTTGAGCAAACTCTGGGAGAGAATGGAGGACAGAGGAGCCTGGTGTGCTGTAGTCCATGAGGTCGCAAAGAGTCGGACACTACTTACCTACTGAACAACATCAGTGATAAGTATTAACCACTACTAATAATAAAATCATTTATTTATGAGGAAGAATTTAAGACTGAGAATACTTCCTGAGGAAGATGTTGTAAGACTTGGAGTGAATCTGTTCCTCTCTTTGCCTGAATTGCTACCATTTATTTGTTGTGTATGTACAAGGTAGTTAGGTCTGCGGCACAGTCGCAGCTCTCTCCGCCCAATTATGCTTCTTCTCTACTTTCCTTTCACAGCTGTCAGAACTACCTCACGATCTGAAGTCTTTCCCTGCCCTAGTTTGCTTCCACCCACTTTATCTTGACTCTTGAACTCTTGATTCTGACGCACCATGCTTCCCGGAGGACCCAAACTAACACACTGGGGTCACTGGCCCCCAAGCACAGCTGCGACGACAGTGCCCACTGAGAGGTGGTACCTCACTCTGAACCCCCTCAGACAGTGGATCCTGAGCTGCTGGTTGGGGAGGGTTTCAGGCAGAGGACTGAATGTACCAGCACTGTCATAGCCTTTCCACTTGAAAGTTGTGCCTTTGGAAGATTAAGGTTACTGGAAGTGAATAGGTATCTCAGAAGATGGTGTCAATACTTTTTCTTCTCAACTCTGATTTAGAATACCAAAATGACGGATTCCTGGCAAAACAAGTGATGCATGTTAGGAAGATTAGAAAAAAATGTTTTAGGGACAAAGCCTACTAGCCAGAGGGCTCCACATGAAATTTGAAGGGAAGGGAGAAAAAGACTTAGAGGAAACTTCTAAATTACAGATATGGTCGTTAATATGAGTAGTGTAGAAAGAAGATCCACTCTGGAAGAAAAAGAAGCCCAGTAATTCTAAGAAAATTACAGAGAACCAGGCTGAGAATAATACTTAAGGCTCATTTTGTCATGTTTCAGTGCATAAGATAATACAATACAGCTGAAACTTTAAGACATGCAAATTGTCCCAGGTTGGACTTCTCAGGAAACAAATGCCAAGATGGAGTTCAGCTTGCAGGATGCTGACTAGGGAGTGCTCTTAGGATTAATACCTGTGAACTGGAAGGGAAGGAGCAGAACTGAGCAGAAGAACAAGTGGAGTTTCATTGCCGCCTCAACGGAATGTCTCACCAACCTTGTTGAGATGACCCTCCAGAGTTGAATGGAGGCAAGAGGGGTGGGCTTTATTCCCACACTGGTCAGTCATTGAATGCAGGCTACTCTGGAAGGGGCATGGCTTTGGGCGATGACACAGCTCTCCTCAACTGAGATAGTTCCCAAAGAGACTGACAGGTGAAGACCAGCTTCAGAGTCATTCCCAATAGCTTGAGTAATACTTCCTTTATTCCTAAAAGGGAATGAGTGGTACATCGTAGCATCCGTCACACAGATAAATATAATTTCTTAGATCTTACTGAGACTTGGGGAAATGAAAGTGGTTTAAGCAATGAAATGGTATGTGTTTCTCAATGTAAGCAGAGCTGATAAAAATGGATATATAGTACCACCGTGTGTCAAAACTGCAAATGTATGGAATCCACCAGTACAGCATACAGCATATGGAGAGGATTAGATGAGAGTGAGAGAGTACTGTTATTTATAGGAGCATGCTAAGAATGCCAGGCTAAACGGGAGGATGCTCCCTAAATCAAATGATAAAAATGTCACAGAGGCAAGATATAGTATTGCTATGTTACTTCAACTACTTAGACATCTGTTCAAAATCTCTACAACAGTCTTAGATTTTAATACATTCTTGGCTTGCCTTCCTAATAATTTGATCTTTCAAAAAGTGTAAGAAAGAGTAAAGGGAACTGCTACACTTGACTCAGTCTGATCAGCAAGGAAGGATTTGTTGGTGTTGTTTATATGCTAGAAGTCTTTCAACAAGCATATGAAATAAAATGCAGTCCTTGCCTTCCTGAAGAAGAAAGAAAGGAATTGTGTCATCCTAGAGTCTGTAATAGAAAAAAAAAAAAAAAGAAACCTTTGTCATAATAGACATGTAATTGAGGCTTTAGGAAAACAAACTTCAACAGTTCACAGAAATATAAATATAATCCCAGGGCCAGAGGCAGTAAAAAGGACATCCATTTTCTTTAATGGTGAAACTCAGAAAAATTAAACTTTGTACTGTAATAATTACCTGCAGAGGCCAATATGACCCAACATGGAGTTCTCCAATGAGTCTATATTTTGAAATGACACATACAAAAGATGAAAGAAAGACCCACCAAGATGAATAAGGAAGTTATAAAACCCTGTAAAAAAGTGACAAAAGGCAAAAATTCAGAATGAGCTGAGGAGTATTAAATGGCAAAGACCACAGAAAGGGCTTTAAAAACACACACACAGTTTGAAGTAAGATGAAGGAACAGATAAACTGACTGACTAGAGAAGGTTCTGTTAAATGATTGTGGAGAAAAGGCAGAGCTACTCAATTGCTTCTTTCTTCTCCAATAAGGAACATGATCTTCAAACTGAGAAGGGTATAACAGATATCACAAAGAATAAATTGAAATGCAGTCTAAGTGGGGAGAGAGTCAGAAAGAACAGGTATGCAGGATTTGCTGTCTGAACAAAAGATTATAGGCCGCGGGGAAATAGAAAATAGGACATGTGCCAGAAAGCTAAGGCAGGCAAAAAATACAGATTCTCTAAAGGAGAAAAAAGTGGATTATGGAATCTATAAAGTGAGTGAGCTTAGCCTTACTTTCTATAATATTCTAGAGTGCATATTACATAAACATTTTTGAACTAAACTTTAAGTCTCTGAGTTAGCATCATATTATTTTCTGATAGAGCTAAAAAATAGAATGGAAGAATACCAGGCATAATTAACCTTTTTTGCAGCACAATATTTTGCAAAGATGTTTGTAATATTCATTTGAATAAGATGGAGGGATTTTGCCGACTTTGTGTGCTGGTTGGAGGGATCCACTGCTGACTAGACAATTGCATTCAAATGTCTGTTAATAGATGTATGCCCATCATAAACAAAGACCTCTAAGGCTGTAACGTATTGTTCTGTAGATGTTCTTGTACTATTCAACATTTTTGGGGGGAGGTTCATATGAAGACTCTATAAAACAGAGTAGAGAGAATATTATGAAAAGAGTAAGAATAAGCAGTTCATACAAAAGATGTTATGGAAAAACCCCAAATGAACTTTTTGGCCAACCCAGTAAGATCCTCAAGCTCATTAGTAATTGGAGTAATTCAGATTAGTAAAAACTAAAGCATGTACAGAAGTAAAGAAGTGCATAGGAACAAGTCTTGATGAATACATACCAAGCCAAGTTGAGTAAGTATCTCTGGAGAAGGATATAGGGTTAGAGGAAAAAGGGACAAAGGAGATGTTCACTGAATCTGTGATGTTTGGTTTTGTGCAATGTTAATGTTATAAACTTAGCATGTTACTTGTAAAATTAAAAACTAAGTGAAAAGATCCCTTTTGAAAAACAATGAAGAAAGAAAAGGCACCAAGGCCCTACCCTGTAGACAGATATCCTCGTCCTGGCCCTGCACTTGCTAGTAAGTCACCATGCTGCTCTGAGTGCCAGGGCCCCTGTAAGAAAGGGAATGAGCACTGCCTTGAAACACTGATAACAAAATGAGATATAAACAGCAAGGTTTCACAAACTTCACTGTGCACTGAAATTTCATATCCATGTTGCAGTTTCAAGTGGCCAGAGTTGGAAGGGAAAGCTGATCAATTAACTGATTGAAACTGAAAGCTAATCAAATTATCCTAATGAATTGAAACAATGGGCCTCACACGACCAGAATAATGGACTAGGGATGAGTATAAACTTTTAAAGGTTCAGAACATGAATTGAGTAAGTGCAGGATATAAGACACCTAGACGTTAGAATCATCACTGTAGAAGCAGTTCTGTGATGTAGATGATAAAAATATAACATAATTTCAAGCCATATTAGGAGAAACCTTGGGAAGAGAGATGTGGTCACAGTTGTTGGCTGGGTCATCCACCAGGACTGACTGACTGGTCTAAGCTCTCTAACCAGTGAGAAACACAGAAATATGTATCATTGAGGAACATAACAGATTTCTCTGAACTTCTCTCCATTGAATGCCATACCATTTAGTATTTAATATGATTTCATTAATTATCACTGTTGTTCCCATTATCTCTTCCTGTGATTCCCAGGTGTCTCTGTGATAAAGAATCTGCCTGCCAATACAGGAGACGTGGGCTTAATCCCTGGGTTGGGAAGATCCCTTGGAGAAGGAAATGGCAACCCACGCCAGTATTCTTGTCTGGAAAATCCCATGGATGGGGTAGCCTGGTGGGCTACAATATGGTCCATGAGGTCACTAAGAGTCGGACACAACTGAGCAACTGAGAGGATCCCATTACATTGTAAGCTCCTTAAAGGCACACACCACAGATTGTACTTTTTCATTCCCCGTAAAACTTGGAGGAGAGCTGAGCATATAAGAGGCATTTAGTAGATACTGAACATAATAAAACAGATTTTGTGTGTTTCTTTTTAACTTTTTGACCGGGCCCCACTGCATGTGAGATCTTAGTGCCCTGGCAGGTTTTAAAGACTGAAGATAATGCAAGTTCTGCATCTGTCATTCTGAAGATCAGTAATAACATACATGATTCTAAGAGTAGATGTGGGGCATGGTTATACTTATACTGTCAGTTGATTGTTTTGTTACCTTTATATGACCTTGTTTTCTTGAGGCTTTTTTTTTTCTAAACACAGTCCAGCGGAAATTCCAGTGGATTCATTATTGTATCATATTGCTAAAGGTTTTACATGCAGAGGATTTTATGTTACTGGTGACAGAAATAGCTAAGACATCTGTAAGAATATAAGAGCAAGTTATCCATCAATCAGAAACAACTGGGAGAAACAGCTATTTAAGCAAGGAAGCCCTTTGTAGAATTTTATGAGAATTCAGACACATAGGATTTTTCTGTTAAAAAATCCAGTCTGTACTAATTTTGCTTTCTCAGAGTTGTGATACTCTTGAAGGAGGAAATATGTCCATTGGAATATGCAAAAAGGTGGGAGCTGTGTTTATCACTTTGTGTTGTTTCAGTAAATCCTTCTTCCCTAGCATCTATATGTAGTTTGCCTCAGAATCAGCTGATATACTTTTTAAAAAGATATATATAGCCTGGTCTCCCTCCTCCTGGTCTGAAATGGAGCCTCAAATTCATGATTTTTTAAGTGTTTTTATGATACATGGCCAGTTATGAAATGAATTTGGCTATAGCTATAGAAAATAAAATTTTAAACTCTAGTGATATGTTTCTCCTCCTGTTATATTTTCAATATTGTCTTCATATAATTCAGTTAATGAAATTAAAAGACGCTTACTCCTTGGAAGGAAGGTTATGACCAACCTAGATAGCATATTTAAAAGCAGAGACATTACTTTGCCAACAAAGGTCCATCTAGTCAAGGCTGTGGTTTTTCCAGTAGTCATGTATGGATGTGAGAGTTGGACAGCGAAGAAAGCTGAGCGCTGAAGAATTGATGCTTTTGAACTATGGTGTTGGAGAAGACTCTTGAGAGTCCCTTGGACTGCAAGAAGATCCAACCAGTCCATCCTAAAGATCAGTCCTGGGTATTCATTGGAAGGACTGATGTTGAAGCTGAAACTCCAATACTTTGGCCACTTCATGAGAAGAGTTGACTCATTGGAAAAGACCCTGATGCTGGGAAGGATTGGGGGCAGAAGGAGAAGGGGACAACAGAGTATGATATGGCTGGATGGCATCACCGACTCGATGGACATGGGTTTGGGTAGACTCTGGGAGTTAGTGATGGACAGGGAGGCCTGGCGTGCTGCGGTTCATGGGGTCGCAAAGAGTCGGACACAACTGAGCGACTGAAGTGAACTGAACTGAATCAGTGATTTGGGTTTGAGGAGAAAACAAAAGGAAATATATTCAGGAATTTTATTGGTAAGATGAGAAAATAAGGTCAGGCATATGTCACAGTAAGGATGGATATATTTGTTATTTGCGACCCTGTCAGGGAACTGATAGAAAATGCAAATAGGATAATTGGGGAGAGTTTAAAGAAACTATTTACAAAGTGTCGAGGGGGTAAGGGAAGTCACAAAGGATGGGTAAGTGACCCCACTAGCATTGGTGGGAACCACTGGGCCTGGAGGGGCAGGAGAAAGAAGTAGTGATCAGAATTTCAGCTGTAGGAGAGGGTCACCTGACAGAGGCCTTCAGGAGAGAAACAACCTGCAACCCAGCCAGGAGGGAATTGAGGTGCTAAATGCCGAAAACTTGCCCCTCTGCTACCTTCCTATCGTCTGCCAGCCCCTCCCACTGGCCAAACTTGACTTGGAGCAGAGGGCAAGGAAGCTGGTTGATGCAATCCATGTAAGTAAGCCTTGAGTGGCACAGTGCAGGGAGGAGAAGAATGGAAAATGGATTTAGAAGGATAAATGGAGAACATCTGGCACAAGGGATGGTCCCCATGTACCACCGTGGACACTTCACCTTCTTTATTTGTTTACCAATTTTAATTTATTAAATCTACAAAACACTGGCAAACTTTCTGGTTGCTTGGTACCTGATCATTGTTGCTATATTTGAGGAGGTTTCCATGTTCAGAGCTTTGGCTCTGTAAGATAGAAAACAGAAAACTTGCTTGCCCCTCATTTGCAGCAAGCTTCAGGTGTGAGCCAAGGTACATCAATTAGACATATCCAAAGCTCAGCAGATTCCTGCTTGAAGAAAAGCTTTGCATATTTTACTGCTCAGGATGGCAAGAGAGGTGACTGGATTTGGGGATCAGTAGGATTATAGTTGAGCTCCCATAACCAGAGGAGTACAAACACACTGCACAATTCCAGAAGATGTCATTCACTGCAAGGTGTATTCTACACAGAAATAGCACTGATGCTAGTGGCAGTCGTAGTTTCAGTAAAGCCAAGTTTCTGTAAGCATCTAGTTCATTATAACATCCAGTGCTCAGTGCTTGAAACAGTATCCTTTCTCAGCAGGCTGCTTCTAAGGTTTGGAGTCCTGTTTAGCCTTCCCAACAATTTTGTGAGCCACACAAAACCCAAGTAATAAATATTTTCTGCTCAATCAACCAGAGTCAGTTTCTGATGCTTGTAACTGTGGATCCTGAAATGTATAATACTTCTCTTTTCATTTCTATTCTTATTTTTTATTCTCTTATATTTATCTAATGTGAAAGTGTTAGTCACTCAGTAGCCCACCAGGCTCCTCTGTCCATGGAATTTTCCAGGCAAGGATACTGGCATGGGTTGCCGATCCCTTCTCCAGGGGATCTTCCTGACCCAGGGATCGAACCTGGGTCTCCTGCATTGCAGGCAGATTCTTTACCATCTGAGCAACCAGGGAAGACCCATATTTATCTAAACTGAACACTTAATAGGCCCACATGAGAGACAGAATAAGGAGTAGCCTCCTAACTCTGCTTTCTATCAGAAGCAAGAAAGGCTGGTATGCACATATTTGCATTTGAAAAACTCACAGTAGATTGAAACTGAGACCTTATGAAACCTGGATGTGATGTGTTCTGTGAAATGCCTCCACTTTTTAAATAGTTAAGCATCGCAGTAGAAATCATTTATCAAATATCCTAGTTCCATCACTTCTGATATATGCTACCGACAGCTTTGTTGAAAAAATACAAATCTAAGAGAACCCAATTATTAAGCTCTAGCTTTGCTGTCAGTATACCATGTAACCTTGAGCAATATCATGTATTTTTAGAATCAGCAAGTCATTCCAACTTTGCTAATTACAAAAATTCCCATTCACACCTTAAACACTACAACCCATGGTGTATGTTATTAATGGTCACTTTGTCACAGAAAATTGAAAACTTCCCAAGGAAGATTTTTATAAAACAGCTGCTGGACTTGAATAAGATGAGACAGGAAGTTCACCCTGACATTGCTGTTCTTTCCTCAAATACATAGTGATGATAAACTATGAAAAAGAAAATTAAAATGACATTGCAGAGTTCAAGGGGGGAAAAGAGATTGCTGTCTCCATGGATGATAAAGAAAACAACAGAATGCCAAAGAGTGAGGTGGGCTAAAGCCATGCACGTGTCAGTCTCCATGTCTAGAATTAGGTGGTGAAGGCTGTGTGACTGGAAGTCTACTCCACTTGAGACAAGGGGTCTGGATTAGAATCATTGCTTTAGCCAGAAGCTGCCTAAGCTGTGAGTTAGAAAAGTCTGTGTAGCTAGGGAGATGGGAGGACACAGATCCAGCCTTGAGAGCAGGAAAGGAACCAAGCCACATGTTGGCCTGCTGAATGGACCTGTGGTACCTATGACATCACCATGGCCAAGAGTTCTGAACTGCCTTTATTATAGCATCTGGTTCTGAAATGGAATTCCAGGGCGCCAAGTGAAGTGACAATCATAAAACCAATGAATTTAGAAAAGTAGACACGGAAAGAAGAGAGAAAAAAACAGACTGAAAACAACAATTAAAAACAATTTAACACAAAGTTAGCTTGCAAATCAAAATACCAAGATCCAGGAAATCTAATTCTAAAAAAATAAAGTCAGTAAGATATGAAATCAGAACATGAATTCACTCCAGAAGGAAATTTATTATAATGAATGCATAATGGGTATAACAAAATGGTTAAAGCAAGGAAGCACAAAGATATAAATAAGAGAATGACAGTCATAAAAAGAAACAGCCATTACTGAACAAAAACAGGCATAAATGAAGCAAGAACAGATGGATATGCAAAGTAACCAAATAGAACTACTCTTCAAGTAGCCCTCAAAATTTTTAAATTACTTAATAGAATGACCTCTAGATCAATGAAGAAAGTGCTGGTCACTGAAAAGTTCGCATTTAGGAATTCACCCTAAATTTAACACAAAGAGATAAAGAGTTTGAATATACAAAAGAGTGGTTACATGCATATACTACGAGTCCCAGAAAAAGAGAATGAAAAGAATGAGAGAGAAGCAATACAAGTTGTTTCACATAAAAGTAACGGCTGAGAATTCTCCAGAGCAGAAGAACATAAATCCTCTGACTGAAAGTTCACTCAAAGGATAAATAAAAATAAATCCCCATCTAGGAATGTTGTCATGAGAGTTAGAACACAAAGAATAAAAGTAAATCTTAAATGTGCCAGAAAAAAATACAGATTGTTAAAAAAAAAAACCCAGATTATCAGATTTAGCAGCAGCAACATTAAATGCTACAAAACAATAGAGAAAACATTCCTCAAAATGCTGAATGAACAAAACTTTCAACTTAGACTGTTATATTCAGCCAAACCACAGTTTGAGTGATGAAGAAAAATAAAGATATTTTCAGACACACAAAACTAAAACTATTTATAATCCACAGACCTCCACTGAAAAGACTTTTGCTTTGCCAACCAGGCTTCTCACCCACCCCTTCTTCAGCAGTTCTCCACCCCAGAGCACTCCTACCTCCCTCTCCTCCCAGCTTCTGCCATGTTTGGTGCCCTGATAGTGTACACACCATTATCCCTTTCCCTCTGGTCTCTCTCTGCTCTTCCTCAGTTTATCCACCCCCTCCTTTGAGCTGGTTCTCCTTATCCCCATGGTACAGGCACCAAGCAACTGCCATCTCTTGCATCTCACCCACCCTGAGCAACCAGCCACACATCGATTGATGGATTTTCTGCTATCTTCTTCCCTAGAGCATGCAATGCAGGCAACCCAAGCCTGGAAACATCAGAAAAGATGCTTCATTATCTTATATGCAGTTGGGTTAGTGCAGGACATAGATTGAAGGTAAGAATTATGAGTGCCAGGGAGAAAAGTAAGAACACCAGGTCATAAGACAAAAGATGTAACAGGAGGAAACCTTGAGAATTCCAACTATGGCTGTAAGTCCTGATCCTAAAATATCTCTGTTTCCACTGGGGGTAAACGTGTGTGTGTGAGAGAGACAGAGGCAAAGACAACTGAGATGGGGATTTTGCAGTTTTTAAATACAGTACATGTGTCTCAGTTCAGGAGCAGCTAATACAGTAATGCTTTAGTTTCCTGACCGTCTTGGATAATAGGGTTTAATGGAATTTCCCGCGTAAACATGACTCATTCCCATTTGTGCTGTGAAATTGCCATGGACAGGGATCCTTCCACACAAGAGTGTATTGACCTAAGGCCTGATCCCTCCCCAGTGCCCAGTCTTATTGGTCAAAACCGCAATTCTCCATCTTCAATCAAACAGCTTGATTTGTGTTCTGCAGGCAAGAGCATTCTGGCTGAGCATGTATGCCTTCTTTTCAGTTTCTAGGGTTTGCATATTGCTTTGAGGGTGGAGTTTGTCCATAGAGGTTTTTGCAGTAATAGAGGACTGTTTTATTTCAGGCCTGGTGGCCTCTTGACCAATTTAATGGCCTATTAACCACCTAACAACTTAAAGAGGCTTCACAGAAATAAAATTAGAACCATTTCTGTTGACTTTGGCACAATCAAATTTAATTTCCCCAAAGCATCGCATAAGTAAAGAGCAGAAAACTTCCAAATATGACAAGTGATAGGTATTTTTTATTGATAAGAAATATAAATATATATATGCCTCTAAAAAGCCAAGTAATTTGAGAGTTCTAATTTAAAAATAAGAGATTAACATATACACCATTTCTCAGCAGATTTTACAAATGAAATGCCCCTTTGTGGCATTTATTTCACTTTGATTATGGAAAAAGGCAGAGGGAAGAAATTCAGGTTTTTCTTTCATTGTCCTAGTGATTGCCATGACTGACATTTGGAGTCTTACTTTTTAACCTGCTTTTTTTCTCTTAATCCATATAATAATTAGCTTAATATATCACAAAATTTTCTTATGAAATTTAATATTACTATAGCATAACATTATTTTATGGTTGTATAGTATTCCATTGTGTGACTATTATGTGTGTGCTCAGGCGCTCAGTAGTGTCCAGCTCTTTGCAAACCGATGGACTGTAGCCCACTAGACTCCTCTGTCCATGGGATTTCCTAGGCAAGAATACTGAAGTAGGTTGTCATTTCCTTCTCCAGGGGATCTTCCCAACCCAGGAATCAATCCTGTGTCTCCTGCATTGCAGGCAGATTCTCTAACTGTTGTGCCAGCTGGGAAGCCCTAAATATATCGTAATTCGTTTAAAGGAGGATTCTCTTTTTGGCAATTTGGCTGTTTCCAATTTCTCACAATGATAAATAATGTTGCAACAAACAACTTTCTACGAAGTTTTGTTTTGTTTTTGCACATCTTGGATTATCTTTTTTCCTTCTTGAAGGCTGGAGTATGTGACCTGAGAGATAACTTTTAAGTCCAATTTTCTTCAAGCTCAGGCTGTCCCAGAAGTGTTGACCTTCTGGTTCACGGGGGTGTCAGTTAGTAGAAGGCCTGGTGTTAGTAGTAAGATGGTGCGTCATTCTTAACGGACAGGTCCATGGTAAGTAAACTCTTCATTTCCATCTTGAAACTGTAGATTTTTTTTGCCATTCTATTCAAATCAATTAAAAAAAAACGAATCCTGAGCTAGCTCACATGCCAACTTTTTGAAGCAGCTGAAATTAATTTTGATGTGTTTAATATGAGTTTGGAAACTGTTCTCTGAGATTTGTTATTTTTAGAGTTTTCATAGCTGTTCCTATGCCTTCCCAGTGCCAATTCATTGTTAAGTGTACCAGATCTATAATGTACATTTTAATTAACTCCATAGTTGAGCCAAATAGAATTCTGCAAAACGTAATTGAAATTTTGGAGACACTTGATGGGCATCTTAACACACAGTTTAGTCCTATTTAACACGAGTCAGAAAAAAGGCATCTTTGGCTCACAAAATTGCCGCCCTTACATTAGTAGTCTCTCTTATATCCCAGCAGGCAGAAAATGAAGTCACTTTGGAACAAAGCCTAAGAACACAATGACTTCAGAACACAAATCTTCACATAGGGAGGAGTTTGAACATAAACAGTTTCACTAATGTCCAGGAAGTTTAAATCTACTTCTTGTTAGGATGGCTATTACAAATAGCCAAAAAGGTAGGGGAGGGAGGAATGGGGATAGAATTTTATCCTATTTATCTGTTTCATTTGATTATTTCTCCTTTATTGGTGCTTTTTGAAAGCATGATATCTAAATACATAATCATAGAATACAATAGTTCTTATAATTTCATCATCATTAAAAAAGAGGGGAAAATGTAGGTTTATTCAAGCTGACCTAATACTATAAACTAAGCCTGATAGATTAAAATAAATTTTTTTCTGCATATAAATAATATTCTGAGTATCTTGGGTTTCCAAAGTGCAGCAGCTGAAAATTAAGTTTATGGCCTATGGCAAAAGCAACATATCTTAAGACATGTCAGATTTTCTGGCTGAAAATAAATAACTGGGGAACGTGGGCATAATGAAAGCATAGAATTTCCAAGTTAATTCCTAATATTTTTAGCAGTCCTGACCCCAGAAGAATTATAATCAGTTTTTAATAAAGGCCAATTCAAAAGCAGCAGTGTAGAACTGGATGTTCACAGCGCCATCCATAATCATGCCTTGTTTTCTTATAAACCTCTATCCTTTCAGTTTATAAAAACTGGGTAATGCTGCTTGGCTCATTAATAGTCTATATGAGTTCAGGCTGAAAGGATGCCAGAGAAAGAGAGACAGGGCTTCAGAAGAGCTGGGAGAGGAAACCAGAGGGAAAACAGCTTGTGCTGAGAGCTTTGTGGGCAGGAGTGGGGCATGATTTCAGTCACCCCTCCATCCCCACACCTGAGGAACATGTGAGGAGCACAGAGTGACTATAAGAATAAAAACTCCTTCATGTTCTGTCCTTACAATCAAACTGAGGAAAACCATGTGATTTCCATCATTCATTCATAACCCAAGGTGAATTAGAGTTGGGAAATTAATGACAATGCTTAGGGTCAAGGTGCTAAGACCATGGAGAGAAAGAACAGAATCAGGATGTAGTAAGATGAATCTGGGCTTATTGCCAAGCTGGTCAGGCTACAAGGGTGGGATTGGACTTCTCGCTGAGGAGTATGAGCACATCTGTCATCACCGGGTGACAGAGCCCCATTCCCTGAATCAGTACATAGAAAAAGGGAACCACTGGGGAAGTTTCCATGGGATATCATATACCAATAAGAATAAACAACACTAGCACTCTAGAATTTACAAAGCACTTTCATCTTTTTCTCATATCTATTCCATGAACTCCTCACATTTCCATCAATGGGTAAATCCTGAAGAGAAATGATGCCTGAAATAGTGTATGATTTTCACGTTACCAGGGAAAGATTCAATAAAGTGTTCCAAATAAAAGCTTGAGAGAACTAGGTTCTGACAGAGTAGTCAGCATACAACAGTGTGTAGCACTCGGGACTGGCTGCACTGGTAGGCGTACTCAGCAGGCTCGGTTTTCTTCTGCTCCCCCAGGGTGTCAGCGAGAGAGAACATTCAACTACTTGTGGAGAAGAGCACGTGCAGGCCAGTCCTGCTCAGACCGTGGTAAAGAGATACCAGACGGGGCTGGGAAGATCTTGCTGCCCACAAGCCTTCACTCCCCTCCTAGATGGTCACGTGACATTCCCAGAGGCAGAGAACACTATTCATCCACTTTCCGATCAAATGAGGCTGGTATCTCCAAGTGGGTAAGTCAGAGGCCAAAACTGAACTTTCTCCTGCACTTCAGGTTCTCAGTGGACTTCTCTGGTGGCTCAGACGGTAAAGCATCTGCCTACAATGCGGGAGACCTGGGTTCAATTCCTGGTTTGGGAAGATCTCCTGGAGAAGGAAATGGCAACCCACTCCAGTATTCTTGCCTGGAAAATCCCATGGATGGAGGAACATTGTAGGCTACAGTCCATGGGGTCACAAAGAGTCGGACACAACTGAGCGACTTCACTTTCTTTCTTTTAAGATTCTCCACATATGGGAATCTAGTTTGTCCCTGGGAAAGAAGGTTCCACATTGACACAATAACCTTCATGAAGTTTTACAAGCAGCCTTCATCTTCCAATGTCTAGTTTTACCTTCAGCATCATAGCTCTGTGTTTTGCTAACACAAATCTACATCGTCTATGTGAAAGTGAAAGTGTTAGTCTTTGCAACCCTATGGACTTTAGCCCACCAGGATCCTCTGTCCGTTGGATTTTTCCAGGCAAGAATACTGGAGTGGGTTTCCATTTCCTTCTCCAGGGGATCTTCCTGACCCAGGGATCAAACTCGGGTCTCCCACATTGTAGGCAGATTCTTTATCGCCTGAGCCACCATGCATGCATGCATGCTAAGTCACTTCGATCGTGCTCAACTCTTTGCAACCCTATGGACCACAGTCCGCCAGACTCCTCTGTCCTTGGGATTCTCCAGGCAAGAATACTGGAGTGGGTTGCCATGCCCTCCTCCAGAGTATCTTCTGGACCCAGGGATTGAACCCACGTCTCTTTTGTCTCCTGCATTGGCAGGCAGGTTCTCCCCAGTGCCACCTGGGGAGCCACTGAGCTACCATATAGGGCATTAAATCCTAGAGAACCATCTCAGACAAAGCCAACAACTCTTCAGTGTTACCACTCATGGCAAGCCTCCAGCATGTTACAGCTGCCTTTGGCCTTGCCCTCATTATGAAACCCTATGACCATAAAGGGTCCTGCAGGCAGCAACACCAGGGATGGGTCCAGCAGTCTGAGCTATTTCAGGCATTGACTGAATCTTGAGGTCATAGGGGAATTCTTATCTTCAGAGGATGAGGGAAGTGGAGGTATCTCGTATCTCTTCCTCCTCAAGCCTAGTAAGTCCTCATTCAGCCCTACAACCCTGGGGGTAAGTGAGGAAGCCCCTGTGGCTGCTGGAGATGGCTCTAGAGTTTTCTTGGCCTTGGGATTAACCCTGCAAGTGAGTCAACAGACTGCTAATCTGAAGTTTGATGGTAAGGGAACAACAACCCCTGGGGGCCCTATGAAGCCTAATGGTTGGCAACCAGGGCTCAGAAAGCTCCCTCCCAGTTCCTAATAAGCAGCTGTGTTACAGGATGGAACTTCTCTGGGCTTTTCACTGTTCTACCTGCCACCTTGGTCATGCATGAACATTCACAAAAAGAAGACCCACTAAGGGTGATTCAGCAAGAGAGAAGCAGAGACAGAGAAGAAATAAAGACAAAGAGAAAGTTGGAGAATGAACAATTTAAGGGAATTCAGTAAAGAAAAGAGGTGAGATTGAGAAAGAGCAGTTACTGTAGCTGCACCCCCTTAGCATCTGATACTGTTTACATCCCACATTTTGGCCAGATGTCTTAACAAAGATTTTTGCCTTAACAGGTAGGTGTCCTTATTTGCGTTTCATAGATAGAGTCATGAAGGGTGAGGACTAGAGTGTTCTTGCTCAAGGACACACAATATCAGACATTTTCCTAATTCCTCATTTGTCTTCTGGCCTCTGGTGATTCAGTTCAGTTCCGTTCAGTTGCTCAGTCATGTCTGATTCTTTGTGACCCCATGAATCACAGCATGCCAGGCCTCCCTGTCCATCACCAACTCCCAGAGTCCACCCAAACCCGTGTCCATCGAGTCGGTGATGCCATCCAACCATCTCATCCTCTGTCGTCCCCTTCTCCTCCTGCCCTCAATCTTTCCCAGCATCAGGGTCTTTTCCAGTGAGTCAGCTCTTCGCATCAGGTGGCCAAAGTATTGGGGTTTCAGCTTCAACATCATTCCTTCCAAAGAACACCCAGGACTGATCTCCTTTAGAATGGACTGGTTGGATCTCCTTGCAGTCCAAGGGACTTTCAAGAGTCTTCTCCAGCACCACCCTTGAAAAACATCAATTCTTTGGCACTCAGCTTTCTTTATGGTCCAACTCTCACATCCATACATGACTACTGGAAAAACCATAGCTTTGACTAGATGGACCTTTGTTGGCAAAGGAATGTCTCTGCTTTTTAATATACTGTCTAGGTTTATCATAACTTTCCTTCCAAGGAGTAAGTGTCTTTTAATTTCATTGCTGCAGTCACCATCTGCAGTGGTTTTGGAGCCCAAAAAAATAAAGTCTGACACTGTTTCCACTGTTTCCCCATCTATTTCCCATGAAGTGATGAGACCAGATGCCATGATCTTAGTTTTCTGAATGTTGAGCTTTAAGCCAACTTTTTCACTCTCCTCTTTCACTTTCATCAAGAGGCTTTTTAGTTCCTCTTCACTTTCTGCCATAAGGGTGGTGTCATCTGCATATCTGAGGTTATTGATATTTCTCCCAGCAATCTTGATTCCAGCTTGTGCTTCCTCCAGCCCAGCATTTCTCATGATGTACTCAGCATATAAGTTAAATAAGCAGGCTGACAATATACAGCCTTGACGTACTCCTTTTCCTATTTGGAACCAGTCTGTACTGCCTTATTGATTAAGCTTTAACTATTTATGTCCTCTGAAACCTTTCTCTTTACTGGGTTCCAAGACACAGTCTCCCATAGCTGTTCTGTACACTTCTTAATTAGAGAGTATTATAGCACTGTTTTTTCCAGAATTGTACCAAAGCATCAGAATAATGAAAATAAATCAAAGGATCTAAGAGATGGAAGCAACTTTAGAGGTCATTGAGGTCAGTCTCCTTACTTTCTACAATAGCAGCCTGATGGCAGTCCAGAGAGGTGAAGAGGTTCACCACAATTGCCTGGTTGCGCAGGGAAAGCAGGAATTGCAGTTTAGATGTCTTCACTTCTAGGAAGCTATCTACCCAAGAGTCTTACCAGACACAGATTTCTTTCTTTTCTTTATACCTAATCCCAAGTATTTAGCATTCCCAGAGCATTCCAAATGGATGAACGAAAGCAAAGAACTCAGTGTGATCCAAAGCACTGATTTCTGGTGTTTCTTCAAGGGTGTTTTTGGCTTTCAATCTGTTAACCATAAGGAATATTGAGTTTAGCAAAGTACATCGCCGTTTTCTATGCAACATGTTAAGAACAGCTGAAACCAATTAAATGCTAATCAATTTTACCCTGTCTGATGCAGAATGGAAAAAATGTTCCAAAGGTCTCTCCACCCTGAGATGTTCTTGGCAATGGGTCTCTGTGCTGTGGGCCCCCTCCCATCTCTCTTAGTCATGTACACTCAGAAAAGGAGAGCTGGCCAACTCTCTTCACAACTGGGAGGAGAGTAGAACCCAGCCCAGACTGTCCTTTGAAATGAAAGTTCATCATGGGAAAAGAAGGCTGCAGACTCAGACAATGCACATCACAACTGTGAGAACAGAAGGGACTGGGGAAGGCAGTGAAGTCACATTTATCAATCCTCCATGGCCACTTCATGGAGTTTACCAAGATCTCTACTACCTTATCTCCCTGCCCTGCTTTCCCCCAGTCCCCATCTTCCATGAGAAATAGGTAGCAAAGAAGACAGTGTCCAAATATGATAAACTGGGATTTGAATTTGGACTCTGCAATTATTAGATGTGATGCTAGGCAAGTTAACCTCTCCTGGCCTCAGTTATTTACTTATTGGTTAAAATTGAGTAATAACATCAACTTTTAAAAATTAAATGAGTAATGTTTATAGAGTATCTGATATATAGTGGATGAGCAACATGCCTTTTAATTAATTATTCACAAACTTTCCTATATTCAAGCCATTTCATTCACTTTTCTATCAGCCTAGTCCAGTGTAACATAGTGTGTATGTATATTTGTCTGTCTGCTGACTATCCTGCTCTATCTGTCCTGAGGATGCATGGCTGAGAATATGTATATTAGGAAACCACAAGACAAAGGGCCCTGGTTCTCTGCTTGTGGGCAGACTAGGGAGTGTATTACCCTCCACTCTGCCCAAGGTTCTGTGTCCAGGGTAATAATCATCTTCTATCCCTGAGGCCTGAAATTCAGGACTTCTAGAGGATACTCACCACTCTCCAATTCACAGCATTAGTCTAAATGTATATATTTTTTAATCTGTTAACTTTCATGTACCTATGTGTATAAAAATATCTACATGGGTAGATAAACATGTATACATATCTTTATTTTATTTGCTTAATTTTTTATTTAAATAAACTCATCTATTGATTAATTAATTATATTTATACTATTAATTTATTTTACTAACTTGATGATTTACTCTTTTATATTTCTGTAAAGAGTAGGAGTGGGAAGCAGGGAGGGAGGTGTGCTTGAGTTAAACCGCTAAGTGTTTACTAAGACTTGAAAAGGACCCAGTGACTTCTATTTCCAGGAAGATAGAGGAAATATACTTTTCCCTATTGCTCCTGCTCAGCACAACTGAAAACAAATGTAAGAAGCCTCTGAAAGGTGAGGGAAGACTTCTAAACTTGAAGAATGACATGATGGTAATTCCCTGGGCTTTCTCTTTGCTTCACACATTCCAGATGTGGAGCCAAAGAACATACAACCCAGAAACACCAACAGGTGCAGGCAAAAGGAACCCTCAACAAAAACTTGCTCTCTCTAACCAAGGGACCAGAAACTGAACATTGTAGCTAGACAAAACTTTCGGACAAAACCTACTCTCCTCCAGTGAAACACCAAAGAAAAGCCATGCTTCAACCTCTCTTACACCAGCAAAGCCCTGGTGGGAAGCTTAGATTTCCACCCTTGGGAGCCTGAAATGAGGCACCCCAACCCCTCTGCTAGGGTGGTGCAATGGAGACCAAACAGGAAGCCTGGAATTCTATCCCCACCCGGCAGTAATGAGACATCCTTCAGCCTTCCTGCTAGGGTGTTGTCAGAGGAAGATTAGTGAAGAGTTAGCATGTTCATCATTACCCTGTGGAAACTAGGCCACCTCTACCACAGTTCCAGTAGAGACCACCAGGAGAATCAGAGCTCCCAACCCTGTCCCACAATACTGAGAGGCTCCTCACCTTAGGTATCAGTGGAAGTTGAGTGAAGAATCTGGATTTCTACCTCTACCTGACAGTGTAACAATGTGGGAGTTTCCTTCTCCTACCAGAGCAAGGTCCAAAAAAAGGCCAGCTAAAAGAGAAGGTTTAAATAAGATTTAGAGTCACATAACCATCGAAAAAGCAAGAGAGTACCAGAAAAACATCTATTTCTGCTTTATTGACTGTGCCAAAGCCTTTGACTGTGTGGATCACAATAAACTGTGGAAAATTCTGAAAGAGATGGGAATACCAGACCACCTGACCTGCCTCTTGAGAAACCTGTATGCAGGTCAGGAAGCAACAGTTAGAACTGGACATGGAACAACAGACTGGTTCCAAATAGGAAAAGGAGTACGTCAAGGCTGTATATTGTCCCCCTGCTTATTTAACTTATATGCAGAGCACATCATGAGAAACGCTGGGCTGGAAGAAGCACAAGCTGGAATCAAGACTGCCGGGAGAAATATCAATAAATTCAGATATGCAGATGACACCACCCTTATGGCAGAAAGTGAAGAGGAACTAAAAAGCCTCTTGATGAAAGTGAAAGAGGAGAGTGAAAAAGTTGGCTTAAAGCTCAACATTCAGAAAACTAAGATCATGGCATCTGGTCCCATCACTTCATGGGAAATAGATGGGGAAACAGTGGAAACAGTGTCAGACTTTATTTTTGGGGGGCTCCAAATTCACTGCAGATGGTGATTGCAGCAATGAAATTAAAAGACACTTACTCCTTGGAAGGAAAGTTATGACCAACCTAGACAGCATATTAAAAAGCAGAGACATTACTTTGCCAACAAAGGTCCATCTAGTCAAGGCTATGGTTTTTCTAGTAGTCATGTATGGATGTGAGAGTTGGACGGTGAAGAAAGCGGAGTGCTGAAGAATTGATGCTTTTGAACTATGGTGTTGGAGAAGACTCTTGGGAGTCCCTAGGACTGCAAGGAGACCCAACCAGTCCATCCTAAAGGAGATCAGCCCTGGGTGTTCTTTGGAAGGAATGATGTTGAAGCTGAAACCCCAATACTTTGACCACCTGATGCGAAGAGTTGACTCACTGGAAAAGACCCTGAGGCTGGGAAAGATTGAGGGCAGGAGGAAAAGGGGACGACAGAGGATGAGATGGCTGGATGGCATCACCGACTCGATGGACATAAGTTTGGGTAAACTCTGGGAGTTGGTGATGGACAGGGAGGCCTGGCATGCTGCAATTCATGGGGTTGCAAAGAGTTGGACACGACTGAGCGACTGAACTGAACTGACTGAACCTGATATGAAAATGTCTAGGTATCAGTCTGAAATCACTCATCATAACAAGAGCTAGGAATATCTCAAATTGAATGAAAAGAGACAATCAACAGATGCCAACACTGAGATAACAGAGATGTTGGAGTTATCTGATAATGAGTTAAAAGCAGCCATGATAAAAATGCTTCAACAAGCAATTATAAACATTTTTTTTCTTTTTTTTTCTTTTTCATGCCCTCTCTGAGGCTCGAATATAAACATTTTTAAGGTCTGTGAAAACAAGAGAATTTCAGCAAAGGGACAGATGTTATAAAAAAGAATCAAATAGAAACTTGAGAACTGAAAATACAAAAACCAAAATAAGAATAGCAGTAGATGGGCTTAATTGCAGAATAGAGGGAGCAAAGGAAAGAAATCATGAAATAAAATATAGAACCATAAAAATTACCCAATCTAAACAACAGAGAAAAACATACTTGAAGAAATGAGTGGAACCTCAGACTGTAGGATCATAATAGATGATCTAATATTTGCCTCATCAGAGTCCCAAAAGAGAAGAAAGATGAGGGAGCTGAATAATTATTGAGAGAAATAATAATGGGAAATCTTCCCAAATTTGTCAAGAGATATATATTTCCAGGTTTAAGAAGCTGAGCAAACCCCAAACAGCATAAGCCTAAGAAACTCATGCCAAGACACATTATAATTAATCTTCTGAAAACTAAAGATAAGGAAAACTTGAAAGAAGCCAGAGAAAAATATCACCTTATCTATTACAGACGATTGATTTATATGTCAGCAGATTTCTCATTAGAAATCATGAGGGCCAAAGCAAGTGATACAATATTTTTTCAAGTCCTGAAAGAAAAGAATGTTTAACCCAGAATCCTACACACAGTGAACATATCTTTGCCTACAACCACACGGCATATGGGATCTTGTGGGATCTTAGTTCCCCAGCCAGGGATCAAACCCACGCCCTCTGCATTGGGAGCACAGAGTCTTAACCACTGGACCACCTGAAAAGTCCTGAAAATATCCTTCAGGAAAGAAGAGGAAATTAAGACTTTCTCATGTGAAGGAAAACTAAGAGAATTTGTCACCAGATCCATGTTAAAAGAATGGCTAACTGAAGTTCCTTACACAGAAAGGTAACAGTAAAAGAAGGAAGTTTGGAAGACCAGGAAAAATGAACACAATAAGCAAAATTATGGTAAATACAATAGGATTTTCTTCTCCTCTTGAGTTTTCAACATTCTGCTTGACTATCAAAGCAAAAGAATTATAATGCTATCTGATGTGGTTCTAAATGTAAGTTATTTAAGATAATTATATTATACATGGAGGAGGGTAAATGTACATAGAGAGAGGAGGTAAGGTTTCTCTAACATTATTCAAACTGGTAAAATGATGACACCAAAAGACTGATAAGTAGATATGATGTAATATTCAAGCAACTATTTAAAAAGCTATGCAAAGAGATACACTTACAAACACCACAGATAAATCAGAATGGAATTTTTTAAAATGCTTGAGTAACCTGTAGGAGAGCAAGAAACAAACAAACAAACAAAAACCAGAAGGGAAAAAAAAGCAGAAAACAAAACATAAAATGGAAATAATAAAATAGTGCTCAGGAGCTCAGTGGGCGCACAAGTGCATGAACCAGCACACAAATGCCAGGGTTGCTAAGGCCCCACTGCTGCCTGCTCATAGGCCCAGCTTCACCACTGCCTCACTCACAGGCCTGCCCCTGGCTGCAACCAAGTGCCATCCATCACCGATGGGGTGGGCAGAGGAGGCATGTTTTCCAAACTAGTCTGCACAGGCCTATGGTCTTGCTCAACAAGGCTGGAAACATCCCCTCATCTTTTATGGCCGTGTCCTCATGGTACTATCAGCTGCTGAGGGACCACAGGCCACCATCCCTAGGCTACACCCAGGGAACTGGAAACAGCCAAATACCTCAGAGCAAATATGCAGAGCTGCCTACCATCATAAAGACTTGAGGAAAGTGATCCCACCCACCTGCCCTGAGGCATCATTCACCCTAAAGGACTGGATAAGGAGTACTTGGCTGAAACAGGACACAATACCAGACCCTAGTCCCCTTGTTAGTTCTGAAATATTTTCCATATATTTTTTTTAAACAAGATGGGAGGTTACAGTTTCTATTCTGTTCAAATGAAACATGCTTTCAAAATGGTAACAGTTTGAATTTTTCTCCCACTTTCCCTCTCACAGTTCGTTAGGCTGTGAACCTACAGAAAAGATTTTGCTTTTAATTAGAATTTTCATCTTAAGTAGTTAGGAACTATTTCGTTTTTTTTTAAAGCATCGATTAAAAAGATACACATGAAAGTTATCTACTCTTGTAGCAAACTGTAGTTTGCTTCCCAGATACCAGTGTCTCATTTTAATCTTCTCTCTTGATAACAGTTATGTAGCCCAACTTCTTCCTTGTGCCTTTTTGTAAGCCAACACAACCCTAAGGATTTTGTTTGTAATGAATACTGACAGGTCACTTTGTTTTTAAATTTTTATTTTACTGACAGCTGTACAATATAAATGCTACATAACAGAACTTTTTTGCTTAAGTACTTGCATGACTGTTAGTGCTTTGAAGTCAGCTTTAAAAGTCACAGTTTATAAATACAGATAAAACAGCAATCAACCCAACAGCGACTTTGATACTGACTGTATGTAGATTTCAGTACTGCCTTTACTGTAAGTTGATCAAAACATCTATAAAAAAAGGACTAAAACTGCTTTCATCTTTGTGCGTATTTATTATTTGTTTAATAAAGCTTATTTTCATTAACTAAAAATTAAAATAAATAAAATTAAATGGAAGATTAAGGCCCTAACATATTAATAATTACATTAAATACAGACAGTCTAAATATACCAATTAGAAGACAGAGGTAGGCATATTGGATTTGAGAACATGACAAAATGTATACGCTATGTAGAAGAGATTTCAATTTGGATGATATAGGCAAGTTGAAGGTTCATTTCAGTTCAGTTCAGTCACTCAGTCATGTCCGACTTTTTGCAACCCCATGGACTGCAGCACGCCAGGCTTCCCTGTCTATCACCAACTCATGGAGCTTGCCAAACTCATGTCCATCACGTTGGTGATGCCATCCAACCATCCCATCCTCTGTCGTCCCCTTCTCCTCCTGCCTTCAATCTTTCCCAGCATCAGATTCTTTTCCAATGAGTCAGTTCTTCACATCAGGTGGCCAAAATATTGGAGTTTCAGCTTCAGCATCAGTCCTTCTAATGAATATTCAGGACTGATTTCCTTTAGAATTGACTGGTTTGATATCCTTGCAGTCCAAGGGACTCTCAAGAGTCTTCTCCAACTCCACAGTTCAAAAGCATCAATTCTTCGGCGCTCAGCTTTCCTTATAGTCCAACTCTCACATCCATACACGACTACTGGAAAAACCATGGCTTTGATTAGATGGACCTTTGTTGGCAAAGTAATGTCTCTGCTTTTTAATATTCTGTCTAGGTTGATCATAGCTTTTCTTCCAAGGAGCAAGCGTCTTTTAATTTCATGGCTGCAGTCACCATCTGCAGTGATTTAAAGCCCAAGAAAATAAAGTCTGTCACCGTTTCCATTGTTTCCCCATCTATTTGCCATGAAGTGATGGCTACTCCATTTCTTCTAAGGGATTCTGGGCAAGAATCCCTTAGAAGAAATGGAGTAGCCATCATGGTCAACAAAAGAGTCCAAAATGCAGTACTTGGATGCAATCTCAAAAACGACAGAATGATCTCTGTTCGTTTCCAAGGCAAACCATTCAATATCACGGTAATCCAAGTCTATGCCCTGACCAGTAATGCCGAAGAAGCTGAAGTTGAACGGTTCTATGAAGACCTACAAGACCTTCTAGAACTAACACCCAAAAAAGATGTTCTTTTCATTATAGGGGACTGGAATGCAAAAGTAGGAAGTCAAGAAACACCTGGCGTAACAGGCAAGTTTGGCCTTGGAGTACAGAATGAAGCAGGGCAAAGGCTAATAGAGTTTTGCCACGAGAACGCACTGGTAATAGCAAACACCCTATTCCAACAACACAAGAGAAGACTCTACACGTGGATATCACCAGATGGTCAACACCGAAATCAGATTGATTATATTCTTTGCAGCCAAAGATGGAGAAGCTCTATACAGTCAGCAAAAACAAGACCAGGAGCAGACTGTGGCTCAGATCATAAACTGCTTATTGCCAAATTCAGACTTAAATTGAAGAAAGTAGGGAAAACCACTAGACCATTCAGGTATGACCTAGATCAAATCCCTTATGAGTATACAGTGGAAGTGAGAAATAGATTTAAGGGACTAGATCTGATAGACAGAGTGCCTAATGAACTATGGACAGAGGTTCGTGACATTGTACAGGAGACAGGGATCAAGAAAATCCCCATGGAAAAGAAATGCAAAAAAAGCAAAATGGCTGTCTGAGGAGGCCTTACAGATAGCTGGGAAGAGAAAAGAAGCGAAAAGCAAAGGAGAAAAGGAAAGATATTCCCATCTGAATGCAGAGTTCCAAAGAATAGCAAGGAGAGATAAGAAAGCCTTCCTCAGCGATCAGTGCAAAGAAATAGAGGAAAACAACAGATTGGGAAAGACTAGAGATCTCTTCAAGAAAATTAGAGATACCAAAGGAACATTTCATGCAAAGATGGGCTCGATAAAGGACAGAAATGGTATGGACCTAACAGAAGCAGAAGATATTAAGAAGAGGTGGCAAGAATACACAGAAGAACTGTACAAAAAAGATCTTCATGACCCAGATAATCATGATGGTGTGATCACTCACCTAGAGCCAGACATCCTGGAATGTGAAGTGAAGTGGGCCTTAGAAAGCATCACTACGAACAAAGCTAGTGGAGGTGATGGAATTCCTGTTGAGCTATTTCAAATCCTCAAAGGTGATGCTGTGAAAGTGCTGCACTCGATATGCCAGCAAATTTGGAAAACTCAGCAGTGGCCACAGGACTGGAAAAGGTCAGTTTTCGTTCCAATCCCAAAGAAAGGCAGTGCCAAAGAATGCTCAAACTACTGCACAATTGCACTCATCTCACATGCTAGTAAAGTAATGCTCAAAATTCTCCAAGCCAGGCTTCAGCAATACGTGAACCGTGAACTTCCAGATGTTCAAGCTGGTTTTAGAAAAGGCAGAGGAACCAGAGATCAAATTGCCAATATCCGCTGGATCATCGAAAAAGCAAGAGAGTTCCAGAAAAACATCTATTTCTTCTTTATTGACTATGCCAAAGCCTTTGACTGTGTGGATCACAAGAAACTGTGGAAAATTCTGAAAGAGATGGGAATACCAGACCATCTGACCTGTCTCTTGAGAAACCTGTATGCAGGTCAGGAAGCAACAGTTAGAACTGGACATGGAACAACAGACTGGTTCCAAATAGGAAAAGGAGTACGTCAAGGCTGTATATTGTCACCCTGCTTATTTAACTTATATGCAGAGTACATCATGAGAAACACTGGGCTGGAAGAAACACAAGCTGGAATCAAGATTACCGGAAGAAATATCAATAACCTCAGATATGCGGATGACACCACCCTTATGGCAGAGAGTGAAGAAGAACTAAAGAGCCTCTTGATGAAGGTGAAGGAGGAAGAGTGAAAAAGTTGGCTTAAAGCTCAACGTTCAGAAAACCAAGATCATGGCATCTTGTCCCATCACTCCATGGGAAATAGATGGGGAAACAGTGGAAACAGTGTCAGACTTTATTTTTTGGGGCTCCAGAATCACTGCTGATGGTGACTGCAGCCATGAAATTAAAAGACGCTTACTCCTTGGCAGGAAGGTTATGGCCAACCTAGATAGCATATTTAAAAGCAGAGACATTACTTTGCCAACAAAAGTCCGTCTAGTCAATGCTATGGTTTTTCCCGTGGTCATATATGGATGTGAGAGTTGGACGGTGAAGAAAGCTGAGCGCTGAAGAATTGATGCTTTTGAACTGTGGTGTTGGAGAAGACTCTTGAGAGTCCCTTGGACTGCAAGGGGATCCAATCAATTCATCCTAAAAGAGATCAATCCTGGGTGTTCATTGGAAGGTCTGATGTTGAAGCTGAAACTCCAATACTTTGGGCACCTCATGCAAAGGGTTGACTCATTGGAAAAGACCCTAATGCTGGGTAGGATTGGGGGCGGGAGGAGAAGAGGACGACAGAGGATGAGATGGTTGGATGGCATCACCAACTCGATGAACACGGGTTTGGGTAGACTCCAGGAGTCGGTGATGGACAGGGAGGCCTGGCGTGCTGCGGTTCATGGGGTCACAGAGAGTCGGACATGACTGAGCGACTGAACTGAACTGAACTGAACTGATGGGACCAGATGCCGTGATCTTCATTTTTTGAATGTTGAGTTTTAAGCCAGCTTTTTCACTCTCCTCTTTCACTTTCATCAAGAGGCTCTTCAGTTCCTCTTCACTTTCTGCCATAAGTATGGTGTCATCCGCCTATCTGAGATTATTGATATTTCTCCTGGCAATCTTGATTCCAGCTTGTGCTTCATCCATCCTGGCATTTCACTTGATGTACTCTGCAGATTTTGATTGCAGCCATGAAATTAAAAGATGCTTATTCCTTGGAAGGAAAGTTATGACCAACCTAGATAGCACATTAAAAAGCAGAGACATTCCTTTGCCAACAAAGGTTCATCTAGTCAAGGCTATGGTTTTTCCAGTGGTCATGTATGGATGTAAGAGTCGGACTGTGAAGAAAGCTGAGCGCCGAAGAATTGATGCTTTTGAACTGTGGTGTTGGAGAAGACTCTTGAGAGTCCCTTGGACTGCAAGGAGACCCAACCAGTCCATCCTAAAGGAGATCAATCCTGGGTGTTCATTGGAAGAACTGATGTTGAAGCTGAAACCCCAATACTTTGGCCACCTGATGTGAAGAGCTGACTCATTGGAAAAGACCCTGATGCTGGGAAAGATTGAGGGCAGGAGGAGAAGGGGACGACAGAGGATGAGATGGCTGGATGGCATCACCGATTCAATGGACATGGGTTTGGGTGGACTCCGGGAGTTGGTGATGGACAGGGAGGCCTGGCGTGCTGCGATTCATGGGGTCACAAAGAGTCGGACACGATTGAGAGACTGAACTGAACTGAACTGAACTCTGCGTATAAGTTAATAAGCAGGATGACAGTATACAGCCTTGACATACTCCTTTCCCAGTTTGGAACCAGTCTGTTATTCCATGTCCGGTTCTAGCTGTTGCTTCTTGACCTGCATACAGATTTCTCAGGAGGCAGGTAAGGGGTCTGGTATTCCCATCTCTTAAAAGAATTTTCCACAGTTTGTTATGATCCACACAGTCAAAAGCTTTGGCATAATCAATAAAGCAGAAGTAGATGTTTTTCTGGAATTCTCTCGCTTTTTCTATGATCCAACAGATGTTGGCAATTTGATCTCTGGTTCCTCTGTCTTTTCTAAAACCATATTGAACATCTAGAAGTTCACAGTTCATGTACTGCTGAAACCTGGCTTGGAGAATTTTGAGCATTACTTTGCTAGCGTGTGAGATGAATGCAACTGTGCGGTAGTTTGAACATTCTTTGACATTGCCTTTCTTTAGGATTGAATGAAAATTGACTTTTTCCAGTACTGTGGCCACTGCTGAGTTTTCCAAATTTGCTGGCATATTGAGTGCAGCACTTTCACAGCATCATCTTTTAGGATTTGAAATAGCTCAACAGGAATTCCATCACCTCCACTAGCTTTGGTAGTAGTGATGCTTCCTAAGGCCCACCTGACTTCGCATTCCAGGACATCTGGCTCTAGGTGAGTGATCATACTATCGTGGTTATCTGCGTCATGAAGATCTTTTTTGTATAGTTCTTCTGTGTATTCTTGGCACCTCTTCTTCTTTTTTTTTTTTTTTTAGTTTTTGCCACCTCTTCTTAATATCTTCTGATTCTGTTAGGTCTGTACTGTTTCTGTCCTTTATTGTGACCATCTTTGATTTTTCTTGAAGAGATCTCTAGTCTTTCCCATTCTATTGTTTTCCTCTATTTCTTTGCATTGCACTTTAGGAATGCTTTCTTATTTCTCCCTGCTATTCTTTGGAACTCTGCATTCAGATAGGTTTATCTTTCCTTTTCTCCTTTGTCTTTTGTTTCTCTTCTTTTCTCAGCTGTTTGTAAGGCCTCCTCAGACAACCATTTTGCCTTTTTGAATTTCTTTTTCTTGGGGATGGTCTTGATCATGCCTCCTGTACGATGTCACGAACCTCCATCCATAGTTCTTCAGGCACACTGTCCATCAGATCTAATCGCTTGAATCTATTTGTTACTTCTACTGTATAATCATAAAGGATTTGATTTAGGTCACAAACCACTAGACCATTCAGGTATGGCCTAAATCAAATCCCTTATGATTATACAGTGAAAGTAACAAATAGATTCAAGGGATTAAATATGGACAGAGTGCCTAAAGTTGAAGGTAAAAGTATTGAAAAAGATATACCATGTAAACATTAATTAAGGAAAGAAGGAATGTTAGTAACATATAAAGTAGACATTAGAGCAAATAAAATTACTAGAGACAGAGAGGGCCATTATATAATAACGAGTCAATCCATCAGGAAGATAGCTCTTGCTGTTTAGTCTCTAAGTTGTGTCCAACTTTTTGAGACCCCATGGTGGGTAACCTGCCAGGCTCCTCTGTCCATGAGATTTCCCAGGTAAGAATACTGGAGTGGGTTACCAATTTCTTCCTCCAGGGGATCTTCCCAACTCAGGGACCGAACCCAGGTCTCCTGCACTGGCAGAAGAACACTTTAGCCACTAAAGCCACCTGAAAGGAAGTGAAAATGAAAATCACTCAGTCATGCCTGACTCTTTGTGACCCCGTGGACTATACAGTCCATGGAATTCTCCAGGCCAGAATACTGGAGTGGGTAGCCTTTACTTCTCCAGGGGATCTTCCCAACCCAGGGATTGAACCCAGGTCTTTCGCATTGCAGGTGGATTCTTTATCTGCTGAGCCACAAGGTAAGCCCAAAGCCACCTGGGAAGCCTTAAATATATTTGCGCTAAATAACAGAGCTGCAGAAACCAATAGAACTGAAAGGAGAAATAGAGGAATTCTGAAGGAAGAGCAGAATTGCTAGAGAATTAGAACCCAGGAAACATGACAGGGTTGGAAATCAGTAAAGATGGACTTTGCACTGATGAGCCAGGCTGGGCCCCGTGAGAGAGAGAGTCAGCTAGATATGATGGGACCTGAGGACTCGGGCAGAGTGTGGTATGCAAGATGATTTCAGGAGGCTTACCACTGCAGTTTTTGTTTGTTTGCTTTTTACTTTATGCGTAAGTATTTTAATGTTATTAGGGGCATAAGTACTTGGGCACAGAAGATAGAAACATGGTTTCATAGACCACCTAGATTAACAGACTGCCATGAATATTTCAGACCTTCATGTATTCAACATTTCACCACTTCTTGGAAGTAGGGATAGTAAGAACAACTGTTCTTATCATCCCCCCCATAGTGGTCGTGGTAGGTTATCATTCCCATTTTGAGACTGCTGTCAAGGTGGCCCGACTGTGTTACACCACCAAGCAGGGGCCCCACCCACTCTGAACCAAGGAAGCATCTAGGCTTGGTGGCAACATCGAGCACCAATCGGACAATCGTGAACTTAGGCCAAGGAGTTTTTCACATGTTTAAATTAAGCACTTTTTGTATATGCATTTAAACACTATATTTACTACTTGTTTATCATTTTTTTATTTTAATTTTTTTAAAGTACAACTTTTGTTTTTGCAGTGTTTGTGTCAGCATTGTTTTGTTTCCCAAGTTTCCTTAAAACCTGACCCAGTGGGAAAGCTTGTTTTTTTTTTGCCAACTCTTAGATAAAAGACAGTATAGTCTTTTATGTTCTAATTCAGTCTTAATTTGGTAATTTGAATGTCATGTCCTTGATACTAGCCAACCCTTCAATCTCCTCCCCCTCCCCTGGGCAAGGCCTCTACTTGACAGCTGCTTGCCTTCCAGGAAGGGAGTGTGTTTGGCATCTGCTCTTTCCACTCACTTCCTCCTTCACTTGTTAGCTGCTATTTTGCTTCTTCCCTGGTTAGAAAAGGGGAGGTCCAAGACAGGAGAGGTAAAGGCACTAGGACAGTATTTTCTGACAGGTGGCTGAGTGCTCTGTGGGCCAAAGAGGTCACATCTGAGTTCTTCTTGCCTGGGTACCTTAATAGAGATTTCTATCACTCCCCGGAGCAGGGCACTTAGGTATTTCTAGTCCTGTCACAGCATTCCCTCCTAGCTGCTTTTTGCTGAACTTCCTTCAGGATTCTAGATGATGTGACCTAACTTCTCTTTCTCCCAAGTGGCCCAAATCTGGCCCATGACAAAGAGTGATACCTTCCTTGTCCCCAAAACACTGGTAATCCAGCCCACTCCTAACACAGCCACTTCTACCCTTCATGGGGTGGAGTTGGTTGCAATTACTCTATCTCCCTTAACTGTAGGGAACATAGTCCACAGGTCTGTGTGTGTATGGTCCCGAGGAAACTTGTCACTCTAAGTCTGAAGAGAAGGACCCTTCTTGGGTCTCTACAGTAGCACCAGAATCCTAAGAGCTCCTCCACAAATCCTCCTCTCCCTCCACACTCCAACTCATTTTGAATATCATTGATCTGGCTAAGGGGTACAAAAATCGTGGAACCAGTTCTCCACAACTTCCTATGTAAACTTGCATATGAGGACTCCATCTTACACTACTTTGGCAATATATATTTGTATATTGCATTGGAGTCTTAGTCAAAAACCGTGGTTGGAAACCACATTCTAACATCCTGCTATATTTATTTGCATGATTACTTTCTATTTAAGGAAAGTGATATCAGTTGTCATGGTAGAGTGTATTTTTTAAATTAATGTATTTAGTTATAGACTGAGTTGTTTTTTTTTAAAGATATTAAGTAATGAAATACAAGAGGTAACATAGATAAGGCTAAAACACAGAGACAGTATATGAGTAATAGTCATCATAGATTGGGCTTCCCTGGTGGCTCAGTGGTAAAGAATCCTCCTGCAATGCAGGAGACACGAATTCAATCTCTGGATTAGGAAGATCCCCTGGAGGAGGAAATGGCAACCCACTCCAGTATTCTTGACTGGAGAATCCCATAGATAGAGGAGTCTGGCAGGCTACACTCCATGGGTTTACAAAGAGTCTGATACAACTTAGCAACTAAACACACACACACATACCATAGATTATAAATCTAAGGTGTTTTATAGAGATTAATTCAGTAGAAGTGAGAATAATACATTGGAAGAAGGAGAAAATGTAGTTTTCCCATGAATTCCCAAAATACAAATACACAGTCATGAAGAAGGCTTAATAGATAGTACAGGGAACTTTTGGAACTAGAATGCCTTTTGAGAGTTAAAGTATAACACAGCTGCAGTGGACTATTGTGTCCTTTGTTTGCCACATTCTCTGACTTTTGGGGAAACTGCCCTATTCCTCTCAAATGAACATAAAATAAAAGTAGTATATTCAAACGGACCTTGTTCCCTAGCCACAGTTGATTGTTCCAGGGCAGGAAATTGACTGGAGTTTGGCTAATTATACTCCTTCCTTAGGAATTTGGAATTAAGACCAAGAGATTACAACTCAGTTTAACTATCCTGCAGGAATGCATTAACCATAAGTGCGCTGGCAGATTGTATTTCTGAACTTGTGAAATGGACAGCCCCCATCTCAGAACCTGATGATATGCATTACCCAAAGTCATGAAAATTAATGAGTGAAAAGCCAAAACTCTGATTTTTAGATTTATATTGAGAAATATAATTATCCCAACAGACTAAATACTTAGGCATACAGAACAGCATATCCTGTCACTGCTTAACCTGCATAAGCAGCCAAATTATTAGAAAATTACTTGAAATCAGAACAACAGATGCAAACTCAGTGAGCATAGTGGCTGGTGTCTGGACCAAAAAAACCATGGTGCATTTATCTCCTCCAGGGGGATATGCAATCTGGTGGGTCACAACCTATGTTCTTTGCATCTGCAGGCCCTTTATTCCATCTGGTGCTGAAAACACTCTTTGTCATTCCATTGCCAGCTAATGCCATTTTTTTTTCAGTTTAATTTATTTATTTTAAGTAAAAAAATGAATATTTTTAATGATAAAAGGTACAGTTCACAAAGAAGGTAGCTAACACCATTTTTAATTGGCATTTTATTTTTAAATATGCCAAATGTTGTAGGCCATATGATGGTCCCCTAGAAGATATTGATGTCCTAATCCCTCGAATCTGTGACTATTACCTTATATGGCAAAAGAAGTCTTTGCAGATGTGATAGCATTACATATCTTGAGATGAAAGATTATCCTGGATTATCTGGGTGGGCCTAAATGGAATCACTATGTCCTTTTAAGAGTAGGGAGATTTGATGCCCAGGCAGCAGATGGGAAAGCAACATGACTCCAGAGGCAGCGATTGAAGTGACTGATGTGGCCACAAGTTAAGAAACTGTGGCAGCCACTACAAGCTGGAAGAGGTAGGAAGCAGATTTCTCCTGGAGTCTCTGGAAGGAGCACACCCCTGGAGTGAGCATGGCCCTACCAACACCTTGATTTTATTCCAGTGATACTGACTTTGGACTTCTGGCCTCCAGAACTTAAGAAAATTAATTTCTGGGTTTTTAAGCCACCAAGTTCATGGTAATTTTTTCTTACAGAAGCCGTAAGAATCTAATACACCAATACTTACAGATTCAGCTTGAGAGTCATTCTTTCTCTTACAGATGACTTTACTTGACTGAATTCTAATTCATTATGTGTATGAAGTAACAGAAACTGATTTTAGTTAACTGTAAGCAGAAAGGGAATTTGTAATTAGGGCCCAAGGGAGCCTTATGAATTCTGAAGGCAGGAGAGTGATTGGATCTCAGGAATAGGTGAAACTATGCGACCTGGGAATCCTCTTTCCCAGTCTCTCATCTCTGCTCCTTTCTGAGCATCCCTCTGCTTCCTAGCCTCTCTTGCAGCAATGCAGGCTTTCTCTGTTACTCAGCCCACATAGCAGGTAATGGCTTCTTCCTTCAAAAGCTCTCGGCTGTAAATTTTGTTTTCTCAGCTGTTAAATGAAAAAGTTGGATAATATGCATTGCAAGCTCCCTCTGGCTCTGAAATTCGATGGAATTCTATTAAGGGTCCATTTGTGGCAAATGATGGAAGGAATGGAAAGCCAACTACAGTGGGTGTGAGGGAGCAGAAGTGCCACAGAGAAGGTAGCTATGGGGTGAGGCTCAGAGCTGGACTCTCTTAAGACCCACTGAGCTCATGGGCTTAGCCAATGGGAGGAGAGATTTTGACAGGTGGCCTGGAGTGGGGGAGATTCACACTTTGTTATTCAGTCGCTCAGTTGTTTCCTGCTCTTTGCTACCCCACACACTGCAGCATGCCAGGCTTCCCTGTCCTTCACCATCACCCGGAGCTTGCTCAAACTTAAGTCCATTGCGTTGGTGGATGCCATCCAACCATCTCATCCTCTGTCGTCCCCTTCTCCTCCTGCCTTCCATCTTTCCCAGCATCAGGGTCTTTTCCAGTGAGTCAACTCTTCGCATCAGGTGGCCAAAGTATTGGAGCTTCAGCTTCAGTCCTTCCAGTGAATATTCAGGATTGATTTCCTGTAGGATTGACTGGCTGGATCTCCTTGCAGTCCAAGGGACTTGGCAAGAGTCTTCTCCAGCACCACCATTCAAAAGCATCAATTCTTTGGCAGTCAGCTTTCTTTATGGTCCAACTCTCACATCCATACATGACTACTGGAAAAACCATAGCTTTGACTAGATGGACCTTTGTTGGCAAAGGAATGTCTCTGCATTTTAATATACTGTCTAGGTTTATCATAGCTTTTCTTCCAAGGAGAAAGTGTCTTTTAATTTCATGGCTGCAGTCACCATCTGCAGTGATTTTGGAGCCCAAGAAAATAAAGTCTTACTGTTTCCATTGTTTCCCCATCTATTTGCCATGAAGTGATGGGACCAGATGCCATGATCTTCATGTTTTGGATGTTGAGTTTTAAGCTAGGTTTTTCACTCTCCTCTTTCACCTTCATCAAAAGGTTCTTTAGTTCCTCTTCACTTTCTGCCATAAGGGTTATGTCATCTGCATATCTGAGGTTATTGATATTTCTCCTGGCAATCTTGATTCCAGTTTGTGCTTCATCCAGCCCAGCATTTCACATCATGTACTCTGCATATAAGTTAAATAAGCAAGGTGACAATATACAGCCTTGACGTACTCCTTTCTCAATTTCCAACCAGTCCATTGTTCCATGTCTGGTTTTAACTGTTGCTTCTTGACCTGCATACAGGTTTCTCAGGAGGCAGGTAAGGTGGTCTGTTATTCTCATTCCTTTAAGGCTTTTCCAGTTTGTTGTGATCCACACAGTCAGAGGGTTTAGCATAGTCAATGAAGCAGAAGTAGATGCACTTTTAGGTAGGCAATGAGCACTTAAACGTAATAGCTGACAGAAACTCTAGCTAGTTTGTTCCTTACTTGTAATTAGCATATATTATTTATGAATTCTTTCCCTTTTTTTGAGTAGGAGGACACTTTCTTTATTTTTAATAAAAATGAGTCAGACTGCCCCCATTCTATATGTGTAGTTCCTCAGAGCACTTCCTATTGGCTTTGGAGGAATGTTCAGTCTGTACTTGGAACCACAGTGTGACAACTAGATGCATCTCTGCCCATGCCCTTCAGCTGGATAGTCCTACCCACTCACATGACACCTCCTTTGGGACCCTACCCCTGAGGCCGTCTTATTTAGAGCACCCTTATATGTACCCACTGCACCCATTACTTGTTACTAAGCTTATCACCCTGGCTGGCAATCAGCTATTCACTCCACCAGTCTATGTTTGCAAACTGTATCTTTTCCACCTACATCTCCTGTGTCTAGCACAGAGCATGAAACGTGGTAGAGACCCCACAAATATTGAATGATGGGAAGATTAAGTGTCCATTTACTCATCTTAATTATGCTGCTCTTCTGACAGAAACCACTAGCCCCTTCCACATTTCCTGCTTTCAAATTGCGATCCTATTTATTTTATAATGAACATTGCATCATGAGGTATAGTAAAAAATGAGATGCTTACTACCCTAAAGAGAGAAGAGCTAATGTTTTCTTAGATTAGCTTGATTTTTTTGTTCACAAAAAGTCTAAACGAGACTTTTTAGGCATGTTGAGTTTGAGGAGAAAATGTTCTGGGAAATAAAGGAAGGGATAGGAAGGAAAACCAGCCCTTCCTGCTCTCAACTTAGACCCTGAAGGAAAGCCTTTCCAGCATCCTCCAGTCTTGCTTCAGGATGACATACACTTACTCCAAGTTCTCCTTGTGGCTTTATTTCTTGTGTTCTCATAGTTTGGAAAACAGAGTGAATTCATTCTGAGACTTCAGTTTATATGCAATATTTTCATGATTAAATCTATCTAGAGACACATCACTCATTGCTTGACTGGGGTTATTGTTGTGTGGTTAGCTAGGCACATATTTTCCAAGCATGAAAGGAAAGGGTTGATATGTGGAGCCTCAGAAGAAATATCTTACTTGGCACCTGCTCCAACTACTTCCTAAGAACCACCCCACTCCCAGGCAACCTACTTTGTCTCAGGTTTTATCCAGGGCCCCAGAAGTTTAGAGGAGCTGTGAAGCATCTTAGGGAGGGGCTCCCACTCAGGAAGGAGGCACTCTCCCATGAAATTAGGCTAGGGAAAATGACTCAGTTTTACATGACTAGGAGTATGACTTCTCTGTTTTTCTTTTTAATACTAAGCAGCATAGACATAATTATTGCTCTGTCAAGGCCATACTGCTGCTTCCAACACCAAAGTGAGTGTCTGGGTGGAGGAACAGGATAGAAGGGTAGGTGAGGTCAGGAGGCAATGAGGAAGAACCCTCACTTGACTCTGCAGAGCCAAGCCTTTGCAGAGGGACACACATTCACATGCTGACCTTCCAATGCTGCTTGTCGCTCTGGATCAGTAGTTCTCAACTGGGAGCAATTTTTCTCTCCAGGCAACATCTGACAATGTCTGGGGGCATTGTTGGTTGTCACAAACTAGGAGGTGCTACTGGCATCTAGTGAGTAAAGTTTGGAGGTGTTGCTAAGTATCCTACAAGGCACAAGACAGGCCCCTACAACAGTTATCCAGCCCCAGATAACAATAATGCCCTGCTCTAGACACTTTGATGTAGAGACCTCATTCCTGTCATTGGCAGGAGCCATCTTCCCTAACTCCAGAGCAGAATAGCCTCCGAGCTTCTGCCTTACACACCCAGCTGCTTCTTAGGTATCTTCACCTGGAGGTCTCAAAGGCTCCTCAAACTCAACATGACAAAAACTCATCTTTATTCTTTCAACAAACATAAATAAGCACTTTCTATATTATAGGCACTATACTCATGATAGAAACACAGGAGTAAAGGAGATAGGCTCTCTGCCACCTTAAAAATTCTGGTTTGGTGGAATGTCTAAGCAGCCAAATTGGAAATTATAGTATTGAGTGAAAAGGGATTAATTAAGCAGAAAACTGGGTTTTAGAATTGGTGAGAACTATATTCTTGCCTGGGAAATCCCATGGACAGAGGAGCCTGGTGGCCTACAGTCCATGAGGTCACAAAAGAGGTGGACATGACTTAGGGACTAAGCAACAACAACACTCAAATACACTGTATAGCTTGTAGGCAAATTTCATTTTACAGTCATAAGCTTAAAGGATACAACTTTTAGCCAAAGGAAAAGAAATATCAACAAGAGGCTCTAGATAAGTACACTTTCTTGGATCTCCTCTAGTCCCCCATGTAGTCCCTCCTGACAGACACTTTCTGTTGGTGACAGTGGCTGTTCTGGGAGGGGAGCTGGGAGTTGGGTTCCTGTCCGGAAATAGGAAGCTATGAACTCAGGCCCTTGGGCATGTTACCCTGAAACTGTAGCTTAATTATCTTCATTGGTTGTAGTTTCTTTTTTTTTGTTTATTTTTTCATCTGTACATCAAGGTTCAAGATGTAATTTCTTACTCTGCCATAAATGCCATGTTTTTGCCTTATCCAGAGGGTATATAATAATAAATAGACTCTACACATAGGCCGTGGCACTGTTTTTACATAAATCATATTTAGCTTGAGGACATAGAGGATCATTTAACTACTACAACATAGGCCTGGAAGAATTAAATGTAGCAGACTATCAAACGGTGCTTTTTTAAAATACAATCAATTTATTTTATATTTTGGGCTGTGCCAGGTCTTTGTTGCTATGTAGGCTTTTCTCTAGTTGCAGTGAGCAGAGGCTACTATCTAGTTGCAATGTTTGAGCTTCTCATTGTGGTAGCTTCTCTTGTTGTGGAGCACGGGCTCTACAGTACAGGCTCAGTAGTTGTGGTGCATGGGCTTAGTTGTTCCGAGGCATATGGGATCTTCCTGGACTGAGGATTGAACCCATGTCTCCTGCATTGGCAGGTGGATTCTTTACCATTGAGCCACCCAGGAAGCCCCCAAATGGTGCTTTAAAAGGGAAAATTTGACTCAGGCTTGGAGGTTAGGGAAGGATTCCTAAAGAAGTATCTCTCAACATGTGACCTGAAGTACCAGGGAAAGTTATACAGATGGTTTGTTGTAGTTCAGTCACTCAGTCATGTCCCACTCCTTTTGACCCATGGACTGCAGCATGCCAGGCTTCCCTGTCCTTCACTATCTCCCAGAATTTGCTCAAACTCATGTCCACTGAGTCGATGATACTCTTGGAGTAGGAAATGGCAACCTGCTCCAGTATTTTTGCCTGGAAAATTCCATGGATAGAGGAGCCCAGTAGGCTACAGTCAATGGTGCCACAAAGAGTTGGACACACACACGCTGACATACATCAACACAAATGAGCCATACAGGTATATATAGATATATTCCCTCCCTCTTGAACCTCCCTCCCACCCCATCCCACCCCTCTAGATAGTCACAGAGCACTGGGTTTGAGCTCCCTGCATCAAACAGCAAATTCCCACTGGCTGGCTATTTTACAAAACATGTCTATTTTTACATATTTTACATGTCTAATATATGTTTCAATGCTTCTCTCTCAATTTTTGCCACCCTCTCCTTCCCCCACTGTGTCCACAAGTCTGTTCTCTATGCCAGCATCTTGGAGGACAATATTCTTTACACAGTCTACAGATTCAAGTGCTAATCCCACCCAGAAACACTCAGAATAATGTTTGACCAAACATTTGGGCATGCATGACCCAGTCAAGTTGGTAGAAAAAAAATAATAACAGTCATATCACTTTTAAATTCTATTTGTTTAAAAAATATATAAATCAGGCTTCACTAAGGCCTCTCACCGTATCCCTACATGGAAGAAACTATTCAAAATCTCATTTAAACAATGCTCTTCTGTTTCAGAATACTGCATTTTTTCGTGACTATATTTAGCTGTGCTGTTCATAGGTAACCATTACATTTTAAGCGACTCACAGCATGTTAGCTTCCAGGAACAAGGATTTCTAAACAAAGTAGTATGTGGAAAAGCACTTTCCCCTGAGAGACAGGGGTGTGGTTAGCTGCCAGAAATTTGGCCAAAACTTGTTTGGGAAAGTGGGGTCTCTAACAGAGACACACCCAGATCACGACAAAGGGAGCAGAGAAACGAGTTACAGAGCAAAGGAAGGCTGGGTTGCGGTCCTGGTAACACCACTTGAGTTAGAATGAATGACTGTATAGAGCTGGTGGTGGAGGTATGAATTTCCCGTGGTCAGTATAGCTTATCAGTCAAGTTTCAAAGTCAGTTGGGAGCAACCAAACTTCATCTTTCTATCTAAATAGAATGAGAATAATGGAGTTGGGGGAGAGGTGGTGGTGGAGTAGATTTGTCTTCTAGAAAATATGAAAAAGAAGGGAGAATTGACATGTCTTTATACTACCTAATTTAATCTTTGAAGTTGGAGTTACTATATCCACTTTATAGAAGATAAAAATAAGGCATTGACAGATTAAGCTACTTATCCAGGGATATAGAGGTAGAAGTTGGCTATGAAAATGTTAAACACACAGTTTTCTCTAATTGCTCTTCATTATGCTGAAGGTAACAGTTTGGGTTTGAATTCTGTGACCCCCATATGTTGAAGTCCTAACCCCCAGTATCTTAGAATGTAACCTTATTTGGAGATAGGGTCTTGATGTGCGTGTGTACATGCTCAGTGACTCAGACGTGTCCAATTCTTTGCAGCCCTATGGACCGTAGCCTGCCAGGCTCCGCTGTCCATGAAATTTTCCAGGCGAGAATACTGGAGTGGGTTGCCATTTCCTACTCCTGAGATCTTCCCAACCCAGGGATCAAACGTGCCTCTCCTGTGTCTCCTGCATTGGCAGGCTGATTCTTTACAACTGCAACCACCTGCGAAGCCCCAGGGTCTTTATAGAGGTAATCAAATTAAAGTGAGGTCATTAGGATGAGTTCTAATCCAGTATGACTGGTGTCTTTCTAAAAAGGGAAAATTTGGAACCGCACATGGAGGAAAGATGGTATGAAGGGACATAGAGAGAAGATGGCCATTTAAAGCAAGGATAAAGGCAAGGAACAGATCCTTCCCTCACAGCCCACAGAAGGAACCAACCTTGCCAACACCTTGCCTTCAGGCTTCCAGCCTCCAGATCTCTGAGTCAATAAATGTCTGCTGTTGAAGCCACCCAGTTGCTGGTAGTTTACAATAGCAACCCTAGCAAACTAATACGGTGACCCCATAGTAAGGATTTAATCAAGAAAATAAAAACTTCATCAGCTATTTTTTTTACAGAAAGACTTAACTACTGAAATTGATTAAGCAGGTATTGGAGACTGAAAGGTGAAGGAGGAGCATGGAGGGAACAGAGAACTCAGGAAGCAGCTCCCATCCTAGGGCAAGGGGAAAAGAGAAGAGATCAGGGTTATCAGCATCTAAAGGCTTAGAGGAGTGGCCCTACCGAGCTGGGATCCAAATGTGGGGGCTGCCTGTCAGTGCTGGTGCCTCCGGAGCTCAGGGATGGACCCACCAAGCTGGAACTCATCTCTGAGGAGACGTGGCCAGTGGCTGGGGCTGGTGTCTCCAGGGGGGATGCTGTGAGGTTTGCTCAGAAGAGTGGGAACCAGAACCCATTGTCATCAATGGGTGAGCAGTCTTTCCTGAGGTGACACTGACAGGAACAAAAATCAAAACAATTCCAAGAATCCCCTCCAGCCTTCCAGTCTCCCTTTAGTGTCCCCTATTGTCAGAGTGTCACAGGGACCAGCTACTCAAGGAGAAATGTGGCTTTATGACCTCTGTCTTATTCTAAAGATCCAAATGGCTTTCCTTCAGGAGGGCCCTGCTCACCATCCCTCCTTCACCCCATTGCTAGTCATCCTAGGACCTGGCAAAACTTATCTGTACCATTTGGTATACCAGCTCTTTATAAATTCCCTGAAACACACTTGTCATCACATTGCTCCTCTCCTCAAAAACTTTTAGTAACTCACTGTTTTCTCTATAACCCTATTTTCTCCCCACCTTGACCAGGCCCTCAGCCCTGACCATCAGTGATTTCACTTGTCCCTACTAAATGCCCTTTCTCATTCTCCGTGTTGACAATTCCACATACTCTCCACAGCCCTTCCTCCAGCCTATTTGTCACAAAGAAAATGGGCTATCAGGCCAGAACCCTTCAACTTCTCTTTCCTCTTCCTCTCAACTTACCTACTCACTTTCCTCCTTCCTTCCTGGCCCAGAAGAGCTTTCAGTCCTCTTGCCCCAGGCTAACCTCCTCACCTGCCTGGGCCTCAGCCCAATCCTGCCTGTCTCTCCCAGGCCTTGCTCTCTTGTCTGTATTTTTATAATCTTACCCTCTCTAAGAGCTACTTCCTCTTTACCAAGAATATATCCAGGTCTTCTCCCGTCTGAAAAAAGGGTCCCCCAAATTCAGCTCCCTTATCATGTTCTCAGCATATCTTCACTTCCTCACTTTTCAGTCACTCTTCCACCCAAGCACTCTGGCATCTGTCACTGTCACTTACTTAAATGCCTTCCATTAAGGTCAGCAACAACCAAATAATCAAATGTATTTTGTACTGTCTTGTTCAGTTGTGTCTAACTCTTTGCAACCCCATGGACTGCAGCACACCAGGCTTCCCTGTCTTTCACTATCTCCTGGAGTTTACTCAAACTTATATCCTTTGAGTAGGTAATGCCATCCAACTATCTCATCCTCTGTCGTCGCTTTCTCCTCCTGTCCTCAATCTTTCCCAGCATCAGGATCTTTTCCAATGAGTCAGTTCTTCGCATCAGGTGGACAAAGCATTGGAGCTTCAGCTTCAGCATCAGTCCTTCTAATGAATATTCAGGATTAATTTCTTTTAGGATTGACTGGTTTGATTTCCTTGCAGTCCAAGGGACTCTCAGGAGTCTTCTCCAGCACCACTATTCGAAAGCATAAATTCTTTGGCATTCAGTCTTCTTTATGGTCCAACTCTCACATTCATACATTGACTACTGAAAAAACCATAGCTTTGACTTGACTGATATTTGCCAGCAAATGATATCTCTGCTTTATAATATCTATCTAGGCTTGCCATAGCTTTTCTCCCAAGGAGCAAATGTCTTTTAATTTCATGGTTGCAGTCACCGTCCGTGGTGATTTTGGAACCCAAGAAAATAAAATCTGTCACTGTCTTACTTGATCTCTCTTGTACAATCTGATCTTTGGTAAAGATTTTATGATGGCTTTTGTCTTGGTTTAAAATTAATACTCAGTCATTACATACATTTGGGGGAATAAGGAAAATAACAAAATATATGTAAAAAAAAAAAGGTTCTCAGACTTCCCTGGCAGTGCAGTGGTTAAGACTCTGTGCTTCCAAATCAGGGGGCATGGGTTTGATCCCTGGTTGGGGAACTAAGATCCTGTATACTGTGTATAGCATAGCAAAAATTTTTTAAAATAAAAATCTCCAAACCAGATAATACTTATTGTAAAGTTCCAAGGGGGTTACATTCTAAGGTACAGGAAGTTCGGGCTTCAACATAGGAGTTTGGAGGGAGACACAGTTCAGCCCGTAATAGTCTTTGCAGAAAAAGTTTTAAGATCTAAAAGCTTGGCTTTTAGTTATTAAATGCTAATGCTCCAAAAGATTTAGGGCATAAAATCATGTCACACTATTATTATGTCATATTATTAAATTATGAATCCCATTATTTCATACTTGGATTAGATTCCTCTGAATTTCCGCTGACCTCTAAGACACTGATCAATTATAGTTCTGATTACAGAAACAAAAGAGAAATTTGAGACATGTTATTTTTATACTGATATCCCTAGACAGCACTGATGCTTTAAATGTTTGTATCTGATTTTTTGTTGTATTTCTGACTCCTCTGTCACTTTTCGTACTGTTTACAATGTACAACTAGATCCTCCTATCACTTACCAGCCTCAGTCTGGCATAGAAACTTGATAACTTGAGTGTCTTTGAATATGTAACAAAAACAAATAAGCTTTATTGGAGGGTTTAAAGGGCTTGCCTATAAATGAATTCTTTGGTGTATGGCTTCTATGAAACCTGTTTTCGTGACTTTTTTTGCTACTTCCTATCCCTAGCTGTGTTTAGATTAAGTTCGGTCCAGGTTTCAGGTGGATGAGAGGTCATTGTACAGCAGAATTTTGGCAAGAGACAATCTTTTACCTTTTCACAGAAGAAAACCTTGAGCTTGGCAATGGGAACTCTGGGATCTATTTAAATCCCCCAGTTCAGGAAGACTCCACTGGCATATAGAGTGGATAATATGACCCAATGTCTTCTCCTCCTCCCCACCCCCACACTTTCTGCTGTCCCTTGTCCAATCTGCATTTGACCTAGACCTGAAGCCGTCATTGTCTGAGGGTAGATTTGTTACAACATAATGCAAATAGCAAAGAAGTCAGTTCTTAGTTTCAAAATAGGCTTTGCAAGAAGAAAGGGTTTTGTGATCTAAAAGCTTTGCCTTTAGATATCAAAAGTTAATACTCCCAAAAATTCAGGGCATAAAATCATGCCAAATTATATATTATTAAACTGTGACTCCCATGTTTCTAAAAGAGCAATATAGAAAGGCTCTCTTTGTTGGTTCTGGTCATTTTGTAATTAAAGAAAACAACCAAATAAGCTATTTCTGTGTAGGTACTCTAGTAAGAATAAAACACTGTTTTAAGAGAAACATGCCATAAACAGTAGACTGAGAAGACTTCCAGGGAAGGGTCTAGGATCCAGTCCGCCATCCCACAGTTGCACAAAAGGAAAGAAAGAAAGGCTTGAGAAAGGCCCTTGTGCCCTTCCACGTGCTAAGCCAGGGAAGAAGGTGAACAAAATGCTCGGAAACTGTTGGGGAAGTAAGAGGCCAGGGAGTGGAGTGGTATGATCTACCCCTGCAAGCAGTGGAGCAGTTGCAGGGGCTGGCCCTAGAGAAGGTATGGGCTTAGAGGCCAAAAGTGCCTCAGAGAGTCCCTGTGCACCAAGGCAGCAGGTCAGGACCCCAAGAGAGCAGGAGGGCCAGGAAAACCAGAGGGTGAGGGAGATCTTTGAAGGTGCCAGGCATGCATCAGTCGTGATGAACCCAGGGTTATAGCCCATCCTCACCAACTCGCTCCCCCAGGGAAAAAGAAAAAAAACACTGAACCCAAGGAGCAAACTCAGACTCTGCCACCAGGTAGAAGGAAGGCTGAAGAGAGTACTTAAACACAGCATTGAAAAGGAGCAAATGTTACTCTACCTACCCCCTAGCCCACACCTGAGTTTGTGGTCTGAAGATATGTTCCCACTACACATGTGATTTATCCTTTCAAAAGCTGTCAAGTACAATTGAAAAATATGCTCCCAGTTAATACTTTTATTCCAGGTCGACTGCGTTGAGATACAGAAGCTAGCAGTCTGCAAGGCATACTCTCCAGTTAAGCCACTCTTCCCCACCTCAACTCAGAGGAGAAGGCTCGTGCATGCCCCAAAGCACCTGTTACCACAGACCTACCAGGGGTCTTGATGGGAGTCCATTTATTCACAAGGGCCAGAACCACTCAAGATATCTTAAGCAAAATAATAATGATAAATAATAATAGCTTATTGGAAGACTACTAGAGTATTTCATGAACCTCTGAGACGGAAAGAAGAGGTAGACCTTGCACCAGAACCAGGCCTCTGGAGGCAGAACCAAGCCGTCAGGAATGCACCCCATGCTCCCTTTTCCCAGGGATCTTGGGCTCTCTCCCCTCTGCAAGTTTCTGCATCTCTGTTTCCTCTGTCTCTCTCTGAAGTACAGCTTTCTCTTCTGTGCATGCTTGGCCCTCCACCCAAGATCACATGCAATTTCTCAGTTCAAAGCCTGGGAGAAACAGCTAGAGATTCAGGAGTTCATTGTAACTCAAGGAGTTTTATTTATTTATTTTTACTTTTTATATTAAATAATTTTTTTAAATTGCAGTGTAATTGCTTTACAATGTTGTGTTAGTTTCTGCTGTACAACAATGTGAATCAGCTATAAGTAAATGTATATCCCCTCCCCCTTGAGCCTCCCTCCCACCCTACCCCCATCCCACCTTTCTAGTTCATCACCGACCTTTTTAAAAGGGCTTTCTATTTCCCATTGAAATCTTTTCCAATGTTTAAAATTTTAAACACAAAAAAACCCTGAAATAACAGTGCAGTGAACATTTATACACCCTTCAGTTAGATTTATTAATTGTTTTAATTCTGTGATGTTTTAATTCTGTGATGCTTTCTCTCCCTGTACAGTATATATACATATATACAGTTTTTCCTGAACCATTTGAAAATAAGTTATGTATATCATGAGATGTGACCCCCAATTTCTTCTTCATGTATCTCCTGAAAAGAGAACAATTCAGGAGAGAAAATTAGTTTGATCCAAACATCAGATCAGCTCTCCCTGGGTTGTGTGTCCCAGCAGCTGTGGTGAAGGGTCACAAGGCACAAAGCTACCTCCACGGGTCCACCTCTTTTGTGGGGGGCAGTTCTCAGAGAAGAGAATGACTGGATGGGTACTCAGAATGATTCTACTGCATCCTCACTACTTCTTATCCCTTTTAGATTAAGGCTATATGTATATATATATACTATATATATAACATATACCATGTCACAACCCTTGAGACAGTTTATGAATAGTTGAAACCACAAGACTGAAATCCACGAAAGACAAAGGCCTACATCATTTTTTTTTTAAATAAATTTATTTATTTTAGTTGGGGGCTAATTACTTTACAATATTGTAATAGTTTTTGCCATACATTGACATGAATCAGCCATGGGTTTACATGTGTTCCCCTTCCTGGACCCCCCACCCACCTCCCTCCCCATCCCATCCTTCTGGATCATCCCATTGCCCCGGCCCTGAGCCCTTGTCACATGCATCGAACATGGAATGGTGTTCTGTTTCACATATGATAATATACATGTTTCAATGCTATTCTTCCAGAACGTCCCACCCTCACCTTCTCCCTCAGAGTCCATAAAATTGTTCCATGCATCTGTGTCTCTTATTCTGTCTCGCATATAGGGTTATCGTTACCATCTTTCAAATTCCATATATATGCATTAGTATACTGTATTGTTTTTCTTTCTGGCTTACTTCACTCTGTATAATGGGCTCCAGTTTCATCCATCTCAGTAGAACCGATTCAAATGTATTTTTTTTTAATGGCTGAGTAATATTCCATTGTGTATATGTACCACAGCTTCCTTATCCATTCGTCTGCTGATGGACATCTAGGTTGCTTCCATGTCCTGGCTATTGTAAACAGTGCTGCGATGAACATTGGGGTACACGCGTCTCTTTCAATTCTGGTTTCCTCGGTGTATATGCCCAGCAGTGGGATTGCTGGGTTGTATGGCAGTTCTATTCCCAGTTTTTTAAGGAATCTCCACACTGTTCTCCATAGTGGCTGTACTAGTTTGCATTCCCACCAACAGTGTAAGAGGGTTCCCTTTTCTCCACACCCTCTCCAGCATTTATTGCTTGTAGACTTTTGGATAGCAGCCATTCTGACTGGTGTGAAATGATACCTCATTGTGGTTTTGATTTGCATTTCTCTAATAATGAGTGATGTTGAGCATCTTTTCATGTGTTTGTTAGCCATCTGTATGTCTTCTTTGGAGAAATGTCTGTTTAGTTCTTTGGCCCATTTTTTGATTGGGTCGTTTATTTTTCGGGAATTCAGCTGCAGAAGTTGCTTGTATATTTTTGAGATTAATTGTTTGTCTGTTGCTTCATTTGCTATTATTTTCTCCCATTCTGAAGGCTGTCTTTTCACCTTGTTTATAGTTTCCTTTGTTGTGCAAAAACTTTTAATTTTAATTAGGTCCCATTTGTTTATTTTTGCTTTTATTTCCAATATTCTGGGAGGTGGGTCATGGAGGATCCTGCTGTGATTTATGTCGGAGAGTGTTTTGCCTATGTTTTCCTCTAGGAGTTTTATTGTTTCTGGTCTTACGTTTAGATCTTTAATCCATTTTGAGTTTATTTTTGTGTACGGTGTTAGGAAGTGTTCTAGTTTCATTCTTTTACAAGTGGTTGACCAGTTTTCCCAGCACCACTTGTTAAAGAGATTGTCTTTTCTCCATTGTATATTCTTGCCTCCTTTGTCGAAGATAAGGTGTCCGTATGTGCGTGGGTTTATCTCTGGGCTTTCTATTTTGTTCCATTGATCTATATTTCTATCTTTGTGCCAGTACCATACTGTCTTGATGACTGTGGCTTTGTAGTAGAGCCTGAAGTCAGGCAGCTTGATTCCTCCAGTTCCATTCTTCTTCCTCAAGATTGCTTTGGCTATTCGAGGTTTCTTATATTTCCATACAAATTGTGAGATGATTTGTTCTAGTTCTGTGAAAAATACCATTGGTAGCTTGATAGGGATTGCATTGAATCTATAGATTGCTTTGGGTAGTATACTCATTTTCACTATATTAATTCTTCCAATCCATGAACACGGTATATTTCTCCATCTGTTTGTGTCCTCTTTGATTTCTTTCATCAGTGTTTTATAGTTTTCTATATATAAGTCTTTTGTTTCTTTAGGTAGATATATTCCTAAGTATTTTATTCTTTTTGATGCAATGGTGAATGGTATTGTTTCCTTAATTTCTCTTTCTGTTTTCTCAATATTGGAGTATAGGAATGCAAGGGATTTCTGTGTGTTAATTTTATATCCTGCAACTTTACTATATTCATTGATCAACTCTAGTAATTTTCTAGTAGAGTCTTTAGGGTTTTCTATGTAGAGGATCATGTCATCTGCAAACAGTGAGAGTTTTACTTCTTTTTTTCCTATCTGTATTCCTTTTATTTCTTTTTCATCTCTGATTGCTGTGGCCAAAACTTCCAAAACTATGTTGAATAGTAGTGGTGAAAGTGGGCATCCTTGCCTTGTTCCTGACTTTAGGGGAAATGCTTTCAATTTTTCACCATTGAGGATAATGTTTGCTGTGGGTTTGTCATATATAGCTTTTATTATGTTGAGATATGTTCCTTCTATTCCTGCTTTCTGGAGGGTTTTAATCATAAATGGATGCTGAATTTTGTCAAAGGCTTTTTCTGCATCTATTGAGATAACCATATGGTTTTTTTCTTTCAATTTGTTAATGTGGTGTATTACATTGATTGATTTGCAGATGTTAAAAAAACCTTGCATTCCTGGGATAAAGCCCACTTGGTCATGATGTATGATCTTTTTAATATGATGTTGGATTCTGTTTGCTAGAATTTTATTAAGGATTTTTGCATCTATGTTCATCAGTGATATTAGGCCTACATCATTTTGCAAATGGCCCAACCTACGCCTCCTTAATGTCTATAAAACATTCTGCTCTTGACCACTTACAGTGATGGGATTCTGATATTGGAAAGTTCTGGAATAAAGTAATTGTATGCAGGTTCAGTACCTATGAATAAATAAAAAATAAAAAATAAAAATAGAATAAGTTCTGGAATAAAGTAATTGTATGCAGGTTCAGGACCTATGAAAAAATAAAACAGTTAAATAGCTGAGTAGTAATTGAGCACTCACTCTGTGCTAGGCATTATGCTAACTGTTTTATATACAATGAGCAGTCACTCTGTGCTAGGTATTATACTAAGTGTTTTATATACATTATCCAGTTCCATCCTCACAAAAACCCTGTGTGATATTATTGTTCACATTTTACAGAAGAAACTAATGAGCAAAGAGCTTAGGTAACTGGCCCAAGCAGCTAGTAAGCTGCAGATCTCTCATATACTTGAATCTGTAGTCTTAACCTCTACTCTGTATATAAAAGCATAACTGTGCCCTGAATGCTTTTGAGGGAGATATTAATTTTCCCCTCCTTCTATAGAGAAAGAAAACTTGAGCCCATTTTTAATAACAAAGAATGGAAATGGCCCCAATGCTAAAACTGGATCTTCTCAGATAACCCTTATCATTTTAACTGCAGGAAGCTCACCAGGGAACAGCGATCGCAGAGCAAGTATTCCTGCCCCATTATAGAACTATCTCTGAACAACCCCAGATACTTCAAGTTCAACTATAAGGTCACATGCCAGATAAAGAGAGGTTATCTACCCTTTTCTTAAGGTGATGGTGTTGGAATGAAAACATCCTTTCTAATCAGTCCTGCCTCATGCAACATGTCAATGAGAGTCTCTGAAGTGCTTAGCCAGGTAGCAGGCTCTGTGTTCCCTACACTGACTGCATGTTCTGAGGGCCTTTCACAAGAACAACCTGGGCTAGGGGTGTGCCCATGAAGCCTACGCCTAATTACCTTCATCCTTGCAGAGACCCAAAATGTTGACTCTTGAGTTATATTTAATCCACAGACAAGTTGATAAATACACTATACTCCTGCTCTGAGCCTGATTTGGATGCAGTGGTGAATGTTGCCTCCCACTGAGTCCATCAGAATGTTTCCACTCACTGTTCAGGTCTGGTGTAGGGCTTCTGGGACTCAAATCCTCAGGGTATACTCTCAGCTTCATAGACCCTGCTGGCTGCCTCATCAGAGGAACCCTTGCTTCAGGCCATCCTGAGTTGGTCCTGCCCAGGACACTAGAGTTATGTCTTAGGAGATCATCACTCTCCTTCCTGACATCCATCTCATAGGAGACGAAATAGTCCCAACATATTGAGCTTTTCCCAATAACTCCTTATGACTCAACCACATAGATATGTTTTGAAGCTTTTCTTAAGCCCATCTATGTTTTCTATTTTTGAGGGACTGAAATGTGTTCTGAAACTTCCTTTCTGCAGTGTAAGGTACTATTTCCTGTTATTGACCTAAACTGTACTCTTTCAAGTTTCCTTGGACACTCTTTAGTACAATCTTTTCATTTTAGTTGCCAAATCTCTTTGTAAAGGAAATATTTACACCATGTTCTCTAGGCTTTTTCAGGCTGCTTGGAAAAGACACAGCCGTATCAGTGAAGGAATTATTGCAAGGATACTTGAGAATGTCAGACAGGAGGGTTCCTCTCTGTCTTGACCGTAGACTTCCAAGATTGAGGAGCATAGCAATCTTCATAAAGACCTGGAACAACAACTCAACATTCCTTCACTCAGTCTGAGCTCTAGTCACCCACTTTCCCTTTCTCCATCTAGCATTTATTTTTCAAAAGACAATGGATGGGATCAGTTAGTTATGTCCCACCATAACGTTCCCCTTTCTGGTTGGACTCTGTGACTCTTGGTCTAGGTCATATCCAACTGCATTTTTAGCTTTTGACTCAAGGAGAAATCTCTTGTTTGATCATTTATGGCCAGGAGAACAGGATAAACATGTGACATATAAACCCAATTTGAAAGAAAGGTGGGGTCATGACAGACATTTAAAGCTTCATGGTTTATCTCCCAATTTATATTTAATAAGTTCTGTTTTATAACTTCAAGTTTTCCTTAATGCAGGAAAAGCTACAGACACTGGAAAATTGTGGAGATTAGAGTTAACATAGCAGATCTGAGACAGCTATCCTTAGAAAGTCCTGACTGCAAGGTTGGTCCATGGCTGGCATCAGGAAACTTGGATTTCAGGAGGGTCCCCACCATTCCCAGAAATTATGAGAGTGGTCCATTGTGCCTAAATTGTGCAAGCAGTGTGGCTATGCCAAACACTTGCTTTTCTTCTAAAGCTCTGGAATTCTGTTAGGTACTAGGCAGAGTGTGCCTGCATGACCAACTCCCACTAAAAATCCTGCTCACAAGTCTTAATCAGCTTCTCTGATGGGCAGCATCTCACATATGTTGTCCCAATTTGTGGCTGGAAGATTTCCGTGCATTATGACTGACTCCAATAGCAACAGACTCCTGGAAGCCCGAACCTGGTTTCCTCTGATCTCTGCCCCATGTGCCTTTTTTCTTTGCTGCTTTTGCTCTGTATCCTTTCACTATAATAAATCATAGCTGTAAACACAACTATATGCCCAGTCCTGTTAGTCCCCCTAGAGAATCATGGAACTGGAATTGGTCTTGGGGATCCTCAACACACAGTCAACCTGGTCCACAGATTTCCATTCATATTGCAGTAGCACCATTTCTTCACATTAAAAAAAAATAGTCTCTCTGCAAGGAAGAGACATTACCTTTCCCTCCTCCATATATCCATTACAGCTATTTAAGTCTGTAGCTTGAAAGAGCCAGCTTTCTTTGGAAGAAGCCATAAGTGTCTAAAAATTTAATGAGAGACAAAGAAGAAACATCTAGGGGCAGACCCAGCTGGAGGGTGCTTCTCTGGCAGGCTCACTCTGAGCTGTATTCAGCAGGTTAATGGCGACATTTCTATTTCATGAAAAGCCAGTAAAAATGAACATTTTCTGCCACTTTTGCATATCCTAAGTGAACCAAATTCTTCTATTGCATGACCTTCATGTGCAGGTCAGTTCCTTTAACCAGCTGCATTTATTCACTTCCATTTTTAGGTTTTGCTGGTACATTAAAAATAATACCTAAGAATCTGAAAGAAGCCCTGCCATTGCTCAAAAGTTCCTGATTTGCTCCTAGGGAGTAGCCCAGACTCTGGAAGAATCTGTCTGTGAGGTTTTATGATAAATATCAGTGATTATGCTGATAATAGAGTGTTCCACCAAAACTAGGCAGGGAAGGCATTGCTTTTCAGCAGAGGGAAAAAAATCATAAACTACTTTCTACAAAGCCCACAGCTGGTGCGTTAACATCCTGCTTCTTCTCCTGAGGGTAGGAGTTAGGAGAGACGATGAGAGATAAAAAGAGGAAGGAAGGTTAAAAGGGGGAACCGAGAGGGAAATGAAGTTGCCAGAAAATGAGAAAGGGCTCTCTTCAGCCTTGAGCTCTGGCCATGAAAATCCCTATCCCCAGGTGTCCTCTCAGGAGAGGCCCAGCCCATCCATAACCTGTGACTGCCAATTAACTTCATGGTACCACTGAGGCCAGCCTCTCATCCAGCCTAGACCAGTCCCACTCTGACTGGAACCTATAGGAGGGTGGGACCAACATTTTGATCAAACATGCAGCTTTTCTGATCTCCACATAAATTCCAAAGGCAGTTCTTTACACCTACATCTGGACTGAAAGTGAAAAAGTGAAAGTGATTGTCACTCAGTCGTATCTGACTCTTTGAGACCTCATGGACCATAGCCTGCCAGTCTCCTTTGTCCATGGGATTCTCCAGGCAAGAATACTGGAGTGGGTACCATTTTCCAGGGTATCTTCTCCAGGGTATCTTCCCAACCCAGGGATCAAACTCAGGTCTCCTGCATTGTAGGTGAATTCTTTACCATCTGAACCACCAGGGAAGCCCATACATCTGGATTAGAGGAAGGAATATCCAATAGCCCATGTCCCAGGGACAAATCTATTGTTCCTCTGCCCATAACCCTACACAGCCTCATGGTGTCCCAAGCTAGGAAAGAATCCAGGAGTCTGGCCAAATGCCTTGTTATGGATATTTGTTGTTTCAGTCCACCTCGTGTCTTTTCTTAGGAAAAACCTCTAGCCCCATGTGTTTTAGGAAGCTGTTAATCAGCATGTGATGCCTGCTACAGGGATGGTATCACAGCCAAAATACAGCCAAGGAAAGGACCACCCGGTTGACAATATGCTTTGTCCAAACATATGGTGATGGGGGTGGGGTCCAGAACATTATACAAACAGAACCAATCAGAAACCTTCCCTGGGTTGGATGTAGGGACCTTGGGAAAATATCAGTAAACACTCCCTTCTTGTTGCAGTACCAAAGCTGAGAGGATGCGATCTGGGGACTTGCACTAGCCATCTACTCAGCCAAATGGAGAAACTAAAACTACAGATTAAGCAGAGAGTCTTCCCAGGTGGCGCTAGTGGTAAAGAACCCGCCTGACAATGCAAGAGACATAAGGGATCCAGGTTAGATCCCTGGGTCAGGAAGATTCCCTGGAGGAGGGCATGGCAACCCACTCCAGTATTCTTGTCTGGAGGATCCCATGGACAGAGGAGCTTGGCAGGCTATGGTCCATGGGGTCACAAAGAGTAAACACGACTGAAGTGACTCAGCACGTGCACTGATGAGAGAGAGAGAAAGAGCAAGTACTTCTAGTATTGAATATTGTATTCATTTCTTGGGGTACCATAAGATATTACCACAACCTTGGTGGCTTACAACAACAGAAATTTACTCTCTCCTCATTCTGGAGACCAGAAGATTGAAATCAAGCTGTGGGCAGGGCAGTGCTCCCTCTGTAGACTCTGGGGGAGACTCTGTCCTTTGCCTCATTCAGCTTCTGGGGACTGCCACTACTATTCCCACCTCTACTTCCATCTTTCATAACACCTTCTCTCTGTGTCTCCTCTCCTCCTTTGTCTGTATAGAATATCCACTTGCCTCTCTCTTATAATAATGTATGTGATCCAGGATAAGCTCCTCCTCTCAAGTGATCCAGGATAAGCTCCTCCTCTCAAGATCTTCAAATTAATCACATCTTTGCCATATAAGTAGTAATCACTCTTTTGCATTAAAAGGTAACGTTTGCAGGTTCCAGAGATTAGGAAGTAAGTATATCTTTATGGGAGTTGAGGGAGCATTCTTTTTTTTTTTTTTTTTTGCCTACCTGTCTCATTCAAGTCCCCAAGACCTTATTTCTTGCAGCTCTTCCTTCAACACCATATATCATCACCAGTCAATGAGTTCCTTCCTGGCTTCCCTGGTGGCTCAGATGGTAAAGAATCCGCCTGCAATGCAGGCGACCTGGGTTCTATCCCTGGGTTGGGAAGATCCCCTGGGAAAGGAAATGGCTACCTACTCCAGTATTCTTGCCTAGGAAATCCCATGGACAGGGAGCCTGATGAGCTATAGTCCATGGGGTTACAAAGAGTCAGACACAACTGAGTAACACTTGGCTTAGGCTACCATAAGTTGAGTTTAGTCACTTGTATTAAAAGTGTCTTAAATAATACACATGCCTGTGTCTGCAGCAAGCTGGGAAGTGGAGGAGGCAGCCTGGTACCATAGACAGAACATCTGTTCTTTTGCAAGAGTTTGAGAAAATCATTTCCTTTTCCTAGCTTTGATGTTTCATAACTCTTACAAAGATAAGGCTTAAAGGACTGTTGCATTTGCTTATGCTAGGTATTTTATTGGTTTAAACACTGTGTAATTATATTTATGGTCTGATGATCAGCTGGGACTTTCTGCAATTGTGATAAAAAAAAACTCAACATAAGACGCTTGAGCAAAACCAAGCAGACAACAAAGCTAAAAAGTCTGAGGCTAATCAGGTACCTCTCAGTTTGAGGCTCTGATGATATTATTGGGCTCCATCTCTTGGCTCTGTCTCTTTAAGGTTGGCGGCATCTCAAGTCCCAGGAGGTGGCCCCTTGCAGTTTCAAACTCACATGTCTTGTACCCTGACCAGTGGAAGAGAAAGTAGATTTCCCTGATGGGTAGAACAAAAATCTTGAAATTGGATCTCATTGGCCCAATTGGTCTGACTCCTGCTAGATGCCTACTGCTAAACTGTGATCAGAAGAATGAAAGGCAGTGCTTTGCTTACCCTAGAGATCATTGCTTTACCTCAGGAGTGGAGTAGAACACAAGGATGAAGAGTGAAAGAAGAGTGGTATTCTAGAGGGAAATCCAGCATGGTTACCTGAAGTGGGGTGAAAGCATGCTGGCTACAAAAGGAATAAATGTATACTAAATATCGGAGTGCTTCATGATACAAATTCCTTTATTCAAATGAGTAGGCTTGCCAAGTGTATGAGAGATTGTTATCATAAACCATAGTTTTATGAATATAACATGATCATTTATACTACCAATTTATAGAATTTTCAGAAATTAACTTGGAGAAGATTGTGTGGATCTAGCAACTTTAGACCGGGTGGAATAGGCATACATATAAATTATACGTTGTTCTGTGTATGTAAATAAACACATAAATTTGTACCAAATATTTGCCCAAGTTGCTGATGAAAACATCTTGTCACGGGTACTCTCAATGATTAAACAAAATGTCACAATAAATTTGATTAATGTCACAATGAATGTGATTAACAATAGTAAATTTTATATTCATTTCTAGAAATCTTTTGGCCTAAGTGTAAGATTTAGTTTTCTGTAGCAGTGGTCTTCAAACTTTTTGATGACATACCTCCACCAATAACAATGAACCGACTAAATATATTATAAAACATACAGGAAATATGAAATAAGAAGACAAGTTAAAGATAAACAACATTCAAAAAACACATCATTTTACTTATCAATGGTCAAAAAACCTTTATGCTCTTCCGGGCAAACTAATGATAATAAATTTAGTGAGAGTGGTGTTTTTATTTTATTTAGAAAATATTTGCTTAACATCTTGTGACAGAGAAAATTGAAGGTCTGATCCTAAGTCCAGTTTATTTTGATATTTGGCTTGATGACTCTGAGAGGTAAAAAAGACTTTTTTTTTATAGACAGAATTGTGTTTTCCCAAAACTCACATGTTGAACCACCAATGTGGCTGTATTTGGAAATAGGGCTTTTAAGGAGGTAATTAAGGTTAAAAGTCTTCCCTGGTGGCTCACATGGTAAAGAATCCACCTGCAATGCAGGAGACCTGGCTTCGATCCCTGGTTGGGGAAGATCCCCTGGAGAAGGAATGACAACCCACTCCTGTATTCTTGCCTGGAGACTCCCATGGACAGAGGAGCCGGATGGGCTACAGTCCATGGAGTCGCAAAGAATCAGACACAACTTAGTGATTTGCACACACACAAGGTAAAAAGAAGTCAGAAGGGTGGAGCCCTAATCCAATAGGACTGCTGTTTCTAAAGGAAGAGGAGGACACCAGGGATGCAATCACACAGAGAAAAGGTCACGTGAGAACACATCAAGGAGGTGTCCATCTGCCAGCCAAGGAGAGAGACCTCACCAGAAACCAATGTTGCCAGCACCTTCATCTCACACTTTCAGCCTCCAGAACTGTGAGAAAATAAATTGCTGTTGGGTAAGCCACCAGTTTGTGGTGTTCTAGGTATTCTACTACGGCAGCCCTAGAAGACTCTTAATACACTCCAAACATGCACAGATCTAGATGGCTGATGTGCATCAATGGCCCAGTCACAAGATTATGCTAAGTCACTCAGTCATGTCCGACTGTGACTCCATGGACTGCAGCCCATCAGGCTCCTCTGTTCATAGAATTTTCCAGGCAAGAATACTAAAGTGGGTTGCCATTTCCTACTCCAGACAGCACTATAAACCAATCATGCAAAAAATTTTTGTTGAAATTCGGCTAGTCAATTTTCATCTCCTCCAGAAATCATTTGCTCTTCAAATTAATTGAAAGTTACCTTCTTTAACTTTTTACAAACTCATAGATAAACTACTAAAACTCTTTGTTGGAAGCTTTTTAAACAGGGTTAGAAAATTTTGTTAAAGTTTTTAGAATGTGCATACATGAGTTTTTATGGGTGCCACACCATTTTTGTTTGGGACAACAAAATCACCTAACAATGAAAAGCTTCCAAACATCCAATTTCAAAATACTTTTTCCACAGCACATTTGTTTCAGAGAGCAATTACTTTCTCACTCATAAGCAACACAAATTTTCCATATAGTAGTAAATTGTATGTGGGTTCTTTTTTTAATCTGATAGGTAGCATTCTACTTGTTATCACATAAAAAGCCAAAAATTTGGAACAGCAGTCTTTATATCAGGCAAAGATTTGTGTTTTCAAGTTCAACAACATTTATGGCCTGTGTCTCAAGACAATCTGTGAGCCTCCATGTGGCACAAAATATTTTCATAGTCACTTCTCATATCAATACTAAATATTAAAATATCCTGCTCTATGTTAATTTATAAAATTAGCCACACCAATGGCTTTCGATAGCATGCTATGCAGCTCTGACCTCAGTATCCTTGCTGCAGTAACTCATTTGTAGCTCATCTGTGAATTGCGGGGCACAGGATTCCATCTGTGAGGGGTAGCTGTGGAATGTTACCCTGAGTCCTTCTGCTCTGTTCAAAGCAGCCACTCCTCCTCGGCTTTACTTACACAGTGCTTCCAGAAGATACTGAGTTCATAAAAGAAGTCGTTTATTATTAAGAATGCGTCTTTTCCAGTACTACAGCTTTCTGTAGTTGCTCACACACAAAAAGCAGTTCCTTGTTGATTTCATTATTGAAACAATATAATCAATCTTTAAGAAGAAGAGAAACATTGAGACATCCATATTTTCATCCCTATGTAGTAACTTTGCATGGTGTAACTTGCTTTAATACTTGCTTTTCCTGCTAATTTTCAGATGTGTGTATGTATAAACCATATATATATATAATTTTTGTATTTTTTTTTTTGCCAATTCCAATGATGTGTGCTGACCAAAAATGTGTTTTAGCTTGTCATCATATTGTTTTCCATGTACTATTTCTACTATTCTTAATTAGAGCATGAAGATAATTGTTTCCCCTCAAGGTATGTCCTTTGCTATTAAGTAAGAAACCTAAGAGTGTCTCTAAAATTTAATATCAAATTGAGTGAAATTTTCTAAAGTACTGAAATGAGTATTGCAAATATCACTCTCCAAAAACAAGTATCTGTCTTAATGTCTTTATGATCCAGATACATGGTTTCTAAAGTTCTTGGTAATTCCAAGTATTCCTACTGAGTAACTCAAAACATACTAAGGATGAAGATATCACAAATAATAATGAATGAATCCACATTTCAAATAGTCTTATTGTTATTTTTGAGCTTGACTCATCAGATCTAATTAAGTCATTTGTTTTTACCTTGTTAATGTGGCAGTCAGTGAGCTCTTTTCAGAAGTAGAAAATATGTCAGCTCTACCCTTTTCTTATTAGTAGGAAGAAGGTTTATCCTCAATTTACGGTTCTGTAGCTAAAATGTTTTTAATCTAGTTAAAACTAGATTGTATACTATGTAAATCCATGTAAGGGGGCACACCACGGTATATCACAATATATTAAAGGGAGCTAGCTGCATCCATCCCTTGGTGGAGAGAACGCCCGCTGTCTCCTCATGGTGCTTGGCAATAGGGTGTAATCCATGACTGTCTGACACAGGGACCAAATATGAGAAATAGAGTCTGTCTACTACTTGCAAAGTTAATTTCTATTTTTAGGTTGGAAATGAGTAAAAATAGACATTCTAATATTCTTTTTCCATACCCTCTGGGAAAAGGGGCACCCCAACTTTGGAGAGTGCTGGTTTCACAGTGTAGGTTGGTGATTCATTGCTGCAGTGGACATGGTTGACTTGGTCCCAGCATTCATTCCTGCCTTTCCTGTCAACATTACCCTGATTTTCTTCTGAATAGATCCTCATTGGCTTAAGCCAGTCAGCCCAGTCCATCCTCCAATCAAAGTAATTGGTATGGAGATATCAAGAAACTCAATTTTGGCTTTCTTTTTTAAAAAGTGAATGCTGGGAATTTCCTGGCTGTCCAGTGGTTACAACTCAGTGCTTTTACTGCCATAGTCCAGGTTTGATCTCTGGTCAGGGAATTAAGATCCCATAAGGCAGTCAAAAAAAAAAAGTGAACCCCAAAGAGACTCTCTCCCTCACCTAGATGGGGGTAGTCCAAGGTCATGATAAGACTGGCACTGCAGCCCATTTACCACAGTGAGAGCATAGACTGGAACTCCCAGGAGCCACCATGTGGAATCCAGGGATGAAAAAAAGATTGCTGAAAATAAAGGGGAGAGATGGCAAGAAATTAGATCATTGGTGACCTTATTTGAGCTCCAATTGAAGGCTTTCCTGAAGTCAAATTTACCCCTGGATTTCTTAGCTAGTGGGAGAATAAATTCTATGTAATTGCATAAGCCATTTAGTCAAGTTGGCTTCTCGATCATCTGCAACCAAAAAATTCCTCATGATACAGCTATCAGCTCTTTTGGTTTTTTGTTTTGTTATCATTTTTGATTAATTTTGTTTTAGTTAGTGTTTATTATAGTGTGTCAAGTTAACCATACTCTGTAGCACAGAATTATCATCAGTATCCTGCAAGATCCTTCCATTGAATTCTTCCCCTAGTAGCACTATTATTATCCCCATTTTACAAAAGAGGAAACTGAGACCAGAGATAAGTAACTTGCCCAAGGTTACTGAGTAAGTAATAAAACCAAAATTTACTATCAAGGCAAATTTGAACCAAGGCAACCTGTCTCCTAAGCCCATGTTCTTAATCACTACAGTATATCAGAAAAGACTACACTACTCACATACTATAATTTGGCATTGTCCAACTCTCTCATTTTTGCCACTGTAATGAATATAAAGTAATATTTACTATTTCGTATGTAACTTTGGACAAGTTACTTAAATTCTCTGTGTCTCAGTTCCCTTACCTATAAAATGGAGGTAATAAGATAATACTGATTTTATAAGGTTGTTGGATAGTTTAAATTGTACCAGTTACTTTGAACATCTTTTCTGTATTTATTGGCCATTTAGGATTCCTTTTTTGAGAAACTGCCTGTTCATACCCTTTGCCCATTTTTCTATTGAGTTTGTTGTCTTTTTCTTATTGATTTTCAGGGGTCACTTATTGCAGTTATGTCCATTTTAGATACTGAACATCTAATCTATCACATTTCTGTGGTGCCCTTGATTAACAGGAATCTTTAGTTTTCATATAATCAATGTGATCAATTATGCCCCAAATGTGGAAAGAGTAAAGACATGAAAAACAATGTTTATGCCATCAGCAACTTAAAATCTAGCTGAAGAATCAAAACCAACAACTAAACAAACAAGTGTTAGACACTATATGTATGAGTGCATGCTCAGTCGCTTCACTTGTGTCCTACTCTTTGCAACCCTATGGACTGCAGCCCGCCAGGCTCCTCTGCCCATGGGATTCTCCTGGCAAGAATACTGGAGTAGGCTGCCATGCCCTCCTCCAGGGGATCTTCCTGACCCCGGAATATAACCCTCATCTCTTGAGTCTTCTGCATTGGCAGGTGGATACTTTACCACTGTGCCACCTGGGAAGCCCCTATATAATAAACTATTAACCTCAGAAAAGTACCCAAATTTTTCTGAGTTTCAGTTTCTTTACTTGGAAAGTGGAAGCAATGAAAAAATACTTTTCAGTTTGTTGTGATAGTTAAATAAAGTAAGACCTGGTTCTTGTAGTTGGTACCTGGCATATAATAATTGCAATTCATAAGCAAAGCACATCAACAAAATAATGACGGCTGCCATTTATGGAGGTCTGCTACCTGCCTGGAACTTACTCTAAGTCACCATATTTAAATTCCACAAGCCTCTGCAAGGCATTATTGCTGCCATTTGTCAGACGCAGAAATCTAGATTCAGGGAGCTCAAGTAATTTGACAAAGTCACACAGCTGGTATAAGGTGGCAACACACTGAAAGTGTGCTAGACACTCTGTCGAGTCTGACTCTTTGCGACTCCATGGTCTGTCCATGTAATATTGAAAGCCAGGTTCATTTGACCTTAGACCTCATGTGCTTTCCACTGTGTCAATTTATTGCCAGAAAAGATGCTAGAAAAAGCAATGAAACTTTACTTTGATCCTGAGGAAAAAGAGAAAAGAAAAAGACAGAATTTTAATAGACAAAAGGAGGAAGGCAGAGAGGACACCCTGCCAGATTCTGAGGGAGTACAGTGCACATGCCAGGGATGAAAAGTACTGTGAGTTATTAGAGGGCAGAAGGAAAACTTGTACAACATAGTGCCCTTCAGTCCAAGCACAGAGATGGGGACAGGGTAACTATTGGGGGGGGGGGGTGTCTATTCCCTACTTCTGTTTCCATAACGAGGAAACAGGAGTACACTGCCTGACTTGTGAGCTTGAGGGAGGAACTGGCATCGTGTCCTTCTGAACCCTCAAGTTTGGAAAGCAGGCTTGCCCCAGGAAGCATGTATTTTCTGCTTTTCCAGAAGTTGTAAAACTATAGTCAGCTTTCACAAGCAGACTTTCCAACTCTGCTTGTGACTGTGTTGTTTGTTGTTGTTTAGTCTACTGAGTCGTATCTGACTCTTTGCAACCCCATGGACTGTAGCCCACCAGGTTCCTCTGTCAATGGGATTTCCCAGGCAAGAATACTGGAGTGGGTTGCCATTTCCTTCTCCAGGGGAAATCTTTCCAACCCAGGGATCGAACCCGCATCTCCATTGTGGGATATGTTCAGTTCTGGGCAGAAGTACAAGCCGGTCTTTATCCCTGCAGATCTAAAGCCACGGTACCATTCCAGTTTTTACCAGGGACAAAGCTGACATTTTGTTTTCCACCAGTCTGACTCCTGCAGCTATCTCGATGGATTCTGAACTTGCATGGGCCTTGTGGGTGTTATCTGAAGACCCCTAAGACTGCAACAGTATGCATTTAACAAATCATGGTAAAAGAGTGCATATGACAAGTTCAGAGAACAATGAGAAGACAGCCTGATTTGAGTAGAAAACATATAAGTAGCTTTTGTGAGTATTCATGGGATTATTCAGGCAAGAATACTGGAGTGGTTGCCATGCCCTCCTCCAGGGGACCTTCTGGACCCAGGGATCGAACCCACGTCTCTTGTGTCTCCTGCATTGGCAGGCAGGTTCTTTACCACTAGCACCATCTGGGAAGCCCTATATAAGTAGTTTGTAAGGTTAGATGGATGACTTGCAAGAAAGACTTTTGTTTTTGATGTGGGAAGAGTAAGTTTCTGAGCAGGGAAAGAGCATGAGGAAGACAGTGTTTATGTAGAGATAATATGGCAATGGACTGCAGTGAAGACCAGGGGAGGAAAACCAGGAGCTGAAGGGCCACCAGAAGTGGTTTCTAGAATTCCTGAGTGAGGGAGAATGAAGGTCTGGTCTAGGGAAGTGGAAATGTGAACTGGGGTGAAAGGATGAACGGGAGATATCAAAGAAAACCTGCCAGGATATGGTCACAACTGGGGTCCGAGAAGTGGAGATAGGTTTTTCAGGCACCACTCTGAAAGACGTGGATGAGCACGCCCAGAGCTGGTGGGAAGTGGGTCTCAGCCTTGGGCACCTTAAATCTGAGGTGTCAAGTGGACTTGTTCTTGGCACCAAGGACACCAGGCACAGGCTAGGAAAGAAGTTAGGGTTGGGAGCAGTTCAGGGAGTCAACATCGACAAAGAGGCAGCACAGATGTGAAGGCCTCTGGGTAGAAGTTGGTGGAGATGTGAAGCATGAACATGGAGAGGACTTGGGCTGGCAGGGATGGGAATAGGCACAGATGAAGCTGGGAGGAGAGCAAGGGGACACCGGTCGCTCCTGGACTGAAGGGAAGGACAGGATGAGGCTGCTGGCAAACGCTGGAATCAGGACCTTGTCAGCAGAGGATGGCTTCCACCTCCCTTCCCCTGTCCCGCCCCCCCAGGAAATCCACAGCTGGACCCAAAGCAGCTTTCCTCAGGCTGGCCTGTCTCTTCTGGGCCCTGAGTCCCCTTCCTCATGCTCTGGCGACAGTATCGCCCCAGACCACGGGCTGCAGGGGTCCCTCTATCAGCTGTAGGGGGCGACTCCAGCTCCCCACGCCGCAGGGCTTTTTTCCCCCCAGGTTCCTGCCGCCCGTCAGAGCAGGGGCCCTCCCCAGCACCGCCCCACCTGGCCACCGCCGCAGCCAGCCCGAGCTGCCGCAAGCCACATGCCCCTCCCGGGGGTGGGGTTTAGGCTCCCCCTTCCACACTCGCTTTGTTGCAGGGCCCCCCCCAGGACAACTCCCCACTCCGTCTCCACGTCCTGGGAGTCAGAAAGGTGCTAAACCAGGGGCTTGGTGGGAAAAGGGGCTCAGCGGCGCTCGGACGCTTGCGGGCTCGAGGTAGCTAGGGATTGGGAGGAGGGAGCGGAGCCTGAGCCACGGGGGCCGCTGCTGCAGAAGGGGGAGGAGAATGGGGAGGAGCTGGGGGGGGCAGGCTGTCGGGGAAGGAGGGGTCTTAAGGGGCGGCGAGCCCAGGTCGGATTTCCTCTGAGGCTGGCGATCCGCGAAGCTCCCACCTTCCCTTAGAGCTCGCTGCAGCCCCCTGCTCCGCGCCCTCCGGAGACCGGGACGGGACCATGGTGAGAGCGGGGTGCGTGGCGCGGAGCCGAGCGCACTGGTGCGACCCCTCTGAGCGGCCGAGGGTGGCCGGGCGGAGGGGGCGAGCCGCCGGGACCCGAGGAAGTTTCCGGGGTCGGCACGGGGCCCGGAGCCTTCAGTCCGGCTCTTCTCTCTTCCGCAGATGTGGAGACGCTGGCTCGCGCTCGCGCTGGTGGCGGTCGCCTGGGTCCACGCCGAGGTAGGTGAGCCTCTGAGCAGGTCCGAACTCGGGCGCCGGGGCCACTGGGGTCTGCGCGTGGCGCGGGCGGTGCGTGCATCCCCGGGGATGCTCTCCCCGGGTCGGACTGGGAGTTTCCATCCGCCGGGTGAGGGGGCGCTCGGAGCAGAAATGCTACTTAGGAAACTTAAACCTTAAAAATCAGGAAAAGTAGTTTGGGCCGTAAGCTGGAGCCCCACCAAGGCTAATATGGAGGGAGAGTGGGGAGGGGGAGTGAGGACGAGCAGGGCCGATTGGGACAGAGGCGGCGACACGAGCAGGAGCCGAGTTCAAAAAGGCGCCTGAGTTCTTTCCTTCACTTGAGAGGAAACTGAGAATAGTTGGAGCCTTCTCCCTTCCGAGTCTATCTTCTGGGGAAGGGCGGGGGGGCGGTCCGGGGAGCTCAAGAGATTCTTCTTTTAGGGCGGGATATATATATATATTTTTTCTCTCTTTTATAAAGTAAGATTATGATTCTCTGATTTTTTTTTTCTTTCTTTGTAAAGTGCCCTGGGATTTTGTGTTACTATCAGAGCCAAATAACGGCCTTTTAAAAATCTCAGTTTTTTCCTAAACTGGGCATTGCGCAAGTATGAGCAATCCGTTGCTCTGCTCTTTGAGGGCTCCGCGTTTCCAGTCAAAGTATTTCAGCGCTTTTGGGGTATGTTTTCTTTTCAACTCCAGTGACCTCCCTGAAACACTACAAACAAACCAACAAACCCTTCACTCACTAGCCCCTCCATTAACTCAAAGGTTTATGGACAGAAAATAAACAATTGTAAATTCCCTGGGCTCTAGTCTCCAGAAAAGTGAGGTCAGAAACCAAACATTTGATAATTATGGCAGGAAATGTGGAAGGAATTAAAAAGCATGAGGGAGAAGAAATGGAATGTACATTACAAAAGAAATAGTTCCCTGGTGGGTGGTTATTCTCCCTCTTTGAATTTTTTTCTTCAGATTACAGTTTAGCCCCACCCTTAGCATCACAGCTTTTCTGCCCAGAAAAGTCATAAAAGCCTGCAAGGTCTTCACCATTTAAAAAATATGCACATTATACTGAACTCTCATTTAATTCACTACTACATTGTTGGTTGATCTGGAAACAGGAGCTGTTTTTACTCACAGTGAAATTAAAAATCGAGCTTCCCTGGAAGCTCAGACAGTGAAGATTCTGCCTACAGTGCAGAAGACCTGGGTTCGATTCCTGGTTTGGGAAGATTCCCTGGAGAAGGAAATGACAACCCACTCCAGTATTCTGGCCTAGAGAATCCCACAGACAGAGAAGCCTGACAGGGGTCACAAAGAGTCGGACACGCCTGAGCAACTAATACTATATTAAATTAAAAAGAGCTAATTTTTTTGGATATCTACTTGTGTTGTAGTAAAACTCCATTTGAATGATGGGGAGACTAAGTCAGAAAGGTCACATAATTTATCTAGAGTCCTAAGTTGTTAAATGGTAGAAGTGAGATTTGAAGACAGTCTGGCATCACACCCCAGGCTCTTAACCACTACCTCCCACAAGGACTTCATATTTGCCATGTACTTCTTGACATAGAGCAGACCTGGGTTGGGCTGCATCATTTCATTGAAAGCTTCCCAGAACCTTGTAGGGTCACTTTTGTTATCTGCATTTTACAGGGGAAGAAACAGGTTCCAGGAGATTAGGTAACCTGCCCAAGGTCACACAGCTAGTTATTCTGCAGAAGGATTTGAACTCAGCTCTTTCTACTGGCATCTTGAACTCCAGATCAGTTTCTCATGCATTTTGTTCTCCAGGGTTTGAGTTTGAGGGAGGACCCTTCTTCACTGGCTGATTTAGTCCTAGCTAAGGAACACCCTTGCATCCCTGCTGTTGCCCTCAAAAGGCAAAAACTACAGTTCATTGATGGTTGAGGAGAATCCCTGATTTGTTTTACTGAAGGTTTAGGAATTGCCAGCTAGTGTGTGAAATCGCTTTGTGAACTGGAATGCAAGTGTGAGGAGTGAGGGGGCCATAGGTTCACTCATCACAAGGCTGTGTAGCACAAGGTCTGGGATCTATTCTCAGAAGCTGTTTGTACTACACCTCCTCCCCCCAGTGCATTGCAGGGAAAAGCTTAGCCCTCATAGGAAGTTCCCTCAGCAGCAATTTCCTGCTTGAGGTGGAAGAGCAGAAAGTCCTCTCACAGAATTCCCAAGGCAAAATCTGAGGGGAGAGAGGCAAAATCAAGAAGTGCTGAGGCATGAAAACTGAGGAAAGGAGTGGTGCAGAAAGAAGGCTGTGAACTCAGGGTATGTGAAGAGTAGTTATGATGTAGGTTTCATTTCATGACCCCAGATTATTAAGGATTATTTTTTAATGAATACAATCTCTTGGTGTCTGGACCTGGTAACATTTGGCAAGTCTTTAATCCACGTTTTAATAATAATATACCTCTAATTATTAATGAAAAGGTAAATTAGCGCTAGCAGTTGAGATATTACTTTCAGCATTTTATCATGTAGTTAATGGTGCTTGCAGTAGAAACTTTTTTCCTTGTTAGCTGTAATAATATATAGCAAACAAAGCCAAATAATTTACTGTCTTTATTGACATCCACTTTAGTAGTCTTTAGGGCTAAAATTATACAAATATTGTTGAGCTTTTAAAATGAAATTTAAAAAACAAAGAGTTTTCTTGGTGCTTTTTGATTTAGCATAAGAACAAGGATTCACTTCATATTTTTAAAGCATGTGTGATTGCGCAACAAATTATGTTGATATTTGAAGAAGTCAAGCCTTTGGAATAGCTGTAGACCTCTAGAATCAGAGGTGTGCCAAGCTTGAGAAAAGGTGGTTGTCATGATCAGTGTCAGTCTGTAAAAATCCTGTTTGGTTAGATTCAAGAAACTATTAGCAAATCTCGTTAAAGAAAGTGTTCTGTTTTGAATGTTTTCCATGGTCTCTTATTGGCGCCTCAGGGTTGCTTTTTTGATTGCTTCCTCTCTTTCTGTCTTAATACTTCAGGCAGCCTCCATCAAAATTCCATCCCATTCAGCTGAGCTCACTCCCATGTGCTCCTTAGAGTCTGCTTAAAGGGGGTGTTGGCACATGTCTCTTGATGAGCCATATCTCTTGATATATTAGTGTCTGCTATGGATGAGGATTGGGGCCTGGCAGCACAGAGCAAACTACCTCTCTTCAGAATTTTTTGGGAGTGGGCTGTATGGACCTGCTCACTCTCCCTCACCACCACCTCTCCGGGTGAGAATGACTAGAATTCACTGAGAAGTGTGGATAGTAGAGGCTGGGAAAGGTTGAGAAGTCAGGTATTAGCACATGTGCCCTTGAGTCTTAGTGGGTGGGTCTGAGTCCAACACCGTAGGCTGGAGGGGACCCTGTGGCTCAACTGCCTGCTTCCAGAAGGCAGCCTTGGCAAATGCCCAAGCACACTCCACTCTGCTGGTGGTTATATATGCTGGCACTCTGATTTCCAACATTCCAGGTCTATAAATTCACAGGTCACATGATAAGTCACAAGTACAGGAGACTGATTCACAAATCAGAACACTTATTCCAGGGAGGGCATGCTTAACCTGTAAACTGTGAGTGCATCGCTTAAGATAATAGTGACAAGAATAACAACAATTATACAGATAGGCAAGAAGATTATTAATGCATTGTTCCTCTGAAGCCAGATTTCTTAACCTCCTTCACACCCTATTATCAACATATAGTTAATCAACCACTAGGGTTATTATTGGCCATTGTGGGATCTCCTTTATATTCTTGAGAATTATTCTAATAGTGGATTCAGGTGGGCCAAGGTGTGATTTTTTTTTTTCCCATTTTCCCTTGATTTTCCCCATATCTTCTACAGGAAAAGCTAGGATTTTGATATCTATCTTGTATATTGACCACTAAAATAATCTCTTGTTTGTTTATCCTTTGGCAAAGAAACTCCTTGCTGTGATTCTGGAGGTCATTGTTAGAAAATAGGATGTTAAAATATAGCAGGGACTCTGCTGAATAGCCAAAGCAGAGGGACAAGCACCCTGCAAATTGAAGCCCTGGATACTGAAGACATCTTTAGAAGGAACATGTCACAATTCCCATAGAAGTCTCTGGATTGGAAAACAGAAAGCAGGGGTCCATTCTCAAGCTCAGAGGAACGAGTTAGGGAGGAGCTGTGAAGTGGGGGCATGGCTGCTATGAATGTAATGTCTTGAAGAAGGAAATAAAGTCTTCAAATTCAGTGAGGCAGGAAGATATATGTTTCCAGGAGAACGGAGAAAGTAAAGGATGAGCTATAAATGCCAGTGGTCACACACAGAAAATTGAAAATGTCATGGTGTCTTCTTCCTACTCCTTTTAAATAAATGGACATCCAGACAGGAATTTCTAGTAGCCACAAATAGTATTAGCTTAAGGACACCAGATATTATAGGATTGAAAAACATCTTTAGATGGGTTCATTTTGTAAGCTAGGTGACTGATGTCCTGCAGGTCACATGCATGCTTTTCTCTTAAGGTGCCGTCTTCTGTCACCTGTGACTTTGCTGTGGGATGCTTTCTCTAGGAGTGAGTCATTAACAACACAGACCTTGCCTTCCCGGTGGCCATCAGGCAGTATTCCCTGCTGCAAGCTGAGCATGCCCTACACAGGGCAGAGTCATGGATGAAGTACAGGACATGGTCTCTGCCCTCAGATTACTTACAATCTAATGGTGGGCCATGAGATTTAAACAGTGGCAGCTAAAATACGTAAGATTATAACTACCTGATAAGCAAGTATCTTCACTATTATTATTATTGCTTTTTTTTACATTAACAGAAGACATCCCTTGATTTTTAAAGTTCTTTTACATTAATACAGTGCACAAACTTTTAATGTATAGCTTGAAGAACTTTTACATATGAATATACCCATGTAGCCACCACCCAATCAAGACTGAGGAAATTGATGCAGTAAGGAGGCCATAAACGCAGGGTGTATGGAAACAGTTAAAACGAAAAAAGTGAGGAATAGATATGATCAAGGTTACATTTCATCACTTGATGATCATTATCATTTAATTAGTCCAATCTCTTAATGTCTGGCCCTACTAACAAGTTTTGGCAAGTTTTAATTCATGTTTTAACAATGAATTAAATGAACCTTTAATAATTAATAAAAAGGTAAATGAACCCTCTCCATATGAGATTTGCAATTTGGATATTATTTTAAGTGTTTTAACTTATAGGTAACATGCTTTCAGTAGGAAATTGTTTTCCTTGTTAGCTACAAAAACATAACACAGTTGAATACAGTCTTTATTGACATGAATTCATTTTAGCAAACTTTGTATAGGCTTTGGGGGAGCTGGCTTGTCTGTTTTGCCAATAGATATTCCAGGGCTGAATATAATCTACATTGAGAAACTAAATCAAGGATAGAAACTCAAGTAATTCCCTTTGACCACTTTGCCCTGGTCAGTATTATTTTTAAAGGGACTCTACATAAGATGCCTATCACATTAATTCTGAAAGCTAAAAACTTTAAAACTACTACAAGAGAAGAGTTAAGAGTTAACAGCAATATATGCCAGTAAAAGTTATGTTTACAAAAATTTAAGGCTCTAGCAAATTATTATGATTTAAATTAAAAAGCAGAACACTCCCCACTCCAATGCTCTATCCTCACACCTATGTAAAAATTTATAGAGAAGTATGACAAAATGTCTTAAAAGCCATCATGAGGATTCTTGTGACATCTCACATTTTCCAAGAGGAATTTATCCTCCTAATACATGCTGTTTTATTTAAATAAAAAAGTAGTAGTATTTTCTGATAAAATAATGGAAATACGTTAATAAGAAGCTCAAGGAATATAGAAAAAACTAGAGCAAAGAATAAAGTTGCCTGTAATTCTACCACCTAAACTTAAACTAGCCTTTCATCCCTCCTTTCAGAGAAATTATCAGTCAGTTATTATCAGTATGTGATGTGCCTACTAGACGCTACAGGTAATGAAAAATTAGTACCTCCCAACACTAGGATAAGGGGCTTCCCTAGTGGTTCAGACAGTAAAGTATCCGCCTGCAATGTGGGAGACCTGGATTCCATCCGTGGGTTGGGAAGATCCCCTGGAGGAGGGCATGGTAACCCACTCCAGCATTCTTCCCTGGAAAATCCCCATGAACAGAGGAGCCTGGCAGGCTGCAGTCCATGGGGTTGCAAAGAGTCGAACACGACTGAGAGACTAAGCGGAGCAACACTAGGATAAATCGTCTGCAGAGATGAAACAAACGTGATGTGTGTGTCATCACTACCTTCTCCCTTACCTATGACAGACCTTGCTAATCAGTCACAGAATTCTTCCTTCTGAGGCTGGAGGAAGTTAGAAAATCCTCCTCAGGAATGCAGTGTATGTGTGCGTGCTCAGTCCCTCTGTCACGTTTGACTGTTTGTGACTACATGGACTGTAACCCGCCAGGTTCCTCTGTCCATCAGATTTTTCCAGGCAAGAATACTGAAGTGGGTTGTCATTTTCTCCTCCAGAAGATCTTCCTGACCCAGGGATCAAACCCGCATCTCCTGCATCTCTTGCCTTAGCAGGAAGATTCTTAACCACTGAGCCACCAGGGAAGCCCCAGTGCTCTAGGTAGCCACTAGCAGTCAACTACTCTGCGTGTGAGATAAAAAGATACTTGCCTTTTCTGTTGGAAAAAGTCAGTACAACTTGGAAGTCAATCCAGATAGTGGTATGTCTTTAGCCAGAATTAAGATGATGTAGAAGGCAGAGTTTGGGACTGTGTGAAACAAAGACAACATGGGGTGATAGAACTAGGGTTGCAAATGAAATGGATGAAAGTGTCAGGAAAACAGTAGTTTGTTCCTAGCTCAAGCTTATAAGTTCTTTAGATGAATTGAGCATCTTAAAACCTAAGGCGAACTTTTTAACATTGGCCATCAACAAAAATATGAGAGTTTTCTTGGCTCTTTCTGGTGGAATAAATAGTTGCTCTTGCTAAGGCTCTAAGAACTGCTGTTGTCATAGATAACAGCCGCCTGGCAAGAACATGCTAATGGAAAGCTCTTTGAGTAGTTGGAGTACAAAATATATCTTGTAAATCTGCATTTTCTGCTGTGGTTGGAGAATTTCCATGTAATCTCTTCACAGACTTTTTATATGCTCATTTGGAAGCCATCACCAGTAAGCTGTTCCCAGGATTGTCTGAATTTATGACCTTTAAAATGTTTCCTGTATAATCCCAGACACTATATGTGACCAACTAAGCTGTTGCCAAAACAAGTCATGTGACACATGGCAAAAGCCTGATATGGTGCACACACGGTTTATAATGTGTGTGGCATGGGATATTGGCTTGAATTGGCTTGAGGTGGGGAAAATGTCTCTGTTTTCTACCTTTTATTGTATTCAAGATTAAAATCCTGAGTCTGAGGCAAAATTTTCCTTTTTCCTCACAGTCTGTCATTCTGCCCTTCAATGATAGTAAATGAATGCAATTTATTGATCTCCTACAGCAGTGCCAGGCATTATGCCAGTCAGTCTGCACATATGCTTCTATTAAGAATAGTGTGGAACTAAAAAGCAATACCATATTGGTCCCTATTCTGAAGTAGCTGCTACCACCATAGCTACTGTATAGCTCAAATGGACTTGGCCATTAGGGAGCCACATCACCTCCTTCCTCACCTCCTGCTGCTGGTGCAGAAATCTTTGCATTGCAGCTGTGGGATGGATGCCTTCTCAGAATTTAAGAGGCTCCACCAGAGCTGCTGGGGCCATTTTCAGCCTGTTCACCTAGACCACTTGACCAGTCTATCCAGCAGGTGGCAACTTTTTGTGTGGAACTTCATCTGAAATTGTCTGTTCCTTGAGTGCTGGTGCTTTTCTTTTATTTCCCATTTTCCTGTCACTTGAGCTTTCCACTGAGTTCCTTTCTTCATTCTCTTCTCTTGTTCTTGTATCTGGGTGTTTTCAAGTTTTACCTTTTAGGTGGACCCTGTTACAAACCTTCTGTGATTGAAAAGAACCTTATACAATGATGAAAGAGTCCTTGACTTAGAAGTCCTGCTGTTCCCCTTTCTTGCTGATATTACCATTGTAAAGCAGCCTAATTAATATCTCTGACTTGCAGCTTCAGTTGAGAGCAAGTGCTCTGTGGTGGTGAACTGGGTTTGAATTCTGGCCGTGCTGAGCTGTGAAACCGTGAGCAAGTACTTAACCTCCCTGAGCTCACGTTCCTCATTTGTAAAATGAATAATGGCCATCTCTCTTGCCAGTCAATCAATCAGATAATAGAAAAGGCTTCTCCTCATAGCACACAGTCAACGCCAAACATTTGCAAAAATGAAATGCCTCTTCCCAGAATGTTTTTGACTCGTGATTTCAACAAGAGAATTCTCAGTTTACACACTGACATTCACAAGGTATTGTCTGCATTTGTACAGCCTGTGCCCTAGCTCAGGTTATTACTCTGTTTACTGATTCATCCTTGAGAGGAAGCATAGCATAATGGTTTAGCACTCAGGCTTTGAAGCTATATTGTACTGTGCTCTGCTAAGTCACTTCAGTCGTGTCCGACTCTCTGCGACCCTATGGACTGTAGCCTGCGAGGCTCCTCTGTCCATGGGGATTCTCCAGGCAAGAATACTGGAGTGGGTTTCCATGTCCTGCTCCAAGGGATCTTCCGGACCCAGGGATGGAACCCACCTCTCTTCCATCTCCTGCATTGGCAGGTGGGTTCTTCACCACTAGCACCCCTTGGGAAACCCTGAAGCTATATTACCTGAGTTTAAATCCTAGGCCTTAATAGCTCTGTGAACCTGGGGAAGTTACTTGACCTTCTGGCTCTGTTTCCTCATCTATAAAATGGGCTTAATATGGAGTATTCACCCCGTAAGTTAGCTGTGAGAATCAAACTATTCCATGTAAAGCAATTAGAAGAGTGGTTTGGCACATACAGTGCAGTAGATGTTAGCTATTATTATCAATCTTGTGGCATCTCTACTTATTGAAAGAACTTCAAAGCCGTGTGTGTGTGTGTTGTGTGTGTCTGTTTGCATATTTGCACGTGCTTATGGCTTGCAGAATTCCGCTTGCCTCTTTTACTCTCTTCAGGGATTAAGGATCACTTTTTAAAAGACAACTAGAGTATTTATTTCAGTGGATGCTTTGTCGCCCAGAATTCATATCAGAACCCTGCCTCCACTTAGACTTAGCCAATCTTGCCTTCAGACTTCCAGCATGTCCTCTGTCCAGCCACAATTTTATCATTCCTCTGAGAAAAGAGTTAAGGACTCATCAACCTCCTGTGCGCAGGCAGTGAGCTATGTAAGCCAGCATAGATTCTCTCTGAAGACTGAATTAGGCAGAGAACTGGAAAGGGAAGAAGAGTGAGAAAAGGCAAAACAGGGAGGTAATAAAACTCCTGTGGAATTTTTGCAGATCCAGTTGTTTTCCTGTGCCCCACCTTCTGACATATGGAGGTGGCAACCAGATATCTTTGGTTTTTTGTGGGATTTGTCATTTATATATGTTCTTGCTGTAGTCCCCATAGCACGGCCTGTTCCCAGGCCACAGATGCTAAATTTGGGGTTTAGAAAATGTGATCAGGCGAAGGAATAGAACCCTTTGCTTTCACTGTTTGAAAAAGAAATACCTTCTCTCAAAGACAGGGTAAGAAGTGTTGCTGGAGCAGCTGATTTGTCTGTTTGGGAACCAAGGCAGCGCTGCAGTGTTTTGCACACAAACTTGAGTCCTCTGCTGGGCACTGCTGTGTCTGGCAGCCAGCCCTGACTGCAGCCTCACGTGGTTGCCAATTCCCAGGCCTCGGAGCCTGTCTCTTTATTGCTCCCTGTGTTGCTCACTTCATCTTTTCCCCTCTACTTTCTTGTCTTTCCTCTTCTTTCTCATCTCCTTCCTCCACCTTAACAGAGAGGTCATAGTGGAGTGTTTGGGCTGCCTTAGGAGCTGCCAAAACATGCACAGAGCTCCAGGCTCACATCTCATACAGAAAGAAAACTGCACAAAATCTGCTTCGTCCATCTGGGACAAAGTAACATTTCTCCGAGTAAACTCAAGGAAGGCAAGTAGAAAGTATCACAAGCCTGTTCTCTATGACGCTCTGAGTTAATGCTGATGGCTAAGACACAGACCTGTCCCCAAGGAGCTTGCAGGCCAGTAGGGGAGGCTGACAGGGTGACCCACTGTGGTAAGTGCTAGAACAGGGCTGATAACCTAACCCATCACTGGGGGTTGCAGGAAAGCCTCAGAGAGGGTGTGTCCCCAAGCTGAGCCCCAGATATGAGTGGTGTTAGCCAGACAACAGCAGGGAGAGGCAAAGAGCCTTATCTAATGCTCACAACATGATGATGCTGTTACTATAATCTTCATTTATCAGTGAAGAAACCATAGCTCAGAGGATTCAGTTAGTTACCCCAAATCAGCCACCTAGTAAATACATAGTAAAGCCAGGATACAAATCTAGGACTTCAATTCTCAATGCAAATACTCTGTGTTCAAGTGTGCTTAAGGTCCTCTTAGTTTTATTTATGAAAATGACTTTGAAAACAAAGCAAAGACCTTTTCTCAAGGTAACCAGAACTCAAAAACAGCTGCCCAAGCTCTGTCATTTACCACCTCACACTCTATCAGCTACAAGTGCCTGGATCAATGTTTCAGGCCAGTCATGGTCATTCTGACCACATCAGCATGCACATGGCCTCGACTTGGTTCACGTCCAGGTGCTTCTTTGACCCACAGGAAGTGTAGATGTCCCATCAGAGTGCTTGCTGCATAATGGTCAATGACTCAGGAGATGTTGTATAGCAGTGTCTTTGTCCTTCAGATGTATTCACAACTGTTCCACATTGAATAAGACCAAATGGCAAGACAGCTGTAAATCTCCAGCTAAGTGTCTGAGTATGGTTGTCCACACCGTTGACTGCACAAGAGTGGCTGGCCCGGGGGCAAATTGGGCTGACCCCATCCTGCACTCTGCTTACAAGTCTCTGTGCCCTGTCCTGGGGCTTTTCTGACCACCCAAAGGGTCACCGTTTTTCTAACTGATGGGCAGAGCTCCCCAAACCCAACATTTTCTCTCAGATATGTGATGCTTATTAGACTATGGTGGCCATTTCTCCTCCATACATTTTGTAAATCAATATCATTTTAGGGTCTTAGAAAGTTTTCATTACTGGCCTCCATCAAAAGCCAGTTCTTTGTTTTTGTGGATTTTCCTTATGGATTACCTAAGATGATACAAATGGAAATTTTTAAAAATCTGTTGTTTTGCAACCAAAAATGTGCTGCTTTTGGCTCTTGTCCAACTCAATCTAGTTTGGGAACTATGATTCCCCAGGAAGTGAGAAAAGCATTCCTAGCTTCCCCCTGATTGCTGGATTAGCACAACTTCCCTCAGCCTACAGCTGAATTCCAGCCCCGAGGAAGAAATGTCTTAGACAGAGTGAACTCCCAGCCCGGAACCCGTCAGAGATTGTGTCATGTGTTTGCATTAGCTGAACAAAAAGCAAGCAGGCTTTCCGGCCTTGCTCTCCGTCCTCCCCACACACCCCACCCCCGCCCCAAAGAGGCTAGTTAAAGTCTAGACAGTGTCTGCTTGGCAGTGAGCCTTTGCAGCACAATCTGCACAGTTCTGCAGCTCTGACTTCAGTTACCTCTGTTCACTCATCCCCACCCTCACCCCATTTTCTTAGTTAGCCTTAAACTGTCTCAGGGTATCGGCATGTGCCGCATATATAAGCAGCAGGTGAATGAATTTGTGAGACCATGAGGATTCAGCGGTCTTGAGAGGTTCAGAGCTGAGAAAATATCAGCAGCACTGGCTGCAGCTGTGACTGGGTTTACAGTGATCCCTGATGTGAGCCAGCTTCCAGCAAGCCTCCATTTACTGGCCAGAGATGGGCTGGAGTGAACCCAAGACGGACAGTGGCATCCAGGTAATGAGCCTTGTGCTGTCCTTGGTGGAGTGAACTTGGGCGAGTCACTGGGCCCCTCACTTATAAAATATGGGGCTTAGAGCAGGTGAGCTCTCAAACTCAGCTCTGAAATCCTATCCATATAAAAGGAGGCAGACGTTTTAGGTTGGATTGTCACAGTATTTACTTAATGGAGTTAGGATATTTGATTTGCTCTTAACTCATGGCCCAAGGAGGAGGAGTTTGAAAGAGAAGCTGGCCCGGGAATGGGAAAAGAGAACAGATAAAAGCAGAAGTCATGTTGTGTCCCTTGCTTCCTTCTGTGTGCATTGAATGAAATATAACCAGTACATCCTGTGGCACCCAGTCTTCATGCCTAGGAATTCCAATTGCTGTTTATTCTACAGAGAGGAATCACTTGATTATTCCACTTTAGAAAGTAGCTATTCTACATCACTGGGCAAGAAATTAAGGATGCTGGATCCTCTTGGGGTTGAGCAAGGAATCTTTTTTTTTTTTAATGAAAGATCTCGAAATTCCAAAATGTGCAACTTGAGCTTTTGCTGAACTTACTAAAAAAACAAAAACAAAACTTTCTTCTGATCTTCGTAAATGTTCACGGCTTACAAAAATCATTGTCTGAAAGTGTTGCACAGACCCTATTTTGTTTTCTGGAATGCATCTTGCTTTCTCACCATATTGCCTGGCCCAAGACCAGATCTTGGGTTTCCTCAACAGGAATTGATGAAGTTCCTGCCCAGGTCCCCATGCCTTCTCTCTAAATCAGTTCAGGGCTCTTGTTACAGCTGAGGGCACTGCTCTTTTGGCCTTGACCTCAGTGGTTAGATCGAGTGACTTGAGAGGGTGAACCCAGTAAGGAAGCAGAGGCCAATGCAGATGTTTCAGTCCTGCTTAATGCCTGGTGCCTTAACTGCTCTCTAGTTCCTGAATCCCACTAGACAATCTCGGTATGCTAAATTGTGTTGACTTTTGGTTCTGAAGCGGGGACCAGCCAGTGTTGTCTGTGGCTTTCCTAATAAGGCCACTTTTAGTGTCAGAATTGAATTGAAATTGGCTGTGCTCCAGGGTGGACTGTATACACAGGCACACACATAAATTTTACTGCTTAATTGACTTAAGTTTCACTACTTGGAGAATGTGACCATCTACTTATAGTTCAAATACACTCCCCTCACAAAAACAAATTCCTCTGGAAACTAATGAAGAGAAGGATATATATTACTAATTTCCCTTAATTTGATTGCTATGTTTGTTCTAGTTTGGTATTTAACTTCTGTTACACTGTCCTGATTTCTGTCTGAACCTAGGGATGTAGATCAGTACTTGTGGTTGTGAAGTTTGCTTGTTAATGAACATTAACTTAATATATGTCGTTCATTCATTCATTCCCTACCTCACTCCAAGAATAAGAAGAATGTTTTTCTTCTCAAATCCTATGGCTAGCATGTCCTACTAGTTTCCATCAGGGTTACACTAACTAGGCATATTTTCAGTTATGGAGAAGGACCCAAGTTTATAGCATAACATTTGCAACAGAGAAAAATAAAATGGATGGAGAACTTAAAATTCCTGGTGACTCACCAGCATACCTGGCTCATGTAGATGAAAAATTGACACACCAGTGTGGAATTTCTATTAGAGCAGCTAAAACTTTTGAAGCAGAATTCCAGATGCCCTCACTGAGCTCAGACTCAGACATAACCAGAGTCCCCTTCATTGTCAGGGTCCCTATCAGGAGGACCCAGGTGTGGCTTCTGGGTGGCCCGGCCCAGCTCACAAAACCTGCTTGGAAATGGAGGCAGAATTCACAAGTGCTCAGAACGTTCACCTTCACTTTCCCAAGGACATTCCCATCCTTGGGTCTTCACCATGTGCTATAATTGCAATGCTACAATTAATTGGAGCAGACTGAGGTCTACATCAGAAGCAGGAAATTCACTTGGCTTCTCCTCTGAGTCCTAAGGATCTTTCAGGAAATCTGTTCATTTGTGCTTTGTTCTCCCTACCCCTCTTCTGTCCTTGGCATTTTCTGTTTTCTTTCCTTTCTTAGCCTGTGTGGCCTTGGCCTTGCCAGCAGCCACATGCTGAGAAGCAGACTTCCTGGTTTAGCTATTTATTTTAAGGGTGAAACCTTTCACTTTATGCATTAATTGGTGTCTGTATCATGTTCAACAAAAGAGTAATTTTCTGCATGCACCAAGGGCTGGCTAATGATCAAAGAAAACCCCAGCACAAGGATATCCACTTCAGGTGTGAGTTCGTTTGGGGTTTCTCAATTTCCTTTCCTGGGGGATGTCTAGAAGGAAGAATGGGATTGGGAAGTGTTTTGAGCAGAGGCCAGACATTCAAGTCTTTGCTAAATGTCGGGTATAATAAATTCAGTACTCACTGCAGACTTATTTTTTAATAAAACTTGCTCAGCTATTTGTAGACCATATTGTTTAAATAATAGTTTCAAAGTTAACAGTTTTCTCTCTGAGAAATACAATTGGAAAAGAGTCTCTGTTTTTCTTTGTCTTCTATGAAAAAACGTGTTAAATATAACCTGGATGATAATAAACTGTATTATTTTTGTTATATACCCTATCTAGGCATGCTCTCTCTCTTTTTTTTTTTACATAAAAATAAAGAAACCATGAAGGTGATATGAAATCCTGTAAGAAAAACCAATGCTTGAGGTTTATTAACCCCACTGTTTGGTCATTTGACAGCTAAGATAATTGCATTTTCCCTCTAAATTCCTTTTACACATTTGATTAAACAGCAGGCTCTTCATTTCCTGCTTAAGTTGCTTCATTGAATTGCTGTGTGGATTGGAGAGCAAGTTGGGTTCCTCCCCAGGGGCTATATTTCAGCTGGTGATTGACTTATGTTTCTGGGTAGTGTTATCATTATTTTGCCCAGTGTAAATGGCATTGTCAGGTAGTGACCATAGTTACTCATGTTACAGTGGCCTAGAATGCAAAGACCTTCTCATTCCCCAGTGACTTGTTTAATTCTGGGAAAGTCTTCTCTCTGTTCAGTGGTGAAATGAGTGCACACACACAAGTGTGTGGAGAGCGGGGGGAGGGTGGTGAGGGTTGCTCCCAGGCAGCTGAGGACTATTATGGGCTCTAGATTACCAATCTGTGGATTTAGATGTGGCAACAGCCATATTTGGAAAGCCATGGCATTCTCTTTGAGGGAGAGACAAAGGATTCTAAAGCCAAGGGTATTGAAAGCATGAGAATTGTCCTAAAACAGTTTCTTGTTTAGAAATGGGTAGAGTAAATAGGAAGAAGGAAAATAGTGATGGGGAAGACTACAGGAAGAGGAAGGAAGCGGTGGTGGGGGTGGGAAACTCTTACTGTTGGCTGTAGTTGGGTAAGTAAATGAAGCAGAGGTGATAAAATGAAGAATATCTGGTCTTTATCATGAATGCTTTGTGAGGAAATACTGTGAGTGAGCACTGTTGATACATATGACCCAAAAAGAAAGGTGACTCTTTTTGCTAGATGGATGTATGGTCTCATCACAACAGCAAATGATAACACACAAGCTGTAAATTAAAACAGCACCTGTATATAGTGCGTATAGCAAGGGAGATAATGATATAAAGTACCTTACATAAGGTAAGTGCTCAATAAATAGTAGCTGCTATTCTTCTTTCTGTTGTTTGAATTCCAGGGGAGAGTAGAACTACAGGGAGAGACATACAGAGCCTAAACCCATGTTTCTCAAACTGAGTACTGAGTGATGTTAATATTATGTGCTAGGATAAAAGGGTTTTTTGTTGCAAGACTTCAGAGCCTTATAATATTCATATGTATTATTTATTTTCCTCTCTAAAAGAAAAGTAAGCAATGTTTTCCATACATTTCACCACATAAAGGTATTTCAAAAAATACCATAAATATTTAAAGACTAGTGGAACAGTTTGGAAACGTGGGTCAATTCCAGACAGATTTCCACAAGCAGAGTCTGTTTATATCTGACCCCAGGCTCTCAGTGAGCTTGCTGAACTCACTTCCTAAACTAATTCAGTTTTATGAAGAGGGCATGGGGCTCATCTGGATCCTAAGGTCAGTCCAACAGATTCTTCTGAGCCTGACTATAGACTTGACCATTGGCATGGCCATGTCTATACCTACCTAGAACTGGCTGGCTTTTGTTTTTTTTTAATCAGCTTGAAGTATCCAGGTGTCTTCTTTTTTATTTTTCACTTTACCCATCCATACCCAGTCAGTCCATCAGCAGATTTTCTCAGCTCTTTTATCTGAATCTATTACCTCTCCATTGACTGTTCTGTCTCCATCACCACCACCTTAGTCCATGCTACCATCGTTTTGTACTTGGACTATTGCAGTAATATCCTAGCTGCTCTTTTTGCCCTCTAAGCTTTCTCCATCTGCTTCTCTGCACAAAAACCTGAATCATCTTCATAAAGCACATACACTCATGGCACTCTTTTATGTAAAACCCTCTAGTAGCCTTCGTCTCATTAAGAATAAAATGTCAACTTCTTGCCAGCACCTCCAGGGCCCTACATGCTCCAGCCCTCATTTGCTTTTCCCAGCTCACTTCTCACTGCTCTCCCTGTTGGGCCCTGTGTCACAGCCACACTGGGCTTTCTCTTGTTCCAGGAACATGACCAATTCCACCCTGCTTCAGAACCTTCACACTTTTCTTCTCTCTGTCTGAACTGCTCCATTCATCCTTCAGATCTCAGCTCAAGAGAATGGTTCCTAACACTGGATCTAAGTGGTGCCCTCTCTCCAGATTGCACTGTCAGACATGCTCTATATTCTTGTAAACATTCATCACAGTCCAAAATGATCTTGTTATTTATGTTTATTCACTGTCCTCCCTCTAGAATATGTACTCTTCAGGACAGAGCCCTTCTCTTTTTCCTTCACCAGTGAATCGCGGGCACTTAGAACCGAGCTTAGCATATATAGTAGGTGCTCAGTCATCTCTGTGCCAGATTCTGCAAGAATATTGTGCACCTGGGAAGGTGGTTGATAGCATGTGCCATCGATACTTTGCTTAACTTTGGACTTGGTAGTAATGCTGGGCTTACTTAGTCTGAAACCCGATTCTCTAAGCTCCAAGTAAAGTTGGAATTTACACAGACACTAGCTGAATAGTAAATATTTTTATTCTTTTTCTCCATGATCAGCAATTCTGACTTAACTGGACATCATTCCTAGAGTAAGCAAATGTCCCAAAGGAATGTAAAATAAAGCATTATATTTCTGTTATTGGTGATACTTTGCCCCAAAGCCTCTGGTCAGTCTGTCTTCTGACCTCACCATTTGCTGAGACCTTTACTTTCTGGGATCCTAAAGCTTTTGTTCTTTCTTCTGTTTCATTTGAAGCTATTCAAATAAGAAGCTATTCACTGGGGACCTATGATGTCCCCAGTGTGGATAAAACAATATTTCTGGACTTACACATTAAATCTCGGAGAAGTCTTGTATCCTTGGGAAAGCTCCGGCAGAGGCACAGTCATCAGTAGTGAGTGGAGACCCAGGGAACAGACCACCTCCATTTATCTGCAGTCTTACTCTCTGTAAGCTCTCCGGATGACCCACAAACCAAGTTCTTGACTTCCACAATGTCTTGCTCTACTTTTCAATGGAGCAAGTTTTATGTGTGGCATTTCTCTAGTGGTTAGTCAGTTAAAAATGAAGGAGAACAGAGCTTTAAGAAGTATAGTCCCATATAATACTTGGGAATGTTTTTACTGCAAATGATAATCTGTGTGTAGCTACTAAACTAGTGGGTTTTGGGATAGAGTTTCTAATACAGTCCTTGGGGGAAACAAAATGAACAGAAAAGGAGGTCTTTGTGCATTGCTGGTGTAGCTTAAAGGTCTCACAGGATTTTAATCTGCAAAAATAGGGAGTTTCACTGCAGGAGCAGGAAACCTGACAGATTCTCACTGGTGGGCCTACTGTCAGCTGAGACCTGACCAGCAGAAGTAGGCTTTACAGCTCCTTCCCCTTGAGCTGTGACTTCCCAACTGTTCCAAGGAAAGAATGCAAGGCAGGAAAGTCTCAAGAAGAATAGAATGTGCATGTTTTCATTGACTTTAATCTCAAGGCACTAGAAGTGTGTGTGTGTGTGTGAGTGAGAGAGGGAGAGATTATTGAAAGCTGACAGCAACAGAGTAAGTCTATCTGTCAAGCGGAAAAAATGAAAAAGAGTTTTGAGACATATCTACGTCACTGTGAAAGTTGTCCATGCGCTTCTATGCCAAAACAAAAAGTATCTTTAAGTAATTAAGAGAAGGCTCAAAATACGTAGTTTAATTAGCCCCTTATTTTTTCATGAAATAAGCCATACAAAGTCCTAAAATAGGAGGTAACAAGCATTTTATCTTATAGAGGAGACCAGAAGAGTGAAGTGACTTGTCCACAGGCACTGAAAGCGGAGTCAGAATTAGGCGTAAGTGCCCGTGATGCCTATTCATTTTCAAAGGACTAGGTATTTCAGTTTCCTAGTCCCAGAGGCAGCCAGCACGCTGCCTTCCCTATGTTATCAGATAATATCTGTCGACTTCAGTTATGTTCTAAAACATTCCCAGGTAAAGTCTTAATTTTTCTATCTAAATTCTCCTCCCTGATTTAGCTCTCAGTAATGTATCAAAACTTGGAACTTAGTGTTTAGAGCTGTGCTGTTCAGTAGAAAAAGCCACTGGCCGCAAGTGCCCCTTGAGCACTTGAAATGTGGCCAGTCCCATTAAGATGTGCTGTGAATATAAAATATATGCTGGATTTCAAAGACTTAGTATGGAAAAAGAGTGTAAAATGTCTCAGTAATATTGATCACGTGCTGAAATGGTCATCTTTTGGCTATATTGGTTTAAATAAAACAAATTCTTATAATTTCATAGTCAAAATAATTTTATCTATTATTTTTGATTTTTAAAATATGGCTACTAGAAAATTTTAACTCATTTGTGAGACTGGTGTCTCACTGCACTCACAGCTCTGCTCCAGACAATTGTCACTTCACCAGATGTTGCATTTAGCCACACAGTGTCTTGAATTTGCTCTTGTTAGCTTATATTTTTCTGTTATTTAAAACCCTTATGTATTTATGCCCCATCTCCTCATCCAAACTGTCAGCAGCTGAGGAACATAGACTATGCTTTATTGTTCCTTTAGTCCCCAGCATCTAGCATGATGTTTGGTATTTTGTTGCTTGCTTGTCCCATATTTTGCTGACTTTCTCCAAAATAGGTTTTTGTCCAATTCCACTTTGGACAATGATAAGGAAATGCAGATTAAATTGTGTTTGGAGTGTAGCTTTTTTTCAAAAGGATTGATTTTATGTAATTCTTAATTTGTTCCAGAGAGATTAACATTCCTCTAAACTGGACTGTTAAAACCCAGGAGACATGCAGTAGGTGCTGGAACTTCCTCACACTCCTGCCCAGCGGAGAGCAACAGTGTTAATTGATGGTTAAGGATTGTAAATTGGCACCCAAAATTCTTGGGGAAGCTCCACATTAAACTCAGAGATTTGTGCCCCGTTTTCCAGTATCTGTCTGGGTATAGGTCCAGGTAAATAAAACTCATTAGCCCTAGTGGCTCCCAACCCTGAAGCAGAGTTGAAGGAAGAGGGATAACCACCAGCCATGGTTGCTAAGTAACTGCCAGGAACTCTGACTAGATTGCTGTGATTCCCAGAGCCCCCGAGAAAATACCAGGGGATGCACCCTGGGTGGGCCTTACCCTTTAAACATCCTACAATTTTGTGACTGAGGTTGTGGCTGAACCACATGCTCATAATTTCTAGGCTGGCTATATTGTACCTAAAATACAGTCATTTCTTCTGGTTCCCTGGGAGAGTCTGACCTTTCCCTGGGTTTTGTGACCACAGGGTCCCTGAGCCACTTTGGTTCTTTGGTTTGGTTGTTAAGGAATGTGTAAGAAAGCACCTCTGGAAACCTCTCTTCAGGGGAGATTTATTAGGTCTCACTGCTGTGGAATGATCCTCCTCCGTTGACCATATTATTGCTGTATATTCATTGAGAACCAGCTCCTTTTGGCAATGATGTATTAAATGGGTGTCTCTTTAGAGAAGTAGTTAGAAGGATTTGTAATGACAAGGATTCTGAAGTAAAAGTGGTCTCATCTGCCTGGGTTCCCCAGCTTTGCAGCAGCAGACCCCCATGAATGTAGCAGTTGAATCAAGGGAGATGAAAGCTGCAAGAGGCAGTTCATGCCTAAAGCAGTACTTTCTTTGGGTTTTTCATTTTTCCTAGATTATGCCCTAGGAAAATTGAGTCCCCACATCTATAGGTGGATTTTTAGGGTCTCATAGACACCAGGTAAGAATTCCCACATCATAAAATGGAAATAAACATTTTCCACTTAAACAGCCTATCAATTAAGGTGACCATGTGTCACAAGTATATCTGTTTGAAAGTTCCCCTTTCTACTCTCAGATATGTTCCAGTTTGACTGATAAAATACACTGTTTGTTGTCCTACTGTGAACAAATGTACCGCTTCCCCGCTCAAGCTCACATGCCCCTACTTGCCCTCAGCAGTTATCCAGCATCCCCCTCACAGAGGAACTGGGCTCCTTAGTGATATATAACTTAAGCCTGCAGCTTCCTTCACTGATCCTCAGACTCACATTCAGAAAGCTCCTAGGGCCAGAGACTACCCAGAGGACATTATCACCTGCACAAACTCTCCTCCAAGAATCGACTTTCTCTGGGTGCCATCTGAATGGAGCCCTTCATTGGCATTTGGAATTGCTCTGAGTGTGTATCTGGGTAGTGGGAAGTGAGGATGAGGAGAAACTGGTTGGGAAGGGTCCTCAAGAGTCTGGGAGTGGGTAGGACAGAGAAACAGACCCTGCTTGTAGAGCCTGAGGGTGATTGCTACCCACCTCGGGCATTTCCTTGGAACACTGTATTCCTCGGACTCCAGGTTTCCCCCCTACTCCCTCCACTCCAGGGGCTGGCAGTTGCCATGGCAACACAATGTCTAAGAACTTCTAATTACATCTGTCTGTTTCTCCTGGAACCATACTGAGCCACACATATGGAGACTTCATTTAACCCAGAGTTTCTTGCTGGGTTTTAACCCCTTCTTCATTCCTTATACTGGAGAATAATCGCCAGTATCTGGAAACTTGACAAGTACTTTTCAGCTGCACTGCCCCGAAAGATTCCCAGGGCTTTGTCTATGTCTTTATAAAGAGAAGACTCACACTGCTCTGCTATGCTGGGTCTCTGGGTCTCTCTGTTCTATTTTGTTCCAGTCAGCTCTGAATTCTGTACTTTCCCCCCACCCTATTTCCCCCTCCATTCTGTCAGATTGTCTCAGCATTTGGTTGGACATCACAGTTCCTTTTAAGGTGCTCAAACCCCAGGGGAAATAAATCACTTGGGCATAGCTAAGCCTTTGCCCTTCTCTGGCAACTCACATATCAGGGTCTTCCAACCCACTGCTGGGTCAGCCTAGTAGATGAGCCAGAGGGGAGTGGCTGGAGACATTCTGGGGCTGGAGGAGGGGTAGAGTAAGGCAAGAGGCATCTCTTTCTCATCTAGGGAGAGACTGACCATCTTGCCTTCCTTCTGCCTCATAGAGCAGTATTGGGGTGGGGTTCCTGAGAAGAGGTAACACAAAACAACTGCCTTGATAATAAGCCCATTTTCACAATTTTTCTTGGCTTCCTCTCATGTGCTGCTCTTCATCTTCTCCATTTTTGCCCCGTTGTGGGGCTGTTCTTGGGCGGCATGTACCCTGTACTCTGACACTGAATTTTGCCTTCCTCTGAGGGACCTCACATTCTCACATTACCTCATCTCCCACACCCCTTCCCTCCACCAAAATTCTCATTCCCTCAGCATGTCAGCTAGGTTATACATTAACTGTGAACAAAGGGCATGACCAAAAGCCATTTCAGTCCTGTAGTGTTCTCCTGTCCACTTCATCAACAAACACACACCCCAGTGTCTTTCTGTGGGTCTAAGATAATCTCTAGTTGGTGAAATTCCAAGCTAACTGTTTATGGCCTGGTAGAGAAAAGACTGGGGTCTTGAGGCTATTCCTCCAAAAGACTGGTCTTAGAAGGGGGCAGCCCTAGGAGAGGAACTGGCATAGGAGCTTTCTGCCCCTGTTCCAAGTCCTTAGGGAGGTGGGGTTCAGTCCCCCTTTCCTACTTTCAACAAAGGTTGATTGAGTGTCACAGGATACTATACCAGGACCTATGACAGAACTTTAAGCATAATCCTTGTCGTTTAGGAACTTTTAGTTCAGATAGGAAGACAAAATCTACACAATCAGTTTTTTAAAAGTGATCAAAAGGAGTTCATAAAGACAGGAATGAACATTCAGAGAAGGAAGAAGGAATTCATACCAACCAAAAGGAAAAAGTCACTGAAGATGGAGTGGTGTATAATAACTTGAGCTAAGCCTTGAAGAACAGAAGAATTGGGGCAATTCAGATGATAAATCAGACTTCCCAGATGGTAACATTACTTTTTTAGCTGGTCTTGTGGGACATTCTCTACCCATCTGAAAATTAAAGAAGCAGCTAACAATGCCTTATGTGTTGACATTTTAGAAGAGTAATGAGTTCTCACTTCAAAATGTAGAGCCTCAGAAACCCCATCCCCTTTATTTTAGTCTACTGTGGCCACCTGCTCTACTCACAGACACCTCCTGAAGTGCCTGTAGCCAGATGACCTGAGAAATGAGGATTCCTGGAGGTGAGAAGGCCAAGTAAACAGTGAAGTCACCCAGGAGAGAGGAAGAAAACTGAGCCACGTGCCAGAGATCTGGTTAAATGTGGTCAAGTAGATGACAGTGTTGGCACTGGTGCCAAGTCATGTGAACCACCTTGGAGAATAGTGGCTTATCTTTCAGTTTTAGGGGCAGACATGTGCAATTTGGGATGCTGGAAAGGGGACACGGTTCAGGGAAGGTAACCCAAGTTCTCTGCCACAGTGGATTCCTTTCTTAGGAGTGTTCTGATATCAGGTGGTGTTTTAGTTGCTAAGTTGTGTCCAACTCTTGTGACCCCATGGACTGTAGCCTGCCAGGTTCCTCTGTCTATGGGATTCTCCAGGCAAGAATACTGGAGTGGGTTGCTATTTCCTTCTCCAGGGGATCTTCCCGACCCAGGAATTGAACCCAGGTCTCCTGCATTGCAAGCAGATTCTTTACTGACAGCTATGAGGGAAGCCCTCCTGATGTCATGAGCTACCTAAATTCAGAAGAGCCCAGGTCAAAAGAGCTAGAGCTCTCAGTCTGTATCCGTATCTCTTCTGCCTTCCACCAGAGCAGAGGAATAAATCCTATATTCCACTCAGAAGTCCAAAGAATGTGAATTCTATGTGGTTCGGGGCTTGGGAAGCCTGAGGAGGTGGAGGGCTGGCTTGCTTGGGATGAAGTGCCCGGAATGTGTGGGGATGTTGGTCCAGATGTGGCCAGCACTGCAGGGGACACTTCTAAAACTGGCTCTCGGAACTCTCCCTGAGCTGCCCTAGAGCTATCTCCCCTCTTTAGTTGAGGGAGTTGGGATTTAGGTGTGTGGGTTTTTTTTTTTTTTTTTTAACTTTTAATCAACCATTTTCCTTGAACTACATGTGGAAATAATTAGAGCATGAATGCTGAGTAAATGTGAGTCCTGGCAGTCCCAGACATACTTCAGTGACAGGTTCTTGGCAGGAATGAAGAATTGTGAATCTCATGTGAATTTCCTTTAGCCATTCTCTCCCTTCTTTTCTTCCCTTTTTCTCTTGCAAGGCAAACACAAATAGAATAAAAACATTATTAATGGCATTCTAGGGGAGTAGAGGGTTCCAACCAGTTAACTAAGAGTGAAACCAGGCCCCTCAATTGGGGTCCCATTACTGCTCCCCTGATTTCCTCTGCCATGATCCAGGAGGGAATGCAAAAGCATTGCTTATGAAAATCCTTTGACAATGAAAGCTAACGTTAATTCCCCCACCAAAGCCCAGCAAAAACCCTGAAACCCTCACGAGAGTTTATATATAACCACTATCTTTAGTTTGGACACTTAGATTAGTTTCCTTGGGAGATTGAAGTTTGATATTCTGGAATATCTGAAATGATAAATTCCTGTGCTTACTAGTTAGGAGACTTCTAACAATTTAAGGGACTCTGGCATCATCAACAACAGTTGATTTTATAGACAGGGAATTTGAGGCCCAGAGAGGTCAAGCACATTGCCCTAATCACACAGTATGTTAGAGGCAGAGACATGTCCAGGGCCTATCTCCTGACTCTTACACCAGGTCTCTTTACATAAGACCTCACTGCCTCTGGTTGGTCTGCCCCCTGAGTTACTGATTCAGGTTTTAGCAGAAGTTTAAAAGTGTTTTTTTTTTTTGGCTACTTCTTCCCAGTGTTTGCTAAAGCATTTCTCATGCAGTGCCATTCATCATCCATTTCTTGGAGCTCTCTAGACTTCCTGGTTTAGCTCCCAGTTTTCTGAATGTGTCTACTTTGCTTGCTTGGCTGGTCTGCCTTCAGAGTCCTCATACAGTTGGGGGACTAAATTCCAACCTGCACTCTACTTGCCAAGCCTGGTAACCTGGCCCGGTATTACATCTGCTCAAAGGGGAAGACACCATTTCTAATTTGCACAAGGCCCCCATGGGCAGCCTGCCTTCCTCCCTGCTCCTCTTGGTGCTCATTTTGTCCCTTTCTCTCAGTTGCCCTCAGCCCTCCATTCCCACCCTTCCCTCCTCAGCTCATTTGTTCTCATCATCTACACAGATGATGTCCAGCTGTGCACCTCCAGCTCTTTATTTTCAGCTGTCAGTGGGTTATCGTACTATCCTTTTAGATTCATGTCCATAACTGACTCATCATTGCCTGTCCCTCTTCCATTCAGCCCCTTCCCAGGGCTCCATCTCCACCAGCAGCCTTCCAGGCCCTCAAAGCCAAAGATATTGGCAGCTCTCTGGATTTTCTCCTTCCTCTCCTCTGTCCAGTATGCTGCCAGATCTCCTTGTTCCTTAGAAATTTCTCTTGGCTTCCTTTCTTTCTCTAAATCTATGTCACCACCTTCCATGAGACTCATCACCCCAGACTGTCTGTAGCTGGTTTCCTTGTGCCTGCAACTCCTCTTTACCTAGTTCTTCCCATATACCACCACCCAGCTGTTCTTAAAACCTTCCTGCTCAACAACTTTCTATCTGTCCAGGTCCCACCGTTCTTCAGGGCTTGGCTCAAGTCCGTCTCATTCATAATACCCATCTCCCAAAGTCAGCCCCATTTACTTCAGGACTGCATTAGTCTCTGTGTGATAATTGCATCTCCTGGGCTAGGTTAGAAATTCCAGTGAAGACGAAGGCCACATCCTATATGCTTTTAGAGTGTGTGCCATGAGACATGTGCCGTGCTGGTCACAGGTCACTCTCCTTCTGGTTTGTTGTTATAGGCATTGTCAGATAGGCTTTCTGATGGGTTTAAACTCCTCGCTTGCCTTGATCTTCACTGAAGAATACTAGGAGATTATCCATACCCTCTGCTTTGTCCTTTAAAGTGGAAAAGTCTCAGGCAGACGGTTGGGAAACAGAAAAGGAATATCATGTTCAAGCCTGACAGACTAATAATTCAGGGTGGAGAGTGGTCTGGCTTAAAAGTTTCTATTCAGCGTTCTGAAGAAACTGAAGGATGGAATGATGAAACTAGGGAACTTACAAAAAGCACTCTTTAGTAAGACTGACACGTGATCTTGGGAATCCCCAGGGGTCACTCTGAGGACTCTTGACGGAGAGTGGGGAGCCTAATAGCCCCTGTGTGTCAGAGTTGAGTCATTGGATGTGCTGAGTCGGGGAGACAGCGTGGCACTCCCAGAAAGACAGCAGCCCATTGTGGTGGACCATGACCTGAAGGCATGAGAGCAGAAGTGCCACCTGGGTTGACTCTTACCTCAGTCACAACTCAGACTCCGTCTCCTCACGGCCAACAGGGATGAATCCTCCAACCTCGTAGATGCTTGTGAGGTTGTCTTCAGTTCACATGAAAGGGCCTGGCGTATTTCTAACTCTGTAAGTGCTTACTCAGTGCTGCTTACTCAGTGTACTTCTGCTGTGACTGGAGAAGACCATTACAGAAAACTGAACTTATATAGAAACCAAGCATCCAGTCGGCCATGCTGTATCTGGGCCACGTCAAGAGAAACATATGGAGGGGGAGGCAATTCCAGAGATGGTGAGCAGCTGGGAAAGTGAGAGGGCTTCCATATGAGGGTGGCAGTGTAGATCCTTGTCTGACAGGGCCAGCACTCAGAGAATGTGACAGAATCTGTAAAATAATAAAGACAGTGATTAAGGTAAACAGCCTTGTCCCATTTGAAATTTGAAAGTAGTCATTTCCGGGCACATAATATATTATCACATCATGGGTAGAAAATGTGCTATCCCATAAGCTATGCTAGAAGCTGAATGTAACCAGTGGTTAAGAATCCGCCTGCCAATGCAGAGGATATGGGTTCTATCCCTGATCCGGGAAGATCCCACATGCTGTGGAGCAACTAAGCCATAACTACTGAGCCCATGCTCAGCAGTAAGAGAAGCAACCGCAATGAGAGGCTTGCACACCACAACGAAGAGTAGCCCCTGCTCGCTGCAACTCGAGAAAACGTGCACGCAGCAAGAAAGACCCAGCACAGCCATAAATAAATAAATTTTTTTAAAACAAAATGAATATAATGAAAAATTAGGTCATTCTTCAGTGACAGACCCATAACAGAGATTTTTTTTTAATCTTAAGGCTAATCCTCTTGGGGGTGACGCAGCCTTTATTTTGATATCATAAAGCTCAGCCATGCTTTGCCCTAGACATCCGAGTGCATTGTCACCAACCACTGACACTGACATCAACCTGAAAAACCCCAAATGACGTGTAATGTAAAAAAAACAAAAAAACATTTATTGAGCATTTTCTCTGGCGAGACAATGTGGTGAGTCTGTGGGAAGCCACAATGTTCAGGCGTTTAGTCTACTTGAGATAAGCTGTATGTGCATAAAATATTAAATAGAGCTCTGACTAATAGATTGAAGGCCTCAAAGCCTTCTTGTTTATAAAGAAAATACAGAGTATATAGCGAGTCAGATCAACTGAGAAGCTAATTAAGCTTCAGTTTCAGTCCTTTTACTTGTAAGGCCCCTTCCAAAGCCCTGTGCCCAAGTTTGCAGCTTTACATGTGTATTCTTTTTCATAAGGAGGGCCCATCAAACTGTTTAAGCTTCAGGCCCCACAAAACCAAGGTCTGGCTCTGGTGCCTAATCCTTGAGATACTGGATTGGTTGTGAGCACACACGAAGGGAGACGCAGTCCCTGCAAACAAAGTGCCTGCTGCCAAGCACATCAGAGCAACTGCTAGAAATCACTCCTTCCTCCTCTTTCCTAGAGTATGTAGCATGCAGCAACATAACTTTTCAGAGAAGAATCACAGAGAATTGAGCAAAGTCACGTGATGCCCCAGACAGATTTCAAGGTCCTGAGGTGGCTTGTCCCGCCCCCCCCCCCCCCCCCCCGGCTTTCTCAGGCCTGTGCTCCTGGGTTCCATTCCAGAACAGCCCTCCCACCCTGTGCCCCACCCAGGTTGCCTCCTGCTCGCCCCCACCCCCTAGTTCTGTGAATTCCTTTGTCCCCAACTCTGTGGTGCTCTGCGTATCTGAGGGGCCCTGGTGTTCCTGTGAAGTTTCCATGACTAATTCTGGCAATGCAGGGAGAGTCTTTCTCATGTCAACAAAGCCGCTCTGTCACAGAATAGTGGCAAGGGGAGCCAAAATTCCACCTTGGCATACATAGGGCTGCTTTTTTTTCTTCTTTTTTCAAAAAAGAAAGTTGGGAAGGAGGAAAGGGATGGAGGGACAGAGCCTACCCAGTTCACATTAGTGAAATGATGGTATATTAAGCCGACAGTTTTATGGCTTTGCTTATAAGCTTCCAACCCCTGCCAAAGCACACTGTTCTTCCAGAAATTGTTTTACTTCAGAAGACTTTTTTAAACATTCAAAGCATATTTTATGTTCAGACTTAATGCTGTTCGACCCAGAGACTCAGACACACTATCACCTCTACTGGTGGTTTTGCAAATAACTTGGTTTTCCCTTTGCTTGCAAAGAATCTTTTTCAATTGCAAAAATAATTGCTGATTTTTTTTTAGACCTTGGATCCAAGACAACACCTTTTCTAACTCTGATTTATAAAGAGTCAAAGTGGTTTACTGGAAAGAGGGCTGGAATTAAAGTCTGGAGACCTTGGTTCAGGACACAGTTCTGTACCCATGAGGTCTTGGACCTATCAATACAGCTGTGAGCCTCCATTTCTTCTTTAGCACAGGATGTTACATCTGGAGCGACCTTAGAGGTAACCCCTTCCTTCCTATCCTAAGAGGTTTTGAGAATAAAGGCAATAGTAAAAATTATAAACTAGTTAAAATTGCTGTACAAATAGCATCAAATCTGTAGATTACTTGGGGTTGTATAGTCATTTTCACTATATTGATTCTTGCAGTCCAAGAACTTGGTATATCTCTCCATCTGTTTGTGTCATCTTTGATTTCTTTCATTGGTGTCTCATACTTTTCTGCATACAGCTCTTTTTCTCTTTAGGTTGGTTTATTCCTGGGTATTTTATTCTTTTTGTTGCAATGGTAAATGGGATTGTTTCCTTAACTTCTCTTTCTGATTTTTCATTGTTAGTGTATAGGAATGCAAGGGATTTCTGTGTGTTAATTTCATATCCTGTAACTTTACTACATTCGCTGATTAGCTCTAGTAATATTCTGGTAGAATCTTTAGAGTTTTCTATGTATAGTATCATGTCATCTGCAAATAGTGAGAGGTTTACTTCTTCTTTTCTGATCTGAATTCCTTTTATTTCTTTCTCTACTCTGATTGCTGTGGCTAGGACTTTGAAAGCTATGTTGACAGTAGTTGCGAGAGTGGGCACCCTTGTCTTTTTCCTGATCTCAGAGGAAGTGATTTCAGTTTTTTACCATTGAGAATAATGTTTGCTGTGGGTTTGTTGTGTGACCTTTATTATGTTGAGGTGCCATGCCGTGCTAAGTCGCTTCAGTCATGTCCAACTGTGCGACCCCATGGACTGTAGCCCACCAGGCTACTCTGTCCATGGGATTCTCCAGACAAGAATACTGAAGTGGGTTGCCATTTCCTTCTCCAAGGGATCTTCCTAATCCAGAGATCGAACCTGCGTCTCTTAAGTCTCCTGCATTGGCAGGCAGGTTCTTTACCATTAGCACCACCTGGGTTATGCCTACTTTCTGGAGAGATTTTTTTTAGAATAGTTAGGACATGGAAGCAACCGGATGTACATCAACAGATGAATGGATACAGAAATTGGGATACATATATATAATAGAATATTACTCAGCTATAAAAATAGAACCCATTTGAGTCAGCCCTAATGAGGTGGATGAATCTAAAGGTTATAATACAGAGTGAAATAAGTCAGAAAGAGAAAGACAAATATTGTATATTAACACATGCATAAGGAATCTAGAAAGATGGTACTGATGAACCTATTTGCAGGGCAGCAGTGGAGATGCAGACCTAGAGAACTGACTTACAAACACAGTGGGGGAAGGAGATGTCGGGACAAATTGAGAGAATAGCGTAGAAACATATACATTACCATATGTAAAATGATAGCAAGTGGGAATTTGCTGTGTAACATAGGAAGCTCAACCCAGTGCTCTGTGACAACTTAGAAAGGTGGAATGGGGAGGGAGGTAGGAGTGGGGTTCAGGAGGGAGGGGGCATATGTATACCTTTGGCTGATTCATGTTGATGTATGGCAGAAACCAACACAATATTGTAAAGCAATTATCCTCCAATTAAAAAAAAATTTAAAAAGAAAGTGTCATCATCACCATGCAGAGGCTTAGAGAAGTTTTTCCCTGGTAAAAGTCAGCAATGTTCTGGTCAATTTTTTCCAAGGAGAATTTGCATTGTGCAAATTAACGAGATCAAACCCCCAGAGCATGGCTTACAACACATAATGAAAACAACATAAAAGCAAGTGAGGGAAATGATATAGAAGGATAAAACTAGAAACTTGATATATCTCTCCATAGGGAGCAGATATTTTGTTGATTTTTCTCAATATATCATGGTGTCCACCCTTCCAGGGCACACTCCATCTCCCTACTCAGTCACACTCTCACAGGTGTATATTCAGACTTATGGGTTCATGTACCTGAGAGCTCACACTCCCAGAGAATATTCCTGTGCCAATGTGGTTGCCTCTACATAGATGAAATTCTCATACGGCCCTGGAACCCAATTCCTAAAATTGTTCTGGTGGTAAAGCAAACAAATCTATTTCAATTGTGAGAGCTGCATGGCACCTGTGACCTCTCCCCGTGCCAGCTCCTATAGCTGTACGCTCTCCCTGCAGCTCATGTCCCCAAGTGTTCCCAATAAGGGACTGTTGAGGCTCTGGGGTCAGGCTGACTTGTGTTCCAATCCTGACTTAGCTCTCGCTAGTTAATGTGGTCTCTGCACATCACAGAGCTTTTCTGAATCTGAAATTCTCCTCTGGATCTTCCCGACTCAGGGATCAAACCTGGGTCTCCCACATTGCAGGCAGATTCTTTACCATTTGAGCCACAAGAGAAGCCCCCTCTCTGTTATATGGGACTAAAAATATGGAAACCTACAAGATGTTGTGAGGACAGAAAGATCCGTGAAGAGCCTCACTCAGTTGCAGGTGCTCTGATTAATACTAGCCCCAGGCCCTAGTCACTCTAAAAAGATTTACTGCCTTATACCTGGCATGTTTCTCTGCCTGCAGCTTCTCTCCAAGCTGCCCTGCACTTTGAGTCTGTATTTCCAAGCTGGAAGGGACCAGAAATAAAGGTACCTGAAAGTACCACCTTCATCATGACACCTGTTCCAAACCTCCCAAGGTCCTCTTTGTGCATCAGATCCAGCGGAGAGCCCCCTAGACTACTTGGCAAGACCTGCCCCTTGCCACCTGCCACCCCAACTCATCTCTTCCTCACCATGCCCTCCTCCACTCACACACAAGGCAGCCATTGTCCTGTGCTATGAGCATGTTCGTGCTACATTTATCCCCTCTCAAGGTGTTCCCCCCCACCACCACTCATAATCAGCCCATAGGCAAGACTACCTACCAGTCTCAGGAACTTTCTAGAAGCCTCGAGGGTGGTCCTGACACCCCTACTCCCAGAGATGATAGAGCTTGGAGAAAGGCTTTTAATAACACAGAGAGACTCCTTCTCTAAAGAAAGTTTTTCTTCCTTACTGATTCTTGCATTACCGCATGCCTGTGAATGGACAGAGTTAGGGGGCAGGAGTGCTATGAGGGCTTCAGGTTAGACGTTTTTCCCCAAGTCAGCAGATTCCTGGTTCGTGGTGTCCTGATGCCCAAGGGGTACCTGCCTATTCTCCCAACCCCCTTCCCCACATCTCCGTGGGAGGACAGAGCTCCCAGGAGCTGCTAAAGCCAAAAGCCAAAGCTGCACTTCTGCATTGCGGCTCCAAGTGGTGCCGGGCTCCACAAGACAAAGAGAGAGATTGCCACCTATTGACAGATGTGCCACCTGCAAAGAGAAATGCTTGTGTAACTAGCAGTTCTCTGTGGTCTTCAAACAGGATAATGGGGTTGTTAGGTCCTTGGATTTTTCCATTCAGTCAGTGCTGTTCTCAGTGTTATCATTCATTGTAAGGAAGGATGGGTGGAGACTTGACAGCCCAAAGTGATGATGGCATCTCAGTGGGAAAACTGTTTGAACATCAGTTGCCCACTGTAATAATGGATGCTTTCTGATGTATGGCAGGCACTCTGCGGTATGCAGCACGTCTTGTGTAACCCTCCCAGTCCTCACAGAGATTAGTGCTCCCATTTTACATATTAGAAACTGAGGTTTACAGAGAGTACCTTGCCTTGTAAGTAAGGAGCAGAGGTCAGAGGTGGGAGTCAAATCTAACTCTCTGTCATACTCTTAAGCAGTTTCTCCTGACATTTGCTAATTATGCAAATCAATTCCTCATCATAATTTCCTTAACCTTCAATCTTCTAGGTATGAAAATAAATCAAATATTAAAGAATGATTTTCTCTTTGGTTGGCTAGAATCCTAGCTGTGTCACTTTCTACTTACTTAACATCTTAAGGCACAGTTCCCTCCTCTGTAAAAGGGCAATAGTTAAGATGTCTATGATGTTGTCATAATGTATCATGTATAATGAAAATCACTTAGCAGGGTGCCAGGCATTTATAAATGGGAGCTTAGTCATCTATTGTCTGAAGATCCGGGTTGGAATCCTAGCTCCTCATTTTTAGCTGTGGGACCTTTGGCAAGTTACTCGACCTTCCCATCTTCAGTTTCCTCTTCTATAAAATGTGGTTAATAATATGCATGTTTTTGTAGGGTTGTCCACAGTAAGATGAAATTTTATGCATGAAAACACTGTAAATGTTACTAGTACTATTCAAACATTGGGCTTCTCTGGTGGCTCAGTGGTAAAGAATCCTCCTGCCAAAGCAGGAGATGCATGTCTGATACCTGGATTGGGACAATCCCTTGGAGAAGGAAATGACAACCCACTCCAGTATGCTTGCCTGGGAAATCCCATTGACAGAGGAGCCTGGTGGGCTAGAGTCCATGGGGTCTCAAGAGTTGGACACAACTTAGCGACTAAACAACAACAACATTCAAATGTTAGTCATTATATTTTAAGTAAACAGTATCTGTTTCTTCAAATGGATTTTTGATAATTATTTCTGAAAGATGACTTGAGTTGAATTTGACCTATCAGTGAAAGCTTTTACTTTTTATACTCACTAAAAGCAAACATAAGATAAAAAAAGGCTCTGTGAATGCCACAGATTATTCTGCAGGAAGCTCTATAAACATTAACATGAATAGTACTTAACGGGCAGATTTGCTTTACAGCTTATGACACAATTCCAAATACATTCTCTCTCTTCATTTTCACAAGACAGGGCTAGTATTTACCCCTGTTTTACAGATGAGGAAACCATGGCTCAAAGAATTAAAGTGACTAATTACA